>NC_064303.1:77239366-78500376 GCF_023373825.1 Bactrocera dorsalis | reverse complement strand
AAATCGTCTGGCACAGCAAATGACGCAAATAGCTGAAAATACATCACAGTTAGAGTCTCGCCTTACACAACAAATGACTGAAAATAATACGCAGTTAGAAAAGTGTTTGGTACAACAGATTACAGAAAGTAATACACAAGTGCAACAGAAATTCAAAATTGGAAGACGAATTAAGCACGTTAAAAAATGACGAAAAAAATTTGAAATCAGAAGTTCTTCATTTGAGTAATCGGATGCGAGAACTGCAACAGCATGGCCCTGCACCATCAACAAATTATCCAAGATTGAAGGCACCCACATTCGATGGAAGTATTCCATTTCAAATTTTCAAACTTCAGTTTTGAAAAGACAGCAATGGCCAATAACTGGAATGCAGCGGACAAAGTGGCGTCCTTGTTTGTATCATTGAAAGGACCTGCGGCAGAAAACCTTCAGACTATTCCAGACTGTGAACGGGAAAACTATGAGGCATTGATGAGTGCTATAGAAAGACTATATGGTAGTGAGCACCGGAAACAAATATACCATATCGAACTGCAAAATAGGGGTCAGAAGATGAACGAGTCATTGCAAGAGTTCGCAACTGAAATAGAACGACTGGCTCATTTGGCAAATGCAAATGCACCTGTGGATTACATTGAGAGGGTAAAAATTCAATGTTTCATAAATGGAATTCGTGATGTGGACACCAAACGCGCCACATATGCATTGCCAAAAAGAACGTTTGCTGAAACGGTTTCGCACGCCCTCACACAGGAAACAGCTTCCCTACTAAGTAAACCAGCACACAAAGTACAAAGGGTTGAAATGGAACAACCGGCGCTGATGGAGAAATATTGAAGACTCTGAAGACAATTGCTGCACCGCGAGTAAATACACCAGGCAGATGTTTCAACTGTGGAAAAGCGGGTCACTTTGCCCGAAATTGCAATATAAAAGTAAAACCCATCAAAACGGAAACAACCAACAGATAACGAGGACGGAACATCCACATCTCACAAGTCGTTAAACTAAAACGGAACAGTTCAAAGGGGCGTGAGCTGGTTCCCACAACTATTTGCCCCACCATCTCGATATCACAAATAGGTCGCCATGACAACAATCTTACTATCAACGGTATCGTAAATGGACGACTGTCAACGCTTACTTTGGATACTGGTGCCACACATTCAATTATCCGACCGGATGTGGTAAGAGGAACGGTTGAACCATTAGTCGGTTGCAAGCTTCGAACGGCCACCGGAGAGGAAGCAGCTGTCGCGGGAAAAGTGTTTTGCGAAGTGATGATTGGTACCCTGGAAGTTAATCACACCTTCTTCGTAGCAGAAATCACGGATGAAATTATAATGGGAGAAGATTTCATGATTGATCACGGGGTTACTTTGGATTTAAACAAGCAAATGCTGTTTTGCCGGAACATGGAGATGCCTATAAACACCGGATATGTGACCAACGTTGAAAGTAAGAGGGTGATTGTTGATGATAATCAGAGCATTCCACCAAAATCTGAGGCGATTGTATGGGCTAAAGTGAATGGAGGAGGTGGGACTGAAGAGTTGTGGATTGTGGAACCAACAAAAATAAATACACCCATATTGGTAGGAAGAACGCTTGTGAAAACTAGAGAAGACGCCACCATTCCGGTCAGAGTAGTGAATGAATTCAACACGCCTATAAGTCTGAAGAAAGGAGCAGTAATTGGACAGTGCCAGAATATAAGTGCAATAGCACGATGCGAACGGTCACAACAGAAGCCTACTATTGAGCCACAGCAGATAAGTTCTACACTCCTAAATAATTTGCTGAACGAACTGCATGGAAATGAAAAATTAAAAGCAGAAAAACTATTAGAAAAATACGTATCCATATTTGCAAACGAAGGAATCACAGGAAGAACCGCGTTGTCAAACATCGCATAAATACTGGAGACGCTAAACCAATCCGACAAGCTCCGCGTAGGGTTCCACTAGCAAAACGTGAGGATGCTAACAAAATTATTGAAGACATGCACAAAAACGGTGTAATCGAACCTTCAATAAGTCCATGGAGCTCACCTATCGTCTTAGTTAAAAAGAAAGATGGTAGCACCCGTTTCTGCGTAGATTATAGGAAGTTGAATGATGTCACAAAGAAAGACAGATATCCTCTACCGAGAATCGACGATACCTTAGACACCTTGTCTGGAGCGAAATGGTTTTCTACATTAGATCTACAAAGTGGATATTGGCAAGTCGAGATTGATGAACGTGACCGTGAAAAGACCGCTTTCAGTATGGGCGACGGGCTATGGGAATTCTCTGTGATGCCATTTGGGTTATGTAATGCGCCTGCAACGTTCGAGCGACTGATGGAACATGTGTTAAAAGGACTCAACTGGAAGACATGTTTGGTGTATCTTGATGACATTATCATCATGGGAAAAAGTTTTGATGATCATCTGAAAAATCTAGAGGAAGTCTTTCAGCGAATAGCATCAGCCGGATTACGCTTGAATCCCAAAAAGTGTTCATTATGGAAGAAGCAGGTCACATATCTCGGACATAAAGTGTCAACAAAGGGGATTCACACCGAGGAAGGAAAAATAAAAGCAGTGAAAGATTGGCCTCAACCCACCAACATAAATGAACTCCGTAGCTTCCTCGGCTTATGCACGTATTACCGCCGTTTTGTACCTGGATTTGCGAACGTGGCTAGAAGTTTACATGATTTAACAAAGAAGAATCGCCCGTTTGTATGGCAGTTGGAACAAGAAAAAGCGTTTGAGCAGCTTAAAGAACTACTTTGTACGGCGCCGATGTTGGCTTATCCAATACCTGGAAAGAAATTCATCCTGGATACAGATGCGAGCGCTTATGGAATTGGAGGTGTCCTGTCTCAGCTCATCGACGGACAAGAAAGAGTAATTGGGTATTACAGCAGAGTGCTCGGGAAACCAGAGAAAAACTACTGTGTGACGCGAAAAGTACCACTAGTTGTGGTGGAATGTGTAAAACATTTCCACAAGTATTTGTATGGACAACGATTCTTGCTGAGGACTGATCATGCAGCATTAAAATGGTTATTACAGTTTAAGAATCCGGAAGGCCAAATTGCACGATGGATCGAAAGATTACAGAATTACGACTTCGAAACGGAACATCGAAAGGGGATTCACCACAAAAATGCGGATGCATTATCACGTCGCCCTTGTCCACTGGAATGTAAACATTGCTCCAAATCAGAGAGAAAAGAAGGTATAATCGACGTGCGATTACTGAATATAGAACCTGAAGATGATTGGACTCCTCATCGCATCAGAATCAATCAGCTGGAGGACCCTGATCTTGCAAAGCTGGTAATGGCCAAAGAAAATGGGGTACGACCACCAAAGGAACAAATAAGTAACGAGAGTCCAACTGCAAAAGCATATTGGGCCCAATGGAACAGCATAAACCTCGTTAATGGATACCTTCATCGTACCTGGGAAAGCGAAGATGGCAAACAGTCTCGTCTGCTGATCATAGTACCGAAGTCCATGATCCCAAAAGTATTGAAAGAATATCACAATGGACCTAGTGGAGGGCACCTTGGGATTACAAAAACTATAGAGAAGATTAAACAACGGTTCTACTGGATCGGTTGTCGAGATTCCATAGCAGAATGGATAAGTAATTGCGTAGAGTGCATGGCAGCTAAAGGTCCTAAAGTCAAAAATCGCGGTAGGCTACAACGGTATAACGTGGGATCACCATTTGAACGAGTCGCAATGGATGTTGCAGGTCCGTTCCCAACCAGTACGGCCGGAAACAAATATCTACTGGTTGTCATGGACTATTTCAGTAAATGGCCAGAAGTATATGCCTTACCAAACCAAGAAGCGAAGACAGTAGCCGAAGCGTTTGTAGAAAATTGGATAACAAGGTTCGGAGTGCCCGTCGAATTACACTCAGATCAAGGCAGGAATTTCGAATCTTCCATTTTCCAAGAAGTCTGTACATTATTGGGCATCCACAAGACACGGACAACAGCATTACACCCACAATCAAATGGGATGGTAGAGAGATTCAACCGAACGCTCGAAGAACATCTGCGGAAAATCGCTGATAAAGATCAACGGAATTGGGACAAGTGCATCCAGATATTCCTGCTGGCGTATCGTTCAGCGAAGCACGAGACAACTGGTTACACGCCAGCAAAGCTTATTTTCGGATCTGATCTGCGACTCCCTGATGATCTTAAGTTTGGAACGAATCCTACAGCTGTAAGAAATGATGGAGATTATTGTTCTGCCTTAAAGGAAGAAATGAATGAATTGCATCTAATGGTAAGACAGCATACGCATCTGATGAGCAATAAGATGAAGGACCGGTTCGATCAAGCGGCAAATTCGAAAGGTTTTGAAGAAGGTGATCTGGTCCTGTTGTACAATCCACTTCGAAAGAAAGGCTTGTCCCCGAAACTGCAGACAGCCTGGGAAGAACCCTATATGGTGATGAAACGACTTAATGACGTGGTATACCGCATACAAAGAAATGGAAAAGCACGATGTAAAATGAAAGTAGTACATTTGGAGAGGCTCGCCCCATTTGGTTCAAGAGGATTTGTGCCTAATCGGGACGCTTAGGCTTTAGCGGAGGGCAGTGTTACAAAAGTAGTATTAAGTTGTATTTGTATTGCTATATGCATCCCTTATTATGAACAATAGTTTGTAGGTATATGGAATAGCATTTGTCTTGTTGTAGACATCTGGCGCCGCACTGTCTGCTTGTCTACTTAAACAATTGCTGAGTCTGGCGCCGCGACTGTCTGCTTGCGTCTGGCGCCGAATAGCATTATGTTCTGGTAATTTCCAGACGAAATATTCTAGAAGGACACGTCGACATCAGCGAGAAGTGCGTGGCTATATAAGCCGTGGCAGCGCCAACGTAATCAATCAGTGCTAAGAGTAAACTGCTATAGTGTAGACGAGTTGTGAAATAAAGAGTTGTTGAATTAAATTAAACAGTGTTGATTTTATTTGTCAATCCAGAGATACGAACCTAACAAAGTAAACTAGCAAGCAGTAAAAAATCGTAACAATACAATAATTGGTGCATGTATGCCTTGCTTTATATGCGTACCTTGTTTCCTAGGTTTGTGTTAACAGAATGACGTACATTTGTTATTAAATTTCTTTAAGGTCTGTTAAGGGTAGCAAATACTTTTGTTAGCGAATACGCCACCTATGTGTTATACGTAACAAAAGTATTTGTTACAAAAATTTCTGTTATTACGGGGCATCTCGAACTATTATAGTCTGAAAATAGGAACCTTTTTTTTAAGAAATAAATTTGTAGAAAAAAGTATTGTTACAAATGCATCCCTTATTATGAACAATAGCTGTAGGTATATGGAATAGCATTTGTTTTGTTGTAGACATCTGGCGCCGCGGCTGTCTGCTTGTCGAAACAATAGACATCTGGCGCCGCACTGTCTGCTTGTCTACTTCAACAATTGCTGAGTCTGGCGCCGCGGCTGTCTGCTTGCGTCTGGCGCCGTATAGCCGTATGTTCTGGAAATTTCCAGGCGCAATATTCTAGAAGGACACGTCGGCATCAGCGAGAAGTGCGTGGCTATATAAGCCGTGGCAGCGCCAACGTAATCAATCAGTGCTAAGAGTAAACTGCTATAGTGTAGACGAGTTGTGAAATAAAGAGTTGTTGAATTAAATTAAACAGTGTTGATTTTATTTGTCAATCCAGAGATACGAACCTAACAAAGTAAACTAGCAAGAGTAAATTCGTAACAATTGGTGTCAGAAGTGGGATTGTCAAATAATCCAAATTCAAGATGGTTAAATTCGGAGAATTGAGAATTCAGCAATTAAAAAAGGAACTGGAGGAGCGTAATTTGCCGATAAGCGGGCAAAAGGCGGATCTGCAGGCACGATTACGTGAAGCAATGGAAGCGGATGGAATTAATGTGGACGAGTTGGAATTTGTTGGGCCAGAAACTTCTACAAAGGTAGAAGAAAAAGTAGAAGAACAACGAACATCATCGAGTGTGGACATGAACATGCTGTTAGTGGCTATACAGAAAATAGCTTAAAATACAGAAAATGCAGTGCAAACAGGAAATCGTCTGGCACAGCAAATGACGCAAATAGCTGAAAATACATCACAGTTAGAGTCTCGCCTTACACAACAAATAACTGAAAATAATACGCAGTTAGAAAAGCGTTTGGTACAACAGATTACAAAAAGTAATACACAAGTGCAAGAGAAAGTTTCAAAATTGGAAGACGAATTAAGCACGTTAAAAAAATGACGAAGAAAATTTGAAATCAGAAGTTCTTCATTTGAGTAATCGGATGCGAGAACTGCAACTGCATGGCCCTGCACCATCAACAAATAATCCAAGATTGAAGGCACCCACATTCGATGGAAGTATTCCATTTCAAATTTTCAAACTTCAGTTTGAAAAGACAGCAATGGCCAATAACTGGAATGCAGCGGACAAAGTGGCGTCCTTGTTTGTATCATTGAAAGGACCTGCGGCAGAAATCCTTCAGACTATTCCAGACTGTGAACGGGACAACTATGAGGCATTGATGAGTGCGATAGAAAGACGATATGGTAGTGAGCACCGGAAACAAATATACCAGATCGAATTGCAAAATAGGGGTCAGAAAATGAACGAGTCATTGCAAGAGTTCGCAACTGAAATAGAACGACTGGCTCATTTGGCAAATGCAGATGCACCTGTGGATTACATTGAGAGGGTGAAAATTCAAAGTTTCATAAATGGAAATCGTGATGTGGAAACCAAACGCGCCACATATGCATTGCCAAAAAGAACGTTTGCTGAAACGGTTTCGCACGCCCTCACACAGGAAACAGCTTCGCTACTAAGTAAACCAGCACACAAAGTACAAAGAGTTGAAATGGAACAACCAGCGCTGATGGAAGAAATATTGAAGACTCTGAAGACAATTGCTGCACAGCGAGTAAATACAACAGGCAGATGTTTCAACTGTGGAAAAGCGGGTCACTTTGCCCGAAATTGCAATATAAAGGTAAACCCATCAAAACGGAAACAACCAACGGAACATCGAAAGGGGATTCACCACAAAAATGCGGATGCATTATCACGTCGCCCTTGTCCGCTGGAATGTAAACATTGCTCCAAATCAGAGGGAAAAGAAGGTATAATCGACGTGCGATTACTGAATATAGAACCTGAAGATGATTGGACTCCTCACCGCATCAGAATCAATCAGCTGGAGGACCCTGATCTTGCAAAGCTGGTAATGGCCAAAGAAAATGGGGTGCGACCACCAAAGGAACAAATAAGTAACGAGAGTCCAACGGCAAAAGCATATTGGGCCCAATGGAACAGCATAAACCTCGTTAATGGATACCTTCATCGTACCTGGGAAAGCGAAGATGGCAAACAGTCTCGTCTGCTGATCATAGTACCGAAGTCCATGATCCCAAAAGTATTGAAAGAATATCACAATGGACCTAGTGGAGGGCACCTTGGGATTACAAAAACTATAGAGAAGATTAAACAACGGTTCTACCGGATCGGTTGTCGAGATTCCATAGCAGAATGGATAAGTAATTGCGTAGAGTGCATGGCAGCAAAAGGTCCTAAGGCCAAAAGTCGCGGTAGGCTACAACAGTACAACGTGGGATCACCATTTGAATGAGTCGCAATGGATGTTGCAGGTCCGTTCCCAACCAGTACGGCCGGAAACAAATATCTACTGGTTGTCATGGACTATTTCAGTAAATGGCCAGGAGTATATGCCTTACCAAACCAAGAAACGAAGACAGTAGCCGAAGCGTTTGTAGAAAATTGGATAACAAGGTTCGGAGTGCCCGTCGAATTACACTCAGATCAAGGCAGGAATTTCGAATCTTCCATTTTCCAAGAAGTCTGTACATTATTGGGCATCCACAAGACACGGACAACAGCGTTACACCCACAATCAGATGGGATGGTAGAGAGATTCAACCGAACGCTCGAAGAACATCTGCGGAAAATCGTTGATAAAGATCAACGGAATTGGGACAAGTGCATCCAGATGTTCCTGCTGGCGTATCGTTCAGCGAAGCACGAGACAACTGGTTACACGCCAGCAAAGATTATTTTCGGATCTGATCTGCGACTCCCTGCTGATCTTAAGTTTGGAACGAATCCTACAGCTGTAAGAAATGATGGAGATTATTGTTCTGCCTTAAAGGAAGAAATGAATGAATTGCATCTAATGGTAAGACAGCATACGCATCTGATGAGCAATAAGATGAAGGACCAGTTCGATCAAGCGGCAAATTCAAAAGGTTTTGAAGAAGGTGATCTGGTCCTGTTGTACAATCCACTTCGAAAGAAAGGCTTGTCCCCGAAACTGCAGACATCCTGGGAAGGACCCTATATGGTGATGAAACGACTTAATGACGTGGTATACCGCATACAAAGAAATGGAAAAGCACGATGTAAAATGAAAGTAGTACATTTGGAGAGGCTCGCCCCATTTGGTTCAAGAGGATTTGTGCCTAATCGGGACGATTAGGTTTTAGTGGAGGGCAGTGTTACAAAAGTTGTATTTGTATTGCTATATGCATCCCTTATTATGAACAATAGCTGTAGGTATATGGAATAGCATTTGTCTTGTTGTAGACATCTGGCGCCACGGCTGTCTGCTTGTCTAAGCAATAGACTTCTGGCGCCGCAGCCGTCTGCTTGAACAATTGCTGAGTCTGGCGCCGCGGCTGTCTGCTTGTCTGCATTTGGCGCCGTATAGCATTATGTTCTGGTAATTTCCAGACGGAATATTCTAGAAGGACACGTCGGCATCAGCGAGAAGTGCGTGGCTATATAAGCCGTGGCAGCGCCAACGTAATCAATCAGTGCTAAGAGTAAACTGTTATGTTGTAGACGAGTTGTAAAATAAAGAGTTGTTGAATTGGATTAAACTGTTTTTGGTTTTATTCGTCAATCCAGAGATACGAACCTAGCAAAGTAAACTAGCAAGCAGTAAAATCGTAACAGTATGTTTCAACTCTTTTTAATTTCCACATCCATTTTTTTCATCCTTATAAAAATGTGAACGGTTCAAGATCTCAAAACATGTGCTATATTAGCTCGAGCTTACGCACCCGACCCCATTTTGCAAATGATTATATTATGATAACAAATACCAATTTTCAATCGTTTTAACGCATTGAATACAATGTCGCACCAAGAATGATAGAGAAAGAGATTACGTAATGCGCATGTTTGTTTTCAGTCAGCTGTTCTTGCTGACGTCACGGTTGACTTATTATTCGCCCGCGCCTTTGAATGTGAACTCGAATTGTATTTTCGAGTGTAGTCTTAATTGTGAAATTTTATATTTTTTAAAATGAGTTGTGCAGTGTTCGGATGCAATAATAACAATGTTAAAAATAGTGCGACGAAATGAAGATTTTTCCATTTCCCTTAGGATAAAACAGTACTAAAATAGTGGATTAATTTTTGTGCACTTCGCGCCAGAAGCCTTCGAAAGAAATTTGCAGTTTGAGATGGGTAATTATAGCATTTTGATTAGAATAATTTTACTTTTATAACCAAAAACTCTAACAGGTTTAAGTTCGCCGAGTCTAACGAAGTTGCTACCTAGCGCTTTTCTCACGTTAACCAGATTATCTTCTGCAGATGCTTATGAACGGCAGAAAAGGATGAAGTCTCGTTTAAACCAGGACGTTTTAGAAAATTAGTTTGGCGTAAACAGGTTAAAAGGCAGTCTTCACGATCACCCTGACAAGAAGGAGTATCAGTATTATTAATTATCAAAATATTAAACGTACGTAGTATTATAAACCTAAAACTACAGAAAACATTCTTATATAAAAATGTATTGATGTTAACAAATGGAAATATGTACTTACATACAAACTAAGTTTTTGCATACTAACCATTGTTTCTTATCCTAATTGTAATAGTAATCTTAACTAACAATTTATTCCATTTATTTATACGCATGTATGTATGTTTATTATATTTTTGTAGGTAATATTTTTCAACGTGTGTCAGTTGATCTAAATTCCGTTGACCCAATTGAAAAAAATGATGACTTGAAGATTCTCAACAACGACGGGCTTGAAAATTTGGCAGGGTATATCTGCCACAAACTTGGTAAAGACAACCCCGAAATTTGTGGCAATTCAGAAAATTGTTCATCTTATACTTGGATGGATCACCTACATATCTGAAGGAGAACTCTCAAAACCAACAGATATGTTGATGGAGAGAGCCTTGCAAGCAGTATTTGACGACTTAAATGGTACTGATTTGCATATACATATGAGCAAATTACGTCCAGAAGCACTTTTGTAATTTAATTTAAGTAATTTTGTTAATTGTAGCACCAAAATAAAAGAATTGTTTTTCAGAACTAAAATGTATTTTAGGATTCGTTGAAAATATGTACATCAAAAAAAGAAAATTAAATAAGACAATAAATTGATAGTTGGTCACAAAATATTCAATATTTTTATTTGCATAAATGTATGCATATAGTTGAAACAAACACAGCAAAGAGACAAAATTAAATAATGCAACGAAAATACCATGAATTGAATACATATCGCTCATTTGCTGCAAGACCGGCATAACTCAAAAAACGTGATTTTTGAGTTAATGTTGCAGAATTGTTCGTTATATCATACTTCATGTTTAGTGAAAAATTCATATGATTACCTCTTATATGCTCCGCTTGAGAAGAGGTGTAAGGTTGGAGTCACCGTGTAAGGTAGTAGTCAGTTGAAAACTTTAAACGCGTTTTCTGGAGAATCGATTTTTTTGACTTATGCCGGTCTTGCAGCAAATGAGCGATATGTAGGTAAATGTTCACTATAAAATATTCACTTATATTGATATTTTTTATTAATATTCACTTATTTTGATGTTAACTTTTGATGATATTCATGTTTTTGTATGCCTGCAATACAAAATTGCTTCTTATTGCAAAGAATAACAAACAACTGAAAATCAGCTGATTGTACGTTGGTCAACCGTGACGTATGTAGATGCGCTGAACGAACAAAATTTGAACTCGTCATTGCGCAATCTTGTTTCTAACATTCTTGATGTCGCACGTTTTTGTACAACTCCTAATACTTCGTGGGGTGTCACGCCGCACGAAAGTGTACGAAAGAGAAGGTTTCGCATTTTAACTTGGTTTGGTCCAATTTTCATAGTGCTATGATAAGTTTTGTTTGTTTTATTATAAAATCTCTGAGGTACATTTTGTGTTTCACTAATTATTCAAGTTAGCATTCGGATACATGTATATATTAGTTTTTAAGGTGCGTATATTTTGGAAAACGATCAATGCATAGTCGGGGTGTATTCGAACATTGTAGGCAATAATCAATCAATTCCATTATCGCCATTTTTAACTAATTCTTACAAATCAACATAAGGAATTAAAATAAAAAATAAAATCAAAGTACAAAATTGTTAACGAAATAAATTGAAAGCCGACGATGTTTATTCAACGATGTTTATTCAACGACGTTTATTCAACGACGGTTTATTAGCAATTAATTGTATAGACAGAGTTTCGGTATTCATTAAAATAGAAAAGTACTGACTTAGAATATTCGAACATACGAGTGTTGCCAGAGTTTATATTATATATTCAACACTCCTCCTCAACAACGTAGAATCGGCATCTACGTAACCCTTCATCCACTCGCCAGTTTTTCTGTAGTGCAACTTCAAATTTATAGTCGCTTTCAGGTATCGCAAAACATGCTTTGCCGCTGCAAGATGCTCACAATGTGGATCGGAATTTCGCTGCGCTAATTTGCACACCGAGTGCAATATGTCGGGTCTTGTGTTCACCGCGATAAACATTAGTGAGCCTATTAGACTCTGATACTCAGCTGCGTTGACCTTTCGACAGTTGCTTTCATTACAATTGACTTGAAAGCTTGGTTCAAGTGGTGTATATACTGGACGACACACATCCATGTCATATTTATGCAATAGTTGTTGCACTTGTTATTTTTGGCAAATTGATATCGCTCCAACTGAACCAACTCGCTCGATCTCCATACCCAAGAATTTGTTAATGGTTAAATACTAGAAATTTGTTGTTTTATCTGCTTTAACTCACCAAGATCTGAACAAGCAATCATCAGATCGTCAACGTATACTGCAATTATATTTAATTTGCGCCGTTGATTTTTAGTATACAAGCACGGCTCGCTGTTACATGCAGAAAACCCCATTTCTTTTAAAACTTCATCAAGCCTTGAGTTCCAAACTCTGTCTGACTGCTTAAGGCCGTACAATGATTTTTTCAGCTTCAAAACGCAGTCGCTGTCTTGCTGAAACATCTCTGGCTGTCTCATATAAATGTCATCTTCTAGCTTGCCATTCAAATAAGCCGTCGACACGTCAAGCTGATGAACATGTAACTCGTATTCGGCCGCTATAGCCAACACCATTCTTATAGTTGCATATCTCACGACAGGTGAGAAAATCTCGTTGTAGTTAACGCCATACGTTTGCCCGCAACCTTTTGCTACTAGCCTCGCCTTGTACCGCTCGATGTCACCATTTGCGTTTGTTTTTACCGCAAATACCCACTTGCAGCCAATAACTTTATGGCCCTTCGGTACCGCTGCTTGCTCCCATGTATCGTTGTTAACTAAAGCGTTGTACTCCTCCTGCATAGCGCACCACCATTCATGCGCCTGCTTGCTGCTCATTGCTTCTTCAACTGATACTGGTACTTTAACATTTTCAGTATATGCTAAGTTTACTGCACTTTGTTGTTTTCTTGGTCTGCCAGGTAAACCAGTTCTAATTAACCGTGGCCTACCACGCCGCGTCTGCTGATGTTCAGGACAATCGCGTGTTTCATCATCGATTGAACTGCTACTCTCTACAGCGTCTTCATAATCGGACTGCTCTTCTTGTTCTGCTACATGTTGAATCGGATCAGCTCTTTCCAATGTAAACTGTGCTACCTCCATTGGCGAAAAATGTTCACCCTTATTTTTCCCCATCAAAATTGTCTCGTCGAATTTTACATCGCGTTTGACAATTACTTTTCGCGTTTTTGTATCAAAGAGGCGATATGCTTTCGATGCACTGTCGTACCCTACCATGATGTACTCGTCGCCTTTTTGCTGAAATTTGCTATGCTGCGATTTGTTCAAGGCTATCGCAAGACATCCAAACACTTTGAAATGCTTTACCACAGGCTTTCGTTCAACCCATATTTCGTATGGAGTAACACCATCCAGCGCTTTAGATGGCGACCGATTTCGAATGTACACTGCACAATTTATTGCCTCTGCCCAGTAACTCTCACTCAGCCCTGAATGTACTAGCATACAACGCGCCATCTCTACCAGCGTTCTGTTAGCACGTTCTGCCACACCATTCTGCTGTGGAGTATATGGGACTGTGAGCTGGTGCCTTATGCCACATTCACCCAAAAATCTTTCAAAATTATTATTAACATATTCACGGCCATTATCCGTGCGTAATGTTTTTATTTTGTTACCGGTTTGTAACTCGACCATTGCTTTAAATAATTTAAAGTTTTCAAACACTTGGTCTTTTGTTTTCAAAAAATATACAAACACCGACCTCGATTTATCGTCTATAAAGGTCAGAAAATATCGTGACCCACCGTGCGATTGCGTACTAAACGGACCACAAACATCCGAATGCATCAAGTCTAAAATGTTTTTTGCACGATTTTCTGAAGCTACAAACGGTTGAGAACATATTTTGCTCTTAACGCATGACACACACACAATATCGTTTTCATTTGATATCGAATCTATTCCATTCACAATGTTTTTATTTGAAAGTTCACTTTGGCTTCGAAAATTAATATGCCCATATCTATTATGCCACATTACAGTATTTTCGGCTCTAGTTAAATTACACGACTGTATTTTGTCTCGTATTACATACAAACTGTTTTCTTTATATGCTTTAAATATAACAGAATTGTCTTCTTTATCTCGCACTACTGCACAACCATTTTCGAATGTTGCTTTAAACCCTTTCTCATCAATTTTTGGTATTGATATAAAGTTCATTTGCAAATCTGGTACATACAAACATTTTGTCAGTTTAAAATTCCAACAAGACGTTTTTACAACAACGTCGCCAATGCCTTTGGCATCAACGGAGTATTTTCCTGCTAATTCTATTCTTTCGCTATGCTCGTTCATTCGCACAAATAAGTGTTCATCTGTACACATATGCGACGTCGCGCCGCTGTCGATACACCAAACGTTAGAATTCTGCTGCTGCCGCTTTGCCTCCGCAAAAATTGCTAACGATTTCTCCTTTGCCCTTTCTTCTCTGCACTGTGCCGCATAATGCCCCTTCTTACCGCAGTTGAAACATTTGAAGTTGCGCTTCGCTTTGTTCATACTGTGTTCGGTTTGCGCACTCGTTCTTTCCCCTTCGCTGCGATTGTTACTAAGCGTTTTGGTTTCGTTGTATTTCTTTGAATTTGCGCGTGCAGCGCATGCTTGTGTGTTTTCGAAACCGTTATGGCTCGCGTCTGTACAGTTGTCTCTGCGACGCTCGCCTTCTTCCGCTACTTTTATCTTCAACGCGTCCAATTTTGGCAAATTATCCCTTGCTTCCAATGCTACTACAAGGTTCTCGTAACTTCCAGGTAAGCTTGCCAACAGCATGATTACCAATAGTTCTTCTTGTAACTCGATGGTTACTTCTGCCAACTCGCGCACATCTTCGCCCTCAGACATTCGTAGACCAATCAGCCTCTTAAACAGTGAGACTTTTCGTACGGGACCAGTTGATTTGTTCAAATCTTTTAGCGCTCTCCACACTTGTGGCGCTGTTGTACACTTTTTTATATGATTAAGGCTGGTTGCTTTTACACACAACATTATAGTTGCGATCGCTTTATTGTTTTTCACCAACCATTCTGCCCTATTTTCCGCTGTTTCCTTTAACTCTTCGGAAACCACTGGCCACAAATCTTGATGCACAAGAACACTACGCATTTGCAGACACCAAGTGTCATAATTGCTTGCGTCTAGTTTTTCTATATTGAAATTCATTCTTTCAGTCATTACTACACTTACGGTTTTTCGCAAAAAACTGTTCACGGTTTGCTTAATTTATTTCGCGGCACTATTTGTAACGTTTTACAATTATCCGCGTTGTTACTGCCCAGCCTGCGTTTGGTCTGGGCCCATAACCTGTTAACGAAATAAATTGAAAGCCGACGATGTTTATTCAACGACGTTTATTCAACGACGGTTTATTAGCAATTAATTGTATAGACAGAGTTTCGGTATTCATTAAAATAGAAAAGTACTGACTTAGAATATTCGAACATACGAGTGTTGCCAGAGTTTATATTATATATTCAACAAAAATTAATAAAATCAAAGTAAAAAATAAATAAAATCAAAATAATACTAATAAGCACAAAGTAAAAAAAAAAATAGCAAAAACCGCCTCGCACACGTACGAGAGCGATTTTTGACGATTACCTTGTCGTACGAAAACAATTATAAAATCCAAAGTATATAATAAATCAGAGCTCAAATATAAATATATACTACTTTTACGCCGTTTTATAACAAAAAACCACCTTGGGCTCCGAAGAAGATTATTATCAAATCCGCTTGGTACTTAATGTGTTAAATTATTTCAGTATTCTTTTATAATATTTAGCTTTATTTAATTTTAAACACATATTTACCTAAGCTAATGGTTAAAATTAATTAATACCGTACATGTATACATCTAATTAATCAAAGCATGTGATTATTAATGAATTTTATAAATACGGGTTGTTAATATAAACTTATTCATAGTTATTAATAGACAACTGTCTTGTCATTGTCAGCGTAAATATAGTACATATTATTAAATGTTATATAAATAGAACACAAAACGTAGGTATGACAATATGGGGAATTTTCTTGCTCTTGCAAGAACCTTGCACGGTGCACGAGTTGCAGTTTTTTCCACTAATGCAACGGCACAACAACAAACACACGCAGAAAAATATTTGCAAGGGCTGTTAAATATGTCAGACCAAAACCCATGTTTATTTTCGTGCAATGACACGTAAAAAAATAATTGCAACCCTGTGCTAACTGCCATTTTACTTTAATACAAATTTTGACGTTAAATTGTTGAGGAAGGTAAATTTTAAATAGATTTTATAATTTCTATTTAAATTATAAAGATTTTTTTTGTTAAGAATGAATGCAGCAGGTGCGCAAATTCACAATAGCCATGCACAATAATCTTTTACAATTAGTTGACCGATTCTACTGTTCATATGTCACTACATTCTACAATGAGTGCTCTTGTGCCCTTGTATATTTCGGTATATGATTTTTGCAATCTGCAATCTTGCAATAGCCTTAATAACAATATTAAATTTCTTTCCATAACTTATGTCCTTTGTTACTACTGTGAGTTATTTGGGGAAAACTTTGGTATATCGTCCCAGGATTTCGGGAATAAAATGGCAATGGTCGGATAGAAGAGGTTCCCCAGATACTTACGTTTAAAGTTGAAAATTACCACTATATTGTTACGAATTTACTACTTGCTAGTTTACTTTGTTAGGTTCGTATCTCTGGGTTGACAAATAAAACCAAAACTGTTTAATTTAATTCAACAACTCTTTATTTCACAACTCGTCTACACTATAGCAGTTTACTCTTAGCACTGATTGATTACGTTGGCGCTGCCACGGCTTATATAGCCACGCACTTCTCGCTGATGCCGACGTGTCCTTCTAGAATATTCCGTCTGGAAATTACCAGAACATAATGCTATACGGCGCCAAATGCAGCTATTGCTTAGACAAGCAGACAGCCGTGGCGCCAGATGTCTACAACAAGACAAATGCTATTCCATATACCTACAGCTATTGTTCATAATAAGGGATGCATATAGCAATACAAATACAACTTAATACTACTTTTGTAACACTGCCCTCCACTAAAGCCTAATCCTCTTGAACCAAATGGGGCGAGTCTCTCCAAATGTACTACTTTCATTTTACATCGTGCTTTTCCATTTCTTTGTATGCGGTATACCACGTCATTAACTCGTTTCATCACCATATAGGGTCCTTCCCAGGCTGTCTGCAGTTTCGGGGACAAGCCTTTCTTTCGAAGTGGATTATACAACAGGACCAGATCACCTTCTTCAAAACCTTTTGAATTTGCCGCTTGATCGAACCGGTCCTTCATCTTATTGCTCATCAGATGCGTATGCTGTCTTACCATTAGATGCAATTCATACATTTCTTCCTTTAAGGCAGGACAATAATCTCCATCATTTCTTACAGCTGTAAGATTCGTTCCAAACTTAAGATCAGCAAGGAGTCGCAGATCAGATCCGAAAATAATCTTTGCTAGCGTGTAACCAGTTGTCTCGTGCTTCGCTGAACGATACGCCAGCAGGAACATCTGGATGCACTTGTCCCAATTCCGTTGTACTTTATCAACGATTTTTCGCAGATGTTCTTCGAGCGTTCGGTTGAATCTCTCTACCATCCTATCTGATTGTGGGTGTAACGCTGTTGTCCGTGTCTTGTGGATGCCCAATAATGTACAGACTTCTTGGAAAATGGAAGATTCGAAATTTCTGCCTTGATCTGAGTGTAATTCGACGGGCACTCCGAACCTTGTTATCCAATTTTCTACAAACGCTTCGGCTACTGTCTTCGCTTCTTGGTTTAGTAAGGCATATACTTCTGGCCATTTACTGAAATAGTCCATGACAACCAGTAGATATTTGTTTCCGGCCGTACTGGTTGGGAACGGACCTGCAACATCCATTGCGACTCGTTCAAATGGTGATCCCACGTTGTACTGTTGTAGCCTACCGCGTCTTTTGGCTTTAGGACCTTTAGCTGCCATGCACTCTACGCAATTACTTATCCATTCTGCTATGGAATCTCGACAACCGATGCAGTAGAACCGTTGTTTAATCTTCTCTATAGTTTTTGTAATCCCAAGGTGCCCTCCACTAGGTCCATTGTGATATTCTTTCAATACTTTCGGGATCATGGACTTCGGTACTATGATCAGCAGACGAGACTGTTTGCCATCTTCGCTTTCCCAGGTACGATGAAGGTATCCATTAACGAGGTTTATGCTGTTCCATTGGGCTCAATATGCTTTTGCAGTTGGACTCTCGCTACTTATTTGTTCCTTTGGTGGTCGTACCCCATTTTCTTTGGCCATTACCAGCTTTGCAAGATCAGGGTCCTCCAGCTGATTGATTCTGATGCGGTGAGGAGTCCAATCATCTTCAGGTTCTATATTCAGTAATCGCACGTCGATTATACCTTCTTTTCCTTCTGATTTGGAGCAATGTTTACATTTCAGTGGACAAGGGCCACGTGATAATGCATCTGCATTTTTGTGGTGAATCCCCTTTCGATGTTCCGTTTCGAAGTCGTAATTCTGTAATCTTTCGATACATCGTGCAATTTGGCCTTCCGGATTCTTAAACTGTAATAACCATTTTAATGCTGCATGATCAGTCCTCAGCAAGAATCGTTTTCCATACAAATGCTTGTGGAAATGTTTTACACATTCCACCACAGCTAGTAGTTCTTTTCGCGTCACACAGTAGTTTTTCTCTGGTTTCCCGAGCACTCTGCTGTAATACCCAATTACTCTTTCTTGTCCGTCGATGAGCTGAGACAGGACACCTCTAATTCCATAAGCGCTTGCATCTGTATCCAGGATGAATTTCTTTCCAGGTATTGGATAAGCTAACATCGGCGCCGTACAAAGTAGTTCTTTAAGCTGCTCAAACGCTTTTTCTTGTTCCAACTGCCATACAAACGGGCGATTCTTCTTTGTTAAATCATGTAAACTTCTAGCCACGTTCGCAAATCCAGGTACAAAACGGCGGTAATACGTGCATAAGCCAAGGAAGCTGCGGAGTTCATGTATGTTGGTGGGTCGAGGCCAATCTTTGACTGCTTTTATTTTTCCTTCCTCGGTGTGAATCCCCTCAGTTGACACTTTGGGCCTCATGCATAAAAACGAGTAAAAGCGCTGAGTTGAGTCAAGTGAGCAATTGCTCGTAAGTTGAGTTCGATCAAACAGCAACAGCTCTTACTCAATTTCGTATGCATAAAAATGAGTTCAAACCAATTACAATTACTTGAGCAAACTGAGATCAAACCTCTAAGCGCAAACATGTCGTCAAGTGGAAGTGTATTTGAATTAGATATAAAAAATAATAATAATTTGTTAATTTACGATATTTCAAATTTTTTGGTTGAAATAATATAATAAAATAAATATTGACTAGAAAAAAGTCAGTTTCCAAGCATAAAAAGTAAAAAAAACAAGCAATAGAAATATGTGTGAAAGAAATTTGGCAAAAATTTGGAATGGAACTGTCGGAGAAAAACATTATAAAAAAAATAGCAAACATGAAATGTCGGGTTAAAAGTAAAATAGACATAAATAAAACAGGCAATAAGACGATTATTTTAAAAAACTGGGAAGCAGAATTATCCTCATTGTGTTGTTCTGATTCTAATCCCTCAACAAACAAACTTCCTGGTAAGTGCACCGTTATCAAATTTATTTGTTTATTCCAATTTTGTTGTTGATTTCGCTCTTCGTTTATTTTTTTACAGTTCATCTCTTTCTTGGAACCAATGGCGACAACTGTACGCTGTCTGTCAATACATTAGAAGAGACATCAGCAACAACAACATCAGAAACAAAAACAACAGTAACATCAGCAGCAAAACAGCAAAGAAAGCGCCGCACAGTGGGTAATAGGCGGCAAAAATATGTAATTTTTAACTATCTAATTTTAACAAAATTTCATTCCAGTAGTGTTTCTAGACAATGAATATAGTTTAATTTATCACGTATTTGCAAATTGCCATTTCACTGACATAACAATGTATTTTTAAAGTCAAATAAAAATAGAACTCTTGAAAATTGTGAAAAATATTGAGAAACATATGAGAACAGACGTATGGGGTTTCGACGTTTTATGCAATAAGAAGTGACTTCAAAGTCCATCCTAATATATATTATAATATATTATAAAAAAATTATTATCATTTCATAGGCCTAATTCATGTCAATTTTGACAAAGTTTTAAAACAAAATCATTTTTAAACACTTTTACATAAAAATTATAGTTTTGACTATTAGCTACGTGTACCTACATTGTCTAGTTAGTCCTAATATTTTATGTACACTTTAAGGAATATGATAACGAAAAAATGAACTGCGGATACGTGCGGATAAGGATCAAAGATAGCTATGAACGGTTGTTGTGTTGTTCACATATTGATAATTTAAAGTAGCGTTTGTGTAATTTCGAAATTCGTTGTGTAATAAAAACCTAACAGTTCTTAACAGGTGTGATTGTATAAATATATATTGCAAATAATATTTGCAAAATGTCATCCGTTTCCATAAGTAATCGACAGCTTACTGAAGAATTTATTCGGTGCGGCCAAAAAAGTGATATGTTGACGCAGTTTTTGAGGGATAAATTCCCTTCTTTTAGTGAAGATAAGGTGAAGTTAATTTTAGAACAAATTAAAAAAAGGTACATAAGTTCACTCAATTTAAAATGAAACCAGTGCCACAGGAAAAAAACATACTATTTAAAAATCATTCTGTATGCCTGGATAAGAATTTTACTGTAGAGATGGTTGATAAATTATTACCCGGGACTTCAAATAAACGTAGTTTAATTGCTGGACGACCGGTAAAGAAATTTGAAGAATGTAGTCAACGGGCTAAACGTTACAAGGTCCAACAACTTCGAGATAAGTACTCTGAACAAGAATTAAAGGCCGCAGCTGGATCAGCTGCTATTAAGAAGACATACTTAGATTCTCAAAAAGCGTTGGCGATGTTAATTGATGCACAGTTATCAAAGCATCAGTATGAAGTTGTTCGAAATGTGCTTAAAGACTTCGGATGTGATGTGTTGCCACCGTATTATAGAGTTCGGGAGGAAAAAAGGCATTGTTACCCTGAAAATATTACTATTACACCAATATCTACAGAAGTTGATTTGCAAAGTTTACTTGATCACACAGCTAAAAGAATTATTTTGGCCGCCGAGAACTTCACAAATCTAGCTCATGTTCCAGAAATAATGACTCTAACATCGAAATGGGGTTGTGACGGTTCGTCAAATCAAAGAACTCTAGGCCTTCTTCCACAAAGTTTTGTCGGCCGATTCAATTTGAATATGCCAAGGAAACCGCAAACCATACTAAAGAAATTGTCGAAAGGATACAGGAAACCATAATCAACATATTGCCAACATTTGTGACTATAAAGGACAAGATTATTGAAATACGTCACTATCTTTTATTTACCATGATGGACACAAAAATAGCTCAAGCAGCAACTGGTTGTAAAGCATCATCTGTCTGTTACATACGTAATGCAAGCCCTAAAGAAATGAACAACCTAGAATCCGTTGTCAAAAAATCATGCAATCAGGAAGCAGTTAAGTTGGAAATTTCTCCCTTACTTGCTAGAATTAAAACAATGGAATTTATTTTACATATTGGGTATAATTTAACTTTTAAAAGGTGGTCTACTAATGCGGAAACCAAGCCACTTAAAGAAGAAAACAAGAAACTTTAGAATTGGATGATGATGTTAAAAAATTACTTGTTGAATAAATAATTAATAATATATGATCATTTTTGAATATTTATTGGTTATGTTATATGGGAGGTGGGCGTAGTTGTGGACGGACTTGTTTCAGTTTTAGAGAAATAATAATTTTTATTGATTCAAATCCGTTTGACAATTTTTAACAGTCTAGCTGTGATAACAGCGAAAATATTGCAACTTTTGTGATTATATTATATGGGAGATGGGCGTAATTGTGGGCGGATTTGCTTTATTTTTTCTGGACAATCTTATATTTACAAAATATTACACTGTAGAAAATTTTGTCACTGTAGGATGATTTTTGATTTTTGTGTTATATGGGAGGTGGGCGTGGTTGTGGGCGGATTTTAACACAATTTTTTTTTTCATCTAATTTGGCAATATGAGAGATGTGTGCCAAATTTCAAAGCCCTACCTCGATTCCTTCTATTTTTTGCCGCGGCTTGTATGAAGCGGCCCCACTGTGCGCCGTTGCACTGATAGCGACGATCAAACTGTAAATTTTTTTATTTTATTTTACATTTTGCTATATGTTGTTTATTTTTGAAGGTTTACAAAAAGTCAACAGCAATTTTGAGTCGTTATGAGACTGATGAGACAAGGGAGTTAAATTTTCAAAAGCTGCAGAGGCTTGTTTTGTTAAAGCAAAACAAAGTTCTTTCCGCAAAATTACAGATTTTGCAAGAAAAACTTGTGGAAAGAGGGTTGGAGTTCCATGAATGATTACAATTACTAATATATAATTAATTAATATTATATTTTTGTACATATGTACATATTTTATTATTATTTTTATTCGTTAAATAGTGAATTACATTTATTTTGTTTTTGTATAAAAAAGTGGATTTTATTAATGTTAATTGTTTTTATAAACAAAAAAAAAAATAAAAATATTCGTTTATTTTAATTTGATAATAAATTTGCGATCATCCGCCTTTTGTTTTTTCCAGCTTCTGAAAGTCTTGTCGTTTGTTGTTCGATATAATTTCCTAATTGCCATACATCATTATTGTTGTAATCGTCGTTGATTGGAATGTAATCGTCTTTTAAAAATTTAGCTATGTTATGTAAAATGAAACAACTAGCTATTACGTGAGGCGCCAGCTCTGTCGATACACGAATTTTATATTGAAGTATCGAAAATCTTTGCTTCAATTGCCCAAAACACCGCTCTATAATGACACGTTCCTTTGTAAACACTTTGTTGAATTTTTTTTCTAATTCAGTTGTTGGGTTCCGGAATGGTGTCATTAGCCATGGACATATCCCATAGCCCTCATCCCCGAGAAGTAATGCATCGTTTGTTACACTTTGCATTATCCTACATACCTCGCTGTTTCGTAGGATGCGTGAATCGTGAACTGATCCAGGCCAGGATATGTCAACGCTAGTAAATAGTTCTTTTGCATCGCAAGTGGCCTGCACATTTATAGAGTGGAAGCCTTTTCTGCAAATATATTCGTCGCTTTGATTTTTGGGTTTTTTTATTTTTATGTGAGTGCAATCAATCGCTCCAATTGCAAATGGAAAGAAATAATTTGCTTGCCATTTCCTTTGAGCATCTTTTATTGCATCTCCATCTTTCGGGAATTTTATCCACTCGCTTGCTTTAGAAGATATAAGTTTCGCAACTTCCGCAATAATTCGCGACACAGTTGATTGATGGACACCAATATCTGTGGCTATACCATTTTGGAATCCAGGATCTGCACAAAATCTTAAATATAGTCGAATTTTATCAATGTTGCTGAGGGCACCACCACGTGTTTCTTCTGACTCCTCAAACAAATAATTAGCCAACCAGCAGATGCTACTATCATCAAACCTATGTATTTTCATTTTATTATTAATTATATAAAAAAATAATAAAAATAAGAATATAAACCTGTATAATTTTTTATCCTCACTTGCTAAACTTGTTTTACGCTGTTGATAAACTTTTGGATTTCTTTGTGGCACAAAATATTCAGCCATGATTCCTTTTTAGTGTACGCGAGTCAACTATAGGCAGCCTCAACAAAATTTGAGCAAGAGCTCACAAAAAAGAGCAAAAGCTTGTTTTTATGCATATGAAAGTGAGCACAAGCTCATCGAACTTAGTTCGAACATAGTTCGAACTGAGCATGACGAGATCAAACCTGAGTAGTGAGTAAAAGCAAATACAACAAATTTTATTATGCATACGACAAGCACCTTTTACTCAAAAAATCGAGTCAGAGCAAAAGCTCACGTTTTATGCATGAGACCCTTTATGTCCGAGATATGTGACCTGCTTCTTCCATAATGAACACTTTTTGGGATTCAAGCGTAATCCGGCTGATGCTATTCGCTGAAAGACTTCCTCTAGATTTTTCAGATGATCATCTAAACTTTTTCCCATGATGATTATGTCATCAAGATACACCAAACATGTCTTCCAGTTGAGTCCTTTTAACACATGTTCCATCAGTCGCTCGAACGTTGCAGGCGCATTACATAACCCAAATGGCATCACAGAGAATTCCCATAACCCGTCGCCCATACTGAAAGCGGTCTTTTCACGGTCACATTCATCAATCTCGACTTGCCAATATCCACTTTGTAGATCTAATGTAGAAAACCATTTCGCTCCAGACAAAGTGTCTAATGTATCGTCGATTCTTGGTAGAGGATATCTGTCTTTCTTTGTGACATCATTCAACTTCCTATAATCTACGCAGAAACGGGTGCTACCATCTTTCTTTTTAACTAAGACGATAGGTGAGCTCCATGGACTTATTGAAAGTTCGATTACACCGTTTTTGTGCATGTCTTCAATAATTTTGTTAGCATCCAGCATTTTGCTAGTGGAACCCTACGCGGAGCTTGTCGGATTGGTTTAGCGTCTCCAGTATTTATGCGATGTTTGACAACGCGGTTCTTCCTGTGATTCCTTCGTTTGCAAATATGGATACGTATTTTTCTAATAGTTTTTCTGCTTTTAATTTTTCATTTCCATGCAGTTCGTTCAGCAAATTATTTAGGAGTGTAGAACTTATCTGCTGTGGCTCAATAGTAGGCTTCTGTTGTGACCGTTCGCATCGTGCTATTGCACTTATATTCTAGCACTGTCCAATTACTGCTCCTTTCTTCAGACTTATAGGCGTGTTGAATTCATTCACTACTCTGACCGGAATGGTGGCGTCTTCTCTAGTTTTCACAAGCGTTCTTCCTACTAATATGGGTTTATCTATTTTTGTTGGTTCCACAATCCACAACTCTTCAGTCCCACCTCCTCCATTCACTTTAGCCCATACAATCGCCTCAGATTTTGGTGAAATACTCTGATTATCATCAACAATCACCCTCTTACGTTCAAAGTTGGTCACATATCCGGTGTTTATAGGCATCTCCATGTTCTGGCAAAACAGCATTTGCTTGTTTAAATCCAAAGTAACCCTGTGATCAATCATGAAATCTACTCCCATTATAATTTCATCCGTTATACGCTACGAAGAAGGTGTGATTAACTACCAGGGTACCAATCATCACTTCGCAAAACACTTTTCCCGCGACAGCTGCTTCCTCCCCGGTGGCCGTTCGAAGCCAGACGTTCATTTATCACTGGAATTATCATCGAACAATGCAAGCAGCTTCAACGGCGACTCAGAGATTGAGAATTAAAAAAAAAGAATGACATCGAAACACAGCCTAAAGAAAAAGCAAAATCCAAATGCAAGCTCTGCCGGCGTATTACAAGGAATGCTTGAAGCAAAATTGGACTTGGAGAAGCAAAAATTTGACTAGATGAAAGAAAAAGAAAAACAGGAATTGGAGATGAAAAAGCTAGAAATTGAACGTGATGAACGACTTGCTTTGGCGAAAATGAAATTAGAAAATGAAAGAGAAGAAAAACTCAAAATGTACGAACTAGAGTTAAAATATAAAAAAGTATAAGAACTTTTTAATCCTCACATATATTTTGTGTCTTTAAAGATTACATATATACAAATAAAGAAGACCTTAACAGTTTCTAATGTTTTAAAATATGAAATCAAATTTAAAGTTGTTAATTTAAGGCATTTTGGTTGCTGGCTTTCGCCGACAGCAATAGCTTTCAACCATATTGTTTGGCTTTTCCAAGTCATCGTAGGGTAAGGGCAGGATGTGAGGATTTTGTTAGATTTTGCAGATCTAAAATGAATATACAGGTTATTTTTCGCAATGATATAGAAAGAAGAATACTAAATTACCCGAAAAGATTTAAAAATTATTTAATGTTGACATTTCATTTAAAATTTTTATTATGGCTCGTCTATTGTGTTCTCCTTCTAAGACTGGAAACTGTTGGAATTGGTTCTCATTCACTTCATCATTGTCAAAACTATCTTCTAAGTTTTCGATTTCAAATGTATCACCATTTTCCTGCTCAATTATAATGTTATGTAGAATGGCGCAAACAAGAACCAACCGGCAAGCAAGCCTTACACTTGCGTCATCTCTAATTTGGATTTTTAATTCTTTGGGGGAGTTAAACCTTTCCTTCAAAATTCCAAAGCAATTTTCAATACGCACACGATACTTGGAATGGGTATTGTTGAACTCATTTCTTTGTTGCAAAGTGCAATCGTTGGAATTTGTTCTAAATGGGGTTATAACCGTATTCGTTAGTTTATACGGACTATCGGCTGCTATCCATTCATCGCCGCTTTAATGATCCCATGGTTTCAATGCCAGTTCACAGTTATTATAGATTCTGCTATCGTGAACGCTACCTGGATATCCTAGAACCATGTGACGCACTCTCAGTTTATACTCACATAATGCTTGAACTTTTAGAGAATATACATGCTTTCGCGAAAAATATGACTCGGGATCTTCGCAAGGTTTTTCAGCTAGTTTGATTTCTGTGCCATCAACATATCCAATACAATGCGGCAATTCAAAAAAAAAGTATTTCTGACAATACTTTGCCGCTCTATAGCCTCAGGCCAATACAAAAACCTTTGCTTTATTTTTAATATTGCTTTAAAGACTCGCTCAGTAACTCTTTCAATGGTTCCTCCATCACCTATCCCAAAAAACTAGCAATTTTTGCAACTGATGCACCTTCTCCATTACAACCGAGACGATATAAAACAATGGCGAGTTGCATAGCAACGAGAAATTGTTTGCCGTAACTTGCTCCGTTAAAGAGAACATCATCTTCTATCAGTTTTAGTACAATTTCAAAATTTGCCCGATTCATTCTAACAAATTGTCGAAACCGGTTTTCGCCTAAATTTGGCAAAATATCATAAAAGAATTTTTTGGATTTTGGCACAAAGTCTTTCAATCGTCAAGTCAATCGAATAACGAAAGCTGCGGACAGTAAGTTTTAAATACGCCCATTCTTCAAGGATTTCATCTTCCACTTCTTCTTGATTTCGTTCTGTAAATATAAACAAAATCATTTAAATGCGTGCATTCTCTCAGAAAGTAATTAAGCAAACCATCACTTGATCCAAATACTTGTAACATCGACAAAGTGTTGCGTGCATTGTTATCAATATTTTCACACAGTTTTCTTTTTTCACTTTTTCGTGGCATTTTGTAAGATTTTAATTCTTTTTCAGTTATTTTTTAAATAAACGCACGCAATTATACAGAAATTTCTCTTCTAAATTAACCCTGAAATTGGTTTTTCAAATGCAACACTGACAGAAAAGTCAAAATACCTATTTACGCGGCTTTTATACGTATGAAAAAAAAGGAGCGTTCCAAAAAACTAAAGCGTAAATTTTGGAACTTATAAGTTTGTACATTTACGAGTTTGGTGGAATACTTTAATTATAATTTATATAAATAAAAATATATTACATTTAAAAAATAATTATTATCTGAGAAAAGATTGAAACAAAATAAAGGTTATTAATACCTGAAAATAAATAATAATTACATTGAATTTGTAATATCTAAAAGAAAAAGAAAGATTAATTGTATAAAATTATAATAATATCTGAACGAAAAGATTAATATTATCTGAAAAATATATATTAAATACAAATAGAATTTACTCTGAAAGCAAAGATTAATTAAATAAAAATAGTGATAAAATCTCAAAGTAAAGAATAGTTAAATAAAAATAATAATAACATCTGAAAGAAAAGATAAATATTATTTGATAATTTAAAATATAAAACAAACATTTGATTTCACATATTATATTAGATTGAGCAGGTCACCTTAAACGCATTAAATGCATACATACATATGTATGAACATATTTATTTTTGCGTATTATATTGGACTGCGCAGTCCAATTTCAAACTGCACGCACTTTTTTCACATATTTACTTAACAATTGATATTTGCTGCTTCTGACGAATTGATGCTGCTGCTATTTTCAATTCATTCTGATTTCCAATGCTATGAAAACAAATGAAGTAATTATTTGCAAATTATTCAAAAAAAATAAAAATCGAAAAAATCACGAGATATACGACGACATTGACATAGATCAGCGAATTAAAAGACAGCGGCTACGCTGACTAGGTCATGTTGTCCGGATGGACGAAAACACTCCAGCTCTGAAAGTATTTGACGCAGTACCCGCCGGGGGAAGCAAAGGAAGAGGAAGACCTCCACTTCGTCGGAAGGACCAAGAGGAGAAGGACCTGGCTTCGCTTGGAATATCCAATTGGCGCCATGTAGCGAAAAGAAGAAACGACTGGCACGCGGTTGTTAACTCGGCTATAATCGCGTAAGCGGTGTCTACGCCAATTAAGAAGAACTATTTTTTAAATGTAATATATTTTTATTCATATGGGCCATTCCATCAATTGGCGACATGGTTTTGTACCCGTGGTTCTCCGATTTTGACGAAACTTTAGAATATCATAATATAGACTAAAATAAGAATATGTGTAAACTTTTTAGTGGCCAAAGTTGCTCCATTTTTTTTTGGCGCGCACTTCAAATTGAGATCAAAAATAATGACTTTTTCTTTTATTTTTTAACGACCTCAAAATTTATGAATTTTTATGTAAAAAAATCTTAGCTTTCTGATAAAAATATTTTAAAAATCCAAAAAAAATTTCAAAATCCAAAGAACCATGTTTTTTCCAAAAATCCCGCTTTTTGTGCTCTTCCCCCACTTTTTTTTCAAAATTGACATTTTTCTTCGATTCCTCGTTAAATTTTACATAAGAATCAGTGTTCAAAAATATGGGACTCAGATCCCATGAACAGCAAAAAAAATTCAAAGTTGACGCTCAAAATCCAAAAAAAAACGTACGTGAGTGGGTAGAATCTTCACGCGGCCTATGGCAAACTACACATTTTTACACACATGTTACCCACTGATTATCTGGTTTTTTACCCGCTCTTGGTTGGCAGGGGTTGTTTTTAACTATACAATTTAATACATGTGTGTGTGTGTTTAATGCTAACTCTTCTGTAAATTTATGACTTGATGACTTATGACTGAAATTCAAACTTTGCCGCAGAAATTTTTAAAGTTCCGTCCGTCCTTAATTCTTGTGGGCGGTTGTCCTTGAGAAACATCTGCCTGCTTTTCCCGAAGAACATACGAGGTTTGTTCTAAAAGTATCGCGAATTTTTAATTTTCGCGGGTTACGTATATTCGAATTTCGAATTTTTTGTAGCGTTATGTTGGTACTCATGTCTCTCACTTATGCCGACAAGCTCGGCCATTTTGAATGTTCATTTAATTGTTGACAGCTGCTTTGCTTGCACGTGTTTTGGATCGTCTTCGATTTTTACCTATCAAAAAAATTGCACCACGATAACGCCCCTGCTCACACACATCGTTGCTTGTGCGCGACTTTTGGGCCAAAAACAACACACTAATGATGCCACAGCCACCGTATTCCCCAGATCTGGCCCCCTGTGACTTTTTCTTGTTCCCTAAACTGAAGAGGCCCATGAAAGGATGACGTTACGCTTCTCTTGACGAGATAAAGACGCCATCGAAGGAGGAGCTGAAGAAGATAAAAAGAAATGATTTTTTGAAGTGTTTCGAAGATTGGAAAAACCGTTGGCACAAGTGTATAATATTTCATGGGGATTACTTTGAAGGGGACAAAATAGATATTCATGAATAAATAAATAATTTTTGAAAAAACACAAAATTGGCGATACTTTTTGAACACACCTCGTAGCTTTAGTAAATGCAGTCAGTTTTGAACGGTTTTTCGTAGTGAACGTGTTTGTGAATTATATTCTCGTTTTTAACCGTGCCGTAACAAAATTTTGTAAACATGTCAGAAGTTTGCTTTATTTGCAATGAATCTTTGACTGAAAGTGAAATTGTGGTTGTTAATCGTAGGCTAAAGACTTTAATGGATTCAAGTACTGAAAGAGATGATGGGTTCGATGAATATTTGAAGGTCAAAACATCTGTAATGATACATAAGCAGTGCCGTAAAGCTGCAGCTAAAATACAGCGTGAGGCGGAGATAGCTACCACGTCTTGGGTTAGCCCTCCTCGTACTAGAGCACGAGGTAATGAATCGTCTTTTTGTTTCAAGAAATACTATTTGTTCTGTAGCAATGAATCAGATAAAACAGCCGAAATGAAAAAAGCTCAGCATCTTCACATTTTGCTCACTACGGTCGGCAACTGAGGAAGGAAGGAGCGAAATTGGCTGCTTCTGCTATATCTCGTCAGCAGATGTTATCCTCACCAATGGAATTCGTATTCTCCTTGCTATGTATGGAGCTCCAAGTAATGGAAAAATACAAGAAACAATAAGAAAGTGCAGTTATCTTATCTCCCTTCAACATCAGCTTCTGCTTATCAACACTTGTTTCGGGTGTTCTACCAAGTGCAAGTGTGACTAGGCAATGATTTAAATCCTGAAAATTGACGCTAGAAGTTGATGAATAATAGTTTGGAGCCAATCCACACTTTACTGCCACCTGCTCCAGAAAAACTACTCAATGCAATTTTTTGTAATTGCAAAAAAGGCTGCACAAACAATTGCGGGTGCAGAAAAGTTGGATTGTATTGTTCATCAGTATGTACCAATTGTCAAGGTCAATCTTGCACGAACATTGAATCAAATGCAAGAGATGAAGATTGTTTCGAAATTGATGAGGATATAATAAAAATATATCTCTCTTCTTGGAGCAGAAAACCAAATCGAGCAAGAGGAAGAGACGAGTTACTTTTCTTGCTGTTAAAATTTTCATTTAATTTAAATAAAAAATAAAATTTAATCAATAAAGTAGTGTTCGATTACATACTTTAGATCAAAATTTATTGTGGAGTATTCCTACTGGGGAGGCCACGTTAAAAAAAGCGGCATGTAGACTACCTCAGAGGTGGTGTGGAAATATGGGCATATAGTCGAAAATACGACTTTCCTGCGGTCTAAAGTCACGATATCTCGAAAGTGATGCTTTGTAGAGGAAAAAGTGTCTTCTTTTCTTTTGTAGACAATTTTATTATCTACAAATTTTGTTTGAACCATTTTTCGGTAGCTCTCATTGTTTCTGAGATATACGAAAAAACGCAAATTTGTGACCTCGAATAAAAAAACAACACACAAGTGGGATCGATGGGGACTTTTGACATGTTGACAAGGCCTGCACAAAAATTCACCTTGTTGGGAATTAATGCAAACTGGAATGTCTATTTTGACTGGATTATAGTGATACACTAGGTTTTCAAACACTCAAAACTGAAAAATTGCCCGTGCTGTGCAGATTCTAACCACTTCTCTGCTTACACGTACGTATACGTGTGATCATAGATCTCTGTTGCGCTCATTTATTAGTGTCATATAAAAAAAAGCTGATGCATTGTTGAATTTTAGAATTCTAAACAAACATTTTAAATTTAAATTTTTTTATTAATATAAAATTTTTACAGAATTTTTTCTAATTGTATCATTACAATAATTATTATTAACAAAATTTTAGTTTTACCTAAATATTTAGATATACAAATCCGAACATGTGCGTTGGTGTTAGTGCAAAATGTGTAATTGTATTAACATATTTCAGAAAAGTGGCTAGGCGTGGCTGGCAGGGTTGTTGAAATATATTTAATTTCTATCAGCAAAAATATAATACAAAAATATTTATTAGGAAAATATATTGTAAGATTATAAAATATTTAAATCCAAATTTACTATAAATATTACTTTGAATGCATTCGTACAAATTAGCAAAACTATACTCATATTAATAAATATGATTTCATATCTAATATATAAAATTTCCATGTCACAATGTTAGTTACTGTACTCCTCCGAAACGGCTTTACCGATTTTCACCAAATTTTATATGCGTTTTCAGTAGATCTGAAAATCGGCTACTATCTATTTTCCATACCCCTAAAAGTCGGAAAATTGGCCAATTCCAAAATTTAACTTTTTTCCACACAATTTTTTTTTTAATTTTTTGTTTGATTTGTAAATTATTTCAATCGTTCAATTTCGGTCGCATTTTTTTATTCCGGCTATTCAAAAAATAAATTATTGAAAATTATTTCGTGAAAACTTTATGTGTGTGTTTGCTACGAAGTCACGAAGAGACCGCGTTAATACTTATCAGTCGGTGTTCTTTTTGCCATCAACGTATGGCAGCCCAAGACGCATGAACGAGTACTCCCAGGATACGATGACATACGTGTGGAATTATGGATCGCTGTCAATCAGCAAGCGATCATCACGATGTTGCAGCACGACTTTTTGAACTACGATGTTTGATGGACTTTATCTTGAAACAACGTATATGTATGTGGTGCTGTTAGATGCTATATGTACTGTGTTGAGGGGCAAAAGAGAGGTTTGCCACATGCACATTCTTTTTTGGATGGTAGTTACACCATATCAAATTTATGAACTCATTTTTCGGAAATTTCTGATATAGAGTGATGAAAATCAATATGGCTCGAGGACCTTGCGGACACCATAATCCCACTTCATATCAATCAATATTGAGTATTGCTGTTTGGTGAAATCGATCAAATACGTTTGCAAGTTCGTTACCAAAGAAAGCAACATGGCGTTTATTGGCCTTTAACGAGATGAGATCAGAAATTATCAAATGTGTCGATAAATGAACTGCATGAAGCGCTTTGTGGGATATTTATTTCCGACTATTGTGCATCTCGCAGTTCATTTGGAGAAGACCAAAGTGTGTATTTCAAACCAGAGAATTCAGTACGGCCAACAACAAAATTGACAGTGACGAGTACTTTCTCGACTTGCGTCAGGGATCCGATTGCGAGAAAATTGCACTATACGGAAATGGCTTAATATAATATTATACATGGGATGCATTGTCGAAGAAATGTTTACACAGAAAACAAGGCCAACAAGTAGATGAACATTCAGGTGTGTTCTCAACTAATGCATTAGGATGAATTTATACAATCCACCCGAAAAACGACTATTGCTTCTACGTTCGGTTGCTAATGATTAATGTACGCAGTTCAACTTCATTCGAGTCATTGCGTACTGTGAATGTTACGGTGTGTGCAACTTTTGGAGAATCATGCCAGCAATTACAATTGCTGGAACTTGATAATCGCTGGAATCAAACAATAGACGATGCTTTCAATGAATTATCCAGTGGAATTTCTAATTTCTTTGGAGAGGTTTGGTATGCCGCCGCATCATTTGCGTCTCGAAGTTGGATCTGTCATTATTATGTTTGCCAATCTTCATGCGCCGAAAATATGTAATGGAACCCTACTGACTGTGATGCAGCTATCGAATACAAGGGCGCCGAATGCTTGGTGCTACGAATTATTTTTAGTTGCAACGATTTGCCATTGCAGTTCAAACCTATTCAGTTTCCAGGGAAAATTGCATTTGAAATGACAATCAACAGGACACAAGGATAGTCCCTAGAAGTGTGTTGTCCAAATCTGGAAATGCCATGTTTTTCACAGGGCCGGAACAAAAACCAAAAAATGTTGTTTATCAAGCTGCGCTACATTGAAAAAAATCTAGAAAAATCGCAAATAAATGATTTAAACACAAAATATAGTACATTCAATTTTTTTTCATTTCAAAACACATAATTTCACGCAAGAAAACGCCTGCGGGGTCAGCATGATCCAATAACTCACACATTTTGCACTTCTTAACTTTGTAACGCCAAAATAAGCAAAAATTATTAAAAATGTAAGAAAATCCCTTTTTTACATAATATTTCGTATTTTATCAATGTCACATCTGTGTAGAAAAATTTAATGTCTCCAAATTTTCTTCTTAAAAATTTGTTTGTATTAGAAGAAAGTATCAGGCATACTACGTAACATGACACTTTTATTTTCTGTTTAACTTTTTCCATTTTACATCAAGCAGTCGTTTTTTTTAGGTATTTCTGCTCCATAATATCGAATATGTTAGAAAATGGTAAATTCCCTACTCGGTGTTTTTCAGGTCTGTTAGCCGTCCAATCGAGTATCATAAAAAATTCTAATGGCTCCTTCTCATTCGTTTATGTTCTCTTCAGTTCTACATGTTGAATTAATTCGTTCTTAAGTATGCTTACTGCGTTTAACGTTTCTTCATCTAATTCGATTGTAACCCTTTTTGACTGATTTTGAGAAACCCTTCCATTTTCTTCTACTAAATACTTTGTTAAGGGGCACACCTAGTGTGAAATTTTCAAAAAATCGATTTTTTTTCATATTTCGATAGGTCATACCTTTAAAAATAACATACTAAAATTTCAAATCGATATCTGAAACAGCTTTTGAGTTACAGCCATCCGATCGCTATCAATTTTTTTTATCTTCTCTATATATTCCTCCGTACGATGACCCTACAGTTTTTTGATCTAATCAAAAATCGAATTTTGGCAGGCCAAAAACGACCTTAATTTTGGGTGAAATTTAACTATTTTTCAACATGCCGCCATTTTGTCAATTTTTGATTTTTTTTATTAGCCCATGGGTCATCATACAGACAATATGTTTTAGTTTAACGAGATTTTTTTTTTAGGTTTTATTAACAGAGAAGGCTGCAATCATGGCAGCAGTGGAGGACCTTTTTTTTGGCGCCGCCGGAGATCGCTTGTCATTTCAAAAATATTTAATATTTTCTTTCAAAAATTGTTTTGTGTACTCTTAAAACATGTATAAATATACCCTCAAAATTTTAAAACGATTGATGGACTAGTTTTTGATCCCAAAAAATGCCTTTTTTTTACGTTGTCACACTAGGTGTGCCCCTTAATGGCTTTATTATGTGTACATATTTGTTTTCCTATAATAACCTGTCATTTCTAAGAAACTTTTTAGTTGCCTTAGTGTCCTAAGTGCAGGAACATTTTTATTTTCGCGTTTTTTTTTTACATTACAAGTATAAGTTATTTGGTATACCAAAAATTTTACATTTAACTTAAAAAATTCTAATTTTTCAAATGATATTTTCATATGCGCTTGTTGTAATGTATCTATTATTTTAATTTTACGGTCAACGTATTGGTGAAGGATATTATTATAATCGATTACCATTCTCATTTTGGGAGTACCATTTTCGTTTGTTCCTTTATAATTACAATGGAATTATAAGGACTCTTACTTTCTCTTATAATATTTTGTTTTAACAATTTTGGTATTGCTTACTCCAGATAGGATTGTCCGTACCCGTCATGATTTCTGCAAATACGTCTGTTCTGAAAGGTAATGAAATATCTATTTTCCCATGTTATACTTGTTATTTCTCTCTGCTAATTTTTATCTTGCAGATTATTTAACTTGGATTCGATTAGAATTAAATTCTATATCTTAGGCCATTGCATTATGTAAATCTTTCGCTTGTCTGCATAAGCAAAGTCCAGACGGCTATAATTACGTCAAAACTTAAAACCGTGCCATGACTGGTTAGGATATCATTTGCTTTTTGTGTAATTTTATTCCCAAGAATAGTTAGTGCACTGAAATATTTCTTATTTTCTTTAACGTATACTGAAATAGTATTATCGGCTGCTTCCCTCCAGCTAACCTACATAGTAAGTCTTTGTACAAAATTCCGTTAAGGATTTTATAATATCTAAACCCTCACAACTTTGCATCGTATTATTATTGGTTTGCTTTTCATATTTCGTAACATTATACATATACACGTATTAAATTTCTTAACAATTAAGGTTGCTTGATTGTGATTTCTACTTAATGCTTATGACTCCTTATTTATTGCAAGGTTACTTTTTAGCGCAATATTCAATTTTAAATTCACTGTGTTCCTACTCGAGCTCCAATTAGTAAAATTACACACTACCCTTTCGGTTGAATTCCAAATTGAGTCTGCTTTTATTTTACATATGTATTCATTCTTAGTTTAACTTATCTTGCGCTTTAATGTGTGAAACAGAATTTGATGCAAAGTAGTTGCATTCTTTAATTCGGTATCCTGATTCTATTCTACAAACACGATTAAAACTTTTTGAGTTCAAATTTTATTTTTTAGATTTAATTCTGCGAAACAGTTATCGACTGATTCTTAAAGGGAACGGTTGTGTTTTTTTGTGCTATTGGTGATTTTTGCCATTCTCTGACACCTTCTTTTTCGTAAGTGAATTCGAGCCTCAAGAAGTCTCATTTAAAGCGCGGGTTAAAGAGAGAAAGAGGGACATTATCTTGGTGATAACAAGTTAGCCATGACATTAAAAAAAATAATTTCCTCGAGACGATGAGGTTGTTCAATAATTTTTGTCGTTTGATAAAAAAAAACAGAATTTTATTATTCAAAATACACTTTATTATTCAATATAATCTCCATGAATATTAATACACTTTCTACAACGATCCTCCAATCTGTGGATCCCATTCCTGAAGTGAGAATCCGGAAGATCTGCAAAATACGCTTCAACAGCCGTTATGACCTCTTCATTTCATGAAAACCTCTTGTCACGCATATTTTTTTTGAGTTCTGGAAACAAATGGAATTCTCTGGGGCCAAATATGGTGAATACGGTGTATGCTCCAACAATTCGAACTTGAATTCATGGATTTACTCATTGTCAAAATGCTCTTGTGACACGATGCAATGTCCTGACGAAAAAAATAAATGGAATTCTCTGGGGCCAAATCTGGTGAATACGGTGTATGCTCCAACAATTCGAACTTGAATTCATGGATTTACTCATTGTCAAAATGCTCTTGTGACACGATGCATTGTCCTGACGAAAAATAATTTTTTTCTTCTGGAAAATGGGTATTTTTTCTCGAATTTTTCCATCAAAAGGTTGCAATAATATTCAGAATTAATTGTTTTTACCAGTTTTCAAGTAATCCACAAAGTTCCTCTCGCATCCCAAAAAACTGATGCCATAACCTTCTTGGCCGATTTCCGGACACGAATTCGTTTCAAAACCGAACAACCACTCTCACACCACTCTTTACCCTCTTGTTTTCATTCAGGATAATGGTGATCCATAGTGATTTTTATATCCTTTTTAAATCGTCCCAAATTTTGCTGACTTTCTCATTCGAATGTGTTTTTGTTCCTTGTTAGCGAATGCGATATCCATTGTGCACACAGCTTTTTAAAACCCAAAATTTCACATAAAATATGGCTCACACTGTCTAATAAGATGAATAGAGCCTCTACTAAATCTCTCTCAGTCAATCGACGATCTTTCAAAACCATATTCTGTATTTTGGCAATGTTTTCTGGTGTTGATGCGTTTTTTGGACGTTCTTCTGAATCGTCTTAAAGGCTTGTTTAAATTCAGCAACCCATCTTTCTACTGTTCTAATTGTAGGTGAACAATCATTCTTTTGGTGCTACACGTTCCAAAAATAAGAATTTAACACTGCTCGTTTCCATTGTAAAAAAATACTGTGACACGGCGACAATAAATAGATTGTAATCAAAAAAAGAATCGATAGATTGAAATGAAACATGACATACGTTCATATGAAGAGTGTACCAACAAAACAAAGTACCAACGCCTTCTCTTATAATTATCGAACAACAAAACTTATTGACCTGGTAATGTGGTATGCAACAGTAATACCCGTGACACACATGTAGTAACAATACCATATATGGTACAAATACCATATTTATGTCACCAAATACTAGCAAAATCCCATATGAGCAATGTAGTATTTTGCTGGTAATAATACTATTATGTTTCATTGTGGTATTTGTATAAACAAAGCGGAAAAACAGACAACAAACTTTGCTAAAAGCTTTTACACAAAAGCTCTATTCTGTCAAAATGACTTAATTAATGAAACGGAAAACAAAACATTTTTCACAATTTTTCTTCTGGAAAAGCAGGAAATGCCTCATTTTATGTGAGAATTTTAGAGAAACTTTAACCAAATCACTCTTTTGCGATGAAAATAGATTAACTTTACAGTTTTTAAATAATTATACTCATTTTTTAAACAACACACAACTACATATTTATTGTTTACAATTTTTTTGAAATATTTAATTCCTATGAAACAATGCTAGTACTACATTGCCATGTGTGTCACCAACGTAGTAAACAGAATACCACGATAACTTTACTATGGTCCCTGCCAACCACGGATACCCAATTTTGTCAAATATTTCAATACAACTACACATTTTTTCTCTATGCACTAACATCAACGGACATTTTCGGGTTATTTTTTGTTTACCTAAATACGATGAAAAAAATTTCTTTCATTTCTTGACTTATTTGAATGAGTGCGAAGGAGAAAACATAATTGTAAATAGTGCCAAAAGAAAATCCCAAAAAGGGTAATAAAAGACGATTGAAAGACGCATGTCATTAGTGCTCGTACCAGAGAACGTATATTTATAGAGAAGGTTCACGATGTCAAAAATTTAGGGATATTTCAGTTTTGGGATATTTACTGTTTTGGATGAGTGCATTTCACCACAGAAAATTATTAGCGCATTTCACCACTTAACATCAGGGGCACGACAATAACAGAACTGAGTAGTTGTTAGAGCCAATGGAAAAAAATATGTTAATTTCAATGTTTAGAAATGTACGCTTACAGATTCGTATATTTACAATGCGCAAACGACTGCACATAATTTATATACATACATACATATTAGGGTGTCCGTTATTTACCAAATTGTTTATTTTTGACGAGACGCCCCATAAACTCTTAGTTTTCCATCTAAAAAAAATATCAGACCATAAAAAGCCCCTAATTTTCATAATAAACCTTGCCCCAAACACGATACATTTCCCATTGAAATTACATGGGATTTTGCCACTTTTTACAAATATTTTTTTTCTCTGGAACTTTCTCGTTTGTAGGAAAAAAGAAGTCATATCCTTATACATAATTGAATGCTCTACCAAAACGTCCGGACAATTTTTCGATATACTCACCCCTTTAAAAGTTATTCAAGGTTAAACTTCTGGGTAATTTCTGCAATTCTCGAACTTTTACGGAAAATTGAAATTTTTTTTTGTAAAATTCAATTGTTTTGTTCGACGTTTTTTGTAGAGCATTCAATTCTGTATAAGAATATGACTCTTTTATTCCTACAAACGAGAAAGTTCCAGAGAAAAAAAATATTTGTAAAAAGTGGCAAAATCCCATGTAATTTCAATGGGAAATGTATCGTGTTTGGGGCAAGGTTTATTATGAAAATTAAGGGCTTTTTATAGTCTGATATTTTTTTTTAGATGGAAAACTAAGAGTTTAAGGGGCGTCTCGTCAAAAATAAACAATTTGGTAAATAACGGACACCCTAATACATATGTATGTATATTTTCTATATATTTTATATCAAAGCACACAAGCATGTACATATGTATGTACGCACAAATTGAACTATTTCATGATGAATTCCTTAAAATCTTTGGAAATATATTATAAAGTCATACATGCATTATTACCTATGTATGTAAATCTTTAATTAATGTAGGCTTGATAAGATAATATATACAAGTTAATGACAGCCTCCACACAGCCACTTGACCATAACTGTAAACAATATTGAATCTTTACACTTTGTAGTTGTGCGGCCTCATAAATTAAAATCTTCATTAATGCTTTTGCTTATTTAAGAATTTGATATACTTTTTCCGTTCACATTAGAATAAACCATTTTTATCTAAACAATTATTGTAGCCCTCACAAGAAGGCATAATAAAATCAAAGCAGAAAACTTAACGTTCTGCCTAAAAATGCTGAATACAGTATTAATGTAAATTGACACTTTCTTTGTTTTAAACTCAATTTCAATATGTAATAACTTAAAGTAAATAATAAGAAAATGTATAAATATTAGTAACTTGTAAATAAAAGTTGGATTTTGTCTCCGGCGATCGAATCGACACGACGAGTTTTATTTTCTCTGCGCGTTGGCAGATAGGAAATATATTTTTTTTACAAAATCCCGCGATACGGGAATTAATTGGCGCCCAACGTGGGGCCACGAAAAACAAAATATCCTCGGAAAAGGATACGTGATCGTGGATCCTTATAAAAGATAAATAATAAAAATATAAAATCCTCGTGCGAAAGGTAATATGCAAAAAAAGCATAATAATAATATCTCAATGAAAGTGAGAAAAATTAAAAGTTAAAACCAAAACCTGCTATGCCTCGTAAACTAACAAAAAATAATAATACGAAATCTAATATATAACACGTGTCGTGTCGCCAAAAAAAATTTAAATGAAGCTATCAAACAAAAAAATACATATCAACAACATTTGTGACTATAGAAAACAGTGAAAGTGAAGACGAAACAATAAGAAGACAACAGAGGACAACATTGGAGGAAGCACAATGTGAGAAATGCCGGAAATCTTATTGGAAACAGTGAGAGTAAAGACGAAACAACAAGAAGACAACAGAGGACAACATTGGAGAAAGCAGTAAGATTAATTAATCATTATTGTTAAGAAAAATAAATATGTTAAAATTATAAATTATATGTATATATATATATATTTATGGGGAACACCCAAATTAAACCTAAGTATATTAGATTATACTATTGTAAAAATTGCGGTGGGGATCACGAAGAAAAAAAGTGCCCCAGAAAAAAAAATAAAAAAACATAATTTCTGGTTTGTGCAACCAATAATAAAATAAAATAGAGCTGCGATTCACCACCTTCGGGGGGACCCTCCAGCTTAGAATAAATAAAAATATAAATTAAGGCTCGACCAGCCACATAACAAAATAAAAAGACCCCCATAACTTTGCTCAATTTTGCGAATCCTACATAAAAGGACCCTCCAGAATAGAAGAGCATCTCTTCCTAGAAGAGATTATACAAGTATAAAATAATAATAAAGTTCTTTCTCTAAACTAAAAAAAAATAATAATAATAATAATTAATCATGATTAATGAGGCAGGATTAACGGTATATTTAATTGCGCGCCTAATTGCGGAAAGCAATATTACAATAAGGCAAGAAATTGACAGATTAAAAACTCAAGTTGAAACTGAAACACACAGAGTAACAGATTTTCAGACGGAAACAATAAATGACAACATTTAGTGTCATGAGTCACTAGATGTTATAAAATCCTTACCAGAATTTTCAGGAAGGATAAACGCTTATGTTAGCTGGCGCGAAGCAGCACATAACGTTATGAGCTTATATGTAAGAGGTAGCCAAAAGTACTTCGCAGCCCTTACGATTCTGCGTAACAAAATTACACTAGAAGCAAATGACACATTAACCAACCATGGTACTGTGTTAAATTTTGACGCGATAATTGCGCGTCTCGATTTTGCATATTCGGACAAACGTCCGATTCATATCATAGAACAAGAAATGAGTGTTCTACGACAAGGCTCAATGGCGGTCATTTAATATTATAATATTGTTAACAAAAAACTAACGTTGATGATTAATAAAACCATTATGACTTATGGAGGGGCCGCACCAATAACAAAAGAACTGAACAAAAAGAATAGATACCAGGCTCTTAGAATATTTATAACTGGACTTAACGCTCCATTAAGAGATATTATATTTTCCCTCTGTCCGGAAGATTTGCCCGACGCATTGGCCAAAGCTCAGGAAATAAAGTCCAATAATCAGAGAGCTCGATTTGCACAAAATTTTGTAAATGAAAGGACAAGAGTAAAACAGTTTTATCCAAGTAATAATTTACGATTTCCTCAGAGGAGCAACATACCAAAACCAGAACCAATGGAAATTGATCCATCTATGTCTAGATCATACCGAAGGGAAAATTACCCAAAGCCCCAACTAAACAATAGCCATAAATACCAAAATTTTGGAAAACCATTGGCCAGTACAAGCCATCAAGCCAATATGGACCAACCAAATAGGTATATTTCAAATAAAAACATCCAAGGAATAAAACGACCAAGGGAAAGCAATTATAGCTTTCGCCCACAGGAGAAAACCCAGAGGATAAACAACATGAATGAGGGTCATTTTTTAGGCAAAGAGGGGATGAACTCCCCTATGTAAAGCTCTACGACTCAAAAATAAAAAAAAGTTTAAAAGCTCTGGTCGATGCAGGAGCAACCTCTTGCTACATTAAGCCTGGGGTTTGTAATAACAAAAACGAACTGGCCATTTATAAACGGATAAAAACCGTGAATGGCTATTCCATAATAAAGCATTACCATATAATAACCATATTTGGGGTCGAAGAAATTTTCTACGAAATAGATGGTTTAGAATCGGATCTCCTTTTGGGGTATAATTTCCTTGAAAAAATTAAGGCACTTATCGACGTGTCCAATAGGAAAATAAATTATATGGAAAAAAATAATAATAAAAATGAAGCAAACAGTATGAACATTTATTTTGAAAATAAAAATGGAGAAAACTTAAAAATCAAGGAACAAAAAGTTTCTGCACATTTAACCGAGGGAAATATCAGTAAAAATAAAGAAGAAAACAATAAGGAACATAAATATTCCGTAAAGCCAGCCGAAGATTTTATCGGCAACATTATATTAAAAAATTTATTTTGGGACAAAAAGGTCCTGAAACGCCAGCTGAAGATTTATACCAGCAAAATGAAAAAAATAATCATAAAAAAAAACATTGTGGAACGAAAAAGTTCTACAAAGCCAGACGATGATAATACCGGTAAATTATATAAAGAAAATATTGTGGAAAGAAAAAGTTCTACAACACCAGCCGATGAATTTGCCGGCAACATGAACGATAACTATTCAATATTGGGCGAAAGTGGCTCAGAAATGAATGGTGATAATGATAATTATTATTCGGTAAAGAATTCCGAAAGTTCAAATAATGAAAATCAGGATGAAGAATTGCAGGATCTTAAAACACACATAAAAGAAAAAATTGCTAAAATGCATTCAAGTATCAATACAAACTTTCCCTTCATGACGAAAGTAAAAGCAGAAATAAGAATGAAAAATGAGAATCCGATATGGAGCAGACAATATCCATATCCTTTATCTGTAAATTCGTTTATTAATGAAGAAATAAAAAAATTGATTAATGAAAATATCATAAGACCGAGTAAAAGTCCGTATAATTCACCTATTTGGGTGGTACCAAAAAAAGGTACCAATGAGAATGGAACACCAAAACTTAGAATGGTAATCGATTACAAAAAACTAAATGAGCATACAATTTCCGATCGTTACCCTATTCCAGATACTAACGTAATATTGTCTAATTTAGGCAAGGCAAAATATTTTTCAAGCATCGATCTAGAATCAGGATTTCATCAAATTATAATGTCAAAGAATGATATTGAGAAAACAGCATTTTCCGTTAATAATGGGAAATATGAATTTTTGAGGATGCCTTTTGGTTTAAAAAATGCTCCTAGAATTTTTTAGAGGGCAATGGATGACATATTGCGAGAACATATTGGAAAAATTTGTCACGTTTATATGGACGATATAATTATTTTTTCGGAAAATATAACTCAACACTTAAAGGATTTGGAAACAATTACGCAAATTTTAAAAGAAGCTAATATGAAAATTTCATTAGAAAAATCAAAATTTTTCGAGAAAGAAATAGAGTTTTTAGGTTATGTAGTAGCTCAGAATGTTATCAAAACAGAAAATTAATATTAAATTATCCAATACCAAGAAGTTTGCGCGAATTGAGAGGTTTCTTAGGGCTTACATGATATTATCGTATCTTTGTTAAAGACTATGCAGCGATAGCTAAACCTTTGACAAAATACCTATCAGGAGAAAATGGTAGGATTTCTAAAAATAAATCAAAAAAATTTGAAATAACTCTAAACGAGGAAGGAATATCTGCATTAAATAAATTAAAGAATCATTTGGCTTCAGAAATGGAATTAACACAACCCGATTACTCAAAAATATTTGTATTAACTACCGATGCATCTAACTTTGCAATGGGTGCGGTACTATCACAAGGAGGTAAACCAATTACCTTCATTTCAAAAACTCTTAATAAAACTGAAAGAAATTACGCAACTAATGAGAAGGAGCTTTATGCCATTGTTTGGGCACTAAAAAATCTACGAAATTATTTCTACGGTGTAACCAATTTGGAAATACATACTGATCATCAACCATTAACATTTGTTTTATCACCCCGTAACCCGAATCCAAAAATTAAAAGATGGCACGCAATTATAGAAGAATTCTCTCCTAAATTTGTGTACCAACCCGGTAAAACCAATGTAGTAGCAGACGCACTTTCCCGTCTTCAGTTAAACCATTTATCAAACGAATCGGAAGATTCAGAGCACTCGGCACAGAGTAGCGAAAACAATCAAATACAGGAAACACAAAAACCATTAAATCAGTTTAAACCAGAGTTCGCAAATACTCATCACTGAGGAGTAAAATTTCTATCTTCCTCCTCAGTACAACACAATTGAGGAGCAATAAATTTTGATTTCCTCAATTGTGAGTTCAAAGGAAAGAGTGCTCTTCTAGAATATTTCTCTTTAATACTTATCTTATCTTTTCGCTCTAATATTTACCGCAAACGTACGTGCTCCTCAAAATAATACTCCTCACAAGAGCGCTAAGTTTCTTTTTCTCATCTCAGGTTTCAGCACTCAGTATTTTGTATCGCTGATAAACTCAGTAATGCAGCAGAGAGTGCTCTTGAGCAATTTCTTATTCTCTTACAGAGTATGTATGTATATTTATAAATTTATGTTAAAGTTTAATTGTTGTTGGTGTAAATATTAACAGTTTTGGGTACATGCATGATTAACCGTTAATTTAATTTGTATTGTGTGTATGTAAATAATTTTAATCAGGAAGACGATGCAAAAATACTGTTCTCTAAAAGAATATCTCTATACAATGATTTTTTTTTTTTTTTGTGATGGGTTTTTCCATACTCGGCGTTTTTTCAATTGTCATTTTGGATTAATTTTCGTTAATTTTAACTAAGCATCGTTCCAGGCTCAACGCACAAAATATCAATAACTTGCTTTTGATAAGGTTAAATGAAGAACTTTTTAATAATATGAATTTTTCTTAAGGTAATTTTTCATCAAAAAATTATCAACTTTATTTATTGAATTACTTGTGTTCTCTTTCTATGTATTGAAATATATACATGTTTTGTTTGTTTTAATAAATAAGTACTTACTTATGCACGTACATATGTATGTACAAGTACGGAAAATAACTAAATAAAAATTTGAGTGTCTATTCTTTATTTGTAAATACATATGTATAGGCTTTTGCTTTTTTTTCCTTTAAATAAGAGACAATACTAATGACAAGTAAAAAAAGATGAGTTTTATTTTTCGCATCACTTGAACACTCAGAGCGATAAAAATAAAGATGATGCGTTAGGCAAATAGTTATCTTTTAAAAATTCTCGCTCATGCTAATATATGAGTGAGCCAAATACGTGAGGAGTTTTTTTGTGATGAGAATGTTAGTTAAGCTTGCGCTCCTGAGTATTTGAAATGATGTTCTCTTGCGGAATATTACTCATCAGAGCAAGAGCGTATTTTGATAGTTTTACGAACTCTGGTTTAAACAGCAAATTATACTAAGTAAAAATAGGTTCACGATTCATGAGTTAATCGAAACCTTTGGGAATAAAAGGCATTTAATAGAGTATGACACAGTAGAAAATTTAATGACTATTTTGAAAGAATATATTCAACCAAAGTTAGTGACAGCGATTCACTGCACCGTTGAAGACTTGCACGAAATCCAAGAAGCTCTGAAACAAACTTTTCAAAACAAATTTGTATTTACCAAACTCTTTCCAATGGATATTATTAATAGAGAAGATCAGTCCGGATTAATAGAACAACCCCATGATAGAGCTCATCGAAGCTATAATAAAAATCTTAAACAAATAGAGAAATTGTATTATCGGCCCGAAATGAGGAAAAGAATGAAAGAATACATTCGAAACTGTATGATATGCAATAAAAATTTTTTACGCACAGAAACTAAAATTTATCACATGTGTAGACGCTTATTCAAAATTTTTAATATTAAAACATATAGAAGACAAGTCAAATATTGAAGAAAAGGTTTTAGAATTACGAGTTTTAAACCAAATGAAGTACTTTATAATAGGGTAAACCATGAAAACTTACCAACCACTTTAAAGCAAGCACAGGAGAAAATGCTAATATTTCATAATAAACATAGAACAGATAAGCAATATCATCCTGGACAAATTATTTATGAAAAAATAATAGGAGAGAGAAATAAATTGCAACCTAGGTATAAAAACAAGTTAAAGAAAACTTGGGGAATAACATAATAATAAATAATAGAAATAGAATTATACATAAAGATAACATAAAATCATAATTAATTACAGATTTTTAAAATGATCCTTTCAATTTTCGCATAACTAATTGGCTTAACGACAGCTGATATCATAGATTATACCCGACAGGACTACCTACTTATCGAAAATGGAGACGTTTCCATTTATGAAGAATATGGAGATATATTTCACATCACTAACAACAACAATCTTTGAAAATATAATAGCAGAAGAAAAAATAAGTTTTTATAACAATATGAAATATGGAATTGATAATAATGATAATTTAGAAATTATCACTCAAGAAACAGAATCAGAAATATTATTAATTGAAACTTTATTAGGACAGTTAAAACAAAACCATGCTAGACAAAAAAGAGGAATAAATTAATTAGGTACACTTTGGAAATAGCAGGAACTCCAGATCATGATGATTTCATAAAAATAAATTATAGATTAAATGATCTAACAATAAATAACAATAAACAATTTACTACAAATTCAGAAATTTTTAAAGTAATAACAGAATTAACTGATACAATAAATAATATAAAAAGTGATAACACAGCCAGAAAAATCAAAAGAAGAAGAAATCAATACATTATACATGAACTACAAAATATAATAAATACAATAAAATTTGGGAAAATAGGAATTTTAAATCCCACAATTTTACATTTTAATGAATTAAAAAACATAACATATTACCAACTTGGTACAATGACCATTACAGACTTAATGGACATTTCAAAATTTAAAATAGCACAAAAAAGAGATATAATTATACTTTATATCAAATACCCTAAAATAGGATCAACATGTAAATATTATGATGTGAGAGCCATAGCTCAATTAGATGGTAAGCTTGTAATTGATCAGAACATAACATATTGTAATAATAAATTTTTTAATATACAAAATTGTAAAACTGAAATTACAAAAACATATTGCAAATTAAATAAAAAAGTACATGTTTGTCAGAAATATTAAATAAAAAACAAGGAAAATGTAAAAAATTAAAAGAGAAAAATTTGAAAATAGAAGAAATAAAACCAGAAGCAATATTAATTTCAGGAAAAAATATTGTAGACAATCAAACAATAACTGGAACATATTTAATAACATTTGAAAATAATACAGTAATTAATAATCAAACTTATGAAAATATAGAAACAAAAATCTGGAATTATCTTAAAAATAACCATATCAATAATTTTGAAATTTTAGAATATATTGAAACAACTAATGAACTGTTAAAATTAGAAAATATAAACATTTTAGCAGAACGGAATAAGCATATCACAGTCCATTCATATTTTTGTTATATAATATTAATCTTGGGAATACTTTTCATAACTTACATAATATTAAAATTCAAAAAATCTCGCGAAATTCTCAAACCAATAGAAAATGTGCAATTGCAAGAAGTCACATATAATGCTCTTTTAGATCAAATACATAAATTAACTCAAAATAATAGTGAATCGGGGACGATTCATCTTAGGGAGGGGGGAGTTAATGACAGTCTCCACACAGCCACTTGACCATAACTGTAAACAATATTGAATCTCTACACTTTGTAGTTGTGCAGCCTCATAAATTAAAATCTTTATTAATGCTTTTGCTTATTTAAGAATTTGATACACTTTTTCCGTTCACATTAGAATAAACCATTCTTATCTAAACAATATTTGTAGCCCTCACAAGAAGGCATAATAAAATCAAAGCAGAAAACTTAACGTTCTGCCTAAAAATGCTGAATACAGTATTAATGTAAATTGACACTTTCTTTGTTTTAAACTCAATTTCAATATGTAATAACTTTAAGTAAATAATAAGAAAATGTATAAATATTAGTAACTTGTAAATAAAAGTTGGATTTTGTCTCCGGCGATCGAATCGACACGACGAGTTTTATTTTCTCTGCGCGTTGGCAGATAGGAAATATTTTTTTTTACAAATTCCCGCGATACGGGAATTAATTTGCACACATAATTACATACATACATATGTATGTATATGGGCAAATGTGCGACCGCTTGGTCTTTTAACATGACATCGAAAGCCAATATGTACATACATATTTATGTATATAAATATATGTCGTATCAAACCTAAGTACATACATATATAAAATGAATATTTAGGTAGTGATACAAATCTTATTGAGTTATATACATATTTGCAAAGTTTTTATGGAATTCATCATAAAATAGGTAAATTTTAACATAACTATGTACATACTTACATATGTGCTTAGTATATGCTTTGATACCAAATATATACAGATCATATATAAATTATATGCAGAGTCGGTTGCGCATAGGAAATAAACGAATCTGTAGACATAAATTTGTTTATATTGGAATTAGCATTATTTTTCTCATTTAACACTGAAAATGCTCAGTTCTGCTATTCTCGTGGTGAAACACGCTTATAATTTGTCTGTGGTGAAACTGGACCATCTCGACCGAGTTATTTTTACGATCTCCGCGCCTTGAACCTTCTCTATGATAGACGTTCTCTGCTATAGATATACGTTCTCTGCTCGTACCATCGTAAAGGAGGCTCGTACAACAAGAAGGTAAGTAAGTGAATTTTATGTGTTAATTTTTTTAAATAATTACCAGAGAACGTTTAATATAGAGAAGGTTCACGTTTCAAATATCGTAACTTTTCGAAGGGGTACTCGGCAGAGATGGAAGAGTCTCACCACAGACAAATTATGAGCGAGTTTCACCACATTTAACAGAGATTGAGGGATTTGTAGAGTGTATGAGAAATAACATGTAAATGTAAATAAAAGAGAACCAATGTATGAATGCTCCTTATGATACTCCCAACAACAGCATTGTGACATTTTCATGCTTCATGTTAGCTTTCAACCAGAGGATCGCTTGTGTGTGATACATATGCAAATACATACATATGTATGAATGTATGGTTTTGCGTTTTGCCGTCGGCAATTCAATATTAACATGTAAACATAATTATGATATGAGTATAATTTTGTATGAATGCATAGTACTATTTACAGTCAATTTGGACTTGAATATTTAATAATTTTATTTGATTTTTACATAATATAAGTACTATACTAATAAATATTTTTGTATTATTTCTTAGTAATAAAAATTGAATTTATCACAACAATATATGTATAAATACATCGTCTATCACAGTAATCTTATTATCTGCTCATATGATTGCATGTATACGCATGTGCGCGGTCAGAAATTCACATCATGATTTTATCACTTATCAATATATTACATGTGCGCGCATTGATCTGTATGTTCATATATTCATATATACTTATATGTACATATATTTGTATACACTTCCGAACAAATAATGCACAAGCATACAAACATACATATGCGTACACATGTGAATATGTCACCACAAAAAATTGAAGCATTGTTCTACAAAAACAACAATTGTCTAAATAGCAGAAGCATCACAAGTCAATATGGCAGCCGAATTGGCGAAGCCCAAATGTAGTAAATTTTACAACAAAAACGATTTCATTCATAAACGCAGGCGCATATTCCACAAACGACCTCGCTTCATTCATAAAAACAGACGCCGTAACATCTCCCCGAGCATGCCTTTGCCAACAAGCGTCTTTTCGCGACGATGGCAAAAGCTAAAAATCATAAATTGAACAACTTTCTGATGCTTCTTCACAGAAAGAAGTGAGAAAAGTGGCAACATAGGAGTTGTCGATTTATAATATTTGTCTAAAATATTTTTCCGTGACTCGCAAAAATCTGCGTCGATATGTATGCGCGGGTGTTGAGGCCGATGATATCAATATCATCGGCATACGCCAGTAGTTGTACACTCTTGTAGAAGATGGTACCTTCTCTGTTGAGTTCTGCAGCTCGAACTATTTTCTGCAGAAGCAGGTTGAAAAAGTCGCACGATAGGGAATCGCCTTGTCTGAAACCTCGTTTGGTATCGAACGGCTCGGAGAGGTCCTTCCTGATCCTGACGGAGCTTTTCGTGTTGCTCAACGTCAGTTTACACAGCCGTATTAGTTTTGCGGGGATACCAAATTCAGACATCGCGGCATAAAGGCAGCTCCTTTTCGTGCTGTCGAAAGCAGCTTTGAAATCGACAAATAGGTGGTGAGTGTCGATTCTTATTTCACGGGTCTTTTCCAAGATTTGACGCATGGTGAATATCTGGTCGGTTGTTGATTTACCAGGTCTGAAGCCACACTGATAAGGTCCAATCAGTTTGTTGACGGTGGGCTTTAATCTTTCACACAATACGCTCGATAGAACCTTGTACGCGATGTTGAGGAGGCTTATCCCACGGTAGTTGGCGCAGATTGTGGGGTCTCCTTTTTTATGGATTGGGCAGAGCACACTTAGATTCCAATCGTTGGGCATGCTTTCGTCCGACCATATTTTACAAAGAAGCTGATGCATGCTCCTTATCAGTTCTCGCTCAGCCGGTAATCCGTCGGCCCCTGCCGCTTTGTTGTTCTTCAGGCGGGCAATTGCTATTCGAACTTCTTCATGGTCGGGTAATGGAACGTCCGCTCCATCGTCATCGATTGGGGAATCGGGTTCGCCTTCTTCTGGTGTTATGCGTTCACTGCCATTCAGCAGGCTGGAGAAGTGTTCCCTCCACAATTTAAGTATGCTCTGGGCATCGGTGGCTAGATCACCTTTGGGGGTTCTACAGGAGTATGCTCCGGTCTTGAAACCTTCTGTAAGCCGCCACATTTTTTCGTCGAATTTTCGAGCATTACCCCTGTCGGTCAGCTTATCAAGCTCTTCGTACTCACGAATTTCGGCCTCTTTCTTCTTCTGTCTGCAAATGCGTCTCGCTTCCCTCTTCAACTCTCGGTATCTATCCCATCCCGCACGTGTTGTGGTCGATCGTAACGTTGCGAGGTAGGCAGCCTGTTTTCTCTCCGCTGCGACACGGCACTCCTCGTCGTACCAGCTGTTCTTTTGCACTTTCCGAAAACCAATAGTTTCGGTTGCAGCTGTACGGAAGGAGTTTGAAATGCCGTCCCACAGTTCCCTTATACCGAGTTGTTCACGAGTGCTCTCAGAGAGCAGGTCTGTTGTGATTGCAGCTTCTCGACGTCGAACCTTCCTTGTGTTTGTTGGCGTGAGTTTTGTACTGCACAGAGGCGGGTGCGAATCTTAGCTGCAACAAGATAGTGGTCCGAGTCGATGTTAGGACCTCGGAGCGCACGCACATCTAAAACACTGGAAACGTGTCTTCCGTCTATCACAACATGATCGATCTGGTCGGTAGTTTTTCGATCCGGAGACAGCCAGGTAGCTTGATGAATCTTCTTATGCTGGAATCTAGTACTACAGATAACCATATTTCGGGCCCCGGCGAAGTCGATCAGCCTCAACCCATTTGGGGATGTTTCCTCGTGTAGGTTGAATTTACCGACCGTAGTGCCAAAGATACCTTTTTTGCCCACCCTGGCGTTGAAGTCGCCAAGCACGATTTTTACATCGTGGCGGGGGCATCTCACATAAGTGCGCTCCAAGCACTCATAAAAGGCATCTTTGGTCACATCGTCCTTCTCTTCCGTCGGGGCGTGGGCGCAAATCAGCGATATGTTGAAGAATCTCGCTTTGATGCGGATTATGGCTAGACGTTCATTCACCGCAGTGAATGATAGTACTCGGCGACGGAGTCTCTCTCCCACCACGAATCCCCCACCAAACTTGCGCTCCTTTATATGGCCACTGTAGTATATGTCACAAGGACCTACTCGTCTCTGTCCTTGTCCCGTCCATCGCATTTCTTGGACGGCTGTGATGTCAGCCTTTGTTTTCACGAGGACATCAACCAGCTGGGCAGCGGCACCTTCCCAATTAAGGGACTGGACATTCCAGATGCATGCCCTCAATTCGTAGTCCTTATTTCGTTTGCCATGGTCGTCATCAAAAGGGGGGTCTCTCATCCGAGGCTGTTTACACTTTTTCATTGGGGGTGTTTTTTTACGTGGCGGGTCCCAAACCCAGCGCACAACCCTATGCAGGGGATGTTTCGCCTTCTCACTTTAGCTCGCCTTCAAACGGATGTTCTTAGGCTACCCAGAGGATACTTGGTCAAAGACCGGAAGTAGTGAGCTGCTTGAGTCACATGTAAAAGAATCGTTTCAGGCCACTCCCAAGTGAATGGCAATCAGAGAACTTTCCTCACTTGCGTGAACTTCTACACATGACTCCATCCTTGACAACGGAGATGCGAAAGATGCGTGCGACTATTGGGCTGCCATATTGACTTGTGACGCTGCTGATGCTATTTCAAACGATTGTTGTTTTTGTAAAGCAATGTTTGTAGTTTTTGCGGGTGACATATCTACATGTGAACGCATATAAGTATGTATGTTGTGTATGCGTTATTTGTGTGCCAATGTCATACGCACATATTTATGTATGTATGTACATAAGTACATATCAGCAGCGCGCACATGTTATTATTGATAAGTGATAATATATGTACATGTGAATATAAGTTTTGAATAATAAAATGTACGATTAATGCACATTTATCACTATTGTAATATATTAAATTTTTTTAATATATTATGATAGTCTGTTATGTATACATATGTATATAATGAAGTATATGTACACACAAGTATAAATATATCAAATACAAGAAATAATTGAAGAAGTAGTCTTCATTTCACATTAACTACGAATATTACTTTGAAAAAGTAATTTAATTCAAATGTATTCAATTGCACCTGTATTCATTAATATGCACAAAAATAATTCATACGAATACACATGTTTGCATATATACGTATAAGAATATAAGCAAAAGAGCGAACATACGTCTGTTAGAGCAATATATAGTTTTGAGCATAATTTTTATTTCACGCTCAGCTCTGTTTAAACGAAAATGTTAAAATTTCTCCTGCCGAGCTGGCAGTGGTGAAACTCTTCCATCTCAGCCGAGTTAGCCAAAAATATATTTATACGTTATTCGCGCCGTGAACCTTCTCTATATTAAACGTGTGAGAACTAAATATCTTATAGAATTTAGTCCACACAAAGGCGCACCCTATTGTTCACAAGCATATATACGCAGCGGTAAAACCACGCCACGAAGATGGAGAAACCAGACATGCAGATAAAAGGACAACAAGAATGCATACGCAGCGGTAAAACCACGCCACGCAAACCAGACAAGTAGACGAAACAACAGCAAGCATGCATATGCAGCGGTAAAATCACGCCACCGCCAGCAACACACGCCATCCCAGCAACACACGCCATCCCAACGCAACATGTTGCGAATGTGCTAGCACGCAACACAGGCTTGGTGGGTAGTTAGATGGCGGATGATCAGGCAGTCAGCACGGGACTGTGACAGCGTACACACGTTTTGGCATCAGACTACGCAGCGAGTTTATCCTCTGGCTAGTCTTGGAACCCTGACTTGTGAACGCCGTATGTTAAGGGCGAGCTCGGTAGTGAGTTTATCCTCTGACCGACTCAACCGTTAACATCGCGGTCGCTAAGACAGTCTTCCGTGATCCGGGATCTTTAAAAGTGACAGTCGTCTAGTTAGTGAAGCTTACGCGAGCGTCGGCAGAAGCAGCAGCGCGTGATTGAAGTGGTACGGAGCAGCAAGTCGTCTAGTTAGTGAAGCCTACGCGAGCGTCGGCAGAAGTAGCCGAGCGTAGTCGGCGTAGCACGCGAGGGTGAACGCGTATAGCAGGGCAGCGATAGGGAAGCCCACACGAGCGTCGGCAGAAGCAGCAGCGCGTGATTGAAGCGGTACGGAGCAGCAGGTCGTCTAGCACCCTGGAGCGCAGCAGAGCGGGGAAACGGTATTGCCCTAACGGAGCACATCGAGCGACGACTGTACAACGCAGGAGACGTTTTGTGACTTGAATTAATATATTATATTAGATATTAATATAAGTTGAAATAAATAAAGAACGATTCGCAGAGGAGCCCCAACACTTACAAATTTATTGTAACGAACCCTGGACACGACGAGTATACCTCAGCAATTATACTTGTAAGAAGCAGGGGCAGCAAAAAGCTTCGTTACAAACGTTCTCTGTAATTACTTCATTTGTTTTTATAGCATTGGAAATCAGAATGAATTGCAAATAGCAACAGCATCAATATCATCAGAAGCAGCAAATATCAATTGTTAAGTAAGTATGTGAAAAAAGTGTGTGTACTTTGAAATTGAACTGCGCAGTCCAATATAAAACGCAAAAATAAATACATACGTATGTACATACTCGTATGTATTTTATGCGTTTAAGGCGGTCTGCACAATCCAATATAATATGTGAAAACAAATATTTGTTTTATATTTTAAATGATCAAATAATATTTATCTTTTCTTTCAGATGTTATTATTAATTTTATTTAATTAATCTTTGCTTTCGGAGTAAATTCTATTTGTATTTAATATATTTTATTTTTTTTGGTAATATTAATCTTTTCTTTCAGATATTATTATCATTTTATACAATTAATCTTTCTTTTTCTTTTAGATATTACAAATTTAATATAATTATTATTTATTTTCATGTTTTCATAAACTTTATTTTATTTTAGGTAATTGTCTTTCTTATCTTTTTTCAGTTGATAATTATATGTAAACAACAATGTTAGCTTTAATTTATTTAATAATAATAAAATTTATGTAAATATGTATTAAAAATAATAAAATTAATAATTTAAAAATTAAAAAGTTTTGTTTGAAATTTTAAGAAATTTTTAATGTAGGAATCCAAAAATGCAACCCTGTATCAGCCGTCGATTGGGGATATTAGAGCAGGACAGATATACTTTTTTATATGACACTGCTGAATGAGCGCAACAGAGATGAATGATGTATGTACGTGTGAGAGGAAAAGTGGAATCTTCACGCGGCTTATGGCGATTTACCCACATTTTTACTTTACTACCTACTGATTCACTGGTTTTTTACCCGCTCATGGTTGGCAGGGGTATTGTTACTACATGTCTGGCTCAGGTATAAAGGTATCATGGTATTCTGTTTACTGTGTTGGTGACACTTATGGTAATGTAGTAAACTCAAATACTATATGGGTATTAAATATTTCAAAAAAATTGTAAACAATAAAGATGTAGTTGTGTGTTGTGTAAAAAATTGGTACAATTATTTCAAAAACTGTAAAGTTAAAAGTAAAAAGCGATTTGGTTAAAGTTTCTCAAAAATTCTCACATAAAATGAAGCATTTCCTGCTTTTCCGGAAGAAAAATTGTGAAAAATGTTTTGTTTTCCATTTCATTAATTATTTTTTAAGTCATTTTGACAGAATAGAGCTTTTGTGTAAAAGCTTTTAGCAAAGTTTGTTACCTGTTTTTTCGCTTTGTTTATACAAATACCACAATGAAACATCATAGTGTTATCTGCAAAACTATATCGCTCATACGGGATTTTGCTAGTATTTGGTGATACACATATGGTACTTGTACCATATATGGTATTGTTACTACAAGTCTGTCTCGGGTACAAATCTACTTGAAGTCCGCATCAATTCGGTTTTTAAAAGGGATTAGGAGTAATAGACCCCCCGTTCTTCTTCTTCTTCTTTACTGGCATAGACACCGCTTACGCGATTACAGCCGAGTCAACAACAGCGCGCGAGTCGTTTCTTCTCTTTGCTACGTGGCGCCAATTGGATATTTCAAGCGAAGCCAGGTCCTTCTCCACTTGGTCCTTCCAACGGAGTGGAGGACTTCCTCTTCCTCTGCTTCCCGCGACGGGTGCTGCGTCGAATACTTTCAGAGCTGGAGTGTTTTCATCCATCCGGACAACATCACCTAGCTAGCGTAGCCGCTGTCTTTTAATTCGCTGAACTATGTCAATGTCGTCGTATATCTCATACAGCTCATCGTTCCATCGAATGCGATATTCGTCGTGGCCAACGCGCAAAGGACCATAAATCTTTCGCAGAACTTTTCTCTCGAAAACTCGCAACGTCGACTCATTGGTTGTTGTCATCGTCCAAGCCTCTGCACCATATAGCAGGACGGGAATTATGAGCGACTTATAGAGTTTGGCTTTTGTTCGTCGAGAGAGGACTTTACTTTTCAATTGCCTACTCAGTCCGAAGTAGCACCTGTTGGCAAGAGTAATCCTGCGTTGGATTTCCAGGCTGACATTGTTGGTGGTGTTAATGCTAGTTCCTAAATAGAAGAAATTATCTACAACTTCAAAGTTATGACTGTCAACAGTGACGTGAGAGCCAAGTCGCGAGTGCGACGACTGTTTGTTTGATGACAGGAGATATTTCGTCTTGCCCACGTTCACTGCCAGACCCATTTGCGTTGCTTCCTTGTTCAGTCTGGAGAAAGCAGAACTAACGGCGCGGGTGTTGAGGCCGATGATATCAATATCATCGGCATACGCCAGCAGCTGTACGCTCTTATAAAAGATTGTTCCTGCTCGATTAAGTTCTGCAGCTCGAATAATTTTCTCCAGCAGCAGATTGAAGAGGTCGCACGATAGGGAGTCGCCTTGCCTGAAACCTCGTTTGGTATTGAACGGCTCGGAGAGGTCCTTCCCGATCCTGACAGAGCTTTTGGTACACAGTCGTATTAGTTCTGCAGGGATACCAAATTCAGACATAGCGGCGTAAAGACAGCTCCTTTTCGTGCTGTCGAAAGCAGCTTTGAAATCGACGAAGAGGTGGTATGTGTCGATTCTCCTTTCACGGGTCTTTTCCAAAATTTGGCGCATGGTGAATATCTGGTCGGTTGTTGATTTACCAGGTCTAAAGCCACACTGATAAGGTCCAATCAGTTTGTTGACGGTGGGCTTTAATCTTTCACACAATACGCTCGACAGAACCTTATATGCGATGTTGAGGAGGCTAATCCCACGGTAGTTGGAGCAGATTGTGGGGTCTCCTTTTTTATGGATTGGGCATAGCACACTTAGATTCCAATCGTTGGGCATGCTTTCGTCCGACCATATTTTGCAAAGAAGCTGATGCATACACCTTATCAGCTCTTCGCCGCCGTGTTTGAATAGCTCGGCCGGTAATCAATCGGGCCCTGCCGCTTTGTTGTTTTTCAGGCGGGCAATTGCTATTCGAACTTCTTTATGGTCGGGCAATGGAACGTCTGCTCCATCGTCATCGATTGGGGAATCGGGTTCGCCTTCTCCTGGCGTTTTACGTTCACTGCCATTCAGCAGGCTTGAGAAGTGTTCCCTCCACAATTTAAGTATGCTCTGGGCATCGGTGGCTAGATAACCTTGAAGGGTTCTACAAGAGTATCCCCCGGTCTTGAAACCTTCTGTAAGTCGCCGCATCTTTTCGAGCATTACCCCTGTCGGCCAGCTTATCAAGCTTTTCGTACTCACGCATTTCGGCCTCTTTCTTTTTCTGTCTACAAATGCGTCTCGCTTCCCTCTTCAACTCTCGGTATCTATCCCATCCCGCACGTGTTGTGGTCGATCGTAACGTTGCGAGGTAGGCAACCTGTTTTCTCTCCGCTGCGACACGGCACTCCTCGTCGTACCAGCTGTTCTTTTGCACTTTCCGAAAACCAATGGTTTCGGTTGCAGCTGTACGTAAGGAGTTTGAAATGCCGTTCCACAGTTCCCTTATACCGAGCTGGTAACGAGTGCTCTCAGAGAGCAGGAGTGCAAGCCGAGTGGAAAATCTTTCGGCTGTCTGTTGTGATTGCAGCTTCTCGACGTCGAACCTTCCTTGTGTTTGTTGGCGTGAGTTTTTTGCTGCACAGAGGCGGATGCGAATTTTGGCTGCAACGATATAGTGGTCCGAGTCGATGTTAGGACCTCGGAGCGCACGCACATCTAAAACACTGGAGACGTGTCTTCCGTCTATCACAACATGATCGATCTGGTTGGTGGTTTTTCGATCCGGAGACAGCCAGGTAGATTGATGTATCTTCTTATGCTGGAATCTAGTACTACAGATAACCATATTTCGGGCCCCGGCGAAGTCGATCAGCCTCAACCCATTTGGGGATGTTTCCTCGTGTAGGTTGAATTTACCGACCGTAGTGCCAAAGATACCTTCTTTGCCCACCCTGGCGTTGAAGTCGCCAAGCACGATTTTTACATCGTGGCGGGGGCATCTCACATAAGTGCGCTCCAAGCACTCATAAAAGGCATCTTTGGTCACATCGTCCTTCTCTTCCGTCGGGGCGTGGGCGCGAATCAGCCATATGTTGAAGAACCTCGCTTTGATGCGGATTGTGGCTAGACGTTGATTCTCCGGAGTGAATGATAGTACTCGGCGACGGAGTCCCACCACGAATCCAACACCAAACTTGCGCTCCTTTATATGGCCACTGTAGTAAATGTCACAAGGACCTACTCGTCTCTGTCCTTGTCCCGTCCATCGCATTTCTTGGACGGCGGTGATGTCAGCCTTTATTTTCACGAGGACATCTACCAGCTGGGCAGCGGCACCTTCCCAATCAAGGGACCGGACATTCCAGGTGCATGCCCTCAAATCATAGTCCCTATTTCGTTTGCCATGGTCGTCATCAAAAGGGGGGTCTCTCATCCGAGGCTGTTTTTTCCTTTTCATTGGGGGTGTTTTTTTACGTGGCGGTTCCCAAACCCAGCGCACAACCTTATGCAGGGGATGTTTCGCCTTCTCACTTTAGCTCGCCTTCAAACGGATGTTCTTAGGCTACCCAGAGGATACTTGGTCAAAGACCGGAAGTCGTGAGCTGCTTGAGTCATATGTAAAAGAATCGTTTCTGGCCACTCCCAAGAGAATGGCGATCAGAGAACTTTCCTCACTTGCGTGAACTTCTACACATGACTCCATCCTTAAGGAGAGAAAATGGTCATGTTGGAACGAATAAATCAAAGAATATTAAAATTGAGTTGGAAACGACGCGTTGATGGCTTTCGAAAAAGTTAAGGGAATTTTATCTTCTGGGGACGTACTTTTGCTATATCCTAATCACAATAACCCATTTGACTTAACAACTGACGCTTTAGCACACGCTATTGGGACGGTATTATTTCAAAGCAATATGCCTATAACCATGATTTCCAGAACGTTATCGACAGCAGAAGAGAATTATGCTACCAATGAAAGAGACTTTTTGGCGATAGTGTGGACACTTCAGAAGCTGCGACACTATTTGTACGGAGTAAACCAGCTGAATATTTTATATTTGAATATATATATTTTTACCGATCATCAGCCTTTGACCTTCGCTGTCTCGGATAAGAATCCAAATACGAAAGTAAAACATTTGCGAGCATTTGTGGAAGAGTTTTCACCTCAATTACCCAGTAAGGATAATCGCGTTGCCGATGCGTCGTGTGGCACCCATACATCGAGCTTCTTAGTGACTCCAAGCTTCTTCAAATGGTTTATAACGGTTTGATCACTACTATGCCGGTCTCTTTCGACCAATTCAGCGATTTTATCGCAATTTTCGACGACAGGCCTTCCGGAGCGCATCTTCGACCACCTCTACACCAGAACGAAAACGTTGAAACCATCGTTGTGCGGTGGTGGAAACTGTATCGGCTCCATAAACTGAACAAATTTTATTGGCGGCTTGAGATGCATTTTCGCCTTTATGGTAGTAATACTGTAAAATATGCCGTATTTTCTCTTTATTTTGCTCCATGTTTGCGACGCTATAACTCACGAACGACTTAAAAGAAACGACAATCAATCAAACCCGTGTTAGCGCGTGAAATGAGTTTTCCGAAAAGGTATAGCATGACCCGATGCGACGAATAAAACTAGAACTACGTGCTTTCAGCGCCAACTAGCGAAAATACCGCAAGACTTTTTTGACAACCCAATACAACGGAGCACGAATACTCATCTGTTACTGTGCATAGTGAAGAATCTCTAACAGAAGTTATTCCAAATGTGGAAAACCCTGTTAATTCATTTTGAAATCAGATTATTCTGGAAGAAGGAAATGTCACAACCAAGAAAACAAGCATTATTTTCAAGTCAAGGTTAAGGCATCAAATTACATTTAAAAACCTTCAGGATCTACTAGAATTGATTGGTGAATGCGTTAATCCTGATGTAGTTAACGCTATTGATTGCAGTTTGCCAATTTTGGGCAAAATTTAGGACGAGATTGTTCCCTCAATAAAATTTCGTTAGACAATGAGACAGCATTAATGAGAGAGCATTAAACAGGTATTGAACGACTACTTTTTTTTCAAATATGCGGAAGAAATTAAATGAAATTACTGCCAACTCAAAATTTGTAAAGAAGCCAGGTATTCTCCGATACCATCCCGTCTTGGGGATTTGTTACACATAGATATTTCTTCTACTGATAAACATAATTTTCTAACCTGCATAGATAAATTTTCAAAATTCACCACAGTTGTTCCAATTGCATCAAGGGCAATTGTTGACGTAAAGCAAGCTTTATTACAAATCCTTAATTCTTTTGAAAATACGAGGAATGTGACGGTTGATAACGAAAAGTCGCTGAACTCACAAACAATAAAGTCCCTTCTTAACACATTGAGTGCCATGGCTACACGTTTTCGTGCGACACCAAAAATTTCCTGGGGTGCCATGGCTACACGTTTTCGTGCGACATGCATTGTCTGGCCTTAAGTATTGTCATGTGTTTTTGGTTGACGCTACAGGGTTTTTAAATGTATTTCTAGTAGCCTAATATTTGCCCTAAATTTTAATCCAAGTTTCAAAGAGATATCTTCATTTTTGCGGTTTTTATGATAAAAACTCGGAGGTTCTTTTTAACTTTGAAAATTTATTGGAATTCATTCGATAAAAAAAAAAAAAAAAAAAAAAAAAAAAAAAAAAAACACAATAAAAACGTTCGCGCGTACGGTCAACAGTAAAGTGTGCTCCTCAATCTCTTGTAATATACGTGAAATCCCGGCTGGGGAAACTCGTAAGCAGACTCTCCGGAGGACCTTATCATCGTTGGCACCACGCGGTATATCAATTTAATCGAAATTTCTACAAAAATAGGTAAAAACATAAGTGATTTATAACCTTTGGAAATTTAAAACAATAACAAAAATAATACCAAATTAAAAACACTCAATAAATTTTCGCGCAAAAATTCTCCTCCGACATCTAAAGTGGGTATCAGCTGTTTCTGTCGCACGGCAAAACAGCTGTCTACGCAGAGTTGTAAGTGGCCAGGGACACTACATTATCTGCACGTGAAGTCGGTAAAGCAGTTGATAAGGCAGTTCTTTGACTTAACGTAACCACAATTTAGTAAGATCGTAATGGACATACAAACTCCGCCTCCTGGCGGGGGTTCACAGTGTAACCAAATAGGTATGTTGCTCGAACGTATTAAAAAAATAGAAACGTTGAACAATGAACTGAAAAACGAAAATGCGGCACTTAAACTTCAAAATGAAGACTTAAAGAAATCGCTAACCAAATATGTAAATGAAACTTCTTCTTCTCCATCAAAGTCGAACTTTGCAGCCGAAACAGACGAAGAAGAGCTTGAAAAAGAAACGAATTGGCTATTAAAAAAGAAAAAAAGTAGGGAAAGTAAGAAACGCAAAGCAGATTCTTCACCGGATGTAACACTAAAGTCTCCGATTCCGGATGCAACAGCGGAAGATAAAACAGATACAAAAGTAAGACATCGCCCTCCGCCAATTATAATATCGGAAAATTTTAACCAACCCTTGATGCGTTCCTTGATTAACGCAGATGTAAAAAAATGTTACACACTCAAGCTCACTGGCCCTAGTTCCTGTAAAATAAATCTTTCAGATAGTTCCGACTACAGAATACTTACAAGGAAATTAAACGACTCGAAAATTCCTTGGTACTCGTACGAAGACAAACAATCGCGTGATATACGCGTAATGGTAAAAGACCTTCATCACTCATGTGAGCCTGAAAGTATTATCACAGACCTTCAAAAGCAAGGGTTTAAAGTTACGAAAGTTTTAAACAAACTTCAATATAAAACAAAAAACCCGTTAAATATGTTTATTGTATGTTTCGAACCTACTGAGAACATTAAGAAAATTTATGAAATCAAGCATATTCTAAATTCTGTCGTTAAAGTCGAGCCCATCAAGCCATCGAATCTTGTGCCGCAGTGTAAATCCTGTCAGGCGTTCGGTCACACTAGAAACTATTGTTGTAAACCACCGAGGTGTGTAAAGTGCGCTGGAAATCATTCAACACTAAGCTGCACAAAACCTGCCGAACTACCGCCAAAATGCTGTAACTGTAGTCAAAATCACCCTGCGAATTACAGGGGATGTGAAGTGGCAAAGCAACTTCAAAAAATTAAAAACGCGACTGGGAAAAATAAAGAGCATAAATATGAACCAAAACGCTTAAGCATAACCACTTCCACTGCTCCTCAGAAAGATGACACTACTATAAATCATCAATCTGGGAAGCCCTCATATGCCAGCATAACTAAAGGTGCTAATAAAGCTCAACAACATCTGTCTGAAAATCAAACAAATACGAATGCCATTGGTGATTTTACTGACAATTTTTCGTTAATTCTCAACAAGCTTAATAAGCTAGAAGAGCAAAATAGACTTACGCACGAACGTCTTACTAAACTTGAGCGACAACACAGCGAAAATAAGGCGCAAAAATGAAACCGATGAAAATTATGACCTGGAATGCAAATGGCTTGCTCAAGCGTAGTAAAGAATTAGAGACACTACTCCATGTTGAAAAAATTGATATTTGTCTTATATCAGAAACCCATTTTACAAATGAGACTTTTGTTACATTCAAAAACTACAAGACGTATTGCTCGAATCACCCAAATAACAATGCGAGAGGGGGGAGTGCCATAATTATCAGTGATAATATTCCCCACTACGAAGAAAATAATATAAGTATCCCAGAATTCCAAACTACGACCATAACTGTTGAATCTAGTTTCGGAAAAATAAGCATTACCGCAATATATAGCCCACCTAGACACAATATTAAAATGGACTTATACACAGAACTTATATTAAAACACCATGGGAAATTCATCATGGGTGGTGATTTTAACGCAAAACACTCACAATGGGGTTCAAGAGTTACGACACCGAAGGGGAGAGAGCTATTTAAAGCTGCTACGGCCACTGGATGCGACTTCATGTCTACTGGCAAGCCGACTTACTGGCCTTCCGACGCAAAGAAATTACCTGACTTGATCGACTTTTACATCACTCGACAAATATCCAAGACATTCATTACTATCGAAAATGGATTGGACCTTAATTCGGACCACTCGCCAGTATATCTAATCCTAAATAGCCATCTAAAAGAACTCGACATACCGCCTTATCTTTCTAATAGACATACTGATTGGGAGTATTTCAAAGTGATGCTCGACAAAAATATTGAATTTGATGTAAATATAACAACTCAAGATATGTTAGAAGAAGAAGTTCATACATTTACGAAAGCTATACAGGAATCGGCTTGGAAAAGTACTCCCCTTCCTAAACAAAAAAATTTGTATATTAAATATCCATCGGACATTTTAGATCTCATAAAGAAAAAGAGAAAACTACGCAAAAAATGGCAAAACACGCGATTTCCCCAATATAAAACAGAATTGAACAATTTAACCAAGGTTCTCAGTATTAAAATAAAGTTATTCACGAATCAAAGTATTTCTAATTATATTGAGAAATTAACGCCGAACAAACAATCCGATTATTCCCTTTGGAAAGCAGTAAAAAATGCTAGGAAACCAATATTGTCAAATGCACCCCTCAGAAAGCCAAATGGTTCCTGGGCCAAAAGCGACGAAGAAAAAGCGGAAGTTTTTTCAGAAAAACTCACTAAAACGTTTAGTCCTATTCTGCTCCATGGAACATTACCTCAGATGGAAGGCTCGCAATGCGTAGGAGAAATCCAACCAGCAACAATTAAAGAAGTGGAAAATATAATTAAAAGTAGATTTAAATCAAGAAAAGCTCCCGGCTTCGACTTGGTGACAGCTGAGGTACTGAAAAATCTAACGCGGAAAGCATTAGAAAAACTGACATCGATAGTAAACGCTTGCTTAAATCTCAGATACGTTCCGTTGTCATGGAAGGTATCTGAAATCATTATGGTACAAAAACCCGGGAAAAGCGCACAGGAAGCATCATCATATCGTCCAATCTCACTGTTGCCTATTTTGTCGAAACTACTTGAAGTTGTAATTATAAAAAGACTTCAGAAGATAATTGAAGAAAAGGACCTTATACCAATTCATCAGTTTGGATTTAGATCGCAACATTCTACAATCGATCAAGTTCATCGAATAACAGATATAATTGAGGATGCGATGGAAAAAAAGCAAATTTGCACAGCTGTTTTTCTTGACGTATCCCAGGCGTTTGATAGAGTATGGCACCATGGCTTACTCCATAAATTAAGACTTCTCTTCCCACAGCATCTAACTGAGCTACTTGCCTCTTACCTGAGCGACCGCTACTTCAGAATCAAGCAGGGACAATCATATACTATGTTGCAGCCAATAAAAACAGGTGTACCCCAAGGAAGCGTCCTGGGACCACTCTTATACATTTTGTTTACTAGTGATATGCCTACGCCGCCAAACAGCACAATCGCCACATTTGCAGATGATACCTGCATAATTACTACCGGTAAAAATGTAATAGAATCGTCGAACAGAATGCAGTCTTCAATCAACCTAATTGTAGAATGGACACAAAAATGGTATATTACCCTCAACGAGTTGAAGTCTATACATATAAACTTCACTAACAAAACGGATACGTATGTCCCCTTATATATTGAGAATGAAGTAATTCCGTACTCCACCTCGGCGAAATATCTTGGTTTGACGCTGGATGCAAAGTTAAAGTGGAAGGAGCATATACAAAGAAAAGCTGCAGAACTTAAACTAAAATACAACAAAATAAATTGGTTAATCGGCAAGAAATCACCCCTAACAACCTCAAATAAAATTTTAGTCTACAATCAAACGTTGAAGCCCATTTGGACATACGGAATTCAGCTATGGGGATGCGCTGCGCCGTTATACATCGAAATGATGCAAAGATTCCAAAATAAAGTTCTTCGAAAAATTGTAAATGCCCCGTGGTACGTACGGAACTCAGATCTACATCGTGATCTTCACATAAAAACGGTTCGGGAAGTCATTCGCGAAACGGCATCGAAACATGCCACAAGGCTGCAAAACCACGTAAACGCTGAAGCCCGACAACTAGGTGAGGCCAGAAATAGCAGGCGCAGATTGAAAAGAACAACGTTCCATGATCTTCTAAGCAAATAGCAAATATTATAATATTTAGCTTTTAATACAAAGTTTAGTTTTGAAAAAGCTTCTTAATAGAGCTTTTGTTGTTTTACCTTATAAGTTATGAAAAATATTGCTTGTTAGTACACTTGTCACTTTTTTCAATTTTAATTAAATTTAAATCCATATATTGTTACTTTTAAATAAAAAAAAAAAAAAAAAAAAAAATTCGATATTTCGGAAAAAAGTATAAAAAGATATTGAAAAATTAAAATTAGGATATGATAACTTCAATTACATTGATTTTTACATTAATTTTTTATATGTGTATATTTTGGAAAGCAATCAATGCACAATTGAGGAGTGTTGGGGCATTGCGCATAGTAGATAGTTGTCCTTTTGATATTCTTTCTTGCTTCCTTTCGACTAAATTTTCGTTTTGCTTCAGCGTAGCATAAAACACAAGCACGTCGGATGGTTTTATTATTTTCATCTACTCTTTTTGTGATAATATGTTTTGATTGCGAAACAGGCTGCGGGGATGTGAGATTTAGTAGGCCCTTAGCAACGCGTTCACGAAATGTTCGTATATTAATGTTTCTATTCGTAGCTGCTTTATACACAGTATAGGTATTTACCACGGAAAGTCCAAGTAAAAGTTCAATTCCCAGCTTTCGGTACCATTTTAACCCTTTACGAAGGGTATTTGCGTATGAAGCCATTTGGTCGGAAAGATCAATGCCTGATTTCCCCTTATTATATTCTACCACAGCCAGTGGCTTTTCTGTTGCTCGTCTTTTACGTCTCGCTCCTTGACGAGTTGAAGGCTCTGCAGGATTACGTGCTCCATCGTATAAAATGCGTAAAAAGAAAAAAAATAAAAAATCACGTCGCACATTTTCGTACGACATCGATTTTTACGATTGCAATTCCGTCGTTCAGTGCCATGTCGTGAGGAAACGTGCGACAAAAAAACCGTTATAAAATCCAAAATAAACCACAGAATCATCCGTGATTGGCGAAGAACTGAATATTTTCTACTTTTACACCAGTTTATAGCAAAAAATGTGCTTGGCACCCGGGGAAGGTTTTCGTCAAAACCCCTTGGCACTCAATGTGTTAAGGATCATTTTAGAGTAGAAATTTTTACAATTTACTCCTTTCCATAGTGCAACAAATGGGCAAATAGAGAGTTTTCATAGCACCTTAACTGAAATCGCTAGATGCACTAAGCTAGAACAAACTATAAATGATACCAATGAACTAAAACTTTTTGCTACTGTAAAATACAATAGATCAATTCATTCAGTAACTGGATGGAAACCTATCGAGCTGATTTTTTCCATGCCTTTGGACCTTAAAACCGAAATAAAAGTCAAATTAATTAAAGCCCAGGAAAATGAGTTTGCAAGGAACAATAGCGGTAAACTTACGAGGTTTTTCAAGCCAGGGGATAAAGTTTACGTTAGGACCAATAAAAGAATTGGCAATAAATTTACAAAAGTTTTTACGAAAAAAACGATTCAAAAGGATCCTAGAACCACAGTCTGCAACAATGCTTAGCTAAGATTTTATTTGGACGCAACTTAAGTATGGACTGTGAAGCCTGGCATTAATGATGTCAATAAATCGTCATCTAAAATGCAAAATAACGTATAATCAAAAAATTCAAAATTGAGTTTTATTATTGATTGCGACTCACCACACACTTAAAGCTTCTGCGTTCAGAAATACCCAAGTTTTGAATATTCAAAAAAACGTATCCTAAAGTGCTTGATTTCGTTAAAAAAAAATAACATAACATCAGTTACGTAAAAATAACAGAGTATTTGATTTTTTTATCACGAAGTTAGCCTTGATTTATAATTTACTTTTATTGGTTATGTTCAATGCGCTTTGGTTAGGTTAGGTTAAATTAAATTAATCAAAGACCGCACGTGGTAGTCCCTGGTGAGGCCATAGAAAAGAAGAACTCCTGTGTTTGAACTATAAATTAGCAAAACGGTTAGTAGTCAATACAAATTTGCACAAGCGTTTAATTTCCTTTCGCTCCAATGTTAAAATTTTGACCGATCAATAGGATCCTAGATCCACAGTCTGCAACAATGCTTAGCTAAGATTTTATTTGGGCACAATTTAAGTATGGACTGTGAAGCCTGGCATAAATGATGTCAATAAATCGTCATCTAAAATGCAAAATAACGTATAATCAAAAAATTCAAAATTGAGTTTTATTATTGATTGCGACTCACCACACACTTAAAGCTTCTGCGTTCAGAAATACCCAAGTTTTGAATATTCAAAAAAACGTATCCTAAAGTGCTTGATTTCGTTAAAAAAAAATAACATAACATCAGTTACGTAAAAATAACAGAGTATTTGATTTTTTTATCACGAAGTTAGCCTTGATTTATAATTTACTTTTATTGGTTATGTTCAATGCGCTTTGGTTAGGTTAGGTTAAATTAAATTAATCAAAGACCGCACGTGGTAGTCCCTGGTGAGGCCATAGAAAAGAAGAACTCCTGTGTTTGAACTATAAATTAGCAAAACGGTTAGTAGTCAATACAAATTTGCACAAGCGTTTAATTTCCTTTCGCTCCAATGTTAAAATTTTGACCTCCCAAACGCGGACAGTCAAGAAGAAAATGTTGAGTTGTTTTTGCAGATGGCGTTTGGTAGGACTCCCGACTTACTGCGTGGACGCCAATAGGGCAATGACCCGTTAATAACCCCAAAACCAGGGAGAGGCTAGCCTTACTGAGGGCAAAGAGATTACTAGATCTTTTTCGATAGATCTTGGACCAAAAGGCTTTTGCGGCAGCGCATGTACCAATGGTAGCCCAGTGCTGATCAAGCTTCCGCGAGGCCCAGCTATTCAGTAGTAGAACACAAGAGGATACGGGAGCACCGTTCCGCTCTCATTCTACTGATAGCGGTTCTAGGGTGTTTTTCTTGCTACTTTATTAGCTTTACAGTTTCCTGCGATTCCACTTTGGCCTGGCACCCATATCTTATCACAAATACACTCAATGCTATTGAGAGCAAAGCACTCTTTGACCAGCCCTAAACGCACTGTTAATGAGCTCAAGGCTAATTTCGGTGCTCTGCTATCTGAGTGGTTGGTTACTTCTCTGAAGGAGACTGCACTCCGGAGCAGTAAGTCTACTGCTACTTTAATGCGTGCAACCTCGGCCTGGAAGGCACTGCAATAGTTAGGAAGTCTGAAACTGGAGTTTATAGAGAGCTTGTGACAGTAGACCTCTCCACCAACCAACTGCCCTCTCCTCCATTGGCTTCTTCCCACCCACAACTCCCTCACCGGTATATGGGTAGAGAAGGAACCGCCGGAGTTCGGTTTAGCGACTCCATGGTCACTCACCAATCAAAGTATGAAGTCAAGGTAGGTGAGGATTTCCGAGTATTTCGACCCGTGTTTTTTTAGGAATTCAGCAGCCGTTATTTGTTTCAGAAATGAAAATTCAAAATAACGTAAGACACCTACTATAAATTTGTTTTATTTTTTTATGCTTTACATAAAATATACTTATAGTTTCCTGGTAATTCAGATTTGAAAATTTCGTTTTAATATCTCAAGTAGGTTTCTTTTTATACGGGTTTTTGCTTCTTCTGTAAACTTACTAAAAGTGATGTTACGTTATTTTGTATTTCAGGTGACGAAGTGGTCCAAATTTTCTGATGTAAAAATTTCATTAAGCTCCACATTTCATATTTGTAGAAAATATAATTGCACTTTTCTTATCTTATCCTTTTTAAATACTCACACCTTCAAAATTCTAAGCTTAATATTTCACAAAACTCTTTCTTATAAAGATCATTGTAAATATTCGATTCGATACGGGCACTGTGCCAAACTCATCTCAAACTCTTAAATGAACTTTCCATGCTGCATCGAAAAGGAGAATTCGCGCCTTCCCAATATCACCAATCAAAGCTATTTTAAAAGAATCCGGGTTACCAGCTATTATACAAAGGACCACACATAACATACTTTTAGCCATTCCAAATTTGCTTCTATACAGAAAAGAGTTAACACTCACGAATGTAAATGTCCACGCAGATATAACAAACCTTCAACCATTATGCGTTGTGTAATCTTTTCCACACAACTCGAGATAATTACGAGCCACACAGGGGTTTAATCTTCAATAATTCCGCCTTCCATGACATTATCGTCATGATGTATCAGTGTAATACTACAATATCGCAACTACCAGGAGCACGGAATATGTTCAGCTATATAAAGAAACTACTCAACCCTATAGAGATGATTGGGATATTATATTTACGGACGTTCCCACTTCATTTGCTTTGACAAAATATATCGGTATCACCATAGCTTCTTTTGTTTTACCCTGTTGTTGTTTTAACGCTTTCTCAATCCCCGTTAGGATGGTAAGGGTTATCTGTGTTGTCGACGACGTCATCTAACGTAAGGCCCAAGAAACCTGCTGTTTCGAGGGGTCGGACCAAAGGAAAAACGGTGTGAGATGAGTAGGGTTGGCATGGCATGTAAAGAGGTGGTCGTAGTCAAGGAAAGACCTCTTGATGCTCCTAGGAGGCGGTTCCGCTCAAAGCAGATGGCTGCAAAGGTGATTTCTACGAAAGCAGGCACTGCTTGGAGAGGAGCCCATTACGCTCCTTAACTGGGAACATAAGCGTCTCACTATGTAGGTGTTCGATGGAAGACATCAAGAGGCATCCCGTCGTGGTCCGGAGTGCAGTATTCTGACAGGTCTGGAGTTTCCTCATCTGCGTTCCACTGCATCCAGGCGACCGTATTGGTGCTGCGTAATTGAGGACCGGCCGGCCGATTGCCTTGTATGTTTGTCTATTCCCCATGTGCTGCCAGCTAGGTGACTTGAGGATTTTCTTGCGGCTCTGTACCTTGACGGAATCGCAGTCGTATGAGGAGCGAAGGAGCATAGACTATCAAAAGTTACACCCAAAGTCTTAGGGTTATTGACAGTCGGAATTTTGACGTCATCGATTGCAATATTAAGTTCAAGTTTATACTGCAACCATTGCGAAGGGTAGGCACCTTGTCGTAGTGCAGGGCACCCTTCAACCGGTCTGGGTGGTGCTGATGGGCACTGCTCAGGCAAGATGTCGGGTGCCGAATGCGTGCGGCAACCAAGAGCTACCATCTCGTAGTCCAGAGTGGTTTGCGGCTCCCGTGCCCATTGGATGATTTGCAGCCATGAGGTAAATTCAGCTGTATTCTAACGGAGCCTTCCCAACACCGGGACGAATTGGGGAGTAATTGTGGCCTTACCGTGTCAAGGGGCTGTGGCATGGCGGACCCCTTAGCTCTCCAATAGAAAAATAGACCCGATAACTCACCGCATTGAGCCAAGGGTCGTAAGAACAAGATGAACATGCAACAACAAAAACAAAAATCAACAACAACACCAAACAACCTTGACCACAATGCGACGTGACGGAAGGGCAGCGCCCTAGGTCACCTATGCTCAAACCGCGAAGCGGAAGAGCGGACAGATCACGCCGCAGGAGTCCCCCAGCTCTAAAAGGATGAGGGGCAGCAGTATAAGGACAGTCGGAGGCCAACCATCCGCACCGGCTCCACCCGGGTGGAGAAGGGGCGGCGCAGTTATGCGGATGCTGTTAAAGGCTTGAGACTTCGTCCTGGCACAGCACCCCCAGAGGTGGTGGAAAGACTAGTGGTGTACTGCAGAAGGTACAGGCTTTCTCTAACCATAGGCTGTGACGCGGACGCCCACCACTTGGAATGGGGCAGTACGAACTGCAACGCCAGAGGTGAGTGTCTTTTAAAGTATATATTAGGCAGTAACTTAACTATAGAGAATGTGGGATGTCAACCCACCTTCATAATAAGCAGGAGAGAGGTGGTTCACATCACCTTGAGCAACGAGCCTGCGAACGGATTGGTCTCACAATGGAGGGTTCAAAGGGAGCCCTCCTTGTCAGACCACAGAATTGTAAGGTTCGCGCTAAAGATAGAGGTCAGACAACTCCCCCCTAGACGCAACCCTCGGAGGGCAAACTGGGATACCTTCAGGAAGATGCTAAGGGAGGAATTGAACACGGAGGAGCAGACTGACAATAGCGTTACAGGCCCAGAAATGGTGAGTAGGTTATCTGCGCTAAACGGGTCTATCATTAACGCATATCATGGCAATTGCCCCCTAAAAGTGCCCACAGATAGACGCAACTGTCCCTGGTGGTTATGGAAAAACCTCAGACCTCAGGAAAAAAGTACGGAATCTATTTAAAAAAGCGAAACGTACGGGGGTCTGGGAAGAATATAGGGGCAACATCACCTTAAATAATAAGGAAATTAGCTCTACAAAGCAGGCAAGCTTCAGGAGATTCTGTGAAAATGTTACCTCCACATCAGAAGCAGCTCGGCTGCATAAGGCTCTGGCTAGGGGAAAGACTGACACAGTACTAGCAATCAAAAGAGGGCTATGTTCGCAAATGCATCATGACTTGCAGCATAAGCAACAGTAGCAACACTGCAAGTTTGACGTTTGATACTTCTTATACAATTTTTGACAATTTGCAGATATATTTGTTTGCATTTTTGAACGCGTATAATACTAAAATGGAAATTTTCTCTACCGGAAGAATTATTTCTTTTCTTAATGCGCTTGTACGTTACCAAGAGATTTAAGAATTTTCTCTATCTTCCAAAAGATACTGCCTTAGACGGGCAGCATGTACGATTCATATTGCCCGCTAAAGATACACCTCTTTCGGGATCACGCCCAGTTAGTATTATCTAACTTTACTGGACTTGCGTAGCAGTACGCCTACGTACTAAACCCTTAACTCCGGCTGCGTTAGCTTGTATTTGGCCCTGCGGGACCGCCGTTAGGTATTACTTCGCAGGACCAATCTGGGCAAGAATGCCTCTTCAAAAACTCCTTTCGTAGTTATTCAGCTGCTCTCAGGCTTCTTCGCTGTCGTTCTCTTATCCTGAGTTCATAGATCGCTATTGCGGCCCACTCTTTCATTTTTGTCCATACCACCTTCGATTGCAGCATGTGGCTTATAATGTTGTCAGGCGTCATCCTTTGATTTGTTATTCCTTCGATGGTAGTTCTCTCCATTACGTATCTCGAGCAGAAGAAAAATATATGCCCGGCGTTTTCGTTGGCACTGCTGCAGAATGAACATTTTGTGTCATCGTCGTGGCCGAATCTGTACAGGTATTCCCTGAAACAGCCATGGCCTTTCAAGAATTGCGTCAAATAAAAGTCTGTCTCCCCATGCTGTCTCTCAATCCAAGCTGATATGTTTTTAATGAGCCTGTGCGTCCATCTTCCTTTTTCTGCCGCGTTCCATTGTCTTTGCCACTCTTCGAGGCTAACTTGCTGGCTGTGGTGCTGTCCAGTCTTATATGTGGATTTACATTTTTAACTTCGGTCACAACTTTCTTCCACAATACATTTTTTTTTCCTTCTACCCGATTAGTAGTAAATTTTACTCCTTGTGTTTTGATTTTCTGATAATCATAAAAAAGGCTTCTAAAATAAACGACACATTTTTCAAAAAAATACAAAGAGTTTAAACTTTTCTTTCCAAATACTGTAATTAGAATTAATTTAAATCAGTTTGATGAAATTTGTAAGTATTATAATAAAAAATTTCTAATAAATTTTAACAATCAAAATGGTGTAAAATTTACTACTACCTCTAAATCTACGTTTCGAAATTTGACCTCATAAGTTAAAGGTTAAACTCGTCCTCCATATTCAACCGTACTCTCAGCAATAACTGTGTCTCCGCATTACTGAGGTTTTCACTAAAAATTTAAAAATAATAATTTATGCAATTATTATTAACATAATTTAACTAAATTTCTATACAAAAATTAAAATAAAACAGTTTTGCACTTACTTTTCCTCAGACATCGTAGTTAAATGCAGTAAACAATTTTTTGATAGAAATTATGAGTGACAGCTGATAGAAGTGTTGTCTTTTTGAACGCTTGATTATTGCAGTGCTGCAATATTGGCATTTCTGAACGTTCTGATTTGTCATGATGCGTTATGTTTTGTCATGATGCGCGTCATGATGCATTTACGAACATAGCCGAGGTGACGGGACGTTTACGACCATCGCAGAAGACAGAGCTACGGAGCTTCTGCGAGCGCACTTCCCAGAGACAATTCGGCTAGGCAATTATATACGGCGGATTCGATCAAGTGGGCAATGGCCTCGTTTGAGAAATTCAAGCCTTCGGGAGTGGATGGCATCTTTCCAGCGGTTTTACAACAAGGGGAGCAGATTCTGCTGCCATATCTGGTTCGGCTGCTGAGGGAAAGCGTCGCAATGGCGTACATCCCTGAATTATGGAAGACGGCTAAGGTAATCTTCATACCCAAAATAGGAAGGAAGGACTATTCACTGGCGAAGTCCTTCAGGCCAATCAGTCTAACTTCTTTCCTACTAAATACCATGGAAAAGATCGTAGACCATTCAATAACGTCGAAGTTAACCTCTGAGATAGAGAGTTCATTGGAGAGAGGGGAAGTGATGCTTTGCGCCTTCTTGGAGTGTAGCCAGGGCCCTGGAGAAAAGGAATGCGACAGCACCGGTGCGTAGATGGATAGGCGCCTTAATGCGCACCAAAATTGCTGAGACCACAGTAGAATAGAATAGAATAGTTTTAATTGAGGAAATGCACCGCAACCTAGGGTATATTGCGCCCTCTCCTAGGATTAGGTGTGCTGGTGTTTTCTGTTCCAGGTCGCAGAACCGGCAGTTAGCACGGGAGACCATGCCCATGTTGGACAGGTGCTTCCTGAGTTTACAGTGCCCTGTGTATATTGCGACGAGGAGACGGAATTTCTCACGGGATAGGTTAATTAATTCTTTAAAGCAGGAGAGATTATACCCTACCAGAAGCAGCTTAGCGTGGCGCATACTTGCTGCCTGCCGCCAGTGCCGCTCTCTTACCTCTCTCTTCTCCGTGCGGAGCAGCTCCTTAAGAGTGTGGGGTCCTACCACTATGTATGGCTCTGATCCCAACATCTTGGACGCTGCTGCCTTGCGGGCCAGTTCGTCGGCCTTCTCATTTCCTTCTACTCCCTTGTGCCCTGGTACCCAAATTAGGTGTACCCGATTGCACAAGGACAGGCGGTTTAGCCTTTCTATGCATTCCTTGACTAAAAGCGATTTGGTCTCGTATGATAGGATCGCTTTTAGTGCCGCTTGACTATCACTGAGAATAGCTATGCGCTGGTTGCGATAGTTGCGGCTGAGGTTGACTTCCGCGCAGACTAATGGCAAAATCTTCAGCCTGGAAGATGCTTGGGAAGCAGCCCATAGGTATGGACAGCTTAGTACGCGGTCCCGCAATACCTGCCCCAATACCTTCCGGCGTTTTTGAGCCATCAGTGTACCACTGAATGATACTGTCTTCCAGCAGCTTTTCCAGCGTGGAATCATTCCACTCCGTCTTGCTGCCTAGAGTTACTTTGAAATTCTTCTTGAAATTTATTTTCTTTGTTGTGCCATCTCGTGGGAGGAGGGCCAGCGGTGTGCTCTCCGCTAGAGCGTCCATCTGTTTAGAGGACATAATCTTCCTCTTCCACACCCTTCCGCTGACATTAGCAGTATGGTGTGCTTTGCTGCCTTATGCAGCGGTGTGAGCTCTAGTATCTAATGATGCTTGACTTGCATCCCAAAAGCGAAACGTACGGGGGTCTGGGAAGAATATAGGGGCAACATCACCTTAAATAATAAGGAAATTAGCTCTACAAAGCAGGCAAGCTTCAGGAGATTCTGTGAAAATGTTACCTCCACATCAGAAGCAGCTCGGCTGCATAAGGCTCTGGCTAGGGGAAAGACTGACACAGTACTAGCAATCAAAAGAGGGCTATGTTCGCAAATGCATCATGACTTGCAGCATAAGCAACAGTAGCAACACTGCAAGTTTGACGTTTGATACTTCTTATACAATTTTTGACAATTTGCAGATATATTTGTTTGCATTTTTGAACGCGTATAATACTAAAATGGAAATTTTCTCTACCGGAAGAATTATTTCTTTTCTTAATGCGCTTGTACGTTACCAAGAGATTTAAGAATTTTCTCTATCTTCCAAAAGATGCTGCCTTAGACGGGCAGCATGTACGATTCATATTGCCCGCTAAAGATACACCTCTTTCGGGATCACGCCCAGTTAGTATTATCTAACTTTACTGGACTTGCGTAGCAGTACGCCTACGTACTAAACCCTTAACTCCGGCTGCGTTAGCTTGTATTTGGCCCTGCGGGACCGCCGTTAGGTATTACTTCGCAGGACCAATCTGGGCAAGAATGCCTCTTCAAAAACTCCTTTCGTAGTTATTCAGCTGCTCTCAGGCTTCTTCGCTGTCGTTCTCTTATCCTGAGTTCATAGATCGCTATTGCGGCCCACTCTTTCATTTTTGTCCATACCAGCTTTGATTGCAGCATGTGACTAATAATGTTGTCGGGCATCACCCTTTGATTTGTTATGATGTCGTTCTCTCCACTACATATATCAAGCAGGTAAAAAAGATATGCTCGGAATTTTCATCGGCACTGCTGCAGAATGAACATTTTGTGTCGACACCGTGGCCGAATCTGTAGAGGTACTCCCTGACACAGCCATGGCCCTTTGAGAATTGCGTCAGATAAAGTCTGACTCTCCATGTTGTCTCTCAATCCAGGCTGGTACGTTCTTAATGAGGCTATGTGTTCATCTTCCTTGTTCTGCCGCGTTCCATTGTCTTTGCCACTCTTCGAGGCTAACTTGCTGGCTGTGGTGCTGTCCAGTCTTATATGTGGATTTACATTTTTAACTTCGGTCACAACTTTCTTCCACAATACATTTTTTTTTCCTTCTACCCGATTAGTAGTAAATTTTACTCCTTGTGTTTTGATTTTCTGATAATCATAAAAAAGGCTTCTAAAATAAACGACACATTTTTCAAAAAAATACAAAGAGTTTAAACTTTTCTTTCCAAATACTGTAATTAGAATTAATTTAAATCAGTTTGATGAAATTTGTAAGTATTATAATAAAAAATTTCTAATAAATTTTAACAATCAAAATGGTGTAAAATTTACTACTACCTCTAAATCTACGTTTCGAAATTTGACCTCATAAGTTAAAGGTTAAACTCGTCCTCCATATTCAACCGTACTCTCAGCAATAACTGTGTCTCCGCATTACTGAGGTTTTCACTAAAAATTTAAAAATAATAATTTATGCAATTATTATTAACATAATTTAACTAAATTTCTATACAAAAATTAAAATAAAACAGTTTTGCACTTACTTTTCGTCAGACATCGTAGTTAAATGCAGTAAACAATTTTTTGATAGAAATTATGAGTGACAGCTGATAGAAGTGTTGTCTTTTTGAACGCTTGATTATTGCAGTGCTGCAATATTGGCATTTCTGAACGTTCTGATTTGTCATGATGCGTTATGTTTTGTCATGATGCGCGTCATGATGCATTTACGAACATAGCCGAGGTGACGGGACGTTTACGACCATCGCAGAAGACAGAGCTACAGAGCTTCTGCGAGCGCACTTCCCAGAGACAATTCGGCTAGGCAATTATATACGGCGGATTCGATCAAGTGAGCAATGGCCTCGTTTGAGAAATTCAAGTCTCCGGGAGTGGACGGCATCTTTCCAGCGCTTTTACAATAGGGGCAGCAGATTCTGCTGCCATACCTGGTTCGACTGCTAAGGGAGAGCTTCGCAACGGCGTACATCCCTGAATTATGGAGGACGTCTAAGGTGATCTTCATACCCAATATAGGAAGGAAGAACTATTCTCGGGCTAAATCATTCAGGACAATTAGCCCAACTTCTTTCCTACTAAAAACTATGGAAAGGATCGTAGACCATTCAATAACGTCGAAGTTAACCTCTGAGATAGAGAGTTCATTGGAGAGAGGGGAAGTGATGCTTTGCGCCTTCTTGGAGTGTAGCCAGGGCCCTGGAGAAAAGGAATGCGACAGCACCGGTGCGTAGATGGATAGGCGCCTTAATGCGCACCAAAATTGCTGAGACCACAGTAGAATAGAATAGAATAGTTTTAATTGAGGAAATGCACCGCAAGAATTATTTCTTTTCTTAATGCGCTTGTACGTTACCAAGAGATTTAAGAATTTTCTCTATCTTCCAAAAGATACTGCCTTAGACGGGCAGCATGTACGATTCATATTGCCCGCTAAAGATACACCTCTTTCGGGATCACGCCCAGTTAGTATTATCTAACTTTACTGGACTTGCGTAGCAGTACGCCTACGTACTAAACCCTTAACTCCGGCTGCGTTAGCTTGTATTTGGCCCTGCGGGACCGCCGTTAGGTATTACTTCGCAGGACCAATCTGGGCAAGAATGCCTCTTCAAAAACTCCTTTCGTAGTTATTCAGCTGCTCTCAGGCTTCTTCGCTGTCGTTCTCTTATCCTGAGTTCATAGATCGATATTGCGGCCCACTCTTTCATTTTCGCCCACACCAGCTTTAATTGCAACATGTGACTTATAATGTTGTCGAACTTCATCCTTTGGTTTATTATGCGTTCGATGGTGGTTCTCTCCACTACGTATCTCGAGCAGAAAAAAAAGATATGCTCGGCGTTTTTATCGGCATTTTTGCAGAATGAACATTTTGTGTCATCAACGTGGCTGAATCTGTAGAGGTACACCCTGAAACAGCCATGGCTTGTCAAGAATTGCGTCAGATAAAAGTCTGTCTCTCCATGTTGTCTCTCAATCCAGGCTGGTATATTCTTAATGAGTCCATGCGTCCATCTTCCTTTTTCTGCCGCGTTCCATTGTCTTTGCCACTCTTCGAGGCTAACTTGCTGGCTGTGGTGCTGTCCAGTCTTATATGTGGATTTACATTTTTAACTTCGGTCACAACTTTCTTCCACAATACATTTTTTTTTCCTTCTACCCGATTAGTAGTAAATTTTACTCCTTGTGTTTTGATTTTCTGATAATCATAAAAAAGGCTTCTAAAATAAACGACACATTTTTCAAAAAAATACAAAGAGTTTAAACTTTTCTTTCCAAATACTGTAATTAGAATTAATTTAAATCAGTTTGATGAAATTTGTAAGTATTATAATAAAAAATTTCTAATAAATTTTAACAATCAAAATGGTGTAAAATTTACTACTACCTCTAAATCTACGTTTCGAAATTTGACCTCATAAGTTAAAGGTTAAACTCGTCCTCCATATTCAACCGTACTCTCAGCAATAACTGTGTCTCCGCATTACTGAGGTTTTCACTAAAAATTTAAAAATAATAATTTATGCAATTATTATTAACATAATTTAACTAAATTTCTATACAAAAATTAAAATAAAACAGTTTTGCACTTACTTTTCGTCAGACATCGTAGTTAAATGCAGTAAACAATTTTTTGATAGAAATTATGAGTGACAGCTGATAGAAGTGTTGTCTTTTTGAACGCTTGATTATTGCAGTGCTGCAATATTGGCATTTCTGAACGTTCTGATTTGTCATGATGCGTTATGTTTTGTCATGATGCGCGTCATGATGCATTTACGAACATAGCCGAGGTGACGGGACGTTTACGACCATCGCAGAAGACAGAGCTACGGAGCTTCTGCGAGCGCACTTCCCAGAGACAATTCGGCTAGGCAATTATATACGGCGGATTCGATCAAGTGGGCAATGGCCTCGTTTGAGAAATTCAAGCCTTCGGGAGTGGATGGCATCTTTCCAGCGGTTTTACAACAAGGGGAGCAGATTCTGCTGCCATATCTGGTTCGGCTGCTGAGGGAAAGCGTCGCAATGGCGTACATCCCTGAATTATGGAAGACGGCTAAGGTAATCTTCATACCCAAAATAGGAAGGAAGGACTATTCACTGGCGAAGTCCTTCAGGCCAATCAGTCTAACTTCTTTCCTACTAAATACCATGGAAAAGATCGTAGACCATTCAATAACGTCGAAGTTAACCTCTGAGATAGAGAGTTCATTGGAGAGAGGGGAAGTGATGCTTTGCGCCTTCTTGGAGTGTAGCCAGGGCCCTGGAGAAAAGGAATGCGACAGCACCGGTGCGTAGATGGATAGGCGCCTTAATGCGCACCAAAATTGCTGAGACCACAGTAGAATAGAATAGAATAGTTTTAATTGAGGAAATGCACCGCAACCTAGGGTATATTGCGCCCTCTCCTAGGATTAGGTGTGCTGGTGTTTTCTGTTCCAGGTCGCAGAACCGGCAGTTAGCACGGGAGACCATGCCCATGTTGGACAGGTGCTTCCTGAGTTTACAGTGCCCTGTGTATATTGCGACGAGGAGACGGAATTTCTCACGGGATAGGTTAATTAATTCTTTAAAGCAGGAGAGATTATACCCTACCAGAAGCAGCTTAGCGTGGCGCATACTTGCTGCCTGCCGCCAGTGCCGCTCTCTTACCTCTCTCTTCTCCGTGCGGAGCAGCTCCTTAAGAGTGTGGGGTCCTACCACTATGTATGGCTCTGATCCCAACATCTTGGACGCTGCTGCCTTGCGGGCCAGTTCGTCGGCCTTCTCATTTCCTTCTACTCCCTTGTGCCCTGGTACCCAAATTAGGTGTACCCGATTGCACAAGGACAGGCGGTTTAGCCTTTCTATGCATTCCTTGACTAAAAGCGATTTGGTCTCGTATGATAGGATCGCTTTTAGTGCCGCTTGACTATCACTGAGAATAGCTATGCGCTGGTTGCGATAGTTGCGGCTGAGGTTGACTTCCGCGCAGACTAATGGCAAAATCTTCAGCCTGGAAGATGCTTGGGAAGCAGCCTATAGGTATGGACAGCAGAGTACGCGGTCCCGCAATACCTGCCCCAATACCTTCCGGCGTTTTTGAGCCATCAGTGTACCACTGAATGGTACTGTCTTCCAGCAGCTTTTCCAGAGTTACTTTGAAATTCTTCTTGAGATTTATTTTCTTTGTTGTGCCATCTCGTAGGCGGAGGGCCAGCGGTGTGCTTTCCGCTAGAGCGTCCATCTGTTAAGAGGACATGATCTTCCCTCTTCCACAGCCTTCTGCTGACATTAGCAGCATGGTGTGCTTTGCTGCTAGCTTGATCACCTTATGCAGCGGTGTGAGCTCTAGTATCTAATGATGCTTGACTTGCATCCCAAAAGCGAAACGTACGGGGGTCTGGGAAGAATATAGGGGCAACATCACCTTAAATAATAAGGAAATTAGCTCTACAAAGCAGGCAAGCTTCAGGAGATTCTGTGAAAATGTTACCTCCACATCAGAAGCAGCTCGGCTGCATAAGGCTCTGGCTAGGGGAAAGACTGACACAGTACTAGCAATCAAAAGAGGGCTATGTTCGCAAATGCATCATGACTTGCAGCATAAGCAACAGTAGCAACACTGCAAGTTTGACGTTTGATACTTCTTATACAATTTTTGACAATTTGCAGATATATTTGTTTGCATTTTTGAACGCGTATAATACTAAAATGGAAATTTTCTCTACCGGAAGAATTATTTCTTTTCTTAATGCGCTTGTACGTTACCAAGAGATTTAAGAATTTTCTCTATCTTCCAAAAGATACTGCCTTAGACGGGCAGCATGTACGATTCATATTGCCCGCTAAAGATACACCTCTTTCGGGATCACGCCCAGTTAGTATTATCTAACTTTACTGGACTTGCGTAGCAGTACGCCTACGTACTAAACCCTTAACTCCGGCTGCGTTAGCTTGTATTTGGCCCTGCGGGACCGCCGTTAGGTATTACTTCGCAGGACCAATCTGGGCAAGAATGCCTCTTCAAAAACTCCTTTCGTAGTTATTCAGCTGCTCTCAGGCTTCTTCGCTGTCGTTCTCTTATCCTGAGTTCATAGATCGCTATTGCGGCCCACTCTTTCATTTTTGTCCATACCACCTTCGATTGCAGCATGTGGCTTATAATGTTGTCAGGCGTCATCCTTTGATTTGTTATTCCTTCGATGGTAGTTCTCTCCATTACCTATCTCGAGCAGAAGAAAAATATATGCCCGGCGTTTTCGTTGGCACTGCTGCAGAATGAACATTTTGTGTCATCGTCGTGGCCGAATCTGTACAGGTATTCCCTGAAACAGCCATGGCCTTTCAAGAATTGCGTCAAATAAAAGTCTGTCTCCCCATGCTGTCTCTCAATCCAAGCTGATATGTTTTTAATGAGCCTGTGCGTCCATCTTCCTTTTTCTGCCGCGTTCCATTGTCTTTGCCACTCTTCGAGGCTAACTTGCTGGCTGTGGTGCTGTCCAGTCTTATATGTGGATTTACATTTTTAACTTCGGTCACAACTTTCTTCCACAATACATTTTTTTTTCCTTCTACCCGATTAGTAGTAAATTTTACTCCTTGTGTTTTGATTTTCTGATAATCATAAAAAAGGCTTCTAAAATAAACGACACATTTTTCAAAAAAATACAAAGAGTTTAAACTTTTCTTTCCAAATACTGTAATTAGAATTAATTTAAATCAGTTTGATGAAATTTGTAAGTATTATAATAAAAAATTTCTAATAAATTTTAACAATCAAAATGGTGTAAAATTTACTACTACCTCTAAATCTACGTTTCGAAATTTGACCTCATAAGTTAAAGGTTAAACTCGTCCTCCATATTCAACCGTACTCTCAGCAATAACTGTGTCTCCGCATTACTGAGGTTTTCACTAAAAATTTAAAAATAATAATTTATGCAATTATTATTAACATAATTTAACTAAATTTCTATACAAAAATTAAAATAAAACAGTTTTGCACTTACTTTTCGTCAGACATCGTAGTTAAATGCAGTAAACAATTTTTTGATAGAAATTATGAGTGACAGCTGATAGAAGTGTTGTCTTTTTGAACGCTTGATTATTGCAGTGCTGCAATATTGGCATTTCTGAACGTTCTGATTTGTCATGATGCGTTATGTTTTGTCATGATGCGCGTCATGATGCATTTACGAACATAGCCGAGGTGACGGGACGTTTACGACCATCGCAGAAGACAGAGCTACGGAGCTTCTGCGAGCGCACTTCCCAGAGACAATTCGGCTAGGCAATTATATACGGCGGATTCGATCAAGTGGGCAATGGCCTCGTTTGAGAAATTCAAGCCTTCGGGAGTGGATGGCATCTTTCCAGCGGTTTTACAACAAGGGGAGCAGATTCTGCTGCCATATCTGGTTCGGCTGCTGAGGGAAAGCGTCGCAATGGCGTACATCCCTGAATTATGGAAGACGGCTAAGGTAATCTTCATACCCAAAATAGGAAGGAAGGACTATTCACTGGCGAAGTCCTTCAGGCCAATCAGTCTAACTTCTTTCCTACTAAATACCATGGAAAAGATCGTAGACCATTCAATAACGTCGAAGTTAACCTCTGAGATAGAGAGTTCATTGGAGAGAGGGGAAGTGATGCTTTGCGCCTTCTTGGAGTGTAGCCAGGGCCCTGGAGAAAAGGAATGCGACAGCACCGGTGCGTAGATGGATAGGCGCCTTAATGCGCACCAAAATTGCTGAGACCACAGTAGAATAGAATAGAATAGTTTTAATTGAGGAAATGCACCGCAACCTAGGGTATATTGCGCCCTCTCCTAGGATTAGGTGTGCTGGTGTTTTCTGTTCCAGGTCGCAGAACCGGCAGTTAGCACGGGAGACCATGCCCATGTTGGACAGGTGCTTCCTGAGTTTACAGTGCCCTGTGTATATTGCGACGAGGAGACGGAATTTCTCACGGGATAGGTTAATTAATTCTTTAAAGCAGGAGAGATTATACCCTACCAGAAGCAGCTTAGCGTGGCGCATACTTGCTGCCTGCCGCCAGTGCCGCTCTCTTACCTCTCTCTTCTCCGTGCGGAGCAGCTCCTTAAGAGTGTGGGGTCCTACCACTATGTATGGCTCTGATCCCAACATCTTGGACGCTGCTGCCTTGCGGGCCAGTTCGTCGGCCTTCTCATTTCCTTCTACTCCCTTGTGCCCTGGTACCCAAATTAGGTGTACCCGATTGCACAAGGACAGGCGGTTTAGCCTTTCTATGCATTCCTTGACTAAAAGCGATTTGGTCTCGTATGATAGGATCGCTTTTAGTGCCGCTTGACTATCACTGAGAATAGCTATGCGCTGGTTGCGATAGTTGCGGCTGAGGTTGACTTCCGCGCAGACTAATGGCAAAATCTTCAGCCTGGAAGATGCTTGGGAAGCAGCCCATAGGTATGGACAGCTTAGTACGCGGTCCCGCAATACCTGCCCCAATACCTTCCGGCGTTTTTGAGCCATCAGTGTACCACTGAATGATACTGTCTTCCAGCAGCTTTTCCAGCGTGGAATCATTCCACTCCGTCTTGCTGCCTAGAGTTACTTTGAAATTCTTCTTGAAATTTATTTTCTTTGTTGTGCCATCTCGTGGGAGGAGGGCCAGCGGTGTGCTCTCCGCTAGAGCGTCCATCTGTTTAGAGGACATAATCTTCCTCTTCCACACCCTTCCGCTGACATTAGCAGTATGGTGTGCTTTGCTGCTAGCTTGATCACCTTATGCAGCGGTGTGAGCTCTAGTATCTAATGATGCTTGACTTGCATCCCAAAAGCGAAACGTACGGGGGTCTGGGAAGAATATAGGGGCAACATCACCTTAAATAATAAGGAAATTAGCTCTACAAAGCAGGCAAGCTTCAGGAGATTCTGTGAAAATGTTACCTCCACATCAGAAGCAGCTCGGCTGCATAAGGCTCTGGCTAGGGGAAAGACTGACACAGTACTAGCAATCAAAAGAGGGCTATGTTCGCAAATGCATCATGACTTGCAGCATAAGCAACAGTAGCAACACTGCAAGTTTGACGTTTGATACTTCTTATACAATTTTTGACAATTTGCAGATATATTTGTTTGCATTTTTGAACGCGTATAATACTAAAATGGAAATTTTCTCTACCGGAAGAATTATTTCTTTTCTTAATGCGCTTGTACGTTACCAAGAGATTTAAGAATTTTCTCTATCTTCCAAAAGATACTGCCTTAGACGGGCAGCATGTACGATTCATATTGCCCGCTAAAGATACACCTCTTTCGGGATCACGCCCAGTTAGTATTATCTAACTTTACTGGACTTGCGTAGCAGTACGCCTACGTACTAAACCCTTAACTCCGGCTGCGTTAGCTTGTATTTGGCCCTGCGGGACCGCCGTTAGGTATTACTTCGCAGGACCAATCTGGGCAAGAATGCCTCTTCAAAAACTCCTTTCGTAGTTATTCAGCTGCTCTCAGGCTTCTTCGCTGTCGTTCTCTTATCCTGAGTTCATAGATCGCTATTGCGGCCCACTCTTTCATTTTTGTCCATACCACCTTCGATTGCAGCATGTGGCTTATAATGTTGTCAGGCGTCATCCTTTGATTTGTTATTCCTTCGATGGTAGTTCTCTCCATTACCTATCTCGAGCAGAAGAAAAATATATGCCCGGCGTTTTCGTTGGCACTGCTGCAGAATGAACATTTTGTGTCATCGTCGTGGCCGAATCTGTACAGGTATTCCCTGAAACAGCCATGGCCTTTCAAGAATTGCGTCAAATAAAAGTCTGTCTCCCCATGCTGTCTCTCAATCCAAGCTGATATGTTTTTAATGAGCCTGTGCGTCCATCTTCCTTTTTCTGCCGCGTTCCATTGTCTTTGCCACTCTTCGAGGCTAACTTGCTGGCTGTGGTGCTGTCCAGTCTTATATGTGGATTTACATTTTTAACTTCGGTCACAACTTTCTTCCACAATACATTTTTTTTTCCTTCTACCCGATTAGTAGTAAATTTTACTCCTTGTGTTTTGATTTTCTGATAATCATAAAAAAGGCTTCTAAAATAAACGACACATTTTTCAAAAAAATACAAAGAGTTTAAACTTTTCTTTCCAAATACTGTAATTAGAATTAATTTAAATCAGTTTGATGAAATTTGTAAGTATTATAATAAAAAATTTCTAATAAATTTTAACAATCAAAATGGTGTAAAATTTACTACTACCTCTAAATCTACGTTTCGAAATTTGACCTCATAAGTTAAAGGTTAAACTCGTCCTCCATATTCAACCGTACTCTCAGCAATAACTGTGTCTCCGCATTACTGAGGTTTTCACTAAAAATTTAAAAATAATAATTTATGCAATTATTATTAACATAATTTAACTAAATTTCTATACAAAAATTAAAATAAAACAGTTTTGCACTTACTTTTCGTCAGACATCGTAGTTAAATGCAGTAAACAATTTTTTGATAGAAATTATGAGTGACAGCTGATAGAAGTGTTGTCTTTTTGAACGCTTGATTATTGCAGTGCTGCAATATTGGCATTTCTGAACGTTCTGATTTGTCATGATGCGTTATGTTTTGTCATGATGCGCGTCATGATGCATTTACGAACATAGCCGAGGTGACGGGACGTTTACGACCATCGCAGAAGACAGAGCTACGGAGCTTCTGCGAGCGCACTTCCCAGAGACAATTCGGCTAGGCAATTATATACGGCGGATTCGATCAAGTGGGCAATGGCCTCGTTTGAGAAATTCAAGCCTTCGGGAGTGGATGGCATCTTTCCAGCGGTTTTACAACAAGGGGAGCAGATTCTGCTGCCATATCTGGTTCGGCTGCTGAGGGAAAGCGTCGCAATGGCGTACATCCCTGAATTATGGAAGACGGCTAAGGTAATCTTCATACCCAAAATAGGAAGGAAGGACTATTCACTGGCGAAGTCCTTCAGGCCAATCAGTCTAACTTCTTTCCTACTAAATACCATGGAAAAGATCGTAGACCATTCAATAACGTCGAAGTTAACCTCTGAGATAGAGAGTTCATTGGAGAGAGGGGAAGTGATGCTTTGCGCCTTCTTGGAGTGTAGCCAGGGCCCTGGAGAAAAGGAATGCGACAGCACCGGTGCGTAGATGGATAGGCGCCTTAATGCGCACCAAAATTGCTGAGACCACAGTAGAATAGAATAGAATAGTTTTAATTGAGGAAATGCACCGCAACCTAGGGTATATTGCGCCCTCTCCTAGGATTAGGTGTGCTGGTGTTTTCTGTTCCAGGTCGCAGAACCGGCAGTTAGCACGGGAGACCATGCCCATGTTGGACAGGTGCTTCCTGAGTTTACAGTGCCCTGTGTATATTGCGACGAGGAGACGGAATTTCTCACGGGATAGGTTAATTAATTCTTTAAAGCAGGAGAGATTATACCCTACCAGAAGCAGCTTAGCGTGGCGCATACTTGCTGCCTGCCGCCAGTGCCGCTCTCTTACCTCTCTCTTCTCCGTGCGGAGCAGCTCCTTAAGAGTGTGGGGTCCTACCACTATGTATGGCTCTGATCCCAACATCTTGGACGCTGCTGCCTTGCGGGCCAGTTCGTCGGCCTTCTCATTTCCTTCTACTCCCTTGTGCCCTGGTACCCAAATTAGGTGTACCCGATTGCACAAGGACAGGCGGTTTAGCCTTTCTATGCATTCCTTGACTAAAAGCGATTTGGTCTCGTATGATAGGATCGCTTTTAGTGCCGCTTGACTATCACTGAGAATAGCTATGCGCTGGTTGCGATAGTTGCGGCTGAGGTTGACTTCCGCGCAGACTAATGGCAAAATCTTCAGCCTGGAAGATGCTTGGGAAGCAGCCCATAGGTATGGACAGCTTAGTACGCGGTCCCGCAATACCTGCCCCAATACCTTCCGGCGTTTTTGAGCCATCAGTGTACCACTGAATGATACTGTCTTCCAGCAGCTTTTCCAGCGTGGAATCATTCCACTCCGTCTTGCTGCCTAGAGTTACTTTGAAATTCTTCTTGAAATTTATTTTCTTTGTTGTGCCATCTCGTGGGAGGAGGGCCAGCGGTGTGCTCTCCGCTAGAGCGTCCATCTGTTTAGAGGACATAATCTTCCTCTTCCACACCCTTCCGCTGACATTAGCAGTATGGTGTGCTTTGCTGCCTTATGCAGCGGTGTGAGCTCTAGTATCTAATGATGCTTGACTTGCATCCCCATGATCTACCGGCCAGGCGTCTACAAATCATAAGCGCTCTAGTTGCCTTGGATAGCGTTAGGTCCAAGTGCCTACTCCATCTTAACATTGAGTCTAAGGTGAGGCCAAGGAATTTGACCTCCTTAGACATTTCCACCTCTGTGCCTCCGATTGTTAGGGATCTCAGGCCCGGAAGAGATCTCCGCTTAGTGAATGGGATCACGGTGGTCTTTGCTGGGTTGATATTTAGCCCTACCGTGTTGCACCAACCTTTCCCCAAGTTTAGGCCATTTTGAAAAATGTCACAGAGAGTGTTCTCAAATCTGCCTCTCGCCATTATGACGATGTCGTCCGCGTACCCTTGGCAGCGGATTCCATTGCTGGTGAGTAACTCGAGTAGTTCGTCTACTATCAAGCTCCATAGCAGAGGGGATAGTACTCCACCCTGTGGGCAGTCCCTCGTGGTACCAAGACGAATCTTTCTTTCTCCAACTGTTGTTTCTGCCACCTTAGTGCGCAGAAGGGCTCCAATCCATCCGCATATCGGGAGGGTTACATTCCTTCTCTCGAGTGCCTTGATCACGCTAGTGTGAGACGCATTATCAAAGGCACCCTCAATGTCTAGGAAGGCGCAGATCGCTACCTCGCCATTATCCAGCAAATCCTGCAGTTCAGACGTGAGTTGCTACAGAGCAGTATTTGTGGATCTTCCTGCTCTGTACGCGTGTTGTCTGGCATGCAGGGATGCGATCTTCAGCGTTTCCGATCTTATGTGGTTGTCTATTACTTTTTCCATCCCCTTTAGCAAGAAGGAAGTCAGACTTATGGTCCGGAATGATTTGGCTAACGAATAGACTCTTCTCCCGATCTTGGGGATGAAAATTACTTTAGCAATTCTCCATGGCTCATGCCGTGATTGTCTCTCCCGGAAAGTATGCTGATGCGAGGACGACGTTCGATCCTTCCTTGTCCTTTATCTGTACGGCCACCAGATCTTGCGTTAGAAACTCTGAAATACAGAAAAAGTCTATATCGGCTCTAACGACTACACAGGAACGGGGTTTCTCGCTAGAGAGATCCCAGATTACCTTGCTCTTTCTCGTGTTGAGGCCTCTTACCTCTCCTCTGAACACCCAAGGTTCCTGGATTAGGAGGATGGCCACGTTATCCGAAATGAACCTCCTCACAATGACCGCCGATTCTGCCGATGCGTGATGGAGGTTCACCTGAGCCACTTCTATGCCGGTTCTGAACATTATAGTTTGGGTTCGATGAGAGACAGGTCCTCGTCCTCTGTCTTTTCGTCCACCTGCATCTCCAGCCCTTCCAGGAGCTCTTGGGTGGATGGCAACATGCCTTCCTGCACTTTGGGGAGCTCGTTGGTGCTGTTCACATCCGCGGCGGTGGTGGCAACCTGCTCAGCCGAGATTAGGTCGTTGGGGGATTCGTCCCGCTGTCCCGAAACCATAGCGGCAGTCGCTTCATGCGCTGCTGGGCGGGTTACGGGTGGAGCTGGTGCTGTGGTCATCCCCGTCGAGGGTTCTTGGCTCGTAAACGTAGCCTTGGCCTCCATGGCCTCACTACTATCTTGCCGAAGCGGAAATTCAGCCTGAATCCCTTCTGCCTAATATACTTGTAGGATTCATCGTCCATCGTAATGTTGAGGTTCCACCCAGAACCTTCAACACTGCTTGCTACGACCTTCCACGCCGAGGTACTTAAACCTTCGTTTTGGTTTCTCACCAGACTGAGCGCGAAGTCGTAGTGCTTGTCTGCACTCCTGGGAAAGAACGCCACCATACTGTGCAGTTGCGGTATTTCCTCTCCTCTCCTTACACACAGGGCCGGACCCTCCCAACCCTCTAGGCTTGGCGTGATATCCTTCAGCCAGGTGGTCGACTTCTCATCCTGGCAGTCGACCAGCAGCATGCCGCCCTTGAAGAAAATGCCATTAAAGGCACCGGTATAGCCGACGCCAATGGATAAGGCATTTACTAGGCAGTCCTGGAGAGCCGTCAGTTGTTCGGACCCTAGGGCCTCCGCCGGGTAGTTGCGGGGCAACACTGCCATCCGAATGCTACTAACAGCCTCCGAATACATGCGGCTCGCGGTTCTCATCGGCTGCTGGTTGGGGTTGGAGCCCTTTCCACTGACTCCCTGTGGTTTGTCTTCTCGTATTCTTTTAGGCATTGGTGGCTCCTGGGGTGTTATTTGGCCGCTCTTACGTTTCTCCATCCGACTGGGTGCCTCTTGGGGTGCTGGCCTTGCTTCGCTTGGTCCCTCCGACAGGGCTGCTTGAGCTCGGCGCCACCTCCGATTCCTGCGTCTTGTTGCGGACGAACCACCATCGTGCATTGTTAGGAGAGGGGTTGTTCCCACTGCTCCTATTCAGAGCCCGCTTTTCAGCTGACTCCGGTGTCATGCCGTCTTCGAGAAATCTTAGGTACCACTTGAGAGTGGCTCCACTCATTCCAGCTCTGCGAGGGTCATCGTGACCTCCTGGCCTTCCTGGCTCCGGGGTACATGGAATGTTTCCTGTTGTTGTTGTTGTTGTTTTAACGGATATGCTAATCCCCGTTAGGATGGTAAGGGTCATCTGTGTTGTCGTCGAGGTCATCTAACGGTAGGCCCAGGAAACGCGCTGTTTCGACGGGGTCGGACCAAAGGGAGGAAGGTGTTAGATGAGTTGGGTTTGTGGGGCATGCAAAGAGGTGGCCAGTGTCATGCGGAGACTCGTTGCATGCAGGACATATATTGGATATGTCGGGATCGATTCTGGATAAGTAGGAGTTTAACCTGCTACAATACCCAGAACGAAGTTGCGCTAGGGTCACTCGCGTTTCTCGCGGCAACTGGAGCTCTTCATCTGCAATAGGTGGTGCTTTGACTCCAAGAACGCCATTCACGGGAAGGGAGTCGGTGAATGTGTTAATGGCTCCACTGTGAATGGCGGTCAGTACCTGTCTGAAGTCTGTAGCGTCCGAAGTTCGGTCGGCGTACTGTACGACGTCGTCGACGTAGTCGAGGAATGACCTCTTGATGCTCCTAGGAGGCGGCTCCGCTCCAAGCAGATGGCTGCAAGGGTGATTCCTACGGAAACATCCCAGCAGGAACTGCCTGGAGAGGAGTTCATTATGCTCCTTTACAGGAAGCATGCGCGTCTCATTATGGAGGTGTTCGATGGGAGACATCAAGAGACATCCCGTCGTAGTCCGGAGTGCTGTGTTCTGGCAGGTCTGTAGTTTCCTCATCTGCGTGCCACTGCATCCAGGCGACCATATCGGTGCTGCGTAGTTGAGGACCGGCTGGCCGATTGCCTTGTAAGTTGCCAACAACGTTTCTTTGTCTTTTCCCCATGTGCTGCCGGCTAGCGACTTGAGCATCTTGTTGCGGCTCTGTACTTTGGCGATAATCGCGGTCGTATGGGGAGTGAAGGAGCATAGACTATCAAAGGTTACGCCTAAAATTTTAGGGTTGTTGACAGTCGGAATTTTGACGCCATCGACTGCAATATCAAGCTCAAGTCTATACTCCTTCGTCCAGTTTGTGAATATAGTCGCTGTGGATTTGGTGGGGGAAAGTTGGAGATTCCGTGCAGTGAGGAAACGAGAAAGGTCGGAGAGGTAGCTGTTCACTTTCGAACACATGCCATCGATTCCATTGCCCGACGTCAATATCGTGCAGTCATCAGCGTACGAGGTTATGGAGACCCCCTCTGGTGGTTGTGGGAGTTTCGAGATATAGAAGTTAAACAGTAGTGGGGAGAGGACACCACCCTGCGGAACCCCCTGTTTAATTCTTCTCAGTTTAGATGTTTCGCCTCGAAATAGTACGGATGACTGGCGACCACTCAGGTAGTTCATGGTCCACCTCTTTAACCCTGGAGGAAGCGTTGTTTTTTCTATGTCCTGCAATAGCGTTGTGTGGTTGACTGTGTCAAAGGCTTTTGACAAGTCCAACGCTACGAGGATCGTTCTCTCACAGGGTGGCTTCTGGTTGAGGCCACGAACTACCCGGGTGTTTATGACGCTAAGTGCTGTGGTGGTGCTGTGCACTTTTCGGAATCCATGCTGGTGGCTGGCTAGGCTCAGGTGGTGAGTGAAAGTCGGGAGTAGCAGAGCCTCAAGTGTCTTCACTACTGGGGAGAGGAGAGTTATCGGGCGATAAGATTCCCCTTTGTTGGCGGGTTTCCCAGGTTTCAGTAGTGGCACCACCCTTCCGATTTTCCACACATCGGGTATTTGAAGGGTGGTTAGTGACAAGTTGAGGACACTGGTGAGATAACCTACTCCCGCCGAGCCTAGATGCTTTAGCATTAGCATGTTGATTCCATCAGGGCCAATGAATTTGGATGATTTAGCTTTTGTGATGACACTCTGAACCTCCTCACCGGTGAAAGTAAGTGGCGCGCAGTTGTTTGGTATTTTGCGCAGCCGCCGGTTAACACATCTCTTAGCTTTGTCTACCGAAGGGTGCAGTGTAAACTGCCGGCTAAAATAGCTCGCCCACTTCTTCGGGTCCGAAGAGGCATGACCATTGAATTGAACTTCAGCTCGGTCGTTATGTTTCTTCGGGTTAGACAAAGCTTTGACAGTAGCCCAAAGCTGACTCACACCAGTGGAGAGGTTGCAGGACTTCAGGTGCTCTATCCATTTCGTCCGCTTATGTTGATTTACCACTCGCCGAATCTCCAAATTGAGATCCCTTATTCGGGGATCCCCGGGATCGGCATGGCGTAAGGTGTCGCGCTCATTAGCTAAGACAGCTGCTTCGGCTGGGAAATTGGGGCGGATTTCCGCTATTCTTCCAGCCGGGATGAAGCGAGCAGTAGCTGCTGCGATCACCTTGCGGAATTGACGTTCGCCAACGCATACTTCCGTAGGAATGGGTAGAGCGTTGAAGGTGCTCTCAGTGAATTCTGTGAAGCCGACCCAATTAGCTTTTTTGAAGTTAATGAAGGTACGGTTGTCCACAGAAACGAAATCGGGAGGCTTCTCGATCGAGATAATTATGGGCAGATGGTCTGATGCAAGAGTTAGCATAGGTCGCCAGGTTATGCTGTTTATCAGGCCACCGCTAGCAATGGTAATATCCGGCGAGCTATTACAGGTGCCCATAACTCTGGTGGGGGCTTCGTCATTCATTGTGCAGAATGTCGAATCGTCAATCTGTTCCGCCAGCTCCATCCCCCTACGATCATTTGACAGGCAGGAATACCAAAGATCGTGGTGCGCGTTAAAGTCGCCTAGTACCATACGGTTTTCACCACGAAGTAGCGCACCTATATTCGGGTGATATCCTGTAGGGCAACATGTAACTGGGGGGATGTATATGTTAAATATTTCGAGCTCGACATCGCCTGACCGGATAGCTATGCCCTGACATTCTAGGGTAGTATCCCTGGGGTCGATGTCTTCTTCGATTAAACGATACTGCACGGTGTTGTGCAATATGAAGGCTAGGCCACCACCACCATCTCGCTCGCGATCTTTACGTAAAACGTTGAAACCTGCACAACTCAGAAGATCTGAGCGGCTGTTTAGCTTGGTTTCTTGGACCGCAGCTATCGATACACGTTCCCGATTCATAAGTGCAACTATCTCCTCGATCTTGCTCTGGAGTCCGTTGCAGTTAAATTGAAGGAGTCGGGTTTGTCGCGGGTGTCCGTGGGTGATCCTGGGGGTGAGGGAGTGACGTGTTGGTGGTATTTGTTGCAGCTGCAGAACCCGCGGGGGCGGTTGTCGCACTGGGGTGTTGGTTGGCGACGCCACTGTTGTGAGTTGCGGGGGCAGACTCCTGCAGCATGGGGCAACGTAGGTGACACTCCACTCACGTGTGGTGCGCAGGCCGGAACACGTCGGGAAGTGGCACCAGCCAGTGCAGGAATTGCACTTAACTGATGCGACGTTCCGACGTATGACAGCCTGACACACGGAGCAGACTGTGCGAGGAACCAAGAGTTGCTGATTGGTTCTCGCACGAGGATTGGAGCGGGATGAAGGTTGGGGGGGGGACAAGTCAGAGTGGGAGCTGTGTTGCTTGTTTGAGCTCCTGACCGTAGAGGTCCTTTGTTGGCCACTCTGATTGAGTGGCGGCGCGGCGCGCGAACAGTGTGCAGGTTGCACAGCCGTGGAGGCTTGTATCGCAGTATTGCGCAGACAACACGGGGCCACGTAACGCGTGGTCCACTCCCTGTGGGTCTTAAGGCCTGAGCAGGTCTTAAGATGGCTCCATCCATTGCATGTATTGCACCTGACCGAGGTGGAGTTTGGATGGAGCCTTTTAGCGCAGACGCAGCAGAAAAATTCCTCCGGGCCCGGGTTGGACGCAATGCCAGCACGAGTCAGGAGGATACGGAGCAACCCTGCTGCAAGGCGTTGCTCTAATGACGACAAACATAGATTAATGCTTACCGATCCAAACGGGGTTAGATCGCCGAAAGAACAGCCCTTGGTCGGATAAAATCCGAGTCAATTCCGGTGCGTAGAACCGGCTGACGTGGGAATTGTGTTTCCTCGTTGCCGTCTCCTTTTCCAAGGCAAGGTAATCTCGTCCCAGAGGATGGAAGAGATAAGTGGCAATATACCATTAGCCCTCCTCGAGAAGGACAGAATTACCAAAACAGTTAACTTCACGAAGACGTTTAAGGTTATTCTCGGCAGCAAGGATTAGAGGAACGACTCCACTCTCGAGCTGATGCTGAGGAATAGTGCGTTGAGGTGGTACACCGACGCCTCGAAAACGTCGGAGGGAATCGGTGCAGGGATCGCGGGTCCACGCACCAAGCTCTCCATACATATGGGAGGTTTACCGAGCATTTTCAGGCAGAAGTCTTTGCCATAAGTGGGTGCATAGAGATAAACACCCAGCGAAATCATCGCAATGAGAACGATACTTAGCGATAGACAAGCGGCACTGAAAGCGATCTCCTCCTGCGATATCAAATCGCTACTAGTGCAGGAGTGTAGAGAACGCCTGAAAAGCCTAGCGGAACGGAACCAGATGCCTGGTCACAAAGGTATAGCAGGTAAGAAACTGCCTAATGAGCTCGCCCGCTCCGCAGTCTCCACCAAAATGGTAGGACCCGAACCTTTTTCTGGGGTGGGTTCCATACCTTAAAGGAACTACTCCGTAAGGAAGGCTACTGGTCGCATTTTATACCGGCCACTGCAAACTGAATAGGCATTTATATAACATGGGCCTATCATCTTGCGCTAACTGCCGGTTCTGCGGCAGGCAGCCTGAAACACGGTAACACCTGCTAATCGACTGCACAACAGTCTGTAGACGCAGAATTAAGGCCCTTGGATCCATGTTTCCCGATAGGGATTGCATCGCCTCACTAGCACCCGGCAGGATATTGGACCTTATCAATGTGCTGGGGCTAAGTCTTCACTACTGGGGAGAGGAGAGTTATCAGACGAAAGGACTCCCCTTTGTTGGCGGGTTTCCCAGGTTTCAGTAGTGGGACCACTCTTCCAACTTTGCACACATCGGGTATTTGAAAAGTGGTCAGCGACAGGTTGAGGGCCTTGGTGAGATAGCTTACTCCCGTCGAGCCTAGATGCTGCAGCATAAGCATGTTGATTCCATCAGGGCCAATGGATTTACAGGATTTTAATTTGTTTCTGAACCTCCTCATCGATGGAAGTGGCGCGCAGTCGTTTGGCATTTTGCGCAGCCGTCGGTTTACACATCGCTTGCCTTTGTTTACCGAAGGGTGCAGTGTAAACTGCCGGCTAATTTTTTTGGCGATCTAACCCCATTTGGATCGGTAAGTGTTAATCTGTTTTGTTTTACCCTCGTACTGCTCGGTATTTACAGCTGCCATATTGGAAGCAGTTTGTTTTGCCTCTAAGAATGAAAAGAAAACTATTATTTGCAGCGACAGTGATGCCATTTTAACCAAGCAAAACACCTGATCACAAAAATAAAAAACCTCATTTCTCAACACAACAACATAATTATAATTATGTGCATACCTGGACACGCTGGAATTCAAAGAAACCGAATGGCTGACAAACGAGCGAAAGAAGCAAGCAAAGAACCTGTGCATATGTAAGTATACCTTACACAAAGGATTTTAAGTAATAATAATAAACGATTGGAGACACTACAATCACTACTATAGACTTCCTAACCCATCACCTATAAAAATATTCTTACGCATTAGAATTGGACACATGCTAGCCACACATGCGACACCTTTGTCTCCTACATAATGAAAAAAAAATCTGCGAAATTTAGGCGAATTCCCATTTTATGCATACAAGCAAATTTGAATGTGTCCAAATTTTGTGAACTATCAATGCAAGCAGACGTGCTTGGTAAATACATATTTTTAGGCATATTTGTTTTTCCAATTTTACATTAAATTAAAAATATGCATTTTATTCTTTATTTACTTGTGTAAATATACCCTATACCATATTCGTGTTATAAACATTAAAACTTGTTCTTAAACAACTTGCTTTTCACAAATCTTAATAGGTTTTAAAGATAAAAAAGCAATCATCAAACCAAAGAAGAGAATTAGGCGGGTTTTACATAGCCTGACGGGATACCTAGGCCCTGACAATTTAGGGTAGTATCCTGGCACCGATAACACTGCCCTTCACCATCGTATAGTTCAGGATCCTTACGTATATGTATATGCAAAACCTCATAACGCAAAATAACTGAGCAGCACTTGCTTTCTTGGACCGCAATTGTCGATACGTCTACCTGGTACTTTAATTTAACTGATTCCTTAGATTGAAAACGTGATTTAAAACAGTAAACATTTATTTTGCATAAGAGCGTAGAGTTATGGGTACTAGTGCATGTGTATAAATTAATCCTCAGCTCTATGTGCTGTTGTCCAGGGTTTGAATGAATTTTCATTTAAACCAAAAACTTTTATTCAACACGATGTGCTGTTATTAAAGTTCGGATTACAACTAAAACTAAACAAAAAAATAGAAGCCCTGCCTGATTTCCACACGCTTGGCACAATTTTGGCATTTCTGCTGCTTCTGCACCCGATGCTGTTGTTGTTGTCGTTTAGACAACAGATGAATCGCTGCTACCGCGCTGATGTTGTAGTATCGAAGAGTTTGCCAGTTGATGCGAAAATGCAGACGCGGACTATTCTCGCGCTTACTGGCTGGCGTGGAGTAGTTCTAAGAACGCTACAGTGCGCAGACTAATGTGTTAACTTATATTCATACCTCTTTGTGAAAATTTGTATTATTAAATTTATTTCGAGAGCAACATTTTATTATATAAAAAATACAAAGATAAAGAAAAACTTTATTCTATAGCTTTTTCACGCCTCATTTTCTCTTCTAAGTAAGCGTTTCTTATAGCCATATTTTCTTTGACCCAATGATGTTTCATAACCTCCACGAGTGTAATGCGTCCGTTATTCGATTTTCGTAACAACTGAAATCATAAAATTAAAATTAAAATAATTAACATAACTGCTTTTACCTCACTTTTTGTAATGTACAACCTTAAAGGATCATCTCAGTGTGACCCTCCGAAGAATCACTGATTTTCGCGATTTTCTTTAATGTTGAAATTAACTTAATCAGTCCGTGTTTTTTTTTTTATAAATAAATACATACATTACGAATACAAAATGATTTGTTTATGTTTATTTTTTTGGGTACATAATAGTTAATAGTAATTTCAATCACTCGTAAAAATACTGTCCACGTTTGCGGCTGCTATTTTGGTCAAAAATTTCCAAAAAATTATTAATCTGTAGGAAAGTGGCTATCGCGCTATGGAAACGTTTTTCGTTTTTTTTTTTTTTGACAGTTTGAACAAAAAGTATCGATGTTTGCCCTTTTTTGACAGCTTTTCGTAGAAAACAAAAAGATCTGAAAAAAATTAAAGCTTCCATAACGCGATAGCGAATGACGTTAAAAATGTTCTCCCCAAATTAGAACTAGATATCTTCAAAACTCTTTCTTTGAGAGTGGAAACGGTTTTGAAAAACACCATTCTGAGAAAAACTTTTTGTTGAAACCGCAATATTTTGCCAAATTTCAAAATAAACAGATTAATAATATTTTTGAAATTTTTGTTTTAGACCGAAATGGCGCCCGCGAGTGTGGACATCGTACAGGACCTCCTTTTTACGTGTCATTTCAAGATTTCATTTAACGGATTATAATCCGGGTCCGTTCCGATTACTTAGACCCGGCTGTCGTAGGAACGGTTCTCAATCTGCATCCAGTCGATAATTCCCACAATAGCCGATACTACGATTTCCGAAATGACCCGGATTTTATGATTTGTAATTCATTTAGATTTTTAAATAAAACTATATCAAAAAAGATGATATTTCCGGGTAAATTGCCAGAGTATGAAATGTTCGTTTAAACTGGAACTGAGCCCTTCTATACTTAATAGATAATACAAAACATTATCTACCATTGCATATAAATTAATCCCTTACACAATGTTGATATTGAGTTTAATTCCTATTACAATTAACTTTTTTAGCAAATTAATGGATTATCAACTTATGTATAAAATAGAAACATTGGTTATATTAAATTGTAATTTCTTACCTTTGATATTAGATCCTTTGCCCCAGAACTCATATGCGAAGGATAATAAACTTCCAGACGTCTAATTTTCTCGTAAGTTTTTTCGTTATCGTTCGACTCGAAAGGCGCGCAGCCGACTAAAAACTCATAACATAAAATTCCCAAGCACCAATGATCAACAGAATGGTCATATATGTGACCATCTACCATTTCTGGTGGTAAATAATCCAAAGTGCCGCATAACGTTTTACGCCTGTCCATAAGATATAAATAAAAACTTAGCTATAACAGATTATTGTTGCAGAAAACTTACTTATTAGATATAGTGTGTGCCGACCATCCAAAGTCGGCTAGTTTGACATCGTCTGATGATGTTAACAAAATATTTTCTGGTTTCAAGTCACGATGTATAACATTATTCAAATGACAATATTCAAGAGCGTCGGCTACCTGGTAAGTATATTTAGCTGCTCGTGGTTCTTCAAAACGACGCTGTGGCGAATTGCGCAAATGTTTATACAATTCACCTTCAGAAGCGATTTCAAGAGCAAGATATATTCGGCTGTCATCATGAAACCAAGTCAGTAATCTCAATATATTTGGATGTCTGTTGAAGATATTAATTATTTACAAAATAAATAACAGTGACGAATATGCTCACTTAAGTCTTGTTTGTATTTCAATTTCACGAAGGACTTGTCGCTGTACATTTCCCTTTTCCAGTTCAGCTTTAAACATTACCTTCATAGCTACTATAAAGTTTGATGTTCGTTCACGAGCTAAATATACGCGACCAAACTTTCCACGCCCTAAGGGAGCACCCATTTCAAAGTCTCGCGTACTCCATTGGTAGCTGTGTTATATTCATTAATAAAAAAAATATTCTAATGAGACAGGATAGTAATTAGTTCACTTACGGCTGTCCATATGCAGGATGTTGCATCATTTTTAACGACATTGACTGAATGTGTTGTTGATACTCTTCTGGTACATCTTTTATCAATTTTGCCAACTCAGTGCGATTCGGTGGTTTCTTTTGTAATTTGTTCATTTCAAAATACGAGTCTGTTTATGTGAACACTTTGTAATAAAAAATCCTCAATGCAAGCGCTACACTCGTTTAAAAATTTCAAAATGAAAGTAAACGTCAAAAAGCATAAGAAGTAATGCCAAGTTTTAGATAAACAATGCTGCCATTTGTGAATTAAACTGCGCTCACATTAAGCAATTCAGTGTTGACTTGGAGTGAAAAAAATGTCTATAGTTTAAATAAAATGGGTATGGTTGAATAGAGGAGATTCTCCAGATGAAGAATATATATATTTACGGCCACAGGAAGCTTATAGATTTCGAAATATTCGCGTTTAAAGTTGAAAATTACGGTAAGGGTTCAGGAGAGCCGCTTTTCTGAAAACGTGTACCAATTTTCACGGGAAAGGTCTTAAAATACTCGTTTTCAATTCTACTTTACGAATATGTATGGCGCGTGCCTTTAAAATCAATATTTTCTTTGTTTTTATCAAAAAAAACATCGTATTTCCCGAAATAATAAATTCACTTTTACACTTTACACGTCTTTAGATGTTAAAACTATACTTTCTATAAGCTATATACACGTAATTATTGATGTTGTTTACTTAATCAATAAGAGAAATTGGTTTTTATGTTATTTTTATAAAAACTTTACAATCACTTCACTTCAACGAAAATGGCAAGTTATGTTCGAAATTACAGCATCACTGTTGTAAATTCGAATGGCCACTATTGATTCATGTCCAGATCGTTTTCGAATTATCGATACTCTCGATATTTGATATTGGTAAACATGAGAAAAACATTATAGGAAAATTTATAATTCATTATTATTGCAGAAAGAAGAAGAATAAAGGGGAATTAAAAACACGAATTTTAAGACCTTTCCCGTGAAAATTGGTGCACGTTTTCGGAAAAGCCGCTCTCCTGAACCTTTACCAAAATTACCACTATTTGAAGTACGTATTTTCTCGATATAAATTTAGTTTTGCACTTATTTATATTTTACACTTTTATGCCTACTAGCACTTCACTAATTCGTTTCTACACATTTATTTAACATTATACAGTACAAAAAACGTTTTAATTCAATATTCAACTTATTGTTGAAATTTATTTACCTAATACTATGTTCAGACCGAAAATTTCAAAGATTAGATTTTATTTAAGCATTTCATAATCCAACAGTGTTCCCACTGCCGTTAGAAAGATCAAAAAACAGCTGTTATTGTCATTCAGGAAGTCACATCGCTTAATATTTATCAAAAGAAAAGATTGTCATATAGTATTTTGAAATAAAAGCCGTCTTTTTTTGAAATGTTTTCCATATAATATAAATAGTGAATGCATTTTTTCATTTGTTAAGTCGATTTTCAGGTGAAATTAGATTCATTGCTATAAAATAAATTTGTTTGTTTACATGTTTTTCCCTTTGTAGTGTCTAAATCAGCTGTGATAATGTAACAGTTTTCCAGTGCTGACTAATATTTTTGCAGTGCTGACAAGTAGATTGCGCAAAATCAGAGTCGCACGGACAGATTTAGCGTGGATCAGTTTCAAATCATTTCAATGAAGTGATTTGGAACTGTCATTTTTATATGGCGAAATCTTGATAAATTTTTAGGATTAGTGGGATAATCCATTCAACGGCCGAAATCGTGTGATTAAGTGTCGGTCTGAACATAGTATTACAATAACGAAAGAGCTACAAACAGTCAAATATGATCAGATGCTAGAGAGGTTGTTATACCCTCTATGGCATTGCTACTTCTTCGCATATGGCTCTTTTTTGCGTGTATCAAATTTTTTCGCGTTGAACTTCTTTTTGCGTGGGCGGCCTTTGGCCGCTCTTATACTATGTTCAGACCGACACTTAATCACACGATTTCGGCTGTTGAATGGATTATCCCACTAATCCTAAAAATTTATCAAGATTTCGCCATACAAAAATGACAGTTCCAAATCACTTCATTGAAATGATTTGAAACTGATCCACGCTAAATCTGTCCGTGCGACTCTGATTTTGCGCAATCTACTTGTCAGCACTGGAAAAAACTAGTCAGCACTGGAAATCTGTTACATTATCACAGCTGATTTAGACACTACAAAGGGGAAAAATGTAAACAAACAAATTTTTTTTAAAGCAATGAATCTAATTTCACCTGAAAATCGACCAAAAAGATGAAAAATGCATTCATTATTTCTATTATATGGAAAATATTAAAAAAAGACGGCTTTTATTTCAAAATACTATATGTCAATCTTTTCTTTTGATAAATATTAAGCGATGTGAATTCTTGAATGACAATAATAGCTGTTTTTTAATCTTTCTAACGGCAGTGAGAGGAGGATGGAGTCATGTGTAGAAGTTCACGCAAGTGAGGAAAGTTCTCTGATCGCCATTCACTTGGGAGTGGCCAGAAACGATTCTTTTGCATATGACTCAAGCAGCTCACGACTTCCGGTCTTTGACCAAGTATCCTCTGGGTAGCCTAAGAACATCCGTTTGAAGGCGAGCTAACGTGAGAAGGCGAAACATCCCCTGCATAGGGTTGTGCGCTGGGTTTGGGACCCGCCACGTAAAAAAACACCCCCAATGAAAAGGAACAACAAGCCACGGATGAGTGACCCCCCTTTTGATGACGACCATGGCAAACGAAAGAAGGACTACAAATTGAGGGCATGCACCTGGAATGTCCGGTCCCTTAATTGGGAAGGTGCCGCTGCCCAGCTGGTTGATGTCCTCGTGAAAATAAAGGCTGACATCACCGCCGTCCAAGAAATGCGATGGACGGGACAAGGACAGAGACAAGTAGGTCCTTGTGACATTTACTACAGTGGCCATATAAAGGAGCGCAAGTTTGGTGTTGGATTCGTGGTGGGAGAGAGACTCCGTCGCCGAGTACTATCATTCACTGCGGTGAATGAACGTCTAGCCACAATCCGCATCAAAGCGAGGTTCTTCAACATATCGCTGATTTGCGCCCACGCCCCGACGGAAGAGAAGGACGATGTGACCAAAGATGCTTTTTATGAGTGCTTGGAGCGCACTTATGAGAGATGCCCCCGCCACGATGTCAAAATCGTGCTTGGCGACTTTAACGCCAGGGTGGGCAAATAAGGTATCTTTGGGACTACGGTCGGTAAATTCAGCCTCCACGACGAAACATCCCCAAATGGGTTGAAGCTGATCGACTTCGCCGGGGCCCGAAATATGGTTATCTGTAGTACTAGATTCCAGCATAAGAAGATACATCAAGCTACCTGGCTGTCTCCGGATCGAAAAACCACCAACCAGATCGATCATGTTGTGATAGACGGAAGACACGTCTCCAGTGTTTTAGATGTGCGTGCGCTCCGAGGTCCTAACATCGACTCAGACCACTATATTGTTGCAGCCAAAATTCGCACCCGCCTCTGTGCAGCAAAAAACGCACGCCAACAAACACAAGGAAGGTTCGACGTCGAGAAGCTGCAATCACAACAGACAGCCGAACGATTTTCTACTCGGCTTGCACTCCTGCTCTCTGAGAGCACTCATCAACAATTCGGTATAAGGGAACTGTGGGACGGCATTTCAAACTCCTTACGTACAGCTGCAACCGAAACCATTGGTTTTCGGAAAGTGCAAAAGAACAGCTGGTACGACGAGGAGTGCCGTGTCGCAGCGGAGAGAAAACAGGCTGCCTACCTCGCAACGTTACGATCGACCACAACACGTGCGGGATGGGATAGATACCGAGAGTTGAAGAGGGAAGCGAGACGCATTTGCAGACAGAAGAAGAAAAAGGCCGAAATGCGTGAGTACGAACAGCTCGATAAGCTGGCCGACAGGGGTAATGCTCGAAAATTCTACGAAAAGATGCGGCGGCTTACAGAAGGTTTCAAGACCGGAGCATACTCTTGTAGAACCCCCAAAGGTGATCTAGTTACCGATGCCCAGAGCATACTTAAATTATGGAGGGAACACTTATCCAGCCTGCTGAATGGCAGTGAAAGCACAACACCGGGAGAAGGCGAACCCGATTCCCCACTCGATGACGATGGAGCAGACGTTCCATTACCCGACCATGAAGAAGTTCGAATAGCAATCACACGCCTGAAGAACAACAAAGCGGCGGGGGCCGCTGGATTGCCGGCCGAGCTATTCAAACACGGCGGCGAAGAACTGATAAGGAGCATGCATCAGCTTCTTTGTAAAATATGGTCGGACGAAAGCATGCCCAACGACTGGAATTTAAGTGTGCTATGCCCAATCCATAAAAAAGGAGACCCCACAATCTGCGCCAACTACCGTGGGATTAGCCTCCTCAACATCGCATATAAGGTTCTATCGAGCGTATTGTGTGAAAGATTAAAGCCCACCGTCAACGAACTGATTGGACCTTATCAGTGTGGCTTTAGACCTGGCAAATCAACAACCGACCAGATATTCACCATGCGCCAAATCTTGGAAAAGACCCGTGAAAGGAGAATCGACACACACCACCTCTTCGTCGATTTCAAAGCTGCTTTCGACAGCACGAAAAGGAGCTGTCTTTATGCCGCGATGTCTGAATTAGGTTTCGCCGCAAAACTGATACGGCTGTGTAAACTGACGTTGAGCGGCACCAAAAGCTCCGTCAGGATCGGGAAGAACCTCTCCGAGCCGTTCGATACCAAACGAGGTTTCAGACAAGGCGACTCCCTATCGTGCGACTTTTTCAATCTGCTGCTGGAGAAAATAGTTCGAGCTGCAGAACTTAATCGAGCAGGTACAATCTTCTATAAGAGTGTACAGCTGCTGGCGTATGCCGATGATATTGAATTGAGAAGCAAAGTCCTCTCTCGACAGACAAAAACCAAACTCTATAAGTCTCTCATAATTCCCGTCCTGCTATATGGTGCAGAGGCTTGGACGATGTCAACAGCGGATGAGTCGACGTTGCGAGTTTTCGAGAGAAAAATTCTGCGAAAGATTTATGGTCCTTTGCGCGTTGGCCACGGCGAATATCGCATTCGATGGAACGATGAGCTGTACGAGATATACGACGACATTGACATAGTTCAGCGAATTAAAAGACAGCGGCTACGCTGGCTAGGTCATGTTGTCCGGATGGATGAAAACACTCCGGCTCTGAAAGTATTCGACGCAGTACCCGCCGGGGGAAGCAGAGGAAGAGGAAGACCTCCACTCCGTTGGAAGGACCAAGTGGAGAAAGACCTTGCTTCTCTTGGAATATCCAATTGGCGCCACGTAACTCGGCTATAATCGCGTAAGCGGTGTCTACGCCAATTAAGTAGAAGAAGAAGAAGAACGGCAGTGAGAACACTGTTGGGTTATGAAATGCTTAAATGTAATCTAATCTTTGAAATTTTCGGTCTGAACATAGTATTAAACAAAAATAACCTTGGTCGGTCCAACTCCGAGGTGCATCACGACGCGCTTCAAAAAAATAATCCTGGTCGGACAAACACCGGGGTGTATCAAATTTTATTGGTGTTGAACTTATTTTTGTTTATATTAGTTTGGTAACACTGATTATTTGACAGTTTGTAACTCGACCCTGCAAAACGGGTAGCTGTTAGCAAACGTATAAGCGAATTGTTATTGTTCACTTTTGCATTCGTTAAAATATTTGCTACTTTTGTTCAGAGAGTGGAAAAAAGTAACACATAGCTATTTGATGTTCAATGGTTATCTCGCTCTAACCAATGGCAAATATCGCATGCTGCCTTGTTCTAACAGAATGCATACATTTGTTAGCAAATCTCTTCACAGTAAGTTACGGGTAACAAATTATTTTGTTAGCGCATAGCTTACCTATGTGTTATGGATAACAAAAAGAATTTGTTACCCGAATATCTGTTAGTGTTATTATTTTGGTTATCAGTTTGTTACCTTTAGCAAATAAGCATGTTAGCAAGAGCAAGCAGTAACAACCCTATCTGTTACCCATTTGTTACTTCTAGCAAATTTAATTCTTTTAAATAAAATTCAGTTTTTTATTATTATTTTTTTTACAACCTATATGTATATGTATATGCTTGCAAAATCCTTGTACGGTGCAGAATTGCATATATTTCCTCTTGGTGCACCGGCACAACAACAAACACCCGCAGAAAATTATTTTCAAGGCTGTAAAATATGTCAGACCAAAACCCGTGTATATTTGCGTGCAATGTCAAGCAAAAATATAATTGCAACCCTGTTTTAGCTGTCATTTTACATAAAGACATATTACGTCGTTAAATTGTTGAGGAAGGTAAGTTTTAAATAGATTTTATAAGTTTTATTTCAATTATAAAGATTTGTTACAGTTTTTTTTTGTTAAAAATGTATGCAGAAGGTGCGCCAATTCACAATAGCCATGCTTAATAGTCATTCACAACAAATTGACCGAATTAGCCATTCATATATCACTAGATTCTCATTATGGGACATCGTTACCACCCGTGGTCATATGTCGTGTTTCTTTTACCGACATTGTGATCACCGATGGAAACGTTCTGCATACATTTTCTATTGAAATAAAATTTGTTCGGTCCCAGGATGTAAGACTTTTTGACTTGGACTTTGTAATTTGGTCTGCCAAAGCCCAAAAATAGTGAATCAAATTTAGGTAAGAAAAATTCATTTCAGGATTTTTATTTTATTTTATTTTATTAAAGCTTACATAATAAACAATTTATTATATAAACTATAGTACGCAGCATTAGCATCATAGGCTTTCGGCTGACTGGTGGGATAATAGTTGTATTCATTAAAAGCTGAGCAGGATCATCATTGATGATAGAGTTTATATAAGCTGTCTTCCATATTGTCTTTTTTTAAAAAGGCAGTCCAGATTCTTCTTCTTCTTTACTGGCGTAGACACCGCTTACGCGATTATAGCCGAGTCAACAACAGCGCGCCCGTCAATTCTTCTCTTCGCTACGTGGCGCCAATTGGATATTCCAAGCGAGCCCAGGTCCTTCTCCACTAGGTCCTTCCACCGGAGTGGAGGTCTTCCTCTTCCTCTGCTTCCCGCGGCGGGTACTGCGTCGAATACTTTCAGAGCTGGAGTGTTTTCGTCCATCCGAACAACATGACCTAGCCAGCGTAGCCGCTGTCTTTTAATTCGCTGAACCATGTCAATGTAGTCGTATATCTCGTACAGCTCATCGTTCCATCGAATGCGATATTCGCCGTGGCCAACACGCAAAGGACCATAAATCTTTCGCAGAACTTTTCTCTCGAAAACTCGCAACGTCGACTCATCGGTTGTTGTCATCGTCCAAGCCTCTGCACCATATAGCAGGACGGGAATTATGAGCGACTTATAGAGTTTGGTTTTTGTTCGTCGAGAGAGGACTTTACTTTTCAATTGCCTACTCAGTCCGAAGTAGCACCTGTTGGCAAGAGTAATCCTGCGTTGGATTTCCAGATTCAGGCAATATGTTTTTTAACGGAGATGTTGGTAACAAATAGTCTTTTTCTTACATATTGACAATGTTGCTTAAATGAATACTTAGAGTCTAATATTAAGCCTAGGAACTTAAAACTATCTGTACAGATTAAATTTATATTATTAACGGTAAGTGTGGGTGTATTACAATGATGTCTTACAAATATGTAATAACTTAGATTTAGAGGAAGAAATTGACGTGCCCGAAGAACCGGACCAATGGAATAAGAGGGATAAGATTTTAGAAAAGGAAGACGTAACAACGAACAAATCGGAGGAATTAGAAAATAATACTAAATCATCAGCACAGATTTGGTGACTGATATTAGGGGAGTCAGATAAAATTGTACTGATTTTGAAGCGCAAATTCTAAGGCTATATCTTGCGGATATAGTAGATTGCCACGAGGAGAATTGAGGAGGGGAATCGGAAAAAGGAGGTTAAACCAGACAGTCTCCTTATGTAAGCCCAGACCTTTCTTGGGTTAGAAGAGGAATTAATTGGGCTAGTGAACTTTTGAAATAACTTAAAGTGAAAGATTCATTAGGAGGGGAATAGGCACAAATAATGATGAGTTTATAAAAGTTCGAGTTCGATGTAATTATTTAAGTATCCGTTGATATTCCACTGAAGGATGGATAACATGGATAGAAAAATAAAGAAAAAATAATAATGTGAGGTTATGGGAATTTATTGTTCCATCAACGAGGGTGACGGAGATGAAAGGGAGGAGGAAGTTGGATAGGTGTTATGAGCAAGAGGGGAGATGGCAAATGATGCCAGGGGAGATAAGGTGTGTGAGGAGGGCGATGAGATGTGGGAAAGTGGAGAGAAAGATGGGGAGGGGGAAGAATCCAAGGATGGAGGGTATAGAAGAGGGGAGTTTTTTGAAGTTTCTGGAAGTTCTATGTGATGCAATGGATTGTTGGTGGAGGGATGAATCGTTGGTAGCTTTTGTTGTTGTTGCGTTATTATTGAGGTTAGAGTTTATTGATATTGAAGTATTATCTTTATTACGTTGGCGAAGGAGAAGGGGGATGGGGTGGAAGGAAGTTGATTTTTATACATGGTAATGGCGTCACGCATGGTGCATTTGTGTATAGTTTTAATTTTTAATATTTCTTTCGATTGAATAAATTTAGGGCAAGTATTTGAAGACGAGGGGTGTTCACCTGCGCAGTTAGCGCAGTAAACTCTGGTGCAATCAGAAGGAGGAGAGTGGTTAGGATGAAGGTTGCAAATGACACAGGAAAGAGTTTTTACGCAGTTCTGATAGCTGACAAGTTTTGCAGCGCATGGGATTAGGGTAGTACGGACGGACATCTAGGGTTCTCCAGGCTACATCAATTCTGTTAGGAAGTGTATATTTATTGAATGTTAATAATACGGCACCAGTATGTACACGAACGTCTTTAACTATTTTGTTAAACTTGTGGACTGCAGAGACACCTTGTTCCTTGAGACCTTCAATTATTTCATCGTCGCTAAGTTGGCAAATAAAGGGGGCATAAATTGTGCCCTTGACTGAGTTAAGGGTGCTGTGAAGAGCAACTTCAACAGCACCTGCACCGGGTAGATACTTAGTGAAAAGGAATTTATCAGCAATTTTTTGATTTTTTACAAGGAGGAGTAGGCTGCCATCGCGAAGTGACGAGACGCTGTTAATATCTTTACTGATAGATTGAATACCTTTGTAAATCGCGAAGCAGGAGATGGAAGTAATAGGTATACTGGCATCCCGCGACTTAATGACGAGGTATTTGGGGTCATCCTTCTTTGTTATGGAGAGTTCCGGAAATGGGTCCAACGTTGTTTGTTCAGGCTTTTTTTTAGTCTTCTGGGCTGAGGATAATAGGGCAAACCTATTATCACCCAGATTGTTGGCCCCAGGCATTGTGAAAATATTACTTCTTATGTATGCAAAAATGTATGAATGTAGCACAAGTTAATAATAAGAAATAAACACAACGAGAAATTAACAGTAAAAAAGTTATTTGTGCACAACTGTAAAGTAGCGTTATAACACAGACACCGCTAGAATGAAGATGCTCAACAGCAGCACTAGCGAGAGAAAAAGAAAAATGCGACCGTACGGTTTGACAACTCGGTTGCGACTGATTTCAGGATTTAAGGCCTAATGCCGGAATTACATGTGCAGAATTCTGCGTGCAGAAAAAAAATTTGTACTGATTTGACAGTTCAAATTCTGCACCTCAATGCAGATCTGCACGGCATGTGAAATTTGAATTTCTCTGCGCAGAGGCAGTGCTGACAACATTCAAATAATTAATTTTTGAGCAAAGTCCGGCAACATTTTAAATTGCGCTCAGCTGTTCAGTGAAAATAAACAAAAGATATAAAACATGGAAGAAAAATTGATTGAGTTCGTGAGCGAAAACCGGACCTATATGTTCCTATCGCGCACAAGCTTAAAATATTAATTAATTTCTTTTTGGCAACTAGAAGTAAAAGCAATTGTTGCAATCTTTTTTTTCTTTCCACTTCCATTTTAAAATTTTTAAATTTCAATCAGCTGATTGTCAAAATTTACTGCACATGTGTTTTGGCTGGAAAAAATAGTGCAGATCTGCATGCAGAATACATCATCTGCACATGTAATTCCGGCATAACTATAATGTGCATAAGCTAGCTTAAGCCAGCGTAAGCAACTGTCCGAATACACACAAATTGTATGTTGCAACTATAATGTACTTTATTACATCAAGTTTCGTCAAGTTTTTTCAAACGTCATTTTCTTAAGGAAAATGCGAAACTGGTCGCATCTTCCGTACGGAATCAGCTGTTTTCGCTTTTTGTCAACAGATACATTATTTTGAATTTGAAGATGTAGGACGACGAATGTTTTATACAAAGTTTAGTCGAAAATACTGAAAAATGTAATGTTTTTACGTCAAAAAATATGCCCCTTATTTCAATCGCGTGTATATAAAAAAATCTATATGATCAGTCCTCTTCATTTCTAGGAATCGTACAAAAAAACTATCCTACTTTCTCTTCCTGTTTATTTCCCTCACTGAACATGACCGAACTCTATTTTTTAATTTCACTAATTTCTGTCAATATGCATATTCCGTCCAACAGAGAAGTAAGCATTTTAATTGTTTTTAAATATTTTAATATTCTAGTCATTTTAGCAAAATCCAGACGAAATATAAAATCAAAGCACGAAATGTTTATTGACCATTTTCTCTTCTGCATGTAAGTACATTATGTATAGTCATTCAAAAGTCTACTCTCCGTTCCTTATGCATTTGACAGACTTTTCGTTAATTTTTTGACAGTAACATACGGCTGCATATGCATATTATAGTTAGGCCTTTAAAAAGTAAGAAATACATTATATATTTTAGATAAATATATTTTATTTTGCACTATAAAAATTTTCTTCTCAACGAAAACAAGTGCAATTCAATATAACTATTCCAAAAATTCATTTTAGGACTTAAAAAGTAAGATATATAATATAAAAAAAAAACAGATGAATATAACTATTTCAGAAGAAAAAAATTTAATAATGATTTATTTGTGGTTTTGAAAACACACTAAACACAATGCTTCTTGACATTGCTCACAATAGTGTTCACCCTTTTGGCATTTTTTCGCGCATACGCCGCGTTGTGTCTCCTTGACATTGTTTTATAACATGTAACACATCTCTTTTTGGTCACTCTCTTTTGACCCTCCAATTCTTTTTATATGTGTTTTTTGGGATCTCTAGATGTCGATCCATCCGCATCTCGTAAAATAATCGATTTTTCGAATGTCAAGAACCGATTCTTAATCCACTACGACTACTGAAAATCGATTTTTAAAAATCGATTATTTAACGAGAAAACTCGATTCTCGAGTAGTATCGGAATCGAGTTTACCATCTACTGGCCGCCATCGCGTGCACATTAAAATCTCCGCACAATAACCACCACAAAAAAAATGATTTTTTTTCCATGTAATTTATATGGGAAATCGAAAATGTCGATGAGGCACCTCTTAATATTAATATAAAGAGCTCAGATTTTACCAGGACTTGTTTTTAGTCATGTTGAATGAGATTTTCATGGTAACTACGAAAAATAAAATATAAACTAATTTTTGGCCCACCTTAATGTACATACATATATAACAATCCAAACAAAAATAAAACCAATCAACAACAGCAAACAAAACAAAATATAATAAACAAGCGGGCGCGAATTTAACAAACAAACCAACAAACAACACTTTCAAGAGACGGGGTTGTGGTTCAGCTGGAAGAAGGAAAGAGGAATTGGAAAAATACGAGCAGGCATGCTATACACAGGAATATACCCTACAAAACCAAAGTGAGCATATTCAGTTCATTTAATTTAAAATTATCATACATACATATAATAGGTTGTCAAAAAAGTCTTGAGGTATTTTCGCTAGTTGGCGCTGAAAGCGCGTAGTTCTAGTTTTATTCGTCGCATCGGGTAATGCTATACCTTTTTGGAAAGCTCATTTCACGCGCTAACACGTGTTTTATTGATTGTCGTTTCTTTTAAGTCGATCGTGAGTTATAGCGTCCCAAACATGGAGCAAAATAAAGAGAAAATACGGCATATTTTACAGTACTACTACGATAAAGGCAAAAATGCATCTCAAGCCGCCAATAAAATTTGTGCAGTTTATGGACCCGATACAGTTTTCATTTCCACCGCACAACGATGGTTTCAACGTTTTCGTTCTGGTGTAGAGGTGGTCGAAGATGCGCCACGCTCCGGAAAGCCTGTCGCCGAAAATTGCCATAAAATCGCTGAATTGGTCGAAAGAGACCGGCATAGTAGCAGCCGTAGCATCGGCCAAAAACCGCCAAAACTATTGAAATTACTTTTTATTTATACAAATAGTCATTGGTGTACGTAAACTTTTTTGATATGAATTAAGCGCATTTTAAGCTTTAGCATTAATTTTTTTTATTTTTGTAAAAAAAAAAGTATTTTGATATGCTATATTTAAGGTTAAATATACATATCTTGAAATGGATAGAAAAAACAACACAAAATTTATTCATTTTGAAACTAATAAACGTATCGTAATTTAAGTGTGCTATGCCCAATCAAAAAAAAAAGGAGACCCCACAATCTGCGCCAACCGTGGGATTAGCCTCCTCAACATCGCATATAAGGTTCTGTCGAGCGTATTGTGTGAAAGATTAAAGCCCACCGTCAACAAACCGATTGGCTTATCAGTGTGGCTTTAGACCTGGTAAATCAAAAACCAACCAGATATTCACCATGCGCCAAATCTTGGAAAAGACCCGTGAAAGGAGAATCGACACACACCACCTCTTCGTCGATTTCAAAGCTGCTTTCGACAGCACGAAAAGGAGCTGCCTTTATGCAGCGATGTCTGAATTGGTATCCCCTCAAAACTAATACGGCTGTATAAACTGACGTTAAGCAGCACCAAAAGCTCCGTCATCATCGAGAAGGACCTCTCCGAGCCGTTCGATACCAAACGAGGTTTCAGACAAGGCGACTCCCTATCGTGTGACTTCTTCAATCTGCTGCTGGAGAAAATTATTCGAGCTGCAGAACTTAATCGAGCAGGTACAATCTTTTATAAGAGTGTACAGCTGCTGGCATATGCCGATGATATTGATATCATCGGCCACAACACCCGCGCCGTTAGTTCTGCTTTCTCCAGACTGAACAAGGAAGCAACGCAAATGGGTCTGACAGTGAACGAGAGCAAGACGAAATATCTTCTGTCATCAAACAAACAGTCGTCGCACACGCGACTTGGCTCCCACGTCACTGTTGACAGTCATAACTTTGAAGTTGTAGATAATTTCGTCTATTCTTGCCAACAGGTGCTACTTCGGACTGAGTAGGCAATTGAAAAGTAAAGTCCTCTCTCGACGAACAAAAGCCAAACTCTATAAGTCGCTCATAATTCCCGTCCTGCTATATGGTGCTGAGGATTGGACGATGTCAACAACCGATGAGTCGACGTTGCGAGTTTTCGAGAAAAAAGTTCTGCGAAAGATTTATGGTCTTTTGCGCGTTGGCCACGGCGAATATCGCATTCGAAGGAACGATGAGCTGTACGAGATATACAACGACATTGACATAGTTCAGCGAATTAAAAGACAGCGGCTACGCTGACTAGGTCATGTTGTCCGGATGGATGAAAACACTCCAGCTCTGAAAATATTCGACGCAGTACCCGCCGCTGGAAGCAGAGGAAGAGGAAGACCTCCACTCCGTTGGAAGGACCAAGTCTAGAAGGACCTGGCCTCACTTGGAATATCCATTGGCGCCACGTAGCGAAGAGAAGAAACGACTGGCGCGCTGTTATTGACTCGGCTATAATCGCGTAAGTGGTGTCTACGCCAGTAAAGAAGAAGAAGAAGAATTTAATAGAACTAGGTGTATGTAAACTTTATTGGTCCACTGTATGTAAAAATTTTGTTGCTTATGCATGCAATATTATAACGCTAGTAACGATTCCGTTGACTAGTTTTATACGGCTAATATTTCGGATTTAAGGAAAATAATCCGGCCTCATATATTCACTTATATATACATATGTATATATATGTAGCAATATTTAGCAATACATCTTCTGTTGAAAAAAACAAAAGAGAAACAGTAAGTAGGATAAACAAATAAGCAAAAGAAAATTTTAAAACACAACTAGCATTATCAACAAACAAAAGTAAATGCATACATACATATTAAATACATTTCCTAACATTTTATATTAAAAATACATATTTACATATGCACTAACAAAGGAAAATACCCTTTTTTCCATTCCGTTTTCTCGCTCTCTCCTCTTTGCGAAAAATATATAAGTACAAGTATACACAAAGTAGCACGGATCTATTCGGCAATACCACTTGTTCTTTGGCAAACAAAAACAAGCAGGATTGCATACAAAAAGCGAATTGATCTCTCTAACGAGCTCTCAATTGCTTACGAAAAAATATAGTTTAAAAAAAACTAAAAAACACGCTTTTAAAGCATATCAAACTAAAAAGTGAAAAATAATTCTTAGTATAAACTAACAATAATAATGAAGGAAAAATACCTGCATTATTGTGAGAAAAGCGTGGCATGCTCGGTATATCAAAGCATTTTAGAGTTTTTACAAAACACGAACGTTCACATCCGAACAAAGAAAATATATCATATCATGCGAACTATGCTCAAGAGGGCATAAGCTTAAAACTTCCGAGAAGTTTAAAAAAACAAAATATTAACGAAAGGAACAACTTTTTCAGATCAAAAAGACTATGTATAAACTGCTTGTCCAATGCACACAATCTTAAAAATTGCAAAAGCAAATTTAATTGCTTATATTGTCACAAAAGACAAAATTCAATGGCTCATTACAGCAGATATCCCATTTCACCTCAAAGAAGCGCTTATACACAAAGAACCAGGGGTTTAATTGCAAAAGCAAATCCCGAAACCCAAAACTCGAAAAATTGTCAAGAGACACCATGTTGCTCAAAGGCACAAAAACGCTGCACAGCGAAACACAAAGTGGACTAGTTACAGAACTAGTTACCACCATACCAACTCAAGTTGAGAAAATATCAAATCAATACCTTAATTCACTATTAGAGAAATTTCCCCGAATATTAAATAAAACTCTAGAAGATCAGGGCCCCAATCGCGGCAGTCGTGACCGAGCAAGTAATCGTATTGAGTGAAATTTCGTAACGTGTCGAGTGTGCGGATCGTCGCACTCGATACGAAGCGAATAGAAATCTTATGAAATAACTTCCCTGGTGTAGCTGTAAATGACATTTTCGAATACATCCAAATACGAAACAAAACAAGTATTTGAATTTGAATTGAATATAAATATTCAATATACGTTCATACAATATGTGTAATAAATTGTATATAAATTTACTAAATTTAGTTTTTGATTTCAATAAAATGAACCCCAACGTATTTTTTATACAAATTCATCTGATTCAGATGAAAAACATCACCAAATGGCTAAACGACTCAGGATTCGTGATAAAAGTAATCGCATGGCTTTACCTGAAACAGAGTAAGAAAATTTACAAATTAACTATACCGTTTAACTCAGTATAGATCATATTATTTTAAATCATTTAAAGATACATACATAAAAGTGGTTTAGACCTACCAAAGACGCATTTACTTTCATCCTATCGGAAATAAAAATTTAACGGACATTTATCAACCGCAGTACCATCAATGCTTCATCAGCCGGTGGGCCGGTGGAAAATTCTCAGTAACGATAAAAGAAGTCGGTATAGTCCTCAAAAGGTAGCAAAGTTCGGCAATGTATGTGCAGCGTTGCATAACATCTGCGCACAGTTTAAAAAATCAACATATTGCAAATATTTTACAAATGAAAACAATAAATTAGAAATAGATACGGAAAATGAGACTCAATTAACTAAATTGGTTATAAAATTAGAGATCATGTTATGCTGTATTTAGATAATAATCGAATTAAACGTTTCAACAACAATTGAATTCATATTTTATTTTAATAAATATATTTTCAATAAAAATAGGAACTTGGAATTACTATCGTATATATTGGTGTTTATTTCTGGACTTTTCTCTTTAAAATATCAAGCCCATGAGTTTTAATTTGCAACTCTACAGCTTTTTTTGCATATCTTCTTTATGTATCTCTTTTATTTGAAGCGATCTCTTCTTTTAAACAATTAGTTCCTCAAGATGTTTACTTCTACTGCAACATCTATCCCCGTAGCTTGGAGGAGTTGCTCTTCTGCTACAGTTAAAAGCATTTCTTCGTACTGACCACCACCAGTCCTTTGTTTCGAGGCTTTGTTGAATGAAATTTTCCTTTTTTACATTGTGCTTTTGATCAGCAAATACTTATATTATTTAAGTCATCTATTATTTTATTTATTTAATTAATAATTATTTACTTGTATTGATCTCACTTTTTGTCAAAATTTAGCATCTTTCATCGGTGGCCCGGCAGCGTTAAGTATTAGCATCAATACATCCCATAGCTTATTTAATGTAACTTTGCCTTGCCCACAATTAGGCAAAATATTATTTGCTCATCAAATTCTTTTGATGCATATTTATTTTGTTTACATTTGTTCTTAAATCATTAGTTATTATTATAATACAATAAAAGAACAATAACTTGCATTTTACTTCCGATTTTTTTTAACTGATATATTCAAACTTTTTTTTTAATTTGTACTATAATGTTTTTCAAATAGCTAACGAATGAGATTTCGATTCTTTTGTACAAACCAGGGCCCGAATCGCGGGAGTCGTGAGCGAGCAAGTAATCGTATAGAGTGAAATTTTGTAACGTTTCGAGTGTGCGGATCGTCGCACTCGATACGAAACGAATAGAAATTTTATGAAATAACTTCCCTGGTGTAGCTCTAAATGAGAAATTCGAATACATTGAAATACGAAACAAAACAAAATAAAAAAGTATTTGAATTGGAATTGAACGTAAATATTCAATATACGTTTATACAATATGTGTAATAAAGTGTATATAAATTTACTAAATTTAGTTTTTGCATTCAATAAAATGAACCCTAACGTGTTTTTTTATACAAGTTCATCTTCAGATGAAAAACATCACCAAATGGCCATAAGTTTCAGGATTCGTGATAAAAGTAATGAAAGGTGGCAAAGTTCGGCAATGTATGTGCAGCATTGCATAACATCTGCATACAGTTTATAAATTCAACAGATTGTAAATATTTTGTAAATGAAAACAATAATACAGAAATAGATACAAGAAATGAGACTCAATTAACTAAATTGGTCATAAAATTAGAGATCATATTGGGTTGTCAAAAAAGTCTTGCGGTATTTTCGCTAGTTGGCGCTGAAAGCGCGTAGTTCTAGTTTTATTCGTCGCATCGGGTCATGCTATACCTTTTTGGAAAGCTCATTTCACGCGCTAACACGTGTTTCATTAATTGTCGTTTCTTTTAAGTCGTTCGTGAGTTATAGCGTCGCAAACATGGAGCAAAATAAAGAGAAAATACGGCATATTTTACAGTACTACTACGATAAAGGCAAAAATGCATCTCAAGCCGCCAATAAAATTTGTGCAGTTTATGGACCCGATACAGTTTCCATTTCCACCGCACAACGATGGTTTCAACGTTTTCGTTCTGGTGTAGAGTCGAAGATGCGCCACGCTCCGGAAGGTCATCAAAAATTCATTTCAATTTCAATAAAAAAAAAAATCAATAAAAATACCGCAAGACTTTTTTGACAACCCAATATTATGCTGTATTTAGATAATAATCGAATTAAACGTTTCAACAACAATTGAATTCATATTTTGTTTTAATAAATATATTTTCAATAAAAACAGGAACTTGGGATTAACATATCGTATATATTGGTGTTTATTTCTGAACTTTTCTCCTTAAAATATCAAGCTCATGAGTTTTAAGCTGCAACTCTACAGCTTTGTTTTGCATATCTGCTTTAAATACCTCTTCTTTTATTTGCATCGATCTCCTCTTTAAAGCAATTAGTTTCCCAAGATTTTTACTTCTACTGCAACATCTATCCCCGTAGCTTGAAGGAGTTGCTCTTCTGCTACAGTTAAAAGCTTTTCCTCGTTCTGACCACTACCAGTCCTTTGTTTCGAGGCTTTAATGAATGAATTTTTTTTTTATATTGTGCTTTTGATCAGCAAAGACCTATTTTTGTATTTTATTATTATTTTAATTATCTATTATTTTATTTATTTAATTAGTATTATTTACTTTTATTGATCTTACTTTTCGTCAAAATTTAGTATCTTTCATCGGAGGACCGGCAGAGTTAAGTTTTAGAGACAATGCATCCCATATCTTATTTAATGCAACTTTGCCCACAATTAGGCAAAATATTATTTGCTAAGATCTGATGCTGTAGCATAAAATTACTCTTCACATTTTTTACGCATATTTATTTTGTATACATTTGTCCTTAAATCATTAGTTATAATTATAATACATATTAAAGAAACTCAATAAAAGAAAACTAACTTACATTTTACCTCCGGTTATTTTTTACTGATATATTCAAAACTTTTTTTTTAAATTTGTACCATAACGTTTCTCAAATAACTAACGAGTGGGATTTCGATTCTTTCGTAAATATACAAACGAGAACACGTTATCGAATGAGGAAATTTCAAAATTTCGAAAGTGCGCATTCGATAGCGAGTACGACGATCCGAAAACAAAAATTAAATGAATTTCGCTCGTTAACGTGTGCCGCGATTCGGGCCCAGTATTCTACGTACGTCGTACGACTACCACTAGAGCCAGAATTTTCCAATATCCAACATATTGGTAGAAAAAACAAAGTCAGAATTCAGTCTAACAATATTAAAAACTCATATATATATACATATATGCTACTTTTCGACCCCGCAGGATGGCTTTCGCCAATAATGAAAAAACACAATCCTGAACGAATCCTTAAGCGGTAGCATAGGCGCTTAAATATTACATATAATAAAGTTGTTCAAATAGTTGAAAAATCGAAACCGTTCATATACTAGTGCCTAATAATTTTCAAATAATAAAAAAAATTTATTTATACCCAAAATTGAGGTTAAGGGTACACCATATGCCCAATGCGATACTGTGACGCACCTAGACTTACCAAAAGCAAAGGTAGTTCCTATCGAACCTACATAAGCGCTCCTCATAACGGTAGTTGGTGGGAATCTGTTGGAAAACTTTAACATTCCACTTCAAAAAAGTAGCTGAAAATTACTACAATACAATTCGAAATCAAGCCGTTCGCAATTCAGGTCCACTCTCTCACAAGATCCTTCTAATATCGCAGTCCTAACCCTAGGGCTAAATAGCACACATTTTGACCATATCTGAGTCAGACATGGAGGTGCTGTCCTTAATAAGCCGATCATAAAAAATGCAATAATTGTCAAATACAGAAAAGGCAAATAATAAATAATGCATTTAATAAAACGATAAAAGAAAAAATCGCATATACAATAAGTTGTCAGTAAAATCAAATAAACCCGCAAAATAAAGTTGCTTCTCTTAAACACCTACCCGCATATTAAAATGCACATTCAAGTACATATGGTACGTTTTAAACCAAAATCCGTTTTCTACACACACGGATAAATATGAGTATATTACAACTCCATCAAGAAATACTTCTGCTGTCAGAACATATTCCGCGCTTCGGCTACTCCACCAGTAGTACGCCGAAATACATAGTTAAACGCACAATACTAGGCAAAATATTCGCCTAGGGGGCCCAGGATGTTTAAATGAGTTAAGCATCCACCCCCTCTACCCGGTAAAACTGGCGCATCCTAATAAAACAGCTCAATTCACCACAGGATGCCATTACAACACAACACCAATATAACACACCACACCTGTACACCAACCCAACCAACAATGGGAATGGACAACAGGGAAGCGGACTCAATTCGACCTATACAAGCCGCATCTTAACATTCGCACATTGAAATTCGCTACAAACATTCTCTTATATGTACACTGCCTCTTGCCTACGCTATTCTACCGCGATTATATAGGGTGGGCCATATAAAAATTTAAATTTCGAAGATAGGGCGTAAAAGATTGAGTGTAGCGTTTTCTGTATGGCACGTAGCGCCGTCCTGCTGGAATCAAATGTTGTCCAAGTCTTCCTCTTCAATTTACTTGAAGAAAAATTCGGTTAACATTGCGCGATATCGCTCAGCATTAATGGTTACGGTTCCTTCTTCATTTTCGAAGAAAAATGGGCCGATGATTCTACCTGACCAAAATCCGCACCATACAGTGATTCGTGCTGGGTGCATTGGCTTCTCGACGATTACGAGCGGGTTTTCTGTGCCCCAAATGCGACAGTTCTGCTTGTTAACGTAACCATCGAGGTGGAAATGAGCCTCGTTCGAAAAGATGATTTTTCGGTCAAATTGACCATCCTCGGTCAAACGACCTTCTGCCCATTCTGTCAATATTTCCCAGTTTTTTTCTAGTGAATAGCGACCCATTTCGTAAATTTTAGACTTTTAACTGAATATCTGTCACTTGGTCACCGAATGGTATTTGACGTTTCCAATGTCGAAATATAGATAATTCAAATTTAAAACGTTAGATGTCCCACCCGTTACATTGTGATCTTGATACGTGGAAACTCGATTGACAGCACCAGTAAATCATCTTCGACTTTGGATTCTCGCCGGCCCGCATGTTGACATTTTTTACAAATAAACTTACAACATTTTATAATTTATATTGTGAAAATAATATCAAAATTTATTTTTATTTAAGAGCGTGTGCTCTACATAAATTTTTGTATCTTAATTGTTCATTGTTTGTTTTCTTTGTTTTATATATTTGTGAGTTTCATGAAATTTTTATAGCAATACTCACAAAAATATGTTTAAATTTCTTTCTGAATAAATCTATTGTAATAGTTTCCTATTAATTTGAATTAAAAATATGTAAATGACTTATATTTTGTTGCCTGTCTTTATTTAAATATTTGTTTTGATCCTTTCTAGGAAAAGGTACTCTTTTATTCTGGGGGGTCTGGAGTTCAGAATCGGAGAACTGAGTTTATATTATAAACAGGAGGATCTTCTTACTGTAGTGAATCGCGGTTTTAAAAATATTTTATGATTTGGCTAGTCGAGCCTTCATTTCAAATTTTTAAGATTCAATTTAATGTAATGTGTATATATTTGATATACTATAATAATACAATGTATCTTGTTGAGATAAGAATTAACCTTTTTTTTAAACGCGAACAGTTGTGAGTGACATGATTATTATTTTTATAATACTCATTTTGTACTTAATTCTAGAGGAATTATTTCCCATGCAATTAATGAACATAAGAGATATTTACAACTATTTTGTTGTTGTTGCATTTGTTGCTGCTTTGAAGATGTTGTTATTGTTGTTAATAAAGTTGGTGCCTTTGAAATTTGTTACTGCTATTTCTGTTATTGCTTTTACTGCTACTGCTGCAGAGAACGTTTAATATAGAGAAGGTTCACGGCGCGAATAACGTAAAAATATTTTTGGCTAACTCGCAGAGATGGAAGAGTCTCACCACAGACAAATTATGAGCGAGTTTCACCACATTTAACAGCGATTGAGGGGTTTTTAGAGTGTATGAGAAATAACATGTAAATGTAAATAAGAGAGCCAATGCAGGGCAATATACATAGATGTGTATTTACATATATGCAGGTGATTTTTGGAAGAAGAAATCGTCAACGGAATTTTAGTTCTAAATGAATTTTGTCGCGGAAAGATCGCCAATTCGATTTTGTACGATTTTTAAATAGTTTTAATTAAAAAAATGAGCAACAAAAGTTTAAAAAAGTGTCGCGTTCGGGAGTGCAAATCAGAATCTCCCGGGAGATTCTTTTTATTTCCTAGGAAGCAGGAGGAGTTGTAGAAGTGGGTGGAAAATTTACGGATTCCACCAACGCAGGATAGACCCACCTACAATGCATTTGCTTGCATTAAGCACTTCGAACGAAGTGCAGTAGGTGTGAAGAAATTGAAGGCAGGAGCTGTGCCCACCCTTAATCTTGGTGAGTACTTTGTGCATGTATTATACAAATATTATTATTTTTTGCAAAAAGTACATACATCCATACATAAATATGCAAATATTTTAAATAAGTATGCGATGAGAGATGCGCGGGCAGAGCGAAGTCAAGTGAAGTGTGTGTGTGTTGCGCATTGTGCAGAGTACGTTTGAATGTTTCTAGGTGTAGAGGGCAGTATTAGGATGTGTCAATATTTTCAACCAAATATTTACACATTACTAACAATAAAATCTGCCAAAATATTTTTTGTAGTAATAAGTATAATATATCCTATTATTTTGTGTGTACACATATGTATATGTATGTATATAAGTATATATATAACTAACAGTAGTATGAATAATATATAAATAGATATAAATTTTTTTCTGTATGTAATTAGGATACGAAGAAGCACCTCCACATTTGTGGTCGGGTCTACTGCCACGGAGAAGGTGCTGCATTCGCAGTTGTGCTTCCAGAGGGGTAACGATTATCGAGTTCCCAAAAAAAGAAGATGTTCGGCAGAGTTGGGCAAAGGCTTGCAACTTAGTTGTGTCGCCTTCCGATACCCTTTTTATTTGCCGAAATCATTTTGACTCGCAGTTTGTCACTAAATACAAACTTTTGCCTGGGGCTTTTCCATGTTTACGATTAGAGCCAGCACTAAGTCGTAGCTCATCTAGTGCTGACTCTAATTGGGTGTGCCCACCCGTCACTGCGACTTATGAACGTCCTAATGTAGAAGTAGGAGTAGAAGAGGACGACATAACATTGAAAGAGTTCGAACAATATTCCATATTAGAGGAAAAAAGATTAAGATTAGGACCCCAAAATAGCGACGTAGGCTCTGCTTTAGACAGTCGCGAACGATTTGCTCGATCGGCACGGTATTATCAAAGTAACGCGCTTAGATTAAATAAAAAGATCGAAGAGACTTCTAGCCAAGACGCTATAATATTCGCTAGGATGATCGTTACCAAGCACATTGTTTTTAGTGACAATGAAAGGACATTGGCACAAAACATTAATTATATGTCCACCAAATCATATAGTTTCATGCGTGACGATTTAGGTTTCGCTTTACCAAGCAAGAGTTCTCTTTTGCGTTGGCGCCCCATTAGGTATGTTGTCCCTGGTATCGATGCCAATGTCTTGGGAAATTTACAAAAAATTTCCAAAAAAATGTCCGCTTTAGAACGAAATTGCGTTTTGTTATTTGATGAAATATCAATAAAGTCCGACCTAACTTATAATAGAGTTAGGGATGTTATTGATGGGTTTGTGGATCATGGGGAAGGCCAACGTGACATGATTATAGGTAGTAAGTGTTGTTTTTTTATGATAAAAGGGTTATGTTCCAATTGGAAATATGTGTTTTCGTACTACATTTCCAAGACGGGACTTGCTCCGTCTGAATTTAAAGACATTTTGAGCAAAAACATCGCATCACTAAAGTCAATAGATCTCAATGTAAAGGCTTTAGTCTGCGATCAAGGGCCCTCAAATACTTCACTTTTCAATTTGTTAAAAATTACTGAAGAAAACCCCTTTTATATGCACGAAGGTTTAAAAATATTTTGTTTATATGACTATTGCCACCTTTTTAAGTCCGTCCGTAATACATTTATGAAATATGATATTTCAACTCCAAATGGAATAGCCAGCTTCAAGGTTATAAAAAAACTTTACTCTATCGATCAGAGCAATATGCACTTCAAAATATGCCCAAAACTTACAGAGGCCCATGTTTATCCCAGCATATTTGAAAAAATGTCCGTGAAACGTGCAACTCAAGTTCTGAGCAATTCGGTTGCTGCTGGCATTGAAATGGCATATAGCCAAAGTCTATTCGGCTCCGACAAATATTTATTAAAATGTGCATAGCCTACGCAGCTATTTATTAAAAAAATGAATGATCTTTTCGATGATCTAGACTGGAAGAATTTTGTTTCCAAAAATCCGCTGAAATATACGTTATTGAAGAATGACTCCGGGAAGGTCCAACGCCTCTATGATTACATAAACTATTTTAAAACAATCAAGCTTCCAGCTTCTAGTCAGGTTAAATGTATTAGTGGGTTTTGCTCCACAATAAGTGGAATGATTCAGTTGAGCGAAGATCTATTTAGGGATCAAGAGGAATTGAGGTTTATATTCCTTGGGAAAATTAATCAAGATGCGTTGGAGAATTTTTTTTATAGAGTCCGTGCTAGTCAGGGTATGAATACCCATCCCTCAGCCAATGAGATTCAATATATTGTAGGTAGATTAATTTCGATGAAAATTTTACGGCAAAATTTTCAAGATAAGGGGGCTAATTGTGAGGATGATGACGACATAAATTTAGATTGGAACCTAGGCCCCGAAGATCGTCATCTAGATGTACAGGGAAACGAACAGGAATCTGAGCAGCTCGATCTGGAATCTTTCACTATTCCAGACGAAAATTTTGTTGAAGAGGACGACAAAACTGACGTCCAGATCAAGCGGTATTACACTGGCTATGGTATTTACCAAAAAATTCTGTGTAAAATCCATTGCGAAGAATGCACCAAAGCAATGACGAAGACACAAAGCGATTTAACGCTTTATTCGGAGGCCCTAATCAGAGCTAAGAACTATAAGGATGACGGCGACTTAAGGCTAGTCAATCCTAGTGATAGGGTCTTCGAAGTGTGTCGACTGCAGATGATGTGGTACGTCCAGCTCTTCAACAAATATGCTCACTATTTAAATGTTCGTAGTCTGATGTTGTCCGCCATAAAACAAAAAACGGAAAATGTTTTTCCTCAATGGTTTGATACAACCAATGCATGTTTCGCTCATAAAATGAAACTATTAGAGTATTTAGTGACTGTTCTGCTATATAAAAATTCAAAGTGGTTTGAAAAACAAGAGATAAATAGGGAACGACATCGGAAGCGCGATGCTAAATTAAAAAAACTTAAGTAAGTTGCAAGCCAGAATGCTTGAATAAGAACATCTTACTTTCGGGTTAGTAATGAATTAATGAAATAAATATTTACATTTTATAATGTTTTGCATTCTATCATTTCCAGGTTTTTCTACTTGCAGTTTTTTTCTCTACTTTCAGTTTTCTTTTATTATTATATTTTCAGGATAATTTTTTTTCTTTTTCTTTTTCAATAGCATGCCAACTGAGCCTAGCTTTTTTAAACACAAATATTGCACTTAATCTAGATGGATTAAATTGTGTTTAAAAAAGCAGGTGAAATTAAAAGACTAATTTTAACCAATAAGTCGTGAGAGAAATTTCCATTTTAAATGGACAATTTTGTAATTCGGCATTATTTAATTTTTGTAAACATATTATTTCATTTTATTAAAATTGTAAAATTGTTAAGTTTCCAATAAATAATAGAAAAAATCAATAAAATTAGCATATTTCATCTGAAAAGAATAAACTGGTCTTTAATTGGTAGTAAAAATCATTTAGGATTGAATAAGATTGATGTGTTGAACCAGAGAACTTAAAACATTCGACAGCAAATATTTTATAAAATTGCGACACGGAATGTCACCACATAAGAGACATAAATATATGTATGCATGCTCCTTATGATACTCCCAACAACAGCTTTGTGATATTTTCATGCTTCATGTTAGCTTTCAACCAATTATTTCTTAGTAATAGAAATTGAATTTATCACAACAATATACATACATATGTATAAATACATCGTCTATCATATTAATCTTATCTGCTCATATGATTGCATGTATACGCATGTGCGCGTTCAGAAATTCATATCATGATTTTATCACTTATCAATATATTACATGTGCGCGCATTGATCTGCATGTTCATATATTCATATATACTTATATGTATATTTGTATACACTTCCGAACAAATAATGCACAAGCATACAAACATACATATGCGTACACATGTGAATATGTCACCACAAAAAATTGAAGCATTGTTCTACAAAAACAATTGTCTAAATAGCAGAAGCATCACAAGTCAATATGACAGGCGAATTGGCGAAGCCCAAATGTAGTAAATTTTACAACAAAAACGATTTCATTCATAACCGCAGGCGCATATTCCACAAACGACCTCGCTTCTTTCTTAAAAACAGACGCCGTAACATCTCCCCGAGCATGCCTTTGCCAACAAGCGTCTTTTCGCGACGATGACAAAAGCTAAAAATCATAAATTGAACAACTTTCTGATGATTCTTCACAGAAAGAAGTGAGAAAAGTGGCAACATAGGAGTTGTCGATTTATAATATTTGTCTAAAATATTTTTCCGTCACTCGCAAAAATCTGCGTCGATATGTATGCAAGCTCATACATATGCATACATATTTAAGCTAGTTTGTAGACGAAGCTGTTACAGCGGCAAGGGAAGCGGTCAACAGGCGGCCATTCGTTTATTTTTTTCGGCACAGCTTAGATTTTCTATCATCACACTAGTGCTGAACACATTGAGTGCGACAGACTGTTCTGTCAAATATTAGAATATACACGTTCTTAGGGACACAGTTATTGAGGCAGCTGCACAACTACATAACTGTGTCCATAAGAACGTGTGTATTTTAATATTTGACAGAACAGTCTGTCGCACTCAATGTGTTCAGCACTTGACTCTTTGACAAGACGCCAGTTACGGCCATTGGTTGATCTTGACAGCGGAGATGCGAAAGCTGCGTGCGACTACATATTTGGCTGCCATATTGACTTGTGACGCTGCTGATGCTATTTCAAACGATTGTTGTTTTTGTAAAGCAATGTTTGTAGTTTTTGCGGGTGACATATCTACATGTGAACGCATATATGTAAGTATGTACATATGTTGTATTTGTGCCAATGTCATACGCACATATTTATGTATGTACATATGAGCAGCGCGCACATGTTATTATTGATAAGTGATTATATGATTTGAATTCGCGAAAGCGAACATTTGTGGGGCTTTTTGAAGTCGCGGGTTTATGTCAACAAGCCTCAGACTCTTGCAGCTCTTAAAGGCAATATCCGTCAAGAATGTGAGGACCTATCGCCGGAAGTTCTGGCCAAAGTGATGTAAAATTCCATAAAAAGAGCTCAAAGGTGGCACCAAACGTTCTCTTAAGGGGTATTCTAGTCTAGAAATGCTATTTAACGGCATTTTTTAAAGTCCAATAAAAAAAAAACTAAGAACATTTTTCTATCAGATATTTATTGATATTTTAAGAATGCAAAAAAAAATATAAAAAAAATATTGTGATAATTTGATTAATTGCGGCGTGGTGGCGTGGCGGGGGTTGAAAATAAGGGGGCGCCCTTCCTGACACGAATCCACACTTTGGGTGAACCGAAAAAAAAATATAAAAAAATTTTTAATCAGTACAAATGCCGCTATCGTCTGAACTAGGATAAATACAAAAAAAAAATTCAAGTAAATGGCGACTGTTTGAATTTTTTGCCCGTTTTTTGGCAAAGATCATGTTTTTTTAAAAATAGTAAAAATGAAAATTTTTTAATAATCCTAGTTCCAACCATAGAGAGATATATAAAGAAGGTCCACACCAAATTTCAAGTTAATCGGTTCATTAGAACTTGAGAAATCATGTCAGAAGTGTTGAAAATAGTAGTTTCGAGAAAAACGCGATTAAAATTTTACGTTATACGATATTCGCTTAACCGTTGTACGATATTCGCTCACTAAAATGGCTATAACTTTGAAAATAATTTGAGTTTTGCAAAATTCTTTTAGAGAGATATTTTTGAATATCAAAACTATCGAAATATGAAAAAAAAAAATTTTCGATTTTTTTTTTCAAATTTCTAGATTAGAATACCCCCTTAATGGTTATCTATATAATATTGATAAAAAAAACGCGATAACCGCTTATATTAGATTTGCCATAAAAAAATATAATTTTTATGCAAAGAAGGGGTGACAACAATATTAAAAGCTATTGGGTTACACGAACTAATAAAAAGTGCAACAGAACATAGCCATGATCCAAGGGCATACCAGACGGACGACATAAAAACAAATATGTACATCACTAAAGGATGATGCAACTAACTTTTTAGAAAAACCGTGCCAAATTATTGCAAGAGCTACGGATCGATGTAACAAAAGTTCGCGGAAATATTTACCCACACCATACGCTTAAAATCAACAAATCAATAAGGCAAGACAGAAGCTACAGTTAAGACAACCAAAATGTGTAAAAGATTTGGAGATTCCGTGTCATTTGCAGACAGTTTTATTAAAAAAGATCGGAAATCAATGTATAGTTTTATTGGAAACTGTAGAGAACGTCCGCTTACTTACAAAAAGTAGTATATGGATAATGGACGGCACATTCAAAGTTGTTCCATCCTTCATGAGGCAACTGTTTACAATTCACGGCCGTATAGGTACAAACACATGCAGTGAAATTGTACCGCTTGTTTATTGCATAATGACAAAAAAAGTGAAAAATGCTATGACGAATTTTTGTATGAATTGATGAATTTCGCATGTAATAATAACATTTCCTTAAATCCGAAAATAATTTTAACCGATCTTGAAAAGCCAGCGTCAAATCCTTTAAAAACTTTTTCCCAGACGTTAAATACAAAAGCTGTTTTTTTTTCATTTCGGCCAAATTATTTAGAGGCGTATACAAAAAGAAGGGCTTCAAAAGAAATATGGAAGAAATGAAGAGTTCTCTCTTAAAAATAGGCAACTAAAGGTTCTTGCTTTCGTACCTGCTGATGAAATACCATCTTACTATGCAGTGAAAAGTGATAAGGGGCCATATATAAATTACGTCACACAAATTTAAGGACTTTTTAACCCCTCCCCCCCTCCTTGTCACAAGTTGTCACATTTTGAACAAGCAGGAATTCCAAGAAAAGCTCGACAACATTGAGGACACAGCCAGGTCAATGGAAGGTCAACTAATTATCGCCGGAGACATAAATTCCAAAGCAGTAGAGTGGGGTATGCCACACACGGACTCGAGAGGAAAGCGCATTCTAGAAATGGGTGCGCGGCTAAGCCTAATAGTGCTCAACACGGGAAACGCAACCACGTTTAGAAGACCGGGATGCGAGGAAACTACACCAGACATCACTCTATCATCAGAACGCTTGGCAGGCTCAATAAAGAAATGGAAAGTCCTGGAGGACTACACTGGCAGCGATCACCAGTACATTTCCTTCACTATTGATACAGGAACAAACGCTAACCAGCGCAAGAAAAAGACAGCAACACGGAAGTGGAACATTTCAAAGCTAAATACTTCGAAATTGATCTCCGCAATAGACGACCAAAAAATGCAAGAAAAATTGTCGAGCACACAATGCTTAACATAACAAGAGCCTGTAAAAAATCAATGCCCAAGGCTTCCCACAGCAAACATAAGGCAGCAGTCTACTGGTGGACGGAAAATGTCGCCCAACTCAGGCGCGCATATCTCCGCCTTCGCAGAACCTACACGAGATCCAGACGCAGAGGAGCCGCACCCGAAGAAGCCGAGCAATATAAATCAGCAAAAAAGGAGCTGAAGCACGCCATCGACGACAGCAAAAAGAAAAAATGGGAGGAACTACGCGAGGATATAAACAGAAACCCCTGGGGACTCGGATATAAAGTAGTTATGAAGAAACTAGGCGCTCGAGCAAAACCACCTGACTTAACCGCTGTCAAAATGGATCACATCGTGGACGCACTATTCCCCACACACGAAAGCAGGGCTAGTGATCCAGAACAAATATTAAGATGTGCGCAAATCCCCCACTACACCCTTGAAGAGCTGCAGCTAGCCACTGGTAAGCTCAAGGCCAACAAATCACCTGGCCCGGACGGGATCCCAGCAGAAATCCTCAAAATAATCGCAGCAGAGCGCCCGGCAGTACTACTAAACATGTATAACGCCTGCCTTGAAACAGGGATATTTCCTGAACCATGGAAAAAGCAACGGCTGGTACTAATCAGTAAGGGAAAAGGAGACCCCAACTCCTCATCAGCATACCGTCCTCTATGCATGCTTGATATAGCGGGAAAGCTATATGAAAGCCTAATAAAACCCAGACTCGAAGCGGCTATTAACGAAGCTGGAGGACTGTCCGCTAGACAACATGGCTTTAGTCCCGGCAGATCAACTATAAGAGCCATAAAATGCATCATTGAAAGCGTAGAAGCAGCACAGCGCAGATGGCAAAAATATAAAATAATAGTATTACTGGCGACTCTAAATGTCCGAAACGCCTTCAACGGTGCTAGAACGACGCTCTCGAAAAAAGCTTCAAGATACCGGACTACCTCAGGGCTGTGGTGCGGAGCTACCTTAGCAACAGAAAACTGCTGTACGAAACCAAAGAAGGGTCACGGCAGATAGCGGTCACGTCAGGAGCAGCACAAGGGTCTATTCTAGGCCCAGACTTATGGAACATTAGCTACGACGCTATATTAAAACTAGAAATGCCAGACGAATCATATTTAATTGGCTACGCGGACGACATCACAGCAAGGGATACAGAAGAAGCGCGAAGAAAGCTGAATCAGGTCATGGTACGGACGCAAACATGGGTTGACACCCACAACCTCCAGCTAGCTACGGAAAAAAACAGAGCTGCTACTGTTAACAAACAAGCACATACCTCTCGAGATAAACATGCACACAACTTCTGACATTCTTAGGACACAAAGAGCAGTAAACTACCTAGGCGTAAGGCTGGACCCCAGACTAACTTTCTGGGTACAAATCCAGCACGCCGAAGGAAAGGCAGCGAAGATCACCTCTCAACTGAGCCGATTAATGGCCAACATAGGAGGCCCCAGCCAAGAAAAGAGAAAGCTCCTAATGTCGACGACAATCAGCGTTTTATTATACGGAGCCGAGATCTGGGCAGACGCGCTTAAAAAGGAGAACCGGCGTAAGGTAATGGCCAGGGTGCACCGCACCGCAGCTCTCAGAGTTGCATCAGCCTACCGGACAGTATCCGGCGATGCAATATTAGTTATAAGCGGCAATGCTCCAATCGACCTACTAGCATACGAAAGGAAAAAGCTGTGGGAGCTAAAGAAATCATCCGAACATAACAAGAGCGCAATACAACAAATAAGGAAAGATACAATAACAGCATGGCAACAAAGATGGGAGAACGAAAGTCGCGGCAGATGGACGGCCAGGCTAATAAAAATCTAGACTTAGGGACAAGCCGCAAATTCGGAGAAGTCGATTTTTACACAAACCAGCTTTTATCCGGTCACGGATACTTCAAAAAGTACCTCCACAGAATGGGAAAAGTCGAAGAGCCATCATACCTATATAACGACGCGACAGAAGACGACGCTGAACACACCTTCTTCGAATGTGTGCGTTGGCGACAAGAACGCATCGCCGTAGAAAACCTGCTTGGCCCAATAAACGCGGACAATTTAGTCAGCGTGATGCTGGAGAGTGAAGCAAACTGGGAAACTATCAATAATTTCCCAGCAATCTTGCTTCGCAGCAAAAGCGGGACCTGGACGCAGGTGCGCAGATGTAAATCTCTCAATGAGAAAAATGGAACGCCACCCTGAAGTAATGCAAATGCGGTCCCAGGGTGGGCGACGGTTCCTTAGAGGGGGGGTTTTTAGTGACCTGCAAGTGACACATACCGCTGCTGTGACGATAGCACCGATGATTCGGAAGGCATTTTCCACCCCCTCACCCGCAAAAACCAAAAAAAAAAAAAAAATTGGATGTCAGGAACATCTTTCGTATCAAAATCGTCTTCTTCCATCCATAAAGCATCGTCATCATTCATTAAACAGAGAATCTCTCGGGCACGTACAACCGCAATTCTTTGAGGACGAATTTGTTTTTTATGTGATTGTTTGTGTTGATTGGTGGCTTAATATAAAGAAAAATATAGGCCACATATGCTACACGATCTTTTAAATAAGTATGACTCGACACTAGGGCAATAACTATCATATGGAACTTGTTTCAGGTGGGATGATGCTTGGAGATTTAATAATATCTGTAGTAATAATGGAGCAAACTTAGCGTCGTTGTCATCATTCCCTGTGACTCCATGGTAAATATCCTTCTTGTTTATGAGACATCCGGTCGTGCGATATTTTGCTACGCCGCATAATCATCCTCGCAGCACTCATCGCAACAAATCCACACACAACATACTACAGGTCACACAACCCAAAACAACACAACATGTCATCCACACAACCACATCTACACATCATACCAACCACACTACACACCAACACTTCGCCTTTTTCACCACCCACAACCGATACAAAAGAATTGTTCACATCGGAATGAGGGCTTTTTCTTCGTTTACCCGTGACTGCTAAGGTTTTTTTTCGCCATCGAGTCGTTCGTCAACGCAACGCTGCGTACCACTAGTGAACTAAAAACTTTCAAGTGAATTTTCAAATTGTTAACTGAACAAAAGTTCCAATAATTTTTGTGTAAGGAAAATAACATTGTGTAACAATCGATAAGCATTGAAAAAAGAAATAAAGAATTACAAATAAAAGGAATTCGTTTTGAAAAAGAAATATTGAACCAATTTCGAATTGTGATTTTAGTGAACTTATAAGGTGCAAGTGCAAGTGAGTATATCACCGACATCCGAGTGAACAAAAGGTTTGCAATTAAACAATTGGTCCTTCGAGCCTCCTTGAAAGGCACCTAGAGAAACAAAAAAAAAAAAAAGAAAAGAAAAATACAGAGTACAAGATACTCATACATATATACATATTAACAGTGAAAATAAATTACAATAAACGGCCGCGAAACAAATTGAAACAATCTAACTTAAAACTCTGTAAAAACTAAAAGCGGGCGCGATTTTATAATAAACGGGCGCGAAACAAATTTAAACAAACTAACTTAAAAATCAGTAAAAACTAAAAGCGGGCGCGATTTAATGAGAATAAAGGAAAAGAAAGAACAGAACATTAAGCACGGGAGAGGAAACAAGCAGGAAAGCAGAGAGAAGGAATGCTACAAACAGCAATAACGCCGGAACAAGGAAAAAAAAAGACTAAACTCAGAGAGCGAGAATGAAGAGGAACATTGGCATTAATAAGTATCTCACCCTCTCAAAGACCCTTGGCGGAAATTAATGTGAGTCCAGTCCAATTTAATTTTTGAAAATTGAAGTTTTATGCACGCATGTATATACATATGTACGTATTTTTTTTCTTTAAGTAACAGAAATATTTCGGCATACAGTTACCTATAAAAAACCCAACTGTTTTGATAATATATATATATATACATTATACAGTAAGACAGTTCGGTGTATATGTGTGTATGTACCGAAATAACTGACCTGCCTATAAGCCTATTTTGTGTTTCCAAACACACCGCCATATTACTCAAAAAATAAAATAAAATTAAAATTTCACAAAGTCAAGTATACCAACTTGCAACTATCCAGCGATACCACTTGGGCTAATAAGCAACAAGCAGGATCGTGTACAACTAATAAGCAAAGGCGAACAAAAAAAAAATAAAGAAAAAAAAATATAAGGAAAATACATATGTAAATATAATAATAAGTGCAACACATGTGTGCATATATTTCCGAATTTTTTATTCTATTACACAAATATGTGTACATGCCTATGTAATTAAATAATCAAGTGGTACATACATAAATTAAATAACGCCAAGGTTCAACGACCTGCCTTTTCGCTTAATTCGTGTTTCCAAACACACCACAACACCACAAAATAAAATACCAAAAAAAACAGCAACAAATTTCCTAAGTCAAGTATAACTTGCAATAATTCTTGCGATACCCCTTGGGCTAAAGAAACAAAAAAAAAAAAAGCAACAAGCAGGAACGCTTTAAACATAAGCAAAGGCAAAGAGAGAACCACAAAAGGTAATAAGCAAAATTTATGTATGTGCACATATGTATTTACCTTTACATTTGCATGTCTCCCGCCGAAATTTATACCGCAATCACACTCACCTTTTTGCTCATGCTCTTTCCGTACTCAATCTCTCACTAGAGAGATCCTTATAAAAACATTTGATACATACATATGTACATATGGGAACAAATACTTATAATCTTTTTAATATAACACATTATATACATATATAATATTTTCCAGGCTCTCATCGACCGGTTACAGATACATATATACATTTATGTGCATTTAGCATTGTTGCTATATTGCACATACTTTTATAAACATATATACGGGTATATATATATATACAACAATTGCAACAAAAGTTAAAGAAACGTATGCAAATAAATATACAAACATTCTTGCTTATTACGGCTGTCCTTTCGCGTTCTTAAAAGATACAGAACGTAAAAACATAACAAAAATACAAATTAAGCGCGAGTGAAGCGGAGATAAATTAATTTGATACACGGTAAAAAATAAAATAAAATAAAAAATAAAACGAAAACAAAAAAAAAAAAACAGACATATTTAACAAAAATAATTACATACGAATACATACATATATGTATGAAACAAATAATTAATCGATGTATGCGGTGAATACACGTTCGCAAAGTCATAATCTGTTTCATTTATAATAAAATTTATTATATTTACCAAAAAAAAAAAATTTTTTTACACATTTTTTTCACAATACCAATTTTATAATTGTATTTCAAACGAAATATTTACAAACATTTTTTACAAAAATTTTTAATAATTCCAATTTTACAATTTTACTTCAAACGAAATATTTACAAAGAATTGTTTATATATTTTATTATAATACTACCAATTTTACAATTGTAGTATTTCAAACGAAACATTTTTAAGCTCAAAGCTTCGAATTTAATTTAATAAATGCAATCTGATAAATCTAAAGAGGTTAAACCAAGAACTCCTCAATTATTGGAAATTCCAAAAATGATTCATCACTGAAAGTGACAGTTTTATAAGATATTGTACAAGATTTCAAGCTTCCCCTATTACTGACATCATAGAATCAGTTTTGAATATAAAACTAGAAAGTGTGAACAATCTCTGGGCTCGCCTTCTGGCAGCGTACGATACAGTACTAGATACTGACGACGCAGAACTCCCAGAAAACGCAAAAGCTTCGGCTACAGCCAAGTGTGATAACTGCCGCGATCAGTATGAATTAACAAAGGGAATGATCACTGAACAAATAAGTTTAGTAAGGCCAAGTAGAGCCACTACTCCCCCTCCCAGAGTAGTTACAACACCAAAAGAAGACCTAGATAAAGGCATGTATCTCAAAGTACCAGCTTGTGATACTGAAGTTTTTAATGGATGTTATGATCAATGGCCGTCCTTCCGGGACATGTTCACTGCCGTCTATATAAACCATCCTAAACTCTCACAAGCACAAAAGTTATACCATCTAAGGTACAAAACAAAAGGGGAAGCAGGCAGTATCGTCAAGCGATTCGCTTTAAATGACGAACATTTTAAGCTGGCTTGGGAAGCACTAGTCGAAAGGTACGAAAATGAAAGGGTTATGATAGAAAACCCAATAAAAACTTTATTGCATTTGCCAAAAATTCAACAAGAAACTAGCCAGGAGTTTCAAAACTTATACTCTTACAGTGACCAATTGTTTATCTGTGTTAAAAACACAAAATATCTCCACAGAATCGTGGGACCCTATGATAGTAACCATTTGCGCAGAAACACTGCCTGATGCTGCTTTGCTACGATGGGAACAATCTCTAGTGGAAAGAAAAATAATGCCCACCTGGCAACAGATGAAAACATTCCTCACTGCTCAATACGAGATAGCTGAGCGAATAGACAAAAAAATTATAAATCCAAAAAGTCATCAAAATGACTCAAGTAAAAACTTGTTTAAACCTCAAGCCAGCAATTATATGCAATACAATAGACACGCTAACAGAAGCCAAACATTTGTGACAAATCAAACAAATAAATGGCAACCATTATGTGAAATTTGTAAGGGAGGTCATATCATAAGATCTTGCGAGAAATTTAAAAAATTATCCGTTTCTGACAGAAACAATCTTGTCAGACAACATAAACTTTGCATCAACTGTCTGTCGAATGCTCATACGACAAAAGACTGTGAAAGCAAATTTACTTGTGTGTACTGTCAACGAAGACATCACTCACTGCTTCATATTACGAACTTTCAAAACATGAAGCAAAATCAATTTCATAAAACCACCGGGTTAGTCACTACAACCAAAAGTGATAATCCCGAAACCTCAAATCCCGAAAAAAGGGATGAACAACCATGTTGCTCTAAAGCAGCAAAAATTCAACCTCTTCATTCAGAGAATGAAAGCAAAATTCTTTTACCCACTGCGGTCATCGCTATTGAACATAGAGGAGAATTATTCAAATTAAGAGCATTAATAGATCAAGGTTCTCAAAGATCCTTTATATCATCTAAAGCTCAAAATCGGCTAAAATTGCCTGTCAAAAATTCAAATTTCCAAATTTCAGAAATGGGCGGAAGAATTATCCAAAATTCGAACAAAATATGCCCAATTACCATAGTATCTCCAAATGCGGATATTAGAATAGATGCGCAAGCCATCGTTCTACCGCAACTTACAAATTTGCTTCCAAGCTGTGAAGTAAATAAAAAACAATGGGAAAAATGCTCATATCTCAAATTAGCAGACCCCAACTGCCATACCCCATCACAAATCGATGTGTTGTTAGGTAGTGACTTAATACCTCAAATAATTCTTGAAGGTATAGAAAAAATATCCAATAAATTGTTAGCCCAAAATACAATCTTTGGGTGGATATTAAGTGGCCAAGTCACAGAAAAAATTAATTCTTTTACAACTGAAGTTGAAAATATTTCCAACGAATATTTAAATAATGAACTCAAAAAATTCTGGGAAGTAGAAGAATTACCTCAGACTACTCAACTTTCAGAAGAAGATCAGGCATGCGAAGCCTATTACAAGTCCACAACAACAAGAAACGAACATGGTCGTTATGTTGTGCGACTACCATTCAAACCAACTTTTCCTGAAACCATAGCTCTAGGCCAGTCTAGAATATCAGCAGTCCAGCAATTTCTAAGCCTGGAAAAAAGCCTGATAGAAAAAAGTGAGCTTAAATCAGCATATGATAATGTGATGGACGAATATCTAGACCTCAATCATATGGAAGAAGCTGTACCATGTGAAAAAGTATCTAAAGGTAAAGACCTGATAAAATTACAACAAAAGTACGAGTGGTTTTCAATGCCTCAAAGTGTACGAGCTCAGGCAAATCACTCAATGATGTACTATACACAGGGCCAACCTTACAACCTGATCTCATGCTGTTAATATTAAATTGGCGCATGTTTAAATACGTTTTTAATGGGGATGTAGAGAAAATGTACAGACAAATCCTAGTACATAAAGATGACCAAGATTTCCAGCGTATAGTCTTCCGCAAATCGGGTAATAGTCCAATCAGCGACTACAAACTTAAAACCGTAACCTTTGGCATCAATTGCGCACCCTATTTGGCGATCAGGACACTGCATGAAGTGGCAAAAACGTGTGAAACAAATTTGCCCCTAGCAACTTCTGTGTTACAAACACAAACATACGTGGATGATATTCTATCAGGTAGCCACAGTCTGTCCTTAGCGTGCGAATCACTATCTCAAGTGATCAAAGCACTAAATTCAGCGGGATTCCCCTTAAAGAAAATTACATCAAATCATCCCGAAATAATAAAAAACATAAAAAAGGAAGACTTATTAGATACAAATTTCCTTAAATTTGAAACGGCCAGTACAACAAAAACCCTAGGGATTCAATGGAATGCGATAACAGATCAATTCTCATATACAATTGAGTCAATATCTGCAATGTCCGCCATTACAAAACGCCAAATACTTTCCTCGGTGGCAAAACTTTTCGACCCCGCAGGATGGCTTTCGCCAATAATGATTCAAGCAAAAATCCTCATTCAAGAATTGTGGCAAGATGGCACTGAATGGGATGAACAGGTAAAACCTTTACGTTTAGCGAAATGGGTACAATTTGCTAACAATTTGCATACTATATCAGAAATTCGAATCCCTCGATGGGTAAATTTCACCCCTAACATTAACACAGAATTACACGGTTTCTGTGATGCCTCTGAAAAGGCTTATTGCGCAACAGTTTACGTACGCACACAGTACGATAACAAAATATCTGCACACCTCTTGGTAGCCAAAGCCAAAGTTGCACCTTCGAAGACACTCAGTCTGCCACGGCTTAACTGAATGGTGCTCTTCTGTTAGCAAAATTAATTTCAATAGTTCAAACCCATCTGAAATTAACCGATCATAAAACATATCTTTGGTCAGACTCAGAAATAGTTTTAGCATGGTTAGAAAAACCACCCTATTGCTGGAAGACCTATGTATCTAACCGAATATCCCAAATTCTAGACTTAGTTGGCCCAGCAAAATGGCAACATGCTGCAAGTGCGGATAACCCAGCGGATCTTGGGACAAGAGGTTGCAAGCCACTGCACCTCACCAGCACTACACTCTGGTGGAATGGTCCAACATGGCTAACAGAATCACAAGAATTCTGGCCAAAGTCTCCCGCTCGTAATATAATACCGCCGGAAAGTTGAAAATTTTCATATCACTCCAGAAGAGGATGATATTCTCCACCGATTTTCGTCATTTGCTAGAGCACTTAGAGTAGTCGCTTACATGCACAAATTCATTCAAAGACTTAAACTAACTTACGCATTCCGACTTGCAACATGCCAAGGTCAGTCTAATATTATATACACAAACTCGCTATTTCAGCAAAGAGAAGTCAAAGTTGCTCGAAAAGCGACCTCTCGAAAAGGGAAGCTCACTTCTCGTCTTAAATCCATTCTTGGATTCTAAGGGATTAATAAGGGCAAATGGAAGATTGGCGAACTCCAGCCTTAGTTATAACGAACGACATCCCATCATTATTCCAGAGAAATCCCGTTTTACTCATTTATTCCTAATATACCTTCACCAGCTTACACTACATGGTGAGCACCGCTTGATGCAGCAAATGGTCCGACAAGAATTTTATATACCGCGACTAAAGCCACAACTTAAAAAGACGATTTTTATGTGTAAACAATGTACCTTGTACAAACATAAAATGCGTACGCAGATCATGGCAGCTTTACCACCTGAACGCTGCAATTATGCTCTACCTTTTACTATTACTGGGGTTGATTTTGCTGGACCTTTCCAGATAAAGGCCTCAATGTTAAGATCATCTACATTTAGAAAAGGGTATGTGGCTGTTTTTGTATGTTTTACGACAAAGGCAGTACACCTCGAGCTTTGTTCAGATCTGACAACTGCGGCTTTCCTCGCAGCATTCGCACGCTTTGTCGGACGACGCGGATTTCCCTCAAAGATTATGAGCGACAATGGGAAAAACTTTATCGGAGCTCAAAGAGCCACCGAAAAGGAGTTCATAAACTTTATGAAAGAAGTTTCCCCTGAAATAGTTAAAAAATATGCACCCCAAGGGATCGATTGGCAGTTCATACCTCCATGTTCTCCACACATGGGCGGACTTTGGGAATCAGCAGTCAAAAGCTTTAAGTCCCATTTAAAGAAAACGGCTGGTAATCATAAATTCAATTATGAGGAGTTTACTACACTACTCACTCGTATCGAAGCCGTATTAAATTCAAGACCTATATCACCACTCTCGCAAGATCCCTCCGATTTCACAGCTCTTACACCTGGACACTTCCTCAGAGGAGCTCCTCTTCTCGCCATACCTGAGACAGAAGGAGACTCACTCACTTTAATAAATCGACGGGAAAGAATCAAGATTCTCCATCATGAATTCAGCCACAGATGGAAGGAGGACTATCTTAAAGATCTCCATAAGAGGTATCGATGGAAAACGATCCAGAAGGAACCCAGTACAGGCGAATGCGTCATCATACAGGACGAATGCCTTACCCCAACCGAATGGCGACTAGGTCGCATTGAAAAGGTACATCGGGGACGAGATGGTCTTATCAGAGTAGTTGATGTGCGAACACAAACTGGCCTACTAACTCGACCACTAGTAAAATTGTGTTTTCTTCCAAATATCGAAGAACCGATAACTGAAAACAAGCGAACGCAAACGCATACATAAAATTAAACCATAATTAATTAAAAAATACACCGTTTACAATCCGTTTAATTCGAAATACTACCGTTATACAACCTAAAACCAATGAGCGATAACAATTGAACCGAAAAAAATATGTATAATATACGATGATATATGTATCTATCTCTCAAAACAAGTACCCAATAACATAATTCAATAGATGAACCATACAATGTTTTAATATAATGTATTCCTATTCCAATAGAAATGGACATAGAAGACATCCAACTTACTCCCAAGACTATGAAATCCGCCATCGCTGCACCTAGAGCATCAGCTCCACCCATCGCTGCACCAAGGACACGAAGAGTCTTGAGTCCGCCAAGGCAATCATCTGTTGCAACACCCAGGGATACGTATGAAGATCCATTCGAAGAAAACTTGCCTCCACGATGCAGCTTATGCCATCGGCCCCACGTTCTGAAGAGGTGCACTATCTTCAAAAGCATGAAGCCAGCTCAGCGCCAACAGATCGCTCGCGCACACGGCCATTGCATGAATTGCTTGGCAGACTCCCACACCACATTCGAATGTCCAACCGACGGGTCATGCCAATACTGTCAACGCGCTCATCATACACTGTTTCATCGATTCCCTCGTCGAGTCAATCCGCCAGCAAACCACGCAAGTAACAGACACAGACAACACGAGGATCCTGTCCAGCGCCGAAGAGGGCACCATTCCAGACGCACCAGGGGAGCGCACTCACGACCACCTGCACCAACCTACGGTCATCGTAATCCACAACGTAAGCCAACGGGACTGAACGCCGTAGTGAGCACTCTGCAACGGTTGCAAAGACTTCTAGGCGACTAATCCGCCTAGGGGGGCCGGGATGTTTATGCGACATCCGGTCGTGCGATATTTTGCTACGCCGCATAATCATCCTCGCAGCACTCATCGCACAAAATCCACACACAACATACTACAGGTCACACAACCCAATACAACACAACATGTCATCCACACAACCACAGCTACACATCATACCAACCACACTACACACCAACACTTCGCCTTTTTCACCACTCACAACCGATACAAAAGAATTGTTCACATCGAAATGAGGGCTTTTTCTTCGTTTACCCGTGACTGCTAAGGTTTTTTTTCGCCATCGAGTCGTTCGTCAACGCAACGCTGCGTACCACTAGTGAACTAAAAACTTTCAAGTGAATTTTCAAATTGTTAACTGAACAAAAGTTCCGATAATTTTTGTGTAAGGAAAATAACATTGTGTAACAATCGATAAGCATTGAAAAAAGAAATAAAGAATTACAAATAAAAGGAATTCGTTTTGAAAAGGAAATATTGAACCAATTTCGAATTGTGATTTTAGTGAACTTATGAGGTGCAAGTGCAAGTGAGTACATCACCGACATCCGAGTGAACAAAAGGTTTGCAATTAAACTCTTCTGCTTCCCCCGGCGGGTACTGCGTCGAATACTTTCAGAGCTGGAGTGTTTTCATCCACCCGGACAACATGACCTAGCCAGCGTAGCCGCTGTCTTTTAATTCGCTGAACTATGTCAATGTCGTCGTATATCTCGTACAGCTCATCGTTCCATCGAATGCGATATTCGCCGTGGCCAACACGCAAAGGACCATACATCTTTCGCAGAACTTTTCTCTCGAAAACTCGCAACGTCGACTCATCCGTTGTTGACATCGTCCAAGCCCCTGCACCATATAGCAGGACGGGAATTATGAGTGACTTATAGAGTTTGGTTTTTGTTTGTTGAGAGAGGACTTTGCTTCTCAATTGCCTACTTAGTCCGAAGTAGCACCTGTTGGCAAGAGTTATCCTGCGTTGGATTTCTAGGCGAAATTATCTACAACTTCAAAGTTATGACTGTCAACAGTGACGTGAGTGCCAAGTCGCGAGTGCGACGACTTTTTGTTTGATGACAGGAGATATTTCGTCTTGCCCTCATTCACTGCCAGACCCATTTCTTTTGCTTCCTTGTCCAGTCTGGAGAAAGCAGAACTAACGGCGCGGGTGTTGTGGCCGATGATATCAATATCATCGGCATACGCCAGTAGTTGTACACTCTTTTAGAAGATGGTACCTTCTCTGTTGAGTTCTGCAGCTCGAACTATTTTCTCCAGAAGCAGGTTGAAAAAGTCGCACGATAGGGAATCGCCTTGTCTGAAACCTCGTTTGGTATCGAACGGCTCGGAGAGGTCCTTCCCGATCCTGACGGAGCTTTTCGTGTTGCTCAACGTCAGTTTACACAGCCGTATTAGTTTTGCGGGGATACCAAATTCAGACACCGCGGCATAAAGGCAGCTCCTTTTCGTGCTGTCGAAAGCAGCTTTGAAATCGACGAATAGGTGGTGTGTGTCGATTCTTCTTTCACGGGTCTTTTCCAAGATTTGACGCATGGTGAATATCTGGTCGGTTGTTGATTTACCAGGTCTGAAGCCACACTGATAAGGTCCAATCAGTTTGTTGACGGTGGGCTTTAATCTTTCACACAATATGCTCGATAGAACCTTGTACGCGATGTTGAGGAGGCTTATCCCACGGTAGTTGGCGCAGATTGTGGGGTCTCCTTTTTTATGGATTGGGCAGAGCACACTTAGATTCCAATCGTTGGGCATGCTTTCGCCCGACCATATTTTACAAAGAAGCTGATGCATGCTCCTTATCAGTTCTTCGCCGCCGTGTTTGAATAGCTCGGCCGGTAATCCGTCGGCCCCTGCCGCTTTGTTGTTCTTCATGCGGGCAATTGCTATTCGAACTTCTTCATGGCCGGGTAATGAAACGTCTGCTCCATCGTCATCGATTGGGGAATCGGGTTCGCCTTCTTCTGGTGTTATGCGTTCACTGCCATTCAGCAGGCTGGAGAAGTGTTCCCTCCATAATCTAAGTATGCTCTGGGCATCGGTGGCTAGATCACCTTTGGGGGTTCTACAGGAGTATGCTCCGGTCTTGAAACCTTCTGTAAGCCGCCGCATTTTTTCGTAGAATTTTCGAGCGTTACCCCTGTCGGCCAGCTTATCAAGCTGTTCGTACTCACGCATTTCGGCCTCTTTCTTTTTCTGTCTGCAAATGCGTCTCGCTTCCCTCTTCAACTCTCGGTATCTATCCCATCCCGCACGTGTTGTGGTCGATCGTAACGTTGCGAGGTAGGCAGCCTGTTTTCTCTCCGCTGCGACACGGCACTCGTCGTCGTACAAGCTGTTCTTTTGCACTTTCGGAAAACCAATGGTTTCGGTTACAGCTGTACGTAAGGAGTTTGAAATGCCGTCCCACAGTTCCCTTATACCCAGTTGTTGACGAGTGCTCTCAGAGAGTGAAAGCCGAGTAGAGAATCGTTCGGCTGTCTGTTGTGATTGCAGCTTCTCGACGTCGAACCTTCCTTGTGTTTGTTGGCGTGCGTTTTTTGCTGCACAGAGGCGGGTGCAAATCTTAGCTGCAACAAGATAGTGGTCCGAGTCGATGTTGGGACCTCGGAGCGCACGCACATTTAAAACACTGGAGACGTGTCTTCCGTCTATCACAACATGATCGATCTGGTTGGTAGTTTTTCGATCCGGAGACGGCCAGGTAGCTTGATGAATCTTCTTATGCTGGAATCTAGTACTACAGATAACCATATTTCGGGCCCCGGCGAAGTCGATCAGCCTCAACCCATTTGGGATGTTTCCTCGTGTAGGTTGAATTTACCGACCGTAGTGCCAAAGATACCTTCTTTGCCCACCCTGGCGTTGAAGTCGCCAAGCACGATTTTTACATCGTGGCGGGGGCATCTCACATAAGTGCGCTCCAAGCACTCATAAAAGGCATCTTTGGTCACATCGTCCTTCTCTTCCGTCGGGGCGTGAGCGCAAATCAGCAATATTTTGAAGAATCTCGCTTTGATGCGGATTGTGGCTAGACGTTCATTCACCGCAGTGAATGATAGTACTCGGCGACGGAGTCTCTCTCCCACCACGAATCCCACACCAAACTTGCGCTCCTTTATATGGCCCCTGTAGTAAATGTCACAAGGACCTACTCGTCTCTGTCCTTGTCCCGTCCATCGCATTTCTTGGACGGCGGTGATGTCAGCCTTTGTTTTCACGAGGACATCAACCAGCTGGGCAGCGGCATATTTGCATTTAAAGTTCAAAAATTCCACTAACTAAAACGCGCATTTCACCTATTTATAATTAATTTTACACTTATATTTTATATCCACTAATACTCCGCTAATTCTTTTCTAACCATTTATTTTAAATTAAATAGTGCAAAAATAATTTTTATTCAATATTTAACTTTTGTTCAATTATTTTTTTTCACACAATAACAAAAGGATGCATTGTATCTAATAATCATTGTTACCTTACGTATGTACATATTTTACAGAAGAACCAAAAGAAATAACGAAAACAAATAATCCCCAATGACAGGAAATAAATAACACATTAGTTTTCGTAGAATTCCTTTCTGCATTTCGAGATGAACTCTTTTTTGCGTTGGCGGATTCCGCCTCGTTTCAAAAAAATAATCCTGGTCGGACCAACACCTGGGCGCTATCAGTTATTTCGCCTTTTTTCCTTTTTGCGTTGGCGGCCTTCGACCGCGTTTCAAAACAATAAGCATATTTGCACCAACACCTGGCGTGATTAGTTCTTTCGCGTTGAACTGCTTTTTTCGTTGGCGGCCTTCGGCCGCTCTGCAAACAAATAACCCTCGTGGGAGCAACATCTGGGTGTTCTTAGTTCTTTCGCGTTGAACTTCTTCCAAGTTCTCGGCTATAGAACGTGATTTTGCAAATATTTTTCAAAAGTATTTTTTGGGTGTATAACATAATGCCGACAATCAAAATCTCGAAATTTAGAATCCCGACAGTCAAAATACCGACAAATCAAAACACCGACAAATCAAAATACCGAGAAATCAAAACATCGACAAATCAAGAAAAGGTGGCGTTGTTCGTTTGAGGCCCTACGGCCTTGTCGTCATTTTGGTTTGCCAGTATTTTGATTTTTCGGTGTTTTGTTTTGTCGGTATTTTGATTTAGCTGCATATATAAATTTTGTCGGTATTTTGATATGTCGACATTTTGAATTTCGATATTTTAAGTGTATCCCGTATTTTTAACAAGAGCTGTTACCTACCGCGAAAACTCGTCCTCAAAGCATTGCGGCTGGACGTGCCCGAGAGATTCTCTGTTTAATGAATGATGACGATGCTTTATGGATGGAAGAAGACGATGTTGATACGAAAGATGTTCCTGGCATCCAAGTTCAGAACGAAAATGAAGTGCCTGATTTACCAGTAGTAAATGATATAAAGGAGTGGGTCAAAAGTACGTGGACACAAGATGATTTAAGTTTTGTATTTTTAATTAGCATAATTAAGTATCTATTATTTCTTGACTAGTCATTCGTTGCCTCTGTATTTTAATATTTAACTAAATGTTGATGTTATTAAAAATTATTCAATAAATAGAATAACCTGTTTTTTTTTATTTTTTGATAAATCCATAAAATTGGAAAATGTGTGACGTCACGACAGGGGGGAGTTCAAAATGCGACAAGGACGGGGAGAGGGGTTAAAAAGTCCTTAAATTCGTGTGACCTAATTTATGGATGGTCCCTAACGTTATTTTACCAACAGAAGCATAAAATAGCACTGATATATCATTTGTGATAGCAAATGATAACTTAAATGACAAAAATTTCACTATGACCAAAATATTTAAATTTCTTTCAAGTGAATTTTTAATACGGCAAAAAAACAAATTGTAGACATAAACTATTAGATATGTCGCTGCTGTCTACAAAATATTCAAGAAGCTGGCTTCGAGTCGTCGTTTGTAGACAAGATTTCACTGTCGTGCAGTCGGCTTTGTGTTCAAAGCTTTACACTAGAATAAGTTAGACATCCCTTGAACGCTGCTTTGAGTAATGCAGCATCCACGGCCGGATAAAATTGCGAGTCCGTAGAGCCAACCAGAGATCACAAAAAAATAATGTATCCTTGATTCATTTGTTCTCTTTTTTATGACTAGGTACATAAATATATGTACTTAAAATATTACACATAAAAAATAAAATAATATTGTAATTTCAATGTAATTCTGATAAAATTGTATATATAGCTTTATAAATTTAAACGTTTATAGTACACGTTTTTTAATTAAATGCATATTATTGGCTTGACTACATAATTAACTTTATACGAAAGCTGCGTTGGCGGCAATATATCGTTTAACTGAAAGTTACTAACTAACCGTGTTTAAGGGCGATAAAATGAGATTTAAAAAAATAATAGTTTTAAAATAGATTCTCCAAAATTGTGTGTATGTGTATTTAAGTTTAATTAAAATCCCATTTATTTGGATTAACTGTAATATTGTTTTTACTGGCTAAACATGAAATAATTTATTTCTGTGTTCTTTATTTCTTGTTGGAGTTCCGTTATAATTTAATGGGTAACTGTTTCATTGTTTTTAAATTAGGATACTTTTAAGCTTCCAGCTCCAAAGCAACACCAATCTTGTGACCGCCAGCATTGAAGTTTTTGCCATCAATCAAAGCGGAAAGACTAACTGTGATACCATCACGTACTCGTTGTTGGTAACCCAAACCAACTTGGCTAGCGTTGTTCACCTTCGCACGAACGCTAATGTCATCGTCAATAAGGTACTTGCCACCAAGACCAAACTTGGTATTGTTACCACCAGATGTCCAGGATAATTGGACGGCAACATCAAGTTTTGGAGTACATTTCTGGAAAATTGAACCGGTAAACTCTTGGCCATCATTGCTGCAAATATAAAAATATTAAATTCTTCCTTTTCGTGTATAAAACTTATTACATACACAGCTGTATGCAGCACAAAGTCCTTTGCAGCATAGCCCAAAGCAAAATTGTTGGTTTTCAAGGAATTGTTTTGGGTATCGAAAGCAGTCTGGTAACCAGCCAACCAACCTTCATAACCCAATACGGCTGATGCATTGATGAGTGGACCATTAAGGTCAACATTCACGTCAGAGTCTACCTTCACATTTTCGTGACCATAGGCAGCCTTAAATTTTCCAGTTTTGTTGCTAAAAACAAACAAAAGAAAAATATTATTATAAAAAAAAATTGTTAATTTTTAATTTGTCTCACCCTGATTGAGGCGCGAAAGTAGCTTCGAATGCCAACTTTAAACCTTCTAACAACTTATCTTGAACAGATACTTCGGTGAACAAGGTGTTATCTGTGTTCCATTTTTCGGTTAAGCTTAAACCATAATCCTTAACCTTATATTTTGTCTCCAGTGATCCAAATACTTTGCCAGACTCCTGGTTGGAATGCCCGGCTGTGTTGAATTCAATACCAGAGGGGGTCTTTGTCTTACAATCCAACTTCCATAGGCCAAAATGGTAACCTCTGCTGAAGACATCGCGGGCTTGTTTGCCAAGATCAGGATATGATGGAGGAGCCATCTGCAGTTTAAAGATTTAGGAAAAAAGTCAATTTATTACTGTTCTAAGATATTTTGAAAGTTGTTGTGTATTTTATTTTTTTAAATAAACGTAAAATATATGTGTACGTTTTTTAGGCTAAATTTTGAGTGATTAAAAATTCTCAAATTATTGATTGATTAGACTCGTGTAGACAAAGTAAATATTTTATAAAGGTACAGAAATACGTGTTTATACTTGAAATTATTAGTAAACAAATAAAATAATACACATTAAAGTTTTTAAGAATCAGTTTAACCTTTCGAAGATGCATCTAGTATTTTAAAAAGTGAAAAGGCTGGTTAAGAACTATGATTGACTAAATATGGAATATGGACACAAAACAAAATATGAATATAAAAATTATTGATAATCACTCACATTTCATCAGCTTAAGGAATGAAACATGAATAATATTGATGGGATTGTACACCCAGCAAGTTTTTGTACATATAGTATAATTATACATTCATGCATATAAAGATTTTACGACTTGCTAAACAAGGGCTAACGGCCAAAACGTAACTAAAGCAACAAACATACACCAGCCGCGGAAATATTTATTTTTTTCTTATGATGATGTAACAAATTTGATTTTTGCTGCATGGAGACGTGAGGGGTTTAGTTATCTGCATGTGTTTAAAGCAATATCTATATACGCTTTTTAACAAAAATACCTATACAAAAGATTATGGTTGATAAGTTACACAGTTCAAAAATAAAATATTGACTTATATTTTCATAGTTCACAAAATATTTTAAACTCGTGATTTCATATTTAAGCCATCTTTTAGTAACTACTCATACATATAAAAGTAATAAACACATAAAAGAAAATGTATACACGGATTTATACACACATTTTAAGAAAGTGGTGGCAGCAAAAATAGACGAAAGTTTATCATTTAGGTACATATGTATGTACGAAATTATCTTCATTGATCTATCACAAAATTATTCTCACATGATTTCTAGATTTACAAAGCAAATTCACGTCGAGATTTTGTTCTTTAACTATCCTTTCTCTGTTGTCGTTTTTTTCGACAATAGAACATTAAATCTGTAAACTTAGTTCAAAAAAGCAAACGAATGATAAAAACTTTGCAACATATCTGTTTGTTACGTAACAAGAGAAAATAGCATATTCACCACCCTAGGCAAATTGTATATGTAAGTTTTTAATTCATTTATAACATGCCGGTGACTTATATTTTCTCTCTCCATGGCATACATTTATATGAACGTACATGATTATATATTTCTATTTCGCGAAAATTTAACAGCTAATAGTGTGAACCTTCATTCTATTACTTATTTTGTAGAAATACTAGTGCTAATTGAAACGAGACGAATAAGATTATTGATAGCTCAAAAAGGTGGCCCACTATAGATTAAAACAAGAAAAACAAATTTATAGTTTACCACTGTCACCCCATATATCACCAGCTAAACAACTTAGAAATTGTTAGTACAACCATTCTCTTTTGTAGGTTATGAAATCACTTTTGCATTTTTATGCTATTATTCACATACTATGGCTTTGTATAACTTTAATTAACTATACAATTTTTCAAACGTTTTTATGTATTCTTCATGATTTTTATTTCAACATTTTAATTAATTTTATACTTACACTAACAATGTCACGAGCAAGATGTAGGAATACAACGACCACGACGAACAGCAGAAATTTTGTGAGCCTTCTAACAGGATGAACATGTAGTGAAAGAAAAATAAGTTCATTTATATAAGTGTGCCCAAGTTCCATAAAAAAACTGAAAAACACCCATTTATCAATACTTGAAGGTTTGCGACTTTGATTCAAATTTATAATAGCCCTGGTACACGACAGCGCTAATTTGGGCACAATTCCGATTTCTTTGGCGCCGCGATTTGAAGGTACCGTTGGAAAGAGGAACCCCTCTATAGGTACCGCAAACATTTAGTTTACGAGATATTCGACCTTAAAGTTCAAAAATTCCCAAAACTCGAACATTTCAACAAGCTATTTTACTACATTAAACACACTTAACTCACATTTTTCACTTCAAATTAATTAAATTAAACTATAAACTTTTAAATAAATCCATATTTTACACTATTAGCAGTTTTTGACCTAAGAAATCTTTATTTTAAAAATTACATTTTACACTCGTAGCGAACATCATGAGTGTGCTAAAAATTACGACGAAATGGAGCACTGCCATGTGATAATAGGGAAATTGCCCACAGATATAAAATTTATAAAATTTAACTATTTTATAACGAAAACTCAAATTTTGCTTCAATATGAGTGCATGATAACCAAAAAATATAACCACTTTAACCATTTTATAACGACGTATAACGTATATCTTATAGAGCAGGAATTATCTACCTTAAGACAGGGTTCTAGGTCCTGTGGGGAATTCTACGATGAGGTAGAAAAGAAGCTAACGTTACTAACTAATAAGACTATAATGTCTTACGAGAGTAGCGTGGCAGAAATTATAAACGAGAAATATAGGGCAGATGCCCGAAGAGTTTTCATTTCCGGCTTAAGGAAGCCCTTATGCGATATACTTTTCGCTTCACGGCCGTCTGACCTTCCGTCTGCTCTTGCTTTAGCACAGGAGGTAGACTCAAACCATGAGCGGTATGCGTTCGCGGCCAATTTTGCTGCCAGGAACGTCGAGGGCAACCACATTAAAAAAAATAATAATATAATTTCAAGCCAGAACAACCATAGGACAAACACTTACGATCCACCCTCAGCTCATAAGGGCCCACACTACTATAGTAATAGGCAGTACAAACCCGGACATGCACCTCATTTTACGGAAAATCAAAGGGTAAATAACGGACGTGACAGCGACAGACTAGTTTAGCGGAACCAATGGACGTTGATCCATCCTTATCAAAATTTAAACACCAATCGTTTGACAGAGACCGAGGTGCCTATCAAGGAAACAGTAATAGAACGCAACAGGGCTATCAACAAAAACGTCCAGCAAATTCTGGACGTTACACAGGACCAAAGATCCAACGTGTTAATCATCTGGAGGAGGAAGTTGAGCTACAGAGTGAATCATTGTACGATGCAGAAGCCGAACAAGCGGCGGATAACGTAAGTTTAGATCAACTTAATTTTTTAGGGGAAGGTCTCTCCTACCCTGGATTTCAAAGTCCCTAGGAGGGAAGGATGAAACTCCTTATCGATACCGGTGCGTCGAGGAGTTATATGAAACCAACACCGGCTTTAAGGACACAACATTTCAGGGACACATTCTCTGTAAAATCTATTCACGGGGTTACTTCTATCATGAAAAAATGCTACATAAAAATATTTGGCGTAGTGGCAGAATTTTTCATCTTACCGGACTTAACATCATTTGATGGCGTGATTGGGCTCGACATACTAAACAGGGTCCATGCGAACATTGACCTTAAATCGAACACAATAAATCATGATTTTGGTGAGGAGGAAATCTTCTTCATTTCTAGTCATGACGTAAGCCATCTTATGCTTCAAACAAATCTAGTACCAACAGACGTTAGCGAAGATTTTTCTAGGATGATCAAAAGGATGAATGGGGTTTTTGCTGACCCCAATGAAGCACTACCATACAATACAAAAGTGATAGCAACAATTCGCACGGAGGACGAAACACCAGTTTACTCAAGATTATACCCGTACCCACTGAGTGTAGCGGATTTCGTGGACAAAGAAATCAAGGACTTGTTAGCAAATGGAGTTATCCGCCCATTAAGATCACCGTTTAACAACCCTATATGGGTGGTAAAGAAAAAGGGGGTAGACGAAAACGGACAGGCGAAGCAGAGATTAGTTATTGATTTGCGGAAGCTCAATGAAAAAACTATCGGTGATAAATACCCAATTCCTGACATAACAGGAATTCTTTCCAATTTAGGTGGTAGTAAATACTTCACCACTTTGGACTTAAAATCTGGTTTCCATCAGATTAAACTATTGGAGCGTGATAGGGAAAAAACAGCTTTCTCTGTCAAGAATGGCAAGTATGAATTTTGCCGGTTACCTTTTGGATTAAAAACGCGCCGAGCATCTTTCAACGCGCCATAGACGACGTATTAAGAGAGCATATTGGGAAAAGCTGTTTTGTTTATGTAGACGATGTTATTATTCTTTCGGAAAACAAACAGCAGCATCTGAAAGATATAGAATTAATTTTAAATGAATTATTTAGGGCCAACATGAGAGTGTCGGTTGAAAAATCCAATTTTTTTAGGACTGAGGTCGAATACCTGGGGTTCTTGGTTTCACAAGGAGAAATAAAAACGTGTCCAGACAAAGTCGACACAATACGAAGTTTCCCTGAGCCCACCACTATAAGGGGACTCAGATCATTCCTAGGTTTAGCAGGTTATTATAGATGTTTTATAAGGGATTTCGCTAGAATATCAAAACCATTATCGAGCATAATGAGAGGCGAAAACGGTCGAGTTACTGCGTCCCAATCAAAAAAATTAGAATGGATTTGACGGATGAACAGAAAAAGACCTTCGAAACAATTAAAGAAATTTTAGCGTCAGAGGATGTAACCCTGACGTATCCAGATTTTAACAAACCATTTGACCTAACTACTGACGCGTCGGCTCATGCTATAGGCGCCGTCCTCTCTCAGGAGGGCAAACCGATTACCATGATTTCTCGCACTTTGTCCGGGAGCGAGGAGCATTACGCTACCAATGAAAGGGAATTGTTAGCTATTGTATGGGCATTGAAAGCTCTTAGAAACTACCTATATGGCGTAACAAAACTTAATGTTTATACTGACCACCAGCCGCTGACCTTTGCGGTTTCGGATAGGAATCCTAATTCGAAAATTAAAAGATGGAAAGCCTTCATAGACGAATGCAACGCAAAGCTAATCTACAAACCAGGAAAGGAAAATGTGGTGGCAGACGCTCTATCTAGGCAACATATAAATGCTTTAGATAACACGAGCGTCGAGACAATTCATAGCGAGGAATCATCAACCCATACAATTGAAAGTTCGGAAAAACCGGTAAATTGCTTCCGCAACCAGATTATTGTGGAGCTGGGTACAGAACCTCAAAGAAAAACTTTTATAATTTTTGGAAAAAAGACAAGACATATCATTTCTTATCGAGAAAAAAAGGATTTATTAAAACTTTTACAGGAGACCGTAAACACAACAGCAGTAAACGGAATACACGCGTGCACTTGCACAGTTTCAACACGAACTGGTCGAAATGTTTCCAACATTTAAATTCAGACATTCGTAGAAATTCGTTAACGACATTACGAATCCGAATGAGCAGCAGGAAATTATCGCTGCTGAACATAACAGAGCGCATCGAGCAGCGCAGGAGAACACAAAACAAATTCTAGAGGATTATTTCTTTCCAAAAATGGAGAAAAAAGTTAAACAATTTGTGGGAAATTGTCGAACTTGCTCGCGGGCGAAGTATGATCGGCACCCAAAGAAGCAGCTTATTGCTCAAACGCCCATACCAACATATTGTGGAGAAATTCTCCACATCGACATATTTTCTACCGGGTCCAAGTTCTTCTTGACGTGCATCGACAAGTTTTCAAAATTTGCGATAGTGCAGTTGTTGAATTGAAGTTACTCAACATGTTTTTCGGTACTCGAATAGTTTACCGCGACAATGAGAAGTCGCTGAATTCACACAGCATCAAAGCTACATTAAAGAATCACTTCAATATCGACATTGCGAATGCTCCACCACTACATAGTACATCAAATGGTCAGGTGGAGCGATTCCATAACACACTAATGGAAATAGCACGATGCCTTAAACTTGACAAAAATCTTGATGATGTTGAGGAAATTGTCCTTTTAGCTACGATTGAGTATAACAGGTCCATTCACACAGTAACGGGGATGAAGCCCCTTACCGTATTTCGTTCAATTAAAGATGACAACCAAATACCATGCTGCTTAAGAAACGCACTGGAAAGAGAACTAACAACTCATAATAAGAACAGGCAGGATAGGGAGTTCCCTGTTGGAGAAAAAGTACTTGTTAAAAATAACAGGAGACTAGGCAATAAGCTTACGCCTCTTTATACTGAGGAAGAGGTGGAAAAGGACTTGGGTACAACAGTTTTAATAAAAGGGAGGAGGGTCCATAAGGACAACCTTCGTTAAACTTAATCCTACACCTAGGTTGTAGGTGTTTCTAATGATAAACAATTAACAAAAAGTTTCATATATGTTTTTAGGATTTTCATAACTTTGGCCATATCAATATGGGCAACGACAGGAAGGTTAATCGACTATACCAATGCAAGGTACATTCCGGTGGTCGGTGAGGACCTTGTAATTTGGGAGAATTCAGGACACATCAAGCATGTTACCAACTTGACACTTTACGAATTACTGAGAGACGAGACAATTAATGCCACAGACCACTTTCCTCAGTCACATATGAGGAAGTTACTAGACGCGGACATAAGCCAGATAAGTCGACTGATACAAATGATAAACGCTCACCACAGACAGGCGAGAAGCCTGAATGCTCTAGGGACAGTCCTGAAGTACATTACCGGAACTCCTGACCATGACGACTTCAATAGATTAATGAACACAGAAGAACAGCTAATTAACTCGCAGGACAGACAGTTTACCATAAACACTCAAGTACAGAAAGAAATCAATAACCTTACCATTACAGTAAATAAAATCCTGAAATTAACAAAAGAAAGAGAATAAACACTGGTCACCTTTATGACATACTTCTGGCTAGAAACAGAGCAATTATTACGGAATTAAATAACATTATGACAGCTGTCACTTTCGCCTAAATTGGGGTCTTAAGTCCCATTCCCTTAGACAGTAACGAAATAAATTTCATAACAGGAGACGAGCACTTCACTGACCTTACCGTGGCCGATGTTATGACAGTAGCTAGAATTAAGATATTACAGTATAATAACATAATTTACTTTTTAATAAGATATCCGATTCCTATGTTTAGATGTAAGAAAATTCTTATTTTACCAGTAGCTCATGGCCACCAAATCCTGCACCTTGAAGAATCCATCTTAGCCAAGTGTTATAACCATACCGTAGCCGTAAAGAACTGCAGCGACACAACGCCAACGTTTTGCTTACAATCTCCGACTACATCATGCGCTCTGCAGCTACTGACTCGCAACACCGCTAATTGCAGTACAACATTTAACAACCTCACACCAATTTCACCGATTAGTGACGGCCTTGTTGTCATCAATGACCAATTGGCTGTCATCGAGGAAAATAATGAGGTCCCTATTACGGTCAACGGAACATACCTCGTGGTCTTCAAAAACAACGTAAAGATTAATGGTACGACTTTTTATAACGAAAATTCTACCTTGCCTCTAAAACCTGAAACTCCATGGGCTTCTACAATCAACTTGACGCTGCACACAGAAATATTAAGCGCTTCTTATCTTCACCATGTGAATCTAGAGAATGTTCAAAGGATCAATCACCTGCAGCGATCAATCCATTATGGCCACGTTACAGGTTTCTCAGCCTTTGGTGTCTTATTAATCATGGCATTCACTGTTCACGTCCTTCTCAGGATAAGGAGGACCAAGAGAGAGATTATCATAGCCAGGTCCGTTGAAACTGCAATTAAAACCGCTTCTTTGAGGACCGAGGACGTTCCCCATTTAGAAGGGCAGGAGTTATCGCGAGAAAACGACACACCCTAATTCCCGTCGTAATAAGAGCCTACCACTCTGCACATGTCGCTAAGTTAGCACATTTTGCGTGAGAACATTGGCCAGACATCAAAGTAAACTAACACCATGCACGAGGCGCAAGGTCAGCAAAACGTCAGCAGAGGAGCCACAACGCGATGCGGGTTGGTGGCTTGAGCTAAGTTAGGGATAATTATAAGTTTCACTTTATACTTGACAACTAAGCCGAGATGACGGCAAATAAAGTAATTTTGAATTAAACATTACATTTGAGTAATTTGCACCATGGTTTTATATGATCTACACTACAAGTGTTCCAATAACGTCTTTGAATGTGTTGAATCTGGAAGATCTTCAATGATATATCTATCGTAGTTGAGTACCTTCGTAACGATATATGGACCTTTGAAAACTGGATCCAGCTTATGTGACTCGCCTGTCGCATTATGAACATTATCGATGACCATTAAGTCCCCGATATCGTATTTTCGTGGTGACTGATGCAGTTTGTCGTAACGATTTTTCCATTCAGTCCTCTCCGCCATGATATTGTTCGCTGCTTCTTCTCGTTTAATATCGATATCTACGTTACCTCTATCGTCATCGTGTAATGCTTGTATCATCCTGTTATAAGTTACGTCTCTGGGATTAAAATGAAACACGAGTTCGTTTGGTGTAAATTTGGTGACCTCATTACGTTGAGAATTTATACACCATTGGATGTTTAAAAGGTCATTGTCCCATGTTCTGAACGTCTCACTCGTACATTTTAAAGCATTGAGGACAGTCCTATTTACTCGTTCCACCTGCCCGTTGCCCCTCGGTGTTCGTACAGCAATTTTATTATGTTGAATACCATGCTTATCGATGAACTCCTGAAATTGTTTAGAAGTGAATGCTGTACCTCGATCAGACGTTATTTTACGTGGTTTCCCAAAGATTGCCATCATGTCTTCAAGTGTTTTCAATACTGGTCCCGTTTTGGTATTACGAACAACTTTTAATATTACATACTTACTAAAACCACATACAATTACAAATATGTATGAAAACCCTGACTTGCTGCGTTGAAATGGTCCCACATGGTCAATAAAAATATACCTAAATGGGATCGGCAAAATATCGCTTACGTGCATTTGGCTTTCAGCTTTTCCTACTTTAACTTTGTTTAAACAACATTCATCGCATGCTTGCATATATGACTTTACATACCGTCTCATTCTAGGAAATTCCAAAAATGTTTACTTAATCGTTGTAGTGTTTTCTCTACTGAAAAATGTCATCGTGACATGACTTAACGACTCGCCATCTTACTGCTTTTGGAACCGCTAGCCTTAACTGATCTCCTACCTTGCGGAATAATCGATTGTTGTGCATCTTATAATCAGTTTTCATTAGTTTAATCGTAGCTTCATCTGCAATTATTATATTATCGTTAACCTCTGGTGTGCTATTAAGCTGCAATACTTTCTCTGCTACAGTGTTTAAACTAGTCGTGGTCTCAACTGGCGCTCGACTAAGAGTGTCGGCATGTTGCATTTTCAAACCCGATCGATGTTTACATTCAAAGTCAAACTCCTGAAGTCGTCTGGCAATGCGTCGTCTAAGTGGTCTAAGTCTTTAGTCGTTGCCACCGCGTTACAATCCGTTCGTACTATAAATGAAAATAAATATACACGTAGTCGTTCAAGCGTCTCGACAATGGCTAAAACTTCTAGTTCATGTGAAGGATAATTTGATTCGTCTGCATTACATCGTCTGCTGTAGTAGTGCCTTTCATGCCTCTCCGTTGAATCGAATAATACTAGTACTGATTGACTAGAAAGCGCTCGTTTCAATTTCTCGAACGCCATTGCATGTTCGTCTGTCCATTTAAATATCTGTCCCTGCTTTAATAAAGTTGTAAGTGACTTTGCCGTGCTCCCGTAGTCTGGGATGAATTTTCTGAAGAATCCTGTCAAGCCAAGGAATCGTCTCACATCACTAGCTTTGGTCGGCTGTGGAAAAGCTTCAATAGATTTAGTTTTCTCTTGACCTGGACTTATACTTTCTTGGCTAACAACATGCCCTAAAAACTTCACTTTTCTCGCCATGAACGTACATTTGCTTGGCTTTAATGTAAGCTCGCTTTCCATACTGCATTTAAAAACTCGGCTAGCACCTCTACCCCTTCACTAACCGTTTTGGTTGCAATAATTACTTCATCAACGTAACTTATAATCTTGTTTCTATTTCGTAAACCTCGTATAAGTTGAATAATCATTTCTTGGAAAACCATTGGAGCATTTCGTAATCCAAATGGCATTACATTGAATTCAAACAGTCCCTCCGGAGTTATAAATGCTGTCAACTTTTTACTATTGTCAGGCAATGGATTCTGGTAGTATGCCACCGTCATATCAAGGGTCGTGAAAAATGTATTACATCCAAGCTTCGATAATTGCTCCTCTACAATTGGCATTGGAAACTGTTTCTTGATTGTGACTGCGTTTAATGCTCGGAAATCGACACACAGTCTGTCATCTCCATTCGCCTACTTTACAATTATAACTGGAGCTGCATAAGGTGATGAACTTTGACGGATTATCTTATGTTTTAACAATTCGTCAATAATCGTTGCCAATACTGGTCTTTGTATAAAAGGTACTTGATATTGTCTACCTACAACTGGCTTCTCGGTGTTCACCTGAATTTCCATACATGTAGTCTTACATCGTCCAAGCTTTGCCATATCTTCTGCGAAACAATCATCGAAACTTTGCAATAACTTACATACATCTTTTAGCTCGTCAACATTCAATGTTTTGTCAATGCTGTAATTTTCCGCGATTTTCCTCTGTACTTGCATGCTGCCCGATTTAATAACTAAAGTACAATCTTTCTGGCATAAAACATCTCGTCCAATAAACACATCGTATGGCATAAATTCATCAGGTACTACTTGCAACTTCGTATTTATTTTGCAGCTATCTATTTGTAATTCGACATCGATATCCGCTGTGCTATAAACTATTGCACCCCCAAAACCTTCTAATTTCTTAATGCAAGTCTTTTTCAAAACATTGGCTGGAACTTTCGACTCCATTATGAGTGACGTGTCACTACCCGTATCAATAAAAGCTAAGTATTGCTCACCGTTTAATTCCACGTTTGACATTAGTGGTGGATATATGTACATTCTCACTTAAAACTTGAGCAATTGGTGCCTTGTCGGAACGACAGGATTTTGCTTCGTGACCCACCTTGTTGCATTTACTGCACCTAACTTTACGTTGTTCATTACAATTGTAACATTTAATCAAATTCTTGCCCGAATTCGTATTTTGCGCAGAGTAATCTTTGAAAATCGTATGACTTTCTACATTCTTTGGTGATAGTAAATTTGACAAACTCTCAAGTGACCGCAACAAATCATTGCACGTTGGTTAACTCATTGCCATAAGAATTCGGGTTAAATTGCTATCGTTTAACCCTTCAATAATGTACGTATTTATTGACGCTTCATCAATCTTACCTCTTCTACCAATATTCAACATTGCAAAATAATATTGCGTTAATGTCTCATTTGCACGTCGTTTGCGCTTCAACATTTCCGTGTGCACTTCTGCTGCGCTCATTGTAAAAGGGAAATCATGTTGGAATGCTTCTACGAAAACAGACCAACGCTGGAACACATTTTGTGCATCAAGCCATTCTTTGGCGAGACCTTTTAGCTTAGATTGAGCTGCTAACAAAACTTCTTGCTCACACCAACCATATGCCTGTTGTAGTTGCGTCAAAATCAGGTAACAACCCAATGATTTCGTGGACCGTACTTCGCTTCCATTCACTTTGTATCGTAGTTCCCAACGGTGATAACCCTATTGTCGTCTCTGTATTATTAATTTTATGTTGTGGAGTCGTACACATTGCCGCTTGACCAGAGATTGTGTTATCAGATGAAATATTGTAGCCACTTATATTAGCCGGACGTTGTATGCCTCACCTGAACTGCCACAAGATCACTCACAGACTTGGCAAGCCCCGAAATCATATCACGCATATCGTCCATTTGCTTCTGCATAGCAGACAATTCACTACTTTCTTCAACTTTTTCAGCATCAACTTCTTCCGAACCGTATATTTCTATCAATTGCAAAACTTTCGCCGCTTTATTGCCCATAACCGTCGCACCTTGGTTTTGTAGCAATTTGTTGAGTTGATCAACCCGAAGCGCATTGAATTTTATCATCTTTCCCATATTTCCTTTAGCAGTTTAACTTTTTGCCACAAACGTTGAAAAAAAAATGATGAAATCCGTTGCCTTCGTTATAAAATGCTGTCGCTTTCGTTACTTTATTCGTCGACTCCCAAAAATTGAATAATATGCTGCTGACAATTCTGTCTACAGTTTTGTTTTCAAAATTCTCAAACGTTGTTACAATTGAAAAAAAAAAACTAGTTGCCTTTGCTTTTTTTTCAAAGCTTACTTCGATTACGTTGTATTCGTGTTTCCCTTTACTCGTTGGGACTTTTTCCGTTGCCCTGGACAACTCTCTGCTGCCTCTCTTTGTGATACTCTCTTCAAACACATAGAATCGTTTGCACTGAATTACGTTCACTCTTTACCCGTTGAGAATTTACGTTTCTTGTAGGCATTGAAATGTTTGCAGTACTCGTTGAAATTCATAATTTCTCACTGTCGTTACAAATAATTTCTTACTCTTTTCTTTATTTGTTCGCTAGTTACGCCGGCGCTCTCATCGCTTGCAAAATTATTTCCCAAAACGTATTCTATTCCACAAATTCGTATAATTCTAGGATTTTGGAATCCCACTTCTGAGATGTCAAGAATGTCCAAATTGTTTATTTCAAATTATTATTACACGAATACAAAGTTTATTTTAAAATTATTATTAAACGAATTCACAATTTATTGAAAAGAACTGGTCCGTTTGCTTGTTTACTATCGAATGCCTCTCACTCGTTAAAACTGTCTGTGACACATGTATGTATAAAGTATTTTTTATTATAGTTAATATAGAAAAAAGTATCACGCGAAAAAGGAAACAAAGAAATATCGTTAAAAATCCTACATATTTGCTGTTTAAGAAGTGGCAACGCTCGTTTTTCTCAAAATTGTAAACAATCTAACCTTTTCAATGATGAGTGTGCTAACCAAGAATGATAGAATACAAGATTACGACAACCGCCATTATGAAACGTCATAGTTGCGTGTTGAGAAGAACAAGAGTGAAAAACTGTCAAATGGCTTGCAAATTGTAAACAGAAAAGTGAACACTTTTGTAAATTCGCAAAATATTATTAATTCTTTCGATTTTAATGAAAAGTTTTAGTGAAGTGATTGAATATTGTTGAGTGAAAAGATTTGAATCATTTCTAAAGAAATATATCGGCCTATTGATAATAAAATTGTCTATTAAGTTGTGATTCAAATGGAGAAGACGTTTCTTGTGTTGTATATAAATATATACATATATTATAAGTTCAGATGTATCAGATGTATGAAATTATGATAAAAGAATTGTGAAATTAATTAATTAAAGAGGATTTAGTATTAAATATATCATTTCTTTGGAAAAATAACACCAATTTTTTGGCAACTTTTAAATCGGCCGAAAAACTGACAAAAACTCGTTTTCGATCCTTTAATTGCATAATAATTATTACAACAAGCCACTGCACATTTCATTTTAGAAAATTAATATATTTATGCTTAGAAATTTAAATAAATACAACAGTACACTTTCACTGGTTTTCTTCATTTGAACAATTTCCACACATGCTACTCTATTTATTGTGGATGTGCCTAAAACTACTTACATATATCTTTTCTCGCAACAATATTCTAAACATTCCACTGAAATTTTTCCTGCAAAGACGAATGAATTAATATTATTTTGGGAATTTCCAAAAGTGTTTACTTTTCTGTTTACAATTTGTATGCATTTCTATGCTTGTTCTTCTCAACGCACAAGTGTGACGTCACGAAATTGTTGCACAATGTATTTGTTTTTGTAGAATTGTCAAGAGCTAAACCGAAAAAAACTAACGGTAAACTAGTGTCGTAATCTTGTATTCTATCATTCTTGGTGCTAACCGTGCGATTCTGTAATGCAAGGCATACATGCACCAATTATTGTATCAACTTCAACGAATTGAACAACTGATTGCTACGTATATGGGGCAGTTGTATGAGTTGAATCAACTGGTTGGATGAAAATCAAAATTTTTTGATATTTTGTGAAGTTGGTTGTGTTAGTTGGATAGTGTTTGGGTTGGTCGTGCGATTTCAAACGATTTCGCCATTTTATTTCGGCTGTCGAAGAGAGCGCGTCATATGTAATAAGTAAAGCAACAACTTCCGATCTCATGTTTAAAGGTTGGTACGCAGCTCTCAAGTAATTGCTCAAGAAAAAAAATACATTATTTCTCAAGTCATTTTGACAGCTGGTTACGCATTGTGAATGATCCACATTAGAAGAGCAAGAAAGAATAAACAAAGTAAACAAACTTTGTGCGTATGCATGTATGTGTATGGTAACACAAATATTTTCATTGAGATTTAAGGAATGTTGTTGATGATTGGTTGGTTTTATACAACATTTCAAAATGGAATATACTTTATAATAATGATTTCAACTAATTTAGGATGAGTTTGACGATTACTTCGAATTTGCTTCAAGAAACAATTGTTGATTTGATGTTTCTTCGCAAAACCAGGTTTGCCATATTCACATTTTATCGAAAAAAGTATTAAAAATTAGTACTAGATTTCTTGAGAGTTGCGTACTAGCACAAGTAACTTTATCGCAGGAACGTTTCTGGACCGTTTCTTAAGCGTTTTTTTATATGAAGTTTTTACGTTTCTTGAGAGCTGCGTACTAAGCTTAAGCAACGAAGTGAATATTCAAAATGAAGTTGGCCTCAAAATTGTATTAAAAGTTGTGTCGTGTGTAGCGACAAGGGCAATTTCTAGCCCAACTCAATCAACCAACTAATTGATATGTGTATGCCTTGCATAACGTGAGATAGTCTCAAGTCTCTAATACCATGTTCAGACCGATACTTAATCACACGATTTCGGCTGTTGAGTGGCTTATCCCACTAATCTTATAAATTTATCAAGATTTCGCCATATAAAAATGACAGTTCAATATCACTTCACCGAAATGATTTAAAACTGATCTACGCTAAATCTCTCTGTGCGACTCTAATTTTGCGCAATCTATTTGTCAGCATTGGAAATCTGTTACATTATCACAGCTGATGTAGAAACTATAAAGGGAAAAAAATGTAAATAAACAAATTTTTTTTTAAAGCAATGAATCTAATTTCACCTAAAAATCGACTTAACAAATGAAAAAATGAATCCACTATTTCTATTATATGGAAAATATTTGAAAAAAGACGGCTTTTATTTCAAAATACTATATGACAATCTTTCCTTTTGATGAATATTAAGCGATGTGACTTCATGAATGACATTAACAGCTGTTTTTTGATCTTTCTAACGGCAGTGAGAACACTGTTGGGTTATGAAATGCTTAAATGTAATCTAATCTTTTAAACTTCCGGTCTGAACCTGGTATAAATTTGAGATTTTGAGTTATACCATGTTCATAAATTTCGTATATATTATGAAACAAAGTCAACATATATTTTTATTTTTATTGATAATTATATTATCTGAATAATGAAATGTAATAGATTTTGTGACTGTCACTTACAGAATAGCAATATCGTCTCAAGTATCAAAAATTGTCTCTAACTTAAAATCTCAAATTTAGAGACTTGAGACTGTCTCAAGTTACAGAATCGCACGGTAAATCTCTTTATTTTACAACTCGTCTACACTATAGCAGTTTACTCTTAGCACTGGTTGATTACGTTGGCGCTGCCACGGGTTATATAGCCACGCACTCCTCGCTGATGCCGACGTGTCCTTCTAGAATATTGCGTCTGGAAATTATAAGAACATAATGCTATACGGCGCCAAATGCAGCTATTGTTTAGACAAGCAGACAGCCGCGGCGCCAGATGTCTACAACAAGACAAATGCTATTCCATATACCTACAGCTATTGTTCCCAATAAGGGGTGCATATAGCAATACAAATACAACTTAATATTACTTTTGTAACACTGCCCTCCACTAAAGCCTAATCGTCCCGATTAGGCACAAATCCTCTTGAACCAAATGGGGCGAGCCTCTCCAAATGTACTACTTTCATTTTACATCGTGCTTTTCCATTTCTTTGTACGCGGTATACCACGTCATTAAGTCGTTTCATCACCATATAGGGTCCTTCCCAGGCTGTCTGCAGTTTCGGGGACAAGCCTTTCTTTCGAAATGGATTGTACAACAGGACCAGATCAATTTCTTCAAAACCTTTTGAATTTGCCGCTTGATCAAACCGGTCCTTCATCTTATTGCTCATCAGATGCGTATGCTGTCTTACCATTAGATGCAATTCATTCATTTCTTCCTTTAAGGCAGAACAATAATCTCCATCATTTCTTACAGCTGTAGGATTCGTTCCGAACTTAAGATCAGCAGGAAGTCGCAGATCAGATCCGAAAATAATCTTTGCTGGCGTGTAACCAGTTGTCTCGTGCTTCGCTGAACGATACGCCAGCAAGAATATCTGGATGTACTTGTCCCAATTCCGTTGATCTTTATCAACGATTTTCCGCAGATGTTCTTCGAGCGTTCGGTTGAATCTCTCTACCATCCCATCTGATTGTGCATGTAACGCTGTTGTCCGTGGCTTGTGGATGCCCAATAATGTACAGACTTCTTGGAAAATAGAAGATTCGAAATTCCTGCCTTGATCTGAGTATAATTCGACGTGCACTCCGAGCCTTGTTATCCAATTTTCTACAAACGCTTCGGCTACTGTCTTCGCTTCTTGGTTTGGTAAGGCATATACTTCTGGCCATTTACTGAAATAGTCCATGACAACCAGTAGATATTTGTTTCCGGCCGTACTGGTTGGGAACGGACCTGCAACCTCCATTGCGACTCGTTCAAATGGTGATCCTACGTTGTACAGTTGCAGCCTACCGCGACTTTTGACTTTAGGACCTTTAGCTGCCATGCACTTTACGCAATTACTTATCCATTCTGCTAATGAATCTCGACAACCAATCCAGTAGAACCGTTGTTTAATCTTCTCTATAGTTTTTGTAATTCCAAGGTCCATTGTGATATTCTTTCAATACTTTCGGGATCATGGACTTCGGTACTATGATCAGCAGACGAGACTGTTTGCCATCTTCGCTTTCCCAGGTACGATGAAGGTATCCATTAACGAGGTTTATGCTGTTCCATTGGGCCCAATTTGCTTTGCAGTTGGACTCTCGCTACTTATTTGTTCCTTTGGTGGTCGTACCACATTTTCTTTGGCTATTATCTGCTTTGCAAGATCAGGATCCTCCAGCTGATTGATTCTAATGCGATGCGGAGTCCAATCATCTTCAGGTTCTATATTCAGTAATCGCACGTCGATTATACCTTCTTTTCCTTCTGATTTGGAGCAATGTTTACATTTCAGTGGACAAGGGCGACGTGATAATGCATCCGCATTTTTGTGGTGAATCCCCTTTCGATGTTCCGTTTCGAAGTCGTAATTCTGTAATCTTTCGATCCATCGTGCTATTTGGCCTTCCGGATTCTTAAACTGTAATAACCATTTTAATGCTGCATAATCAGTCCTCAGCAAGAATCGTTGCCCATACTTGTGGAAATGTTTTACACATTCCACCACAGCTAGTAGTTCTTTTCGCGTCACACAGTAGTTTTTCTCTGGTTTCCCGAGCACTCTGCTGTAATACCCAATTACTCTTTCTTGCCCGTCGATGAGCTGAGACAGGACACCTCCAATTCCATAAGCGCTCGCATTTGTGTGGGAAGCGATGACAGGACAACACGTAGTGGACTTACAAAGGGCAACACTGACCTATGACAATAGGCAGCACTGATAGGGCACAACCAACTTAACAAACAGGACAAGAGCACAGTCGTTAAAAAGTCATCACACATATAGGACGGTCAAACGGACGGACTACACATATTCAGTTTATACATGAACATTTAACATTTATGAATTATAAATGAAAGTGTATACTAATTATAAAGTTGAACCAAGTGCGTTTATTTGGAAGGGCTATCCTACATTTGTATCCAGGATGAATTTCTTTCCAGGTATTGAATAAGTTAACATCGGCGCCGTACAAAGTAGTTCTTTAAGCTGCTCAAACGCTTTTTCTTGTTCCAACTGCCATACAAACGGGTGATTATTCTTTGTTAAATCATGTAAACTTCTAGCCACGTTCGCAAATCCAGGTAAAAAACGGCGGTAATACGTGCATAAGCCGAGGAAGCTGCGGAGTTCATGTGTGTTGGTGAGTCGAGGCCAATCCTTAACTGCTTTTATTTTTCTCTCCTCGGTGTGAATCCCCTCAGTTGATACTTCATGTCCGAGATATGTGACCTGCTTCTTCCATAATGAACACTTTTTGGGATTCAAGCGTAATCCCGCTGATGCTATTCGCTGAAAGACTTCCTCTAGATTTTTCAGATGATCATCAAAACTTTTTCAAGATGATCATCAAAACATACTGAAAGCGGTCTTTTCACGGTCACATTCATCAATCTCGACTTGCCAATATCCACTTTGTAGATCTAATGTAGAAAACCATTATGCTCCAGACAAGGTGTCTAATGTATCGTCGATTCTCGGTAGAGGATAACTGTCTTTCTTTGTGACATCATTCAACTTCCTATAATCTACGCAGAAACGAGTGCTACCATCTTTCTTTTTAACTAAGGCGATAGGTGAACTCCATGGACTTATTGAAGGTTCGATTACACCGTTTTTGTGCATGTCTTCAATAATTTTGTTGGCATCCTCACGTTTTGCTAGTGGAACCCTACGCGGAGCTTGTCGGATTGGTTTAGCGTCTCCAGTATTTATGCGATGTTTGACAATGCCAGTTCTTCCTGTGTTGTTTCCTTCGTTTGCAAATATGGATGCGTATTTTTGTAATAGTTTTTCTGCTTTTAATTTTTCATTTCCATGCAGTTCGTTCAGCAAATTGTTTAGGAGTGTAGGACTTATCTGCTGTGGCTCAATAGTAGGCTTCTGTTGCGACCGTTCGCATCGTGCTATTGCACTTATATTCTAGCACCGTCCAATTACTGCTCCTTTCTTCAGACTTATAGGCGTGTTGAATTCATTCACTACTCTGACCGGAATGGTAGCGTCGTCTCTAGTTTTCACAAGTGTTCTTCCTACCAATATGGGTGTATCTATTTTTGCTGGTTCCACAATCCACAATTCCTCAGTACCACCTCCTCCATTCACTTTAGCCCATACAATCGCCTCAGATTTTGGTGGAATACTCTGATTATCATCAACAATCACCCCCTTACTTTCAACGTTGGTCACATATCCGCTGTTTATAGGCATCTCCATGTTCTGGCAAAACAGCATTTGCTTCTTTAAATCCAAAGTAACCCCGTGATCAGTTATGAAATCTACTCCCATTACAATTTCATCCGTGATTTCTGCTACGATGAAGGTGTGATTAACTACCAGGGTACCAATCCTCACTTCGCAAAATACTTTTCCCGCAACAGCTGCTTCCTCCCCGGTGGCCGGTGGTTCAACCGTTCCTCTTACCACATCCGGTCGGATAATTGAATGTGTGGCACCGGTATCCAAAGTAAGCGTTCACAGTCGTCCATTTACGATACCGTTGATCGTAAGATTGTTGACATGGCCAGAGAACGTGAAGTATAGAGAAGGTGCAGGTTCGACTGCGAACATTTGATAGATTTTTATTAGGGAATTCGCCGGATTCGTTAACATTGTGAGTCGGATTTCGCCCCGCAATTTTAACATCTTTTACCATTCTCTCACATATTCTAACCGAGAATATGTATTCACGGCATATGATGAAGTGGCATATATGTGCATGTCGAAGCAGAAAATATGAAGAGACTTGTTTCATTTTGACACCGAAAAATGTGTACAAAATACATGATGTTCTCTGTCTCACATACGCAAGAATATGAAGAGACATAAATATATGTATGCATGAATATGAATATGAAGACATAAACATATGCATGCTCCTCCTTATGATCTCCCAACTTTGTGATATTTTCATGCTTCAATTTTTCAACTTGGGAATCGCAATGTATGCAAATAAGTATGTATGTATGCTTTTGCGTTTTGCCGTCGGCAATTGAATATTGACTTGTACACATAATTATGATATGAGTACAATTTTGTATGAATGCATGCATAGTAATATTTAGTCAATTTGGACTTGCATATTTAATAATTTTCTTTGATTTTTACATAATATAATATACTAATAAATATTTTTGTATTATATTTCCTACTAATAGAAATTAAATTTATCACAATAATTAACGTATGTCTCTGCACATGCTCATATCATAATCTTATTATCTGCTCATATGACTGCATGTATACGCATGTGCGCGTTCAGAAATTAATATCATGATTTTATCACTTACATATCAATATATTACATGTGCGCGCATTGATCTGTATGTTCATATATTCATATATACTTATATGTACATATATTTGTATACACTTGCGAACAAATAATGCACAAGCATACAAACATACATATTCGTACACATGTGACTATGTCACCAACAAAAAATTGAAGCATTGTTCTATAAAAACAACAACTGCTCAAATAGAAGAAGCATCACAAGTCAATATGGCAGCCGAATTGGCGAAGCCCAAATGTAGTAAATTCTACAACAAAAACGATTTCATTCATAAACGCAGGCGCGTATGCCACAAGCGACTGCGCTTCATTCATATAAACAGACGCCGTAACATCTCCCCGAGCATGCCTTTGCCTACAAGCGTCTTTTCGCGGCGATGGCAAAAGCTAAAAATCATAAATTGAACATCTTTCTGATGCTTCTTCACAGAAAGAAGTCAGAAAAGTGGCAACAACGGAGTTGTCGATTTATAATATTCAATTCTAAAATATTTTTCCTTAGCTCGCAAAAATCAGCGCCGATATGTATGTTCATACATATGCATACATATTTACGCTAGTTCGTAGGCGAAGCTGTTACAGCGGCAAGGGAAGCGGTAACAATCGGCAATCGTTTGTTAGTTTCTTTCGCGTCTCGTCGCGTCAGTGCTTCGACAGATTGATGTGCTGAACACATAGAATGCGACAGACTGCAAGCGCCATTTAAATCTGATATTGAAATACACACATTCTTATGGACACAGTTATTTAGACAGCTGCACAACTACATAACTGTGTCCATATGAACGTGTATATTTTAATATTTGACAGATGTCGCTTGCAGTCATCCCCGCTCAATGTGTTCAGCATTTGACTCTTTGACAAAACGCCTGTTTCGGCCATTGGTTGAGCGTGAAAACGGAGATGCGAAAGATGCGTGCGACACTTGTTATTATGAATGTATGTACATATGTATGTATGTGGCTCGTATTTGTGTTCGTAAACATACAGACAAATGTGCCAAAGAAGTAATATATGTACATATGCATGTGTCATAGAAATTCTTTTGGTACAAATATGGAAATGATAACGAAATAATGCGAAAATGCATATTTCATGAAGGTCATCAATTTTCTTTGAAGAAATGAAGATCATTTTGCATATCTTCACTTTGTAATAGTCGAAATAAATATTAATTAATTTAAAAATTAAAAATAAAGAGAAATAAAATTAAAATAATTTTTCCTTATTTTTCCTGATTTTGTAAAAAAAATTAAAATGTTTACCATTCCGAAAAATGGTTCATTTGATACAAAGTAATCACGCATATGTGACAATGGTTCATATTATATAGTACAACTAGCTGACCCGGCAAACTTCGTTCTGCCCAAAATAGATTTTTTTTTCATTTCAAAAATTACACCGGTATTGGTTTTAATAGAATATGAACGATTTTTCCTAATTTCATTGTGTATACTTTAACAAAATTTTTACAAATCTTTCTTTTGTAAACATTGAACGGGCAGGTTTTCGATATGATCCAAACATTCAATATATCGCATCTGTTCAAATCGGTCAGATGTCAGTAGTTTGTCAATATTGCAATACAGTCAAATTTAAAAATGAACCGCCAGGGTTATGTTGCGCCGGGGGAAAGACGATGCATTCCATGTATAATACCGAGGCATCTCCGAGTAAAGCAATGTTCTCGCGAACGGATCACTGGCGCAAGTTGCAAAGAAACTTGTTAAAGTAGTTGCTGGTGGTATTTCCGTTCGCTGTACTATGTTCTCTGCGTTGAAATAAACTCGCTAGCCATTCTCCAAATGAGCTGACAGATGCACAACAGTAGGATGGCGTTCATGAATTGCAAATGAAAATATTCTCCAGATTGCTTCATTGCAGTTCACATATCTGCCCATTTGAAATTTGCTAATTTCATCTCGTTCAACGCCAATAACCGCCACATCGCTTCCTTTGGTGACATATTTGCAAACATACTTAATTGATTTTATTGAACTGCAATACTCAACATTTATATGTGTTTTGAATGCCTTAGACAAAATTGGCGAATATGGAACGATCCATGTGTTATCAACCACGAAATTCTTTCCTTTCAATTGAGTGATGAATGTTCTGCCATTGTCAGCGGGTGAGCGACGCCGATAGAGAGGGTATCTGTCGTTTCCAGTTTGAGTTTCCGAAATAAAAGCACGGGGACAGCGTTTTTTGCATTTACTGTCCGACATACAAACCGAAGATGGATCGTGTTCTCCGCATGGCCCATGAACCATATTGGCCATCACCACTTCGTGCAACTCTGGATCTATTTCAACATCAGGAATTTCGGCGGAAATGATGTCATCAATTTGGTCAGGTGTAATTTTCTCCACCATCCAAAGAAGAACGTGTGCGTGGGGCAAACCGCTCTTCTGCCACTCCAATGAGTACATTCAGCATCGAACAGTGCCATATACACGTTGTTTCGTAATAAAGTCCATCAAACATCTGAGTTTTTGTTTAAACACGCGTGCTGTAACATCGTGGCGATCGCTTGGTGATTGACCGGGATGCAATAGATTCGTAATGTCTGGCCATTTTGGATTGCAAGTTAATGTAACAAACAAATCCGGCCGTCCATAATTGCGCACGTAAGTCATCGCATCCTGGGAGTACTCATGCATGTGTCTAGGACTGCCAATGTATGTCGATGGCAAAATATAGAGTCTACCAATATCTGTAATACCCGCATCACCATTCATTGCATCTCTTAAGTGAATATACGAGGGCTGTCCGATAAATAACCGACCTCAACGTGAAGCTAGCGGCACATCTGAAAAAAAAGCTTCTACTTCAAATTGTGCATATTATAATAGCTACTCGCCAAAATTTCAGAAATTTATCTTGCGCAATTATCTGTTGACAGTCGTTTTTGTGAGTCTATTTCGGTGATTTCCCCAAAATGGAAAAAATCAAATATCGAACTGTAATTAAATTTTTATTTTTGAAAGGCAATACGCCTTCACAAATCAAAGAGGAGTTGGACTCTGTGTATGGTGACTCTGCACCATCGTTTACCACCGTAAAATTTTGGGCAGCTGAATTTAAACGTGGTCGCAGGAGCTTGGAAGATGATGAACGTCCTGGGCGTCCAAAAACTGTAACCACTAACGATAACATCGCTAAAGTTCATCAATTGGTACTAGACGAGCGCCGGATTAAAGTTAGGTAAATAGCTGAGATTATGAAGATGTCAAAAGAAACTGTTTGTCACATATTAAACCAAGATTTGGGCATGAGAAAGCTGTCCGCGCGTTGGGTGCCGCGTTTGCTTACGCTAGACCACAAACGTGCGCACATGAACATTTCCAGCACTCTGTTGGCTCAGTTTAGAGGCAATAAGACCGAGTTTTGGCGCCGATTGATAACTGTAGACGAAACTTGGATTCATCATTATACGCCCGAAACAAAAATCCAATCTAAACAGTGGATTGAAAAGGGGGAACCAGCCCCAAAAAACCTAAAGCTGTGTATTCGGCTGGGAAAGTGATGGCGAGTGTTTTTTGGGACAGCCATGGAATTATTTTTATCGACTATCTTGAAAAAGGAAAAACTATACCAGGAGCATACTACGCATCATTATTGGACAAGCTAAAGGAAGAAATTTCGAAAAATCGGCCACATTTGCAAAAAAGGAAAGTCTTGTTCCACCAAGACAATGCACCATCTCACACCTCAACAGTCGCCATGGCGAAAATCCACGAATTGCGGTTCGAACTGCTTGACCATCCACCTTATTCACCGGATCTAGCACCAAGCGACTTTTTTTTTGTTTCCTCAACTTAAAACTGCGCTCGGCGGCCAGAGATTTTCGTCAAATGAGGAGGCAATCTCTTTCGTGAACTCGTATTTTGCAGACAAAGACGCCAAGTACTATTTGGAAGGGTTGCAGAGATGGGAGCATCGCTGGGAGAAGTGTGTGGAGTTACAAGGAGACTATGTAGAAAAATAAAAAAAAAATTTTGAAAAAGTCGCGTGCATCATGGTTAGGTCGGTTATTTATCGGACAGCCCTCGTACTCTTCAGATCGCAACTTCGACTGATTGTATTGCATATAATTAAGTCGTTCTGTCTCAACTTTAACATACATGTCAACTGCATACTGTTGAAATAACATCATCATCATCATTCGATATGCATAAAACTTCATTGAACTGACTTTTTTATTTGTCTCGACACCTAAAAGCTTAAATTACCTATATGAAGTAGCAAACAAAAATTTTTTTTTACTAACCATTCACCGGATTTATCATCTTATATCCTAAGTGATATCCGTCTTCTCTACGGCAGAACAATAGCGGATATTGCATTGCGTCGTAAGACCGATGTGTCTCACTTATCCGTTTTAGTGCGTTTTGATTTCTACGTTTGATAACAATATCACGCCACTGCAAATTTTCTCCAACAACAACAACTGATATTTCGCTAACTGTAGGTGCATTATATTGTCTTTCATGTGACCCTGTTGGTCTTTTGTCCGCTTGTATGATTATACTATGATCATCTGTTGGCATACGTTCCAACGAAATCGTAAACAGTTTAACGAGGTCATTGTGTTCGTGTAACATTTGCTGCAATTGTTCGATTATTTCTCTTTTCGTTGTATTGAAGATAGCACAACGCCGATTTACTTCATCATGTGAATCTCCCAGAAAGTAAATTTGGAGATATTTGTGTTCTTGATCTGGATGCGGCAACCGCGATCCAGCGAGATGAAACATTTGCCCATGAACGTGTATAATTGGAGGAAAGCTCTGTAGTTTCTGTCGAATATTGTTTGGCAAAAATACCTTAAACGTTGTATTATAGTTTTGTTCATTTACAATTTGCTTTAAGAAATGGCTCGAGTGAGGAGATTCACCGTAAAGCAGCTGGAACAATGGCTGTGGTGGTGGAAGCAATTCTGGCAACGGTTCATTTTTAAATTTGACTGCATTGCAATATTGACAAACTACTGACATCTGACCGATTTGAACATCATATCGAAAACCTGCCCGTTCAAAGTTCACAAAAGAAAGATGTTGCCGCTATTGTCGTCGAATAATCGCATGTTGTGATCTTGCTTCATCACTTTGGCGAGCACGAACTTCCTTTCTTCTCGATCGTTGTTGCTGATTGTGAACTTCCCTTCTCCTCAATCGTTCTTGCTGATTGTATGTTTGGTTGACATCTTCTAACTGGTGCGTGCTACTCTCCAGCAGTCTATTTCGTGGTGATACCCTCTCAATAACACTTTTCCTTTGACGTGCTCTGCTATTTCGTGTTCTCCTTGCGGCCTGGGAACTCCGAGAAGTGTTACCATACGTACTGATTCTTGACATCGTAACAAATATCTAATTGGAAATGATCATTCATTTGCATAAAGTTCATATAAGGTTTTACGGACCAATAACTTACCTTTGAAAACTCGAAAAATGAATGAATTAAACTAAGGAAGCAGATCAATTGAATGATAAATTCCAATGTACATAAATCGGTATTCGCCAACACGCTAAATCACTTTCACTAAATAACTCACTTTTTAAAACAAAATATATCAATATATCAGTAAAGCAAGGCACATTTTTATTGCCCTCTAAATTTGGCGTGTTCGATTGCAAAGCAAAATTGACGTTTAATTTAATTTGTGTTTGTTTCATAAAACTGCCATTTCCATAAACCAAAAATAGCACGTAACACAACCAAAATTACCATATAACCGCTGCAGCAAGAACAACCAAAATGTCGTGCTAGGTGGATAATGAGATAAATATATGGTGGATTAACAACCAAAATAATTAAAGATTGTAAGGGAGGTACCACGTCCCCTTTTTCGATAACGCCAAGCTTTATAGGTGAGAATGGTGTTGTTTCCTATAGCTCTATACCAATTTTCATGTTCCTAGCTTAAACACTTTTGAATTCACCTTGAAAAGTTCAGTTTGTATGGGAGGTGCCACGCCCCCTTTTCCGATTACCCCTTCTTTTATGCGTAAGAAGGCTTTTGATACCATATAGGTCTATACCAATTTTCAGGTCCCTACCTTGAACCCTTTCAGATATTTTGCTTAAAAAATTTAGTTTGTATGGGAGGTACCACGCCCCCTTATTCGATAGCCCCCGGTTTTATAGGTGAGAGTGGTGTTGTTATCCTGTAGCTCTGTACCAATTTTCATGTTCCTAACTTAAGCACTTTTGAAGATATTCGACTTGAAAAATTCAATTTGTATGGGAGGTACCACGCCCCCTTAATATTTTATTCTGATTTTAAGACATGACCTGCGCGTGGTAATAACAAACAAATCCCCCAAAGGAAGTATTTCATTTGGTTCAGCCGTTTTCGAGTTTTAGCGTTACAACTATACACCATTTCATTTTTATATTGTTACAAAAAGTAGTATTAAGTTGTATTTGTATTACTATATGCATCCCTGATTATGAACAATAGCTGTAGGTATATGGAATAGCATTTGTCTTGTTGTAGACATCTGGCGCCACGGCTGTCTGCTTGTCGAAACAATAGACATCTGGCGCCGCACTGTCTGCTTGTCTAGTTAAACAATTGCTGAGTCGGGCGCCGCGACTGTCTGCTTGCGTCTGGCGCCGTATAGCCGTATGTTCTGGTAATTTCCAGACGCGATATTCTAGAAGGACACGTCGGCATCAGCGAGAAGTGCGTGGCTATATAAGCCGTGGCAGCGCCAACGAATCAGTCAGTGCTAAGAGTAAACTGCTATAGTGTAGACGAGTTGTGAAATAAAGAGTTGTTGAATTAAATTAAACAGTGTTGATTTTATTTGTCAATCCAGAGATACGAACCTAACAAAGTAAACTAGCAAGAGTAAATTCGTAACAATATATATAGATATAAGCATGCATACATATGTGAAACATAGAATGCTTTGTTACATTCTCTGTGTGCCTTTGTATATTTTTCTACGAAGCAAATTCTCTTTATTTATTTTCAGTCATTTACATATATTTCTGCCACTCCACGTGCTCAATTATGCCAAATAGCAGCGAGCACGGCGAATTCCCTAATAAAAATCTATCAGCTCTGTTAACCGCGCAATCGAACCATCATACAGATTTCGATTTGCACCTTCTCTATGTTTTTAGTTTCTCTGACATGGCGACCTATTTGTGATATCGAGATGGCGGGGCAAATAGTTGTGGGAACCAGTTTACGCCCCTTTGAACTGTTCTGTTTTAGTTTAACGACTTATGAGAAGTGGATACTCTGTCCTCGTTATCTGTTGGTTGTTTCCGTTTTGATGGGTTTATAGCGGGATTCTGTAACAAGTCTCTAGTCTCTATTTGAGACATTTTGAGGCAAAGTCTCAATTTGAGACTAGTTACTATTCACTAAACAGTCTCTAGCGTTAGTCTCAAAATATTGAGACCTGGTAGTTAGCAGGTCACAAAACTAAAAAGAGCTCTTGTCTGCCATTTTGAATATACTGAAAAGAGATCATCATAGATATCAATCGATTGTCGTTTCTTTATATTTTGTAAGCAACTCAAACACGAAAACTTGAAAAATAAATCAATTTTACATAAATTTCGTAAATATTATGAAACAAAGTCAACATATATTTTTATTTTTATTGATAATTATGTTTTTTGACTATGTTATAGGAAATTTAATATTTGTTATCGACATATTTATTTTCATTCAAGTGTAAAAACATCTCTGAATAATGAAATGTAATAGATTTTGTGACTGTCACTTACAGAATAGCAAAATCATCTCAAGTATCAAAAATTGTCTCTAACTTGAAATCTCAAATTTAGAGACTTGAGACTGTCTCAAGTTACAGAATCGCACGGTTACTCTTATATTGCAATTTCGGGCAAAGTGACCCAAAGAAAGTGCTATTGTTTGACATCTGTTGGTTGTTTCCGTTTTGATGGGTTTACTTTTATATTGCAATTTCGGGCAAAGTGACCCAAAGAAAGTGCTATTGTTTGACAGATGTCGCTTGAAATCTGCCGCCTTATTTGTGTTTACAGCATCAGATGTAAACAGTTTTTATATTGCTAATTAAATTATGTGCAAGTATATTAACAAAAACAAATTTTAATATTTTTAGATGGCAGAAGGTAAACAACGCACAGTTTCCTACCCGTTTTTCCAATATTCTTAACTTTTTCGTACACTTTTTTCGAGTTTTTACAATCAAGTATTGCTTTTTTCGTAATTGCACTTTATTATCTTTTAACGTATTTAATAATAAACGAATACTTTCGTTAAATTTATCTTGAATTTCCAAAAATGCCAAAATTGTCATTAATCATTTTCTCTTATCCATTTTTATTTCACTTTTTTGTAATAAATAAACAAATTTCACAATCAGCTGTCCAAATACACAATTTTGCCGTCTGTCACCAAAAAATTTCAACGCGCAGAAACGTTTCTTAATGGGCATTAATTTTGCTCGTCTGTGAGGGCTAGAAGGGTCTTTCACATGAATCGAATAAATAACAAGTAAGGAAGGGCTAAGTTCGGGTGTCACCGAACATTTTATACTCTCGCATGATAAAGTGATAATCGAGATTTCATTATCCGTCATTTACATATTTGTTTTTATTTTGCTGTAAAATTAATTAGATTACATAGGCTACTATATACATATATTTCTGGACTAGGCAACACAGTGTTGTCAGGTGCAATCTGCCATTTCCATTGGAAAGTTTGACATTTTTTAGCATAAAATCACTTAGAACGTTTTGTCATTTAATCGTGAATTGTTTTATTTACAGGGAATTAAAAAATTCATCTCGGCCAAAAAATGGAATTAACTCGTGAACATTTTCGTGCGATCGTTTTTCACAAATTTCGACGTGGATTATCACGACAAGAGTGCATCGATGAATTAAAATCTTTGTATGGCTATGAAGCACCATCCTATAACACTGTGAAAAACTGGTACAACGAATTCAATCGTGGCCGACGCTCGCTCAAAGACGAATTCCGTGAAGGTCGTCTAAAACCAGCCGTTGTGCCAGAAAACATTGATGCCGTACGTGAACTGATAATGCAAGACCGTCATGTAACATACCTTCAGATAGAGGCATGCCTATGCATTTCTCCCACCAGCATACATTCGATATTGCATGAACACCTGGCCGTAAAAAAGGTTTGTTCTCGTTGGATCCCGCACAATTTGACAATCAAGTCTTCGGAGAAATTCGAAAAACGAACAAGAGAAGACGAATCATTGTGCGCCATGACAATGCGAGCTCTAACACATCGGCTCAACGGCCGGCCAAAACGTCGAATTGATGGGTTATTCGCCGTACAGCCCTGACTTGGCACCCAATGACTTCTTTTTATTCTCACACATCAAGAAAATAATGTGTGGTCAACGATTTTCGTCGCCAGAAGATGCTGTTGAAGCATTCAAAAACCATGTTTTGGAGGTGTCTCAATCGGAGTGGAAAAAGTGCTTCGAAAATTGGTTTGAGCGCATGCAAAAGTGTATAAATCTTGATGGAGAATATTTTGAAAAACAATAAAAGCATTATAATATGCCTATTTTCATTATCAGGCCAGAAATATATATAGCAGCCCTCGTAGTAGTTCCTGAGATATGGTTTTTGGTCCATAAGTGAGCGACGCCACGCCCATTTTCAATTTTTAAAAAAAGCCTTGGTGCACCTTCCTTTTGCCATTTCTTCCGTAAAATTTAGTGTTTCTGACGTTTTTTGTTAGTCGGTTAACGCACTTTTAGTGATTTTCAACATAACTTTTGTATAGGAGTTGGACGTGGTTATTATCCGATTTCTTCCATTTTTGAACTGCATATGGAAATCATTGAAGGAAACGACTCTATAGAGTTTGGTTGACATAGCTATAGCAGTTTCCGAGATATGTACAAAAAACTTAGTAGGGGGCGGGGCCACGCCCACTATTCCAAAAAAATTACGTCCAAATATACCCCTCCCTAATGCGATCCTTTGTGCCAAATTTCACTTTAATATCTTTATTTATGGCTTAGTTATGCCACTTAATAGGTTTTCGGTTTTCGCCATTTTGTGGCCATGGCAGTGGGCCGATTTTGCCCATCTTCGAACTTAACCTTCTTAGAAAGGTGGGCCAAGAAGATACGTGTGCCAAGTTTCATTATGATATCTCAATTTTTACTCAAGTTACAGCTTGCACGAACGGACGGACGGACGAACAGACAGACATCCGGATTTCAACTCTACTCGTCACCCTGATCACTTTGGTATACATAACCCTATATCTGACTCTTTTAGTTTCAGGATTTACAAACAACCGTTACTTTAACAAAACTATAATACTCTCCTTAGCAACTTTGTTGCGAGAGTATAAAAAATATAATATTATTAAATATCAAAAAGAAATTTATTAATATAATTATATACTTATTCTGCTAAAAAAGGACTCACTGTTAAGAGAGAAAGGTAGAATTTAAAATGTGGGAGTTACCTTTAATATAACTGGAAGCAAATTAACAAATTAAACTGAAGCAATAGCCCTGACAGCCGAGCACTATCATTCACTGCGGTGAATGAACGTCTAGCCACAATCCGCATCAAAGCGAGGTTCTTCAACATATCGCCTATTTGCGCCCACGCCCCGACGGAAGAGAAGGACGATGTGACCAAAGATGCCTTTTATGAGTGCTTGGAGCGCACTTATGTGAGATGCCCCCGCCACGATGTAAAAATCGTGCTTGGCGACTTCAACGCCAGGGTGGGCAAAGAAGTATCTTTGGTACTACGGTTGATAAATTCAGCCTCCACGAGGAAACATCCCCAAATGGGTTGAGGCTGATCGACTTCGCCGGGGCCCGAAATAGAACTAGATTCCAGCATAAGAAGATCCATCAAGCTACCTGGCTGTCTCCGGATCGAAAAACTACCAACCAGATCGATCATGTTGTGATTGACGGAAGACACGTCTCCAGTGTTTTAGATGTGCGTGCGCTCCGAGGCCCTAACATCGACTCGGACCACTATCTTGTTGCAGCTAAGCCTCGCACCCGCCTCTGTGCAGCAAAAAACGCACGCCATCAAATACAACGAAGGTTCGACGTCGAGAAGCTGCAATCACAACAGACAGCCGAACGATTCTCTACTCGGCTTGCACTCCTGCTCTCTGAGAGCACTCGTCAACAACTCGGTATAAGGGAACTGTGGGACGGCATTTCAAACTCCTTACGTACAGCTGCAATCGAAACCATTGGTTTTCGGAAAGTGCAAAAGAACAGCTGGTACGACGACGAGTGCCGTGTCGCAGCGGAGAGAAAACAGGCTGCCTACCTCGCAACGTTACGATCGACCACAACACGTGCGGGATGGGATAGATACCGAGAGTTGAAGAGGGAAGCGAGACGCATTTGCAGACAGAAAAAGAAAGAGGCCGAAATGCGTGAGTACGAACAGCTTTATAAGCTGGCCGACAGGGGTAATGCTCGAAAATTCTACGAAAAGATGCGGCGGCTTACAGGTTTCAAGACCGGAGCACACTCCTGTAGAACCCCCCAAGGTGATCTAGCCACCGATGCCCAGAGCATACTTAAATTATGGAGGGAACACTTCTCCAGCCTGCTGAATGGCTGTGAACGCACAACACAACGATACCCCAATCGATGACGATGGAGCAGACGTTCCATTGCCCGATCATGAAGAAGTTCGAATAGCAATTGCCCGCCTGAAAAACAACAAAGCGGCAGGGGCCGATGGATTGCCGGCCGAGCTATTCAAACACGGCGGCGAAGAACTGATAAGGAGCATGCATCAGCTTCTTTGTAAAATATAGTCGGATGAAAGCATGCCCAGCGATTGGAATTTAAGTGTACCATGCCCAATCCATAAAAAAGGATACCTCACAATCTGCGCCAACTACCGTGGGATAAGCCTATTCAACATCGCATATAAGGTTCTGTCGAGCGTATTGTGTGAAAGATTAAAGCCCACCGTCAACAAACTGATTGGACCTTATCAGTGTGGCTTCAGACCTGGTAAATCAACAACCAGATATTCACCATGCGCCAAATCTTGGAAACGACCCGTGAAAGGAGAATCGACACTCACCACCTATTCGTCGATTACAAAGCTGCTTTCGACAGCACGGAAAGGAGCTGCCTTTATGCCGCGATGTCTGAATTTGGTATCCCCGCAAAACTAATACGGCTGTGTAAACTGACGTTGAGCAACACGAAAAGCTCCGTCAGGATCGGGAAGGACCTCTCCGGGCTATTCGATACCAAACGAGGTTTCAGACAAGGCGATTCCCTAACGTGCGACTTTTTCAACCTGCTTTTGGAGAAAATTATTCGAGCTGCAGAACTCAACAGAGAAAGTACCATCTTCTATAAGAGTGTACAACTGCTGGCGTATGACGATGATATTGATATCATCGGCCTCAATACCCGCGCCGTTAGTTCTGCTTTCTCCAGACTGGACAAGGAAGCAAAAGAAATGGGTCTGGCAGTGAACGAGGGCAAGACGAAATATCTCCTGTCATCAAACAAAAAGTCGTCGCACTCGCGACTTGGCACTCACGTCACTGTTGACAGCCATATCTTTGAAGTTGTAGATAATTTCGTCTATCTTGGAACCGGCGTAAACACCACCAACAATGTCAGCCTAGAAATCCAACGCAGTATAACTCTTGCCAACAGGTGCTACTTCGGACTAAGTAGGCAATTGAGAAGCAAAGTCCTCTCTCGACAAACAAAAACCAAACTCTATAAGTCACTCATAATTCCCGTCCTGCTATATGGTGCAGAGGCCTGGACGATGTCAACAACAGATGAGTCGACGTTTCGAGTTTTCGAGAGAAAAGTTCTGCGAAAGATGTATGGTCCTTTGCGTGTTGGCCACGGCCAATATCGCATTCGATGGAACGATGAGCTGTACGAGATATACGACGACATTGACATAGTTCAGCGAATTAAAAGACAGCGGCTACGCTGGCTAGTTCATGTTGTGCGGATGGACGAAAACACTCCAGCTCTGAAAGTATTCGACGCAGTACCCGCCGCGGGAAGCAGAGGAAGAGGAAGACCTCCACTCCGTTGGAAGGACCAAGTGGAGAAGGATCTGGCTTCGCTTGGAATATCCAATTGGCGCCACGTTGCGAAAAGAAGAAACGACTGGCATGCGGTTGTTAACTCGGCTATAATCGCATAACCGGTGTTTACGCCAATTACGAAGAAGAAGAAAAGCCCTGACGGCAGCGCTAATTTGCATTAGCGGCTTAGTTTGCATTTACTTGCGCATTTGATCCATATTAAAATTTGCTGATTTTTGTTATTGTTTGACAGATGTCGCTTGAAGTCTGTCACCTCCTTTGCGTTCACAGCATCAGAGCAGAAAACATAAGGACATAGAGAAGGTGCACCTCACAACCACAGAATTCACGCTGTGATATGTTAACATTTTCATAACAGTTCTCTCATATAATCAACCAGAGAATATTGAGAGAAATAAATTATGTAATTACGCCATGCGATGATAGCATGTACATATGCCCAATCAGGGAATATTGAAGAAAAATAAGTTCTTTGATATTCCATTTTTAACAGCGAAAAATGTATACAAATATACAGCTATGGACAAATAAATATCACACATCCGAATCTAATATTACTTCTAATAACTTTAATCGTGAAGTATCTGAATAATAAAAATTTGGTAGATACATGTTACCGTTGAGGCTCATTTCGCTGCTCAAAAATATCAATTATTTTCTATTAAATAGCAGCGAACATGGTGAATTCCTTACTTTAATTCTATCAGCTCTGTTAGCCGTCCAATCGAACATCATACAAAGTTAAAAAAAAAATTAAACGACTGATCTCACGCGAGAATGAATAAAGAGAGAGCTTTGAAGAAAAAATATACAAATATATCCCATATGTGTGTGATTAGTTTATATCATATGAACCACTTTTTCCAAAAAAACTAATGACTTTCACTTATGCATATTCCCATTATTCCCTTATCATATTTACATTTGTAACAATAGAATTTCTACGACATATACATTCATACATATGTATATTATTTCTTTGCCACATTTGCCTGTATGTTTACGAAAGCAAATTCGAGTCACATATGTGCATTCATAATACTAAGTTCAGACCGACACTTAATCACACGATTTCGGCCGTTGAATGGATTATCCCACTAATCTTAAAAATTTATCAAGATTTCGCCATACAAAAATGACAGTTCCAAATCACTTCATTGAAATGATTTGAAACTGATCCACGCTAAATCTGTCCGTGCGACTCTGATTTTGCGCAATCTACTTGTCAGCACTGCAAAAATATTAGTCAGCACTGGGAAACTGTTACATTATCACAGCTGATTTAGACACTACAAAGGGAAAAAAATGTAAACAAACAAATTTATTTTATAGCAATGAATCTAATTTCACCTGAAAATCGACTTAACAAATGAAAAAATGCATTCACTATTTCTATTATATGGAAAACATTTCAAAAAAAGACGGCTTTTATTTCAAAATACTATATGACAATCTTTTCTTTTGATAAATATTAAGCGATGTGACTTCCTGAATGACAATAACAGCTGTTTTTTGATCTTTCTAACGGCAGTGAGAACACTGTTGGGTTATGAAATGATTAAATGTAATCTAATCTCTTAAATTTTCGGTCTGAACATGGTATAAGGGAATAACAAGCTGTTTTTGACGGGAAGAATGAAGAAAAAAGCTAAAAAAAATGATATAAAAATCAAAAAAAAAAATCTAAAAACAAATGTATCAAAAATAAGAAAAAATGTCTAAAAAAAATAACAATTTATTAAGTTCATTTTTGTTTAAAAGATTTCCATTAATTTATCTATATCGTCTTGGATATATGCAGATATTTTACAGGCACTTCATAGTCGACGCAGCATTTTCCCATCCTTCGTAATCCGTTTCTGTATATTAAAATAAAAATGAATAGAGTATATCTTTTGCTTGAAATAACACTTTACCTTATGCTTAGAATGCTGTTAGTCGTGGTGAGGCCTATTGAATTTTTTACATTAGATTTAATTAGGTTAACCAGTCTAAAAACCCTTTCTATCTCCGCGTTTGACCAGCGTAAACACAATATTTGAATGGCCTCAGTTGCCAACTCAAAAAATCTGCGGTTTCCACCAGAATCTTTAAAGTTTAGCACCTCAAACCAAAATTTGTTTGTGTCGCTGATGTTGTCCCATTTAATCAAATTTATGTTGTTGTATTGGCGTTCAATTTTAGAAATATTTTTGCATTGCAGGAACTCTAAACTATCTGTGATGTCTTTCTTCACCGCGCACAATATCTTGGTGACCGAAAAAACATCAATCTGTTTAAGAATTTTAAAATTATCTGGTAGCCTAAAAGTAATGACAAAATTATTTAGTCGTTTATAAAAAATAACAAAAAATTGCTTACCTCTGTTTTAATTGTTTAATCAATTCAATTGTGAAATATGTGCAGCGCTCCCGAATTTGTTTTTCTTTACTTTCATTTATATTCAGGGACTTTCTTTTTTTCAAAATCGTAGCCCTTATGCAAAGTTGTATCGGCATACCTCTCAATATCGTCAGTTTCGAAAATATCTAATTCAACTGGTAGTATAACTCCTTTCTTTAGTGAATTTGTGGCAAACTCCAAATCATTAAGCAATTCTGTTGCGTTGGCGTTATTACTTTGGAATGACTTGTTCACCCTATGTAAGTCGAAAAGAATTGGCTTTAAATAGAGATAGTTAATGTCATCGCTGAATTGCTGGTGGAGCATTTGCGCTTTAAAGCATTTTCATTAGTTGCAGCTAAGCCAAAGTGCAATTTCAGCTCTTCCCACTGATCCAATATTCTCGATACCGCCAATTCGATTGGCAACCATGTTGGGTCACTGACTCTGGGTATTTTCAAAGGAACCTTTTAGAAAAAATTTACATAATTAAAATAGTTACATAATTATAATTTATACAATAAAAATGTTATTGAAACAATAATTTACTTTGTCAGAAACAACATGAAGGACAATTCACACATAACAAATAGTACATAATTGGCATAATAAAGTTAGTAAGCGGAATACTCACGGACACTTAAAAAACAATACATAAATGTTAAGAAACAAATTCAAATGTCTTAACAACAGTTTGAAATATAAGGTTGTCAAAAAAGTCTTGCGGTATTTTCGCTAGTTGGCGCTGAAAGCGCGTAGTTCTAGTTTTATTCGTCGCATCGGGTCAAAGTGGTTTTTGGAAAACTCATTTCACGCGCTAACATGTGTTTGATTGATTGTCGTTTCTTTTAACCCTCGTCGAGACCAACGGTCTGATACACTTAGTCGAGACCAATGGTGCTTGGCTAGGCCCCTATGTGTTTACATACATTTGTATGGAAATACGTGTTGTATTTACGCTCATATATGTACAATATAGATAGATTTTTGAAATTTCTTACCTCTCAATTTGATTGAAATCAAATTTACCGCTTTGTTCACACTTGGCGTAGCAAAAGCGTTCACAAAAAATGTAACATTTTGAGAAAAAATACATTTTTTCTTAACCTTTTAAAGCGCTCTAGCGGCTAAAGTATTTGACTTAGGTTGGTCAAATAAATTGCACCGGTTGAATAATTTAAAGAGCTTTCAGGAAATGTATAATTCCAAGGCCCAATTGCCCCCAAGGCCCCACCGGGGGCGTGGCAATAAGCGAAAATGGGTTTTCACCATGTCCCCCCCTTTGTTTCACTACAGTTGGGGAGGTATGGGGCCGGGGGAGATCAAAACCATTTTGCGAGTTAGTTCGCCCCTGGGGCTTTCAGGGAAGCCCTCAACCTTCCCTCTATCTCTACCAGGGGCGTCGCAATAGCGTTCACAAAAAATGTAACAGTTTGAGAAAAAATACATTTTTTCTTAACCTTTAAAACGCTCTAGCGGCTAAAGTATTTGACCTAGATAAACATACAAACCAATTTGGACATGTAATGAACATGAAAACAGATAAATTAACCGTGCGAAGTGATAGAAACATTCCAAAGTTCATATATTTTCATACAAAACATATGGGGTCTAGCCAAGCACCATTGGTCTCGACTAAGGTGTAATATTATAACATCCTTTTTTCGTCCTTTTCGATACGATATCCTTGAATTTTTTTTTTCTGAATTCTATAGACAATAAAATTCTAGGAAGCTACCTGGAAGCGCAAGTCGTTTGTTACACTCTAAATATATTTAAATAACATTTAAAAACAAAATATGCCTGGCCAGACCTGTTGGTCTCGACGAGGCTTAAGTCGTTCGTGAGCTATAGCGTCGCAAACATGGAGCAAAATAAAGAGAAAATATGGCATATTTTACAGTACTACTACGATAAAAGCAAAAATGCATCTCAAGCCGCCAATAAAATTTATACAGTTTATGGACGCGATACAGTTTCCATTTCCACTGCACAACGATGGTTTCAACGTTTTCGTTCTGGTGTAGAGGTGGTCGAAGATGCGCCACGCTCCGGAAGGCCTGTCGTCGAAAATTGCGATAAAATCACTGAATTGTTCGAAAGAGACCGGCATAGTAGCAGCCGTAGCATCGGTCAAGAGCTGGGCATGAGTTATCAAACCGTTATAAAGAAGCTTTGAAGAAGCTTGGAGTTACTAAGAAGCTCGATGTATGGGTGCCACACGAATTGACGCAAAAAAACATCTTTGACCGTATCGACGCATGCGAATCGCTTTTGAATTTGAAACGTATGGTGACTGGCGATGAATAGTGGGTCAGTTACGATAACGTAAGGCGCAAACGGTCGTGGTCGAAAAGCGGTGAAGCGGCCCAGACGGCCTGGATTGACGGCCAGGAAGGTTCTTCTGTGTGTTTGGTGGAATTGGCAGGGAATAATTCACTATGAGCTGCTCCCCTATGGCCAAACGCTCAATTCGGACCTGTACTGCCAACAACTGGACCGCTTGAAGGCAGCACTCACGCAGAAGAGGCCATCTTTGATCAATAGAGGCCGAATTGTCTTCCATCATCGAACAAAACGGCGCATATTTGATACTTGAATCGCATTATTGTAACCAATTTTATGAACAATTGAAAATTCAATAAAAAATATCGCAAGACTTTTTTGACAACCTATTACCTTATCATCGTTTAAACATTTATAAATTTTTTGACATTCTATTTGACGGCATGAACTTTTAGCAAACCAGTTAAACGATTCATAGATTAAGAATTCCAAATTCTCTGGGAGGTGATGTTTACATACTTGGCTAATAGTCAGCTGTACAGAATGGCACGCACATCTTATTAAAATTAGGGTTGGAGTTTCCTTTTTTAGTTCTGTGAAAACACTATGGTTTTTGCCTGTCATGACATTGGCATTGTCTGTCCCAATACCAGTGAGATTCTTAATATCTAATTTATAGGACGACAATACATTTTTGACGCTATTTACAATGGCTTCAGCATTTCCACTTTCTAAAACTACAATTTTTAAAAATGTAGAGACGAATACATAAATAATATACATAAATATATATACATTCACAAAATAAATTTAATAAATATTTAATTCAATAAAAGTAATTGTTATTAAAAATTATGTCAATAATACATACCTAGAAGTTTTGTAACGCTTATGTTAGTGGACTCGTCGAGGAGGAGGCTGAATTTTGATTCTCCGATATCTTCGCGTAAGTCTTCAGAAAAGTGTGGTCCTAATACATTTTTTAAAATGTTTGTGCATTTGGTCCGGTGCAGATTTATATTCGCCTCGTCGAACCGTTTTTTGCATAGGCTCCCCAAGTGGTCAATTTGCGCCATTGCTGTATGCTGTGCAATAAAAAGGCACAGTGATGCTTTCTTAATTTGCACATTATAATTTTCAGATGCTCTTGCAAAGTTGAGTTTGTTCGCCTGGGTAAAGCCACTCATGGCACTTGTGTGCTTCTTTATTTCAGCGTGAGCTCGCAGATTACTCAGTTTCGCTGTAATAGTGCTCTTGCAATAGTTGCAGTAAACCCTCTGCTGGTCTGTATTATCCCTGCGAATCCATGCCTTGAATTCATCACTTTTAAGCCACACATCGCGGCATATTTTTTGTATTTAAGTGTTAATAACACAAAAAAAAGTCAGAAAAAGCCAACTGAATTTCTAAAAAAGCCAGAATTCCCGCTTTTCCCAATTCCCACAATTCTCAAATTTTTCCCGCAGTTAGCCTTCGAAAAAAGCCAGTTTTGACGGGAAAAAATCCAAATTGGCAGCACTGGTAACAAGTGCCGCACGCATCTTTTCGCATCTCCGTTATCACGGACAACCAATGGCCGAAGCTCACACTTTGCCAAAGAGTCAATGTGTCGAATAGCTGACGCGACGACAAAGCGTCACAACATTGTGTTGTTGATAGAAAATCTGAACTGTGCTGAAAAAACAAAGGAACGACCGCCGATTATCACCGCTTCCCTTCATGCCGTAACAGCTTCACTTACAAGCCACCGTAAATATGTAAGTTTCTGTATAAGCTTGCATACATATCGACGCAGATTTTTGGGAGCCGAGGAAAAATATTTTAAATCGACAAGAACTATGTTGACATTTTTGTCACTTATTTCTGTGCTTTGCGGGTTTGCGCCGTTGACACTTTTTCCTTCTAGAAGAATCATCAGAAATTGTTCAATTTACAATTTTTAGCTTTTGCTATCGTCGCGAAAAGACGCTTGTCGGCAATGGCATATTCGGGGAAATGTGATGGTGTCTGCTTTTATGAATGAAGCGAGATTGCCTGTTGAAAGTGCGATTGCGGTCATGAATGAAAATGTTATGTGTTTTCCTACAAATTTGGGCATCGACTATTTGGCTGCCACATTGACTTTAAACGCTACTGAGGCTATTTGAGACGATTGTTGCTTTTGTAGAAGTATGTTTGCAGTTTTTGTAGGGACATACCCTGCCAACCTCGGCGATAATAAAAGTTTCTTTAATTTTTTGATTTATTTGAATGAGTGCGAAGGAGAAAACATAATTGTCAAAATTCCAAAAAGGGTAAAAAAAAAAACGATTGAAAGACGCATGTCATTCGTGATCGTACCATCGTAAAAGAGGCTCGTATAACAAGAAGGTAAGTAAGTGGATTTTATGTGATTTTTTTTTAATAATTTGCAAATAATTATTTCATTTGTTTTTATGGCATTGGAAATCAGAATGAATTGGAAAAAGCAGCTGATGTCAATTGTTAAGTATGTGAAAAAAGTGTGTGTTGTTTGAAATTGGACTGTCCAATATTATACGCAAAAATAAATAAGTACATACATATGTATTTTATGATTTTAAGGCGGCCTGCATAATCCAATATAATATGTGAAAACAAATGTTTGTTTTATATTTTAAATGATCAAGTAATATTTTCTTTTCTTTCAGACGTTATTATTATTTTTATTTAATTATTCTTTCTTTTCAGATTTTATCACTATTTTTATTTAATTAATCTTTGCTTGCAGAGTAAATTCTACTTGTAATTAATATATTTTATTTTTTCAGATAATATTAATCTTTCCTTTCAGATATTATTATCATTTTATACATTTAATCTTTCTTTTTCTTTTAGATATTACAAATTCAATGTAATTATTTATTTTCAGGTATTAATAACCTTTATTTTGTTTCAATCTTTTTTTAGACATTTGTCTTTTATTTTCAGGTATCAATAATGTTTCTCATGAATAAATCTTTTTTCAGATATTATTTATTTTTTTAAATTAAATACATTTTTATTTATATAAATTGTAATAAATTTTAAGTAAACATGTGGAAAATAAAATAAAAATTTTAAAAATTTAAAAGTTTTGTTTTAAATTTTAAAAGTAGGAATCAAAAAATACAACCCTGCATCAGTTTAACCTTCGAACCGTGACATAGCTGTACTACTTAATCTCGTGACTAGGGCACTCAGTGCCTAGTAATGTATTTTGTATGGAAATTTAGACTTTTAAGACGTTTTTTTTATAGAAAAATATTTCGCATGTTTATGCAAATAATTTAATGAGACTTCGGTTTATTGCTAGAAACAAATGTATTTTTATTGAAAAATATGAAAATCAAATTAAGTTTTAATTTCGAACTGCTCAAATTGGTGAAATTCTTTGTCTTTTTGATATATTTTGATTGGGTGTAGACGTTGTTGGAGTATTATCCACATCTTCATCATTGTCTGAGTTCGTGTCAGCTTCGGCATTGTTTTTTGCAAAATAGCACTTTTCACACGTCCTTATATAGTGTTTGGTGCATGTCGGAATAAGGCATCCAAGGCGACAAAGCGGCTGACGAAGACGACACGGAAGAGGTCGACGACGCCAGCCAGTTGTTAAGGAATGTGGGCGAATCTGACAAACCTCGTGAACTGGGTCAATGAAGATTCCATTAAAGGGCTAAACAGCAGCAATTATAACCTGTTATACACACGGAACAGAGGTAAACCTAGGACATGCATTATTATCAATAAAATTATAAATGCATTTCTTTGTCCTAATTACAGCGCAGCAGATATCACAGTGGTAAAGGTGGAACAGAAGGAAAAGCCCTTCTTCTTGGTCTCTGCCTACTTGGCCCATGACGAAGACATACCACCGACCTCGCTAGTAATCTAAGTATATGCAACAAGGGCGATAAGCCAACTTATATTTTTCCAAGCTCTGATAGGTTTCCAGGGTGGGAGGAAGTGCTTGACCTCACGCTATCAACACACATAGACAGTCTCGTTGTGGATAACTGGAGGGTATCCGATGAGCCTTCCATGTCGGATACTCTTCAGCATCCGCGAGAAATACAGTGCTCCTCTCACATACCGGAACCCTAGAAGAACAGCATGGGAAAAATATACCAGAATAGCAACAAAATGCCTCGAAAAGGGAGGCAATAAGAGTGTCAGAAATCCTCAAGAACTAGATTCAACCAGAACCACCATTGAACGCAGCTGATTATCAAAGCCAAATAGTAGACAAAAGCTAAATTAAGTATGCCATAAATAGTTTTGCACCATTTAAAGCGGCAGGTTCGGACGGGATTATGCCCATAATGTTGCAAAAACTGGTACAACCAATGGTTCATATACTTGAAAATATATACAAAGCTAGCATTCAACTATCTTACATTCCAAGAAGTTGGAAAAGAAGTAAAGTTGTGTTTCTTCCAAAACCTAGTAGAAGAACGCACGAAAATGCCAAGGACTTTAGACCTATAAGCCTTACCTCCTTTATTCTGAAGGTACTGAAAAGACTAATAGATCTACACGTAAGAACAAGAATGGCGGAGAAGTTATCGAAGTCTCAACATGCGTACATAACCACGACACCATGGCTGCTTTTCTAGACATAGAGGGCGCCTTCAATAACATAGAAGTAAATACGATAATTAATTCTCTGGCACATGGTGGCATAGATGACACTGTGTGCAGATGGATACTATCGACGCTTGAGAATAGGAAGATTATAGCTTCAAACGGCGATGCAACACAAACAAGTTATGTGAGTAGAGGGACGCCTCAAGGAGAGGTCCTCTCTCCGTTCCTATGGTTTGTAGCGCTGAACGAAATACTCCTCCAACTAAACGGTGGAGGAGTGAAAGCAGTAGCGTATGCAGACGATATAGTTTTGTTGGTATCAGGCATGTTTCCTTCAACAGTCAGCGAGATTATGGAAAGAGCACTTCGAAGGTTAAACCAATGGACTAGGAGTTAACCCCAACAAAACAGAACTGATGCTATTCACAAGCAGAACCAAATAACTCAGTTTCAACTTCCGTTACTAAACGGTACAACACTCACTCTATCCCTCACAGCTAAATACTTGGGGGTGGAGATTGACACCAAACTGTCGTGGAAAAGTAATATATGTAGAAAAAAGAATAAACAAAACATATGTACATGGCCTACTATACTTGTAAGAAAATCGTCAACAAGAATTGGGGCCTAAACCAAGTATAGTCATATGGATGTATACGGCGGTCATAAGACCTATACTTACATATGGAGCTCTGGTATGGTGGCCAGCGCTAAACAAACAATTCAACATTAAAAAATTAAATGGTATACAAAGAGCAGCATGTGCCAGTGTTACTGGTGCGGGGGTACGGGGATATTCTCGGCTGATCTTGGCATATCTCTCTCTATACGTCTACCAAACTCGGCTAGTATCTTCCAAGCAGAAATACTAGGTATAGAAAAGGCCTGCGAAGCTCTATTAGAAAACCGCGGGAATATAAATAAAGCAACTATATTTACGGATAGCCAGGCGGCGCCCCTGACCTTGTTTTCACCCATGACAAACTCCAGCATAGTTCACAACTGCAAGAGAGCACTAAGCTCAATAAAAGACAAGCTTCAACTAAACTTGATCTGGGTTCCTGGCCATAGGAAGATTTTCGGTAACGAAAAAGCAGACGAGTTGGCAAAGGCAGGAGCTTTCCTCAACGAATCCGAGACGGAGCTAATACCAAGCCCGCTAGGATCGATCAAAGGAGAGATCAATAGACAATTTCAACAAGTTGCAAATAACAGGTGGAAAAACATTACAAACTGCGTCATAACTAAACAATTATGGCCAACATATGACAGGAAAAGAACCAATGACTTATTAATTAGGTCTAGGAAAAGTATTTACAGAGTAACAACTACCAAAACAGGGCACTGGCCATTTGGGGAACACGCATCCAAAATGGGTATGCCCTACAACGACATCTGCCGTGGCTGTGGAGTAGCAGAGAACAAGGAAACAGTCTTCCACTTTCTCTGCGAATGCCCAGCTCTAGCACAGATCCAACACAAAACACTTGGAAACCTTGAATGGATTTCCACTAAAAGCAGATCGGACATAAGTAGCTTCATCGAAGACTCAAAATGGTTTGAGAGAGACGGTAAAACGTAATAGCAAATACAGGAGGTTCTACGAACAGTGTATCAAAATGGCACATCAAGTGCGAATTGAGCTCGATAGGGCTGCACTCCTGCCTACCTACCTACTCTTATGTTAAGTTATATTGAGAAACATGACCCGTAAGGACGCGTGAAGGTCGGAAGGCCGTGTCGCAGAATGGATAAATAAAATTCGGTAAATCCGAAATAGCATTATTTGAGGTGAATTCAAGTAAGCATGGCGTCTGCTCTTCTTTGGCTGATGCAATAAATAATTCAGATGAGATAATTATGTTGAAATAACTGAGCAGTGTTAAAATAGAGAGGTGCTATAGTGAGAGCGATGGCTTGCGCGTCACTTGGTTTGAGAACACTGGCGAAAGAAATTGACTTCTACTGACAGTATGAAAATGGATGAAATCGGAGGATAACCCCACGCGTGGCACCTCCCGATTTTTGGTGAAATCCCATGTCTCGGGACTAGACAAACCGATTTCAACAAAATTTAGTACATAATATTCTTCTTACATTTTTATGTCACATTGTGAAAATGGACGAAATCGGAGAACAATCACGCCTACTTTCCATATAGCAGAATTTTATATTCTTCTTCTTCTTATTTATTGGCGTAGACACCGCTTACGCGATTATAGCCGAGTTAATAACAGCACGCCTGTCGTTATTTCTTTTCACTACGTGGCGCCAATTGGATATTCCAAGCGAAGCCAGGTCCTTCTCCACCTGGTCCTTCCAACTGAGTGGAGATCTTCCTCTTCTTCTGCTTCCCCCAGCGGGTACGGCATCGAATACTTTCAAAGCTTGAGTATTTTCGTCCATTCGAACAATATGACCCAGCCAGCGCAGCCTCTGTCTTTTGTTTCGCTGAACTATGTCAATGTCGTCATATAGCTCATCGTTCCATCCTCTGCAACCCAAGCCTCTGCACCATATAGCAGGACGGGAATTATGAGTGACTTATAGAGTTTGGTTTTTGTTCGTCGAGAGAGGACTTTACTTCTCAATTGCCTACTCAGTGCGAAGTAGTACCTGTTTGCAAGAGTTATCCTGCGTTGGATTTCCAGGCTGACATTGTTGGTGGTGGAAATTTTCTAGTACTTCAAAGTTATGATTGTTCCCTAATTCGTTTGTCATGGTCGTGCATTTTTTACGTGGCGGGTCAAGAAGCAATTAATATTACGGCATAAAACTTTGCCACCTTATGACTAAAAATTGCTTAAATCAAATTAAAATTGTTCAAGCCCCTGGGTACCGAATATTTAGACCCCGGTACCTAAAGTTCACTTTTGATCGAAAAATTCGGTCAATGTGTAATTAAGGGATGATCCTTCTCTTATAATGGTATGTCTGTATGCCAAAAAAGGGGTGGAATCGGACCAATACTTCCGTAGCCCCTATATACTTAATGTAAAGGTTTTCGAATTTTGGAGTGACTTTGTACCGCATATATCGGTATCCCAATGATAATAAGCAAGCGTGTTTTACTCATAACAGTGTATCTTTATTCTATATTATTAATACTATTACTTCAGGATTTTCGAACGTTCAGCTGGCTTTACTCTATATGATTGGTTAAAGTATTTCCCTGACTTTGATTTTTGCAAGTTGCAAGAGTTTAAAATGTTCGGTTGCATCCGAACTTAGCCCTTCCCTACTTGTTTCAACAATTTTTATTTATATAAAAACTGAAATGTTTTATTTGAATTTTTTATTTTTACAAATATACACTATTAGCAAAGAATATCTGAAATTTTTGGAAAAAAAATATTTTAAACTCGTTCATTGCATTTCCGGTGACCCCTCGGGAAAAGATGCACTCGCATTGGCAGGATAAATCCTTACAAAATCATCTAAAGTGAAAAATACGTGTTTTACATAAATCCTTAATTTAGAACGTGGCGCATTTAGCCTAGCAAGCCTCCTGCGCACAAGTTCTCAAGGCTGTAACTTAGAAACTATTACTCGGATCACAATGAAAACTTAAGACAATATTTTAGAGGTGTAGAATTTGACCAAGTATCCTCTGGGTAGCCTAAAAACATCCGTTTGAAGGCGAGCTAAAGTAAGAAAGAGAAACATTGCCTCAACAAGCTTGTGCGCTGGGTTTGGGACCAGCCACGTAAAAAACAGTACCAATGAAAAGTAAACGACAGCCTCGGATGACGACCATGGCAAACGAAATAAGGACTAAGATTTGAGGGCATGCAGCTGGAATGTCCGGTCACTTAATTCGGATGGTGCCGCTGCCAAGTTGGTTGATGTCCTCGTTAGAGTGAAGGCTGACATCACCCCCTTCAAGAATTGCGATGGACGGGACAAGGACTGAGGCTAGTAGGTCCTTGTGGCATTTACTACAGTGGCCATATGAAGGAGCGCAAATTTGGCGTGGGATTCGTGGGGGGAGAGAGACTCCGTCGCTGAGTACTGTCATTCACCTCGGTGGATGAACGTCTAGTAACAATCCGCATCAAAGTGAAGTTCTTCAACACATCGCTGATTTACGTCCACGCCCCAATGGAAGAAAAGGACGATGGGACCAAACATGCTTTCTACGAGCACTTGGAGCGCACTTATGGGAGCTGCCCCCGCCACGACATCCAAATCGTGTTCGGCGACTTTAACGCCAGGGTGGCCAAAGAAGGTATCTTTGGGACTATGGTCGGTAAATTTAGCCTCCACGATGAAACATCCCCAAAAGGATCGAGGCTGATCGACTACGCCTTGGTTTGAAATATAATTATATGTAGTACTATATGTATTACTAGATAAGAAAAACTACCAACCAGATCCATCATGTTGTGATAGACGAAAAATAATGTTTTAGATGTGCGTGCGCTTCGAGATCCTAACATCGACTCGGACCACTACCTTGTTGCAGCCAACATTCGCACCCACCTCTGTGCAGCGAAAAACGCACAAAACAGACAGCGAAACGATTTTCTACTCGACTTGCACTCCTGCTCTCTGAGAGCACTAGTCAACCAATCGGTATAAGGGATCTGTGGGATGGTATTTCAAACTCCTTAAGTGCAGCTGCCAAAACCATTGGTTTTCCGAAAATGCAAAAGACAGTTGGTACGACCAGGAGTGCCGTGTCGCAGCGGAGAGAAAACAGGCGGCCTACCTCGCAACGTTACGATCGACCACAACACGTGCGGGATGGGATAGATACCGAGATTTGAAGAGGGAAGCGAGACGCATTTGCAGACAGAAAAAGAAAGAGGCCGAAATGCGTGAGTATGAAGAGCTTGACAAGCTGGAAGACAGGGGTAGTGACCAAAAATGCGGCGACTAACAGAAGGTTTCAAGACCGGAGCATACTCTTGTTAAACCACCAAAGATGATCGATACCCAAAGCATTCTAAAATTATGGAGGGAAAACTTCTCCAACCTGCTCATTGGCAGTGAAAGTACAACGTCAGGAGAAGGCGAACCCGATTCCCCAATCGATGACGATGGAGCGGACGTTCCATTGCCCGACCATGAAGAAGTTCGAATAGCAATTACACGCCTGAAAATCAACAAAGCGGCGGGTCCGATGAATTGCCGGCCGAGCTATTTAAACACGGCGGCGAAGAACTGATAAGGAGCATGCATCAGCTTCTTTGTAAAATATGGTCTGTTGAAAGCATGCCCAACGATTGGAATTTAAGTGTGCTCTGCCCAAACCACAAGAAGAGAGACCCCCCACTCTGCGCCAACTATCGTGGGATAAGCCTCCTCGACATCGCATATAAGGTTCTATTGAGCGTATTGTGTGAAAGATTAAAGCCCACCGTCAACAAACTGATTGTATCTCATCAGTGTAGCTTTAGACCTGGCAAATCAACAACTGACCAGATATTCACTATGCGCCAAATATGCCGAATATCCCACTCGATGGAACGATGAGCTGTATGAGATATACGACGACATTGACATAGTTCAACTAATTAAAAGACAGTGGCCACGCTGGCTAGGTCATGTTGTCCAAATGGACGAAAACACTCCGTGGATAGCAGAGGAAAAGAAAGAGTTCCACTCCGATGGAAGGACCTGGCTTCGCTTGGAATATCCAATTGGCGCCACGTAGCGAAAAGAAGAAACGACTGGCGCGCTGTTGTTATTTCAGCTATAATCGCGTAAGCATTGTCTACGTCAGTAAAGAAGAAGAATTTATTAAGACAACAAAAATCGATTTTTTGAAACCCGTAAACCCATGTAAGTCCTGAAAGTCATGTGTAAAGTCGGAAATCTTTAAATATGGGGGAAGAAAAATGGGGTCCATATATTTGGCAAAAATATTGGTGCTTGATTTGTGTACTGGAAAGTGAAATAATCGCATGGAATTTAAAATTGTACTACAGATGAAGTAGGCATGGTTTTAGTCTCATTGAGCCCATTTTGGCAGTATAACATAACACTGATTACTCTTAAATGTAGACGGTGCCACTTCCTTGGTACATTTTTTACTCCGTCCCTTATGAAGTCCTCTGAGTGTAAAATTTAATGCCTCTGATGCATTAGTTCATCTCGCTTTTAGTAGTTTTTAATGTCGAAGCCACCTAATAGTTTATGTTTTTTTTTATTCTTTTACCCACAAGTGCTCCTTGCTACTGCAATCCCCCGTCCCAAATTACAGGTTTATATCCTTATTTAGTGCTTAGTTTTTTATAGGGTTTCGATTAATGGCGTTTAGAGAGTGTGGCAGTGGTCCGAATATGTCAATCTGCGAACTCGTCCCCACTTTTTTGACAAGGAACTTAGTACCAAGTTTCATTACGACATCTTAATTTTTACTCAAGTCACTTAAATTTCCAATTGGTGGCTTTAACATATGTCCTTTAACATGATGATGACCGACTGAATATTCTCATCATGCTAATCATTTATACCATATACACAACCCTATACCTAACTCGATAATTTTTAGGTGACACAAAGAACCGTTAGGTGAATATAACTACCATACTCTGTAGCAACATGTTGCAAGATTATAAAAAACATTTATATAGATTCAAGTTGAATAAAGTGTATTATATTAAAATGCAAAGTCAATGATTTTACGTATGTATATTTAAGAAAGTTGAAAATATTGTGAGTTTTTAATGGATTTAAAAGAGAAATTCGAAGTCATTTTGAAAAGAAATCCAGCTAACTACTTCTATACTATAAATCGCTGCATGTGTCTTCGTACGTAAAAGGCTGAATATTGTCAGAGTGAGAACGAACACTAGAACGACTTTCGATGAGCCCAAGAGAGCAAAGCTGGCTGTGCTTTGGTTTCTCGCCTGAACTCTTTTTGCTATTATTAGTGTTTGTTGATTTCTCCTTTACTGTGTTGCGTTTCTTAGTTACTATTAATTTATCACACGGTAAAATAGGGGGCTTAATAAAAATTATTCAATAAATCTGGTGCTATGTTAAGAAGAATATAGTCGAATGTCCATTCTTGTGGTCATAAAATTTGTCTGGATATTGACGCAATTGTAAAGATAAGATGCTAAGTTCATTCTTTACATTCCTTAGCTCATTATTTGGATATGTTCCCAGATATGTCAACCACATCTTTCGCAATATAGAACTCTTCATCTCAAAAATCCATGCAACAGCTTGCCTCGCTTTGTCGCTTTCTACAGAGTATAGTATAGGTTTATATACCATATATATAAATGATTAAGATGTCTGCCTGTTCGTCCGTCCGTTTGTCTGTGGAAGCTGTAACTTTAGTAAAAATTGAGATATAGTAATGACACGTCTTATTTGGCAAAAAACGATACTTTCATTTTCCAGTATACAAATCAAGAAGCAATTAATAATAATTTTTTGAACCATGCCACCCTAAGGTCAAAAATTGTTCAAGTCGAATTCAAACTGTTCAGGACCCTAGGTATCAAATGTGTGCACCTCAGTATCAGTTGACTTTGTAGATTGTAGTACTAGCAAAAATAAATAAAATCTAGGCAATACTGCTAATCATGATTTTCGTTTTTCTAACAAGTTTTATGCTGAATATGTCGGTCGGTTATTATTTGCAAAGCATCTATACTTTCTAGAATAAGTGGTCAAGGTAATATAACAATAACGAAAATTTCTTTAACAAATAAAATTATAATTTTTGTTGAAGAGTACATACACATTATTACATATTTCAAGTTAAATTTCTGAATGTAAGATTTAATGCAAATGTGTACATACATACAAATATATGTTTACAATTGTCGTACAAACCTTTACTACTAGGTGCTTGACCGACTTTACCCTCTCAATTTTGGGGTGGTGATATATGTATGTATGCATATTTGTGAATTCCGCTTTTTTCTTTGTTGTGTTTACTTTCACTTACTTTTTTTTCGGAAAATTTGCTAGAAATTTCTAGTGATATTTAAATATAGAAAATAACATGAAAACATAACATAAACATAAACTTACACAAATGTTGTTCTTACCGGTCCCCACTATAATTCGCTAATAACTACATTGCAGGTATGTATGTATGTATGTATAAGTTTCTAAATTGTGAACAAATAATTTTGTTCAAAGTCAACAAAAAAGTAACAAATTTCTTGCAGAACGTTATGTATATATAGTAGATGTAAAACTTAAAAATAAATGAATGAACATCTTTTTTTGTATAATTTAGTTGCAGAGAGAATGGAGCTCCCTTTAGGCTACAGTTCGTGTGTGCACAAAACACCAAAACTAAAAATAAAATTCTGTAGAAACATATATACTTACATGACATCGTTGCAATACTATTGACATATAAAACCCATCACTGAGTATTTTCCCTGAGAAAAGTATTAATCGAAAAGTGTATTTAATCAAGGAAACACATCTATCAGTTAATACAAGCAATTACACTTTATTAATTTTTTTGTTGAGAGGTTTTTTGAAAATAAACAAATTGGTCCAATATACCAAAACCGAATATAATTATTATTTTTGATTACAACTTTTAAATTTTCTATTACATAAATATTAATATTCCGACTGAAAAATTCAATAATAATTGAGTTATACGAATTATCTTCAATATATACTGCCCAAAGCGGAGCAGCCGAAATTATGCTTAAATGGCGTATCGTAATGGATCCACTAATGGGTCGTTCATTAGTGACTACAGAAATTGTAAAGAAGGGTGAAATGGTGGTAGAGGAGTCTCCATTCGCGATTGGCCCCAAACAGAACAGCGGTATTGTTTGTCTGGGTTGTTATCGTGATTTATTTTTCGGTGAAGATGGTGATTCGTTGGATCGTTGTGAAAGATGTGATTGGCCACTGTGTAGTGCCTGTTTTGATATACCCGATCATCTGGGTGAGTGTGAGATATTTACCAAAGCTAAAGTTCACTTTGCGGGAAATGTAAGCGAGGATGGAGTTTGTACACAACTTGATTGCATAACACCTTTGAGGTTAGTGAAAGAGTTTATTTAATTGCTTCTGATTATATTTGACAAAAAATTAAAACAATTAAATTATCCCCTGGGTAATTTATTTGGACGCACACAAGAAAACTTAAAACGTTCAAGTTTCGCACTCAAATTTACTACGTACATACCTATAATACATACATACCTATCAAACATACTTATAGTGCATCATACCGACTATGATCAAGGTCAAATATCACCCAAAATTTCGCCAAAAAATTGTCTATACAACAAAATGAACTTGATCGTTCAGTTTGCATGTCCGCTATATGCTATAGTTCAATGTATTGGAAAGGATTTAATATATGTATATAGTTATAGCTGCGGCCGAATGTCGCCCACGCAAAAAGGAGTTCATATATGTAGCGTGCTCACGAGTTGGATAATTATCTTTTCTGTACACCGGTACAGAAACTAAAATTTTTTGTTTATCAAGCTGCGTTACATAGAAAAAAAATGAAATGATAAATTTAACTTTCTTTTCATTTCAAAGCACAAGGTTGCGGAGTCAACTAGTGTTAAATAAATGTGTACAAACGAATTAGTGAAGTGCTAGTAGATATACAAGTGCAAAATATAAGTACAAAACTAATTTTATATCGAGAAAATACGTACTTCAAATAGTGGTAATTTTCAACTTTAAACGCGAATATCTGGAAAACTATAAGCTTCCTGCGGCTATAGTATTTTTGATCTGCAGAATCTGGCCTATTCGACAATACCCATTTTATTCCCGAAATCATGGGACGGTATACTAAAGCCGACCCAAAGTATGTTTTCGGAGATTGTAGCTTTACACAGTAATCCATGCCTAATTTTGTGAAGCTTTCTTTTTTCCTCTAACCTGACGACCTGAGCAATTTCTTCGAATTTCTTGAAAAGCAACGTTATTTCAAAATAATTCCTTCCAAATTTCGTGAAGATACCTTGTAAACGGTCATATCTAAATCGACTCATGCTCATCCTCGATGGTTACATGGTGGTGCTGTGTTATTAATTTGTTGTGATTTCTGATAGAATATTTAATGCAATTATTTTTACGACAAATTTTTAAGACACATCGATTGACAATTGATTCTTTCTAACAGAGAATCTACATTGTTGTTCCTACAAAAAATTAATAAATTGAGAGTATTTACAGGACAAAAAAATAAGTACTTGGATTATAACTGGTTCAGTAATCGAGCTATATTGGCAGTTAAAAATGTACATGAGAAATTAACTTTCAAAGTTTTTTACTAACAAATACCACTATACCACTATATAGTCTTTGGCTAAAAATTGGTTCATCTACTACCTTCTGCGTGTTTTGAATCCAGCTAGATTATGCAGTAGAAGTAATTTCGTAATCATTTTGACCAGAAATTTCAAAGGTACATGACCTGTTGCCACATATGCCAATGATATCATCAGAATATATAATTCTATTAAGGAGGCTATAGCTTCCAATTCTTTTAGCTTTCCCCATGTCTTTAAATAAGTTTCAAGGCCAAACAATGCCCATTTAATTTTTACAACAACTTTTTTTGGTGTCTAATTGTGCCAGCTAGGGAGATATGTATATACATATTAAACCAAAACTTTTTTCCCCGAAAAGTATGGAATTAAACTAAAATTTAAATTTTTATAAGGATATGAGCGAAATGGTAATATTTTTATCTGTGCTGAGTTGTGGTGAAAAAGTTTCCTATGATGTAAACAAGTTTTACATTGAAAATATCAGTTCAAGTTCAAAACAAACCTAATTGCGTCGTTTGAATGTTTGCTTTGTTAATTACATCAAATATATTCGTAATATTTTTTTTTTTATAATATATATTTATTTGCAATCTATCAATTGACAATCAGCAAATTTTTTAAATACATTAATAGTAACAGGATTGATTGTTCTCCATTGAGACTAATCAATATATTCTTAAATTATTTTATTTGTTTAAAATTCTTAAAACTACTTAAAATCTATATGGAAGATCCAAAACGTGAGTTCGTTTTAAGCGTCTAATATCCATACTGTTGTCTAGTAAATTTATTGCTAGTAAGTTTTCATGATTAGACAATATATCTAAATACTTTTCACAAGATTTGCTGATTTCGTCTTTAACAAAAGGTATATTTAAGTCTTTGTGGATTTCGAAGTTGCTCACATACCAAGGAGCACTTACAATGCTTCTTAAAGTTTTCGATTGATATCTTTGGATGATTTCAATGTTGGATATACTCGCCGTACCCCATAACTGCATTGCATACGTCCATACTGGCTTAAGGATTGACTTGTAAAGTCGTACTTTATTTTCAAGGCTAAGTTGTGATCGCTGACCTAAAAGCCAGTACATTTTTTTAGTTTTAAATTTGAGCTGCTTTGTTTTTTCTTTTATGTGTATCTTCCAAGTGAGTCGTCTATCCAAATAAAGACCAAGGTATTTCACAGTTTCACTTTCAGGTATTATGGAGCCATTTAATGTTACAGAGGGACATTTCTCAGTCCTTAACGTAAACGTAATTTGAACGGATTTCTGTGTATTTACTTCTATCTTCCAATTCTTTAGCCATTTTTCGACAATATTAAATTGTTCTTGTAAGTGAAGTGAGGCTTCACTAGCATTAAAACTGGTGGCGATAAATGCCGTATCATCAGCATAAGTTGCTACCTCTAAGCCATTAGCGATCGATAGGTCAGCTGTAAATATTGTATATAACACGGGGCCCAAGACGCTCCCTTGGGGAACTCCAGCGTCAATCGAATAAAGCTCAGAAAATGCATCTTTTTCCTGGACATAGAAATTACGATTGCTTAAAAATGATTTTATAAATAGGTAGTAAGGCGCTGGAAACCATTTCTTTATTTTATAAAGTAATCCTGGGTGCCATACTTTATCAAATGCTTGTTTAACATCTAAAAAGACCCCTGCGCAGTATTGTTTACATTCGAAAGCACTCGTGAAAATTTTAACAATTCGATGACATTGCTCAGGAGTTCCATGCCCCCTTCTAAACCCAAACTGGTGTTCCGGTAATATATTTTGGTCCTCTAAAATAGGTAACATTCTCTTTAGAAATATTTTTGCAAATATCTTAGAGAAGGTCGGCAGTAAACTAATTGGACGGTATGAAGAAGGGCAGTGCTCCGGTTTATTGGGTTTTGGAATCATTATTATTTCAGCGCATTTCCATTGACTTGGTCGAGTCTGAGCATAGCATTGTAGATGTAAGTAAGTAGTCTGATACATTTTTAGGGCAGGTGTCTAACAGTAAGACCATCAATTTTATCAAAACCAGGCGATTTTTTAAGTTTAATTTTCTTTGCCTCAGTCGTTACTTCCTTGATAGAAATTTTTCGAATAGGCAGGCTCATCTGGCAAGGCGATTCTAGGAAGTTTCGTACTTCAGTAGTGTTTTCATTATCTGGAATTACATTTGGTCTAAAAACTGAATGTAAATGGTAAGCAAAAGCTTCGGCTTTGTCTTGATTATCTCTATCTATTTTTTAACTTCGTTAACACTTGATTGTGAAGTGAAAAGAAATCCCGCTTCATGAATAGAGTTTGTAAGATTTTCAACTGCTAAGTCAATCTCATCGCCAGATTTTAATGGTATATCTAAACTAGTTCGATGCACAAGCCAATTTCTAAATGCTGCTATATCCGTATTTTGTGTAATAATCCTGTATGGTTTTTCCATACTTGACACAGTAGTCCCAAAAGTTACAATTATTGGAAATTTGTACACAACAAAATCTAACAGGTCAGGTCTTTTTCGAGGGTCACTAGGCCAGAATGTAGGTTTTCCGGTAGAAATAGTTGAGTAATTGAACTTTGTTATACATTTAAATAGCTCAGTTTCTTTGGGGTTACTCAGTCTAGATCCCCACCAAGGATGCTTTGCGTTATAGTCCCCTCCAGCAATAAAGTGGTTACCGAGACTTTGAAAGAATTTTTTATAGTCATCTAATTTAAACGCGCACCGCGGAGGTAGGTACACCGCTGCTATAGATACATCAATATGCATACATTTAATTTGAATAGCTGCAGCTTGTATATTTACTAAATTCACATTATCAAGTTTTTTAAATTCAATTTCAATTCTTGACAATGCATCGCCTTGATTGTTTATATTATCATTTCCCACTACCTGAGCATAAGTTGGCCTATTGTTTTTGAGGTTTAAGTTATTTACTTGACTACTTGGCCTTATGAAGTTTGGCTGGCTATAATTGGACCGGCTATTTTGAGATTGGCTATTATCCAAAACATTGGTGGCAGACTTTTTGTTAGACATAATTTTTTGATAAATTATGTAGCCTTTATAACTGGCAGCATGGTTCTCGAAACAATTAGCACATTTAGCTGGAATGTTTTTGTCTTTAGGACAGTTGTCACTTGGGTGTAGCGAACATTTAACACATTTAAATTTTTTATTGCAAAATGATTTTGTGTGGCCGAATTCCTGGCAACGAAAACATTGAACGATATCGCTTACCTTCTTTGGTGATTCTATAATAACAACAGCGTTCCCAATATATTTTACGTTGTAAATTTCCGCGTTAGTATTATCTGGCTCAAGATCTAAGAAAAACATATTTAGTGGTTCCTTAGTAATGCGACTTTTTATGTTATTAACACTTCGAACAGCATGCCCAAGCAGCTCAACCTCGGCTTTAATTGTTTCCAATGGCGTAGTGCTATGAAGATTTTTGATTACTACACGAAAGGCTCTGTCTTGCTTAAGTTGAAACGTATGAAATTTAATATTATCATTTCTCATCACTTTGATGAGTTCTCTATATTTATCGACCGTCTTAACCATGATTCTTACATTACCATCACGTTGTGATTTATAGCTGAATTCGTTGACATTAATTTTAGTTTTAAGATAACTTAATAGACCACTAATTTCACAGACGTCGCCTATAAAAATTGGTGGGGGTTTTGGAGTTTCCAGTATTTCACTTCTCTCACGCTCTTGTTCAACTGCATTTTTATCATTCGTTATATTATCAGGATTTGTATTCTTCGTGTATGTTCCTTCATCATCGTTATTTAAAATATTGAATTGGTTAACATCATTTGAAGTGGATGCGCCATAATCCAGTGCCGGTTGTATTCTAGTCACATTTGGTGAGTTCTGCATTGATCTTTTCGCTGGTCGTTTTCTTACTTTTTGCCATCCCATAACGGCATCATCATCGTCGTCATTTATGTTGTTGCACTTCCCAGCGATCGCAATACAGGTACTTATTATTGTAGTTATTGGTTTCAGCGAACAAACAGATGTCACAATTTTTATTTTATTTTTCGTTTTTTTATATTTTTAAGGAAATTATTTTGCGATTGAAATTTTTTTTTTTATCACTAAGCACAAGGCACCTGTATCATATTCGTAATATGAATTAAAATTTTCAATTCACTAATTTGAAGGTTTTTTATTAATGGAGAATTTTAGGCATCGTGCGAGGCTGCTACAAACTACATGCATTCGGTGCACATACTTATGTACACACATAATTATATATAAATAAATACATTTACATTAAGATCTTTTAATCAACTACAAAAATATTATTTCAAATAATTTCATTTATTGTCATTTTTGTTTTGAATGGAATAAACAATTAAATAAACAAATGAGTAATTACGTATCAATAACATAATTGTTATATATTTAGCGGTTATTTTACATTCATTTGTTCCTGAATACATATCATATTTACAAGTTGTCAAAATTGTATCTAGAAAAATACCGAAATTTCATTTTTATCTGCCACAATTTTCATTTCTTGGCGAACAGCCTACTTCAAAACTATATGATATGTTATTCTAAAAATAGTTAATACTAGACCCTATCTACCGCATTTGTTACAAATTTGAACGTAAGACTAATATAATGATTTGTATTTAATATCATCTCTAAGAATTTGTATCAATCATTAATTTGACCGTAAGTGCAAATCTCAATCCTGTATATTTACATACATATATACCGGCTATACTGGTTCACCTAATGGTATGTTGTTGCAAATAAAAATAATTCGAAAAGGATATACATAGTGGTATATACGAGTATATTATAAGTACTCGTACACCTAATTTTGTTTTTGTTACACGATTTCATTCCATTTAGCACGATTCTAAATTTTTGAACGTATATTTCATCGAGTTTGTGCAAAATATGTTTATTTCACAAATTTAGAAATTCCCACAAATTCCCTTTTTGTAGATACAAGTAAGTTTACTGGTCGGCGCAATTGTAAACAGCACAAATTTAGGAGAATTCCTCTTTTGTACATACAAGCAAATTTGAACTGTGTTAATATTTTGTGGACTGAAGTGATTGATTTTCTTCCACCGCGACTGTACTTCGGAGCGTGCGCGCACAGACTGGATTCGGTAGAGGGCGTTCCTAGCTAACGAACGAGCGAGCAGGTGGTCAGTTGTCTCCGAGCATCTGGAGAAGTAGGACAAACATTTTCGCGCTCATTGTCTTTTTTGACATCAAAGGCACCGTCCACCATAAATTTGTTCCTCCTGAACAAACCGTAAACGCCAAGTTTTACTTGGAAGTCCTCAAGCGACTCAAACGAAGAGTCAATCGGGTCCGACAAGACATCGCAGCCGATTGGAAATCGCGCGGGCAGCGCTGCAAAAGGATCCCATTTTGAAAGCTTTTAAAGAATTGTAACGATTGGTTAAACACATTTTTTTGAAATCGACTCAGTTCAAATAACTTTCCGGACAAACCCTGTAGATCACTTCTTTTTAAACGTGTTTGATTGAAGGAATTTACCAAGGCATTTGCCAATGGGTTTGGATGTCACGAAGTTTAGAAATATGTCTCATTTTGCAACCCGTGATTGTTCTAAGCATTTTACATAGATTAAAACCTTTTTATTATATCAATGTTGGCTGCGCAGGTCGTACCTCACAGTTGAATGCCATGCATCCAAATCGGTTTTATGATTGCATTGTAAACAGGACTTTCTTGTCTAGGCTAAGTTTAGAATTTTTGTTTCAAAGCCAATTTAAATTTGCTGCACTTAACTTCATACAAATTATTTTACTCTCTATATGTTTTCGCCACGTGAGCCTTCGGTCCAGGTGAATTCAAAGATATGTTACTTTACTAGGATAGAGTATAATAGTTTTATTCACCTAAAATAATCGAAATAATAGCGTTACGTCTATGTAGCAATTAGCATCTCTCCAAATTGTAATAGATCTACCTATTAACTATTCTTATCGTAATTAGAAACTTTCATCTGGTAATACTGTGTTCAGCAAACTAAAACATTTAATCCCGTTATACTATGTTCAGACCGAAAATTTCAAAGATTAGATTACATTTAAGCATTTCATAACCCAACAGTGTTCTCACTGCCGTTAGAAAGATTAAAAAACAGCTGTTATTGTCATTCAAGAATTCACATCGCTTAATATTTATCAAAAGAAAAGATTGTCATATAGTATTTTGAAATAAAAGCCGTCTTTTTTAATATTTCCATATAATAGAAATAATGGATGCATTTTTTCATTTTTTTGGTCGATTTTCAGGTGAAATTAGATTCATTGCTCTAAAAAAAATGTGTTTGTTTACATTTTTTTCCCTTTGTAGTGTCTAAATCAGCTGTGATAACGTAACAGATTTCCAGTGCTGACTAGTATTTTTCCAGTGCTGACAAGTAGATTGCGCAAAATCAGAGTCGCACGGACAGATTTAGCGTGGATCAGTTTCAAATCATTTCAATGAAGTGATTTGGAACTGTCATTTTTGCATGGCGAAATCTTGATAAATTTTTAAGATTAGTGGGATAATCCATTCAACAGCCGAAATCGTGTGATTAAGTGTCGGTCTGAACATAGTATTACAATATTAATCACCTCACATTAGCTTATCTAATTCTTCCTATTCCTTTTGATCATCGGACGAGACCACACGTGTTCTGTCGTAGGCAACATAAAACATTTACATATATATATTCATATTCACAATATATTTGAAGTCGGATTTACTTGTGAAGTGAATAAAGTAATAATTAATTAGCTTTTGAAATAGTGTTTTACTTATTAACACCTTAACTACCACATAGATATGAATGATCAGGATGACCAGACTGTTTGTCTATCCCTCCGTTTGTCCGTGCAGGCTGTAACTTTAGTTAAAATTGTGATTTCTTGACCCTAGAACACACACCCGGTTACAAATGTATCCACTTTCAACTTTGAAGTGTTGTAACTTTTGAACCGCTATACCTCTATATCGCTAACTTCGGATCTAGGAAGATTACTTAGTTTTGAGATCGGACCATTGGTTCAGGAGCTAAAGCCTTAAAAACACATTATTTACGTAAACCCACACCCGGGATACGTTTGTACGCCAATAGTAAAACTCCTAAAATCCACAAAATGTGTATTCGTTGTTACTCTACAAGTATATTATTATAAATTATATTATTTTGTTTTGCATTTATCAGGAAAACAACAAAAACAAAAATCCACTGTTGCATGTCCTGACTTTATTTGCCCATTTCGCTGGAACCAGTAGGAATATTCGAATGAAACAAAAGACAAAATACTTGTTATACATTTAAAAAAAATAATAGAAATCGGAATAAGCATTAAAAAACCGCAAAATAAGGTCCCGGGTACCAACGTATCCCGGGTGTGTGTTTACGTGGTATTTTCTGGGTGTGTGTTCTAGGGTTAATGAAACTTGGTATGCGCGTTCCTTGGCAAAAAAGTAAGGACGAGTCCGTGAATAGGCGTAATCGGAACACTGCCAGGCCCACAAATCGCCAATAATCGAAAACGTATAAAGTACCATAATTAAGCGCTAAATTAAGATATAAAACTCTTATTTTGGCATAATGAATCCTTTTTAAAGAGTGGACGTGGCCCCGCCATCTAATAAGTTTAATATACATATGTATATGTGGGGTTTGAGCAACACGAAAACTCTTTTTCGCAAGAAGTTTCGAACAATAGACTCCGAACCAGAAAATGCTAATGGTAGATAACGACTTGACAAGAGAATGCATAGCCGTACGCAAGTGACGACTTAGGTTTTTCCAAAATAAACTGTTAATTTATCTTTCCTGTCATTTTACTTTTATAAAAAACTACTTTTATTAACTAATAAAAGTTTGTAAGCTTTAAACTGTTCGAAAATAATATTAAACCGCAGTACATATATTCATTTTGATAAAAGAAGTTAGTATATGTACATTAGGCATATAACAAATTTTGACGAAAACTTTGGTATACCACCACGTGGTGGCAAATATTGTACAAGTAATGAGTATCGCTTTTTTAGGTGATTTCGGTTCCAAAACGTTCCGCGCAAAAATGGATTTCTAAAAAAAGTCAAAATTTTTTTTAATATTTTTATTTTTACATTTTTGTCAATTGTTACATGAAATAAGTTTTAAGTTTAAAGTATGTGATGATTTACACAATGGTAAAATGTCTTGCACAATTTTAATTGCACGCTCTGCGCAGATGTTACTTCGCTGAACTTCCTTAATAGCTGATGGTTTATTTACCCAATGTCTGAGAAAACATTCATTTGCTTTTGTGAAGCCGGCCAATGATTTCTATAGTGTGGCGAAATTATTTTTGTTGAAAGTATGATCGGAAAACCAGATTTCGCTCCAAGCACCACATATAAACTTACAAATAGGATATAATTGCAAACGATATTCAGGAATAAGTATAAAGGCTAAAAGTGCCAAAATAGCTCTAGAATTCCAACGGGCATTACTGAGTGCTGGTATTGCTTTAAATTTTATGTAGGGAAAACGTTCATTTTTCTCGAAGTATTTAAAAGATTCGACCAATTCATATAAGTATTGCATGTCATTTCGCCATTTAATGCTTTTAACCTTAATACACTCTTTATTTTGTTTATACTCTTTTTTTAGATCGTCGTAAATTTCTATTAAATTTGGAATAAAATTGTATGAAATCTTGGGCAATGATGTTTTTCTCTCTAAAAGCTCATCCATGACATGTTTTAACATCAAATCTAGCACATGATGTTGACAACCAATATACTGTGGAGCGGGCAATGAAAAGGATTTGAAAAAATTTTGTAGTCGAGTGACACCATGGTGTCTGCCAGTATTCACACTGGTTGTATCGCAAATTATCATTTTAATTGATTCCAACAAGTCGAAATCACATAATAATTCTTTTATTCCGTGAAATATCGTCGACGCTTTTCCATCATTCAGAACTAGTACACCTAATTTTACTTCCCTAGAAGCATTTTTCAGTACTACGACCTGATATTCCTTCTTTCCATTTTTTCCCGTCAAAATGCAAGCACCAGTTTTCATTTTTAAGAGTGTTTTTCAACAATTTTTTCTTTTGTTCGGCATTTTTGGTGTAAGCTTTGTAAATTCCAGGTTGGGATGGCGACAATATCTCTACACCAGATTCAGACAACTCTTTACATATTTTTGCGGCCTTTCTAGTGCTAACGTTTGCATTCATAACCAAATTAACAGCTGGTTTCATAGGCTTATTTTTTTGTAATAGGCTTGCAGGTGGTTTGTAGGTAACATCATCTACTGATGATACCTCATCGTCCATTATGGTTGGAAGTTTGTAATCATTATCCAACGGCACATTATCGGTTTAAGATATTGAAATGGGGAAATGCTCCGATTCGTCTGATTGTTGCTCTTCGTTGTTTGAAGTTATATCAAAAATTTTATTAAAACTATATTTATTACGGCGTTTTAAAAAGTTTTGGTACGACTTTATTAATCTTTCCACATTTCTTTTAATAGACCTTAAGGTAAGTGTTTTAAAATTGAGTTTCTTCCACAATACTGAAAGTTCACTAACGATAATTTGTGTTCTTCTTTCCTTACACTTTATTTCCTTTCCAAGGCTATTAAATCTTCCAATAACAAACTTTTCTTTGGGCTTTTTACATAATTCGAACAATGGATTGTCCACATTTTTTATACATTGTGTTTTGCTAGCTAAATTTTCTTTCCACGTATTACAATACTTTTCAACATTTTTAGCACTTGTCTTAAACATTTTTACACAAACAATATTTAATTATCCCGATAAAAACAGATTTGAAATATTTATTTCAATTTCTAAAATGAATGATAAAACAAATACTCTTCCTTTTATCATTCTTGCATAGAGAACATTAAATAAAAGAGAAGAAGTATGTAACTACGCTCTCGTCTCGTCAGATGTAAAGACATTGTCGCGCGCACAGCTGTGTTATTATTATATTGAATCTGAATTTTCTGAAGAAAAATTAGCTTGGGGTGGGTGGGGCACTTCCCTTAGGTCCATTAAAAGGCATTTGGAATAATAGGAAGATTATTATTTAAATAAATATCTATTATTATGAAGAAAAACGTGTACAGTGTACAAAACGTTTTTTGTTTTTTTTTTCAGCAGTTCTGATAAAAAAGTAATTTCGTTTGCGCGGAAACTTTTTAGCAATTTCGCAAAAAAAAAAAATAATGGGGTTCATATTTTTTTATTCTCTATTCGACTATGGTACTCTGTTGCGCTCATTCAGCAGTGTCATATAAATTATTTATGTAAAAATATAGCTGAACTGCGCTAATTACCCTAATTGTCAGCTGACATTGCATTTTTGCAGGAATCAAAAATTTAAAATTTCAAACAAAACTTTTTAATTTTGAAATTATTAATTTTATTATTTTTCATACATATTTACATAAAATTTATTATAATTAAATATATTAACGCTAACATTGTGTAAATAAAAATATATTTAATTTAAAAAAATAATTAACATCTAAAAAAAGATTGATTAAAGAAAAAATGTATTAATACCTGAAAATAAAGAATAATTAAATTGAATTGGTAATATCTAAAAGAAAAAGAACGATTAATTATATAAAATGATAATAATTTCTGAAAGAAAAGATTATTTAAATAAAAATAGTGAAAAAATCTGAAAAGAAAAATTATTTAAATATATTAAAAATGATAATACTATCTGAAATAAAAGATTAATATTATTTGATCATTTAATATATAAAGCAAACATTTGTTTTTACATTTTATATATGTATATTGGATTGGATTAAACGCATAAAACACAAATGTACATACATACATATGTATTTATTTTCGAGTATTATATTGGACTGCGCAGGCCAATTTCAAACAACACACACTTATTTCCCCATACTTACTTAACAATTTTTATTTGCTGCTGCTGCTATTTCCAATTCTGTTTTCCTGATTTCCAATACTATAAAAACAAATGAAGTAATTATTTGCAAATTATTTAAAAAAGAAATCACATAAAATTCATTTACTTACCTCCTTGTTGTACGAGCGCGAATGACATGAGTCTTTCAATTTTCATTCATGAACGCAAAAGTACTTTTAAAAAGCATACTCGATTCATTCATAAAAGCAGACGCCATTACATCTCCATATTCAATATTCCTCTGGTTTATGTGTACAGTCAACCCCGGTTAAGAGGTACTCCGCTTAAATGAAAATCAAATCCCTCCCTCATCACTCTTAATAGCCTATATTATATTTTGCTGCGTCTCACGATTTGTTTTTTGAAATACCTAGAAATTATTGTTTTAAGTACAACTCATTTAAGTATCCGCAGTCGCTTATGTACCATATTATATTTTTATTTTTAACTAACTACAAATATCTGTGTTTTTGATTGTGGCACATAACCAGAATTGACTGTATTTGTCAAGGATTGTAAAAACGATTTTGTAATTCTAAAATATTTTTACGCAGCTGCGTCGATATGTATGCAAGCTCGCGCATAAACATATGTACATACTTGTACATATTTACGCTGGTTTGTAGGCGGCCATTCGTTTATTTTTTTCGGCACAGCTTGGATTTTCTACCAACGACACATTGACTTTTTGACAAAACGTGAAGTTCGGCTATTGGTTGTTCGTGACAACGGAGATTTTGTGTGAAAAAATGGGTGTATATATTTACGTACAAAGTTGTGTGTAGACAAATTTACAAACATTATGCGAATGATTCTTTCAAATTTGTTTACGTGCACACAAAATTACATACATATATGTATATGTAAATGCATATGTGAACTTAATGCGTACGGTTTTTTAAAATCTGTTTACATGTACACATAATTACATACATCCATATGGGAATCTGTGCGTCGGCTTGGTCTCCAAAATGTTATCAAAACCTCTAATGTCTAATATATGTACATATACGAGGTGTGTTCAAAAAGTATCGCGAATTTTGAATTTTCGCGGGTTACGTACTTATATTCGAATTTCGAATTTTTTGTGGCGTTATGTTGGTACTCATGTCTCTCACTTATGCCGACAAGCTCGGCCATTTTGAATGTTCATTTAATTGTTGACAACTGCTTTGGTTGCACGTGTTTTGGATCGTCTTCGACTTTTACCTATCAAAAAAATTGCCCCACGATAACGCCCCTGCTCACACATCGTTGCTTGCCAGATCTGGCCCCTGTGACTTTTTCTTGTTCCCTAAACTGAAGAGGCCCATGAAAGGACGACGTTACGCTTCTCTTGACGAGATAAAGACGGCTTCGAAGGAGGAGCTGAAGAAGATAAAAAAAAAAATGATTTTTTGAAGTGCTTCGAAGATTGGAAAAACCGTTGCCACAAGTGTATAATATCTCATGGGGATTACTTTGAAGGGGACAAAATAGATATTCATGAATAAATAAATAATTTTTGAAAAAACACAAAATTCGCGATTTTTTTTGAACACACCTCGTATATGTATTTAGGTAATAATGGAAATATGACTTTATTATAAATTCCAACAGATTTAATGGAATTTTTCATTAAATAGGTCAAATTACACATACATACATACATATATACATATGAGCTTTGTTATCAAATATATGGAGAATATCCATAAATTATACTCGTATCCATAGTCGCTTGCGCATTGTAAATATGCGAATCTGTAAGTGTACATTTCTAAACGCGGTGAAAAAATGTCAATTTAAAAAAAAAAGAGATTATAATTTTTGTTTGGTTTAGTTAAGTACCCATTGCCGAAGAATTTAAAACAATTACAAAGTATTCTGGGTTTAGCTGGTTACTTTTGAAAGTTTGTACTATCATTTGCGTTAATTTCCAAACCATTAGCTGATAAGGTAAGAAGTACCAAATGAATCATGAGACGAAATAACAGCATTTAATTTACTAAAGAAAATTCTGAGCGAAAACCCGGTGTTAGATATATGCAATCAGAGTATGAAACTGAAGTTCAAACAGACGCCTCCGCTGACGGCTGTAGTACCGTATTACTGCAAAAACTCCCAGAACACAAAAACGTGACGAAGAACTGAATACGATAAAGCAAATTCTACAAGAAAAAAAGTTACAAAGACTTTTTTGAAAAAGGTGGCATACCTTAAAAAATAGTCAGCGATACCGAATTATTCGTAAAACCCAAGACCACGCAAAAATAGGTAATTCATCGCGCTCAAAAAAAAGGGCACTTTGCGATTAAAAAAAACGAAAGCTTTGATTTGCCAAGCATTTTTTATTGCAAAGCGTGAAGAAAAATTAAAAATACATATCGACAATTGTTTAGCATGCATTGTAAAAAAGAGAGTTGGATAAAGAAGAAGGTGAATTGCATTCGCTTCATAAAGGGAAGAATCCTCTTTACACGTATCACGTAGATTTTTTGGGTCCACTAGAGTCAACCAATAAACTTTATAAAGATACATTCACCGTAATATTTTTATTCACGAAATTCGCTTGATTATATTCAACAAAGACGACTTCATCACACGAAGCTATCAGCCGTTTGAGAATACATTCGGAAATCCAATCCACATAATCACAGGCCGTGATCAGCTTTCACGTCTGACGACTTTCGGCGTTATTGTGGTCAAATACAGCGACTGAATACGATTATTACACTGGTTTACAAAATGTAATTTTTTGTGTGCCTGTCAATTGAATACTTTATTTATATTGCTTTGAGATTACTGAATAGGAAAACCGGAATATGTTTTTTGAATTAGCTCTTATTTTGGAAATATACCCAATATACAAAATTTGGCTTTTAGTAACACGTTAAAGTACAAAACATTTTATAAAAAAAACTATAATAATTATTTACTATTATTTTTTGCTTTTTACTTATATAAAATTGGAAATATTACAATTAACGTATTTGATTAAGATTTTCTCTTCATTTTCGTTTGTCTTTTGTAATCACTGTTAGGGGTATCTCTTTTCAAATTCCAGCAGTAGTCCGCTAACATTGACGCATCCCATCGGCCCTGGTATCTCTTTTCCATTGTCGAGATATCTTGGTGCAATCGTTCACCATGTTCGTCACTTACATCACCGCAGTTAGAAGGGAAAAAATCAAGATGAGAGTGAAGAAAATGAATTTTTAGGGACATATTGCAACCCAATTGTTGATACTTTTGAAGGAGATTGTTCACAAGTTCAACATAATTTTCATTTCTCTTATTGCCCAAAAAACCATGAACGACTGTTCTAAAAGATTCCCATGCTTATTTTTCAAAGCCCTGTAAAACTGAATCAAAGTTGTGGTCCTTTAGAATCTCTCTTATTTGAGGTCCGATAAAGATTCCCTCTTTAATTTTGGCGTCGCTTATACGTGGAAGTTTACTTCGCAAGTATTTGAATGCTGGTCCACCCTTGTTGAGAGCCTTCACAAAGTTTTTCATTAGTCCCAATTTGATATGTAAAGGTGGTAGAATAATTTTTTGGGAATTAACTAGAGGAAGGTGCTGGACATTCTTTTCTTCAGGATTCAGGCTTAGTCTAGCATTCCAATCTTTTTTTATGTAATGTAAAGATCTAGCCCGATTATCCCACTCGCACAAAAAACAGCAGTACTTGGTATAGCCCATTTGTAAACCCAACACCATTGCTATGACTTTTAGATCACCACAAATCTGCCATTCGTGCTCTGAGTATGATATAGCATCTAAAATTAATTTCATATTTTCGTATGTTTCTTGTGTTGCCATTATGGAGAAGAACAGATTCTAAACTTAATTTTGAGGAGTCTATGAACAGTAGTCATTCCTGCGGATGGTATTCAATGTTCAAAGCGTTCATCAAGCCATTTACGTTATTACAGAATGCAAGCTGGTTTTCGGATTTGAAATAGGGCATCAAGTTCTTCTGACGATATCTGTATAAACTGATTTTGACATCCAGTTGAAGCAAATTCCATTGCTTAAGTCTCGATTCTAGTAATTCCGCTTTATCTTTTGACAAATTTAAATCTCGTATAAGGTCGCTGAGTTCATCTTGCGAAATTCTATGAGGTTCGTCACAAAAAATATTGTCACCCACAAACTGTGGCGATTGTGAGGTTGTAGGCTCATTGTAGTCAACTTCCATTGAATTAATCGCTTCTTCAGAATCTTGCTGGTATTCTTCGGGAGGTCGAGGAACATGTAAATCGATTTCATGTAGTACAGGTCGCGATACAGAGGCTACGTCAGGGTATACTACGCTTCGTTTCTTTTTTCGTGATATACCGTACTGGATGGGTGGAGTCAAGCAAAAGTAACAGTCATTCGCATGATTGGTAGGTTCCCTCCACATCATTGGTACACCAAAAGGCAATGAACGTGTCTTTTTGTTTAGCCACTTAATTAGATTTGTGGAGCAAGTTGTCTTGGTTTTTAATTTTAATTCCAAAATAATGGAAGTAAGCAGTTTCTAAACGTTGTGTTATTGAGCATCTTTGTCACCTTGTCACCTTACCACAAATGTAGCAAAAATTGTCTGCACTATTAACACATTAACGCGACATAACGAAAACTGTTGATTTTTCACTAAAAATGACAAAAAAACGGTAACAATTTCACGATTTAACTGTTGAACAAAACACAGTCAATGTTAAGCACAACAAACAAATGTGAAATAATAAAATTTCCGTGGGTAATCACTAAATATTTTGAGTTATCATTAATGTGATAAATCTGTCGCGCTACCCTCTATTATACTTATAAGGCATAAATGCACAATAAGAGCTAATTATGAATTTTAACTTGTATATTTATGTTCAACGAGTGAAATACAATCAATATAGTATATTTTCATGTAGAAGGCAATTTTGATGTACACCAGTGTTATTAATGTTTTAACCAAACTGAGCAAGAACGATACGACGATTACTAACGGGCGTTAAAACGCGTATAGCTGACGACATGAACATTAAACAACTTATCGAAGAAGAAATAAGAGCACAGTTCCAAGATGTAAGAGACGAAATACGACAACATGCAAAAGAACAAATATTAAAGATGCAAATGGAAAACAAAAAAAAGTGAGCTGCCACTTGACAGCTGGCAGATATGAAACATAGAAATTATTTTATACAAGTAATAAGTTAAAAAGTACAGATTATGATAGGAACTAAATATGGTATACAATGAAGGAATACAATATTATGAAATTTTCCAGAAAATGATGACAAATAGTTTATTCAATAAACATTTATTTTCTTTATATACAAAATTTTATCCAAACATTTGTTTAAAATCACGTCAACTCAATTATTTTCATCAGTGACTTCTGTAATAGTTATATTCGAAGTTGCCTCTGACGGTATTACTGTGACAATTGTTCGATGATAACTGAAGTATGTTACAAAAGTATTAGACATTACAAGATATCTAATAAATACATCATCTATTGTTGTTCCATATCTTATGGGCGATACGCAGTCTATACGTAGTCGATATGCGGCAGAGAACGTAAAATAATAGAGAAGGTTCAAGATTCGGGATATTTCACTTTTGGGATACTTACTGTTTTGGATGAGCGTGTTTCACCACACCACATAAAAATTATTAGCATGTTTCACCACATTTAACACCAGGGGACACGAAAATAGTAGAATTGAGCATTTCAGTGTTAAGGTTGGTGTCCAGCTCTCAAGTAAATGCTCAAGAAAAAAAAATACATTAATTCTCCAAGTAATTTTGACAGCTGGTTACGCATTGTGAATGATCCACATTAGAAGAGCAAGAGAGAGAGAATAAACAAAGAAAATAAACTTTGTGCGTAATATGTATGTATGTACATATGTGTATGGTAACATAAATATTTTCATTGAGATTTAATGAATGTTGCAGGAAAGTTTCTTGACCGTTTCTTAAGCGTTTTTTATATGAAGTTTTTACATTTCTTGAGAGCTGGATACCATAGATAACTTGATACGAGACTCTTTGGTTCGAGAGAGAGCTGTCAAAACTCGCATTTTTTATAACATTTGCCAATGATGCCACTGCTGAAAAATATTAGATTGAGTATATAATAAATTAAACAAAACTCTAAATTAAACACTTTGAAAATGCATACATATATAAATGCTAAAATGCAAAACCATTAATTAATTTACATAAACATTTATTTTGCCAAAATATGTTCGCACAGTTCAATGAAATTTCATTTCACATTAATTTCGTCAAGTAATTAGGGGTATTCTCTTGCTCTTGCAAAACCCGGTGCACGGTGCAAGCATTGCAGATTTACAACGGCACAACAACAAACACACGCAGAAAAATATTTGCAAGGGCTGTGAAATATGTCAGACCAAAACCCATGTATATTAGCGTGCAATGTCACGCAAAAATAAAATTGCAACCCTGTTGTAGTTGCCATTTTACATAAAGACATATTACGTCGTTAAACTGTTGAGAAAGGTAAACAACTTGTGTTTTGGTTTTGTTTAGTTTGCATTTTGCAAAAATGAACAGAATATTAAAATATTTAAAAACAATTAAAATGCTTACTTCTGTTTTAGAAGGAATACGCATATTGACAGAAATTAGTGAAATTAAAAAATAGAGTTCGGTCATGTTCAGTGAGGGAAATAAACAGGAAGAGAAAGTAGGATAGTTTTTTTGTACGATTCCTAGAAATGAAGAGGACTGATCATATAGATTTTTTTATATACACCCGATTGAAAGAAAAGGCATATTGTTTGTCGTAAAAACATTTCCTTTTTCAATATTTTCCATTAAATTTTGTATAAAACATTCGTCGTTCTCCATCTTCAAATTCAAAACGATGTATCTGTTGACAAAAAGAGAAAACAGCTGATTCCGTACGGAACATGCGATCAGTTTCGCATTTTGCTTAAGCAAATGACGTTTGACAAAACTTAACGAAACTTGATGTTAAGCACATTATAGTTGCAACATACAATTTGTGTGTATTCGGACAGTTGCTTACGCTGGCTTAAGCTAGCTTATTCACATTATAGTTAGGCCTTAAGCTTTAAATGAGAAAAGTTTTGCGTTTTCCAATGTTAAGGAATGTACGCTTATAAATTCGCATATTTACAATGCGCAAACGACTCTCCATATAATTTATACATACCTATGTATATATATTTTCTATATATTTTATATCAAAGCACACAAGCATGCACGTACAAATTGAACTATTCCATGACGAATTCCTTAACATCTTTGGAAATATATAATAAAGACATGCATGCATTATTACCTAAATACTTAATGTAGGTTTAATAAGTTATATGTTTACATATTTATTTGCTGGGAATTATACGAGGTGTGTTCAAAAAGTATCGCGAATTTTGTGTTTTTTTCAAAAATTATTTATTTATTCATGAATATCTATTTTGTCCCCTTCAAAGTAATCCCCATGAGATATTATACACTTGTGCCAACGGTTTTTCCAATATTCGAAGCACTTCAAAAAATCATTTTTTTATCTTCTTCAGCTCCTCCTTCGATGCCGTCTTTATCTCGTCAAGAGAAGCGTAACGTCGTCCTTTAATGGGCCTCTTCAGTTTAGGGAACAAGAAAAAGTCACAGGGGACCAGATCTGGGGAATACGGTGGCTGCGGCATCATTAGTGTGTTGTTTTTGCCAAAAAGTCGCGCACAAGCAACGATGTGTGAGCAGGGGCGTTATCGTGGTGCAATTTTTTTGATAGGTAAAAGTCGAAGACGATACAAAACACGTGCAACCAAAGCAGTTGTCAACAATTAAATGAACATTCAAAATGGCCGAGCTTGTCGGCATAAGTGAGAGACATGAGTAAAAACATAACGCCACAAAAAATTCGAAATTCGAATATACGTAACCCGCGAAAATTCAAAATTAGCTATACTTTTTGAACACACCTCGTATGTATGTATGTTTCATGACATATTAAATGACCAAGCAGTCGCGCATATTATATGACAGACCATACGTATTATATTTGTAAATTTGTCTACACACAGCTTTGTATGTAATCGCAGAAACAGCCGAGCAAAATGTTTTAAAAGTTGCCATTGCTCAATACGCATATATAGTTTTGTACACACATATGATTTTAATTACAATTTTTTATAATATAAAATATCAAAACTGAAAACAAACTACTAAAAATAGTTCATATATTTATAAATAATAGCATTTGACTCTGATTTTGAGTTATTTTAAGAAAATTTCAAATATATTGAAGACAACTTTTATAATTACTACAGTATATCGATATTGGTAACCCTACGTTATGAGAGAGCAATCAGCTGACACGTTTCTACGGCAAAAATCTAAATGCCGTGGTTTCGCACGGCATCCTACGGCAAAGAGAGAAGGGAGTAGTTTTCCACTGTTCACTTACATTGGGCGCCCATAAGATAGGTCGTATCAGCAGGCAATGGCCACGATTCTACGTTTTTGGTTGTTTCTGCTATAAATGTGTACACTTATTACTTCATGCGAAATCTCCGTTGTCACGGGCAACCAATGGCTGAAGCTCACGTTTTGTCGAAGGCACAGTATATACTGAGGTCACAACATTGTCTTGTTGGTAGAAAATCCGAGCTGTGCCGAAAACACAAACGAATGATCGCCAACTGCCACTGCTTCCCTTGCCGCTGTAACAGCTTCTCCAACAAACCAGCGTAAATATGTATGTTTGTGTATGAGCTTGCATACATATCGACACAGATTTTTGCAAGCCACGTAAATGCTACATATAGACTGCCTATCGTCCAATAATAATAATATAGCGTGGTGATCGTAACCGCGGCCTGTATCGCCACGGCGACAATCATGTTTACCCGCGCCTATAAATGTTTCACATTAAAAACCCTTTTTCGCAAGAAGTTTCGAACAATAGACTCCGAACCGGAAAATGCAAATGATAAATGACGACTAGACGGGAGAACGCGTAGCCGTACACATGTGACGACTTAGATTATCAGATAAGATAAAACTGTTAATTTATACCTCATAAAATCTGATGAATACTAGCCCTAGACATCATTTAACTTGCAAGCCTTCTGTTCCGATCAGATGCAGTTCCTCTTCTTCTTTAATGGCGTAGACACCGCTTACGATTTCTATCTATCTACTATCTACGACTTCGAAGTTATGACTGTCAACAGTGACGTGCCAGCCAAGTCGCGAGTGCGACGACTGTTTGTTTGATGACAGGAGATATTTTGTCTTGCCCTCTGGAGGATGGAGCCGTGTTTAGAAGTTCACGCAAGTGGAGAAAGTTCTCTGATTGCCATTTACTTAGGAGTGGCGAGAAACGATTCTTTTTCATATGGCTCAAGCAGCTCACGACTTCCACTCCTAGACCAGGTATCCTCTGGGTAGCCAAAAAATATCCGTTTGAAGGCGAGCTAAAGTGAGTAAGTGAAGCATCCCCTCCACAAGGTTGTACGTTAGGTTTGGGACCCGACACTACCAATAAAAAGAATTTTTAAGCTTTATAAAGATAATGCCGGCATTCGTCATACATTTATTGGGCATTGGGCTCCATCTTTTGGAAGCAAGTAACGCAGAAATATTTAGACCTCTGTCTGAGGAACGTGTTCAAAAAAAAACCTATATATATCGGAACTTAGAATCTTCATTCAGGTTCGACTGAAATCTATCAGTTAGAAACTCTTGTTTTAGCTGCCTTTGCATCATTATAATTGAGGAAAATCAAAGAAAATATGATGTATTTAAACAAAGAGAACTTTAAAATGACTAAATATAAATTTATAGTAATTCCTTCCGAGTTATACAATAATTTCTTTATTATACTCAAAGACTCTCTTCCTTTTCATGCGTTCGTGGAGGCTACTGGCTAGGTTGGCAAAATTTGGAACAAATCATCGATAACAGATACACAGTCCAAGCAAACTTCGCTATTCATTTAAATTTTTAGGAGTGGACCAATCGTTTACTACATCAATCTCTGCATTAGATATGCCACTTTGTATCCAAGTAGTTTACTTCTTTTTTTAAAAAGGAACACCAGCACTAGCTATACGAAGCTTTTACCTAAAACGAAGATATCGTCGCGGTATATCTAAGAGGTCTTGCAGTCCAAAAGTCCTTTAAATATCCATAAATCTCTCAAAGGTAGCAGGAGCGTTATATAATCCAAAAGTCATTACAGTAAATAGTCATAGACCATTTCCAACGCTGAGAGCCGTCGTTTCTTTGTATTCCTCGTTTACCACCACTTGCCAGCACCCAATTTTCAAATCAAATGTTGAGAACCATTTTGTGTCTGACAACGAGTCCAGCATGTCTTTCTTTGTTACATTCGGGGGTGTTGTGGAATCTGATAATTGTCGGAATCAGAATTGAAACCGATCAAAAAAAGCAGTAGGTGTCATGAATTCAGACATTATTGGTTTGATATTCGAAACAGAATTTGTATCGGTTCGGAAAATAATTTTATTTTTTCGGTTTTGCTGTCAGAAACAAAACAAGAAGGTAGTCGCACACAGATTTGAAATGTAAGTTAAGGAATCCAGTTATTTTATTGCTACGAATTGATTTATCTTTATTTCTATAAGGGAAAACATATATACAAAACACGAAATGTCTTAATTATTGAGTTTCTGGAAAAAGAAAATACGGGTATTTAAAGATATTAGATTTATAAAACATAATCAACCTAATTTAACACCCAAATGCGTGTTTATTCATTCGATAAATGTTATCTCTTAAAATCTTCCTTTAATTCGGAACTTAGTAAAAACTTTAATAGGATTGCTTCCAAATGCATTCATTTGCAAGTTTTGTCACTTTACTACACACCTGATTCGAATATTGGTTTTGCGTATGTTCGAAAAGGTTAAAATCCAATAAGATTCTGTGACACCATTGATAATCAGAATTGGTTTACAATCGTCATGTATGATATGGTTTACAACTTCACATTTTGGTAATAGAACGCTTCGAGGTGCCTGTCGGATTTTATCTGTTGATAAAATATTTCACAATTATGAATATAGTTGAGTATTTTGATAGTCTGACTTTAGTTTCTCGGTCCATCTGTTAATTTCGCTCTATATACTTTTTCACCCTTGAAATCTTCCTCAATACGTATTACGCAGTTTCAGCATCCCTCAACTTGTTTTCCCTTAATCTCCACGTATTTCTCCCCAAATAACTGTTTCTAGTTTGGTGGTACCTGCTGCCTACCAGGATTTCCTCCAATAAAAGAGTTGAAAACATAAAAGTGTAGAAAACACTGAGACACTGGGCAGCTCTAAAAGGCTCTAAAAATTTATTCAGGCCGCAAAGTTTTACATGTTTGTTTAAATGTTTCAACAAAAATGTTCTGGTGCTGTACAGATATTCAACTTTTTCTGTCAGACATTTAATTGCTGAACTTCATGAAGTCCCTACTACTGAGTTGCGCAATCAAAATATCATAATTGTTGAAGATTTTAACATTTGTCTTAAATCTACAGGGTATTGAAGTCCCTGTAGACTTTAGACAAATTTAGACATCTTCTTCAAGAAAAAACATAAATTCCCTCGGTGTGGAACATTTCACTACAGCAGCAGCTAAACAAATTGATTGGGCATTCTCTAAATGGGATCCTAACGATGTTTATGCTATTACTAATGAGACAGTCGCTGATAATAATTCTGGCAGCAGTTTTTGAGATAAATGTAATAAAATAAAATATACCCGTATTAATATGCAAATATCCTAATTATGAAACTGTGAATCACTTGGGTTATTTGTTATTCAGCTTTATTGTAAACTTCGCCCGAACGCTATTCCTCATTGAAAAATTCATGAAATTTATTCACAAAATTGTTAGTTAAAAAAATCAATAAATAAAATTAAATGTTATCGTACTCTATGTACATATGTATATATGTACATATATAAAAATGAAACCCGTTTTTCGTTGTCACGGGATCACGCTTGAATTGCTGGACCGATTTCACTAATTCTTTTTTTGTTGTATTTGTTATTATTAGGAGAAGGTTCTTATGTAAAAAAAATTACGAAAGTTGCCGGAAAACGCCTAAAAACAGTCCTTTTCTTTTTCCCATACAAACGTTTTATTTTGTATATATGTACATATGTAGGTATGTATGTATGTACATAAATAAGTAAAAATGAATGTTTGTTTTTTAGTAACGCTAAGGCTCGAGAACGGCAAGAACGGCGAAACCAATCTTTATGAAATTTTCAGTAGTTGTTCGTTGTGGTTCAGAAAAAAAAGAACTTTTCATAGGAAAAGTCGAAAAATTGGCAATTTCCAAAAATTGACTTTTTTCATACAATTCTTTTTTCTTTTGTTTTTGAATATTTTGATTCGTAAATTATTTGAATCGTTCAATTTCGGTCGCTTGCTCTTTTATTACGGCTATTTAAAAAAAAAAATTTTGAAAATTATTCAGTGAAAACTTTATGTGTGTTTCAAACGAAGTGATCAATTACAGATTGAAATTTGTTACGAAGCCACGAAGAGGTCCCGCTAATATCGGTCGGTGTTCTTTTTGCCATCAACGCCAAGGCACATGAACGAGTACTCCCAGGATGCGATGACATACGTGTGGAATTATGGATCGGGCTCAATCAGCAAGCGATCGTCACGTTGTCACAGCACGACTTTTCAAACAACAGTTACGATGTTCTTCTTTGGATGGTGGATAGTGGTTCCACCAGATCAAATTGGTGAAATCATTTCTGCGGAAATTCCTGATGCAGAGAAAGATCCAGTATTAAACGAAGTGATGAAAACCAATATGGTTCATGGACCTTGCGGTTATTGGTCTTGAACGATACGGTTGATACGTGAACTTCAATAAAGCGCTTTGTAGGGTATTTACTTTTTCAATTCATGAACGTTTTTCGACTGTTGTTGAGATTGGCTAAAGAGTGTTTTTAAACCCAGAGAATACAGTACAGCCAGCGGAAACACTTCCAACAACATTGACATTGACGAGTTTTTTCTCAACTTGCGTCAGTGATTCGTTTGCGAGAACATTGCTCTATTCGGAAATGCCTTGATATTATACATGAAATGCATCGTCGAAGAAATAGTTACACAGAAAGCAAGGCCAACCAGTTCCTTAGGACGAATTTACATAATCCACCCGAAAAACGACGATTGCTAATACCCTCGGTTGCTATTGATAAATGTACGTGGTTCAATTTCATTTGGGTCATTGCGTACTGTGAATGGTAGAGTGTGTGCATCTTTTTGAGAAGCATGCCAGCAATTACAATTGCTGGAACATGATAATCACTGGAATCAAACGATGGACGATGCGATAGCTACTTCGAATGCCACTGAAGTTTGCACACTTTTCGCGATGATCAGCCCTCAAATCCGCGTCAATTTTGGAATACGAACAAAATTACATTGCCGAAGACATTTTACATCGTATTCGATAAGAATTGGAAATAGGCAAATTTCGGTTCCAGTGGTTTGATATCAATTCCACCTGCCTTTTGTCAATTCATTTCAACGAAATATGAACTCATCACGAATGATTATCCCAAATTTGCCAAATAATCGTAACTACGATTGCATGAGTGCGTGCCAGTTATACGTGGCGTGTTCCCGAGTTGAAAAACCATCTTCTCTGTACATTTACGCTCCGGAATAGAAACCAAAAAATGTTGTTTATCAAACTGCGTTACATTGAAAAAATTTAGAAAAATCGAAAATAAAAGATTTTTAACACAACGTATATTCAACTTTCTTTTCATTTCAAAACACATAATTTCACGCAGGACAACGTATGCGGGGTCAGCTAGTTATTAATAATATATTAAATTTAAAAAAGTTTTTATATGAAAGTTATTAAAAAAATATAGTTGATGTTTTTGGTCAGCAGAAAGGTTGAAAATTTTGATAATTTCCTTTAAAAAAGGGTTTTAAAAAAGAAAACAACAAGAAATTTCATGTATTTTGAATGAAGATACATACATGATTATTCCAATAGCAAGGCGCCACCATTAAAATCGATTTCAGAATGCAACAGAACATTTTACATCAACATCTTACAACTTGCATGAATCAAAGGCAGAGAAATAATTTAAGGTGTAAAACCAAAGCAAAATTTGCCGGATGTTCGAAAATCCTGATATTAGTTTATAGGTTGAACATTATTCTTGCAAAGTTTTATAACATTATATTAATAGCTTCTTGATTTGTGTACTGGAAACTGAACGAATCAAATGTGGGAAGTAGGCGTGACTTAAAAATGTAGAGGAATGCCACGTACTAAATTTTTTCGGAATTGGTTGGTCGGTTCTTCCGATTTCATCCATTTTCGTACTAACGGTACTTTTTCAAAAAATTTTGCCCATAGATGCCCCGTGTTCCTGCAATCCTCTGCACCAAATTACAGCTTTATATCTTAATTTAGTGCTTAGTTATGGCCCTTTATATGTATGTTTTCGGTTAATGGCGATTTGTGAGCATGGCAGTAGTCTGATTATTCCTACTATTGTATGAACTCGTATTTGTTCTGTACTAAGGAACCCACTTACCAAGTTTCATCAAGATATCTCAATTTTTATTCAAATTACAGCTTGCACGGATGAACAGACGGATGGACCTACAGACAGACCGGATTCCAACTTTTCCCGTCATCCTGATCTTTTAGACATATACTTTTATAACCCCATATCTATCCCGCTAATCGTTGGGTAAAAAAAAACTATAATACTCTGTAGCAACCGGTTGCAAGAGTATAAAAAGGTAACTAACGATTTTCAAATTGCATATGCTGCTAATACCTTTTTGTTCGCGTGAAAATAAAAATACATGGAAATGATTTATTCTAGTGAAGTGTACGATAAGGCTGATTATTTAAGAACTTGTGTAAATACAAGAAAAAAATTACATGATTTAAGAACAAATGAAATATATGTACTTGTATATTGGATAAATGTTCCTAAATAAATATGCAACATATAAATTACATATGTACATATATAATATATTTTTTAAAGTTGAAAATATTTACATATTAATTTTTAGCTAGACATAATAATATTGATATGACAAATAAAATTTTGTATTTTTTAAGTTCTATATTATATTTGCAATGCATTTTATATACAATCGATTATAAACGTATAAAAAACATAAGTCTGCATTTTTCTCTATTTGATTTTGAGGTGACTGTAAATAATGGATATAACACTTCCTACTTATTAAAATATTTATACTTTGATCCAATTTTATGCAGTTTTGGTATTACAAGAAATAGAGGGTTTCTGAATTTCACTAGGAAATCTCACAGATTGGTCAACATATAATGTAAAAATCAAACGGATATTTGATAATCCATATATTAAGAAAATGGGAACTAATTATTAAGTTGATTTTTCCATTTTAGACAAGAGGATACATTTCGTTAAGAATTCTTAAACATTGACCGATAAATGTGGTATGAAATCAACCGGAACTGCGAAGATATTTAAATTAGTTAAATGGAGGATAAGAGAAGTCTTGACCCGATTTTACTCATTCTTTAGTAAAAAATTACTAAATAGAGATCGTTTAATATATGAAGAAACTATTTAAACCATTTTATGGTATGTTAAATAAACTGACTTTTGATCTTTCAGTACCCAATAAAATTAAATCCTTGTTAGCTCTCAATCAATAAATATGTTTAATCATTTTGAATTGAAAATTAATACTGTGATGCTTCACATTACAAAACGTTTCATCAAATACATTTAAATTTCACTAATTTATTTAATTTTCTTAGTTTTACATTTTATATAACTGGTCTTGAACAATCAACAAGTCCCTTCGTTTACATACTTATTCGGTAAGTTTCAATCTGGCCATTCCTCGTTTCAGCTGTCAAAGTTCTGGAGGTTTTGACGTTTAGCAATTGCTCTCTCACTTCCAATGAGAAATGAGTTGGACATCTCTTTATCTCTGTCAGCTATATGCATGTGTATCCCATACTGTATTTCGTGTCTAGGTAATTGAAAAGTTATAGCCCGATTTTAACAAGGGAACTTTGTTCAATTTGTACATTTGCTCCTATAAAGCAACATAGTCTCTTAAAAAGCAAAGTTATTCAGAATGGTCCGTACAGCATTTCCGACATACGCGGTTTTTCGGTTTTTTTGGCTCCCTGTAAAGCATCTCCCTCTAATGTACATAGCTTAAAATACAAAACACATAGAATACGTGTATAATATTTGATACAAGTAAAAATAAATATATATACTAATGCTCGTACTAGGCGTTTCAACCTAAAATCTATCTATTAAAATTATTCTCTACGCCAGACATATACACATGTAGATACATATCCCTCCATTATGCCCGTCTACATTGCTACGAAATTCACTACTCAGAGTAGCTCGGAACTGCTGGCAAACTTTTAGTCACCCTAAAAGAATTTTAGTCAATGAAATGGAGACGTCAAAAGCACTTCACAATTTACTAAATCGTACAGTCGTGCGGAGCAATTCAATTTATGGACGTTATCTGATTGCGAAAAGTGATACAAAAGCAAATGAATTGTTAGTGGAAGAGTTACCTTTGGTACATGGCCCAAAATGTAATGGGCCGACAGTGTGTCTGGAGTGCTATGCTCCAGTGAATTTAGAAGGCTGTATAGCGGATCAATATTGCTCGAAATGCAGTTGGCCGTTGTGCTCCAATTGCTCTGATAGAGGTGCGTTTTACCATTACGGTTGGGAGTGTTCAGTATTTTCTCAGGCAAAAGCGAAATTTTATCCCGTGCAAAGCGATGCAAAGGGGTGTCCACAATTGGATTGTATAACAGTGTTAAGGTAGTAATTTGAAGAAATTTCAGAAAATATTACCTTATTACAACATTGCTCACTAGCTTGTCATGAAAACAAATTTCTAAATTGTTATAATTCTCTTGTACATTATAAAATCTAATAAAACGATCACCGTAGCTTTAATGTATTGAAAATTTGAATAGGATTAAAGAAAACGATGTAATAGTTGGTTCCGATAACACTGTCGAGCAACTAAAAATAAACCATTTTGATTATGGGAGTTTTGTTTTGTGTATTTAAGAGCACTTTACAACAACATTGACTTGCTAAAAATGTTTGAAATGATCTTGATTTAAAATTCGACGATAATCCCAAAAATATACTTTTTATTAAGTTGCATATTCGGAAAAAAATCTCTGGAAATGATCGATTATATAATGAAAATCTTATATAATACACCAAGGTTCTTTTTTCCAAAATTCCCCTGATTCTTTGTAAAGTACCTTTTTTCAATTAACCTTACGTCAAATATTGTATTTCCCTCATATTAATGCATTTTAATTAAATGTTCCTTATTATTATTATCTTTTAAATAATATGCATTTTTTAGTTAAATGTGACTACGAATACAAATTAAGCCTTTTTAACAACAACGTCCCATAGAGATATATTTTGCCAGAAGCCAAAGAAATAAATATAAAAATATACGAGTACGAGTATATGCACATACATATGTATGTATGTATGACATACATATCTAAGCAATTATCTTATGCATATTTATATTGTAGTATTTTGTCCTTTTGTCGAAATGCAGTAAGTAATCTATCAAAAACCTTAGATATATATTTTTAAAGACAATTTTGTTTGGATAGTGACGGTGTTCTGGTATATGAGTGATATGTACACATTCATAATTATCATATATTTTATCAAATAACAATCGCAACGATACATAAGTATATTTACCGTGGTTGAAAGAGCAATGCTCAATAGTATGCTCCTTTTGTAGCCCAATGTATAAGATTTTACCTTAAAGACGATTAACTTATTTAACCGTGCGATTCTGTACTGTGATACAGTCTCAAGTCTCTAAATTTGAGATTTTAAGTTATAGACATTTTTTGAGGCTTGAGACGATTTTGCTATTCTGTAAGTGACAATCACAAAATCTATTACATTTCATTATTCAGAGATGTTTATGCACTTCAATGGAAATAAATATGTCGATAACAAATATTAAATTTTCTATAACATAGTCAAAAAACATCATTATCAATAAAAATAAAAATATGTGTTGACTTTGTTTCATAATATTTACGAAATTTATGTAAAATTGATTTATTTTTAACCTTTTCGTGTTTGAGTTGCTTACAAAATATAAAAAAACGACAATCGATTAATCAGGGGTGTTGTGGAATCCAAGACAGAATTGCTTAGCTGTCAGAATTGCAAACCAATTCTGATTATCAATGGTGTGACAGAATCTGATTGGATTTTCGTCTTTTCGAACATACGCAAAACCAATATTCGAACCAGCTGTTTACTAATGCGACAAAGCTTGCAAATGCATACATTTGGAAGCAATCCTATTAAAGTTTTTAATGAGTTCCGAATGAATAAAGACGCATTTGGGTGTTAAGTTATGTTTATTACGTTTTGTCTTCTTTAAGGGGAGAGCCTGCTTTAGAACTTTCAAAAAATTGAATTGTTAAGCAAAAAACAATTCATCTCTTTAAAAATTATCTAAGAATATGTCCGTAAAGTATTGATGGAAATTCAAAATATTCTCCAAGCTAGAAGGGAAATAGTGGCTTGGGCAGAAAGCGAAAACTTTGACTCGGTTTTTCACTTTTACGATTTTTTTTAATTGGCGGGCAGGATTGAAAAAAACTAAACGTATGGAATTGTGGCAAAGTTTATTATCTTTGGCTTTAAATTATCTTCTATTAAAACTTAAAGAAACTTAGAAAAGTTAAGTTTGAACATATGTTTAAACAACATAAGTAACATTTTTTTTGGTGATAACTATAAACCCCAGAAATTTCGCTTTAGAGGCAATATTTTGAGACTAATGCTAGAGACAGTTTGGTGAATAGTAAGTAGTCACAAATTGAGATTTTACCTCAAAATGTCTCAAATAGAGACTAGAGACTGGTTACAGAATCCCGCCATAAATCAATAGAGCACTATTTTACTATATGCAATGATGAATGAACTGACAACAATGGTTTCCATTTTTAATACTATATGCGTCATCTATATATATAAAAGAAAGTTGTGTTAGTTACACCATTTATAACTCAAGAACGGCTAGACCGATTTGGCTGAAAATTGGTGGGGAGGTAGCTTAGAGCCAGAGTAAGGACATAGGATACCTTTTATCTCTTTATGTTAGAATCCAATACAACTCATAAATAGAAAAATTATATTTTAAATCATTAGCATTTGTTCAAAATTCATGTTTGTAAGAATCAATTGAATATATGCGTACAATTTTAAGCAGATTCGTCCTCAAACCTGATACAATTGCTAAGTATTAGGAATAGAAGAAAAGAACTGCAACCAAATATGCAGTGTAATAGATTATAACTGGCTCAATAATCAGGCGCTGAGTACGTGCATCTCCAGCGTGCATTTTCCAGCCGCCCTTTTCGTCTTTCCACGCCTGAGAACCGCTTCATCATGTGCAGTATACTAGACTGACTGTCGATTGGACTCCAGTGGGAAATGATGGAGCTATGTTTCTATCACCGACGCAAAAATTCGGCTTTATTCCGATTAGAGAGCACTTAAACACTTCTCAGAATCAAATGTTCGTTGTTTTGGTTGTTTTTGTTGGAGGCACCTACTTTACTCATTTCGCCTGCTTTCAACATAGCAAATATCTTTTCAACGGTGGATTTCCCTGATGCAGACCCCAAATTCAACAGTATTTTCCCAAAAAAGCAATGCTTTATTAACACACGAAATGCTTTATAATCCATTTTTTTGTAAACTAAAACAAGTTGCTTCACATTAATGCTATATCTCATTAACTAATAATTATAATCCAACTAATAGAAATCATATAAGAAATCATTTAGATGGTAGTAGTAGTAGAATTATCTATGTATCAGCCACAGTGAAGCGTGGACGGGTACTCTAGTATACAATATAACTGAATATACAATAATAAATATACAGTAGAGTTCATTTATAACTAAGTACGTCGCTTATAACGACTAACCGTTTATAGCGACATTTTTTACGATAGTTCGTCCGTTTAAAACGACGCGCCGTGTTTTGTTTCAAGTATGTGTATACAGTTTAGGGAATTTCATTAGAAGACTAAGTTCCTCATATCAGCCGTTGATTGTGCTGTTATTGGTTGTCTGCAAGTTGTCACTTCAAGAAGTACCGTTATAGTGGGACGACATCATCCGGTTAGTACGACTTAATATCGCCGGTCCCTTGAAGGTCGTTATATCCGAACTCTACTGTACTAAATTCTAAGTAAAACGGTTTTTGGCAATATCACAAAAATTTGCTTTAGGTTTGCTATGATCAATGACTAAATATCAGTGCGAACAAGCGTTTTAAAACAGAGGCAAAAGAAAATTCTTTGATGTACATATATGAATACATATGACATATGTATGTATGTATGTATGTATGTATGTATGTATTATCTTCTGTGCGTCACTAGACAAAAATGCCATGTACACCGCCGATGCAGAAGAGTTAACTTTTGATTTATTATGACACTATATACTTACATATTTACGTTAGAATTACGTTATTCCCGTTTTCTTAACCAAATCTTGAATAAAATTGGTATCAAGTATTTTCGAAACTACTAAACATTATATTTTTTTGCTATATAGTATAATATTATTTTTTATTTTTATAGCCATAATAAGTCATATTAAGTGTATATAAATGACCAGCGTGTCGAGTTGTACGCAAACTATGTAGTTCCTCAGTTTTTCAGATATGGATCTAAAATTTTGTTCGTCTTCTTGGCTTCAAGTTCATATGTATGTATGTCGGAACCGCTGATAGCAGACCACCATAGAATGTGCGTAGCTGCCATATAAACTAATCGATCAAAATCCAAATGTATGGAAAACTTTTTTATTTGGCTTTTAAATTTGACCACTGTAGTATATGACTGCGATATAAATTGGCATATCATAATCAAGTTTTTGTTTGGGAAACTGTTTTATTTGACGAAATATCTTCACGTCTGCACGAAATATTTTTTCTTTTCAATATATCTGTATTTATTGGTTCTGATTTTTTTTAATCCTAACAATAAGTTATAAAATCTTAAGTGTATTTAAAAGCTAGACAAGCTCAAGTGATTTCGGACTTTAGATATAAGTATGTTTCATTCTGCTGTCCTCTACTTCTGTCTTTACCATAGGAATACCAAGATCTCTATGGATATTTTCATTACGCATGTACCAAGGCGAACATGTGATTGCCCTAAGAATTTTTGATTGGAACCTTTGTATTATATCAATATTAGTGTACAAATCGTATCCCACAGTTTTATGATTTTTATGACCGCCTCGTATAAAAGCATTTTGTTATCTAAGCTAAGTTTAAAGCTTTTATTTACAATCCATTTTATTTTTACTAGAGATATGTTTTCTTCACTTGAGCCTTCTATCTAGGTGAATACCAAGATAAGTTATTTTGTTCGCTTAGTATACTAAAATATTGTTAATTTTTACTGCCGGGCATATTTTTGGTCTTAGCGAAAATGTAACATATCGCTCATTTGCTGCAAGACCGGCATAAATCAAAAAAATCGATTCGCCAGAAAACGCGTTTAAAGTTTTCAACTTACTACAACCTTACACGGTGACTCCACCTTACACCTCTTCTCAAGCGGAGCATATAAGAGGTATTCATACGAATTTTTCACTCAACATGAAGTATGATATAACGAATAATTCTGCAGCATTAACTCAAAAATCACATTTTTTGATTTATGCCGGTCTTGCAGCAAATGAGCGATATATTCTTGATACTACAATGTGGCATTTGTTACGGCTCACTAAAGCTGTGTCATTCGCAGAAGATTTCAATAGATTATTAGCTGTTGGAAGGTCTGCAGTATATATTCGTTAGTAATTTTAATTACTTTCTCTATTGCACGAAACCCGAATTAGTGCGTTGGTATTATATTATTTTCGTAGAGAAAAGACGACATCTTTGATAGTAACACTTTTTCAAATATTTTGAAAAGACGGGTTAGAAGACTGATTGGTCTGTATGAAGATGGCTGTGTTAAGTGTTTTCCAAGTTTATCTATCAAGATAATCTGCGACTTTTTCCATGAAATTGGATAATATCCGAAACTAAGAATTGCATTGAAGAGCACAGAGAGCACCTCTACAGCAATATTTGGTAATTCAATTAGCATTTTTGTTCTTTGCCAAACTAGGTTGAAATACTTTTCAATGTAGGTGATTTGCAAAACAATTAGCTTTTTCCTCGCCACTTCGAGGCCAATTTCCAACCAAGTCTCGTATAGACATGTTGGAGTCAGTTGGTGGCTTATGGACTTTTAGGCGGCTTTCCGAAGGGAATTTTGCTTGCTTGAATTTGGACACAGCTTCCTTATACACATTTCAGTGTTGAATTCTTCCTCACATTTAAGCGCTTTTTTAATTTACTACAGCAGATTTCAATTTAGGCCGAGTGGAAGAGGAGCGATTTATCTGCCATAGGCCAATATGTCGGCTTGCCAAGAGATATTATTTCAAGTTTATTGTGGCTATTTATAACAGTTTGACGCAGCCGTTATCCGTCAGGCTTAGAGCCCCAATACATGTGTTTGGAATTGTAGTATCCACCTGTTAGAAATATATGACCAAAGCTCCAAAAAACTCTTTAAATTGGATGTCTGTAATTTTAAACCGGAGTGGGCAGTATATAGCCGTCAAGTTTAAGTCCACGCAGCGAAGCGTATCACTTAAAACTAAACGGGAATAGGGTTATATATATATAAATGATCAGGATGACGAGAAAAGTTGAAGTCCGGTTGACTGTCGGTCCGTCCATACAAGCGATAACTTGAGTAAAAATTGAGATATCTTAAATAAACTTGGTGCGTAGGTTCCTTGGTACAAAAAAAAATTTCGAGTTTGTAGATGGGCGTAATCGAAACCCTGCCACGCTCGCAACTAAGCACTAAGTTAAGATGATCAACTGTTATTTGGTACGGAGGATCGCAGTAACAAGGGGCACCTGCGGGAAAAATTGTTTGAAAAAGTGTGATTGGAACCGCCTTCTAACAAGTTTAAGCCTAAGCCACTTTAGCTGCAACAACCATACTTGCGGAGTGCAAATCTTATGAGAACTTCTACCGAAAGTATGAATGTGAAAATGGATGAAATCAGAAAATAACCCCGCTCACTCCCCATATAATGATATTGTTAAAAACTAATAAAAGCGCGATAAATCATTATATTATACGAGCACCACCGAGCCGGTGCCGGAGCCGGTGTGAAAATTGTACAACGGACGTGGCATTCCCCACTTTTCCTGATTTCCCCGACCTACCGATTTCGTCAAAATTTAGTTGGTGGCTTTTTCTCATAATCTTATATCACATTGTGAAAATGGACAAAAAACCGGAAAACAACCACGCCTGCTTCCCATATAGCACAATTTTAAATTCCACTTGATTCGTTCAGTTTCCAGTACACAAATCAAGAAACAATTAATATAATGGGAAAAAACTTTGCAAAAATAATGTCTTTAGCGTGAGCTATCTTATGACCAAAAATTGTTTAAATACAATAAAAAGTGATCAAGCCTCTAGGCACTGACTTTTCATCGAAAATGTCGGTTGATGTGTGATATATATAACTGAAATTAAGGGATAATCCTTTCTTTATAACGGTATGTCTGTATGTCAAAAATGGGTTGAATCGCACAAATACTTCCCTTAAAGATTTTCGAACTTCCGGATGACTTTGTACCGCAATATTTGAGTTATCGTAATGAAAATAAGCTAGCGTGTTTTACTCGTAACAGCGTGTCTTTGTGTCTAAAATAGATACATTTGAGCCAAAACTTGGCCTAGCCCCTATGTAATTAATATCAGGATTTTCGAATATCCGGCTGACTTTATTCATATGATTGGTATTTCCCTCCCTTTGATTCTTGCATGTTGCAAGAGTATAAAATGTTCGATTGCACCTGAACTTATTCTTTCCTTACTTGTTTATAGATATTTTTGTAGCTTATAACTGCGCTGTAGCAATCTAATGCGTGGTGACTTAGTCGTTTTTTAACCAACACTGGGGCGTTAATTTCAAAAAGTACTGTTTACTTTGCAACGCTCCTTGTACATAGAGTCTAAATGCCGGTATAAATTTTTACATCGAGAAATCGAATAATCTCCAGCTTATGTTGGTTAACACCGTTAACATTCCATATAAATGTTCAAAATTCTTTCATTTTTTTTAAATTGCAACATTTGGTTTTGCGATTTGATTATCTCTTGAATTATATTTTGTATTGTAAACATAATTTACATTGGGTAAGGTTGAAAATCATTGTTTCAACGCTTGAGGTTGGTTGGTTTTGGGGCAATTGCATTTGTAAAGTTTTGCCTTTCAGCACCTTGTGTAGCATTATTTTTAATATCACGAAATGTGTCATGGATTATTATTTATGGTAATGTTATTTCCACAAAAGAACTAGAAAGAAGTATGTACCAAGTACTTTTCGTTGCCACGATTTTCGTAAAACCCAAAAGGAAATATGTACACCCTCACTTCACGAAATTTGGCATGGATTTTTGCCAAATCAATGCCATAAGCTCCGAATAAATGTTTAAGTTCCGACTGCATAGATTATTATCCAAAGCATTGTAGCGATCTCCGAAGAAATTATTTAGACTTGACCATTATAGCATATAGCTGCCATACAAACTGAACGATCATTTTTGCATTGAATCTTTTGTACTTGTTAGAGGATTATAGCTTCGGTGCAACCGCAGTTAACGTTTCTTCTTGTTTTATTTTGTAGATAGTTTCAAGGTAGAAATCGTGATGGCGAAAACGCGTCCTAATTTTTTGTGCTCTTTAAACATGAATAAACACTTGATAATGGAGTAAAACTATCAATTATTATTTTTCTATTAATGGCCAAACAAACACTCGTAATTTGGGCCTGCAGGTTTGAATACCCCTTAACTTAACATCTCGGTAGTATACATACATCTGGATATTACCTTTACCATTCATTAATTCTTCAGATCATTAGCATTGAAAAGTGGATCGGACACACATAAACCATTTGAAAAGACTTCAGATTAACTGTTTTGCCCACCATTTTCTATAGGGTTCTTCTTGTCAAGGAATCTGATCCAGATCGATGGGAGCGTGAAATCGCACCAATGGAGTACCACAACGAGGAACGCCGAAAAATGGTTGATGTTTGGAATGCAGATTTTGTAAATATCGCACAGTACCTTCGAGGACCATGCCGTTTGGCCGAACGATTTTCTGAAGATCTCATTATGCAAATAGTGGGCATTTTGGAAGTTAATGCATTTGAAGCGCGGACAACACTGGGATATGCGCTGCGTTGCTTATACCCAATCACTGGAATATTAGCGCATAATTGTGTACCAAATACCTTTCGTACAATACATCCAAGTGAAGGCTTCAAGTAATTATACAGTTCATATTATATACATACATACATACATAAATGAAATAAATAAATATTCACATTTACTTACTAAAATACAAAGGATCCGCCTAAGGGCCATGTGCAATTTGAACGAGGGCCAACAGTTGCAGCACTCTTATACATACACTTTGAATGGCACTTCCCAACGACAGGAACATTTAAAAAATGGTAAATTTTTCACTTGCGAATGCAAACGTTGCAAAGACCCCACCGAGTTGGGTACGAATTTTAGCACGTTCAAGTGCAGTAAATGCGAAGAAGGGTGGTTACTGTCAACGAATCCAATAGGTTAGTGTGTTTAATATTGATTTCTGTATATTTATAATATTTTTAATATTTTCTTGGCTTTAGATCGTTCATGCTACTGGAAATGCACACTTTGCACCTTTCAAACATCTAATAATGCTATACAGAAAGCACTATCTGTAATGCAATCCGAAGTTGCCACATTACAAGCAATGGATCCCAGTCCTCAAAAATTACAAGAAACAGAAAAGCTAATGAGAAAATATCGTGTAGTTGTACACCCTCTACACTTCATACAAATAGGATTGCGTCAAAATCTTATCGAAATGTATGGTCGTGTTGCAGAATATGAATTGTCTGAATTGCCCGATGTTATGCTTGAACACAAAGAAGAGCTATGTCGACAAGTGTTACATGTTTTAGATGTCTTTGAACCGGGGTTGAGTCGAACACGTGCTATGATGCTATACGAGTTGCATGTACCATTAGTATTATTGGCCAAGAGTGGTTTCATAAGCGGCGTCCTAACAGCGGAGGCATTAAAGCTTAAACTTCTTGATGTTATTGCTATTCTAAATGAATGTGTGGATATACTACAATACGAAGATCCAGAGACACAAGAGGGAAATTTATGTAAAGTAGCACAGCAAGCGAAGAATCAGCTGACACAAAGTGTAGAAGGTTTAACAGTCGCTGAATGATATTCTTACCACATATTTTACACAAATAAAGTATCCCATCTTCGTAAAATAAAAAGGGTTACTTTAATAATAAATCAAAGTCCTATTTATGTACATAAGTAAAAATTAACTTACATATGGATGTGACTAAATCTAATGTTGCAGAAGTAATACTCGTATAAAGTTATCAGTATGTATTATTATCATCATGCCCAAAATTTACTACGAAGTAATGTGCAAATGAGAGCATCTCGCAGCCCTTATTCAATGGTTCATGAATTTATTTATTAACTGATTCAAAGTCAAAGCACAGCAATAATTATATTTGAAAATTCAGTTAGCTTATAAAAGACACAAATATATACCTAATTTATAAGTTGTTTTGAAGTAGAATATGACAAGAAAAACAAGAAAATCTTTTTAAATAAAATAAAATATGTAACGATATTATATTTAATTATTTCAGCAATTTATCAAAGAAACTTATAAGCACGGCATGGAGAACTCTATGACAGTTATCAATTCATACTATTCCCAAGGTGGGTGAGGACCCAGGGAACATAAAACAAGGAAAAAGTACAGATTCGATATCGAACATTTGTAAACTCTCAACCGGGGAGTTCACCTCACAACCATGGAATTCACCCAGTGAAATGATATCTTTGTTTTGATTTTAGCAGAAGGGAATCTGTAAAACTTTACAGCTTTGTTAACATGATCAACCATGGAATATTGTAGACCAACCGAGGAATGAATTCTATATACCATGTGATTTCTGAATTTCTTATACATTTTTTTTTTAAATTCTTGTTTTTGCTTTTTTTATAAATTTATCTTCATTAATAAATCTAACAGGCATAGAACTACGGTTTGCCGTCGGCATTTTCTGTGCGCAGTGAACATATTTTCTTAAACAGGAAATTGTGTAGTTATGTAAAGTAAAAATATGTGTAGATATGTTTAGAGATCAGCATATCTTTATTTCATTGATTTGTTTCGCTTAATAATCGTTCCGATAATAATCGATTTAATAAATTAATTAACTTCTTAAAAATATATACATAAATATATTTTCAAATTCACGTTATTTTCAATAAAGTTTTTTAAATTTATTTCTTGCCCATATACCGACAAGCAAAATAAGCAAATGCTTACTAGGATATACATACATATGTAAGTATATTTTTTCTTTGCCACATTCCTCAGTATGTTTTCGAAATGAAATATGAGCTGCATGTGTACATATGTATGTACAAACATTCATAAGGGAATGACAAGTGCCGCACGCATCACATTTGTCACGGACAGCCAATGGCCGAAGCTCACGTTTTGTCAAAGAGTCAATGTGTCGAAGCACTGACGCGACGACAAAGCGTCACAACACTGTGATGTTGGTAAAAAATCCGACCTGTGCCGAAAGAAACTTACAAACGATCGGCGATTGTCACCGTTTCCCTTGCCGCTGTAACAGCTTCGCCAAGACCTATGTTGCCAATTTTGTCACTCGTTTCTACGTTTTGCGAGTTTGTGCGGTTGTCAGTTTTACCTTCCAGAAGAAGTTGTTCAATTTGTGATTTTTATCTTTTGCCATCGTCGCGAAAAGACGCTTGAAGGCAAAGGCATGCACGGGGAGATGTTACGGCGTCTGTTTTTATGAATGAAGCGAGGTCGCTTGTTGAATGTGCATCTTCGTTTATGAATGAAAATGTTTGGTTGTAAGATTTACAACATCACCAATTTGGCTGCCATATTGACTTGTGATGCTTATGCTATTTGAGACAATTTTTGTTTTTCTTGAACAATGTTTCAATTTTTTGTTGGTGACATATTAACATGTTTTTTTTTTTACGAGGAGTAAGCATTGAAAGCCTGGACTTCATGTCCGAAGTAAACCTCCTACCGTGCTGTACCGTTCCCTCCGGTGCCACCGTCAAGTATTACGTCGGGAGGATGGAGTAACACTCATGCGTACGTGATGGTCAAAATGCATTCAGTTACAAGTTGCATTTACTTGGCCCCACCTCTGTTGGTCTGATAACCCCCCTCGTACATTGTTCGTCGCCGAACTCTCCCGTAACGTCAATGCTAGTGTGTTTGAATCGTGGTTGTTGGTTACATTTAACAGCTCTCTTCTCCGCCGCTGTTCGCTAGCACGTTGGGATTTCATTACCCTGGCTGCCACTTCGCAAGCAGCTTTCCACTTCTCTACTGATTCGACCATTTGTTTATTAACTTATCAGGAGTTGGGTCTACACCGAACGCATTTTTTAAGTGCTGCCTCTCATGATTATATTTCGGGCAATAGAAGAATGTGTGTTACGGTAACGCCTACTCAATAATCGCATGTGTTATTAATGTGTTATTTTCGTGTCCGAATCGTTTCAAATATGCTTTGAAGCAGCCATGTCCTGCAAGGAGTTTGGTGGAAATCTACCTCACCGTGCGGTCTGTTTAGCCATGGTTCAACGTTGGGGATCAGTCAGAATGTCTACCGCTCGTTTTCGCTTTCCTCCCAGCGCTTTTGCCAGTGATTCACCGTCTCTGCCCTTACAATTTCTTTTAGCGTATTATGCGGTAACCTGTCATTTGTAAGATATTGAATTTCTTTGGCCAAGAGGTCTAAATTGTGTAGGTCCGAAATTATAAGGGCAGCATCTTCCGACATATGAACTTTTCTACCAGTAATAAGTACCGCCTCGGTCTTGCTCTCCGCTAGGTTCAGTCCATTAGTTTCGAGCCAATCGGTAATTAACGCTATTGTCCTGTTGGTAATCGTAACTATATCGGTGACTTTGTATTTTTTGGAGCCTCCGTTGGTGTTGTAGCTCAAAGTTTTTTCCTCGAAATAATGTTGTAAAGGTATAGAGGCACAGAGAAGCTTTTTAGTGCACTCAATATACTATGCCAGGATGAAGAGTTAAAGGCATTCTTTACATCCAGCGTTACAACCATACAGTACTGTATTGTGCCTCCTTTCCATCTCTTCCCACTTATAGCCTGTTCAGCCAGGGTCTTTACTAGGGTTACCGCTGCAGTTGTGGATCTTGTCTTCCTGAATCCGAATTGGTTTGGGATAGTCCACCGGCATCGTCAATTTCCTTATTTAGCCGTTGGTATTTGATCCGCTCCAGAACCTTTCCAGCGGAGTCTAACAAGCAGAAGGGTCGGAAGTGAGACGGTTCTGTCATTGGTTTATTATGTGTCCGCAGTAATATCAGATATCGCCTTTTCCAAATGGTGGATTCATGGATTATACATTGTTCGATAAGGGTCAATGTTTCTGGCAATCGCGGTTTTTAGCGCTACATTCGGAATTCCATCTGGTCCCGGTGCTTTAGATGGGTTTAACCGTTTGCATGCTTCTCAGACTTCTTCATTCGAAACAGCCGGTATATCCTGGATTTGTGGAACTCTCACGATATCGTGATGGAGTGGGGGTCGGATAGGGAAGAGTACCGAAACTATTAACAATTATTGAGGGGGATGTTGGCATTTGTCCGCCAGTGCGAAGTTTTCCCTTTACCGTTTTATAAGCGAGGCCCCAAGCGTTGTTTTCAACATCGTCGCACAGTTTAAGGAAACATTTCTGCTTACTTTTTTTTAAATTTTTTTGTCCTTGAAGTGTTTGTGGAGTGTGGTGTATTAAATATACCTTTGGTACAAGCGTCTTGCTTGCTGCCATTGCTTACGTAATCGGACTATTGTCTCGCTGCACCAATACACTGGGGTGGGGGTGGTGTTTGCGACGAGATAGCTTGGACATTGAAGCGTCGCATGCGCTCTTAGCACAACTTATAATCGAGCGAGCAGCTCTGGGTCTGGGTATTAAAAGTGTAATGGTCGCTGATTTGCCAGTGAGATCTGCGAACTAAACTCGAGTGTACAAATTTTAAATCAATTACCGATTGTTGGCCACCTTTGTTAAATGTGCATTGTTTTCCTACATTTAAAACCTCCAGATCAAGAGAAGGAAAGGCTTCTAGTAAGGTTTTTCCTCTGCTGTTGGTTGGGAAGACCTCCACTACGTTGGAAGGACTAAGTCTAGAAGGACCTGGCCTCACTTGGAATATCCAATTGACGCCACGTAGCGAAAAGAAGAAACGACTGGCGCGCTGTTGTTAACTCGACTATAATCGCGTAAGCGGTGTCTACGCCAGTAAAGAAGAAGAAGAAGATAGTTGTACGAACAAATCCATCTGAAGAGAAAGGTAATTGCAGTTGCGTAAAGTGGGGACTATATTTTCATTTAGCCGCTTTCTTTCGAGTGTCACTTATCCAGGTTACGCCTTGTCCGATTTTGTATGGCTGCTTAGTAGAACCACATCAATTTGCTTTTCGGCAACTGACTGTTTTAATAAGTCGTGTGCCGCTTGACAATGGTTTGCGTTCAGTAGTAAGAACCTCATGTGACCTGATGAGCTGCTTTCTTGTATATTAGGCACCTAACGCTTCCAGTAAAGTGCTCAATTTCTTTTGTACTGGATTTCGAACAGAGCAAACATTTTGGTTTGTTATTGCAGTCCTTTGCCGGGTGCTCCCCTTCGCTACATCTCCTGCAGAGTCTGGACCTGTCCTCATTTGTGCAAGTTTTTGCAGTGTGTCCGTAGTCGAGACATTTAAAGCATCGCTGTGATTGTGTATATTCTCGTATACGGCAGCTTACACATCCAACTTTCAGCTTTCTAGCCACTAGAAACTGTATAGCTGCGTCAACCGGAAGATTAATAAGTGCTGTTTGGGTGTCTCCATACGACTTTCTAAGCTCTTGATTGACGAGATCGTCAGTTCAGGGTTTCCTAATTCTCTCTGTGGGGCACAAAGGACTTCTTCCTTGCTTGTGACTTCATCAAGGTCTTTGCACTCCAATAGAGTCTCCTAGGTCAAAAGTTTAACGGGGGCATGATCCCCAATTTGATGGAGTCACATCGTGCGTGGCCGTATTTGATGGGGTCACCTCTTTTAAAGTTGGTGTACCAACTTTAAGTGTCTGGGCGTTTTGTCGATCAGAGGATCGGGCGGTCTTGTTGCTCCTTGTAAACGGGCTAGAAACCTCCTTGTTACCAGAGATGGCATGTGCTGCTTTAGGTTTAGCTGACATTTCTCAGCTATTCCTATTTTATGGTCTGATATTTTTTTTTAGATGGAAAACTAAAAGTTTAAGGGGCGTCTCGTCAAAAATAATCGATTTGGTAAATAACGGACACCCTAATGTATATACACGCGTATAGCACAGCCGGTATTTACCTAAAAGGGTTTTATGAAAAGCTTATGAAAAGTTGAAATTATAAAATTGAAAACGCGCACCGACTTTAATGAGATCGAAAAAGAGCAGATATTATCGCACACGCGTACAAATTGCTGTTGAGGTCACAAGCGAAGTGAAGATGGGGTCTCCTCGTCGCACATAGGAGCATTTGGTATAAAAAACTGGACAAAATTATTTAAAGTGATTTTATGAATGAAAATGAATAACAATGCATGATTGAATATAATAATGCAATATATTAAAATAAAACAAGTAAGGAAAGGCTAATTTTGGGTTCAACATTTTATATTGAATATATTTGAGGGGAGGTAGTGCCGACCAGATTTTATCTATTTTTTGCTCATCCCACATACTACTAATATGCCACATACTCAAAAAAGTTTTAGTTCGGTTTCCTTTAGGTACGTTACATACAATTACCAATCATATAAAGCAAGGTCAAGTGGATGTCCGAATAGTATGGTAATGGTAATAGTTATCTTTTTCAAGTTTTCGCGCAATTGTATCTATTTTAGGCGCAAAGAAACACTGTTATGAATAAAACATGTTCTGCAATATTCATTGAGTTGGCCCAAATATTGGTGGATATATCCAGCATAAAGTCACCTATAAGTTCTAAAATCTTTATATTAGGTATATGGGGGCTCAGGAAAGTATTGACTTGATTGAACCCATTTTTGACAGAATGAAATACTATTGCCGCAAATGTATTCTGTGCGAATTTCAATTTCATATCTCACACATTGAACGATACTTTCGGTCAAAACTCAACTATTGGTATCGGGTCCACATGTTCAGTACCTAGGGGCTTGAACAGTTTTGGTTGGATTTGGACAATTATTGGTCAAAAGGTGGCTTACTGTAAGGGAATCATTACCGCAAAATTTTATTCCGTTATATTAATTAATTCTTTATTTGGGTACTGGAAAGTGAAAGAATCGAATGGAATTTTAAATTGTGTTATATGGGAAGTAGGCGTGGTTGTAGTCTGATTTCGCCCATTTTCAGAATATTAAAGAATGGCACGTTCTAAATTCTGTTGAAATCGGTCAGTCCGATCCTAAGATATGGGATTTCACCAGAAAGTGGGCGGTGCCACGCCCATTGTTCAATTTTCAAACTGGCTCGAATGGAGCCCTCTTATACCATCTATATACCACCAGTAAATAACAATTTAGCAGGATTTCTGTATTTAATTAAAAAAATAAATAAAGCAGTACTCATTTTATGTTAGTGACCAACCTAATTCAACGCGTTTTTTTTTAAAGGTGGAAAAGACGGGGAAAATGTTTTAGCTTATATGTTAAGTAGAAACCCTGTAGTTTACTAAGAAAAAAATTCAAAGCTCGACCTCGCCCGACACTACATATAAAAACACTAATTTCTAAAAAATTAAAAAAAAAAAAATATAGTTTGCTTAATGATTCATTGTTTTCCCGAAAAAAAAAACAAAATAATACATTAACTAGGTTAGGTTAGGTTAGATGGCTGATCAAGTGATCGCACATGGACTAATAGAAGTAGTCCTTTGTGAAGCTATTGAAAAACGAACTCCCACGTTCGGACTTGGATATCGGCAAACCGTTTAGTATCCAATACAAATTTGCAGAGGCGCTTAATTTCTATGCCCGCCAGGTCGGCGGTTATTCTGAAGCTATGTGCCCCCAAGTGTCTAAGTCTTGACCTCCCAAAAGCAGGGCAGTCAAGAAGGAAGTGCTGGCTAGTTTCTACTGCATCTTCTTCCAAGCAGCTTCTGCATGCAGCGTCCGGTAAGATTCCCAGTCTTACAGCATGTATGCCAATAGGGCAGTGGCCCGTCAGGAGCCCCATCATTAATAAGAGGCTAGCCTTACTGAGAGCAAAGACATCACTACATCTTCTGCGATCTATCTTGGGCCAAAAGGCCTTTGAGACCGCACAGGTACCAATGCTGGACCATCGCTGACCGAGCAGTCGCGAGGCCCAGCCATCCAGTAGTAGAGAACAGTAGGATGCAGGAGCACCTACCCGTTCCCATTCTGCCGATAGCGATTCTAGGGTGCCTTTCCTTGCCAGCTCATCAGCCTTGCAGTTACCTACGATTCCGCTGTGGCCCGGCACCCACACCAGTCTTATAATAAAAGCTCTCGCCGCCAGAGACAGTGACGCCAGACACTCTTCGACCAACCTTGAACGCACTGTGAATGCGTTCAAGGCTAGTATCGCCGTTCTGCTATCTGAGTGAATGGTCACTTCTCTGAAGGTAGACACGCCAAACCTCCCTCGTCGGTATATGTGCAGAGAAGGAGCCACCGGAGTTCGATATGGCGACTCCATGATCCAGATGATCCGGTATGCAGTCAAAGCTTGTGAGGATATCCGAGTATTCATATGCACGCCTCTTTAGGAACCCAGACTCCCTGAGCCTAATAGCCACCTTTGCGGCCATACACCTTCCGGAAATATCCACCGGTGTTATGTTCAGGATTGCATTAAGTGCGATGGTTGGGGTGGACCTTAATGCACCGCACATGCTGATGAGCGCAGCTCGTTGAACACTCTCAAGTTTCTTTGCAAGTGTGGTCTTCTGCAAAGCCCTCCACCACATGAAAACTCCATAGAACATTATGGGCTTGACTATGGTGTCATAGAGCCAGAGTACCACCTTCGGTGAGAGGCCCCACCTCTTGCCAATAGCTCCTCTACAGCTATATAAGGCAATCGATGCCTTTTTGGCTCTCTCCTCAATATTCGGCTTCCATGAAAGCTTCTTATCCAGGATGAGCCCTAAATAGTTCACTGTATCCGCCGGTTGCAAGCGGATACCTCCCATTAGCGGTAACGGCGCCTCCGGGATCTTGTACCTTTTGCTAAATAAAACCATTTCTGTTTTATTTGGATTGATGGCAAGTCCACTTTCGACCGCCCATTTTGTTACAACGCTGAGATATCCCTGCGTCAATTCATACGCGGTGCTTAGAAACTTTCCTTTCACCATAAGTGCTACATCGTCTGCAAGATCCTCTAGCTTTTTGAGAAGGTCGTTAACGACTAGGATCCAGAAGAGGAGAAAGAACCCCCCTTGCGGGGTTCCCTTGTTCACACTCCGCCGCGCGCTCGCCCTGCCACTCTGTCGCACAGGAGACTGAAAATGAGGTGCTTGAGGTTCGATTCAACCCCAAGACCGTCTAGTGCAGCTACGACTGCCTCTGGCAGGACATTTTTGAAAGCTCCCTCAATATCAAGGAAGGTCCCAACCGCGAAGTCCTTACCCTCAATTGCTTCCTCAAGCCACGACACGATAGTGTGCAAGGCAGTGTCCACTGACCTTCCTTTACGATACGCATGTTGCGCTCCTGATAGATAGTCCCTCGGAATGCGCCTCCTCAGATACCAGTCCATCAGTCTCTCCAAAGTCTTTAGTAAAAACGAGGAGAAGCTGATTGGCCTGAAATCCTTGGCCGTGTCGTGGGAGTCCCTGCCAGCCCTCGGGATGAACGTAACCCTGACTCGTCTCCAGGCCCCCGGGATGTAACCTAATCTGATGCAGTTCACATAGATCGGTGCAAACCAGCCGCATGATACCTTAACAGCCTGCTGCAGCTGCGCTGGTATGATGCCGTCTGGTCCCGGGGACTTGAACGGTTTGAACGAATTTATCGCCCAAGTCAAGTGACGCTCATCCAGAAGGTCGGCAAAGGCCGTGCGATCAGCATTCAACGCTCCGAGAGATAACTCCGTGGAGGACGTTTTACTAGGAAAGTGGGCATCAAGGAGTATCTGTGGTGACTCTTCACTGCTCAGCGCCCACTTCCCATTTACATCCTTAAGGTACCCCGGGGACACAGGGTTTTTTGCGAGAATTCGCCTGAATCTAGAGGACTCGTGAAAGCCCTCCACTTTTTCGCACAAGCTCTACCACAAGATCCTCTTAGCCCTTCTTAGCTCGGACTTGTATATCGAAAATCCTACTTTATACAGGACCCAATCATCGGGTAGCCCACTCCTACGGGCCTTGTTGAATAAGCGTCTACAGGACCCCTAATTTCCGAGAGCTCCAAAGTCCACCATTGAGGTTTACCCCTGCCCTTCGGTGTTTTCAATGGACAGGAGCTTTCCAGTGCAGTGTTGCACGCCGAGCTGAAGGCTTCGACCCACCCATCCACCACATCGGCGGTGGCCAGTGCGCCTACCCCCGGTGCGCGTGGAAGAGTTTACCGTAGCCTTCTGCGGTAACCTTCCCAGTCCGTGTTTCGGTGATTTCTGAAAGATTTCCTAGGAGGACCTTCTCCGTCAAGACTAAACCCGATATATCTATGATCAGAAAAGGAGTGGTCATCGAGAACCCTTCAGTTCGAGATCAGCGGGGAAATCCTGAGTGAGGCTAGGGTGAGGTCGAGAACCTCCTCCCTGCCTGCGGTCACAAAAGTAGGAGAATTTAACCTATTGCAGATGCAAAGATTTTCGCCAACAATAAAATCAAAACGCGACTCACCTCTAGTGTTGGTATCCGAACTCCCCCAGATCAAATGTCGCGAGTTGGCGTCCGAGCCGATGATGACATCAACACCATTCCGGGACGCTTCATCCAAGGTCCTCCTTAGTAATGCGGGAGGTGGCTCCATCTCATTGTCGTGAGGCATATAGGTAGCGACTAGCCAGATATTCCCGGTGTCGCACTCTAGTTTTGCTGTAACTAGCACAGCTCAGTAACAGCATACAGGCTCTATTTCTACCTGCATCCTTGGCCGCCAGCAGTTTGTGGCTCTTCGTCCTTAGTCCCGATATTCTGTTGCCAGTTAGCCAAGGTTCTTGGATCAGGACCACATCGGCTTCGTCTTGCTCCAGACGAAGCAGTAGATTGGCGGAGGCCGCCTTTGCGTGATGGAGGTTAATCGGGAGGAATCTCATCCTTCAGACTATCCTCTAGAAGCGACAGTTCAGCGCTTAGGTCATGGTCGACCCTCACCTCCTCAAAGAATTGTTCGAGGCTGAAAACGGAGTCGCCGATCGACGATCCGCCTCCAGTACTCGCCACGTCCGAGAGGTTTGGGTCGTTTTCCCTGGTCGCTTGACCATCGCTAACGCCATCTCCCTTCTCCCCCGCATCTGCAGCTTGAGCACCATCAGCCCTGGCATCCGTTGGGAGTACTTTCAGTACTACCATTTCGAACCCATAGCTGATGGCTCCCTTGGTTTTGCTGAGAGGACCGATGGACTCCACGTTAAGCATTATCAGAGCTTGCCGATATGGTTCATCGGTTCTCTCCAGCCTTATTACCCTCCAGTCATGCGCGGAGAGTGAGGGGTTGCAGTACCTGAGGATTTCCTCTCCAGGGTTTTCCTTGACCACCCTGAGGAAGACCGAAGAGATAGCCGCCGCTACTCTCTTCCACTCTTCATGGGAGATAGCCCCTTCCTCTCTGCTGCGGTCGAGCACGAGCACCTTTAGCAATCTCGCTGAAGGTTGGCGCCGCCCCCGTTCTCGGTTTTTTGCCAAGGTAGTTCTCCCTCGTGCGACCTTTGCCGCTTAACCGCTGGTTCATGTCTGTTTGCTTCGAGTCGTGACCCATCGGTCTCGCTCTCGCTTAGCACCTTCTTGGCCCACTCCAGCGTAGCGTTCCACTATCTTTGCCGCTAGTCGACGGTCCGACTTCAGCTGCCTAGCTAAAGCCCCTTTGCTAATGCCCCTGTGGACCCCCTCATAAGTCTAGCAGAAGTTCCTCTGCTAGTGCTGGCGATTCCGTCGTGTATGAAGACTCCACGCTTCACTACCTGTTTTGCCGGCGGGTTTGCGCTTCCTCATCCTACCGCCTGATGCGGAGACTCCTATCAGGGTCCTAGTTCTGCCGGGAGCAGCAGCCCCCCCTGGGACAGATCTGGGTGTCGATTTCGACGCCCCTTCACCTCCCTTCGTCACCTTCTCGTCCGTGTTTGTTGGTGTTGTGTCCATGCTATAAGGGTCCCCACTCAGAGCCGCTATCCGACCCTCGGAGAGGTAGTCGCCTTTAATGGTCCCAAGGTTGTCTCAGTGATGAGGCCAAGGCGAGGGTTGACGTACGCCCTTATGAGGCAATACGTTCAGAGCCGACCAGCATAAAGAAGGAGTCCTCTCAACTTACACGTACCACGCCAACTTAATGACGACGGGGGGGAACGTACTCTGAGGCCTGCCAAGGTTTTAACGGGACGGGGGCAGTTTCGACATTAGCCCGACAGCCATTTCTGATGGGTGTCACCCCATCATACTCAGGTACCAGAATGCCGCCACCACCAGCCCAGGGTTCTAACAGATCCAGATAAGTTTCCTATTCTAAAAACCAGTTCGATGCCAGAAAAAGTCGTCAAGGGAGTTGAAAGGCCGTGAAGGCCGCAGGCCATTTGGCGTTACCCAGGATGCACCAGCGTGGGGGCGACCTACACTACATCCCTACCATGTTGTCAAGAATCCAAAAAAACACACTTGCAAATTTCGAGAATAATAGACAGTTTCGCGAATAAGCACGTGCATATGGTGAGAGGGGTGAAGGTGCGCTATGTCGCCACCAACGGTGTCGTGAGGTGGAATTGATGTGGTGTGTGTGTTGATGTCGGAAGAGGATGCTCATTTGTTCATCCTGGCCTCCCTAGGCGAGTATTTAGCCTAGTAGCTTCTGAAGTTGTTGTAGAGTTGCTACAACGTTGCTGAGGCATGTTATACGGCGGCCTTGCGGCCTAGGGTGGCGCCTCCGGTTGGGGGTTGCATGGCGATGACGCCAGAACTCATTAAATGGTTATGGTGGCCTTCGCGGTTGCGGTGGCAGGGGTCATCGCCTGGCAGTAGGTCTGCGAGGGGCATGATGACGCCCGACATTGGGTGCGGCGGTGTATCGTGTGATGGTGTCGCATGCATACCTGGCACTGATATCCGGTGATGTGTTCGGGCGTGAGATGGGTATGCGCCAGGCAATTCAGGCAATGCCTGTGTGTCTGGGCGATCTGCTGGCGTTGCAGAGGCGTCATCTCTTAGAAGATGCCACAGTGTGGCGAGCGTTGTTGGCGGCGACATAGCGTACATTGAAGCAGTGGCTGTTCCCGAGCCAGTGCTTGCGGGTCACTGCGGCAGCGATGGTTGTTCACGGCGCTGCTACTGGGCCAGCCTTAAGCGCGGAACAGTGACGACCAAACGTACAGTGGGCGTAGGTACAGTAGGCATCTCGGCATCCATATTGATCTGTTAAGAGATAATATTTTAATTGTCATATATATATATGTAATAATTGTCATATATATATATTTTAATTGTCATATATATATATATATATATTTTAATTGTCATACTCATATGGCGTTGGTGCCGCGTAATGTGGCACGAGTGAGTCGTCATGTGGGTCGACCCTTTTTGTTTTGGCTTTTGTTGGTATTTATTGCTAGTGAATGAATTATTTATTTCTTTGCTTATTAGTTACGGTTACGTTTCGATTTTATCGGCGGTTGGCAAAAAGCATAATTTAACGAGCGGTCTGGTTAGCGTTCCCGATTGTGTACGGATATCGACTATGCGAATATGACCGTCGGAGACGTAGTAGACCTTCTGTGGAGGTCTTTAAATAATCATCTTTCCATCGGCGACTGAAATCATGAGAATTTTAATTCTTTCCCAACGGTTTAATAAGGAAAGCGACTCCACGCCTGGCTCAGGTGGGGCCAGAATGGGCGCTCCTTTAAGAAAATGCCCTGGCCTGAGGACAGTAAAGTCTGAGGAATATTGTGAGAGTGCAGCGAGAGGCCGTGAGTTAAGAACGGCTTCAATTCTACAATGTCGTGAATTCTTCATAATTAAATTTGTGGTTGCCAACTATCTTTTTAAAATGAGATTTGAAGCTTTTTACAGCATATTCCAATAAGCCACCTATATGAGGAGCGCTTGGGGGGACAAACTGCCAAGTGGTGCCTTGGGGAGCGTATTTTGAACAATGTCTGGTGAGACTTGTTTTATGAAGTCCACAAACTTTTGCTCTTTGAGCTCCGATAAATGTTTTGCCGTTATCGCTCATGATTTTTGATGGAAAGCCTCGTCGTCCGACGAAACAAGCAAATGCCGCAAGAAAAGCCTCCATCGTTATATTCGTACATAGCTCAAGGGGTACTGGTTTTGTCGTGAAACAGACAAAAACAGCCACATAGCCTTTCCTGAGGGTAAGAGATCTTAGCATGGACGCCTTTATCAGAAAAGGTGCAGCAAAATCGACATCTGTAGTGGTGGCAGAGCAAAATTGCAGCGTTCAGGTAGAAGTGCTGCCATAATCTGCGATCGCATTTTTTGCTTATGCATAATGCAGACCTTGCATATGAAAATGTACTTCTTTATTTGGGACTTAAGTCGGGGTATGTACAGCTCTTGTCGGACCATATCTTGCATGAGGCGATGTTCGTCGTGGAGCATTTGTATGTGGATATATCTGATAAATAAGGTGGCAAATGGACACCTCTCTGGTATAACTATAGGGTGGCTTGAATTAGCAAGCCGAACTAAGATGGATTTATTTTTGTCAATCCTCTTCGATTCTCTTAGTAATGATATGTCGCGGCTGAAGTTGCGCGTTTGAGTTGATGCAATAAGAGCGACCTTTGCCTTTTGTGAATCTTGGTGCGTCAATGCATCGCAATAGGGGTAAGTTGCTCTTTTAACTTTAAGTTTAAGCCGCTCTAAGAACTTGAGCATATAGGCAACTACCAGAAGTGCTCGGGGGAACGATGAAAATCGTTCAAGGATGTCAGTTTCATACAGTATTGTGGCCAAGAATCGGGAGATTCTGTTAATCACCGCAGGCCATTCCATCAGAGGGTGGTGGTGGCAAGATGCAGGGGTTTGGACTCTCTTGTACCTAGACCAGCAGGATTGTCAGCACTGGCCACTTGGTCAAGTATTTGAGATGTTCGATTGGAAATATAGGTTTTTGACGCGTGTGGTTCCTTTTCTAACCAGGCTAGAACTATCTCGGAATCGGACCATAAATATAATTTGTATTTCGCCATGTTTAAGTGGGTCTGCACCATGGAAGCTAGTTTTGCTAGTAGCAGAGGGTCACAGAGTTCAAGTGGTGGGAGACTTAGCGTTTTTAGAGGCGCAACGTTTGCTTTTGTCACTAGGAGGTGGCTTGTAGTTGCGGTATCGCTTTGTGTGCGCACATATGTATATAGTGGCCAAAGATGCCTTTTAAAAGGCGTCGTAGAAGCCGTGTAGTTCCACTGTATTCGGGGGAATAGTTTACTCACCGTGGAATTTGTATTTGCGAAATGTCGTTCAGATTATTGGCGAACTGGGACCATTTTTCTAAGCGAAGAGGTTCGTACCAATCGGTTCCGTCTAGCCATAATTCTTGGATCAGGATTCTCGCTTGTATCATAATTGGCGAAAGCCAGCCTGCGGGATCGAAAAGTTTTGTCTTCGGGGATAAAATCTGTCTCTTCGTTATAGCGGATAATGCGGATATAGACTCAGTCGTGTATGAAAACTGGCCCGATATCACATTCTATTGGATGCCAAGTGTTTTCGTTGTACTTTCCTTTTCGAATATAAGGAAATTAGTATCCTAAAAATTGTCGTTTGGTATATTTTTTAAGATATTTGGGTGATTAGCTATTATCTTTTTTAATGGAAACCCTATGTTTTTGAGGGCTGTTATGACTTGTAATAGGAACTCGTATGCTTCTGGAAGACTGTGGCTTCCAGATAGAATATCGTCTACATATGTTTGTTTTTGTAATACTTGTGTTGCCAGCGGAAATTCTGGCTTTGTGTCTTTTACCAGTTCGTGGAGTGTACGAATGGCTAGGTATGGGGCACAGTTTACGTCAAAGGTAACTGTTAAAGTCGCGTAGTGGACAATTGGGAGATTTTGGAAAATAATTCGCAAAAAATATTGATCATCATTATGTACGAACTATGGGAACTGTGGGAGCGCCCCCAAAACTTTTTCAGGGTTGTGTACCATATTTTCCACAGCTTTTTGACGTGGGCTGTATGTTTCGGATTTTTATATTTATATACATATATTCCATTCATTTATCTGTAATAAACTGCACCTTTGCAAGGCCTGTTGTGAGACGAAATTTGCGAATAATTTTGTGACGTTGGCTGGGTTTAAGACAGAATTCAAATTTTGTTTGAATAACACTGACAGAACACTCAGGAAATCAAAGCTATAGTCAGGTAAAGCTTCAAAATGATGTGCAATTGTATAAAATACAAAAACTTTTAGACATGGTGATTGGAGCATTCTGTTATGATCTTGCTTTACCATGGTTTCGGTCATATACATTTGAATTATGACATCATAGACGTAATAGTATTCTACTGAAGGATTTTCACTGCTAAGGCAGGCAGCTGCCTGGAAAAGTGTTCCCTTCATAATTTAATTATGCTCTGGGCATCGGTCACTAGATCACCTTTGGGGGTTCTACAAGAGTATGCTCCGGTCTTGAAACCTTCTGTTAGCCGCCGCATCTTTTCGAGCTCTTCGCACTAACGCATTTCGGCCCTTTTTTTTCTGCCTGCAAATGCGTCTCGCTTCCCTCTTCAACTCTCGGTATGTATCCCATCCCGCACGTGTTGTGGTCGATCATAGCGTTGCGAGGTAGGCAGTCTGTTTTCTCTCCGCTGCAACACGGCACTCCTTGTTGTACCAGCTTGAAATACCGTCCCACAGTTTCCTTATATCGAGATGTTGACGAGTGCTCTCAGAGAACAGAAGGGCAAGTCGAGTAGAAAATCGTTCGGCTATCTGTTGTGATTGCAGCTTCTCGGCGTCGAACCTTCCTTGTACTTGTTGACGTGCGTTTTTTGCTGCACAGAGGCGGGTGTGAATATTGGCTGCAACAAGATTGTGGCTCGAGTCGATGTTAGGACCTCGGAGCGTACGCACATCTAAAACACTGGAGACGTGTTTTCCGCATAACTCAACATGATCGATCGGTTGGTGGTTTTTCGATCCGGAGACAGCCAGGTGGCTTGATGGATTTTCTTATGCTATACTAGTACTCTAGTACTACAGATAACCATAATTCGGGCCCCGGAAAAGTCGATAAGCCTCAACCCATTTGCGGATGTTTCGTCGCGGAGGCTGAATTTATCAACCATAGAATCATAGTCCTTTATTCGTTTGCCATGCTCGTCATCAAAAGGGGGGTCACTCCTCCGAGGCTTGTTGTTCCTTTTCATTGGGTGCGATTTTTATGTGGCGGGTCCCAAACCCAGCGCAAAACCCTGCGGAGGGGAGGTTTCACCTTCTCACTTTAACTCACCTTCAAACGGATTTTCTTAGGCTACCCAGAGGATATTTGGCCAAAGACCGGAAGTTGTGAGCGCTTGGGCCATATGTAAAACAATCGTTTCTGGGCACTCTCAAGTGAATGGCGACCAGAGACCTTTCCTCACTTGCGTAAACTTCTACACATGACTCCATCCTCCTCCAATAACTAAGTCGCAAATTAAGATGACACATGATTTACTTCGATATAACAAAAGTATTTGAGTTAAAAAGTATAATACGTTTAATTTACACATCTTCTAAGCCATATAAGTGACACTTTTTACAATGGTATGAAAATAAGTGAAATCAGGTAGTAACCTTACGCACTCCCTGTATAACGATTAAGTTAAGTCAATAACTAAATCAGTCAGAGAGAACTTTTAAACTCAGGATAGTATAAGAAAGGTTTATAGGAGCCAGTGTCGAAATTGGACGTTGTGCGTGACTTCGCTCACAGTTCCGGATCTACTGTGCCACTATCCTAACAATCCTCTTTTATAGTATGGAAATGGGCGAAATCGGTCTACACCTACTACTTTTCATAAAACACAACTTTATATCTTATCTGATTCTTTCATTTCCAGTATACAAATCAAGCATCGATGAATGGGTCGAGATAAAATTTTACGCAAATAGTACTACACAATTACTAGACATGGCATGGATCACTTTTTACCAAATGTCTGTATGTCCAAATGGATTAAACCGGGTCAATAATTCCCTTAGCCCGCACATTATTAATAGAATTATTTTCGAACTTCAGACTGACCTTAAACCAATTTGGTTAGCCAATTTTACCTTGGTCTAAACCTCATATCTCTAATGTAATGCATCCCTCTCCTCCGCTTGACATTTTGCTCATTATATAAATATTTCCCACGGGCCCGAGTTCTCGGAGAGATCCGTATTTTCCAAAAAAAGTTAAGTTACAAATTAGAATACTTTTGATAAGTGATTAGTTCGAACATTTATTTAATCATTGCAATTACCGATAAAAGAACGTATAATCGAAGTTTAAAACTCACGCTTACGGTAGAACCCCGTTAAAAGTTGATGGAATTTAAAATATATGAGTTCATTTTAGTGAGTTTTGATGGCCTTCTTACGGTTTAAAATGTAACAGACCATGAATGAAAAAACTTGTTTCTGCATCAACGACAAAGTTTTTTGTGGATTTTCAATTTTTGCGCTAACAGAGGAAACCAATTTATCATGAATGCAAAATGTTGCAGAGAATTAAGGGCGTATTCAGACGATTTTGGCATCGCCAAGGAAAAAACGGAAACCACCCTCGTGAAAGAGTGGATGAAAATTGCAATAAAAAAGGAAATGAATTCAAAAGAAATCGTTCTCATTTCTGTGGCAGTTCCATGATAAACAGCTGTATGTGTGCAACAATAGATAGAATGTGTAAAAAAAAATTATTATTCTCAGAAATGTTTTTTACTTTTATTGAAAAAATTGCAAATCACTATGTTTAATCGTCTGATTCAGATAATCAAACTTTGTCGCGGGAATTTTAAAAGTTTGAAAAGCCAACTTTCTGAATATGTGATGGTTATTTTTGGGAAACGAAAATTAATTGGTGAAATTTTAGTTTGAATGAAAAAACTATTTTAAATGAATAGGAAACTAAAAAACAAAAAGAGACCCCTTAGAGTTAAGCTACAGCGCATGGCTTGAGAAAGGATTTTTTTGTCAATAACTAACGTTTGAGGGGGCAAGAGTTGAAATAAAAATTAAAATTTAATTTAAACCTTAATATGTATATATGTTTATAATTGACGTTTTGCACTTTAACTTATTTCCGAGTCTTTGATTTTTACAAGTTGAAGAGAATTCGGTTGCACCGTAACTCCTCCTTAGTTGTTTCTATTTTTTTAGGTTGTATGTACCTTCGCAAATGGAATGTACCCTGATGATGACCTATGCAAAGCAATATTTACAAAAATTATTTGCGTAATAAATACATATTGTATTTTAATATAAAATTATAATAATTAAATAAGTTTTAATTATATTTCATTTCCAGTTTGCAATTTGCACATTGAACAATGATTTGAACAATCATTAGGCAATTAATTGTAATTGTTTTGTTGTTAATATTAAAATCGGCTATTAAACCAATCCTAAGTACAAATGAAGAATCAGTGGCTGATACACAATCTACTTCAAATTTTACACCACAAATTCTTTCAGTCAATTATGATGGCGACAGCGACTTTTTTTCCGAGTACGTCTGAACCTCGACCATTCAACTAAAATTGTCTAGTCGATAAGATATCTTGGTCCATCGAAGAGTAGTCTTAAATGTGTGCTCTTCTTCTTTACTGGCGTAGACAATTATAGTCGAGTTAGCAATAGCGCGCCAGTCGTTTCTTCTTTTCGCAACGTGGGGTCAATTGGAAATTCCAAGCCGCGACCAACGCGCAAAGGACCATAAATCTTTCGCAGAACTTTTCTCTCAAAAATTCGTAACGTCGACTCATCAGATGTTGTCATCGTCCATGCCTCTGCACCATATAGCAGGACGGGAATAATGAGTGACTTATAGAGTTTGGGTTTGTTCGCCGAGAGAAAACTTTACTTCTCAATTGCCTACTCAGTCTAAAGTAGCACCTGTTCGCAAGAGTTATTCTGCGTTGGATTCCTAGGCTGACATTGTTGGTGGTGTTGATACTGGTTCGAAGATAGACGAAATTACCTATAACTTCAAAGTTGTGACTGTCAATAGTGATGTGAGTGCCAAGTCGCGAGTGCAACAACTGGTTGTTTGATGAAAGGCTATATTTCGTATTTCTCTCGTTTACAACCTGTGCTGTTGCAGTGCTTCCTTATTCAGTCTGGAGAAAGCAGAACTCATGGCACGAGTGTTGAAGCCAATGATATCAATATCATCGCCGTACGCCAGCAGCTGTACACTCTTAAAGAAAATTGTACCTGCTCGATTAAGTTCTGCAGCTCGAACTATTTTCTCGAGCAGGAGATTGAAGAAGTCGCACGATAGGGAACCGCCTTGTCTGAAATCTTGTTTGGTATCGAACGGCTAGGAGAGGTCCTTCCTGATCCTGACAGAACTTTTAGTATTGTTCAGCTTACACAGCCGTATGGCTTTAATCTGTCACACATAATAAGCCTGGTGTTACGCTTTTACTGCCATTCAGCAGACTGGAGAAGTTTTCCCTCCATAATTTTAGTATGCTCTTGGCATGGGTTACTAGATCACCTATGGGGGTTCTACAAGAGTATACTCACTTCCCTCTTCATCTCTCGGCATATATCAAATCCCGCATGTATTGTGGTCGGTTGTAACGTTGCGAGGTAGGCAGTCTGTTTCTTCTCCAATGCGATACGGCATTTTCCGAAAAACAATGGTTTCGGTTGCAGCTGTACGTAAGGAGCTTGAAATGCCATCCCACAGTTCCTTTTGGTGCGGATCTACCGAGGTGAATGACAGTACTCGGCGACGGAATTTCTCCCCACCACGAAGCCCATATCGAATTTGCGCTCCTTTATATGGCTAATTTAGTAAATGCCTCAAGGACCTACTCGCCATAGTCAATGTCCCGTCTATCGCATTTCTCGGACGGCGGTGATATCAGCCTTCACTCTAACGAGGACATCAACCAGTTGGGCAACGACACCTTCCAAATTAAGAGACCTGACACATGACTCCATCCTCCTAATGTATGTTCTTACGTATTGGAAGTAAATTGGGTAGTATGAATGTGATAAATGTTGCTCTACATAAAAATTAAAGTCTAATAAAACATTTTGTAAAAGCTCTAAACGAGGAGGTCGAAGATTTTATATATATCAGTAAAATATCTTCATGGATATAGTTTACTTGGGTTGTGCTAAAGTTCTTAGGAAATAAAAAGTCATTGAGCAGCTCATGTTGCCCTTCTAAAGACTATGATGAGCATAAAAATGTACGAGTATTTCCTCTTCGGCCATTTAGACCACTTCCCAGAAAATTTACGCGACTTAAGGGAGAGCTTGCTTTAGAAGCTTCAAAAAATTGATTTTTTGAGGATTTTTTTGGGAGGGAAAGAAATAATTGATTAAGCGAATTTTTTAGAGTTTATCTTATACATAAAAATTAATCGCAAAATGTGCTGCTAAGCTCATAACTAAACAACACCTGCACCAATTTTCTAAATGTTCGTTGAGATTCAAGGATACTTTTTACGGCAAGAAAATTTGAAATAATTGCCGGAAAACCCCTAAAAACAGCCGTTTTCTTTTTCCCATACAAACGAATGGATGTTTGTTGGTTAGTAACGCTAAGAGAACGGCTGCACCAATCTTGATGAAATTTTCAGAAGTTGTTCTCTGTGGATCGGGGAAGGTTTCGAAATAAAAAAAACTATATGCTTTTCGTGAGGACAATTCCACAAAGTTACTTTTTTTATACAATTTTTTTTTCAGTTTTTGTTTGTTTTGTTTTTAACATTTTAATTTGTAAATTATTTGAATCGTTCAATTTCAATCGCTTGCTTTTTTATTCCGGCTGTTCAAAAATTATTGAATATTATTCAGTGAAAACTTTATGTGTTTCACACAAAGTGATCAATTGCAGATTGAAATTTGTTACGTAGCCACGAAAAGGTCGCCGTAATATCGGTCGGCGTTCTTTTTGCCATCAATGTATGGCAGCCCAAGGCAAATCAAGCCAAGACGTACTACCGGGATGCGATGGCATACGTGCGGAATTATGGATCGCGGTCAACATTCTTCTTTGAATGATGGATGGTTGTACGAATGAATGAAAACCAATATGGTTCATGGACCTTACGGACACCACAATCCCACTTCGGTTTGTATTTCTGACAATAAACGCAAGAATCACTATTCATGTGCTTTTCTTTCGGAAACCAAACTAGAAATGATGGATATCCACTGTATCGGCGTGGCTCACCAGACGACAATGGCAGAACATTTAACATTCAATTTAGAGGCGTGGAAATCGAAGTTAACAACACATCGAAGTTGACAACACATGGATCGTACCATATTCGCTACTGTTGTCTAATTCACATTCAAAAGTCATGTCAATGTTGCGTATTGCAGTTTGGTGTAATCGATAAAATACGTTTGTAATTACGACACCATAGAAAGCAACATGGCGGTTATTGGTCTTGAACGATACGGTCGATATTGAACTGCAATAAAGCGCTTTGTAGGATATTTACTTTTGCAATTCATGAACATTTTCCGACTGTTGTGCGTCTCGCAGCTAATTTGGAGAATGTCCAGAGAGTGGAAAAAACGTCAGCAACAAAATTAACATTGACGAGTTTTTTCTCAATTTTCGTTAGTGATCTGTTTGCGAGAACATTGTTCTATTCGGAAATATCTTAATATTATACATGGAATACATCGCCGAAGAAATAATTATGCAGAAAGCAAGGCCGATCAGTAGATGGACATCTAGGTGTAATATCAACTATTTCATTAGGACGAATTTACACAATCCACCTGAAAAACGACGATTGCTTTCAACGGTTGCTATTGATAAATGTTCGTGGTTCAATTTCATTTGGGTCATTGCGTACTGTAAATGGTAGAGTGTGTGCATCTTTTTGAGAAGCATGCCAGCAAATTACAATTGCTGGAACATGATAATCACTGGAATCAAACGATGGACGATGCGATAGCTACTTCGAATGCCACTGAAGTTTGCACACTTTTCGCGATGATCAACCTTCGAATCCGCATCAATTATGGGATACGACCAAAAATTACATTGCCGAAGACATTTCACATCGTATACGCTAAGAATTGGATATGGGTTAATACTTTCGGTGATTTGATAGCAATTCCATGTGCCGTTTATCAATTCACGAAACGGGCAACGGCTGCGGGCTCAACTAGTAGCTATATATTTAAACATTATTCTTAAATTTTTGGGATACGAAATCTTTGATATTCTGCCTTTAAAAAGCAATTGCAATGCATTTGTCGGACGGCGGGCAGAATGCAGGTCGCAATTTCATAGAGATACAAACCTTTTAAGAATTCATCTTCTAGTTAAACTAAGATTTAACAAAAAAGTGTGTTTTTTAAAAATTGGAAATAAGTGGTTTTCGACCAAAAAAATTTTACTTCATGTTGTTTAAAAATATGTTCAAACTTGACTTTTCTTAGTTTTTTTTAGTTTAAATAGAAAATAATTGAATGCCCAAATTTCATACGACGTTTAGTTCTTTTTCTATCCTGACCGCCAATTAAGAAAAATCGTAAAAATGATAAACAGATACGCTCGGTCACTATTTCCATTCTAGCTTCGAAAATATTTCGAATTCCCATCCATAACTTTATTGTTAGATAATTTTTAAAGAGATTTAAACAAAAACAAAAAAATAGATTTTTTGAAGCTTCTAAAGCAGGCTGCCCCCTTAAGCGAAGAACAAGGTGAACACTTTCATCCGCATTATGATAGAGCGATATCAGGGTCGTTGCAATGTAAACATGATTATGCTGATTAAAAGCACGCAAAACAAAGTTTTTTCCATGTTAATTAAATGCAATATATTTTGAATTCTAAATTAAGGAATAAAAATGTAAAACTAGAACTGCTAAAGAAAATCTGATTACAGATTTGGAATCAGCGCGCCAGAACAACTGTTTCTCAGTATTATATAATTCTTCTTAATGTTATATACAATTGAAGCCATATATCTACACATATTGTTGTATAATCATAAATGGCCAAAATTGAATATTTGTACATACATAGGACATATCCTTTATTTATTGGAAAGTGAAAAATTTCTTTATCTTAACCAAGAATGATAGAATATAAGATGACGACGACCGCCATTACGACTTTTCTGTTTACAATTTGTATGCATTTCTATGCTTGTTCTTCTCAACGCAAAACTGTTACGTCACGAAATTGTTGCACAATGTATTTGTTTTTGTAAGAATTGTCACGAGCTAAACCGAAAAAAACTAACGGTAAACTAGTGTCATAATCTTATATTCTATCATTCTTGATCTTAACCTAAAATCTTATTAGTTAAGAAATGACAACAACTTAAATTTTAACATGAAGGAGATTCTCTTGCTCTTGCAAGATTACACAACGACACAAAATGCAAAAAAACTTTACCAAAATATTATGAAATATAGTTCATTTTGAAATGTTGTACAAAACTTACCTTACCAAGGAAAATGTTTACATACTTACACATATAAGTATATTTTTTATGTGTATATATTTATATATATGTAGTTAAATATTGTAGCGCCTAACCTTGTACAAAAATTTAGTACAAACTTACATGCAATTAATTTTAATAGAGGGATTCTCTTCAACAATTTAACGTAAAAATATGTATTTAAGTAAAATGACAGATAGAACAAGGTTGAAATTATTTTTTTACGTGTCATTTCACAAAAATAAACATGGGTTTTGGTCTAACATATTTTACAGCCATTGCAAATAATTTTTTGCGTGTGTTTGTTGTTGTGCCGCTGCATTAGATGGGAAAATCTTAGGCTCATTCTGCGTCGATGCAGCGCCAGCGCAATTTCCAGGTATTGGAGGCGCCACTGAAGACATTTTCCGGAATAGCCATGAAAGCCGAGGTTCTTGCTGCTTCTCCCTCTGTCGTCTCAAAATGCTTGCCTTTCATCGGTCTTTTCGGGCAAGGAAACAAAAAAGTCCGCGGGGTCGCGTTGGGATGCAGGCTTTGGTTAGTTAGCTGTTCACAAGAAAGGCGGTGTGAGCCGAGGCATTGTTGCAGTGCAACTTGCAATCGTCTGCGATGTCTTGTCGGACCGGATTGACCCTTCACACATTCATTTAATCGCGTACCTCTGCTCTAACTAACGCTGCATTTTCGGCGTGCACCACTCACAGAAACACGTCGCGCGAAAATGTTTGTCCTGACTCTCAATGTGCTCAGAGACAACTGACCAGACGCTCGTTCGTTAGCTACCCTCTACCGAATCCAGTCGGTGCGGGCACGCTCCGAACTATGGTCGCAGTGGAAGAAAATCAGTCCTATTACTTTCGGGACAAACCCTATATATAGTATTATATGCACATAATTTGCGAACTAATACTGTAAACTATAAAAAGTGTAACAATTATTATTAACTATATATAAACTTTTTAACAAAACAATGATAACATATTATTAAATATTTTAGCCAAAAAACTAATTTTAAGAAGGAAAATTTGGTTTGTTTTGTATACATGTGTAAATACGCTATGGACAGGGATTTACATTCATAGTTAGAAATATAACTTTTACATGGAAGAGAGCAATATATCAATGAATTTATTATTAGTAGATCAATATTTAAATGCGTGGGAAAATAACCGTTATCATTTCCATTCAGATATTGCTGATTTGTTTTAGTTAAATTTCGGAATTGGACAATGATTTAGTGCTGTTATAGATTTGGGTCATTAGTTTTGTTTAATTTAACAGTATTTGGGTCCTGAACAAAAACGATACGAACCAAGTAATAATTGCTAATATAGTGAAATTTTCCAGAAAAATGGAACAATACATCAAAAATGTTAAGAGAGATCCCAGTCTGTTATCTCAAAAAATAATTAAGGCGCCGCCTCGTAAAACCACCCACCCTGGGATAAAATAATTGCTAGAAAATGTAGAACTGATCCTTTCAAATCCTTACGCGCAATAATGGTCGAAGTCAATGCAGAATTGGGCTTAAACGTGTGACGTTTAAACGAAAAAAATTTGTTGGGTGTGTCTGTAAAAAACCACTTCTGTCGAAAAAAAATATTAAAATTCGTTTGGCATTCGCTCAAAGTCATAAATCAAAGTATTAAATTTTTGGAAAAGGAAACTTTTTGCCGATGAAGCCGAAATAAAACACATTGGTCCTGAAGGAAAAACATATGTACATCAAGAGAAATACCAAGAAGTTAATCTTAAATATAGCAAAAAACCCGTAAAGCACGTTGGAGGAAATTTAAAAGTTTGGCGGTTTTTTTCAAGGCGTTGAGTTGAACCAATATTAAAGAAAGAAGATAATATAGATACATTTTCATATCTGATATCTTCTTCTTCTTTACTGGCGTAGACACAGCTTACGCGATTATCGCGCCAATCGTTTCTTCTTTTCGCAAAGTGGCGCCAATTGGAGATTCCAAGCGAAGATGGATCCTTTCCTACCTCTTCCTCTTCAAAGCTGGGGTAATTTCGTCCATACGTACGACATGACCTAGCCAGCGTAGCTGCTGTCTCTCGAGTAGAAAATCGATCGGCTGTCTGTTGTGATTGCAGCTTCTCGCCGTCAAACCTTCAGGCAAATAAACATGGGATTTGGTCTGACATATTTTACAGCCTTTGGAAATATTTTTCTGCGTGTGTTTGTTGTTGTGCCGTTGTATTAGGTGGAAAAATCTATAATTCTTGCACCGTGCAAGGGTTTTGCAAGAGCAAGAGAATACCCCTAGTTTATAAAAATGTATGTATATTTAAAAAAAAAATAAATATATTAAAAAGAATAATAATAAAAAAGATAACCTATACATTAAGCAGTAATAATCGATTGGTAACCACTAAAATAACAAATAGCAAAAAAAGAGGGAAACGGTTTACCAGTTTTCTATAAACAATGGCTAACTAAACAAATAACCTATATACCAGCTTTTTGTAACCTTTAAATAGCCAAAGCAAACCACAAACCGAGTAATGGCTAACTACACAAATAACTAATGAAAAGGAAACTGTTAGCCAAAGAGTAACAGATAGTTTTATAAAATAGACGACAAGTTCTTCTTCTTCTTCTTTACTGGCATAGACACCGCTTACGCGATTATAGCCGAGTCAACAACAGCGCGCCAGTCGTTTCTTCTCTTCGCTATGTGGCGCCAATTGGATATTCCAAGCGAAGCCAGGTCCTTCTCCACTCCGATCGATTCGTCCGCACGGTTTTCGCGATCACTCCACAAAAGTTAAATGACTGTGGAAAAAATGTTTTTTTAATATAATCCCTAATTTATAACAAAAACTGTCAAGCATGACTATGCTAAAATCATGTTTAGGGAGGGGAAGATTTTCACATAGTGGCTCTTCACAGTTGTAACGTAGAATCCACCCCAGCTTTTTCACTAAACATTCACCAGATTAACAAAACATTCAATAGGTTTAAAGGTAAGAAAAAATGAAAATTACTCGTTGTATTTCCACCAAAATTGTATTTTAAATTTTGTTTTAAATTAATTGTAATTTCTTAGAATATCACATAATATAGGATTATAAAAAATATTAAATATAAAGTGTAAAATAACTAATTCGGTCGACCGAGAAAAATGGAAGTGCATCTCCAAAATATTAGTTCCATGCAATCGCTATTACGAAAAAGAGGCCGGGCCGATCGCCGTCCATCCTTCTGTTAATGTTAGTGCGGGGTGTGGAATCTGCAAGTGTGGTGCAATCATAAATGTTGTATTGCGTGTGAATTGGTGATGTGGAACGTGAGTGAGTGATGGTGAAAACGTTGTGTTAGTGTTGTGCGTCTGATTAATGTTGTGTGCTAATTTAGTGTGTTCAGGCTGATTTGGCCCTAGGCGAATAATTAACCTAGGAGTCACTGAAGCCGCTGGAAGATGACTACAACGTTTTTGAGGAATGTTTTGCGGCGACGCTGCGGCCTCAATGGCCGACACCGAGACAAGAGGCCATTGTGTGGACGCCAGGCACGAGGTGCGGCGAGGTCTTCTTATTGCGTGACCGTGGTGGACGGCTTGGCTGTTAACGTTGGGTTATATCACGGTGAACAGATGGTCGGTCGAAATTTCGTCGTGTGCTTTTGTGTAGCAGTGTGTGAAGGAACCTTTCACAAAGCTGGAACATGGTGTCAGACACGATTACTATGGATTACAATACCCATGTGCCTGAGCAACCTGCTGCCGTTGATTTGAGGCAGTGCTTCAGCCGGTGTGGGGGGCAACCGAGGGGACATCGGATGCAGGTCGGCTCCGACCCAAAGTCGGTGTTGGTCGCGTTCCACTTCGTACAGCAATTGGTGCGGTTGTTGCTGTGGTTGTTAGAAGCGCGGTACAGTGGCAGGCGTATGTATAGCTGGCGTTGGTGTATCCGTCATTTCAGAATCCATATTAACCTATATAGAAAAATTTTCCTGGGTTAGGGATGCGAAAGCTTAGAGACTTTTTGGGACAATCACCCGGCAGAATTGTCAACACCGTCTACGTGTTGCCATGTGGCTGTTTCTACTAGATCAAGGATTTAAGACTTGGAAATATACGTCTTCAATGTATATGGAGGTTTTTCTATCCAGTCTAATACAATTTCGGAATCGGGGAATAGATATAATTTATATTTTGCCATGTTTAAATGCGTTTGTTTTAGTATAAGTCAAATAGTTGTTAGAGGAAGTTTGTCGGCTTGTATACTTCTGATAGTGACTCGTATGCTTGTGGAGGACTGTGACTTCCAGACAAAATATCGTCTACATATTCTTGTGATTTTAATACCGGTGTTGCCAGAGAAAATTCTGACTTGATAAATAATTTATAATTGCTAAGAGGACTATTGGAAAGTTTTCGGAAAATACGTATGAATACGTATTTGAATATACGTATCAATTTAATATATCATTAAATCTAGATAAAGCGTAGGTTCCGTAAATAAAATGTCATTTAGGGAATTTCCCAAGTTTTTGTATTTTGAGGCATTCAAAACAACTCTTACTTTTGTTGTTTTCTTGTCTGTCTTTACTTCTGCGTGATGTGGTAGGTAAAATAAACAGTTTTTGCTGTAGATGATTTTTCACTGAGGTTACTTCCTCCAGTCTAAACGATGTTCTAGTTTGTGTTTTTTCTATACTAACCTAAGCCGAGTTTTTTTTTTTTTAATTCTGACTTTAGTGGTAATCGTACGACGTAGCGATCATTATCTTATCTAGTAGTTGTGCTTTTGTAAAAATCTTCACAATACTGATCTTCAGGGGTTGTGATTTTTATGGGGGAGTTCTTCTCACTTCAATAATTTCATTAATTCTGAATTGCTGTATTCGTTTGAGATTTCCACAACTCAAGTTGTCATTATGGTAACAGGTTCTACAACTAGATCACTTAGAATGCAACCAGTATTATTTGCGGTACAAGGCCGATGCCTAGTAGTATATTGATATAAATGGGGGTGTAGCAGTTGGAATATCCCAATGTTTGCTATTTATGCACATGACGGTTTGAAAATTTTGTTAGTTGGGGTAAGACTATAGCTTCTGCTTTGATTCTCTTATCCGCTAGAGGAAAATTATGTTAGTGAGACCTTTTGAGCCTCACTTCTGCGCATTCCCGCGATTTCAAAATAGGCTAGTTTTGTTGACAATTGCAGCCTATTTGGTGCTATAAATGATCGTTGTGATTCTTGATCTAATAAGGTTCTAAATAGTTCTCCTCGGTGTTCGGTGGAGACGACTGCTAAGAGTAGCACTACCCTACTTTGATTTTCGCTTTGTAGCGTTTGAGTTTTTAATAACTTTGAGCAGCATGGTACTTGTTAGCAATTTTCCGGGATTTATTGTTGCACTTTAATCATATACATACATATCCTATTTGCACTGTTTGGAGGTGAGCTGAGAAAATTGTTATAATGAACCTTAGAATTATGCAATTGAAATCTCTTTCACAATCTTTAAGCACATACGCATGTGACAAGCATTTTGATTCGATCGGAGATATCTAATTTTTTGAATCTCTCACTAGATTTTATACATACTTATATACCTTCTGTACAAGTACACAAGTATATACATATATGTATGTATATATCTACATAGCTCGCTTTAACATTTGCTTGCAATATTCGGATGTGAACGGTTGCTTTTTGAAAAAGCTTTAATTTAAGTTGTTATTGTCAATTGCTCTGGGTGTATTGAAGCTTCTATATGGGTCCTGTTGAACGTTTTTCATCCTATTTCTTTTTTTTCTACCTGTTCTGTGATTTCGTATTGTGTGATCAGAAAATCTTTTATTTGTTGCCACGCTGTCATTTTTTTTCGAGTTGAGAACGATTGCTTTCACAAAAGTAAAGATTTTTCTGGTAATTTAAAGGCACTGACTGATGACAGCGCTAATTTGCATTAGCGGGCTTAATTTGACTTAAGTTGCACATTTTACCCATCTTAATGCAAATTAGTAATGCACAAAAATTTGAACTGCCGATTGCTTTTAGCATATCAACATTTTCAGGTTTCATTATATACTTATGGAAATCGTTGCCTGACATGTTCTTATAATTATATTTAGTGACAATCATGTTGCGAACATTTTCAACAAGGAGACGATTGCGTTCATCACTCCATAGGATATTGATGAGAAAGAAAATTCTTTCACAATTAGCATTATGTCCGGGAATAGAAAAAAAGTACAGCGAAATTTTCAAATTTTCAAAAAAGGAATCATTGTTTGAATTCGCTTTCAAAAATGCACAAATCTAGTAATTTGAAGTTTGCGAAAAAAAAACGTTTGCGCCGAAAATCAGTACACTTCATTGAAAAATCAGTATATCAGTACGGGGGTCTAAAAATCAGTACGCGTACTGATAAAATCATTACAACTGGTAACCCTACATGTAGCTGAATTTACCAAATATTAGTAGGCAGCAAAAAAGTGGTCCATTTTTGCTATATTTTGACAGATGTCGCTTGAAGTCTGGCGCCTCCTTGCGTTTACAGCATCAGAGGCACTGTACCATGATCAGAGGTAAGCAGTTTTATATTAACACTAGCTGACCCGGCGAACTTCGCCCCGCCCAATTTTTATTTTTTTTTTTGGAAGTCATAGACTCGTATAACTTTACCACAAATAATATAAACTTCAAACAACGCATTTTTATTTAATGTTTTTAATGTTTGTAGCGCCATCTACTGTAACATACCGCACTCAATACCGCTGTTTGCGCCACCAACTGGTGGATAGCTCTTTGCTAATAATAAACAAATAATTTGCAATAAATAAATAATGCGACTATAAGGAGAGTTATAAACTATCCTATCTTTCAAGTTGGACCAAACTGCACACAGTGTTAAAAATTTCATTAAAATCGGTTCAGTAGTTTAGGAGTCCATCGCAAACAAACAACGTGACACGTGACTTTTATATATTAAAATAAACAAATTTTAATATTTTTAGATGGCTTAAAATAAACATCGCATTCTTAACTTTTTCGCACACTTTTTCGCATTACAATCAATTATTGCTTTTAATTTCACTCTATTATCTTTGAATGTAGTTAATAATAAACGAATTTTTTCGTTAAATTTATATTGATTTTCCAAATATACCAAAATTGCTATTAATATTTTCTCTTATTCAATTTTGTTTCACTTTTTTTTGTAATAAATAAACAAATTTCACAAGCAGCTCTCTAAATGCACAAGTCTGCCGTCTGTCACCATAAAATTTCAATGCGCATTAACGTGGCTTAATGCGTATTAATTTTGCTCGTCTGTCAGGGCTATAAGGGTATTATGAGAATATTTTGTGTCTAAAGAACCAATAAATAATTAAAAACAGTGGTTTGTAGTCTTATAAATTCTTCTCTTTTTTTTAAAAAAAATGATAAAATTTTTGTGCTTTTGATAGTTAGGATGATTTATGTAAACAGCTGAAATACGCCCCGGAAGGACGACCATTGTTCATAACCTCCATAAAATACTATTCTTGGAGGTGGCGGTTAAGATAAGATTTTTAAGCGATTAAGAAAAACCGAATATTAATGTTGCATGATTATTCGAATATTTTCTTATTTTTTAATTTTTGTGATTTCAGTGCAACTAAATATTTTTGATATGTACATATGTATATTTTTAGGAATATTTGAACTTCTTCTTCTTTACTGGCGTAGACACCGCTTACGCGATTATAGCCGTAGTCAACAACAGCGCGCCAATCGTTTCTTCTCTTCGCTACGTGCTGCCAATTGGATATTCTAAGCGAGGCCAGGTCCTTCTCCACTTGGTCCTTCCACCGGAGTGGAGGTCTTCCTTTTCCTCTGCTTCCCGCGGCGGGTACTGCGTCGAATACTTTCAGAGCTGGAGTGTTTTCATCCATCCGGACAACATGACCTAGCCAGCGTAGCCGCTGTCTTTCGCTGAACTATGTCGATGTCGTTGTATATCTCGTACAGCTCATCGTTCCATCGAATGCGGTATTCGCCGTGGCCAACGCGCAAATGACCATAAATTTTTCGCAGAACTTTTCTCTCGAAAACTCGCAACGTCGACTCATCGGTTGTTGTCATCGTCCAAGCCTCTGCACCATATAGCAGGACGGGAATTATGAGCGACTTATAGAGTTTGGTTTTTGTTCGTCGAGAGAGGACTTTACTTTTCAATTGCCTACTCAGTCCGAAGTAGCACCTGTTGGCAAGAGTAATCGTGCGTTGGATTTCCAGGCTGACATTGTTGGTGGTGTTTACGCTGGTTCCAAGATAGACGAAATTATCTACAACTTCAAAGTTATGACTGTCAACAGTGACGTGAGTGCCAAGTCGCGAGTGCGACGACTGTTTGTTTGATGACAGGAGATATTTCGTCTTGCCCTCGTTCACTGCCAGACCCATTTCTTTTGCTTCCTTGTTCAGTCTGGAGAAAGCAGAACTAACGGCGCGGGTGTTGAGACCGATGATATCAATATCATCGGCATACGCCAGCAGCTGTACACTCTTATAAAAGATTGTACCTGCTCGATTCAGTTCTGCAGCTCTAATAATTTTCTCCAGCAGCAGATTGAAAAAGTCGCACGATAGGGAGTCGCCTTGTCTGAAACCTCGTTTGGTATCGAACGGCTCGGAGAGGTCCTTCGCGATCCTGACGGAGCTTTTCGTGTTGCTCAACGTCAGTTTACACTAGAGATGAGCGATATTGTGATTTTTCGATATCTGTGATTTCAGTGATTGCTATTTTTAAATCACTGTGATTTTATATTGCTATTGCGATCGCAACTAAGTCGGCGTTCAAAAGTCGTTGTTGTTGTTGTAGCGGCAGATTCTGCCAATTTGACACTGTTTGGCCGAATAAAAGTCCGGGTCTGTTCCACTTACGTAGACCCGACTGTCGTGGGAACGACGGAAACATTTTGTCGTTATTGGCGGCAAATTTTCTTTTGGCTCCTGTAACTCGAGTCAAGTTTTTCCGCCTTTCTTTTCACTACATTTTCGCAAATGTTGGAGCGGTTCGGCTACCTGACACTTAGAGCGTATTGCATAGTTCATTTGTATGTTGGTGTGATGGTTTCATACATTTCTTATAAGGAATTACCATTAGTGTGGTTGATAATTTGTTTGTTTAGATTACCAGCTTTTATTATTTTCAAGACCAAATAATTAACGCGAATTTCCTAACCTTTGGGAAAATATTAAAAACCCGTAATTTTTTTATTCCATCATTTTTTCTGAAATTAATTAGTTACAATTCTTGTTTTCATCACAAAAAGCTTTCAAATTTGGTTTTAACAATAAGTAAAATTAAAAATTTTATTAAAACAAATTAAAATATTCCATTTTGATTATATTTCATCTACCACTTCAAACATCACACTTCACTTCTTTTCCTTGATACATTTCCTGCCATTATTAAAAATTATAAATCGTTACACTCAAAATTTCAAACCGCTATGACGAAAAATAGCAAATACGATATGTGTATACAATACCCTGAAGAAAGTTGTTACTTTTCTGCTATTTACTATTGTGATCGTAATTCACAGGTTCGAACTGATATCGTAAATCACAGGTTCGAACTGCGATCACAGGTTCGAACTGCGATCACAGTTTCGAACTGCGATCGCAATTCACTGGTTCGAACTGCAATCACAGTTTCGAACTGCGATCGCTATTCACAGGTTCGAACTGCGATCGCAATCGCAGTTCATAGAAGCGAACTGCTATTTATAAAAAGTGATCGCAGTTGCGATTTGCGATTTTTCAATCACAGTGAAAAAATCACCGGTAGTGAAATATCGCTCATCACTAGTTTACACAGCCGTATTAGTTTTGCGGGGATACCGAATTCAGACATCGCGGCATAAAGGCAGCTCCTTTTCGTGCTGTGGAAAGCAGCTTTGAAATCGACGAATAGGTGGTGAGTGTCGATTCTCCTTTCACAGGTCTTTTCCAAGATTTGGCGCATGGTGACTATCTGGTCGGTTGTTGATTTACCAGGTCTGAAGTCACACTGATAAGGTCCAATCAGTTTGTTGACGGTGGGCTTTAATCTTTCACACAATACGCTCGATAGAACCTTGTACGCGATGTTGAGGAGGCTTATTCCACGGTAGTTGGCGCAGATTGTGAGGTCTCCTTTTTTATGGATTGGGCATAGCACACTTAAATTCCAATCGTTGGGCATGCTCTCATCCGACCATATTTTGCAAAGAAGCTGATGCATGCTCCTTATCAGTTCTTCGCCGCCGTGTTCGAATAGCTCGGCCGGCAATCCGTCGGCCCCTGCCGCTTTGTTGTTCTTCAGGCGGGCAACTGCTATTCGAACTTCGTCATGGCCGGGCAATGGAACGTCTGCTCCATCGTCATCGATTGGGAAATCGGGTTCGCCTTCTCCTGGTGTTATGTGCTCACTGCCATTCAGCAGGCTGGAGAAGTGTTCCCTCCATAATCTAAGTATACTCTGGGCATCGGTGGCTAGATCACCTTTGGGGGTTCTATAGGAGTATGCTCCGGTCTTGAAACCTTCTGTAAGTCGCCGCATTTTTTCGTAGAATTTTCGAGCATTACCCCTGTCGGCCAGCTTATCAAGCTGTTCGTACTCACGCATTTCGGCCTCTTTCTTCTTCTGTCTGCAAATGCGTCTCGCTTCCCTCTTCAACTCTCGGTATCTATCCCATCCCGCACGTGTTGTGGTCGATCGTAACGTTGCAAGGTAGGCAGCCTGTTTTCTCTCCGCTGCGACGCGGCACTCCTCGTCGTACCAGCTGTTCTTTTGTACTTTCCGAAACCCAATGGTTTCGGTTGCAGCTGTACGTAAGGAGTTTGAAATGCTGTCCCACAGTTCCCTTATACCGAGTTGTTGACGAGTGCTCTCAGAGAGCAGGAGTGCAAGCCGAGTGGAAAATCTTTCGGCTGTCTGTTGTGATTGCAGCTTCTCGACGTCGAACCTTCCTTGTGTTTGTTGGCGTGGGTTTTTTGCTGCACAAAGGTGGGTGCGAATCTTGGCTGCAACAAGATAGTGGTCCGAGTCGATGTTAGGACCTCGGAGCGCACGCACATCTAAAACACTGGAGACGTGTCTTCCGTCTATCACAACATGATCGATCTGGTTGGTGGTTTTTCGATCCGGAGACAGCCAGGTAGCTTGATGTATCTTCTTATGCTGGAATCTAGTACTACAGATAACCATATTTCGGGCCCCGGCGAAGTCGATCAGCCTCAACCTATTTGGGGATGTTTCCTCGTGGAGGCTGAATTTACCGACCGTAGTGCCAAAGATACCTTCTTTGCCCACCCTGGCGTTGAAGTCGCCAAGCACGATTTTGACATGGTGGCGGGGGCATCTCTCATAAGTGCGCTCCAAGCACTCATAAAAGTCATCTTTGGTCACATCGTCCTTCTCTTCCGTCGGGGCGTGGGCGCAAATCAGCGAAATGTTGAAGAACCTCGCTTTGATGCGGATTGTGGCTAGACGTTCATTCCCCGGAGTAAATGATAGTACTCGGCAACGGAGTCTCTCTCCCACCACGAATCCAACACCAAACTTGCGCTCCTTTATATGGCCACTGTAGTAAATGTCACAAGGACCTACTCGTCTCTGTCCTTGTCCCGTCCATCGCATTTCTTGGACGGCGGTGATGTAAGCCTTTATCTTTACGAGGACATCTACCAGCTGGGCAGCGGCACCTTCCCAATTAAGGGACCGGACATTCCAGGTGCATGCCCTCAAATCATAGTCCTTATTTCGTTTGCCATGGTCGTCATCAAAAGGGGGGTCTCTCATCCGAGGCTGTGTTTGCTTTTTCATTGGGGGTGTTTTTTTACGTGGCGGGTCCCAAACCCAGCGCACAACCCTAAGTAGGGGATATTTCGCCTTCTCACTTTAGCTCGCCTTTAAACGGATGTTCTTAGGCTACCCAGAGGATACTTGGTCGAAGACCGGAAGTCGTGAGCTGCTTGAGTCATATGTAAAAGAATCGTTTCTGGCCACTCCCAAGTGAATGGCGATCAGAGAACTTTCCTCACTTGCGTGAACTTCTACACATGACTCCATCCTCCATTTGAACACTTGTTAAAATAAATGCCATAATGAAGAATACTTGAATATTTTGCAGACCATTTTGCTGGACGCACTTTGATGTGAGTGTCTACCCCGAAGAAAAAACCCTTTTTCAACAGGATAAGGATCCAAAACACAATGCTAAAATAGTTAATATCGGTTAGCCCCGCAAAGTTTCCAGGTAATAAATGGGGCCGCACAATCCCTCGAACTCAATCGAATAAGAATTTGTGGGCGATATTAAAAAGAAGGCTCGGAAAATACCAGATTGCTCCTGAGAACAAAGACGAGCTATGACAGCTTATACAGTACAAAGGTAACCAAATTTCGAACGATTTTATTCAAAATCTAATGGAAAGCATGCTTAATTAAAATGCAATTAAAAATAAAAAATTATTAACTCAGTACTAAAAACACATAAGCAGCTAGTTTTAGCGGAACGTGCAAAATTGAGAAAATATAGTATCTCTCAATTTTTTTACTTATTATTTCTTTATATTTTAATTTTTAAGTTACTTTATAAAACATCTGTTTAAAATGTAATTAAAGTATAATACACTCAAAATTTCACTGAATTTAGTTACATTTTAGTATTTTTGAATAACTTTTAGATAAAATATCAGAATATGTGTAAACTATTTTTTTTAAGTATACTAGGGGATCCGGCCACGCTTTGCTGCGGTCTACAATTTGTAGTACAAGTATTATTCATATACAGTAGAACTCCAATTATCCGAATTAATGGAGACCGGGACCTATTCGGATAATCAAATATTCGGATAATCGGATTTTTTTTTTTTTAATTGCCATTTAGAAATAAAAATCATAGTTTTTTAAACATCTCCGTCAATGTAAGCTGTTTTTGCGGTCTTCAACCGTTTTCGGGCAGCCAGGTCACGCATTCGCTTGACGGTGAGCAGTTGCAAGTGGTCACACTCGGGCTGACGCTCCATCCACTTCAAAGCAGTCTCGAGGCCGGCAAATGCTTCACTAGCTGATGGTCCAGCGTCTACTTCAACATCAGCAGAAAGTTCTTCTTCCACTTCCACTTCAACATCTTCTCGCACACTTACAACAATTTCATCGTCATTGAGAATTTGAAAACCAGGGTCAGACGTGTCACAAGCCATCCACTCTCCTACATTGTGATTCGGATAATCGGCGATTCGGATAGTCGGAGTTCGGATAATTGGAGTTCTACTGTAATAAACTATTCAATACAGTGGAAATTTTATTTATATATTATATATATAAAAATCACGTGTCACATTGTTTGTTTGCGATGGACTCTTAAACTACTGAACCGATTTTAATGAAATTTTTAACACTGTGTGCAGTTTGGTCCAACTTGAAAGATAGGATAGTTTATAACTCTCCTTATAGTCGCATTATTTATTTATTGCAAATTATTTGTTTATTATTAGCAAAGAGCTATCCACCAGTTGGTGGCGCTAAGAGCGGTATTGAGTGCGGTATGTTACAGTAGATGGCGCTACAAACATTAAAAACATTAAATGAAAATGCGTTGTTTGAAGTTTATATTATTTGTGGTAAAGTTATACGAGTCTATGACTTCCAAAAAAAAATAAAAATTGGGCGGGGCGAAGTTCGCCGGGTCAGCTAGTATATTATATAAGAATTCAACGGATTATACTTGAAGTTTAATTTCAAATTTGTTCATACAAATAAATTTCATTGGAAAAAATAACGAATTAAAGACAGCCTTCTCAATGTCTGATTACCAGCCTTTCTGTCCAGTTAATAGAGTTGTTCGCTTAATAGATTGTACTTAATTAACATCAACAATGTGCATGGTTAATGGAGATGTCCGCTTAATAGAGTGTCCATTCAATAGAGCTTTCACTGTATTATTTATTTATGAATTGTTTTTACCATCCTATCTTCTAAATTGGTTCGAACAGGGTGTTAAATTTTAATCATTGCCATCGTTGCTGGGGTAACTTTTTTGTTATATTACATTGTAGTAAACTCTTCACGGGGAACAGTTACCTCTTAATAAAACGAAATTATTATGTACGAACGAAGACGGAAACGTTAAAGCTGGTTAAAAGGGAAGTACTTTTAATACGATTGAACAAAGTTTTCATACTATTGAATTTGGCAAGAGTTAATACAAAATAATTATTTTTAACAACATTATATTTTTTTTTTAATTTCTCACAAATAGTTTTAAATCTTTAAGAATAATATTCAATATTTGAATTATTAATAATTTTAATGTCAATTTAATTTAGCACTAATTGGTGCACATTATTTTTGGTTAGTCCGGTTTTTATAATTTTTTCATATATGTACATATATCACTGTAATCAAATTGAAAGATGAATTTTTAATTTATACTTCGCGTGTTTTTCGAATCGGTAAGTTGTAGTACTGTTAGCGACATTATTTTTGGTTAATCCGTATTTAGCTAACACAAATAGATTCCATGGTTTTCCTACACGTGAGCATGAACATATTTTCCAAATCTAAACCACAAATGCACATTGTTTGGCCTTGAGACTTATTTATCGTCATTGCTAAATGAACTGGAAATTGTAGCCTCCTGAAGGGCTACGATACCCGTTTGTTATCATTGGAATACGTGGCAACAGGACCACTTCACCTTTAAACTTTCCAGACAATATGGTTTCTTCTAGCATATTTATGGTGATCTTTTTGATAGCCAAACTCGCACCATTGCATAATCGAGGTGGATTCAAATTACGCAGGAAAAGAATAGGTAAACCAGTCTTTAATCGAAGATTATGTGGTGGCATTCCAGGTATATCCAGTGAATTTAAAAATTCAATTGGAAAACTTTCACTTTCATTTTCATTAAGAACAGTATCGATTGATTTAAAAGACAGATCACCTGGTAAAAACTGTTGTATTTGGAAGTTAATTTCGCCAACATCAACATTTTTGGCTGCCAAAATAGCCCGCCCATTCAGCCTGTTATGATTCAAGTGATTACTCTGGATATTCGGAAAAATACTCTGAATAAATTCATTTTTTTCCTCAAGAACAGTGCATAAATTATCTGGCAGTTTAATGATCTTTCAACACGCTTGCGTCGTGCCTCTCTGCTTCGCGCGTTGTTCAGGTTACATATTTTCGGTGGCATTCGACTTAGAATAATAATTTCAACGTTTAAATATTAAAAAAAAAAACTCAAAAACATGCTATTATAACACATTGAAATGAGGAGTGCAAAATAATTTTTAATAGAAGTTGAATAAAAATAAAAAAAATAAAAATATTTGCACAATTATTAAAAAATTATGGGGAGCTTTTTATAATTTTTTCATACATACTACTGTGATCAAATTGAAAGGTGAATTTTTAATTTATACTTCACGTGTTTTTCGTATCGGTAAGTTGTAGTACTGTTAGTGACATCTATGCTAAATTTCACGTAAAAATATTCAGTAGTATTTGAGATACGCGTCGTGTTATGAGGCTTTAACCCTTTCAGCCCCAAAGGACTTTTTAAACGATGGCAAACATATATAGAAGTTGCTTATAAGCAACTTTGGGGCTAAAAGGGTTAATCATGATCATGAAGTTGATCTATTAGATGTGTATTTTAAAGAAGTTTTTGTGTATTTGACTTTTTAAACGATGTCAAACATATATAGAAGTTGCTTATAAGCAACTTCGGGGCTGAAAGGGCTAAACGTGAAATCTTCGATCTTACTATGTCTGAATTTATTGAACAAAGTGTGCTATGATGTATTATAGTATTATATATCTCATACTGCATTGGTTATTAGTGATCATTTCGCCACATTTTCAACTAATATTGCGCCGCAACCACAGCATTCGGCTGATTTACCTTCGAGTAACTTCTGGCTATTCACCAAATTCACATGACAACTCCGAGGACACCGTTTTGACTCAATAGAGGATATAAAAGCTGAGTGGAAGAAAACTCTGATGGCCATCACGACGGAGCATTTTTCCAAGTGCATAGATGGCTGGAAAATTCGTTGGCATAAGTGTATTGCAGCGGGAGGGGGTTACTTTGAAGGAGATGAATGAACAAAATTCAAATTCTAATTTGATCACAGTAGTATATTAATTAATTTTTGGAGATAGCATTATTAAAGACCGTTAAATCTTCTGCAAACTGGTAAACAAATTTTTGTAAATCGATTAACTATTTTTAATAAATAGATCAATAACATGAGAAGCAAGCGGAAAATAAATAGCTCGATAACCAAATTTAGTTACATATATTACATAATTTAAAAGCTATTATAATTTCATTGTATTATTTTCACTATAATATGAATTTAATTTATTCTTCAGTCTAAGTAACACGTGGCCGGTTATGTTAACATTAAAGATTGAAAAAGTAAGAATAATTCAATACAATATTTTATCACAAATTGTTTTTCTATTATTTGACAGTCACAATTATCCGTTAGCTCCAAAATATTCTAACAGATGACGTTAATTGTTGGCTGGATTGAGTAAGTATTCAATAGATGGCACTATGCCTAACAAATAATTGTGACTGTCAAATAATAGACAAATAATTTGCAATAATATAATATTGTAATTATAAAATGAGATGTAAGCTATCCTGTCTCTTAAGTTGAATCAAATTGCACACGGTGTGCAATCAAAATTTAAAATCGGTTCAGTAGTTTAGGCGCCCATCGCGGACAAACAACGTGACACGTGATCTCACCTCCTTTACTAGATTAAAAAAATTCAATAGGCTAAAGTTAGGAAAAAGGAAGAACTACGCACTGTATTTCCGCTAAATTTATATATTAAATTACTTCTAATTGCTTGGAATATCACAATATGAGTATAATAATCTAAAAAAATTTAAATATACTTGTAGATCTTATAAAAAAAAGGGTAAATGCGGACAAACGAGGAAAATGGGCCCCAACTCCACAACATTATCTCCGTGCGAGCGCTGTTTCGAAAAAGAGGCCGGACCGTTCGCCGTCCATCCTCTTTTTAATGTTGGTGTGGGTTATTGACCAGGTATGATATCATCGTGGATGTTACAGTATTGTGTATGTGTGTGTGTTTGTACGAGATGTAGTGTTGTGGAACGTGTGTTGTGTGTGCGTCTGAATAATGTCGTGTGCTAATGTGGTGAGTTGAGTTGGTGAAATTCTCTTAATTGATCGTGTCATTTGTTTGAGGAAATTTGACATTTATGTGTATGGGTATATCAACAAAGTTATGCCTCAGTCAGTTGCCTTAAGGTCGATATGGGTTGAGCTACTAAATTGTTTAATTCAAGGGATTTGTGAAAGGTAATGAAAGAGGAGGATGATGGTGTCCAGGCACGTAGCCCGAAATAAGGAAATTTTTTAAATAAATCGCAAATAAAAAAGATTTATCACTGACTGAATCTTTTGAAACTCTTATACACAACTCAGCTCAAACCTATAACAGTCGTACGCAACTACACTAGACGGTGACTGAAAACTTATCAAAAGTCATACTTAAGCGTTGTACAGATCTCCATCTTGATATGGCGAAGTTGGTTGGCCAGGGATATGACGGAGCAGCAAACATATCAGGGCATTTAAGTGGAGTGCAAACCAGGATAAGACAACTGTATCCAAAAGCACGATATGTTCATTGCGCTAGTCACCGATTGAACCTTGCGCTTTCTAATACTATGTCATTACCTTCAATACGGAACTGCCTTGGTATTGTCAGTGAAATAGCAAATTTATTTAGAAACCATTCAAATGCAAACACAACTTTCCAGGACGTTATACAGAAGCACGCACCAGAAAGCAAAAAAAGACGACTTGTTCGCCTTTGTGAAACAAGGTTTATAGAAAGGCATGAAAGCATTATAAGCTTTGTGGAGCTTTTCAAATTCATTGTACTAAGTTTGGAAATAATTTCGAGTAAGACATGGTCCATTTCGTCTAAAGCATCAGCCTTCTTAGCAGCGGTAGAGAAAAGCGATTTTTTGCTTAGTCTATTGTCTGTGAGTCTGTGAGCAATTGTTCAGCTTAACGCTGCCACTGTCTGTGCAACTCCAAGAAAAATCTATGGATTTTGTATCAGCAATGAACCGAGCCAGAGAATTAATAAGAACTCTGCACCAGATAAGAGAAACAGCGGATGGTTTTTTCAACGATATTTTCCAAACAGCATCACAAATGTCTAAAGATATTTATGACATAGATCTTGTAGTGCCTAGAGTGACTTCGCGTCAAAATACTAGTGCTAATCCACCTTGCACAACCCCTGAAAGCCACTTCAGAGTTACAATATTTATTCCATGCGTTGATGCTCTGATTCAAAACATGACAGAACGTTTATTAGTGAATGAGGATATACTCTCGTCATTTCAAATTCTACTCCCAGGTTTTGCTGCAATTGATAATGCCGAAGAATTAAAAAATTTAACTATTCACTTCGAGGAGCAAATATCAATGACAGCATTAAAATCAGAGTATCGATTGTGGTGTGCCAGCTTATCAACAATAGATCCAACCATAGAAGTGTTGAAATTACTGCAACATTGCGATGCAACGTATTTTAAAAATATTCACTACCTGCTTACAATTTTACCAATTCTTCCAGTGAGGACCGCTTCCTTTGAAAGAACTTCTTCAACCTTAAAAAGAATAAAAACTTTACCACGCAGTGTGATGGGCAATGAGCGGCTGAGTGCACTTGCTGTTATTGCAGTGCACTGGGATATTAAAATAGATCCAGATGAAGTAATTAATGATATGGCAAACAAGAAGAAAAGAAAAATATTACTTATTTAAGTTACAACTACCAAATAATTTAAGTAATATGTATATGAATTTATATTGTTTTTTTTAATAAACAAAAAATTCAAAGTTTATATATTTTTTTACTTCAGCGATACGAGGGCTGCTATATATATTTCTGGCCTAATAATGAAAATAGGCATATTTTGATATGACAATGATTTTTTTTTGTTTTTTTTTTTCGTTGGATTTGGCTCGTCTTGGAAGACCCACACGGTCGATTGCTGTTTTGTTTCGGGCTCATACGCATAGATCCATGATTCGTCACCTGTGACGATCTTATAAACGTCTTTTGAAGCACCGCGATCGTATTTTTTCAGCATTTCTTTACACCAATCCACACGAGCCTTTTTTTGAGCGATTGTCAAATTGTGCGGGATCCAAACGAGAACACACCTTTTTTACGGCCAGGTGTTCATGCAGTATCGAATGTATGCTGGTGGCAGAAATGCATAGGCATGCCTCTATCTGAAGGTATGTTACATGACGGTCTTGCATTATCAGTTCACGTACGGCATCGATGTTTTCTGGCACAACGGGTGTTTTTAGACGACCTTCAAGGAATTCGTCTTTGAGCGAGCGTCGGCCACGATTGAATTCGTTGTACCAGTTTTTCACAGTGCTATAGGATGGTGCTTCATAGCCATACAGAGATTTTAGTTCATCGATGCACTCTTGTCGTGATAATCCACGTCGAAAGTTGTGAAAAATGATCGCACGAAAATGTTCACGAGTTAATTCAATTTTTTGGCCGAGATGAATTTTTTAATTCCCTGTAAATAAAACAATTCACGATTAAATGACAAAACGTTCTGAGTGTTGTTATGCTAAAAAATGTCAAACTTTCCAATGGAAATGTCAGATTGCACCTGGCAACACTTAATGCTGCCTAGTCCAGAAATATATATAACAGCCTATGTAGACGGAAGGCACGTCTCCAGTGTTTTAGACGCTCCGAGGTCCTAACATCGACTCGGACCACTTATCTTGTTGTAGCCAAGATTCGCACCAAATTCTGTGCAGCATAAAACGCACGTCAACAAACACAAGGAAACTTTACCGTCCAGAAGCTGCAATCACAACAGCCAGTCGAACGATTTTCTACTCGGCTTGCACTCCTGCTCTCTGAGAGCACTCATCAACAACTCGGTATAAAGGAACTGTGGAACGGCATTTCAAGCTCCTTACGTACAGCAGCAAACGATACAATTGGTGGTATGTACCCAGAGCTTACTAAAATTATGGAGGGAACACTTCTCACGCCTACTGAATGGCAGTGAAATCATAACCTCAGGAGAAAGCGAACCCGATTTCCCAATCGATGACGACGAAGCAGATGTTCCATTGCCCGACCATGGAGAAGATCGAATAGCAATTACGCGTCTGAAGAAAAACAAAGCGACGGGGGCCAATGAATTGCCGGCCAAACTATTTAAACACACATCAGCTTCTTTGTAAAATATGGTCGGACGAAAGCATGTCCAACTATCGAGCGTATTGTGTGAAAGATTAAATCCCACCGTCAACAAACTGATTGGACCTTATCAGCGTGGCCTTAGACCTGGAAAATCAACAACCGACGAAATATTCTCCATGCGCCAAATCTTGGAAACGACCCGTAAGAAGAGAATCGACACTCACCATCTCTTCGTCGATTTCAATGCTCATTGACAGCACGAGAAGGAGCTTCCTTTATGCCGCGATGTCTGAATTTGGTATCCCTGCAAAACTAATACGACTGTGTAAATTGACGTTGAGCAATACCAAAAGCTCCGTCAGGATCGGGAAGGACCTTTCCGAGCCGGTCGCTACCAAACGAGATTTCAGACAAGGCGACTCCCTATCGTGCGACTTCTTCAATCTGCTGCTGGAGAAAATAATTCGAGCTGCAGAACTTAATCGAGCGGGTACATTATAAGAGTGTACAGCTGCTGGCGTATGCCAATGATATTGATATCATTGGCCTCAGCACCCCCGTCATTAGTTCTGCTTTCTCTAGACTATCTTTTTCTTTTATCGGACTAAGTCTGCAATTGAGAAGTAAAGTCCTCTCTCGACGAACAATAACCAAACTCTATAAGTCACCCATTTTCCAGGCCTGCTATATGGTGGAGAGGCATGGACGATGACAACATCTGATGAGTCGACGTTACGAGTTTTCAAGAGAAAGGTTCTGCTAAAGATTTATGGTCCTTTGCGCGTTGGCCACAGGGGATATCCCATTCGATGGAACGATGAGCTGTATGAGATATTAGACGACGTTGACATAGTTCAGCGAATTAAGAGACAGCGGCTACGCTGGCTAGGTCAAGTCGTACGTATGGAAGAAATCACTCCAGCTTTGAAGGGAAAGAGGAAGACTATTTGAACGTTCTCAGGAGCTCATATACTCTATTTCAAAGAAGTGTAATGCTATGTTAATTATTCAATGAAATAAGAATAATTGTATTATTCTGGAAAGGTTCGAAACCATTATAATTTATTTTAAAACTTTTCATAAAATATAGACTCCTATTTTAATTTAGATCTAGTTTTTAAGTTTATTTAACATAAACTATGATTAAATGTGCAAATTTACGTTCATTTGAAATGTATGAAATATTAATAACATTGGGTTGGGTTTAGTATCGCGCCGGTTAATTTTGGCTCACTGTAGCTAAACGAGAGAACCAAATTGAAAATTTTAAACACGCATGTATGCTTAAATTAACGAACTTTATTTTAAAACATATTTTATAAAAATCGGTTCACAAATTTTTCCACAAATTCACTTTAAAAAATGCTATTTTTTGCAAATTTCTCAATATATGCTAGTGTATTTTCCTCTGTTGTGCATTGTACCAAACCAATTATGGATACATTTTCACGCACATATATTACTTATGAATTATAAAAACCACTAGTAATGTTTTTTATTACTTTTGATTGTTAATTTCTTTGTAAATCTTTAAATAAAATAGACCTTTTTCTGCATTGAGTTCAATAATGCGAAAAACCAAAATGACTGCCTAATTTGAACTGTCAAATTGCCGAGAAAGCACGAACAAAAGGGAATAAATTAAACCCAGTTAGCAACAAATGTGTGAAGTGAACGCGAAAAGGTGTTCAGTGCTAAAATACTGTGGATGGCGTAGCTGGTGTTGGACCGGCCAGGGTTATTTTTTTTGAAGCGCGGCCGAAGGCCGCCAACGCAGAAAGGAGTACTACACGAAAGTACATCGGTCACCCCGGGTATTCGCTCGACCAGGGTTATTTTTTTTGAAGCGCGGCCGAAGGCCGCCCACCCAAAAAAGAGTTCTATGCGAAAAAAATTTGATACACCCCGGTGTTGGACCGACCAGGGTTATTTTTTTTTGAAGCGCGGCCGAAGGCCGCCAACGCAGAAAGGAGTACTACACAAAAGTACTTCGGTCACCCCGGATCCCTTTGTATCATTAATAGATGCAATTAAATATGTATATACATTGGACTGAAACATTTTGGTTTTCTTTATTTTGATTTCTTGTCCATAAAAAAATGTTGGCTGGGTTGCATTGCTTTCAGTTTGTATGGAAAAATGAGCAAAAACACTGATTTTTGGTCATTTTCAAAGGGCTCCCTACAGGTCTATAGGGGGTCGAGGGGGGGTTTATTAAAAAGTTGGATCCTTCCCCTTTCCAATAAGGGGGCGTGAGGGGGGGTAGGCCCCCCCTATTTTTCTCCATAAACGATACTAAACCGGCGCGATACTAAACATTTCCCATAACATTATTAGTGATATTGTGAAAAAAATTGAAAACAAAAAACACTTTTCTTACTAAAACTGTATTATTTTATTTATGTGGATAATTGTATATGCCTATAATAATAATTGTAGCTCTTTACTTATGATCTTTCAAGCCGGATACAACTTATGTTCATTTGTATGTGCAATAACCTATTTTAAAATATAAAATACGTATTGAAAAGTTTTTATACTCAAATTTAGAAGGATTTATTTCATAAACCTATAAAGTTGGCATTTAAAAAATTCCTCTAAAAAAATGTATGAACATACATTACAAAGTTCTGTTCGTCAAATATGTATGTTTGTATATTACAAAGGGAGAATATTGTTAGAACTTAATTTATAATTTATTGAAAAATCAGTTTGTCGGCGGCACCAAAACCACCGCTGTTCATAAGTTGACCTAAGAGTAGTGGATTGTAAGTAGCAGCAGCTGCACCAAAAGCGGGAAACGATGAAAATTGTGGTACAAATGTATTGTGGAATTTAGGGGTTTTCATCGGACTAGACATTTTTGTGCGCCTCTTTTTCACTTTTGTAGATATTAATTCTTCACTTGAAACACTTTCCGATTCCGATTCAGATGTTTCTGTTCTTGTTTTATTCTCTGCATCATTCTTTTCATCTTCTTCGTCATCACTAGATTTAGAAGCGTATCTGTGTTTGCGTTTTGTTGGCCTTTTTAGCGAGTCCTCCGATTTTGTCCGCAGCCTTTTGACCCTTTTATTTTGTACAGTACTTTGCTCATTGCTTTTCGTCAAGGAGTTTTCACTAATACAAATATTGGGGGGCATCATGAATTTTTTTTCGGGATTGAACTGACTCATTTGACCAATGCAGAATTCCATGTAAGATTGAAGCATAGTGCTGAGGTTGACTGGTTTGGGACAACTTTTCATATTGTGATATGGCGCAGAGCAGTTTTTGCAAATCATTTGACATTCGAATGCAGTGTGACCCTAGGCAAAATATATTATGTTTAAAAAGAATACTTCATATAAAATACAGTAAAATTTTCAAAATATTTAAAAACATTGTTTTACCTGCTTATCACATATCAAACATTGGTTCTTGAACGTTCCGGACTTATTATGTGATGATATTTCAGTATCTTCTGATACATCGTCTTCAATTACAAAGTTTCTTTCTAATTTGCCAAGACATATTAAGTCCTCTTCGGATGCTTGCTTCTTCTTCGATTGTTTTTTTGCAGTTTTCGATCCTTTTTCCATGATAATATTGGGCTTTGTACTTACTTTATCACTTATTTTATTATCTTCCTCCGAAGAAGAGGAAGAAGAGGAAGAATCAGAAGAAGTTGACTGTTCTGTGTTTTTTTTTTGTATTTGTTTACCCAGTGCTTCTTGTTTTACTTTAATGGTGTTACTTTTAGCTATATTTTTAGGCTGATTGCTTGTTAGCGCCTCATCTTCACTTTCAGAAGATTCTGAAGAAGAACTAGAAGAACTTGCAGGTTTATGTGTTTGTTTTGAAATACGATTAACCTCTTCTACCTCAGTTTTTTCTTGTTTTATGTTTTTTAATATATGCTTCTTACTTTCCAAATTACACTCTTCATCATGAGGAGGGTTTTTTGGTGTTGTTGAAGTTATGGTAGATGGAGTAACTGATGATATGGTTTGAGGCATACTACTTGTGGAAGATACTTGCATCGCCGATGACGATGAATAATTTTGATTTTGTTCTTCGGCTTGTGATAAGTGAGCATTTCTCTGATCTTCATACCAATTTAATTCATTTTTATAAGTCTCATTTCCAAAATGTGCCTTTCCACCATGCCTATCTTGGCCACGATCACGTCCTTGTGAATTATGGTGATACCGGGAATTGCCATTATATTGTTCCAATGCATTTGGATCACGAAACTTTTGAAAGCTATCTTCTTGATTATTAAGTTTGGAATTGCTAATCGACCCAAAACTATTATTATTATTGCTGTGGTTGTTACTGCCATTGTAAGACCGATTAAAATTGTCACCACCCCAGCTACCGGATCGACGGTTTTCTGCATGTCCATCATTACGATTCCCGCTTCTTTTATAGTTACCTAAGGATCCTGTACCACCAAAACGTCGTTGACTCTTAGTACCACTACCTCCACCTCGGCGAAAATTATATGGTTTTCGACTCATGTTGAAAAAAATTTTGTCTTAAATCTGAAGTACCATACTATGAAAAAATAAACACACAAGGTGGAACTGTCAGAATAACACACGTGGGGATGGAAGTGCTGCCAAATACTTTTAGCCAATTATTTACACTGTAAAAAATAAGTTTTATTTTGATTCGTCTATGAAACCAAGCAAATTACATCTGCCATACTGAATAAAATCTTTTTTATTTTATTTTATATATACATATATATAGCTACATGTTTGCAGTTTTGACATTCTTCTTCTTCTTTACTGGCGTAGACACCACTTACGCGATTATAACCGAGTCAATTATTATCACAGCTAATTTACAGACTAAAAAGAGAGAAAATTGTAAACAAATAAATGAATTATAAACAATGCATCTAAATTCACCTGGAAATCGACTTCCCAAATTAAAAAAAACGTTCATTATAACCATTAAATAGAAAATATTTGAAACATGACGACCTTTATACAAAATACGATATTACAATGTTTTCTTTTAATAAATATTAAACGATGTGATTTTTTAATGTCAAAAACATTAAATGAAATCTAATCAATTAAAATATGGTATCAATAGTTTACTCAATTTTCAATTGGCTGTTATAACAGATCCCCGCTTTGATGATAAGGGAAAAGTTGATTGTCATCGAAGACATCGAACGGTGGGCTTATAGAGGCCATACACGGGCACACACGTGCGTTCGATCGGTATGTGTAAACATGCGGTTTACTCGTGTATGGGCTTGTTCGCGTACCGATCCATATTCGCGAAAATGTTTTTTTACGATCGGTGCGCGAACATGTTTATCGTGTATGGCAGGGATGGGCACATTTTTAGCCCGCAAAGTTAGCAAAGTGCGCACGGGGGCTTGATGAGGGGAATATCAGTTTACGGAGAGAAGGGCATAACAAGTTGAGAAAAGTTGCGAAAAAAATCTATTACATTCCTCCGTAACTTGATGTTCATCGCAGAGTCAAGGATAATATGATACGAGACTCTCGCATTGGCTCTCATTTTCCCTCAAACGCGTTCCCTTATTATTTGACAGCCAAGGAGATCAGGGAATTTTTGACAGTTGATTTCAGAAAAGGCGGGATGCCAGAAGTAAAGCGCTATAATTACTTGACGATATTAGTGTGAAATGAAATTTCATTGAACTGTGCGAACATATTTTGGCAAAATAAATGTTTATGTAAATTTATTAATGATTTTGCATTTTAGCTTTTATATATGTATGCATTTTTAAAGTGCTTCATTTAGTGTTTTGTATAATTTTTTACATACTCAATATAATTTTTTTCAGCAGTGGCATCATTGACAAATGTTATAAAAAATGCGAGTTTTGACAGCTCTCTCTCGAATCAAAGAGTATCGTATCATATTATCCATGGCAGAGTGGTTGCGGCAATACTGACATTCTACACAAATTTAAGAGTGGAAGTTTACTTCATATCGGAATTGTACAGTTCTGTGAACAAAAAGAGGTAAACATAATTTGCACGTTTTAGAGATTCGCATTAATATCAGTTTTAATTTACCTTTGGATGCTGGAAATTCTAATCACTGTTAGGAAGAAATATATATATATATGTTATACTTGTATCTAAAAACAATTTTATTTAATAAGAAAACAGCATATTTTAAAACTTCACAACACCTTATGGTTGTTCCTATTTTGTTCACACCACTGTACATGTGATAGATCAGTCAATGGTGGTGATGCCAGTTGTAAAAATTCATTTTAGTTACAATTGGGAAAACTTTTATCAAGTTGTGGGCTTTGATACGTACATATGCATATCTGTATATATGTATAAAAAAAGATACTTATGACCATTATATCTATTGTGTTCAAACATATTGCAGTTCCATTTAATGAAAATGCTTATATAAATATATGATTTGTGATATTTTCAGTTTGGTTGTTTTATCAAAATATTCAAAGAATAGAGGTTTTTTTCTATATGTAATTGTTTTGTTAAATTTTAAAAATCTAAGTTGCCTCTGTAAATGTATTAAAATAATAATATGCGCTATAGAAAGGGAACACATATTTTCAAAAATATAAGAAATCATCAAATAAAAATATATTTGCGCGGTATGGCATTATTGATTGAGAGTGGCTAAGCACACAAATAGAATACAAACGCTAATGGCATTGTTTAAATGAGTTAAGCATCCACCCCCTCTACACGGCAAAACTGGCGCATCCTAATGCGACAGCTTAATTCACCACAGCTGATGACACCAACACAACTCACTATACCTGCACACTCACTCATCGAAAAGGCTGGACAAGGAGAAAGCAGACACAATCGTTCTCACTATCGGCACAGCAACTTTCGTTTTGGATCCATTCGTTCGACACACTGCGCACATCAGAGATAAAGAGATCCCCAACTCTCCTGTCACTGGAAATGTGAGAGCCGCTCACCTACCGAACTTTGACAGTTGACTGGATTGGGTAGGTGTTGACGTTTTGCAATTGGAATGACTGGAACGGCCAGATTGAAATTATACCACAAATATATGTGAACGGAGGAATTTGTTGCCGCCGTTCAAGATCGCTAATAAAAATTTAAAACAATGAAAATCAAAAGAAATGCGAAATTTAAATATATTTCATGAAACATTTTTTAATTTGATGCATAATAGAATTACTTTTCTATTACAATTGATTAAAAACATTTATTAATTGAGAACTAACAGGCTTAATTCACCTTATTAAGTATTGAAAGATCGAAAGTCAGTTGTTTTAATATATCATAAAGTCATAAAAAAGGAATTAAGTAGTTTCGCCATATATTAAAAGTCCAATATATAATAATTTGTAATCGTAATAAATGTTGGGTATTTTAATTTAAAATGCCCAAAAATTCTTATTTTGTTCGATCTGGCCATAATGGAAAATGTTATAAAAAACGCATATTTTGAGGCGCTCTCACACTGGAATAAGTTGGGCATCCCATTATCCCTGGCGCACATCAAGATTCGTCCTAAACAATTCGCAAGGACAATTCGACCATCAACTTTTTCGATTTTATACCGCGCCGCGTCAACACGATCTTTGACCCCGTTCGACAACGACCTGCCCGCGCCAATTTACAGCGATCCAACCCATTGGACATAAATTCAATAACATCATATTATGTAATATCGCACTAAACATTTTTATAAATAAATGATAATTATTATATTGTACTTTTAATGAATACGCTGTTTTTTCATTTTGATTGATCATGCGAGTGTGAGTGCAAATCGAAAAGTCTAAATACAGTGGTTTGTATTCGATAAATTGGGTCAACAATTAAACATGGTCCTTCGAGCCATAGTGAGAGGCACTATGGATTATTAAAACAAGAAAAAACAATAAATTGTGTGGTGAACAAAAACCAAAAAAGGAGCTGTGCAGTGACTCAAACAAAAAAAAAAAAAGCAATCAAACAAAAAGAGCGCAGGGTGCAAGAATTAAAAACCAAAAAGTGCAGTGAGCCAAACAAACAAGAAAAAATATATACCATATATAATAACAATAACAATATACACATATAATAGTGTGGCGACCAAATAAAAAACGAAATATTAAAATTAAAAAAAAAAGCAACCCAGCCAACAGAGCAATGTGCTAAGTGTAAAAAACGAAGAGTGTCCCAAACAGGAAAAAAAACCTATATACTTATACAAAGACAAATAGAAATAAAAAAACAAAAAAATAAGAAAAAAACAAAACTGTGACATAAAACATAAATTTACAAAACCAAAATATACAAAAGTTTACAACACAAAAACAATAAAACAAAGTTAAACAAGAAACGGGCGCGAAAAACTAAAGCACCTTAATATAAAACAAAACCAAATATTCGGGCGCGAACAAAAAAAAAATAATAAAACAAATACAAAGCAACAAAACTACAAAGCCATTGTTGTATCCAGCAGACTGCAAGGAACTGGGTGGAAATAAGGAAGGAGGAATTGGTGACAAAAGGGGCATATACATATATACATACATACAAACATACATAAAAGTGCAGTGCAAAACAATAAAACTATAATAAAAGAGCGGGCGCGAAATAATCATACAGAAACTGAGAACATCAAGCAACAACAAGCACAGCAAAGGACTGGAAGAAAAAACCAAAAGCACAAGCACAAGCACACGCACGTACAATATCCACATACAGACATACCCTCATAGTCCCCTGGCGGAGAGTGAGTTGTATTGATTCCCTTTAGTATTTATATATTATAATATCTATATATATTTACATACAATAATATATACAAAGTGCATACGGGAGAATACTCGTACGTGCACATTATTTATTTCGCCTTCGCGCTCTCTTCGCAGTGCGAACATAGTATACATATATAGACGGCAAACAATCAGCCGGTGACATTACACCCTACAGTGGGTATTGATAAAAAAAAGAAAAAAACACGGTAAAAGCAAAAAAGCAATACCGCTTAACGCATTAGATATGTATATACATTTATGTATAATTTAATAAATATTAATTGAATGCCTATATATGTACATAAGTACGATTGCCTTCGTGTGGTCTTAACACAATTAACCCTCCAACAATACTTGATTAAGTAATAAGCAGGATTGCTTTAAATTATTAAGCGAAGACAAAAATTAAAATCAAAGCATAAAAAGCAACACAAAAAACAGGCATACATACATATCTTTCCATATACAGAGAAACCTCTCCTAACGTACACCTCTATTAGACGGACACCTCCCTTGGGCGGACATTTTTTCATGCACCAAGTTTTAACTACAATTTTCAGAACAAATCGCCCTCCCTTAGGCGAACACTCTCTTGGCCGGACGCGGACAGTTCATTGCTACAAAGTTGGACGAAACCCCTCTACTAAGCGGATACGAAGCTCTTATCGATGGACATTGACTTCTGTTTTCATAACAAATCAATCAAAAACCTCTCTTGGGCGGACGCGAACCCCTCGTAAGCGGACAAAATATGAGAATGTGTGTATGGCGTATGTATAAATAACATATTATAACAAACGAAAAAAGGGGACTCCCCGAATTCAATGTAGGCTGTTCACGATAAGGTGGTTATCGGGTTATGTGGTTATGTGATTAAGTGAACAACAACAAAATGAGGTATGACAAAATAACCAAAGTTGACCAACCTAGGTTTACAGATTATGTGGTTATTTGCTTATTTCCAGTGTTAGAAAGTCGTTGGAATTTTACTAAATGGCAGTACTACAAAACTTAGTATTATTTTCCTGTTTCACATATTTTTGCAACATAATTATAAACACACTGAGTTCCTGTTGGAATACGTTATTGAAAATGTGCCCAATTTTTGTTATCAGGTTCAAAATTGGAAAAACGCAGGCTGCGCTGGTTATTAAAAATAAAGAAGAAATTCGAACAAAATGGATGTCTGGGAGCAATGTCGAATCAAAAAGGTCATTCATGAAAATCGATGGAAAAAAAGTTGATGAAATGTGTTTAGACTGGTTCAATAAGGCACGAAGCCAAAACATTCCAATATCTGGACCAATAATCCAAGAAAAGGATTATAATCATAATCCGTCATAATATAACAATCAAATACATTTGTGGTGAAAGTGCTGCTGTTGATATGCAAGATGTGCAGCAATTTTTAGATAAACTACCATCATTTCTGATTGGTTATAGGGATGTCTACAATGCGGACGAGACAGGCCTTTTTTCAGAGCTTTGCCAAACAAAACATTGGCTCTTAAAAATGAAGTATGCCGTGGAGGTAAACTATCGAAAGAAAGGTTGACTGTCTTGCTTTGTGCAAATATGGCAGGGGAAAAAGAAAAACCCCTTGTCATAGGGAAAGCTGCACGACCGAGAGCGTTTGCATCAATATATTTAAAAAAGCTTACAGTAAATTGGCAGTCCACTAAGAAAGCATGGATGACGCGTGAAGTGATGACACAGTGGTTGAAAGAACTCGACAAAAAATGGAGTTGGAAAACAGAAAAGTACTTTTGTTTTTAGACAACGCAGCATCCCACCCTCGAGATATATGTTTGAAAAATGTTAAAATACTATTTCTGCCTAGTAACACCATTTCAGTTTACCAGCCTTTGAATCAAGGAATTATTCAAAATTTTAAAATTCACTACCGAAACTTTCAGGTTAAAAATATTTTGGTAAGCATGGAGACTGGTTCGCCAAAAAAAAAATATAAATGTTTTAGAGGCAATACATTTCATAAAAGAAGCCTGGGCAAATGTTCAACCGCAAACCGTAAAAAATTGCTTCCAAAAGGCAGGATTTGACAAAAATAGAAATCTAGCTCCTGAATTCGATCCCGAAGATGACTTGCCGTTGTCAACGCTGGCTTCGATTTTTGAATTATCAAAAGCCCTTGGAGAGTGTACTCATTCAAATCCGGATGACTTTGTCCAAATAGATAATAATGCATGGACCGAAAGCTTAGACTTCGAGTTAGACGTTATAATTGACGAAACCATAGAAACTATTGACGATAATAGTACTGATAATGAGAGTACTACCGAAGAAAGAAATGAAATTTTCTCAAACGAAACCGCATTGATTGCCGTTTCAAATTTAAAAAGATTTTGTAGCGACGACCTTATTGCAAAATTTGGAAAGCCATCTGCAAAACAATTTTCTTTTAAAAAAGCAGAAAAACTTAAGCCAGTCTACAATTACCCAGTTTTTCTAGCAATGAATTTAATATTTATATTTTTTATATATTACTTCATGTGAATTTACATGAAATTTATATGAATTTTTGAAGTACATAATACATACATAAATTCCTGTTTGAACAATGTTATATGAATTGTTTTGCATTTAAATCTGAAAGTGGTGAGTATTAAGGACATAATAAAATTAAAAATTTATAAAATAGCTACCCACTCCATTGAGCGGACACCTCTCATGGGCGGACAAAAGTTGACTGACGGTGAGTGTCCGCCCAAGGGAGTTTTCACTGTATGTGGTTACAGTGATGCGAGGTCTCGTTGCGTGCAGGACATATGTGAGGTATGTCGAGGTCGATTGTGGATAAGTACGAATTTAATTTGCCAAAGTATCCAGAACGAGCAAGTTAAGCAAGGGTCACCTAGATTTTTGCAGCAACTCGAGCCCAACGTCAATAAGTTGAAAATAATAATATACATACATATACTTGTGATACAAATATATTCCCGATATAATTAAATACTCCTTTCATATAAATATACTATTAAAATATTTATATAAATACATAGCAAACATTATTAATACACGAATACTTATGTATGTAAATATGTATTTGTAATATAGGAAACACCCGCTCAAAAACATCATAATCACACTACACCTATAAATCATCAACTTTATTATATAATTATTAAAAAAATTTTGCATTGATTATACTTTTGAGAATATATATCACACTATATATTTCCAATATTTTGACGGGAAAGGGTTCATCTACATTAAGTGATAATTCGGGTGGTGGAGCACGGTGCTCGCTCGTTCCGTTGATGTGGTTGGCCTTCGGGAAACGGTCGGCGCAAATGATTCCACGAATATTAAATAAAAAACCAAAAATTTCATATAATAAATATGTTTAACTATAAACAAATTGGACAAACACTTGCCTCGTCTGTATCGCTAGGATGTCGCAAAAGGAGCGAGCGCGCAACTTTTTAGTTAGAGTTTAGTTGCGCGAGTTAACGACATAGTCTCGCTCCGGGTCACACACACACACTCACATACATCTTATCTTTTAATATACGAGGGCTGTCCGATAAATAACCGACCTCGACGTGAAGCTAGCGGCACATCTGAAAAAAAAGTTTCTACTTCAAATTGTGCATATTATAATAGCTACTCGCCAAAATTTCAGAAATTTATCTTGCGCAATTATCTATTGACAGTCGTTTTTGTGAGTCTATTTCGGTGATTTCCCCAAAATGGAAAAAATTGAATATCGAGCTGTAATTAAATTTTTATTTTTGAAAGGCAATACGCCTTCACAAATCAAAGATGAGTTGGACTCTGTGTATGGTGACTCTGAACCATCGTTTACCACCGTAAAATTTTGGGCAGCTGAATTTAAACGTGGTCCCAGGAGCTTGGAAGATGATGAACGTCCTGGGCGTCCAAAAACTGTAACCACTAACGATAACATCGCTAAAGTTCATCAATTGGTACTAGACGACCGCCGGATTAAAGTTAGGGAAATAGCTGAGATTATGAAGATGTCAAAAGAAACTGTTTGTCACATATTAAACCAAGATTTGGGCATGAGAAAGCTGTCCGCGCGTTTGCTTACGCTAGACCACAAACGTGCGCGCATGAACATTTCCAGCGCTCTGTTGGCTCAGTCTAGAGGCAATAAGACCGAGTTTTGGCGCCGATTGATAACTGTAGACGAAACTTGGATTCATCATTATACGCCCGAAACAAAAAACCAATCTAAACAGTGGATTGAAAAGGGGGAACCAGCCCCAAAAAAACCTAAAGCTGTGTATTCGGCTGGGAAAGTGATGGCGAGTGTTTTTTGGGACAGCCATGGAATTATTTTTATTGACTATCTTGAAAAAGGAAAAACTATAACAGGAGCATACTACGCATCATTATTGGACAAGCTAAAGGAAGAAATTTCGAAAAATCGGCCACATTTGCAAAAAAAGAAAGTCTTGTTCCACCAAGACAACGCGCCATCTCACACCTCAACAGTCGCCATGGTTTGTCTTGGCGTGATGGGAATTGAGGGGTTTAGATCCAATCCTTGACTGCAAGGATGGTATCCGATCTTCACCATCTGCCGACTTAAATTTGGGCTGAGAACCTAACTCGCCTTTGAGATTTGATACTCTCTCAAGCGTTTTAACCCGTTTGGTTAGAAACTTGTCTAACTCAACTCATTTGGGATCTTCGAATCCGAATCCAGAGATTGTTCCCAAAGCGACAGTGTATAGTCCGGCAGTCGGATAGAACACAAATACGTAAATATGACATCCCAGCTATCTATATTGATGCCATGTATTTGTAAAGCTGAAATGCAGTTATTTATCTCCCTCTGTAAATTTCTGAGTTCGGTCTCAGATTCTGTAGAAATGTGCGGAAGCTTGAATAATAAATTCAATTGTGTGTTGACAAGCACTCGCTTGTTTTCATATCTACACAGCAAATTATTCCAAGCCAATGCGAATCCGTCATTCGTCAGTGACGCTTTGGAAACGATAGCTTTTGCCTCACATCGCGTTTTTTGGTTCAGATGGAATAACTTTTCTACCGGAGATAGCCTTGGGTTATTCCCATATATAGCGGCAAATAAATCCCTAAAAGAGGGCCATTGTAACACATCGCCATGAAATATTTCGGTATCACATGGCGGTAAATTGATGAATACCTCACGGGTTCTACAGTTTGTTGTAACCGTTCAGGTTGAATCACCCTTGAATTTGAAGTAGGGCTTTGGTTGAACGCCGTGAGGTTGTGCATGTGTTCGCCAATCAAGGCCGCGCAACACACATAGGCGTGGTAACAGCTTGTATATTTAAGTTTAAGGTCGTCAATTGAGCTTGTGTCAGAAGGATCCACTTTTGGCAAACACAACTTGTATTCTGACTTTACCTCTGCCCACAGAGATTTCAGTTCAGCTTGTTGTACTTCAAGAGAGTAGGCACTTTGGTTGTTTGCTGTTGGAGTAAAAGACTCCTCAAACTCCAGTAGAGCGTCTGCAGCTGTGGTAAAGGCTCTGATGGATTCCATTGTTTCCTAAAATTGAACCGGAACTGCAAAAATGTTGCACAAACTCGGATCTAAAACTTGAAATTAAAATTTAAAAATATTTGCAAATATGTTGCAAAAGTTCAAAAATTATAGAACCAATCACGGACAAACTACAAATTAATAGTGCGTTGTTTCTCAGTGAAGCGTGAATTTTCGAAGACATAAAAAAATAATAAATTAAGTAAACTATTTTCAAAAAGTATATATAATATAAATGTGCTTAGATTGTGCTTGCTGGGTAATCGGCCCAATGCACTTGCAAGCCTAGCCTTTGACTATGTACACAAACAAAATTTATTTATGCTAATAGCTTTATTTAAATCCAAATACAAATACAGATAAAAATTCACAAGCACTTATTTGATTTACTATATATTCACTTTCACTTTTGTTCATGGGGTTATTCGAACTATTTCGAATTCACCACTACACTCTTTTGGTTGTTGCTGTCCTTCTGGGATGGCTGCTGCGCTGCTTGGCCTGTGCTGCTTTGCCTATGCTGCTTGCCTCTGCCGCTCTCACTTTTCTGCTTTGCCTGTGATGCTTGTCTGTGCTGCTCTCTGCTCTCTTTCCGGCTTGCCTTTGCTGCTTTGCTTTGCTGCTCTCACTTCGCTGTTTGGCTTTCTTGCCGTCACTTCACTTTTCTAATTTTTTTGTGTCACTTGGCACTTGTAATTTTGCATTTTTTTTGTTTGCACTCGCGAAACTGCAGCTGCGTTATTGCTGCTTTCCTTTATTGCTATTCGAGCAATATATGGAAAGGCAGAGTTGAGCGACTAGACTCAAATTAACCATAAGAAAAACCAAAAAACCGAGAGAGATTTTTGACGCTCCAGACGAGTTTGTGCGTACAAGAAATTTATAATTTTTTCTCGAATAACAGAGTGTGTGTTTTTTTTTGCAAAGTGAAATAAGTGCATTTGCCAGGTGTATTTGTTGTTGTACTTAAATGAAGTACAATATTACCTGCAATCTTGTGCTTTGATTTTGTGGGTAGAGTGCCAAAAATAAGTTTTGGTCTCCACTTCACACAGCACAATGGGTTTTGTACATAAATGATGCACAAATTAACCAATCTATTGCCTTATAGCTTGCAGAGCACAAATCCAAAATATGTTTGGCTGTAACTTGCGAGTTGCTAAGGCGGGCAAATTATGCACTTTCACTTTAAATAAAAAATCAACTTGTTACCTGTTATCCGGCTCGAAGGACCAATGATAATTCGGGTGGTGGAGCACGGTGCTCGCTCGTTCCGTTGATGTGGTTGGCCATGGGGAAACGGTCGGCGCAAATGATTCCACAAATATTAAATAAAAAACCAAAAATTTCATATAATAAATACGTTTAATTATAAACAAATTGGACAAACACTTACCACGTCTGTATCGCTAGGATGTCGCAAACTTTTCAGTTAGAGTTTAGTTGCGCGCGAATTAAACTTCGAAAAAAAAACTTCGAAAAAGAAGAAAAGAAAAGATTGCTCTGTCGATACAGACGTGGCAAAAGAAATTGGGCGGGGGCGACGTCAACAAATGGCAATTCGCTAAAATGGTACACTCGAATTTAACTGCTTCATCTGGACATGGCTCTTGCATTCAGTATAACTGCCCGTAACTGATTGACGACAACCAACGCAATAAATCCTCTGATTTAATTTCTCCAAGGTTGTCGTAATTTTCACACCCCCACACCAACTTTAAACTGCTCCGCTCTGCTCAATATTCTTTTGCAACTGATCTTTCTGAGGCTTTTTATTCATTTCTAACAAAGACTAACCACTTCATCCTGCTCTTCCGACTATGAAGACACCTGTGCTGATATACATACATATGTACGTAAATACGTAGACGTTTCCTGACTGGGAAGAAACCTGTAGTGATTACAACGTGTATCTTGCGCTGCGAAATATACTAACGTTTGTCAAGTTACGTGGGTCGAATTACATACTTACATACGTATACATCCGTCAAAAATCCTTCACATCAGTATAACACATTTTGCTCGCTAAGGATGGCAAGGGAAGGAAGGGAGTAGCATTTTTGGCTGTTTCTGCTATAAGTCTGTAATTCTTTCTCTTCTCTCACGGCCTCCGAACCAATAAGACGTGCCGGTTGTAACAACCATCAGCATTGGATAGTGTAAAAGTATATGTACCTCTTGCACTTAAATAAATACATACTCATTTTTATTGACTTAACCGTTTAAATTGTTGACCCCTAGAAAGCAGAGCACAACAAGGTGAAAGTAATACACAAACATCACCACCTCGTAACGTCTGACAGGCAATGCAACCGCGGGAGCATTTTTGCCAGAACTGCAATCGAAGTGCATCAACCGGAATTCCATGAAAACCCACCCAATATGAACGAAACAAACATCGAGTCAAACTTTTTGTCCCTGGAGTTCTGGTTCGCAACTACCGGCAAATGGAGTTAAGGGTCATCGATTCCGCGCCTTCAAATCAAAATTAAAATGAAATGTTAAGGTGACAGACGGCAGACTTGTGCATTTAGCTGATTGTGAAATTTGTTTATTTATTAAAAAGAAGTGAAATAAAAACAAGTAAGGAAGGGCTAAGTTCGGGTGTAACCGAACAGTTTATACTCTCGCATGATAAAGTGATAATCGAGATTTCATTATCCGTCATTTACATATTTTTTTATTTTGCTGTAAAATTAATTAGAATTAAATTCTGAGAGATTTACCGATATTTTCGGTGAAAAATTAGGTTAGGTTAGGTTAGGTTAGGCACTGAGTTCTTCGTGTTCGATATAAGGGACCTTGAAAAGTTATATATATGTACATATGTGTAAAGTTTTATTCCGCTATCATCATTTGTTCCTAATGTGTATATTATAAAGAGAAGGCATCAGATGGAATTCAAAATAGCGTTATATTGGAAGAAGGCGTGGTTGTGAACCGATTTCACCCATATTTCGTACATGTCATCAGGGTGTTAAGGAAATATTATATACCGAATTTCATTGAAATCGGTCGAGTAGTTCCTGAGATATGGTTTTTGGTCCATAAGTGGGCGACGCCACGCCCATTTTCGATTTTTAAAAAAGGCCTGGGTGCAGCTTCCTTGTGCCATTTCTTCCGTAAAATTTTGTGTTTCTGACGTTTTTTGTTAGTCGGTTAACGCACTTTTAGTGATTTTCAACATAACCTTTGTATGGGAGGTGGGCGTGGTTATTATCCGATTTCTTCCATTTTTGAACTGTATATGGAAATGCCTGAAGGAAACGGCTCTATAGAGTTTGGTTGACATAGCTATAGTAGTTTCCGAGAGATGTACAAAAAACTTAGTAGGGGGCGGGGCCACGCCCACTTTTCCAAAAAAATTACGTCCAAATATGCCCCTCCCTAATGTGATCCTTTGTGCCAAATTTCATTTTAATATCTTTATTTATGGCTTAGTTATGACTCTTTATAGGTTTTCGGTTTCCGCCATTTTGTGGGCGTGGCAGTGGGCCGATTTTGCCCATCTTCGAACTTAACCTTCGTATGGAGCCAAGAAATACGTGTTCCAAGTTTCATCATGATATCTCAATTTTTACTCAAGTTACAGCTTGCACGGACGGACGGACGGACAGACAGACTTCCGGATTTTAACTCTACTCGTCGCCCTGATCACTTTGGTATATACATATAACCCTATATCTGCCTCTTTTAGTTTTAGGACTTACAAACAACCGTTATGTGAACAAAACTATAATACCCTCTTTAGCAACTTTGTTGCGAGAGTATAATGAATAAGAGAAATTATTAACAGAAATTTTGGTATTTTTGGAAAATCAATATAAATTTAACGAAGAAATACGATTATTATTAACTATGTTTAAAGATAATAGAGTGAAATTAAAAACAATAATTGATTGCAATGCGAAAAAGTTAAGAATATTGGAAAGATGGATAGCAAACTGTGCGTTCTTTATTTTCTGCTATCTAAAAATATAAAAAATTGTTTTTGTTAATGTACTTTTAATTAGCAATATAAAACTGCTTATGTACCTTTGATGCTGTAAACGCGTAGTAGGCGGCAGACTTTAAGCGACATCTGTCAAAAAATAGCAAAAATCAAAGTAAAAATTTGGTAAATTCAGCTAAATGCACGAAATTCTTGTGCATTACAAATTTGCATTAACATGGGTCAAATACGCAAATAAATGTAAATTAAGCCCGCTAATACAAATTAGCGCTGTCGTCTGTCAGGGCTATAAGAAATATGACGGGTGTCTGGTACCGCGCTCTGCGAAACAGTACTCATCGATCAGTGATTCTATAAAGTGCCATAACTAAGCACTAAATTAAGATGTAAAATGTAATTTGGCACAGGAGGTCGTAGTCGTAAAGGTCACTTGTGTGGAAAATTTAAAAAAAAAGTGGACGTGATCACTGATCCCGCTCTTTAATAAGTATAATGTACATATCTCCTAAACCCCTAAGGCTACAATGAGACACAAAGTTTTACCTCCAAGATGGTACGAGAGAGCTTTATGGAAACCGGTGTGAAAATTAGACAATGCGCGTGGCACCGTTCACTTTTTAGTGCAATCACATACCTCCGGACCCGACCGACAATTTCGTTTAAATTTTGTACGTAGCATTTTCCTCATATTCCTATGTTACAGTGTGAAAATGGGTGAAATCGGACTACAAACACATCTCACAAATAAAAAAGTAATTAATATAACGGGATACAATTTTGGACCAATAATTCCTTTAAAGTATGTCACCTTTTGATGAAAAATTGTCTAAATGCAACCAAAACTGTTCAAGCCACTATGTTCCGAATATTTGAACCCCAATACCTACTTATAGTTGACTTTTGACCGAAAATATCCGTCAATCTGTGAGATATACAATTGAAATTCGTGGTACATAATTTTATAGTGGCTGATATCGACAATGAAGTCATAATTGGAGTAGACTTTCTAGCAAATCAAGGAACAAAAATTGACATGGAAAACAGGGTTATACAAATGTGGAAGTGCCATTTATGTTCGGATATGACAACAAATACTACGTTAGAGGAGTTATTTGTACAGAAATAGGAGGAAATTATGGAACAAACAAGTTGTGAGTTGTTGAGCTCACAGAAAAACCTGCACCAAACATATATCAAGCTTTCCAAAAGAGCTATATTAGGACAATATCAGGAAATTAAAGCCGTGAAAAATTGCGAATTACGTCTTAAGGAAGACTTCATGGCGAAATGGATATATCGAGCGAAATTAACGCATGGAATAAGGAAAAAGAGGTAGACCATCAAAATAAGGATACACAACTCTTCCCAGATACTCAACCATTTTTGATAAAGACGACTCGGGAAGAACCGAAGTTGTGAAACATTTTATTGACAACCAATCCGCCAGGTTACTCGAAACGTCCCTTTAGTAAAACGTGAATTTGTAAGATCGAAAGCAACATAGTCGAATCATCTGCAAGTCCACGAAACTCGTCTGTGGTACTTATGAAGAAGAAAGATGGCAGTACGAGGATCTGTGTGGATTATAGAGAGTTGAATGATGTAACAAAGAAAGACAGTTATTCTACCTAAAAGTTTCGAATAGCTAGTGCTGGTCTAAAGCTGAGCACGAGAAAGTGTTCCCTGTTTAAAAAGGAAGTAAGCTACTTGGGACACAAAGTGACTATCGAGAACATTTGCACAGCTATTGAAAAGATAAAAGCAGTAAAATAAAGGGTGATTTTTTAAGAGCTTGATAACTTTTTTTTAAAAAAAAACGCATAAAATTTGCAAAATCTCATCGATTCTTTATTTGAAACGTTAGATTGGTTCATGACATTTACTTTTTGAAGATAATTTCATTTAAATGTTGACCGCGGCTGCGTCTTAGGTGGTCCATTCGGAAAGTCCAATTTTGGGCAACTTTTTCGAGCATTTCGGCCGGAATAGCCCGAATTTCTTCGGAAATGTTGTCTTCCAAAGCTGGAATAGTTGCTGGCTTATTTCTGTAGACTTTAGACTTGACGTAGCCCCACAAAAAATAGTCTAAAGGCGTTAAATCGCATGATCTTGGTGGCCAACTTACGGGTCCATTTCTTGAGATGAATTGTTGTCCGAAGTTTTCCCTCAAAATGGCCATAGAATCGCGAGCTGTGTGGCATGTAGCGCCATCTTGTTGAAACCACATGTCAACCAAGTTCAGTTCTTCCATTTTTGGCAACAAAAAGTTTGTTAGCATCGAACGATAGCGATCGCCATTCACCGTAACGTTGCGTCCAACAGCATCTTTGAAAAAATACGGTCCAATGATTCCACCAGCGTACAAACCACACCAAACAGTGCATTTTTCGGGATGCATGGGCAGTTCTTGAACGGCTTCTGGTTGCTCTTCACCCCAAATGCGGCAATTTTGCTTATTTACGTAGCCATTCAACCAGAAATGAGCCTCATCGCTGAACAAAATTTGTCGGACGTAAAGCGCGAAACACATTTCGAACCGAACACTGATTTTGGTAATAAAATTCAATGATTTGCAAGCGTTGCTCGTTAGTAAGTCTATTCATGATGAAATGTCAAAGCATACTGAGCATCTTTCTCTTTGACACCATGTCTGAAATCCCACGTGATCTGTCAAATACTAATGCATGAAAATCCTAACCTCAAAAAAATCACCCGTTATTAGCCAACTCCTAAAAATGTACATGAATTGCAGAGTTTCCTTGTAATAGGTACTTATTATCGGCGATTCGTTCCAAACCTTGCCAGTGTAGCGTTAATTTTAAGTATCCTCTATGACTCACAAAAAGAACAGAGTATTTGAGTATAATAAAGAACAGGAAGTTTCTTTCCGAAATCTGAAGAATATGTTAAACACTGCGCCAAGGATAGCATACCCACTCCCATGGTCAGCGTTTATTTTAGATACATCAATAATTGTGTGGAATACATTGCAGCTTAACGGTCGAATTCCAGGAGTCATGGTAAAAAGCGCCGTTATCTACTAGTAATTTAGAAAATAAGTTTCTGTTATCATGGACTGTTTCAGCAAATGGGCAGAGGTATACACAATTCCTATCCAAGAGAAAGGAAGAGTAGCGGACGTATTCGTCAACAATTAGTATCAAGATATTTCAATAAAATTACATTTTCACTAAGATAGGAAATTTTGGTCAGCTTTAATTCAGCAGATCTGCCAGAAACTGGATATCCGGAAAACAAGGACAACTGCACTACATTCGCAGGAAACGGCATGGATTCAATCGAACTTTGTAAGAAAATTTGAGGAAATTTGTTCAAAAGTAAAAGATTGTGATACCCACGTATCCTTGTTCCTGATGGCTTATTGGTCCACTGTGCATGACACAACGGGGCAAGGGAAATTTTGATTATGATCTTAGGTTACAGATTGATTTGAAGTTTGGAATTAACGCCACCGGAGAAAGGAATGCTAAGGAAATCAATAGATTGGGTATTGTTCGTAACCCACAATGAAAGAAAGGGATGTATCTCAAATTATAGTTTAGTTGGGAAGGATCATACCAGGGGCCGAATCGCGACACACGTTAACGAGCGAAATGCATGATTTTTTTTTTTTTGTTTTCGGATCGTTTTACTCGCTATCGAATACGCACTTTCGAAATTTTAAATTTCCTCATTCGATAACGTGTTCTCGTTTGTACAAAAGAATCGAAATATCATTCGTTAGCTATTTGAGAAAAGTTATAGTACAAATTAAAAAAAAAAAAAGTTTTGAATATATCAGTTAAAAATAATCGGAGGTAAAATGTAAGTTATTCTTCTTTTTTGGAATTTTTTAACATGTGTTTTAATTATAACTAGTGATTTAAGCACAAATGTAAACAAAATAAATATTCGTTAATATGATGAGTGATTTTATGCTATAGCAAATAATATTTTGCCTAATTGTGGGCAGGGAAAAGTTGCATTAAATAAGCTATGGGATGCATTGACGCTAAAATTTAACGCTACCGATGATGCTAAATTTTGGCGAAAAGTAAGATCAATAAATAATATTAATTAAATAAATAAAATTATATATGATTAAAATAATAATAATATAGAAAAATAGGTATTTGCTGATTACAATATAAAAAAGAATACTTCATTCAACAAAGCCTTGAAAGAAAGGAGGTGGTCCGTTCGAGGAAAAGCTTTTAACTGTAGCAGAAGAGCAACTCCTTCGAGCTACGGGGATAGATGTTGCAGTGGAAGTAAAAATAAATACATAAAGCAGATTTGCAAATAAAAGCTGTGGAGTTGCAGAATAAAACTCATGAGCTTGATATTTTAAAGAGAAAAGTTCAGAAATAAACACCAATATATACGATATGTTAGTTCTAAGTTCCTGTTTTTTGAAAATATATTTATTAAAAAAAATATGAATTCCAATGTTGTTGGAACGTTTAATTCATTCATTATCTAAAGACAGCATAATATGATCTCATTTCCCGTATCTGTTTCTGCATCATTGTTTTCATTTACAAAATTTCTGCAATATGTTGAATTTTTAAATTGTATGCAGATGTTATACAATGCTGCATATATATTGCCGAACTTTGCCACCTTTTCAGGACTATACCGACTTATTTTATCATTACTGAGAGTTTTCCACCGGCCCACGGGCTGATTGAAGCATTGATAGTACTGCGGTCGATAAATGCCCGTTAAATTTTATTTACGATAGGTTGAAAGTAAATGCGTCTTTGGTCAGTTTAAACCGCTTCCTGAATCTGTAAATTATTTAAAATAATAAATAGGTAAAGCCATGTGATTACTTTTATCACGAATCCTGAATCTTACGGCCATTTGGTGATGTTTTTCATCTGAATCAGATGAACTTGTATAAAAAACACATTAGGGTTCATTTTATTGAAGCGCTGTGCTACACCGCCTTCAGCGTGTCCTCTGGCCTCTAAAGGGATCGCCGTGTTGCAACAGCCGCTTTATTCGCTCGACATGTCACCCTGTGACTTTTTTTTGTTTCCTAAAACAAAATCGGTGCCCAAAGGAACCCATTTTGAGTCGATTACGGATATCCAGGCGGCCGTGACGAGGGTACTCGCGGACATCCCAGTCGAAGCGTTCCAGAAATGTTACGAAGCATGGAAAACGCGCTGGAATCGCTACATAGCTGCCCAAGGGGACTACTTTGAAGGGAATGGAAGAGTTGTAGAATAATTTTCAAATATACGGTTTTTATGGAATCAGTATCATTACTTAATTGTCATACCTCGTATTTCTAGATGTTGCTCAGGCGTTTGATAAGGTACGGCACAAAGGCCTTTTATATAAGATTAAAAAAATTCTAACTTTATAATTGTATAAAACAGTGGGCATTAATTAGCCATATGCGTTCTCGAAGAAGTGCCACTAGCCCCAGCGTGGTGATTTCGAATATGCAGGAATCGTAAGTATGTTATAACGAAATGCGAACTTTTATTTAATAAAAGTGGAAATTTGGCATCGTATGGGAGAGGTGCGTTTAATAAGCGACCTCCTACTCGGATTACTTTGAACGACAGTGACTTATCCGAGTACTCATGCAAAAACGGGTTGAGTTTTTGCAAGTTTGCGGGTAGGGTGGTGCCTTTATGCAATTTTTGAATAACATCCGAAAATTCTGAATGTTGGACCACCCGTGCAATTTTTAGAAAGCTCAAGTTTAGCTCTTCTTAAGTCAGATCTTGGCCTCTGGAGGATTTTGGTGGTCGCCTGATCCATCGTAATATATATGCGACCACACGAAGCCATTTTTTATGAGAAGAGAATTTTTCAATGAGGTAGAATATTAAATTTTTCTCAGCAGTCGAAATTAATGTAAATGTAGTTTTCTTCTTCTCTAATGCTTCGTCTTCTGGTGAGAGCTGGAAGTGGTTATTAATTGGCCATAATGCAGGGTCTTCTAGGAGGAACTGTGGACCGCCAAACCATATTGAATTATTCAATTCGTCCACGTTACAACCCATAGACACTTGATCCGCAGGATTTTGTTTCGTTGGCTTCGTATGTATATGCAGCATCCGTACGCCCTTATTGAGGCGTCGGAGAAGCCATGTATTTGGCAGATGGCACTCGACTCAACGTTTACGTAACGACGAATGCTTATCAATGAGAGCTGCATTAGGTTGGCTTTAAAGTTCTGCCAGCTAGTGTCAAGGCGCAATGGAATCGACTCATCCGCATCTAGTTTTTGGAGCCAAAGCTCTTGCAATAAGATTTTTGCTTTGGTAACTAGTGGGGCTAGTAATCCAAGAGGATCGAAAAGGCGAGCAGAAACTGACAATATGTTTCGTTTAGTGGCTCGCAGATCATTAAAATTGTCATCTAAAACAAATCGAAACAAATCCTCTTTCGGCAACCAATGGATTCCTAACGTTTTAGTGGAACTTTTGTCATTGAAGCTTAATGACTCTTCAGTGCAATCACTGTCGAAAAATTTAGGGTGGTTCGAAAACCACTTCGTTAAGGTGAATCCTGCCGAGTTTAATATTTTAATTACCTCACTTCTTAAAAGATCTAGAGACTCAAAATTTTCGGACCCTGTTAATAAATCATCAACATAAAAGTCCCTTTTGATGGCCAATGAACCGAGTGGATATTTCATTGTATTGGCATCACTGAGCATTTGCAAACACCGTGTTGCGAGAAATGGAGCAGGCGCAGTGCCGTATGTTACGGTGTTAAGACGAAAAATTTGTATTTGCTCTGAAGGATGCTCTCTCCACACAATAAGTTGATAATTTCTATCTTCTTCATGCATAATTATTTGACGGTACATTTTAGTAATGTCCGCTGTTAATGCATACTTATGTAAGCGAAAACGAAGAAGAGTTGAATATAATTCTTCTTGGATGGTTGGACCTACCATCAAAAGTTCATTCAACGCTATTTGAGTTGGAGATCTACTCGAAGCGTCAAAGACAACACGTAATTTGGTTGTTGTGCTCTCGGGCCTGAAAACGCATTGACGCGGAATGAAGTAGTGTGGCTCACTCGGGATCTTATTGTTTTTTGGGCTCATGTGACCCAGTCCTCTATATTCATTCATAAAGTCCAGATACATTTTACGAAGTTGTGGATCTTTTAATGTCCTTCTCTCCAGGGCCTGAAACCGCCGAACTGCGGTTTCAAATGAGTGACCGAGTAACTTACGGTCAGCTTTAAAGGGCATTCTGACTTGAAGCCGTCCTGAAGGCAATACTTGAGTTGTATTTACGAAAAAATTTTCACACTCTTGTTGCTCTGGTGTGAATTTGATGCCATTTGATTCTGAAGGTAATTCTTCTAGAGCCCAAAATTTTTGGAGTACTGAATCGATTGACGTTAAGTCTTCTTCAGCTTGGCATAATGTGCTATGCAATCTGGGAGAAGAACTTATATTACTGGCGTATTTGCCAGATACAATCCATCCTAAAAGGGGTTTCTGAAGAGTTGGTTGGTTAGGACCATTTTTAATTTGACCAACAGCTAAAAGATCGAAAAATGTTTCAGCACCCAATAGGATATCCACTTTTTTAGATTTGTGGAATTCTGGGTCCGCCAATTCAATATTGTGCGGAATTTTCCAGCCACTAACATTGATGTTATGGTCTGAATGATTTGCAAATGCATCGCATTACCCAGAATTCCACCGAAAATTCATAATTATTTAACCGCGACTTGACAAACGCGCTTAGTTTTGACCCCACTTTTGTATTGGAATTGCCAATTCCAATTACGCTTAATGTTTTGTGCTGACGTCGAATCCGCAACTTCTGTGCCAAGTCCTCCGTCATAAAGTTGACCTGGGAGCCTGAGTCCAGCAAAGCTCTCGCAGGCAGGTAATCTCCACAGCTGGTCCTCACTAAAATTACTGCTGTTGCCAACATTACCCGATCCGGCATACTCGCAGTATGCATGGTATGTGTGGTGGATGGTTGCGGATGAGGTGCAGCTGGAAGGAAACCGGATACTGGTGCAACAGTGTGTGATGCGATCGATTGCACACACGACATCGATCCGCTCTGCATTTGCAAACGGTATGTCCCTAACGCAAGCAATTTATGCATAAGGGTACCGATTTGACGAACTCAAATCTCTGTTGCACCGGAAGAGCCTTGAAAGTAGGGCAGGCAGTTAGATGGTGATCCCTCGATTTGCACTGTTGGCAAAGAGGTTGCCTCGTATTTGCAGCAACTAGCGCCGATTTGGTCCTGTCCATATGTTGGTGTTTCCCATGACTCGCACTGCTTGTTGGTATGGGCTTCGTCCGAGGGTGTGATGCTCCTTCCGCTGATAGCTGTTGGTATCGCCGATTTAGGGTGGCTTCACAGTCCTTCCACAATTGCAGTTTGTCATAGTCCATCGATTCTTCCCATTTGGATCGGGTGGCAGGGTCAACCTTTGTCATTACAATGTGTATGATTATTGCGTTCGTTATTTGTTTTTCAGCGCCCAGCGATAGCAATGAATCATATACCGCTGACACTTCGTCAATCATTGAACGCAGGGAAGGCGCAGAAGGCTTTGGAATTGTTGGCAGCTCAAAAAGTTTAGATATTGTATTAAAAAATATCAAACATTTATTATCATACACTTTTCTGATACTTGCCAACACTTTCGGGTAATTTTCATCCGACATCTGAAACGCTTTAACGAACATCCAAAGCCTCTCCAGATAGACAATTAACCAAATGGTTAAATTTTTCAATATCTGGGATATTTGGATCCGACATCTGAAACGCTTTAACGAACAGCCAAAGCCTCTCCAGATTGACAATTAACCAAATGGTTAAATTTTTCAATATCTGGGATATTTGGATCGTTATGAACCAAGCTCTCGAACAACCTCATACAATTTTTGAATTCTGAATATTCTGGGAGCCTTGAGCTGTGAGAAGCTACAAAAGATGTTTCGGCATGTGAAGTTTTATTTTTCGCTAAGATTGACTTAATTATGGACTTCGTTTCAACGATTATGTCCCTTAACTCCCCTCGGGCCATGTCGTCTTCATCAATTTCTTCAATCTTTGATTGGCACTTCATTAATTTTTCACTATGTGAATTTAATATACGTATCTAGACGACATTCCAATTCGATTGGATCTAAAGACATTGTCTTTTCAAGAAGGCCCGTTTTAATGCGCAAAATACTACTTTTCGCAACCGTTCTTTGACGCCTTAACGATTTTAAGTCCGTCAACTCCTTACTTGGAGACAGGTTTGCGAGAGTTGGCTTTGGCCTGCTCATATTCGCTTGTTTAAATTAAATTTCCGAAAAAAGACTATAACGGTTGGCAACAGATATATTAAGAATCGATAACGAAAAATAAATGTCAATTCCCAAATATACGAGAGCCAAACTAATAGCAATAAAAGTTGGCAACAAATATATTTGGAATCGGTTACGAAAACGAAAAAAAAAATAATATCGATTCCCAAGTATACGAAAGCCAAACCAATAAATGCGCAAAATGAGCAATAGCACAAAAAAATAATTTAATCGGAAAATGTCCGAAAGAAAATCGACAAAAATTGCTAAAAAAAACGACCGATAATTGCAAGCGCGGATCGAAAAAATTGCGAAAAACATACTAATTTAATTTTGCAATTAAGAATTATTCACCTTTATTTCAAAATAAAGGGCTACCGCAAAATCCCAAATCCCTTATTCACTTTGAATTCGTACATACGTATACTCGTATGTAGAGTTATGAATTAATATAGATATGTATTAGGGTGGGTCGATTCCGGACTTTTTTCGATTCGGAATTTCTAATAGTGCGGAAAAGTTGCCTTAGTACTTCCTGATTCCAATGCAACTTTTTGTTTTGAGATCGGATTGCATCTTCAACCCCAACTCCGGCCTTGAAATTTCGGAAATTCGCCTAAAATCGTGAAATCGGCTTGCGACCACACTTCTTGACGTTGATTTCGCCGAGTGCTATCACTTATACTCCCTCAACAGAACACAGAACTCAAAATGTCTGTATCTACTTAAATTTAAATTTAGACAGAAATATCCTGTGTTTGGCATATATCCGTACAATCTCTCTGAGTCCCAGTTACCTACTTACCAGGATGTTCTTATGTGTTATCAGTTGGAAAGATTTCGTATAGGGCGACTCCGAGGCGACAACTATGAACCTAGGAGTAAAGAGGTTACAGAAATAGTTGTAAAAAGGGTTGAAAATACTTTCAAAAAGTCATCTATTCCGATAGTTTCACACACCAGAGTTGTACAAATGCTCACCACATACCATAAGAAATTTCTGACTCTTAAAAAAATGTTTTTAAGAACCCAATAGGTTTGAGCTCTAAAAGAGACGACTTTGTCTCTTCTGTCGGAAAATTATTTGACATCGCTGCTTGTAAATGCATTTATTTTTCTTCTTGCACTTGTCCAAAGGAAAGGAAATTTCCTATCAATGAACAACCATTTCTCGTGGACCAGAGAACCAGAAGAATTGGTCGCATTGGAAGTATTGAGCTACCTGAAACAAAAAAGAATACAAAGAAAAATGAACGTAAATAAAAGCTTTTAAAACGTCATTCAACATCAACACTTACCAGAAAAGTATCAGCTAGAACACGTGACCATTCAGATCAGCCAGACTCTCATACAGACGACAACAATGTAGGTGCGTCGCACATGGATTCTTCCAAAAACGATGCTGATGATGAATTTTCTCTTCCATCCTCTAAAACCAAACAAAAAACACTAGTATTAGAACACACTGCTTTAGCTGCCCAAAGATTTGGAGTAAGTGATAGAGCAGCGGCCTTGATTGTTTCATCTGCTTTTCTGGATGCTAAAAAAGCAGGTTTGATAACAGAGGATCAGGCTATCTTTGTCACTGACAAATGCAAGATTAGTCGGGCAAAAAAAAGTGTTGGAGTTAAGCTCCAAAACACCGAAAGTATTGACTCTGTATATGGGCTGTATTTTGACGGCCGCAAAGACAATACACTTACACAAGTCAGCGAAGGTGAAAAGTACTACCGCGACACTGCCAAAGAGGAACATATTTCTCTTATAGCGGAACCTGGTTGTCATTACTTTGGCTACGTCACCTCTCCTTCTGGGTCAGCTGAGGATGAGACGCAAGCTATATGGCAACATTTACAAGACAATTCAGTTGATGTGGAACTTCTAGAAGTTGTCGGTGCTGTTGGCACCAACACGAACACAGGCCATTACAGTGGGTTGTTTGTCTTCTACATTTCAACGAACTTCCATTTCGTGCTCTTTTCGAACACATAGATGGTGTCTCAAAGAGTCCAAATACATTCTCTGGCGACATAGGTAAACTGCTCCCTGATTGTGAGAAGTTGCCTGTTGTCAAATTTGAAAGTTTTCCATCCTGCCAATTACCTTCTGAGGTTATTAATCCGACCCAACTTGGCACAGACCAAGCTTATCTCTATAAAATATCAGAAGCTGTTATTTCCGGTCAATGTTCCTCAGATTTATCGTCGATGCATCCAGGTAACATGTGCAAATCTCGCTGGCTCACCTGTGCAAATAGAATTCTGAGATTATAAATTTCTACTGACAAGCCAACAAAGGAAATAAAGATTTTGGTCAAGTACATACTTACAGTTTACTCACCTTTGCGGTTCTCAATAAGATTCAACAGTTCAATCAAAGATGGCTCGCGCCATCTCTATGCTGCAATTCAAAGGTAGAGATACTTACCTGCTAAACTGCGCAAGGTTGTCGATTCATCCATTCAACAGAATCTTTCTTTGCTCTTCCAGAAAACATTCTCCTTAGTATGATGACTGACGAACGGATAGAAGTCAGAAAGTTGGCTTTTGACCGTCTTCTGGCAGCCAGAGAAGCAGAGTCTGACACTGTAAATGGAAGGGTTAGATGTAATAAAGTGCCAAAGCTGAATTTCAAAGCTAATAATTATTACGATATGATTAACTGGAAGACTATTACCTTGACTGTTACACCAGTTCTTTGTTCGGTTTCTAATGAAGAACTCATAAAAGGGCTGTCGGGAGACACTGCAGAGGTATGAAAATTTAGTGAATTCCCCTCTCACACCGTGGCAGTCGAGAGAACCGTCAAACTGGTGACAGAGGCATCTTCTAAAGTTATTGGGCTCCAATCTCGTGATCGTTTTATACGCTCTACACTGAAATCTAGGCAACAAGTGCCAAAGTTTAGTACAAAATCGGATCTTATCAATAAATTTGACACAGATTCAGACTAAAACAAGCCTGACATATGGTTGGTTGGTTGGGTTGGGCTTGGGAGGAACCCGAAGAGCAGCCACCTCCACGCGGTGGGTTCTGGGTGACCAATACAGGTTAGCTGAAAGCTGCAACAATTTTCACCTTGCGCTGTTGCGCGCCGCCTTTTTGCTCGTATCTCGGGAACGGTTCGTCCTACGACCATGATCACGTATACCACTTCGGTAGCAAATGACGTGACAAATAACCTTTGTTTTATACATTTTGCCATGAGATGCGTATTTCAGGCTCTAGGTAGACAATTTCACGATTTTAGGCGAATTTCCGAAATTTCAAGGCCGGAGTTGGGGTTGAAGATGCAATCCGATCTCAAAACAAAAAGTTGCATTGGAATCAGGAAGTACTAAGCCAACTTTTCCGCACTATTAGAAATTCCGAATCGAAAAAAGTCCGAAATCGACCCACCCTAATATGTATGTATGTAAACCAAATACAATACAATATAATAAATCGATATAATATGAAGTGAAAAGGGAGAGCCAAAAACTGAAAGTGCACTTGTTTTGTTGTATTTTGCTTTTTTTGCACTGCTTTCAGTAATTCGCACTCTTTACCTGGTACGTCGGCTGTTTGCCGGCGCTTACGTCCCTTTGACACAGGATGCAGCGGCAGCTCATACCCACTACAGCAGCGGATTGATGGCAGCAGCGAGTGATGGCAGCAGCGAATGATGGTAGCAGCGACTGATGGCAGCAGTGAATGATGGCAGCGAGGTGATGGAGTTGACCTAGCAAAATTGGACACTTGGCGGCACTATACAATATATTTACGGGGTTTGGTAGCGGCACTGGAAGTCGTACGGCACTTTTACACAATGTATATAATTAATTTTAATTTTTTTGCTTTTAGCCGAGGCTATTTCGAACCACTTGGTGTTATTAACGCGAAACACACTGTACCGCACTTTCTCCACGTCACGTATACGCGTATATATGTATGTATGTATATGTAGGTATTCTATTTTATCACTTCCTATGTTCCTTTTTTGAAGATTTGCCGCTGTACATGTCACTTCACTCCACTTTAACGTTGTATATATGTAAGTATTTAAGAACCACTTTTTTATGTATTTCTATATATGTATATATGTATGTGTTTGAATTATTATTTTTCTCTTTTTTTCGTATATGTATGTATATTTGGCCACTGTGTTTAACACTTTTCACATCACTTCTTCTCTTTAATCACTTTATTTTGTGTTTTATGTTTTATAATTATTTTTCCTTTTTTCTGTTTCAGGTATCACTGCACTTGACCACTTTTAGTATATGTACCAATATTATGTATGCATGTGTATTTTTCTTTTGGTATCTTTTTTATTTCTTTATATGATACTTGTATATTTGTTTTATGTTTTGTTTTTTTTTTTTTTTCTTTTTTATGTTTAATTTATTTCCACTTCACTTTCACGAAGGGCCGAAAACGAACGAATTGACAAGCAATTAGCACGAAATTAGTTGAATAAACGAAAACGAAAGTAATGAAATATATACTAAGCTCTCACACTTAGTCCCTTCTCGGGCGCAATGAAAAATCTCAAGCGTTTTTGAGAAGCGATAATAAAACTTGGGAATGGGCGAATTAATTTAAATCCTAATTGCCTGTCACTAAAACGATATAATTGCGAAAGAGATGAAAGACGCGTGCGTTCGATTTCATGTTCAAATTACAATTGAGTTCTTTATTTCTTATTCTAATTGCTAAACCTAAATCTTAAAACTAACGGCTTAAACTAGTGGTATTGTAAATATGTATTACAAGGGCTAAGTAATTATCTTTCGTTAAATATTGTAATAGATTAAGGTAAGTAATAAATGAAGGTAATATAAATGTATATATTATTAAGGTAAGCAATATTTATAAATTCAATTTCATTATTCATTGTAATAATTTAATATTTCATTTTCTTCTATTTAGTTTTAGATTTACAAAGATGTCGCTTGGCGCAACACATAGATTTCATCAAAATTGTTGGCACTACAATCCCAAATCTACTCGCAGTTAGCAGCCCGGTTGTCTTCACGATTTAAAACGATTGGGGAGCGTGTGTCAACACAATTGGTGACGCAAGGGACGCATATATCAACTCAAAGTCAGAAGAACAAGAGTCCTCATAGTTAGAAGAGGAGAAAGCGTGTACACCAGTACAAGGGTTCTCGCAGTCAGAACAGCATGAGGCGCGTATATCAAGGCAGGTCTCCTCACAGTCCGAAGAACAGGAAAAAATTAAGGGTGAAGTGAATGAGATAGATATTAAATAAAGATCCAGAAGATCTGGATTTGCAAAGAGTAAGAATAAAGTGGAGTTCCAACATCACAATGTTTTGTTAACGATTTAGTATATGTCGGATTCTCGTTAAGATTTTCCATATTTGATTGCGCAGATTGTATACGGCGAATACACTTGATCACGCCACTGCCAACTTGAAACTGCTTGCCAGCATTCTAGCATACCGAAAATGTTCTCCAGAAAATGTTGCAACGAACATACTTGTATCTCTGTCTCTCGCGGTGGCTCAAGCATACACGCACAACAATCGTAGAGCGTATCTCTCTCTCAAACCTCTAACTTCACGCAAGATTTCTCTCTCATATTCGCATCGAACTATCCTGACCATCTGGCGAATAGATGGAACAAAGCGTACAAACAAACAACCTTTAGAGTGCAGAGTATTTGATTTAATTCTTTTACACTGATTACCATAATTTAAGATCCGTCATATATGTACATACATATAAGGGCTATCGGACTGTGTAGTATACACAGTCCTAGTTAGGGTCAGAGAAAAAGAGATGCCCAACTCTCCTGTCTCTGGAAATGTGAGAACCGCTTACTTTGACAATTGACTGGATCTAGTAGGTTTTGACGTTTTGCATTTGGAATGACTGGAACGGCCAGATCGAAATTATAACAAAACAAGTAAGGAAGGGCTAATTTCGGGTGTCACCGAACATTTCATACTCTCGCATGATAAAGTGATAATCGAGATTTCATTATCCGTCATTTACATATTTTTTTTATTTTGCTGTAAAATTAATTAGAATTAAATTCTGAGAGATTTACCGATATTTTCGGTGAAAAATTAGGTTAGGCTAGGTTAGGGAACACAAGGGATACCTCAGCTCAAATACCGTATTTGTGTAAAGTTTTATTCCGCTACGATCATTGGTTCCTAATGTATATATTATACAGAGAACATCAGATGGAATTCAAAATAGTGTTATATTGGAAGAAGGCGTGGTTGTGAACCGATTTCACCCATATTTCGTACATGTCATCAGGGTGTCAAGAAAATATTATATACCGAATTTCATTGAAATCGGTCGAGTAGTTCCTGAGAAATGGTTTTTGGTCCATAGGAGGGCGACGCCACGCCCATTTTCAATTAAAAAAAAGGCCTGGGTGTAGCTTCCTTCGGCCATTTCTTCCGTAAAATTTAGTGTTTCTGACGTGTTTTGTTAGTCGGTTAACGCACTTTTAGTGATTTTCAACATAACCTTTGTATGGGAGGTGGGCGTGGTTATTATCCGATTTCTTCAATTTTTAAACTGTATATGGAAATGCCTGAAGGAAACGACTCTATAGAGTTTGGTTGACATAGCTATAGTAGTTTCCGAGATATGTACAAAAAACTTAGTAGGGGGCGGGGTCACGCCCACTCTTCCAAAAAAATTACGTCCAAATATGCCCCTCCCTAATGCGATCTTTTCACTTCAATATCTTTATTTATGGCTTAGTTATGACTCTTTATAGGTTTTCGGTTTCCGCCATTTTGTGGGCGTGGCAGTGGGCCGATTTTGCCCATCTTCGAACTTAACCTTCTTATGGAGCCAAGAAAAACGTGTACCAAGTTTCATCATGATATCTCAATTTTTACTCAAGTTACAACTTGCACGGACGGACGGACGGACAGACAGACATCCGGATTTTAACTCTACTCGTCGCCCTGATCACTTTGGTATATATAACCCTATATCTGACTCTTTTAGTTTTAGGACTTACAAACAACCGTTATGTGAACAAAACTATAATACTCTCCTTAGCAACTTTGTTGCGAGAGTATAAATATATGCGAACGGAGAGATTTGTTGCCGCCGTTCAAGATCGCTAATAAAAAATGTAATACAATCAAAATTAAAAAAAAAAAATCGAAATTTATATGTATTTGATGTAACGCTTTGTGGTGTGATGGATAGTTGCATTAATTTTCAATTAAAAGAGCTAACAGGTTTAATTCATTCTAAGTATTGAAAGTTCAAAAGTCAGTTGTTTTAATATACCATAACATCATAAAAAAAAATTTAATAGTTTCGCGGTATATTGGAAGATATTTAAAAAAAAAAATTAATTGGAATATATGATGAGTGTTTTAATTTAAATGGCCAAAAATCATTATCTTGCTCGATCTGTCTACAATGGAAAATTATATGAAAACGCTCTCACACTGGTATAAGTTGGTTATCCCTTTATCCTTGGTTAGTGTGATACCATCAAAGATAAAGAGATCTCCAATTCTCCTGTTACTGGAAATGTGAGAACCGCTCACCTACCGAACTTTGACAATTAACTGGATTGGGTAGATTTTGACGTTTTGCAATTGGAATGACTGGAACGGCCAAAATGAAATTATACCAAAAATATATGTGAACGGAGGAATTTATGCCTCCGTTCAAGATCGCTAATAAATATTAAAACAATGAAAATTACAGAAAATGCGTATTTAAATATATTCATGAAACGTTTTGCATAGTAGTTAAAAGTCCAATATATAATAATTTCCAATCGGAATAAGTGTTGGTGTTTTAATTTAAATACCCAAAAATTCTTATTTTGTTCGATCTGGCCATAATGAAAAATGTTATAAAAAACGCTTATTTTGAGGCTCTCTCACACTGGAATAAGTTAGTCATCCCATTATCCCTAGATACCGTGTTAAGAGCAAATGAGACATAACAAGAGTTGTTAATTCGGATAATGAGTGGTAAAGCGTTAAGTTGTTGGAATTAGAAATTAAATTGTGACCTTTTCTAACAGTCCACTGAGCGAACTCAAGAGTGAGTTACAAGGAAGGCGATTTATTGAGAAATACGTTACAATAGCTATAACATAGCTAACTTATTTGAAACTCGATGTGTTTTAAGGATAAAATGGCTTTATTTAATAAATATTATTACTATTATATGTTGTTTAAATTAGTTAAGCATCTACCCACTCTACACGGTAAAACTGGCGCATCCTAATTAGTGATGAGCGATATTTCACTACCGGTGATTTTTTCACAGTGATTGAAAAATCGCAAATCGCAACTGCGATCACATTTTATAAATAGCAGTTCGGTTCTATAAACTGCGATTGCGATCGCAGTTCGAACCTGTGAATTGCGATCGCAGTTCGAACCTGCGAATTGCGATTGCGATAGCAGTTCACAATAAATTGGTGAAACTGTGATTTTTTAATAGTACAGTACATGCGATCACAATAGCAAATAGCAGAAAAGTAGCAGCTTTCTTCAGGGTATTGTATATATGTATGCATATATGCGTATATGCTATTTTTCGTCATAGCGGTTTGAAGTTTTGAGTATAACGTTCTTATAATTTTTAATAATGGCAGGAAATTTATCAAGGAAAAGAAGTGAAGTATGGCAGATGTTTGAAGTAGTAGATGAAATATATGCAAAATGCAATATTTGCAAAACAAAAATTTCATATAAAACATCTTTAACAACCAGAAGTTTCAACTACTAATGGAATATTTTAATTTAATATAATTAAAATTTTAATTTTACTTATTTGAAAGCTTTTTTAAAAATTAGCTTAGAGTACAAATTGAAACTGTTTTCATGGTAAAGGGTGGTACGCAGCTCTTAAGTAATTGCTCAAGAAAAAAAATACATTATTTCTCAAGTAATTTTGACGGCTGGTTACGCATTGTGAATGATTCACATTAGAAGAGCAAGAGAGAATAAACAAAGAAAATAAACTTTGTGCGTAATATGTATGTATGTATGCATATGTATGGTAACATAAATATTTTCATTGAGATTTAAGGAATGTTGTTGATGATTGGTAGGTTTTATACAACATTTCAAAATGGAATATATCTATTTCATAATGATGATTTCAACTAATTTAGAATGAATTTGACGATTACATCGAATTTCCTTCAAGAAACAATTGTTGATTTGATGTTTCTTCGCAAAACCAGGTTTGCCATATTCACATTTTATTGAAAAAAAGTATTAAAAAATAGTACTAGATTTCTTGAGAGCTGCGTACTAGCACAAGTAACTTTATCGCAGGAAAGCTTCTTGATCGTTTCTTAAGCGTTTTTTTATATGAAGTTTTTACGTTTCTTGAGAGCTGCGTACTAAGCTTAATATATACATATATAGAATAAATATTTAAATTAAGTTTTTAATAACACTTAGTAATAAAAAATATGAATTTTAATAAAAATTGAGTTACTTTTACTGTTTTATATTTATTTATTCTTTTGTTAAGACTTGTATTCGGCCAAACACTGTCAAATCGGCAGAATCTGCCGCTACAACAACAACTACAAAAGGTCTCCGTTTGAACGTCGACCTAATTGCGATCGCAATAGCAATATAAAATCACAATGATTTAAAAATAGCAATCATTGAAATCACAGTGATTTAAAAATCGCAATATCGCTCATCTCTAATCCTAATAAAACAGCTTAATTCACCAGAGCTGATGACACTAAAATACAACTTACCACATCAGTAAACCAACCCACTCAACAAAAAGGATGGACAAGGGAAAAGCAGACACAATTCGTTCTTCACAACACATTCGCTGGGTCGGAATAGGATTCTCGCCGCCCCGTTTGTCGACACTTATTTTAATAAAATTAAATTGTATAACATTTATAAATATAAAAATTATAATTCCTTTAATCAAATTGTAAAATACAAACAAAATTTGTTTATATCAAACCTAAATTGTGTATACTTTTATTCATATGTATTTCGCATTATTTTATATCTTATGTATATTATGTTTCTGTTTCTTATAATCAAATTTAAATATAGACTCAAATGAATGATTTGATTTTTTAGTTGTAAATATTATGTATTACTGTTATTTATGCATGTATGTATTTATCCGTAAATAACTATCGCTTTGGTTTTTATTTTATTTTTTTTTTCAAATAAATTTGTAATGTGCGATATAGGCCTACTAAGGAACCGAACACCAAAGAATTGCGGGTATTAGTAAAAACAAAATCCTTCCATTATTGTATTACAATGTATTATTATAGTTAAATATATGGGGAAATTTTAGTATACCATCCCACGATGTTAGGGTTAAAATGAAAATGGTTGGATAGAGGAGAATCTCCTTTTTTCGTTATATGCACAATTTGCCTTTTGTTATTGTGCATACTACTGTGATCAAATTGAAAGGTGAATTTTGTCCATTTCATTTCCTTCAAAGTAATCTCCTTTCGCTGCAATATACTTATGGCAACGAATTTTCCAGTCATCATAGCACTTGGAAAAATCATCCGTCGCGATGGCCATCAGAGGCTTCTTCGATTCAGCTTTTATATCCTGTGGTGGTGGTCATGTGAATTCGCTGAATAGCCAGACGTTACACGAAGATAAATCAGGCGAATGGGGAGGTTGCGGCACGATATTAGTTGAAAATAATCAATGCGGTATGAGATGGTGCATTATTGCACTTCTTTGTTCAATAAATTCAGACATAGTAAAAATTTAAGAATTCACTTTTAGAGCCTCACAAATCGACGCATATCTCAAATACTACTCAATATTTTTACGTGAAATTTAGCATAGATGTCACTAACAGTACTACCAACTTACAGAAAAAAATTACCGATTCGAAAAACAAGCGAAGTACACATCAGAAATTCACCTTTCATTTTGATCACAGTAGTATAACCAAAATGGAGGATGGAGTCATGTGTAGAAGTTCACGCAAGTGAGGAAAGTTCTCTGATCGCCATTCACTTGGGAGTGGCCAGAAACGATTCTTTTACATATGACTCAAGCAGCTCACGACTTCCGGTCTTTGACAGAGTATCCTCTGGGTAGCCTAAAAACATCCGTTTGAAGGCGAGCTAAAGTGAGAAGGCGAAACATCCCCTGCATAGGGTTGTGCGCTGGGTTTGGGACCCGCCACGTAAAAAACACCCCCCATGAAAAGGAAAAAACAGCCTCGGATGAGAGACCCCATGACGACCATGGCAAACGAAATAAGGACTATGATTTGAGGGCATGCACCTGGAATATCCGGTCCCTTAATTGGGAAGGTGCCGCTGCCCAGCTGGTAGATGTCCTCGTAAAGATAAAGGCTGACATCACCGCCGTCCAAGAAATGCGATGGACGGGGCAAGGACAGAGACGAGTAGGTCCTTGTGACATTTAATACAGTGGCCATATAAAGGAGCGCAAGTTTGGTGTTGGATTCGTGGTGGGAGAGAGACTCCGTCGCCGAGTACTATCATTCACTCCGGAGAATGAACGTCTAGCCACAATCCGCATCAAAGCGAGGTTCTTCAACATATCGCTGATTTGCGCCCACGCCCCGACGGAAGAGAAGGACGATGTGACCAAAGATGCTTTTTATGAGTGCTTGGAGCGCACTTATGAGAGATGCCCCCGCCACGATGTCAAAATCGTGCTTGGCGACTTCAACGTCAGGGTGGGCAAATAAGGTATATTTGGCACTACGGTCGGTAAATTCAGCCTCCACGAAGAAACATCCCCAAATGGGTTGGGGCTGATCGACTTCGCCGGGGCCCGAAATATGGTTATCTGTAGTACTAGATTTCAGCATAAGAAGATACATCAAGCTACCTGGCTGTCTCCGGATCGAAAAACCACCAACCAGATCGATCATGTTGTGATAGACGGAAGACACGTCTCCAGTGTTTTAGATGTGCGTGCGCTCCGAGGTCCTAACATCGACTCAGACCGCTATATTGTTGCAGCCAAAATTCGCACCCGCCTCTGTGCAGCAAAAAACGCACGCCAACAGACACAAGGAAGGTTCGACGTCGAGAAGCTGCAATCAGAACAGACAGCCGAAAGATTTTCCACTCGGCTTGCACTCCTGTGAGAGCACTCGTCAACAACTCGGTATAAGGGAACTGTGGGACGGTATTTCAAACTCCTTACGTACAGCTGCAACCGAAACCATTGGTTTTCGGAAAGTGCAAAAGAACAGCTGGTACGACGAGGAGTGCCGTGTCGCAGCGGAGAGAAAACAGGCTGCCTACCTCGCAACGTTACGATCGACCACAACACGTGCGGGATGGGATAGATACCGAGAGTTGAAGAGGGAAGCGAGACGCATTTGTAGACAGAAAAAGAAAGAGGCCGAAATGCGTGAGTACGAAGAGCTTGATAAGCCGGCCGACAGGGGTAATGCTCGAAAAGATGCGGCGACTTACAGAAGGTTTCAAGACCGGAGCATACTCTTGTAGAACCCCCCAAGATGATCTAGCCACCGATGCCCAGAGCATACTTAAATTATGGAGGGAACACTTCTCCAGCCTGCTGAATGGCAGTGAACGCACAACACCAGGGAAGGCGAACCCGATACCCCAATCGATGACGATGGAGCAGACGTTCCATTGCCCGACCATGAAGAAGCTCGAATAGCAATTGCCCGACTGAAAAACAACAAAGCGGCAGGGGCCGATGGATTGCCGGCCGAGCTATGCAAACACGGCGGCGAAGAACTGATAAGGAGCATGCATCAGCTTCTTTGCAAAACATGGTCGGATGAAAGCATGCCCAACGATTGGAATTTAAGTGTGCAATATGCAAAAAGGAGACCTCACAATCTGCGCCCACTACCGTGGGATAAGCCTCCTCAACATCGCGTACAAGGTTCTATCGAGCGTATTGTGTGAAAGATTAAAGCCCACCGTCAACAAACTGATTGGACCTTATCAGTGTGGCTTCAGACCTGGTAAATCAACAACCGACCAGATATTCACCATCCGCCAAATCTTGGAAAAGACCCGTAAGAAGAGAATCGACACTCACCACCTCTTCGGCGATTTCAAAGCTGCTTTCGACAGCACGAAGAGAAGGTGCTTTTAGGCCGCGATGTCTGAATTTTGTATCCCCGCAAAACTAATACGGCTGTGTAAACTGACGTTGAGCAACACGAAAAGCTCCGTCAGGATCGGGAAGGACCTCTCCGAGCCGTTCGATACCAAACGAGGTTTCAGACAAGGCGACTCCCTATCGTGCGACTTTTTAAATCTGCTGCTGGAGAAAATTATTAGAGCTGCAGAACTAAATCGAGCAGGTACAATCTTTAATAAGAGTGTACAGCTGCTGGCGTATGCCGATGATATTGATATCATCGGTCTCAACACCCGCGCCGTTAGTTCTGTGAACGAGGGCAAGACGAAATATCTCCTGTCATCAAACAAACAGTCGTCGCACTCGCGGCTTGGCCCTCACGTCACTGTTGACAGTCATAACTTTGAAGTTGTAGATAATTTCGTCTATTTAGGAACCAGCGTTAACACCACCAACAATGTCAGCCTGGAAATCCAACGCAGGATTACTCTTGCCAACAGGTGCTACTTCCACTCCGTTGGAAGGACCAAGTGGAGAAGGACCTGGCTTCGCTTGGAATATCCAATTGGCGCCACGTAGCGAAGAGAAGAAACGACTGGTGCGCTGTTGTTGACTCGGCTATAATCGCGTAAGCGGTGTCTACGCCAGTAAAGAAGAAGAAGAAGATAATATATTAATAGAGGTAAGTTACATATATATTATTTCGCGTATATTTTTTTTATTTTTGGCATTGGCGGCCTTCGGTTGGGCCCAAAAAATAACCCTGGTCGATCCAACGCCAGTGTATTCATAGTTCTTTTGTGCCGAACAATTTTTGATACTGCGGGCTTTCAAAGAAATAATAAAAAAGTTGATAAACAGAAATTTTGTTATGATTTTTTCACGACACAAATGGGGCAACACTAATATTTGTTATAAAAGTAAACACAGAAATCTTTTCAAACTGTAGGTGCCTAAAATAGCTTTTAGAGCACTGCTGACAGTCCTAACTACGAAGTCGTACATAATTTCGTCTATCTTGGAACCAGTACTAACAGCAACAACAATGTCAGCCTCGAAATTCAACGCAGAATAACTCTTGCCAACTGGTGCTATTTCGGACTGATTAGGCAATTGAGAAGTAAAGTCCTCGACAACATATAATGAGTCGACGATACGAGTTTTCGAGAAAAAACCGGATGGACGAAAACACTCCAGCTCTGAAAGTATTCGACACAGTACCCGCCGGGGGAAACAGACCAGGTGTCTACACGATGCGGTGATGGTGAGATGGTATACTAAAGTCGACCCAAATAAATATTTTGAGATTAATAACATTATTCTTGCTAATTTACATGTATTTATGAATAATTAATCAATTGTCTAATTTTTTTTAACTGGGTAACATTCTGATGTTCGTATTTATCTTGAAAAATGGCAATGTCGAAAAATTGTCTTGATGCGATGATGCAAACCATTGACAATACCGCCCTACGGTTTTCAATGAAAGCAGAAGTGAATTTTATTCGCTTCATCAATTATTTAACACTATGGACCATAATGAAAAGGTGAAAGCTTGATTCACTTACCAATCGAGTAGTCGCTTGCCAAAGGCACAAGTATAAATGTCTAATCGCTTTAACTTGCAAGTTTAGTTGTCTCATGCATCTGTAAGAGATTGGTGTAAATAAAGTACGTGTCTTCATATATGTATATGCGTACATACATATATGGAATAGTGTCCGGAAGTGAATTGTGTAAAATAATAACGGACTTTGCCTATTTTTGGAAAAAGTGTACAAGTTCTGCACGAAACAGGCTTAAAATATTGTTCTATTATGGTAACGACCCAGTAAATATTTTGAAACGAAAAAGTGCAGCAAATTATATTACAACCAAGGTCGAATTTCAACAATAGTGTTCAAACCATTGACAATCAAATTTGTGATGATGTTAATGACACTGTGATAGCTAATAACATGCATTTGCGAAACACAATAGTTACTCTAAATTCCTGCAGATTCACTACGCAGCTGCGACATTCATTGTTGATGGTGTTTATTTTGCTAACCAGTTTGAATGCCAAACAATTTGGTAATTTCTCTACTAATATAACATTTGAGGAAGGCATCATATCCATTTGCAAAACTCGCTTACATACATATGTATGTTCACTTTTGTTCATTTTCACTGGTTTTAAACCGTACATTCGAAAGTGTACAAAGGTTTGTACATACATATGTACATATGCATATATGTACATACATATGTATGCATTCGTTTGGTTAACCGTAATTACGAACATAATTTAAATACATTTTGTTCGCATTTACACGAGTTTGATTTGTTATTTGATAATTCTTTTACGCAATATGATTTCTTTCACCACCGACTGCTGTTACCTAACTGTACAAGTAATTTCTAATCGAACAATCTAATTATTTAGTCGTTTAATTCAAACACTACTTAAAACAATTTTTAATTATTGTGCTAAACCCATCAAAGTCAACTATGCTTAATAACCAAAAAAAAAATATCCCCTATAAACAAAGCTTTTAAAAAAATAGCACTATTGCCAAATGTTGTAAATCAACGTTCTCGGACAAGTCATGTGCTCGGAGTACTTTACCAGAGAACGTTTATAATAGAGAAGATTCAGGGCGCGGAGACTGTAAAAATATTTTTTGCTAACTCGGTCGAGATAGAGGAGTTTCACCACTGCCAGCTGGGCAGGAAAAATTTTAACATTTTCGCTTGAACAGAGCTGAGCGTGAAATAAAAAATGAATACATTTGAATTAAATTACTTTTTCAAAACAATATTCGTAGTTAATGTGAAAATATATCCTATTTTTTACATATTTTTTGTATTTGATATATTCATACTTATGTGTATACAATGGCGTAACTACAACATTGGGCGCCCGGGGATGTTCTGCCGCCCCCTTTATCTACCTACCTTGAAGCAGCTGCACGACTACATAACTGTGTCCATAAGAACGTGTGTATTTTAATATTTGACAGATGTCACTTGCAGTCTGTCGCGCTCTACTTGTTCAGCACATCACATTTAAAAACACACGGAAATTCAATTTAATTATCCAAAATTACTATATTCATTGCACATTCGAAACACAGATTTCATAGAAATTTTTCACAAATTCACAAACACTTTTTGCACTATTTAATGTTTTTCTCTCGCCGTTCGAGGTCCGTTCCACTGTTTGGAAAACTAAATGTTATTCCTCCCTCGTTACAGCCAACAATACACTTTCTCCAACTGCTGGTTGTTTTCGGCATTTTATCTGCAAAATAAATAAAAAAGTATTAAATAAATGCAAGTTTATTTAATAAAAGTTAAAATATACTCACATCTTTCAATTTACGTGCTGTTGCGCCTTCCCATGGTTCAACGTTGAGGATCAGTCGAAATGTCTACCGCTCGTTTTCGCTTTTTTCCTAGCGCTTTTGCCAGTGATTCACCGTCTCTTCCCTTGCAAATTCTTTTGGCGTATTATGCGGTAACCTGTCATTTGTAAGATATTGAATTTCTTTGGCCATGAGGTCTAAATTGTGTAGGTCCGAAACTATTAGGGCAGCATCTTCCGATACTGTGCGGAACGCAGAGCATACTCTTAGCGCGCAAGTGGCATATATAGAAAAAAGGGCTTTTCCCCATATCTGGGCGCCGTACAGCGCGACTGACTGTAATACACCAGCTAATAGTCGTCTTCTATTTTGCTTTGACCAGCGGGTTTTTAGCATTAACCGGGTCAAGGCTATGCACACTTTTGTCGCTTTGCCGCATGTGTACGCTAAATGTTCCTTAAAGGACATCCTAGCATGAAGAATAATTCCCAAGTATTTAATTGCGGGTTGTGTAGTGATGCTTACCCCCTTTATACTGAACGTAGTAAGTTCCCGAACTTTTCTGCCAGTAATGAGTACCGCCTCGGTCTTGCTCTCCGTTAGGTTGAGTCCGTTAGTTTCAAGCCAATCGCTTATTAATGCTATTGTCCTGTTGGTAATCGTAACTATATCGTGTATGTGCTTCGATATAACCACCACGGCGATATCATCTGCGAACCCAATGATGTGTACGTCTTTAGGTACCTTCAGTCGCAGTACTCCATCGAACATGATGCCCAAGTACAGATCCCTGGTGTACACCACCGGTGACTTTATATTTTTTGGAGCCTCCGTTGGTGTTGTAGCTCAAAGTTTTTTCCTCGAAATAAGTAGCTTACTATAACGTTGTAAAAGTATAGAGGCACAGAGAAGCTTTTTAGTGCACTCAATATACTATGCCAGGATGCCGAGTTAAAGGCATTCTTTACATCCAGCGTTACAACCATACAGTACTGTATTCTGCCTCCTTTCCATCTCTTCCCACTTATAGCCTGTTCAGCCAGGGTCTTTACTAGGGTCACCGCTGCAGTTGTGGATCTTGCCTTCCTGAATCCGAATTGGTTTGGGGATAGTCCACCGGCATCTTCAATTGCCTTATTTAGCTGTTGGATCCGCTCCAAAACCTTTCCAGCGGAGTCTAACATGAAGAGGGTCCGAAAGTGGGACGGTTCTGTCATTGGTTTATTAGGTTTCGGCAGTAATATCAGATATTGCCTTTTTCAAATGGTGGGAAAGCGGCCTTTTTGGATGCATATATTATACATTGTTCGATAAGGGTCTATGTTTCTGGCAATCGTCGTTTTTAGCGCTACATTCGGAATTCCATCTGGTCCGGGGGCTTTGGATGGGTTTAATCGTTTGCATGCTTCTCGGACTTCTTCATTCGAAACAGCCGATATATCCTGGATTTGTGGAACTCTCACTATCTCGTGATGTAGTGGGGGTCGGGTAGGGAAAAGTACCGAAACGTTTCTCTCAATTATTGAGGTGGAGATTGGCATTTGTCCGGCAGTGCGGAGTTTTCCCATTACCGTTTTACAAGCGAGTCCCCAAGCGTTATTTTCAACATCGTCGCACAGTTTAAGAAAACATTCCTGTTTACTTTTTTTAATTGCCTGTTTAGCAAGTTTCCTTTGTTCTTGAAGTGTTTTTGGACGGTGGTGTATTCAGATGTACCACGTGATCTTTGGTACAAGCGTCTTGCTTGCTGGCATTACTTACGTAATCTTGCGATTGTCCCGCACCACCAATATACTGGGGGGCGGTGTTTGCGTCGTGATACCTTGGACATTGAAGCGTCGCATGCGCTCTTAACAGAACTCATAATCGAGCGAGCAGCTTTGTAAGCCGACAACAGATTGTCGGGAAGGGTAGTTAGTCTTAAGGCTTCTTCAAAGAGGTCTGGGTCGAATGTTTTGAGTCGCCAGTTCCTTTTTTTTGGGTCGATAAACCCTGCCATGCGTGTGTAGTATTTATCTCGAATATATGTAGTTGCGTAGTGATGGCTAAAAGTGTAATAGTCGCTGATTTTTCAGTGAGATCTGCGAATTAACAAATGTTAAATCAATCACCGATTGTCGGCCACCTTTGTTAAATGTGCATTGATTGCCTACATTTAAAACCTCCAGATCAAGAGAGCAAAGGCTTATAGTAAGGTTTTTCCTCTGCTGTTGGTTCTTTTGTATCCCCATGGGATAGCCCAGGCATTAAAATCACCAGCTATTATCACTTTGGTTTTGCATCTGGCATCGACCACTAGGTTGTCGATAATACGCCTGTATTCTTCGTCGCTAGGCAAGGAGGTAAGTAGTGCTGTATATATTAATATTATTGATAGTTGCACGAACAAAACCATCTGAAGAGAAAGGCGATTCCAGCTGCTTCTTTCGAGTGTCACTTATCCAGGTTACGCATTGTCCGATTTTGTATGGTTCGCTTAGTAGAAACACACCAATTTGATTTGCGGCAACTGACTGTTTTAATAAGTCGTGTGCCGCTTGGCAATGGTTTGCGTTCAGTTGTAAGAACCTCATGTGACATGTCGAGCTGCTTTCTTGTATATAGGGCACTTGACGCTTCCAGTAAAGTGCTGAATTTCTTTTGTACTGGATTTCAAACAGATCAAACATTTTGGTTTGTTATTGCAGTCCTTTGCCTGGTGCTCCCCTTCGCCACATCTCCTGCAGAGTCTGAACCTGTCCTCATTTGTGCAGGTTTTTGCAGTGTGTCCGTAGTCGAGACGTCAGTTCACGTTTCCCAATTCTCTCTGTAGAGCATAAAGGACTTCTTCCTTGCTTGTGACTTCATCAAGGTCTTTGCACACCTGTTGGCAGGTCGGCTGCGCTGGCTTTATTAGTTGCCATTGTGATGTTATTTGATGGAGTCACATCGTGCGAATTATGTATGTAAACATGTCTACAAAAATTATGTTTATAAACATTGTATATTATGTTACACTTAAGTTGCTGACAACATTTTCCTATTTTCTTTAAGCTATTTATTCTTATTACAATAACTGTTACGATTCCCTCGAACTAAAAATTACAATAAAACATTAAGTATTGATCACTCTTCGGAATCGGATGTTTTAATATACATAACTGGCGCAGTCGAAAAAAAAGAACCGAAAAAGAAAAGAATCACAAAAATACAAAAATATATTTAAATATATTTACAAGTGTATTATTAATTGTTATATATACAGTGAGACTAGCTATTAAAGAAAAAACAATAAAGTGTGGGGATTTAAAAGTAAAGAAAAATTATTGTATTTTATCCCTCAGGAAAAAACACTAGAACGTGACTTTTTTGGTGATTTCCATCATACATATGTAAGTGTGAAAATGTGAAACCAGAGAAATAAAAAAATAGAATAAAAGAAAATAAAATAAAATTAAAATTAAATAAAATAAATTAAGACTACTACCTTAAACTAAAAGAGTCCCGTAATCAAGTATCGGTAAAACCTGCAAAAGAAGCCACCGATTTCCCGCCAAAACTTATTTTTTGCGAAACATACATACATATGTGCTAACAAATACCGGTTTTGTGTGTGCAAAAAAAAAATATAGGAGAACGAACAAAGTGTAAAATAATATATAGAGAACAATTGAACTGACACAAATTTATCATGGCAACGAGCAACGGTGCTTTAACATTTACATTAAATGAGATAATTAAAGATGCACATTGCATTCGCGAATATAAAGGAGACAACTCATGCGCTCTTACTTCGTTCTTAAGAGAAGTGGACATGGTCTTAACGTTTTTTCCAACGGATTCGCCAGAGAAAACCTACGTGTTTCATCGTATTATAATCAATAAGATTCAAGGTGAAGCTTTGCACGTCGTTCGAACTCTTGGCCCCTCACCAACATGGATGGAAGTAAGAGATATTCTTATACGAAACTTTGGTATAAAAAATCTTATAATCAGTTGTATCAAGAGGCATTTATGCTAGTAAATAAAAATGATATTGTTAATTATTATTTAGCTCTAAGAGATATTTTATGCAAACTAAATGAGAAATTTGAGTACGATGACGAAAAGCCTATTGGATTTAGCCCAAAACATGTTGAAAAAATTATATTAAGAACATTTTTAAACAATATTGATGTTAATTTGGCTTCAGTCGTCATTAATAAAAATATTAACTCTTTAAGAGAAGCTTATAATTTATTAGAAACAGAAGGACTTATTAGAAATCATATCATAGAAAATAAGCCTACATATAACAGAAACGAAAGACCATATCATACTTACCAAAATTAAAACAACTTTGCGAACTATAGTAGAAATGAAAATCATAATGAAAGTTATAATCGTTTGCCAAGTTTTAATCGTAATCACAACCAAACGAAACAATTTGTAAGACAAAATAAATTGGAGCAACCAAATTCAAATATAATTGAAGCAAACAGAAGTTATAACAATAGTTTTAGAAACCGTAACTTTGCGTTACCACAAAGTAGTACGCTTTCGAAAATGGATGTAGATCACGTACAGGTAAATACCGCAGATGCTAATTTTGATCAAGGAACAAATGTAGAAGGATTTGAACGTTTCAATAATTATCAACAGTATTCTAATCATAGCAACTTTCAATATAACGAAAATGATCACGAAATAAATTTTCATACAATTGCCTTAAAACGCCACTTCCCTTAATTGAGATTACAATTAAGCATGATAAATTAATTGCTTTAGTTGATACTGGATCCACAACTTCTCTTTTAAACAAAGACAAATTGTTGCAATATGAAAGAATACCTTTACATAGCCCAATTTTATTTTCTTCCCTTAATTCAAAATCAAATATTTATCATGAAATCATAACCGACTTACCAACTGAGTTCAAAGAAAATGCCACTATGTCATGGAAATTAACAGATTTTAGAGATACGATAAACAATTCGACACAATAATAGGGCAAAATATATTAAAACCTCTTCAAGCTGTAATTGATATGAGTAAAGAAGTAGTTATTATTAACCATAGTGTATTAAAATTTCTTCCTAATTTTCCATACAATAGGTACGAAATTTACCAACTAGAGCCAACATGCCTAGGGAAAAATGTAATGGATAACCTGTTTAGTGACCTAAATATCGAGGAGTCAGCTGCACTAAAGACCATTCTTAACGATTTTCAGGATTTAATATTTATGGAGGGTGAAGTATTAAGTAATACTAATTGTGTAGAGCACAAAATTAAAACCGTGTCTGAAAAACCAGTTTACTGTAAAATGTACAGATACCCCCATATACATGAGAAGGAAATTTATAGACAAATAGATGAAATGCTACGTCAAGGCATCATTAGAGAAAGTGCATCACCTTATAATCCACCTTTGTGGATAGTGCCCAAAAAGAAAGATAGTTCAGGGGTGGATAAGTGGAGAATAGTAATAGATTACCGAAAGTTAAATCAAATAACAGTAGAAGACAAATTCCCTATTCCTAATATTGAAAGTATATTAGATAAACTAGGCCGAGCTCAATATTTCTCCACAATAGATTTGGCAAAGGATTTTCACCAAATCCTCGTTAAAGAGGAAGATCGGTCGAAAACGGCATTTTCCACCCCACATGGTCACTACGAATTTACGCGAATGCCTTTTGGGCTCAAAAATGCACCGGCCACATTTCAGCGTCTAATTAATACAGTTTTGAAAAACGATATTAATAAAAGGTGTGTCGTCTACCTTGACGATATTTTAATATTCTCCACAAGTTTACAAGAGGATGTCGTTGACATTAAGCATATTCTTAACAAATTGAGGTATTCAAATTTAAAAATTCAAATTAATAAGTGCAAATTTTTTGCAAAAGAAACTCCTTTCTTAGGCCACATACTCACCCCAGAAGGAGTGAAACCCAATCCGGCAAAAGTTGATTGCAACTACCAAAAAATGTCAAGCAGATTAAATCTTTTGTAAGTGTTACCGGATATTATAGAAAATTTATTCGCGACTACTCAAAGGTAGCTTATCCACTAATAAAGTTTTTAAAAAAGGATGCTAAAATCAATCCTAATGATCCAAATTTCATCACTGCTTTCGAAAAACTTAAAACAATAATAACTGAAGCTCCCGTACTCAAGTACCCCGATTTTAAAAAACGTTTCCAACTGATAACAGACGCTAGCAACTATGCCCTGGGTGCAGTTTTGCAGCAAGACAATCATCCAATTTGCTTCGCTAGTAGAACCCTAAATAACCATGAAAACAATTATTCTGCCACTGAAAAAGAGTTATCAGCAATTGTTTGGGCTACTGGTTATTTTCGACCTTATTTATTTGGTGTTAAATTTGATATTCTTTCTGACCATCAACCACTGCGATGGCTTTTTGTCAAATCACATGTAAAAGATCTAAATCTAAGATTGTATAGGTGGCTCATTAAACTTAGCGAATTTAATATTAACCTTAACTATATAAAGGGTCAAGATAATCATGTTGCAGACTTTTTGAGTAGAATTAGATGCGATAAAATACATACACTTATTCCATCAACTGAACAAGCTGATTCTCTATATAATAATACCGATGATCATGAGACGAGACATTCTCAGGAGGAAGACACTCATAATCATATTGGCATTCTTAACACAGTTGTTAATCGATTTAAAACGCAAATAATTCTTACATATGATAAAATCAAAGACTTTGAATATAAACATAACAAAAAGAAAATATTTATTAATTCAGCTGACTTAGAAACAAATTTCGAACATTTATTAACAGAACATATAGGTACTGGAAAAGTAGGTATATTTACTGCATTAGACGATCATAAATACAATATTTTACAACAAAAAATAATAGACTTATTCGAAGGGAACGAAAATATGAAATTTGTAAGATGTTCGTATAATGCAAAAGAAATATAAAGTGAAGACCAAGTTTATAGAGAGATCAAAAGATACCATAAGAATGAAACGGGGCATGCAGGGATAAATGAAAATTATGAAGTTTTAAACCTGAACCGGCTGATATATTTCCCTAAACTTAAAGAATGCATACAGAAGTTTATAAATAATTGCGATATTTGTAGCAGATGTAAATACGACCGCAACCCTATTAAAGAAAAGTTTAAATTTACAGATATTCCGACGGACACAAAGCAAATAGTACATATGGATATGTATACAAATTCCAAATGCAATTTCTTTACCTTTATAGACCGTTTTTCGAAATTTGCAACTGCTTTCTATCTGGAAGATAGCAATAATCAAACGATAATTGAAAAAATACGACTTTACAAATCCCAAAGAGGAAATTTTTATAAAATTATAACTGATAATGAGTTCAAGAGCGTTAATATAAAAGATTTTCTTAAAACTGAAAACATAGATTTACATTTTGTTAAGCCAAATAACCACACAGGCAATAGTGATATTGAGCGACTCCACAGTACATTAACGGAAAAAATAAGAATTTTGTATATTGAAAATAAAGAATTAAACATAAAAGATAAAATGAGTAAGGCTGTAGAATTTTATAATAAGAGTTATCATTCTGTTACAAGATATAAACCAATCGATGTTGAATATGGGAATTGTAATAAAAAAATTATTTATGAAAATATTTTGAAATTTAAAACAAATTATCTTAAAAGAAATAAAAAGAGAGAAATATTTATGGATAGTAGGAAAGAAGGAGACATCAAAAATTATAAATCTTTACGACATAAAAACGAACCTAAGTTTAGATTTAATAATTTACAGAATGTTCATAGTTCAAACATAAAAAGACAATTGAAATTTGAAGGAAAACATCAAAATCTCATTTAAATTTATTTAAAATTAGTATTAAACTCAGGAGAGTTTTAAATTTAAGCGATGGAGAAATTATGTATGTAAACATGTCTACAAAAATTATGTTTATAAACATTGTATATTATGTTACACTTAAGTTGCTGACAACATTTTCCTATTTTCTTTAAGCTATTTATTCTTATTACAATAACTGTTACGATTCCCTCAAACTAAAAATTACAATAAAGCATTAAGTATTGATCACTCTTCGGAATCGGATGTTTTAATATACATAACTTGCGTGACCGTATTTGATGGGGTCACCTCTTTTAAAGTTGGTGTAGCAACTTTAAGTGTCTGGGCGCTTTGTCGATCAGGCGATCGGGTGGTGTTGTTGCTCCTTGTAAACGGGCATGTGCTGTTTTAGGTTTAGCTGACTTTTCTCATCTCCCAAATAAATAAATATTTATTAAGTGTTTTAACACTCACCGCTTTAATAGCTTTATATTGCTCAGTTTTGTGATTAGCTTGGGCTGATGTGGACACTGTGTGTGTTTCCGCGCTCTTAGGAATTAATTTAGGATTATTTCCTATCGTACTTGATGCCTTAAACGGGGCATCAAGAAAAACACGTCACATCACTAATTCTGCATATAACGTCGTTTTTGCGTTTTAAGTGTCAGTATGTTTGTGTTATCGGTGCGAAAATGAGCTTCGAATAAAGAGCCAACATTAAATTTTGTTTTAAAATTGGTAAAACTTTTACCGACACGTTTCAATTCTGGAAGCGCACGAGTGGTTTCAACATTTTCAAAGGGGTCGTGAGGACATAAATGACGATTAACATGTGGGCCAATCAAAATCCGTGATCACCGGAAATTCCATCAAAACTGTGAACAAAACTGAACATCTCCAAAACATCGATTTATCGCATTTTGGGCTTACGAAAGATGTATGCACGGTTTGTTCCACAAAAATTGACTGACGACCAAAAATTGCTCATTCGAAGGACATCATTAAATAGGGTTAATTAACCAAAAATCACACTTTAACCATAAACCACTCCCCGTATTCATCTGATATGGCACAGTGCGACATCTTCCTTTTCGGAAAAATGGATTTGCCCATGAAAGGAATGCATTATGCAGACGTAGAGGCCATTCAAAAGGCTTGCACCGTCATACTGGCGGCTCTACCGGCCAATGAGCTAAAACACTCGTTCGACATTGAAAAATATATTAAATTAAATTGATTTTGCCGAAAAACCATTTGTTCTGATTTTTTTTACTTTGGAACGCACCTTGTATATGTATATGTACACAAGTGTGCATATCTATATCTTTTTCTACTTCTACTTTTGCGGATTAGTGGAATTCTGCATAAAAGCTTATTTTTTTTATTTTCCTTCATATTTGCGCATACATATGGTACATATTAATATACAGGTTGAAATATATATTTCCTAGCTCTCCCAAAAATGAAGCTTTAAGAAAGCTTTCTGTTACTTTTTGTTACATAAAAAATTAATTATAAACACTTTAAAGGGATTGATTTCGAAGAAGACATTCAGTGCTCAAAGAAAACAAAGTGTACGTAAACGAGGCGGGTTGGAGAAACCCACTAGAACAAGTAAGGAAGGACTAGGTTCGGGTGCAACCGAACATTTTATACTCTTGCAACTTGCGATAATCAATTCCAGGGAAATACTTTGTAAAACCAATTATATAGAGTAAAGTCTGCCGGATGTTCGAAAATCCTGATATTAAATCCTGGTCAAGTTTTCGCTAAAAATGTATCTATTTTAACACTGTTATGAATAAAGTACGCTCTCTTATTTTCATTGGGATAACTCACATATGGCTGACATATGCGGTACAAAGTCACCCAGAAGTTCGAAATTCTTTATATTGAGTGTATGGGGGCTAAGGGAAGTATTGGTCCGATTCAACCCATTTTTGACACACAGTGTTTGATTTATGTTGTCAAACATTGGCCTCAAAAAAAGAACTTGTCATTCCTTACCACTGGTGGGGGGAAATGAAACGTCTTATTTCGAGGGAGAATATATTCATTCTAATTTTTATTTAGTATTTTTCTTGCTTATATACAATTTCTAAAACTATCTTAAATAACTAAATATATTTGTATGTGTGTATGTTTTTATGTATTGCAGCATATTTTTTATTGCTGCTTGACATGGGGTTGATTTTAAGTGTACAAATTAATACATGTGTGTGTGTGTGTGTTATCTCTTCTGTAAATTTATGATGTGTGTCCCATGCATTATTATTATTATTCGATGCATTGCTTGTAAATGCATTATGTATATGTATATATATGTATGTATGTATATTAATATATGTATAAATAGATATTTCTATTTAGTAGAATTTCGGCTTTGCTGATAAGTAAGCATGTTCAATGATATTTGAACATATTGCCGAGGGAAAGAAATGATTATTTAAATCTAGTGGACTGTATTTTTTATGTTATTAATATTCTATCGGTTGGGAATATTGACAATGATTCTATCAGCATTATTCGCTTTACATTTATAACGGAAATATAGTATTAAAAGGCATAATATTACAATTACTACTAACAATAAAGATAAATGTCCGCTATGGTTTCTTAAATTTAACTCACTTAATTTTAATTCGCTGTTGCTGATCTTGTCAATGCCTTCTCGTAGCTTTCTCTGCTCTTCGTTGTCGTCTTTTGGTTTTTAGCTTGTCCGTTTGTTTTAACGCAAGCTGCCATGGTAATAGTAACTCCCAAATGGCTGTTACTACATCCGCTTTTCCGACTGGATCTATTTTTGTTTTATCCACTCGTGTTTTGGCGACACTTGTTGAGTTGCTGATTTCGTTTTTAGTGAGCTCTACTGATATTATCCGTCCATGGAGTTCGGTATGATGCAAATTCTCAATGCAACGACTGGCATTCGACGATGATGGCATTGTTACGTAATCATAACAACGTGTACAAGGAGTTCGGGTGTTGGTGACCACCTTGGCTCCGATAACTTTTCCATATTTAGAAAATATAGTTTTCAGATCCCTGGCTCTCGTTAATGAAGATAACCCGGATATCCAAAGATTACGTGAAGGTGTTGTCTGCTTTCCTGTGGACGACGATTTTGTAGAGATATTCACTGAAGACTTTTCTTTGTCATCCGTCTGCGAAGACTTGTTTGAAGATGATTTTTGTTCACTAATGTCTTTATGCTTTTTGTCGCCGGACTTCTCATCTTTTCTCTTCGATTTATCGTCATCAGACTTGCTGCATTTACTGCTGCTGGATCCACCCTTGGATGTTCTTGTGTCATCCAAAGCTGCAACCGCTTTTGTACTCTTTTGCGCTGAATTCTTGCCGGTAGTATCACCTTCTGCATCGGTGCATTTTTCCTTTTCATCAGGTGCCTTATCATGCAAAAGCTTTTGTTCGTCTTCACCAATAGTTAGATTTATCGATTCCTCATTCGATTCGCCTGCATTTTCCTTTTCCCCCTCTGAACCATCGTTTGAAACACTTCCGTTATCAACTTCAACATCTCTTTCTGCAAGATATTTTATTTCATCTTTTGCATTCTCCTCAATTTCCATAGGAGACATTTTATTGTTCACATCGTTAAATGTGCCTTGCTCCTCAAAAGTAATTTCCTCTACGCGCAGCTTGTCTTCTAAAATGTATTCAATTACTTCAGTTTCGTCCTTATCTTCAAAGGATTTCGTCTGGACTTCACTCTCCCACATTTCTTCAAAATGTGAGCCTGCCGAAAGAGATATGGGATTGTGAGATTCCTCAGTTTTTGAAGGCTTACGAAGTTCTTCAAGTGATTCTTCTTCAGCTTCATTTTCCTTTATATCTTTCTCTATTATTTCTGTTGTTTTTTCCTCAACAGAAGATAGAGAGAGTAATGGAATTTTTATAAGTTTTTCGTGTTCAATCTTTTGTACTGCATTAGTTAGTTTCGTCGCAGTTGTAGATAATTTGGGTACGATGAACAGAATTGGCTGATTGTCATACTTTTTCTTAAGTAGACTCCATGCAGCTTCATAATTTTTTGACGAAATTTGAAAATGCTGTATTACTCGTGCAGCTTCGCCTTTTAAGCATTGACGAAGACGCAGCATTTTCTCTATGTTCTTCATCTGGTCGTTGTCATGTACCATAACTTTGAACACGTTGTAAAATTTGGCCCATTCCTTAGTATCGCCATAAAATGTTGGAATTTTTATTATTTTTCTTTCTTTAAAGTTAGGGCGATAAGAAATTTAAGGCTCTTCTTTTTGTAACTTTTTCTTTAAATGTTTAAGCTCTTCGTAGTATTCGTCATATATTTTTTCGAATATGTCTTCGATTTCAACATTAAAATCTAATTTGCTTTTTAGATTTTGAATGTCTGTAAATAAACAGTCTAAGCCTTTTATTTGATCGTTGTCGATCATTAATTCCATGCTTAGATCTTCCATTTTTCTTCTGAGGTTTTCAACTTTCCTCATGAATAAGGAAGTTTTTCGATCTAAATCTTGGTGTTTAGCTTCAACTTCTTCAATTTTTCTTTTACTTGATGGCTTTGTTGGAAAAGTGTTGGACGTGTACAACACCTTTTCGGAAAAATCCGCTTGGGCTTCAGGATTTTTCTTCTTGTTTATTCCCATTTTGAGAGTTTTTCCGCAACACTTTTTTTATTTAAGTATTAATTAACTGCTTGTTGTTCTCCAAAGAAATCGTTGGAGGTATTTTGATTTGGTCGCCTAGTTGACCTTGCTGTGCCTCGACTCACAAGTGCTGAATATCTCTTGGATAGCAGTTAGATCACTGCGTTTAGTCTCTGCTAAAACGGCTTATGCGATCGGTTTTAATGCGGGAATTACACCCGTCTTACAAATATTTTTATGTTGCTAATATGCGGGAATATACACCCGTCTTACAATTATTTTTTAATTTGCCTGTATTTTGAACAGGGCTTTTTTTGTATTTTGCCTGTTTTGTAAGTACAAAACTTTTTAATTTGGCCGAGCACTAAATCCGGCTCGAAGGACCAAAAAATGTTTGATTTATGTTGTCAAACATTGGCCTCAAAAAAATAACTTGTCATTCCTTACCACTGGTGGGGGGAAATGAAACGTCTTATTTCGAGGGAGCATATATTTATTCTAATTTTTATTTAGTATTTTTCTTGCTTATATACAATTTCTAAAACTATCTTAAATAACTAAATATATTTGTATGTGTGTATGTTTTTATGTATTGCAGCATATTTTTTATTGCTGCTTGACATGGGGTTGATTTTAAATGTACAATTTAATACATGTGTGTGTGTGTGTTATCTCTTCTGTAAATTTATGTGTGTCCCATGCATTTTTATTATTATTCGATGCATTGCTTGTAAATGCATTATGTATATATATATGTATGTATGTATATTAATATATAAATAGATATTTCTATTTAGTAGAATTTCGGCTTTGCTGATAAGTAAGCATGTTCAATGATATTTGAACACACAGGTATACCATTATAAGAGAAGGATTATCGTGCAAAGTTTTATTCCGTTTTATTTATTGTTTCTTGATTTATGTACAGGAAACTGAACGAATCAAGTGGAATGTCTCTTGCGTATTTAGTTATTGATTTATCGCGCTTTTAGTAGTTTTTAACCGTACCATTATGTGGGGAGTGAGCGAGGTTATACTCCGATTTGATCCATATACACACTGTCGGTAGAAGTTCTTATAAGATTCGTACTCAGCAAATTTGATTGTTTTAGCTTAAGTGGTTTAACAGATACTATGTGCATTAAACTTGTTAGAGGGCGGTCCACTTTTTTCAAAAATTTTACCCAGAAATGCCCTTTAGTACTGTGATACTCTTTACCAAATTGCAGTTTCATATCTTAATTTAGTGCTTAGTTATGGCCCTTTATGTGTTTTCGGTTAATGTCGATTTGTGGGCGTGCTAGTGATCCGATTACGCCCATCAACGAACTCGATTTTTTTTGTAGTAAGGACCCCACATACCAAGTTTCTTCGAGATATCTCAATTTTTACAAAAGTTGCAGTTTGCACGGACGGACGGACAGGCAGACAATCAACCGGATTTCAACTTTTCCCGTCATCCTGGTCATTTTCATATATAACTGTTAGGTGAACAAAACTATACTAAAATACTCTATAGCAACTGGTTGCAATAATATAAAAATAGTGGAGGGGATGTTCTTAAATATAAATGGCAAATTTTAATATAATATCAAAAAATGTTATCCGAAAACAATTGAAAGCACCAATAACACAGTTGGGGTACTCACAACCCGTCGTAAAGCTTCGTAAAATCGTAAATTTTTACACTTGTTTAAAAACATTGTTGCTGGATTTCATACAAAAATGAGTTAATTTTTTTACGTATCGAATGAATTTTAAAATTTTCTTTAAAAATAATTTTTATTTTTCACATTTGTCACGTTGGAAGTATTTTAATGTTAGTTCAATGACGTCAAGGTTGTCGTAACCTTGTATGCTATGAACGTTGGTACAATTTGCATATACTTCGTACAAATTAAAAAAAAAAATAAACAAGGATACAAAATGTGAAAAAATTGTTCGACTCGTGGAGAAAAATCACGAAACTGTACTTTGGAAGCAGTAAGGTACAGTCGTAAGTTTCTAAATTTTAAATTAGTGGCACACGCTTTTATATCTCGTTATTTAGAGATGTATACAAACATGAATGTAAAGAAATATGTATTTCGATAATCTTCTTCTTCTTTACTGGCGTAGACACCGCTTACGCGATTATAGCCGAGTCAACAATAGCGCGCCAGTCGTTTTTTCTCTTCGCTACGTGGCGCCAATTGGATATTCCAAGCGAAGCCAGGTCCTTCTCCACTTGGTCCTTCCAACGGAGTGGAGGTCTTCCTCTTCCTCTGCTTCCCGCGGCGGGTACTGCGTCGAATACTTTCAGAGCTGGAGTGTTTTCATCCATCCGGACGACATGACCTAGCCAGCGTAGCCGCTGTCTTTTAATTCGCTGAACTATGTCATTGTCGTCGTATATCTCGTACAGCTCATCGTTCCATCGAATGCGATATTCGCCGTGGCCAACGCGCAAAGGACCATCTTTCGCAGAACTTTTCTCTCGAAAACTCGCAACGTCGACTCATCGGTTGTTGTCATCGTCCAAGCCTCTGCACCATACAGCAGGACGGGAATTATGAGCGACTTATAGAGTTTGGCTTTTGTTCGTCGAGAGAGGACTTTACTTTTCAATTGCCTACTCAGTCCGAAGTAGCACCTGATAGCAAGAGCAATCCCGCGTTGGATTTCCAGGCTGACATTGTTGGTGGTGTTAATGCTGGTTCCTAAATAGACGAAATTATCTACAACTTCAAAGTTATGACTGTCAACAGTGACGTGGGAGCCAAGTCGCGAGTGCGACGACTGTTTGTTTGATGACAGGAGATATTTCGTCTTGCCCTCGTTCACTGCCAGGCCCATTTGCCTCGCTTCCTTGTTCAGTCTGGAGAAAGCAGAACTAACGGCGCGGGTGTTGAGACCGAACTAAGGTAGCTACTTTTCGTGCTGTCGAAAGCAGCTTTGAAATCGACGAATAGGTGGTGAATGTCGATTCTCCTTTCACGGGTCTTTTCCAATATTTGGCGCATGGTGAATATATGGTCAGTTGCTGATTTACCAGGTCTGAAGCCACACTGATAAGGTCCAATCAGTTTGTTGACGGTGGGCTTTACACACAATACTCTCGATAGAACCTTGTACGCGATGTTGAGGAGGCTTATCCCACGGTAGTTGGCGCAGATTGTGGGGTCTCCTTTTTTATGGATTGGGCATAGCACACTTAAATTCCAATCGTTGGGCATACTTTCGTCCGACCATATTTTGCAAAGAAGCTGATGCATGCACCTTATCAGCTCTTCGCCGCCGTATTTGAATAGCTCGGCCGGCAATCCATCGGCCCCTGCCGCTTTGTTCTTTTTCAGTCGGGCAATTGCTATTCGAACTTCTTCATGGTCGGGCAATGGAACGCCTGCTCCATCGTCATCGATTGGGGTATCGGGTTCGCCTTCTCCTGGTGTTGTGCGTACAGTGCCATTCAGCAGGTTGGAGAAGTGTTCCCTCCATAATTTAAGTATGCTCTGGGCATCGGTGGCTAGATCACCTTGGGGGGTTCTACAAGAGTATGTTTCGGTCTTGAAACCTTCTGTAAGCCGCCGCATATTTTCGTAGAATTTTCGAGTATTACCCCCGTCGGCCTTATTGTGATATTGTGGCTACCGCATCAAGAAAAGGAGTTTTGAGAAAAACGCGTTTAAAGTTTTACGTTACACGATATTCGCTCAACCGGTCTAGTGTCCACGTCACTAAAATGGCTATAACTTTGAAAATAATTTGAGTTTTGAAAAATCCTTTTAGGGAGATATTTTTGAATATCAAAACTATCGAATTATGATTTCAATTTTTTGAAATTTCTAGACAAGAATACCCCCTTAAATCGTTTTATATCGATCTCGGGCATTTGTGTCAACATTAACCCAACAAAATATTTGTAGAGATCTGTTTGCATCCCAAACTTATTCTCAACTGAAAATGTCACTTTTTGAGCCAAATTGTCGACATTTGCGGGAAATTTTGCTTTTCTTTTTTAATTCCAAGAAAATTGCGGCTGAGGACCCGTCCACGCTTTACTGAGGCTGACACATACATAGATAATACTATTACTCTACTACTACCATCTATATGATTTCTATTAGGTATTAAAAAAATATAGAATTTTTGTAAAGCAACTTGTGTTAGTTTACAAAAAAATGGATCATAAAGCATTTCGTGTGTTAATTAAGGATTGCTTTTTGAGGGAATAAGGGAAAACACTCTTGGACCGTTTTTACAATAAAGCTTTAAATTTACAAAAGAAACGGAGGAAGCAAAGTTGTAGACCTTACCGTATATAACACAGTTCCCAACATAAAACCAAAAACGGCTAAGTTTAGGTGTAAACGAGTATTTTACACTCTCACTACTTTCAAGGATCAAAGTCGGGAAAATATTTTAAGCTGTTTTATTCGTTTTAAAAATCTATAGTAAGAAATAACCCTCGAAATTAAGAAGGGATCACATTAATGTTTGGTATCTAATGTAAGTATATGTACCTTCGGACGAGGACTCTTTTCGCCACCCAAGCCGGTTTTCGTAGGAAGCCGGAGGCGAGGAAAGGTTCAATTGGTGCAACAACTGAAGCCACTTGACTACCCGAGCCGTCTACAGTTCGCAGATTGGGCAGAAGATCGTTTGACCGAGGATGGTCAATTTTACCGAAAAATCATCTTTTCGGACGAGGCTCATTTCCACATCATGGTTAACGCTAACAAGCAGAATTGTCGCATTTGGGGCACAAAAAAAACCCGCACGTAATCGTCGAGAAGCCAATGCACCCAGCACGAATCACTGTATGGGGCGGATTTTGGTCTGGTGGAATCATCGGCCCTACAGTAAACGCTACACTCAATCTTTTACGCCCTATCTTCGAAAATCGCATAAACAGCAAAAGAGGTGATGTGAATTTGAAAAAAGTTTATAATTTTGTTTAGATTTTTTATCTAAATCGGTTTTCTATCTTTTCAGGCTCCAACTGCGCAATTTTTTTAAATACGATTTTTGCAAAAATCGCAGTTGGATGCCCGATAGGAACAGGTGGCACTATACCACAAAGCCAATGGCTGGCTCCCGTCAGCTGGTACAGGCCTTCAAGAGGAGGCTGATGGTAGAACCATCGAAGGTTAGTAGAATATTGACGTTGCAAGTTTTTTAGATAAATAGTTTTTTTTTAATAATTTTAGCAAAAATAGTTAAAATGTGTCCCTACTACGACCAACTGAGGAAAATCTTTGGCAAACGTGAACCGGCCATGCAAGTGTTGCTCATTATAAGTAACGTCACCGGCTTGCATTCCCCTCAGCTGTGTCCATCGAGCCCTGCACCAGAACTTAAGATCGATTTTTGGAAGATAAATTTGCAACCACCCTTCTATCAACATTTCAACGTTCAACTGGGCCCACGAAATCTTCCATTGAACAATTGGCGGCCGTCCAAGCGGAGAAAATTGTCATGTAGAAGCTTGCACTTGAAAAATATAGGATTATTTTTCTTCTTCTTTACTGGCGTAGACACCGCTTACGCGATTATGGCCGAGTCAACAACAGCGCGCCAGTCGTTTCTTCTCTTCGCTACGTGGCGCCAATTGGATATTCCAAGCGAAGCCAGGTCCTTCTCCACTTGGTCCTTCCAACGGAGTGGAGGTCTTCTTCTTCCTCTGCTTCCCACGGCGGGTACTGCGTCGAATACTTTCAGAGCTGGAGTGTTTTCATCCATCCGGACAACATGACCTAGCCAGCGTAGCCGCTGTCTTTTAATTCGCTGAACTATGTCAATGTCGTCGTATATCTCGTACAGCTCATCGTTCCATCGAATGCGATATTCGCCGTGGCCAACGCGCAAAGGACCATAAATCTTTCGCAGAACTTTTCTCTCGAAAACTCGCAACGTCGACTCATCGGTTGTAGTCATCGTCCAAGCCTCTGCACCATATAGCAGGACAGGAATTATGAGCGACTTATAGAGTTTGGTTTTTGTTCGTCGAGAGAGGACTTTACTTTTCAATTGCCTACTCAGTACGAAGTAGCACCTGTTGGCAAGAGCAATCCCGCGTTGGATTTCCAGGCTGACATTGTTGGTGGTGTTAATGCTGGTTCCTAAATAGACGAAATTATCTACAACTTCAAAGTTATGACTGTCAACAGTGACGTGGGAGCCAAGTCGCGAGTGCGACGACTGTTTGTTTGATGACAGGAGATATTTCGTCTTGCCCTCGTTCACTGCCAGACCCATTTGCGTTGCTTCCTTGTTCAGTCTGGAGAAAGCAGAACTAACAGCGTGGGTGCTGAGACCGATGATATCAATATCATCGGCATACGCCAGCAGCTGTACACTCTTATAAAAGATTGCACCTGCTCGATTAAGTTCTGCAGCTCGAATACTTTTCTCCAGCAGCAGATTGAAGAAGTCGCACGATAGGGAGTCGCCTTGTCTGAAACCTCGTTTGGTATCGAACGGCTCGGAGAGGTCCTTCCCGATCCTACGGAGCTTTTCGTGTTGCTCAACGTCAGTTTACACAGCCGTATTAATTTTGCGGGGATACCGAATTCAGACATCGCGGCATAAAGGCAGCTCCTTTTCGTGCTGTCGAAAGCAGCTTTGAAATCGACGAATAGGTGGTGAGTGTCGATTCTCCTTTCACGGGTCTTTTCCAAGATTTGGCGCATGGTGAATATATGGTCGGTTGTTGATTTACTAGGTCTGAAGCCACACTGATAAGGTCCAATCAGCTTGTTGACGGTGGACTTTAATCTTTCACACAATACGCTCGACAGAACCTTGTATGCGATGTTGAGGAGGCTAATCCCACGATAGTTGGCGCAGATTGTGGGGTCTCCTTTTTTATGGATTGGGCATAGCACACTTAAATTCCAATCGTTGGGCATACTTTCGTCCGACCATATTTTGCAAAGAAGCTGATGCATGCACCTTATCAGCTCTTCGCCGCCGTATTTGAATAGCTCGGCCGGCAATCCATCGGCCCCTGCCGCTTTGTTCTTTTTCAGTCGGGCAATTGCTATTCGAACTTCTTCATGGTCGGGCAATGGAACGCCTGCTCCATCGTCATCGATTGGGGTATCGGGTTCGCCTTCTCCTGGTGTTGTGCGTACAGTGCCATTCAGCAGGTTGGAGAAGTGTTCCCTCCATAATTTAAGTATGCTCTGGGCATCGGTGGCTAGATCACCTTGGGGGGTTCTACAGGAGTATGCTCCGGTCTTGAAACCTGTAAGCCGCCGCATCTTTTCGTAGAATTTTCGAGCATTACCCCTGTCGGCCAGCTTATAAAGCTGTTCGTACTCACGCATTTCGGCCTCTTTCTTCTTCTGTCTACAAATGCGTCTCGCTTCCCTCTTCAACTCTCGGTATCTATCCCGTCCCGCACGTGTTGTGGTCGATCGTAACGTTGCGAGGTAGGCAGCCTGTTTTCTCTTCGCTGCGACACGGCACTCCTCGTCGTACCAGCTGTTCTTTTGCACTTTCCGAAAAACAATGGTTTCGGTTGCAGCTATACGTAAGGAGTTTGAAATGCCGTTCCACAGTTCCTCTATACCGAGTTGTTGACGAGTGCTCTCAGAGAGCAGGAGTGCAAGCCGAGTAGAAAATCGTTCGCTGTCTGTTGTGATTGCAGCTTCTCGACGTCGAACCTTCCTTGTGTTTGTTGGCGTGCGTTTTTTGCTGCACAGAGGCGGGTGCAAATTTTGGCTGCAACAATATAGTGGTCCGAGTTGATGTTAGGACCTCGGAGCGCACGCACATCTAAAACACTGGAGACGTATCTTCCTTCTATCACAACATGATCGATCGGGTTGGTGGTTTTTCGATCCGGAGACAGCCAGGTAGCTTGATGTATCTTCTTATGCTGGAATCTAGTACTACAGATAACCATATTTCGGGCCCCGGCGAAGTCGATCAGCCTCAACCCATTTGGGGATGTTTCCTCGTGGAGGCTGAATTTACCGACCGTAGTGCCAAAGATACCTTCTTTGCCCACCCTGGCGTTGAAGTCGCCAAGCACGATTTTGACATCGTGGCGGGGGCATCTCTCATAAGTGCGCTCCAAGCACTCATAAAAGGCATCTTTGGTCACATCGTCCTTCTCTTCCGTCGGGGCGTGGGCGCAAATCAGCGATATGTTGAAGAACCTCGCTTTGATGCGGATTGTGGCTAGACGTTCATTCTCCGGAGTGAATGATAGTACTCGGCGACGGAGTCTCTCTCCCACCACGAATCCAACACCAAACTTGCGCTCCTTTATATGGCCACTGTAGTAGATGTCACAAGGACCTACTCGTCTCTGTCCTTGTCCCGTCCATCGCATTTCTTGGACGGCGGTGATGTAAGCCTTTATTTTCACGAGGACATCAACCAGCTGGGCAGCGGCACCTTCCCAATTAAGGGACCGGACATTCCAGGTGCATGCCCTTAGTTCGTAGTCCTTATTTCGTTTGCCATGGTCGTCATAAAAAGGGGGGTCTCTCATCCGAGGCTTATAGTTGATTTTCCTTGGGCGGTGTTTTTTTTACGTGGCGGGTCCCAAACCCAGCGCACAACCCTAAGTAGGGGATATTTCGCCTTCTCACTTTAGTTCGCCTTCAAACGGATGTTCTTAGGCTACCCAGAGGATACTTGGTCAAAGACCGGAAGTCGTGAGCTGCTTGAATCATATGTAAAAGAATCGTTTCTGGCCACTCCCAAGTGAATGGCGATCAGAGAACTTTCCTCACTTGCGTGAACTTCTACACATGACTCCATCTTCCCATTCAATTTTCTATAACAATAATACATATATTGAATTTGAATCAGAATAGTTACGAAATTATTTTGCAATTTTTTGTTAACTTTACGTTTTTGAGTTGCTTGCAAAATGTAACATTCGACAATCGATTAATATCTATGATTATCTCTATAAGCGAAGTGTCAGTATATTCAAAATGTTAGTTAAACTTGTTAGTTTTGGGACCTGCTTTCTATCAGGAAAATTTGAAACAATACTTTGTGACTAAAAACTGTATTCTGAACAGTAACTTGTCACAAATCAAGACTTTTGTAGGAGCCCAATAATAAATTAATGTCCAGTTAATAAATTGATTTTTATTTAATTTAATTTTCTTTACACTCTTCACTATCCTAATGCTGTACTAATAATGTCTTAATGTTATGCTAGCACCGGTTTTTATCCTTTCTTGTGCCTAATTTTCTCATTAGCTACGTAAGCTTGTGCGTATATGCTTATGAGGGCGTAGGTATGAAATACCTATGTTTGTGCGTATGTATATATGTACCTGCTTGCAAAGTGCAAGCGAAAATGAGAACATACAAAAAATGCAATTATGTACAAATAATAGAAAACCGTAACATATGTATATGGATGTAAGAATTGATATGCATATGCTTAAGCGGTGCTCTCACAAAGGTGAATAGCCTAATTCACGGTCACGGTCATCCGATTTTGCACAGTGACATACTTCTGACCAAACAACTTTACTTGAAAAGCTTTCAAATAGTGACTAGTTTACTGAATTGTTTACTAAAATTAAGGTAATTATGGGAAATGTTTCCAGCTTAAAAAGTTGATAAAACTGCTATCGCTTCTAAACCACATTTTGAAAAAAGTCGGTGATTCTAATTATTATATTATCAATTATATGTATCGTACGATGAATTTACAACAAATATTATTAAAAATTAAATTGTCAGTACAACTTTTGCTTACTTGAAGCTTAAAAGTCCTAATGGATTCGAGTAAAAACGAAGAATTTTTCGTATACATAAATCAAAATTAATCAATATTAATATGTATTCCCTCTTTCGCATAAAGGAACTTAATTGTATTAAGCCGCGATTTGGTACTGATGGATAGAGATATTTCACTATGTTTAACTCAAATTGCAAACCTTTTTTGATTAATATATTTTTATTTACACTGTACACATTGAAATATATCTAAACTTTACATTTATTGTGCATTTTTTAAGGAAATAAATATACTTTAAAAACTATTTAGCGCACCTACAGTTTCAAAAGATTTGTGCCTTTACATTTATGACAAATATTAGTGTTGCCGTATTTTGTGTAATGAAAAGAGAATCAAAAAATTTTCTGTTATCCTCTTTATTATTATTTAGCGCATTCGACACAAAAGAACTCTGAACACTCCAGTTTTGGTCCGACCAGGCTTATTTTTTTTTTGAAGCGCGGCCGCCAATGCAAAAAAAATTATAGTTATGATTCCGATTACTTTGGTGGTCGGGTAAAAAACACAAATTTCGGTATAAATGGGGGAGGAATGCAAAAATAATGTTGATTACACTTATATTTTTTTAAACATTCCCGATTAAAAATTCAAAAATTTGTATTAATAACACTTAGTATATCACAATGTTTAACTAAATTTGTTCACATTTTTCACTTTGTATTATTAAATATACACTCTAAGCATTGAAATAAGTTCATATTTCACTTTTATTTTGTTATATGTTAGCTAAATTTTCTTAATTTGAAAATCACTTAGCGCACTCATCGTTGAAAAGTTTAGATTGTTTACAATTATGAGGAAAACAAGCGTTGCCACATTTTAAACACCAAATATGTAGGATTTTTAACAATTTTTCTTTGTTTGTATATTCGCGTGATTTTATTACGTAATTATTAAATAATAATATTACTTAGATGTTTATCAAATTTAAGTAAGAAAATATCCATATGCATGGAGAGATTGTTTATACTCATTATAATTTATAAACGCTTGTTTTTATTGGAACTGAGATTGCTAAATAAAGAAAGAGGAAATTTCAGCGAATTGCTCATATTTGCTTATTATCACATGACAGCGCTGCATTTGCTCATAATTGTTAGCACATAAATGATGCTCCCTACGAGTGTAAAAAGGAATTTTTAAAATATAAATTTCTTACTTATAAAACCTGCAAAAAGTGTAAATTGTGAATTTGTTTAAATAAATAAAGTGTGTTAAAAGTAGTGAAATAGCTTGTTGAAATGTTCGAATTTTGGGATTTTTTTAATTTTAATGTCCGGACAGCAATATAAATTTCAGACAATGCCTTTTGGTCGACGTATGTTTTCCAGTGTACATAGTTATGATTTCGTTAGAAGATTTTGGTCAGTCATATGTAATTACTTATATAGACAACATTATGATGATATCGTCGAAAACAGAATTTGGTTTTTAAAGGTTAAAACTTGTGTTGAACGTTCTTACTAAGGCTGGATTATTTTCCAAAATTACCAAATATAGTTTTCTGAAAACTGTTGATCAGTATTTGGAATATGAGATACGAACTAATCCGCATTATTGCAACTCATTAAGCTCTTTGTCTCCGCCGGAATCCATTACTGCTGTGAAGTAATTCATTGGCACCTTACTTCATTGAAAAACAAGTTCAAGTGGAATGCAGAGCTAAAAAATGTCGAAGGAAAATTATTGCAACTCCCACAAACCAGCCAGTTTTCGTAATTTTTGACAATGGTTCTCATGTCAAGTTTTCTTAGAATGCTTCAGCAAGACAATTTCTTCTGCTCAGACTAGGTACCATTCTTATGAGTTGGAGACGATGGCAGTTGTCGAGTCCGTTAAACATTTTCTAAATTATTTGTTTGGCAGTAGGTTCGTGGTATATACTGATTGCAATTCTTTAAAGACATCGCGTTATGAAATGTATCTGACTCCTAGAGTACATCGCTGGGGCCGTATTTACAATCTTTCAATTCTGATATTCAATACGTGAAAGAAAGCGCACATTGACTTTTTGTCAAGAAAGCCCATTCAAGCACATTATCATTCGGTAAAATTCCTGAAAAGAGAGTAAACTTAGAGGAAATCTCATGCGATTGGCTTCTCGTTGTCTTTGAACTTTGACAATGTAAAATTGTTTAGGGTTCATCGGAGAAAATGCAACTCAGATCCAATTCTAAAAAGACATTGAGCATTCTGCCTCCTTGTACGAGTATTCGATAGCTGCGTCACAATCAGTCGGGTTCCATTACACAGTTTCGGCGCATGAAGATTGCTAAACATACTAAGGACAGATCCAACTTTGAGCGTAAATGATGCGGCAGCATACCAAGCCTCTCAGAAAGATTTTAGAAATTTCGCTATATAATTAACTACTTCGTATTCATTTTCAAGACGATCAATCGATTGGTATGAACGCAAACTTTTGACTTTGAATCTTCTAGTGAAATCACTAACATCGGTATTTTTGGCAGCTAATATTGCGCGTTCATCTTTCGTTGAAGTGAATTGACAAAAGGTAGGTGGAATTGATATCAACCGGAATTTGCCCATTTTCAATTCTTAGCGAATACGATGTAAAATGTCTTCGGCATTGTCATTTTTGATCTTATCCCGTAATTGACACGGAATTGAAGGCTGATATGCCGAAATTATCACCGCGAACTTCAGTGGCATGCGAAATAGCTATCGCATCGTTCATCGTCTGATTCCAGTGATTATCATGTTCCAGCACAATACGCAATGACTCAAATGAAATTGCACCGCGTACTCGTACATTAATCAATAGCAACCGAAGGTAGAATTGTCGTAGTTTTTCGGGTGGATTGTGTAAATTCGTCCTAAAGTTTGGCTTTGCTTTCTGCGTAACCATTTCTTCGACGATGCATTCCATGTATAATATCAAGGCATTTCCGGATTTAATAATTCCGTCATGTGTGATCATTTTGCATTGCAAGTGAATGTAACAAACAAATCCGGGCGTCCATAATTCGCCACGTATGTCATCACTTCCATCGAGTACTCGTGCATATGCCTTGGGCTGCCAATGTATGTTGATAACAAAAAGAACGCCAACCGATATTAGCGGCCTCTTCGTGGTTTAGTAACAAATTTCAATCTTTAACCTTCCTATACCCGCGCACATGTCTGTGAGACCGACGAAACAGTTTTTCATAAATATGTATTTCTTTTTCCAAGAACTTTAACAGCTCGCGCGTTCTGCTAGCTGCATGATGTGGGGCTCACTTTAGGTTAGTACGTGACACGCAATCGAGCGAGCAGGACACAGGAATAAAGGGATGTTTAACTTATTCCAGTGTGAGAGCGCCTCAAAATAAGCGTTTTTTACAACATTTTCCATTATGGCCAGATTGAACAAAATAATAATTTTGGGCATTTATCCACCCAATACCATTTAGTACGGATAAAAATTACTATATATGTAGTGGTTATTTATTATATGGAGAAACTATTTAAATCCTTTTAAAGTATATTAGAACAACTGACTTTTGACCTTTCAATACCCAATAAAAGAATTTAAGCTTGTCAGCTCTCAATCATTAAATGTTTTTAATCATTTTCCATTGAAAATAATACTATGATGCTTCAAATTACAAAACGTTTCATCAAATACCTTTAAATTTCTTAAAATTTCACAAATTTATTTAATTTTCATTGCTTAACATTTTTTATAAGTGGTCTTGAACGATGCAACAAATCCCTCCGTTTACATATTCTTTTGGTAAGATTTCAATCTGTCCATCGCTCGTTTCCAATTGCTAAATGTCAAAACCTCCTGAACTCGATCAACTGTCCAAGTTTAGCTGGTTTTGACGTTTAGCAATTGCTCTCTCACTTCCAGTGGAGAGGAGTTAAACATCTCTTTATCTCTGGCAGGACATGTAGGTCTAATACGGTCTGTGACACCGACGCGGGTATACGATCAACTTTTTACGTAAGTCATATTTTTTTTATTATGAGTAATTATGTGTTATTTATTTAATTTTATGTATTTGTTTGAATTGCATTTTATTTGTTTACAACTACTGTAACGATTTATGAAATTTTTAGGTTATAAATAATTAAAAAATGAATGATGAACGTATTCGATTGTTGTTGGAGAAGGAAAGCTCAGACTCCAATTACGACGATGAATTTGATAGCGAAGTTGAAGATGGTAGTCCACCCCAAGAAGAAACACATGATTTGATGATGAAATTCAGTCTTCTGACAGAGAGGATGATTCTCAATCAGAGTCAGAAAATAATGAAATTAACAGAGATAATTACATTGGAAAAGACGGGCGTACGCGGTGGAATAAAACTCCTGGATCAAGTGAGGTTAGGCGGCGTATGAGAAGCTAGAAACACGAAAGAGCCGCTAGAAATATGGAGTTTTTTTTTCTCGGAAAGTGTTTGTATTCGGATTGTTCAGTGCACAAATAAAGAAATAATCCGCCTAAAAGATAAGTTTTCACGAGAAAGGGACTGCGTGGAGACCGATCCAATAGAAGTTGAAGCATTTTTGGGTCTCTTACTCTCTGCAGGAGTAAGAAGAAATAGTCGACTAAATGCCAAAGATTTGTTCAAAACTGACGGGTCTTCCCCGGAAATATTTCGACTAGCTATGAGCTGGAACAGATTCTATTTATTACTACGGTGTCTCCGGTTTGATGATAAGGATACTCGTGTCGAACTCGCAGCAGTTGATAAACTTGTTCCCATTAGAGAGTTGTTTGAAGAGGTCGTAGAATCTTTCAAAAAATAATACAGCTTGTCACAGTTTGTAACAATCGACGAAAAGTTGGAAGCTTTTAGAGCTCGCTGCGTTTTTAGGCAATATATTCCATCGAAGCAAACAAATATGGAATCAAAATCTATGCTTTGACAGATGCTAAAATGTTTTATACACAAAACATGGAAGTGTATGTAGGAAAACAACCTGAAGGTCCCTATGAAATTGATAACTCGGCTTTAGAACTAGTTTTGCGTCTGAGTGAATGTACGAGTATTCGAAACACTGGTCGTAACATCACATGCGATAATTTTTTCACAAGCATTCCGCTGCTGGATAAACTCGATCACGAATATAAGTTGAGCCTGATTGGAACTGTGCGGAAAAATAAAAAAGAGCTACCCAAACAGTTTACTGAATTACGAGGTCGAGCTGAAAAATCGAGTGTATTTAGACATCTCGGCAACTGCAGCCTTGTATTGTATATACCTAAAAAAGGCAAAAATGTCTTACTTTTGTCCAGCATGCATGATGATGAAAATATTGATGAAGAGACAGGCAAACCACAGATCATCATGGACTATAATGCGACTAAAGGTGGAGTCGATGCGGTCGACAAAATGTGTGAGACGTATAATGGCGCTCGAGGCACAAATACATAGGTGGCCTATGGTAATATTTTACAGTTTGATGAACGTGGCAGGAATAAACTCATTTGTTTTATATCTTATGAATAATGCTAACAAGAAGATTAGCCGCAGAACGTTTTGGGAAACACTGCCTTACGACTTGCTAAATCCTCACCTCAGGCGACGAGCTCTCACTCTTTTTCTCCCAAGGACACTGAGGTTAAGACTTAATGAAGTATGCAAATTAGATGGCCCTGAATCTGCAGCTGCATCTAGCAACAATAAAATTAGCCACAGCAGTGCGACATAAATTAACTGTTGAGATTCGACTTTTTCATAATAGTAAACAATTTCATTGAAAGTTCCTCCTTGCGATTTGTGAATTGTCAACCCAGAAGACTGACCTCAGAAATTATCCTGAGAAGTATAGTCTTAACTTTTCAACGGCCAACGCAAAGAATTTCAACCAAAAGTCACACAAAATAGTTGAGAATTTGCAGAAATGAAACACAAACGAAAGAAAAAGAAGTATAACTTGAATAATGCATAAGCATACAAACATACATATGCGCACACATGTGAATATGTCACCAACCAAAAATTGAAACATTGTTCTACAAAAACAACAATTGCAGAAGCATGGCAACATTGTGTTGCTGGTAAAAAATCCGAGCTGTGCCGAAAGAAACTAACAAACGATCGCCGATTGTTACCGCTTCCTTAGCTACTCGAACATCTTCGCAGACAAGCTTGCGCAATATGCATCTATCGCAACCTTTTCCGAACTCGTATAAGAAGTATAACTTCAAAAAATGTTAATTTTTTAGGGTGTCTTGGAAAGACTGATAGTCGTTAAAGTAATAAATAATTTATGTTAACAATTGATACTTTTTGTTTTATTACATCCTATAGTTCCTATAAAATAAAAAAATATAAACGGTTTTATAGAAAAATAACCAGGTAAGAGGAGTCAAAGTCACGGTCTGTCACACCGTGCGCGGGTATAGGTGTTAAAATATTTGGCGCGGGTATAGGAAGGTTAATTAATCACTTTGAACACTCAAAGTTTTCACTGAATAATTTTCAATAATTTATTAGAAAGCAAACTAAATCGAACGATTCAAATAATTTGCAAATCAAACAATTGGAAAACAAAACAAACGGAAATTAAAAAAAAAAAAAAATTGTATGGAAAAAAGTCACATTTTCTGATTTATTTTTTACAAACCATCCTCATTGGATGCCCTTCAAAGTGGTTCAGGTAATTTTTCAACGGTGCAACGGTTTAGTCAGCTAAAGCGAACAGACAAAAACCGAACTCATTTTTAAATAAAATGCATGATTGATTGATATTAAAATAAAACGAGAAAGGAAGAGCTAATTTCGGGTGCAGCCGAACATTTTATATTGAATATATTTGAGAAGAGGGTAGTGCCGACCAGATTTTATCTATTTTTGCTCATCCCACATACTACTAATGTGCCACATATTTACTCAAAAAATGTTCCCTGGGTTTCATTAAGGTACTGTATGTACAATCACAATCATACGGAGCAAGGCCAAGAATATGTTCGAAAATCTTGGTAATATTTATTAGGGGGAAGTGTCAAGTTTTCGCCCCATTGTATCTATTTTATGCGCAAAAATACACTGTTATGAATAAAATATGTTTAGCAAATTTTCATTAAGTTAACCCAAATATTGGTGGATATATCCAGCATAAAGTCACCTATAAGTTCGAAAATCTTTATATTATGTGTATGGGGACTCAGGGAAATATTGGCCCGATAGGTAGAAATACCATTGTCAGGAAAGGATTCTGTCTGAATTTCTATTGCATGTCTCACATAATGACCGATATTTTTGATAAAAAGTCAACTATAGGTACAGGGGTCCACATATTCGGTATGGGCTCGAACATTTTTGGTTGGATTTGGACATTTTTTGGTCAAAAGGTGGCATACTGAAAGGGAATTATTACCGCAAAGTTTTATTCCGTTTATCAATTACTTCTTAATTTGTGTACTGAAAAGTGAAAGAATCAAAAGGAATTTTAAATTGTGTTACATGGGAAGTAGTTGTGATTGTAGTCCGATGTCGCTCATTTTCACACTGTGACATAGAAATATTAAAAGAATGTTACATACTAAATTTAGTCGAAATCGGTCGGTCGAGTCCCGAGATATGGAATTTCACCAAAAAGTGGGCGGTGCCACGCCCATTGTCCAATTTTCACACCGGCTCCGATAGAGCCCCCCTTATATAGATGGTATATGTATATACCACCCGTAGAGAATAATTTAGCAGGATTTCAGTATTTAATTAAACAAATTAATAAAGCAGTACTCATTTTATGCAAGTGACCAACCTAATTCAACGCGTTTTTTTTTAAGGATGGTAAAGATGGGGAAAATATTTAATCTTATATGTTAAGTAGAAACCCCCTAGTTTAGTAAAACAAATAATTTATAGCTTGACTCTCCCCGACAGAAACACTAGTTTCTAAAAAAATTAACAAAAAAGTTTAGTTTCATTGTTTTGACGAAAAAAAAATCAAATAATACATTAACTAAATTAATCTTTGTATTATTAATATTAAATACAAACCATGTTGTCCAGAATCCGTTAAAAATATTTTCCAGAATTCATTTCATGCAACACAAAAAAACACTTGCAAATTTCGAGAATAATAGAGAGTTTCGTGAATAAGGACGTGTGTACTGAACGAAGTCTAGGTTCCGACTACTTGTGTGGCAATATAGCGAGCTGAAGGTCAATAATTTAATCGGTTTATTGTAGTACGGTTACTTAGGTACTAAAAAAAATACATTTTGAGTAGCATCGCTGGTGTAATTCTCACTTGTCTTTTGTCCGGGTTTTGAAGGAAAATTTTCCTATGTGCAGCGGTAAGATTTGGATTTGGTCCTATCGAGCCAAAAAAAGAACTCAGCCAAATTCAAAAAAGCTCTGATGTTAAAAAAAATACAGTCAAATACAATTTTTTTATTAAAATTAAAATAAGCCCTCTTATTTATAAAAATACATGCAAAATATTTAATATATCAATAATAATTGGAAAACGGGTGTATATTCCCGCATATTAAACCGATCACAGCTGTTTTAGCAGAGACTAAACGCAGTGATCTAACTGCCATCCAAGAAATATTCAGCGGCTGTGACTCGAAACACAGCAAGGTCAACTAGGCCAACAATATACCTCCAACGATTTATTTGGAGAATACCCAGCAGTTACGTAAATAGGAGAAGTGTTGCGGAAAAATTCTCAAAATGGGAATAAAAGGGAACAAAATTCTAGAAGCCCAAGCGAATTGTCCTGAGAAGGAGTTGCACACGTTCAACACTATCTCAGGAAAGCCATCAAGAAAATCAAAAATTTAAGAAGTTCAAGTTCAAGCTAAGCACCAAGAATTAGATCGAAAAACTTCCATGTTCATTAGGAAAATTGAAAACCTCAGAAGAAAAATGGATGATCTAATCAGAGAATGTAAAGACATAGAGAAGGTGCAGGTTCGATATCGAACATTTGTAAAACTTGAACCACGGAACTCACCTCACAAAAATGGAATTATCGCTGTGAAATATTAACATTGCTTTGGTTTTAGCAGAATTACAGCTTTGTTCACATTATCAGCCAGCGAATATTGTTGACTAACCGAGGATGAATTCATTTTATGCCATGCGATTTATATACTTTTTTATTTTTTTACACTTTTTATATTTTTATAGCTTTTTGTTTTTGTATTTTTTATAAATTTATCTTCATTATGATTTAAAAAGTGGCAGTTGAAAAATACTTTGAGGTGTAGTACATAATATTTCCTTATATAATTCATGCAATGACTCCATGAGGGAATCAAACAAGCATATAATTGCGTTTTGCCGTCGGCATTTTCATATCAACAAATGCGCAATGAACACAACTGTCGGCCTGCAGTCGTGTAGTCGTGCAGCTGTGTGTATTTTAATATTTGGCAGACGTCGTTTGCGGTCTGTCGAGGTCATTGTATTCAGCACATCAATCTGTCGAAGCACTGTTGCGACTACAAAGCGTCATAACATTAAGGGTATTCGCTTGCTCTTGCAAAATTGCACATTGCAAAAATACTATACCGAAATATACAAGGGCACGAGAGCACCCATTGCAGAATCTAATGATATATGAACGGCTGTTTCGGTGGATTTATTGTGAATTACTATTATGCATGGCTATTGTGAATTGGCGAACCTTCTGCATACATTTTTAACAAAAAACTGGAACAAATCTTTATAATTTAAATAAAAATAATAAAATCTATTTAAAACTTACCGTCCTCAACAATTTAACGATGTAATATATATTTATGTAAAATGACAGCTAAAACATGGTTACAATTATATTTTTGCGTGACATTGCACGCAAATATACATGGGTTTTGGTCTGACATATGTTACTGCCATTGCAAATAATTTTCTGCGTGTGTTTGTTGTTGTGCCGTTGTATTAGATGGAAAAATATGCAATTCTTACACCGTGCAAGGGAAGTAAATAGATTTTATAATTTCTATTTAAATTATAAAGATTTGTTATAGTTTTTTTTTGTTAAAAATGTATGCAGAAGGTGCGCCAATTCACAATAATGCATTGTGAATGACTCTTTTAACGAATATTGTGATTGAATAAATAACAAAATAAAACAAATTACGAAAGATTAACAAATATTTATTTTTTAAATATGCCACAAATTTCTGAGAAACAAAAACTTGTTAATTTTATAATTGATGAAGCTGCTTCTAATATATTACTACATCTGTATGGTAATTGTTTATTTCATTTTTTTAAGCATTAAAAAATCAAACATTTGAACTTCTTAGACGACGATAGCTATTGGAAAACTATGGATGAATTTGATGAAAGTCTTACAATTATCTTATCGAACCATTGCGGAAATTATCAAAATGTGCCTAAGTGTTCGGAATGGAGAACTAATGTTCTTGACTATTTAGACAAAGGACGTTACCAACAAATGCTCCGAGTCTCAAAAGATCAATTTACGTTGCTATTGTCCTTGATCAAAGACTGTGCACAGTTTAACAACGCACAATCCAGTAGGCAATTTTCAGTAGAACTACAGTTAGCTATAACCTTATATTGTTTGGGCTCATCGGGTGAAAGTGCGGGGATTCGGAAAGTAGCTACACTGTTTGGTGTAGAAGATGGTAAACGCTTTACAAGATTACAAAGAGAGTATTTTCGTCAATTTTGGAGTTAAAATCTAGATATATCACTTAGCCTGATACCAATGAAAGACAAGATATCGTTAAAACAACATACAATGAGCTGTCGCATTACATAGGGTATATTGATGGTACTGAATTAAAACTTGCAGAAGCACCAGTTACTAACCATTCAGCAAGTTGTATGCGATTAACAGTTAAGGATTCGGCATGTAGTAGCAGGACACTTTGGTAGTGTACACGATACTCGCATGTTTCGTACTAGTGCTCTCTCCACTCAGGAAGGCTCACTTTTTTCTTCTTCTCAATGGCTACCAAGAGACTCTGCTTATCCATTGCTGACCACTCTTATCACTCCATTTCGAACAAACTCACAACAAATGAACTATTCAAAGCGCAAAGCTTTCAACTTGCGTCATAGCAAACATCGCGTGAGGATTGAATATTGCTTTGGGATTCTAAAAGAACGCTTTGGCAGTCTCAAAGAATTAAGAATACGTATTCAGGACGAACAAAGTCTATGTTCCAACTGGTTTATTGTTTGCTGTATATTGCATAACATCTTCCGAGCTACTTCTAATACGTAGACAATATAGTTGTCGACAACGACGAAGAATCAGATGAATTTCCTTCACATGAAAATGGCCGGCGAATAACTGTGACAGAAGCCAAGCGCAAATCTTTGTACGCAATATTGTTTGGTGATCAATAAAACGTTAACAACGGATGATTTCGAAGGCTGAATTGACCGTTGGTATGTTGATACCGGTGTGGAGATTGGTGCGATCGAAGGTGCGGCATTTGATAGCGCAGCAGGTACACATTCTTCTTCCAAGAATTCTACTTCGAATTCTGGTGACTGGACATAACTGAGGTGAAGGAATATTACTTTCAACCAGTAACAGTTGCAAGGCCGGCAACCGCTTTCCAAATATTTCCTTCAGCTGGTCGTAATATGGACACATTTTAGCAATTTTTGCTGAAATTAGTAAAAAATGTTTTATTTACAATAAATTAAAAATATCTGTATAATACTAACCTTCGATGGTACTGACGTCAGCTTCATCTTGTAGTCCTGCACCCGTTGACGAGAGCCAGTCATTGGCTTTACGGTACTGCGCCTTCAAATGTCGGACCTTCCACCGCACCAGATCCCATGAGACATCCAACTGCGATTTATGTAAAAATTGCGCAGTTGGAGCCTGAAATAATAGAAAACCGCATTAAATCAAAAATTAAAAAAAAGTATAAACTTACCTCAAATTCCGCCTCTTCCATTCAAAACTCTATAATAGAGTGCACCTCACTCTCCTTCCACTTTTTTCGCAACTCCGATATTCATATTTATGGAAAACTGTAAAAATTCTTTAGAATTTAAACAGAAATTATAAAATCTTTTTAAAACTTACTTTCTTCAACAATTTAACGACGTAACACGTCTTTATGTAAAATGACAGCTAAAACAGGGTTGCAATTATATTTTTGCGTGACATTGCGCAATATACATGGGTTTTGGTCTAACATATTTTACAGCCATTTCAAATAATTTTCTGCGTGTGTTTGTTGTTGTGCCGGTGCACCAAGAGGAAATATATGCAATTCTTGCAACCTGCTAGGGTTTTGCAACAGCAAGAGAATACCCCTATTTTTTTATTGGTGACATATTAACATGTTTTTTTTTTTTTTATAGTAGGAGGAATCATCGAAAGCCGGAGTGCGGGACTTTAATCCGCTAAACCTAACCCACTCCCACCTTATGTCTCTCCCACGGGACCACTGGTATTACTTCATGGGAGAGAAGAAGACGTTTAAGTCTCCTCTATTGCACGGACTGACTGACGCCTAATCTGTTCTAATTGTCTCAATTTTGACATAATTTGATTTGCCGCTTCACTGACAGCTTTCCACTTTACAGAGGACTCGCACACAAGTGCTGTCAAATTTTCCACCGTGATACTACCTCCAAGGGTAGTTTTCAGCTTTTTCCTTATGCTTGAAAACCGAGGGCAATAAAAGAACACGTGTTCAGAGTCTTCTTTACACTCTGAACACGTCGGACAGTATGGACTAAGGTCATGACAATATTTGAAAAGGTAGCTTCTGAAGCAACCGTGCCCATTGAATATTTGGGTAAGATGGAAATCCAGATCCCCATGTTGTCTACCTATCCACGAGTGTATGTCCGAAATCAGTCGGTAGGTCCACCGTCCTTTGCATGAAGTCTGCCACGTTGCAATGCTTTTATTTCTCTCTTCTCTTTTTGCTGTGGTAGACGTCTCTGATAAATTATATATTCGCGCGAATTCGTCTCCCTGGATGTCAATCGGTGCCATACTGGCTAATACCTCGGCGGCGTCATTTGAAATAGTTCGGAAAGCACTTATCACGCGTAGTGCTGATAGCCTATGCACTGTGTTAATTGGTCTAGCATATGATTTTATTTTTAGCGCCTGTATCCATATTGGAGCCGCATACAGGATAACTGAACTTATTACCTTAGCTTTTAAACATCGTCGGCTGGAACGCACACAGCCTTTATTAGCCATCATTCTAGATAACGCATTATATATTTTATTTGCTTTACGTGTCGCATTCTCCAAGTGTTCCTTGAACTTGAGCCTTAAGTCCACTATTACCCCAAGATACTTCAGCTGCAGCTGTGAAGTAATCTCACATTCTCCTATGGTCAGCGATATTTTCTCTTCAATTTTCCTAGAGCTTATGAGCAAGACTTCTGTTTTCTGCTCAGCCAGCTCTAGACTCATGGTAGCAAACCATCGGCGTAAGCCATTTATGCTATCATTACATTTGATCCGGAGGTCATCCAGATGTTTGGCTACACCTACCACTATGAGGTCATCCGCATATGCGATTGTTTTCACATTTTTTGGTTGCGGTATTCTTAACACCCCGTCGTACATCAGGTTCCATAGCAGCGGGCCTAAAACCGAGCCTTGCGGTACTCCACTGGAGATAGTGTAGTTCTGAGTGCCCTCGTCCGTCTCGAATATCAATCTCCTATTTTGAAAGTAACCATTATAATATTTATTAGATAAGGAGCGTGTATATCGTGCAGAGCTGTTGTTATATTTGCCCATTTTGCGGAGTTGAACGCATTCTTCACATCCAGGGTTATTAGCGCGCAGTATTTTTTTGTGCCACCTTTCCATCTTTTCCCACTTATTGCACATTTCGCAGTATCAACTACTTCCATTAGTGCGTCAATAGTGGACCTCTTTTTAATAAAGCCGTATTGTCTCTCTGATAATCCGCCGGCTTTTTGGATTGCTAACTCCAAGCGGTTTCTTACAATGCTTTCGTACACTTTTCCAATTGTGTCGGGCATGCAAAGAGGTCGATAATATGAAGGTTCTTCTGATGGCTTTTTTGGCTTTGCCAGTAGAACCAGACGCTGTATCTTCCACGGATCGGGGAATACCTTCTAATATACACGCATTGTGCATGTTAACAAATAAACTGGGCCTTAGGGTTATGGCTTCTTTAAGGGCTGTATTTGGTATACCATCTATTCCTGGCGCTTTGGAGTTTTTGATCTTTTTCGCAATAGCCAATAGTTCGTCTTCTGTGACTAGTAGGGGTGGCTCCGTAGCTTCGTTTCGTCTAATATAGGAAATGGGGGCATATGTCGCTTCGACAACTTTTTTCATAAATAATGCATTCTTGGGTTGCTGCGACTTATTTTTGAACTTTGACATACAAATTTTGTATGCCGTTCCCCAGGGGTCTATGTTGGCTTCTTCGCAGAGCTTTTCGAAGCAGGATCTCTTACTACGGATAATGGCTGACTTCAGGAGCTTTTTTTGGCATTTAAATGCTTCTCTGAGGCTGATTCCGTTATCACTTCCCAGGTTACGCTGTAGGCGGCTTCTAGCTGAGTGACAGAGCTTCCTCAGCTTGGCAATTTCGTCGTTCCACCAGTATTCCGGCTTTCGATTGTTAAAGTATCTCGTCCTGCGCATAGTTGCATCGCAAGCTGAACTAGTTCTTTCCGCACAGCGGATACTAAGTGGGCTGCGTTTTCGCCTGATGCATTTGCCGTACTCCAGACGCTCTGAAAAATGTCGGTTTCAAATTCCTTTTGACGCCTACTTCGTTTTTGAGAGGTATTTCTCGGACAGCGTTCCGTTTCCTGGGAGAACGAAACTACAGCAATTATCGCCATATGGTCGCTATTTGAATACATGTTTGACACCTTCCCTTTAGTAAGATCTATTATTGATCCTTTATTTCCCTTTTGAAAGGTATTTTGTATGCCACTGTTTAAAATTATAAGGTTTGTTTGGCTCAGAAATTCTAGAATGAGACGACCACGATGGTTTGTAATTCTGCTACCCCAAGCAGTAGACCATGCGTTAAAATCTCCCGCTATTATTATTGGCGATTTGCTTCTGATTTCTAGAGACAACTCCAGGATGAAATCTTTAAATTCGCTAATTGTTGCACTAGTACGAACATAGCAGCTTACAAAAAATATTCCTTGTATTTTCGCCCATGTAAAGCCATTATGGGTTTCTTTGGAGTGAGATGTGAAGGCTTGTCCTTTGCAGGCCCATATTGCTGCTTTGCCACTTATATCTTTACACCAGGTGCTTTCCGAACGTTGAGAATATTGTTCGCTTAATATGGCGACATCTATGTTTTCTTCTAGCACCGTCTGTTTAAGAAGGTCTTGTGCTGCAGCGCAATGATTGAGATTTAGTTGCAATATCTTCATTTTTTCGTTGACTTCAACATATCTGCGTATTTAGGACAGGCCGTACTTAGAACAGAGTGTTCCCCTTTGCAGAGCATACAACTCGGGGAACTCGTGCATGTCTTTGCCATGTGACTTGGGGTTCCGCAACGAGTACAAAGGGATGACCTATCAATGGGGCTGCTACATTTGTGTGCTATATGTCCCAGTTGGAAGCACCTAAAACAGGGAGTAATAGGTGTAAATTCCCGGAGACGACAGATAGACCACCCGATCTTTACTTTACCGCACTTAAGTAAAGTTTTGGCATCCTCAGCTCGTAGGCATATATGAGCTATTTGGGTGCCACTCCGAGTTTTCCGCAGATTTTTTATATTTTGCTTCCCAAGGTTTTGGATCCCGCACTCCTTTTGTAATGACTCACAGATTTCTTCTGGTGTGGTTATCTCATCCAAGTCTTTGCACGTTATGGTAATATTATGAGTTTTTGGCTGTATTACGGTCATCTCACCAATAACTCCTTCTAGGGCGCTTTCGAACTTGTCGGCATTTATCTTTTTCAAGATGTCCGCATACGACGCTCCCTCCTTTTTTTGTTAAGATTATAGCGTCTGGTTTCGATCTGATTCTCTTCTCGATCGGGTTCTTCTTTCTAACGACGTCTACCCATTTCTCGCCTGCGGGCTTGCCTTCCAAACTGTCTTTGTGTATGCATTCAGTGACCTCACTATATATTGCTTGCACTTTGTGACTCATGTTTTTCGGCTTCTTCGTTGGTGGCAAATATCCCAATATTTCGCGACGTCTCTTTGGGGCATTTTTATCACTTTTGATAGTGGATACCTTTCTTACCATAACTTTTTTCGACGGGTTTTCTTGCTTTTCAGCCTTGTCATACAAGCTTGTGATACAGCTTACCAGATCACGCATAGCTTGGTTAATATGTCTCTGACCAGACATCATGCTTTCAAGCTCTTTAATTTTTTTTACCCAGTATGCATAAAATACTGGGTTTTTACTATTCTGAAGCTGCAAAGGAGGCAAATTTGAACCTTTGCCTGCTTGGTCGGCATTTTCGCATATTTTGGCTGATCCAGCAGCGGTGGCTTCTTCAGGTTTGCCTTTTGGAGGAGTTCTCAAGATTTTGAGTTCCTTCGAAAAGGATTCTCTGGTGTACATCCCAAACCATTCTCAGAGGCCATAACTCTGTCAGAGAATAGTTGGGAACACCTGTCAGTGGGTACGTTCAGTCCTTTCCCCTAATAAACCCTACTTATATTTTGGTGGTTGGCAATGCTGTAACCAAAGCAAAACGAAGAAGGAGAAAAAGGAGAAACAAAACAAAAAACAGCTGACAGACTAAATCAAAACGGCAAAAAAGAATTGAGTGCACGTTTTGATTAGCTGTTACGTGGGGAAAATCCTATATAATATTTTATAAATTTAACAAAAAAGGGGCTGGTATGTGCCAAATAAATTCTATTGAACTAAATTAAAGTACTTATCTAATTTTTGGTGTTAGCATCCAATCAATTAAAAGTCCTGTTCCAGTCTCCCGGTAAGTCTTAAACATAAACAAGTTTGCTATCACTTTAAAAAACTATAAATTCTTGCAAATATTCTAGATCACTGAAAAAACACGTCCTTGGATAATATGATACGAGACTCTCGCATTGGCTCTCATTTTTTCCTCAAACCCGTTCCCTGATTATTTGACAGCGAAGGAGATCAGGGAATTTCGATCAGCTGATTTCAGAAAAGGCGGGATGCCAGAAGTAAACCGCTTTAATTACTTGACGAAATTAGTGTGAAATGAAATTTCATTGAACTGTGCGAACATATTTTGGAAAAATAAATGTTTATGTAAATTAATTAATGATTTTGCATTTTAACATTTATATATGTATGCATTTTAAAAGTGTTTAATTTAGCGTTTTGTTTAATTTATAACATATCCAATCTAATATTTTTCAGCAGTAGCATCATTGGCAAATGTTATAAAAAAATGCGAGTTTTGACAACTCTCTCTCGAATCAAAGAGTCTCGTATCATATTATCCATGACACGTCTACTTTCACTGACTACATGAGCTAAATAAAAAATTAACATGTGTACGCAGATGTATGTTTGTATGCTTGTGCTTTACTTGTTCGACAATATATATAAAGTACATGTATATATGTACATATGTACATACAGAGGACCAATAAAGTTTACATACACCTAGTTCTATTAAATTACGACACGTTTATTTGTTTTAAAATGAATAAATTTTGTGGTTTTTTCTATCCATTTCAAAAGATGTATATTTAGCATATCAAAATATTTGTTTTTTACACAAATAAAAAAATTAATGTTAAAGCTTAAAATGGGCAAAATTTATATCAAAAAAGTTTACGTACACTAATGTATAAATCAAAAGTAATTACAATAGTTTTAGTAGTATTTGGCCTACATTTTGTTACTATTATTATCCCTAGACATCGATATATGCTCCCCACTCAATTTCTATGGAGCTATTTTTTATTTCCAAAACAACCCTGCACGTACAAGAGTGTTTTGGTCGTTATCCTGTTGTAAATAGAAGTGGCCGCTATTAACAGCCGATTAACATAATAACAGTTAAAATTTAAATTTTTTACTTAAAATGTTCAGATATGAAAATTGCACAAAACGTAACTGTGTTGGTGAACAATATGTTTGTGCAATCTGTCACCTCCGTCTTGCAGGGTTGTTAGTATTCCGATATGGTTGAATTTCGAAAGCTTTTACCCTTTCTAACTTCAAGGGGCATCTCGACAGGCAATTAAAGATTGATGAAAATTTGTATCGCTTAACATTTGATTTTTAAATTATATTAGTGGGATTCTTTTACTCTTGCACCTTCAGTATTCATTCTTATCAAAAACTGTAAAAATCTTTAGAATTGAAATATAAATTAAAAAATCAATTTAAAACTTACCTTCCTCAACACTTTAACGACGTAATATGTCTCTTTGTAAAATGACAGTTAGCACATGATTGTAACTATTTTTCTATGTGTCATTGCACGGAAATAAAAAAAAAATTTTGGTTGACATATGTATTTTACAGCCATTGCAATTGCGTGTGTTTTGTTGTGTCGTTGTACCAATTGGAAAGTTCTAAAACTCGTACAGGGATTTTTTTGTCGCACATTATCGGCGAAAAGAATCCTCGTCTGAGCATGCACATACATGCCTCATGACGTTTTGACAGTTTTGAGTTCTCACAATATTTGTTTTGTGAACTGTTTTCCCCGCGCATTCACAATAATCAATCTATCTATAGGTACGGTAATCTCAAAATAGTAAAAACGGTTCTGCCCGATAAAGAACTTTGTTTTTTAAAAGTGGCCATGCACGACACACATGTGCGTTCGATCAGTATGTGTGGGATTGCCATTTACTCGTGTAGCGGCTTGTGCGCGTACCAATCCATGTTCGCAAAAATGTTTGATTGTTTACGATCAGTGTGCACACAAGTATGTCGTTTTTTTTATTTTGGAGGGGGAATCTGCGAAAGATACCGTCATTTTTCCGGACGGTATGTACGATTCGTACAGGTCACTGAAGCGGAGACCAACACGCCTACGTACTAAACCCTTAACTCCATTTTCTTTGCTTGTTTATTTGCCCCACGGAACTACCGTTAAGCATTACATCGTGAGGCCAAGCTTAGCCATTCGACTCGTCAGTCATGCCATTCTGGCCTACTCCTCATTCATCCTTCTGATTTCCCTGCGTTGCCAATCTTTCCTTCTTAGCTCTTTCAGAACTATAGCACACCACTCTTTCACACTATCCTACACTTGTTTGGATTCAGTCATGAATCGCACTACGTTATCCGGTGTCACTCGTTCCGTTGTCAGTTTCTGTAGATCAGCTCTCTACTTTTCATACCGTCGCACATAGGAGCATTTACCCTCAAAAACCGGACAAAATTGAAAATTACAAACTTCAGCGATGGTACTCAAAATTGATTTTTTTTAGTATCTAAATAACCGTTCTACAATGAACCGATTAAATGATGACCTTCTATATCGCCACACAAGTAGTCGGAACCTATACTTCGTACAGAACGTACATACGTGCTTATTCGCGAAACTCTCCATCGTTCTCGAAATTGCAAGTGGTTTTTTATTGCGTGAACGGAATTCTTGAAATTTTTTTTTTATGGATTCAGGACAACATGGTATGTATTTAATATTAATGATATAAAAATTAATTTAGTTAATATATTATTATGCTTCTTTCGGGAAAACAATGAATCATTAAAAAAAATAATTTTTTTTTTAATTTTTTAGAAATTAGTGTTTTTGTTGTAGTGTGGGGCGAGGTCAAGCTATGAATTATTTTTCCTAGTAAACTACAGGGTTTCTACTTAACATATAAGCTTAAACATTTTCCCCGTCAAAAATGGATTGAATCGGGTCAATACTTTTCCGAGCTCCCATATACCTAATATAAAGATTTTAGAACTTTATGTTGGATATATCCGCCAATATTTGAGTCAAGTCTCAATGAAAATTGCAGAACATATTTTATTCATAACAGTGTATCTTTGCGCCTAAAATAGATACAATTGCGCGAAAACTTGACCCCTTCAACACAACCCCCCCACCTGTATAACTATTACCAAGATTTTCGGACATCCACTTGACCTTGCGCCAAACGATAGCTGATTGTATGTAAGGTGGCATATTAGTAGTATGTGGGATGAGCAAAAATAGCTAAAATCTGGTCGGCACTACCCCCTTCTCAAATATATTCAAAATAAAATTTTCGGTTGCACCCGAGCTGAGTTCTTCCTTACTCGTTTAATTTTAATATATTGAATTATTATATTTAATTATGCAGTGTTTTTAATTTTTATTCATAAAATCGCTTTAAATAATTTTGTCCGGTTTTTGAGACCAAATGCTCCTATGTGCGTCGGCAGAAAAAGCAGATGTGCAGCGCGTTTTCTCCGCTGCTGTCGCAGAAGGAACAATTCGTCCCGTCGTCATGTCCATACTTATAGAGATACTCCCTAAAACACCCCGTCAAAAACTGCGTCAGGTAGAAATCTGTTTCTCCATGTTTCCTATCTATCCATGCTTGCACGCTTCTAACTAGTCTGTGGGTCCTTCCGTTCTTCAGCCTTTAGTCGCCTGCCCAGACTTGTAGACCTGTTGTATGCTCTTTTGAGTTCCGTGGCCATTATATCTGGTGGCATGATGCCTGCTAAAATCCCAACCGTTTCGTGGAATACCATACGAAATGCACATGTGACTGTAATGGCACTGAGCCGCATTGCAGACCTCGCTTTCCTAGCATACGTCTTTTGCTGTAGTGCTGGTCCCCATGTGGGCGCTGCGTACATCAGAATTGATTGGCTCATTTTGGCCAATAGCTTACGCCTATTTTGGCTTGGTACACCAATGTTGGCCATTATTCTTGCAAGGGCGTCCGTTGAACGTGCTGCTTTCTCACATGCCTTTTCAATGTGCTCTTGTAGCTGAGCCTATTGTCTATCAGTACCCCTAAATACTGCAGCGACTTCTGTGTCATGATGGTATGACCGTCGATATTTAGTTTGATGTCTTCGGGTTTTTTCTTACTTGTGATTAGCACAGCTTCTGTTTTTTGTTTAACGAGTTGGAGGTTTGTTGCCGTGAGCCAGTCTTTGATCACCGTCGCTGCATGATTGCAGAGGTTTTCAAGTTGGCCAAGTTCTTTTGCCACTGCGGTTACCAGATGATCTGCACCAGCTTCGGGAGTGGGAGGCGCAGTACCCTGTCATACAACACATTCCACAATAATGGGCCAAGCACAGAGCCTTGCGGAACTCCGCCCATTACCTCATATCTCGTCATCCGTATCGTACAGTAACAGCCGGTCAGACAGGTGGTTGGATATGATCTTAAACAAGTAAGCCGGGATTTCCTACGTTCTAGTGCACTTATAATATGGGGCCAAAATGCCGCGTTTTTAACGTCAAACGTGACTACTGCGAGGTATTCCTTTGTAGCATACGGCCATCTGGTACCCTCTATTGCCTTGTTAGCTATGCCGGTAAATCCCTGCTTGCGGAATCCAACTGGTTGCCAGACAGGCCTTTCTTATCTTCTTTTTCTAAATGCAGCTCTAATCGTGCACAGATTATCCGCTCTAGTATCTTGCCCATCGTATCCAACATACAGAGTGGTCGATATGAGCTGGGCTCTCCGGCTAGTTTATTTTGTTGCTGCAACAAGACCAGTCTCTGATATTTCCAGGTTTTTGGGAATACACCTTTTTGTAAACACCGCGTAAACAATCCTGTAAATTGCCTCGTATTGTGCCTAATGGCAATCTTTAAGGCCAAATCTCTCTGCTCTTTCTATAACCGCCACATCAGCGACTATTGTATCTTCTGTTTCAGCAGGTTCTTGCATGCTAATCGTTCATTTCTCTGGGGGCTGTGCGGGGAATAAAGTCTGCACTACGGTTTTCAGTAATGCTGGGCACGTTGGTGCTTGTCCTTTGCTACCTCTTATTTTCTTCATTACCAGCTTGTAAGCATCACCCCATGGGTTTTCATCGATTTTTCCGCAAAGTTCTTTAAGTATTTACTTTTTTAATGGCTTTTTTAAGATCGCTTCGTTTTCTTTTAAAGCATTCACGTAATTGCGTTTGCTCCGTGAGTGCGCGACTCCTTTGGCATCACCTTCTCGCTTTATGGCATTCCTTTCTTAATGTGTCGATCTCATCACTCCACCAGTAAACAGGCTTTCTATGGGTCCATTTTTCTTCCTACTCATAGAAGCGTCGCATGCTTTCCTAACTTGCCTCACTAAAATCTCCGCCTGTCGATCTATGTCTTCTTGACAAGTTAGATTATCATCTAACGAGAGCTTGAATAGTTCGATGTCAAGGGTTTCTATTTACCCTCCTCTGCTTTGTCCTATCTTAGTGGGCATACTCCTTCGATTGTTCACAAGTATGTCCTGTATGGCGCTGTGTGCACACAAAATCTCATTTTTCTTACGTCGTCGAATAGAAAAGACGAACAATTTTCCGCTTGCTTGTCGCATATGTTCATTGCGTGAAGAACGAACGCAAAATGAATTTGTATGCCGTGTATGGCGAACGATTTCATACAGATCGTACGCACATATGTGTCGTGTATGGCTCCTTTAACTGACAGATGGCTGCTTATCAGACATTGAGAAAACGACCCTAAATGACATTACTGTATCATCAAACCTAACTGATTAGATATTAGGAAACTAAATTACTCGACCATCAAAAACAATTTCACATCTTTTGTTTTCATCATTAATGTTTCAATTTTTCTTAGCACAATCTTCTAATTTGTTTAAACGTAATACACGGCCCAGTATAGAATGTTTGAAAAACGATCGTTTCTATCGTGATCCGCATCGACCGGTACACAAGATTTGGACCAACACTGAATGTTCAAAGTATTTCCTTTGTTTAGATGGTGACGTTTTTGAATTCAAATGCTCGGAGGGGTTATTATTTGATGTTGTCAGACAAATTTGTGATTTTAAACAGAATGTGGATAACTGTGATATTACTGCAGGTAAGAAAATATTTCTTCAAATTTTGATACACATTTTCTAGAATATACTTATACGAAATATCGGCACCCGAAGTTTCGTAAAATTATAATTAGTTATTAATGAAAAAGTAACATAAAAGCATACAATGAAAAATATTCTATTACTTTTTTTCCTTTTAATCATAAGCATCTGCCACTCTATATTATGTTATTTCCACTCACATAAGTATATATGTATGTATGTAAATACTTGTTTTGTTAAAGAAAAACAAATCTCGAAACCACTATTGGAAAAAGGTGGATGCAAAGACAAAACACATTTAAGTTGCGCGGACGGCACTTGTCTACCAAGCGAATATTTTTGTGATGGATCCGTTGATTGTCCAGATGAATCCGATGAGGTATATTATATTCTAAATGTTTAACACATTTTTAAAAGCAAATAATATTATCAAAATTTATATTAGGGTTGGTGCGATATGGATAACGACCCCAATGCTGCTATTTCATGCGACATGAGTAAATGCCATTTACCCGACTGCTTCTGCTCTAAAGATGGTACACTAATACCAGGACAATTAAGCCCAAATATGATCCCACAAATGATAACGTTAACGTTTGGTAAGCAATGGAAACTGTATGTACATATACATTTATAAGGAGTCATCGGATGTAATTCCTGGCGGACCAGGATTCTTGAAGTGGACCGTATTTTAATTGAATGGTTAAAATTAGAATTATTTTGATAGGTGACGTATATATTAAATCCCGCCGTCAAAAAAACTGATTGGACCTTATCAATGTGGCTTTAGGCTAGGAAAATCACCAACTAACATTCACAATGCACCATATCTTGATAAATATTCGAGAAAATAGGGTTGACACACAACACTTCTTCGTTGATTTTAAAGCTGCTTTTAACTAGAGATGAGCGATATTGCGATTTTTAAATCGCTGTGATTTCAGTGATTGCTATTTTTAAATTACTGTGATTTTATATTGCTATTGCGATCGCAACTAAGTCGACGTTCAAACGGAGACCTTTTGTTGTTGTTGTTGTTGTAGCGGCAGATCGTCCGGGTTCGTTCCACTTACGTAGACCCGACTGTCGTGGGAACGACGGGAACATTTTGTCGTTATTGGCGGTAAATTTTCTTTTAGCTCCTGTAACTCGAGTCAAGTTTTTCCGCTTTTCCTTGCACAACATTTTCGCAAATGTTGGAGCGGTTCGGCTACCTGACCCGTAGAGTGTATTGTATAGTTCATTTGTATGTTGGTATGATGGTTTCATACATTTTTTAGAAGGGATTACCATTAGTGTGGTTGATCATTTGTTTGTTTAGAATACCCGCTTTTAATATTTTCAAAGAAAAACTAATGATGGGAATTCCATAATCCATCAGAATGTTTTCAATACCCTCTAATAATATTTTCAAGACCAAATTAAAAACGGGAATTTCCTAATTTTTGGAAAAATATTAAAAACCCGTAATTAATTACAATTCTTGTTTTAAATTAAATTATATTCGGTTAAACGAAATAATTATAAGAGCTTCTTAATAAAAGAATAAATAAATGTACAACAGTAAAAGTAACTCCATTTTTATTAAAATTCATATAATTTATTAATAAGTGTTATTAAAAGCTTAAATTAAATATTTATGAATATTGCAACCATGAAAAGAGTTTTAATTTGCATATATTTCATCTAACACTTCAAACATCTGCCATAATTCACTTCTTTTCCTTGCTAAATTTCCTGCCATTACTACAAATTATTAGAACGTTGCACTTAAAACTTCAAACCGCTATGATGAAAAATAGCATATATACGCATATATATATACTTACCCTGAAGAAAGTTGTTACTTTTCTGCTATTTGCTATTGTGATCGTAATTCACAGGTTCGAACTGCTATCGTAAATCACAGGTTCGAACTGCGATCACAGTTTCGAACTGCGATCGCAATCGCAGTTCATAGAAGCGAACTGCTATTTGTAGAAAGTGATCGCAGTTGCGATTTGCGATTTTTCAATCACAGTGAAAAAATCACCGGTAGTGAAATATCGCTCATCACTACTTTTAACATAACGAAAAGAAATTGCCTTTATGCCGGAATGTCTGAATTTGGTATCCCCCAAAACAGTTGTGTGAACTGACGTTGAGCAATTGGTGGTAAACGAGGGCAAGACGAAATATCTCCTGTCATCAAACAAATAGTCGTCGCAATTGCGACTAAACTCCTACGTCACTATTAACAGTCATAACTTTGAAATCAAAATCTCTCTCGACAAAGACCAAATTCTACAAAGCACTTATCATCGCCATCCTGCTATATGATGCAGAGGCATGGACGATGACAATATCTTATGAGTCGATAGAACTCTTCGAGGTATTCGACGACATAGTTCAGCGAATTAAGAGTAAACGGCTGCGCTAGCTAGGTCATGTTGTCCGGATGGAAGAGAAAAGTCCAGTTTTGAAGGTTTTGGATTCGGGACCCGCCGGTGGGAGCAGATTAAAAGGGATCCCTCCGTTGGAAAGATCAGGTGGAGAAGGCACTTGGTGTTACCAAGTCAAACAGCGGAAAGAAACGACAGATGCACTATTGTTAACTCTACTATAACCGCATAAGCGGTATCTACGCCTGAGCATGTATAAAAAAAAAAAACAGTTACAAATAGCAAAAACTAGCAAACTCACTTTTATTCGGTTTTCTTGCAAACTTTTTTAGAACCAATTTTTTTTTTTTTTTAATTTTTTTGGAAAACACAACTTTATTTCGAAAATATATATATATGTATATATCTATATATGGACAACGTCGAAATATCGCTATATACAGTGGGGAGCATTAGTTAGTACATAGATGATATTTTTGTACTTAATAATGCATAACAAGAGTAATAATAAAGATTACAACAACAATTTTGTTTTTATTTGTTTGGTGCTTAGTAGACTTCAATTTCATTTATATTACAACAACAGAAAATATCAAAGTCCAATAACAAATTAATAAAAACCAAAACTACCTGCATGTACTCAATTTTGCACCCGTTATCATTTCAGCAATGCATTAAATATTTACCGTTTTTTCCAAATAGAGTGTTTAATGTATAGTAAATTCTAATCTAAGATAATGTTTTGCATATTGTGGACGTATTTTGAGATAACTAAAGAATAAATAATAAATAATTTTAAAAAAATATTTAAATAAATAAAATATAAAAACAATGAAAAAAATATCGCGTGAATTTGAGGACAAAATTGTTTCTATGACTGAAAGTGGATCTTCTTCTCGGCAAATTGCTCTGGATTTGAAAATAAGCCAGTCGGTAGTGATAAGAGCCCAGAAAAGGCGAAATTGTCAATCAAATGTGAAGGTCAGAGGGCGTAAAAGGCTTTTGACAGATGCGGACGCACGCCTAATGATGGCACGAATGAAAAAAGACAAGTGTTTGACACCAGGAAATGCAGCCTTGGAAATAGGTAAATCTGTCAGTCGATGGACTGCAAGAAGATCCCTCCACAAAATTGGGTATATCTCGGCGGTTAAAAAACAAAAACCTGCTCTATATGCCAAAAATGTTAAGGCGCGACTAATCACATGAAAGAGACTGTGAAACATGGTGGAGGTAACGTCATAGTGTGGGGTTGCTTCACATGGTGGGATGTTGGACCGCTCCAGAAAATTGATGGAATTATGAGGAAAGAGGATTATTTGAACCTCTTGCATAGCCATCTTCCCGATTTTGTTGACAGGAGCGCTTATCCTGAAGAAGAGGCCATATTTCAACAAGATGGTGACCCTAAGCATTCCGCCAAAATCGTGAAGAAGTGGCTCAGTGAGCAAAAATTTCAGGTGATGGAGTGGCCGGCACAAAGTCCTGATCTCAATCCAATTGAAAATTTATGGTCAATTGTGAAACGACGATTAGGCACATACGAAAGGGCACCTACAAGTCTTGGCGAGCTTTGGGAGCGTGTTGCCAAGGAATGGCTGGAGATACCTGATGAAATAATTCAGAACTTGGTGGAAAGTATGCCAAAGCGCTCATTATATTCATATTGTTACGAATTTACTGCTTGCTAGTTTACTTTGTTAGGTTCGTATCTCTGGATTGACAAATAAAATCAACACTGTTTAATTTAATTCAACAACTCTTTATTTCACAACTCGTCTATACTATGGCAGTTTACTCTTAGCACTGATTGATTACGTTGGCGCTGCCACGGCTTATATAGCCACGCACTTCTCGCTGATGCCGACGTGTCCTTCTAGAATATCGCGTCTGGAAATTACCAGAACATACGGCTATACGGCGCCAGACGCAAGCAGACAGTCGCGCCGCCAGACTCAGCAATTGTTTAACTAGACAAGCAGACAGTGCGGCGCCAGATGTCTAATGTTTCGACAAGCAGACAGCCGTGGCGCCAGATGTCTACAACAAGACAAATGTTATTCCATATACCTACAGCTATTGTTCATAATCAGGGATGCATATAGTAATACAAATACAACTTAATACTACTTTTGTAACACTGCCCTCCACTAAAGCCTAATCGTCCCGATTAGGCACAAATCCTCTTGAACCAAATGGGGCGAGCCTCTCCAAATGTACTACTTTCATTTTACATCGTGCTTTTCCATTTCTTTGTATGCGGTATACCACGTCATTAAGTCGTTTCATCACCATATAGGGTCCTTCCCAGGCTGTCTGCAGTTTCGGGGACAAGCCTTTCTTTCGAAGTGGATTGTACAACAGGACCAGATCACCTTCTTCGAAACCTTTTGAATTTGCCGCTTGATCGAACCGGTCCTTCATCTTATTGCTCATCAGATGCGTTTGCTGTCTTACCATTAGATGCAATTCATTCATTTCTTCCTTTAAGGCAGAACAATAATCTCCATCATTTCTTACAGCTGTAGGATTCGTTCCAAACTTAAGATCAGCAGGGAGTCGCAGATCAGATCCGAAAATAATCTTTGCTGGCGTGTAACCAGTTGTCTCGTGCTTCGCTGAACGATACGCCAGCAGGAACATCTGGATGCACTTGTCCCAATTCCGTTGATCTTTATCAACGATTTTCCGCAGATGTTCTTCGAGCGTTCGGTTGAATCTCTCCACCATTCCATCTGATTGTGGATGTAACGCTGTTGTCCGTGTCTTGTGGATGCCCAATAATGTACAGACTTCTTGGAAAATGGAAGATTCGAAATTCCTGCCTTGATCTGAGTGTAATTCGACGGGCACTCCGAACCTTGTTATCCAATTTTCTACAAACGCTTCGGCTACTGTCTTCGCTTCTTGGTTTGGTAAGGTATATACTTCTGGCCATTTACTGAAATAGTCCATGACAACCAGTAGATATTTGTTTCCGGCCGTACTGGTTGGGAACGGACCTGCAACATCCATTGCGACTCGTTCAAATGGTGATCCCACATTGTACTGTTGTAGCCTACCGCGACTTTTGGCTTTAGGACCTTTAGCTGCCATGCACTCTACGCAATTACTTATCCATTCTGCTATGGAATCTCGACAACCGATCCAGTAGAACCGTTGTTTAATCTTCTCTATAGTTTTTGTAATTCCAAGGTGCCCTCCACTAGGTCCATTGTGATATTCTTTCAACACTTTCGGGATCATGGACTTCGGTACTATGATCAGCAGACGAGACCGTTTGCCATCTTCACTTTCCCAGGTACGATGAAGGTATCCATTAACGAGGTTTATGCTGTTCCATTGGGCCCAATATGCTTTTGCAGTTGGACTCTCACTACTCATTTGTTCCTTTGGTGGTCGTACCCCATTTTCTTTGGCTATTATCAGCTTTGCAAGATCAGGGTCCTCCAGCTGATTGATTCTGATGCGGTGAGGAGTCCAATCATCTTCAGGTTCTATATTCAGTAATCGCACGTCGATTATACCTTCTTTTCCCTCTGATTTGGAGCAATGTTTACATTCCAGTGGACAAGGGCGACGTGATAATGCATCCGCATTTTTGTATTTACTCGCGGTGCAGCAATTGTCTTCAGAGTCTTCAATATTTCCTCCATCAGCGCCGGTTGTTCCATTTCAACGCTTTGTACTTTGGGTGCTGGTTTACTTAGTAGGGAAGCTGTTTCCTGTGTGAGGGCGTGCGAAACCGTTTCAGCAAACGTTCTTTTTGGCATTGCATATGTGGCGCGTTTGGTGTCCACATCACGAATTCCATTTATGAAACATTGAATTTTTACCCTCTCAATGTAATCCACAGGTGCATTTGCATTTGCCAAATGAGCCAGTCGTTCTATTTCAGTTGCGAACTCTTGCAATGACTCGTTCATCTTCTGACCCCTATTTTGCAGTTCGATCTGGTATATTTGTTTCCGGTGCTCACTACCATAACGTCTTTCTATCGCACTCATCAATGCCTCATAGTTGTCCCGTTCACAGTCTGGAATAGTCCGAAGGATTTCTGCTGCCGGTCCTTTCAATGATACAAACAAGGACGCCACTTTGTACGCTGCATTCCAGTTATTGGCCGTTGCTGTCTTTTCAAACTGAAGTTTGAAAATTTGAAATGGAATACTTCCATCGAATGTGGGTGCCTTCAATCTTTGATTATTTGTTGATGGTGCAGGGCCATGCAGTTGCAGTTCTCGCACACGATTACTTAATTGAAGAACTTCTGCTTTTAAATTTTCTTCGTCATTTTTTAAAGTGCTTAATTCGTCTTCAAATTTTGAAAATTTCTCTTGCACTTGTTTTTGTAGTTGTGTAGTATTTTCCGTGATCTGTTGTACCAAACGATGTTGTTGTGTAAGGCGAGACTCTAACTGTGATGTATTTTCAGCTATTTGCTGTGCCAGACGATTTTCGGTTTGCACTGCATTCTCTGCCATTTGCTTAATAGCCACTAACAGCATGTTCATGTCCACACTTGATGATGTTCGTTGTTCTTCTACTTTTTCTTCTACCTTTGTAGAAGTTTCTGGGCCATCAAATTCGAATTCGTCGACATTAATTCCTTCCGCTTCCATTGCTTCACGTAATCGTGCCTGCAGATCCGCCTTTTGCCCGCTTATCGGCAAATTACGCCCCTCCAGTTCCTTTTTTAATTGCTGAATTCTCAATTCTCCGAATTTAACCATTTTGAATTTGGATTATTTGACAATCCCACTTCTGACACCAATTGTTACGAATTTACTGCTTGCTAGTTTACTTTGTTAGGTTCGTATCTCTGGATTGACAAATAAAATCAACACTGTTTAATTTAATTCAACAACTCTTTATTTCACAACTCGTCTACACTATGGCAGTTTACTCTTAGCACTGATTGATTACGTTGGCGCTGCCACGGCTTATATAGCCACGCACTTCTCGCTGATGCCGACGTGTCCTTCTAGAATATCGCGTCTGGAAATTACCAGAACATACGGCTATACGGCGCCAGACGCAAGCAGACAGTCGCGCCGCCAGACTCAGCAATTGTTTAACTAGACAAGCAGACAGTGCGGCGCCAGATGTCTAATGTTTCGACAAGCAGACAGCCGTGGCGCCAGATGTCTACAACAAGACAAATGTTATTCCATATACCTACAGCTATTGTTCATAATCAGGGATGCATATAGTAATACAAATACAACTTAATACTACTTTTGTAACAATATTTTAAAATGGTGCAAAATTGAGTACATGCAGGATGTTTTGGTTTTTATTAATTTGTTATTGGACTTTGATATTTTCTGTTGTTGTAATATAAATGAAATTGAAATCTACTAAGCACCAAACAAATAAAAAAAAAATTGTTCTTATCTTTACTATTACTCTTGTTATGCATTATTAAGTACAAAAATATCATCTATGTACTCACTAATGCTCCCCACTGTAAATTATGACAAACAAGTGACCGAAAATTGTAAATAAAACGCAAAATATTTAATTATTCAACAATATTTATTTTGTTGCCTTAAAAGAAATTCCCACCAGCTGTAATGCACTAATGCCAACGATGTTGCAGTCCTTGAAACACCTTTCATAAGTACCTTTTGGAATGGTCTTCAGCTCTTTCAGCAAATTTTGTTTTACCTCTTCGATCGACTAAAAAATAGTTCCACGGAGTGGCAATTTCAGTTAGGAGCAAGAAAAAATCACGCGGGGCCAAATCTGGTATACATATATGGTGGTTGTTCGATAGTATTCATTGCGTTTTTGGCTTTAAGCTCGGTCACAATCGTGGCTCGATGCGAGAAAATTCAGCTTTTCAGGGACGAGTCGAGCAAGAACGCATTTCAAACCCAAAATCGAACGGCACGTAAGAAATGGCGAGTTCTCTAGTCATCTCTCTAACACTTGCCTGCCGAATTTCAAGCACCATATCTATCATTTATTTTTATAATTTCATTAGTTTAAGAGTACCCGAAGAATTTAATTACAATATCCGTGTGCTTTTTGTTTTAATGTACGTATGTATGTACTTACATATGGTATACCCTAGTGACATACTTAGCTATAGGTGCAAAAAGTTTCTTTTGGTTTTTTATTTCTATATAACAGAATATTTTTTGAATACACAGTTTTCTTTGTTTGTATTTTGTGTTCATTTGCATTTTTTACAGCCCTAATCACATGCCCTCACAGAAATCACCACCACAGAAATCACGCTATTTTTTTCGCTAGGTTTTTGATATTTGTAAAGTTTTCTTTATGCTGACGTGATTTCAAAAGCTGAAATGCTCACAATTTCTGGACAAATAATAGAAAGGAGGAACTATTATTTCACAGGCGTTATCTATTATAAATATAAGTATTCGTCTATTACAATAAATATATATATTACGGTCCTTTTACATTTCACTTCCTCCTAAGTATGAATAAAAGACATACATATGTATGTGTGTTTAAGTAATTTGCACAAAATTTTATTTGTAAATATACATGTATGAATGTATTTAATACATGTGCGAATAAAAATATACTTGTGTTTAAATAATATACGGTAGTGCTGCAGCTGCTCCTAAGTTTTTCTTTCACGCTCCGAAATCCTAAAAATAAATGAAATTATTACATATGCAACAAATTTAGTAGAGTTGTAAAATTACTCAATTTTTGGCGTTCATTTCTTAATATTGCTTTGTGAGTTTATGTAAGAATAACCTCACAACAAATCTAACAAATTTTTCCTCACAAATCAGATGAGTTTTCCTCAGAATATAGTTAAAAATTAGTAAATAATGTACAGGTATTTTTTTAACCAAATATTTTTTTACGTTTTTGCATAATCATACATTTATCAATTGGGCAAAATTTGTTTAACCTTCCTATACCCGCGCCAAATATTTTAACACCTATACCCGCGCACGGTGTGACAGACCGTGACTTTGACTCCTCTTACCTGGTTATTTTTCTATAAAACCGTTTATATTTTTTTATTTTATAGGAACTATAGGATGTAAAAAAACAAAAAGTATCAATTGTTAACATAAATTATTTATTACTTTAACGACTATCAGTCTTTCCAATACACCCTAAAAAAGTCACATTTTTTGAAGTTATACTTCTTATACGAGTTCGGAAAAGGTTGCGATAGATGCATATTGCGCAAGCTTGTCTGCGAAGATGTTCGCGTAGCTAAGGAAGCGGTAACAATCGGCGATCGTTTGTTAGTTTCTTTCGGCACAGCTCGGATTTTTTACCAGCAACACAATGTTGCCATGCTTATGCAATTGTTGTTTTTGTAGAACAATGTTTCAATTTTTGGTTGGTGACATATTCACATGTGTGCGCATATGTATGTTTGTATGCTTGTGCATTATTCAAGTTATACTTCTTTTTCTTTCGTTTGTGTTTCATTTCTGCAAATTCTCAACTATTTTGTGTGACTTTTGGTTGAAATACTTTGCGTTGGCCGTTGAAAAGTGAAGACTATACTTCTCAGGATAATTTCTGAGGTCAGTCTTCTGGGTTGACAATTCACAAATCGCAAGGAGGAACTTTCAATGAAATTGTTTACTATTATGAAAAAGTCGAATCTCAACAGTTAATTTATGTCGCACTGCTGTGGCCAATTTTATTGTTGTTAGATGCAGCTGCAGATTCAGGGCCATCTAATTTGCATACTTCATTAAGTCTTAACCTCAGTGTCCTTGGGAGAAAAAGAGTGAGAGCTCGTCGCCTGAGGTGAGGATTTAGCAAGTCGTAAGGCAGTGTTTCCCAAAACGTTCTGCGGCTAATCTTCTTGTTAGCATTATTCATAAGATATAAAACAAACGAGTTTATTCCTGCCACGTTCATCAAACTGTAAAATATTACCATAGGCCACATATGTATTTGTGCCTCGAGCGCCATTATACGTCTCACACATTTTGTCGACCGCATCGACTCCACCTTTAGTCGCATTATAGTCCATGATGATCTGTGGTTTGCCTGTCTCTTCATCAATATTTTCATCATCATGCATGCTGGACAAAAGTAAGACATTTTTGCCTTTTTTAGGTATATACAATACAAGGCTGCAGTTGCCGCGATGTCTAAATACACTCGATTTTTCAGCTCGACCTCGTAATTCAGTAAACTGTTTGGGTAGCTCTTTTTTATTTTTCCGCACAGTTCCAATCAGGCTCAACTTATATTCGTGATCGAGTTTATCCAGCAGCGGAATGCTTGTGAAAAAATTATCGCATGTGATGTTACGACCAGTGTTTCGAATACTCGTACATTCACTCAGACGCAAAACTAGTTCTAAAGCCGAGTTATCAATTTCATAGGGACCTTCAGGTTGTTTTCCTACATACACTTCCATGTTTTGTGTATAAAACATTTTAGCATCTGTCAAAGCATAGATTTTGATTCCATATTTGTTTGCTTCGATGGAATATATTGCCTAAAAACGCAGCGAGCTCTAAAAGCTTCCAACTTTTCGTCGATTGTTACAAACTGTGACAAGCTGTATTATTTTTTGAAAGATTCTACGACCTCTTCAAACAACTCTCTAATGGGAACAAGTTTATCAACTGCTGCGAGTTCGACACGAGTATCCTTATCATCAAACCGGAGACACCGTAGTAATAAATAGAATCTGTTCCAGCTCATAGCTAGTCGAAATATTTCCGGGGAAGACCCGTCAGTTTTGAACAAATCTTTGGCATTTAGTCGACTATTTCTTCTTACTCCTGCAGAGAGTAAGAGACCCAAAAATGCTTCAACTTCTATTGGATCGGTCTCCACGCAGTCCCTTTCTCGTGAAAACTTATCTTTTAGGCGGATTATTTCTTTATTTGTGCACTGAACAATCCGAATACAAACACTTTCCGAGAAAAAAAAACTCCATATTTCTAGCGGCTCTTTCGTGTTTCTAGCTTCACCCTTAGGACCTGGAAGTTCTGTCACGAGATTTCTCATACGCCGCCTAACCTCACTTGATCCAGGAGTTTTATTCCACCACGTACGCCCGTCTTTTCCAATGTAATAATCTCTGTTAATTTCATTATTTTCTGACTCTGATTGAGAATCATCCTCTCTGTCAGAAGACTGAATTTCATCATCAAATCATGTGTTTCTTCTTGGGGTGGACTACCATCTTCAACTTCGCTATCAAATTCATCGTCGTAATTGGAGTCTGAACTTTCCTTCTCCAACAACAATCGAATACGTTCATCATTCATTTTTTAATTATTTATAACCTAAAAATTTCATAAATCGTTACAGTAGTTGTAAACAAATAAAATGCAATTCAAACAAATACATAAAATTAAATAAATAACACATAATTACTCATAATAAAAAAAATATGACTTACGTAAAAAGTTGATCGTATACCCGCGTCGGTGTTACAGACCGATCAGACACATGTCCTGCCAGAGATAAAGAGATGTTTAACTCCTCTCTACTGGAAGTGAGAGAGCAATTGCTAAACGTCAAAACCAGCTAAACTTGGACAGTTGATCGAGTTCAGGAGGTTTTGACATTTAGCAATTGGAAACGAGCGATGGACAGATTGAAATCTTACCAAAAAATATGTAAACGGAGGGATTTGTTGCATCGTTCAAGACCACTTATAAAAAATGTTAAGCAATGAAAATTAAATAAATTTGTGAAATTTTAAGAAATTTAAAGGTATTTGATGAAACGTTTTGTAATTTGAAGCATCATAGTATTATTTTCAATGGAAAATGATTAAAAACATTTAATGATTGAGAGCTGACAAGCTTATACTATGTTCAGACCGACACCTAATCACACGATTTCGGCTGTTGCATGGATTATCCCACTAATCTTAAAAATTTATCAAGATTTCGCCATACAAAAATGACAGTTCCAAATCACTTCATTGAAATGATTTGAAACTGATCCACGCTAAATCTGTCCGTGCGACTCTGATTTTGCGCAATCTACTTGTCAGCACTGGAAAAATACTAGTCAGCACTGGAAATCTGTTACGTTATCACAGCTGATTTAGACACTACAAAGGGAAAAAAATGTAAACAAACAAATTTTTTTTAAAGCAATGAATCTAATTTCACCTGAAAATCGATTTAACAAATGAAAAATGCATCCATTATTTCTATTACATGGAAAATATTAAAAAAGACGGCTTTTATTTCAAAATACCATATGACAATCTTTTCTTTTGATAAATATTAAGCCATGTGAATTCTTGAATGACAATAACAGCTGTTTTTTGATCTTTCTAACGGCAGTGAGAACACTGTTGGGTTATGAAATGATTAAATGTAATCTAATCTTTGAAATTTTCGGTCTGAACATAGTATTAAATTCTTTTCATTGGGTATTGAAAGGTCAAAATTCAGTTATTCTAATATACTTTAAAAAGATTTAAATAGTTTCTCCATATAATAAATAACCACTACATAAGGGGTATTCTCTTGCTCTTGCAAAACCCGGTGCACGGTGCAAGCATTGCAAATTTACAACGGCACAACAACAAACACACGCAGAAAAATATTTGCAAGGGCTGTGAAATATGTCAGACCAAAACCCGTGTATATTAGCGTGCAATGTCACGCAAAAATAAAATTGCGACCCTGTTGTAGTTGCCATTTTACATAAAGACATATTACGTCGTTAAATTGTTAAGAAATTTAAATTTTAATTAGATTATATAATTTCTATTTAAATTATAAAGTTTTGTTACAGTTTTTTTGTTAAAAATGTATGCAGAAAGTGCGCCAATTCACAATAGCCATGCACAATAGTCATTTACAATAAATTGACTGAATCAGTCGCTCATATATCACTAGATTTTGCAATGGGTGCTCTCGTGCCCTTGTATATTTCGGTGTAGTATTTTTGCAATCTGCAATCTTGCAAGAGCAAGAGAATACCCCTATAGTAATTTTTATTCGTACTAAATGTTGGGTGGATAAATGCCCAAAATTATTATTTTGTTCAATCTGGCCATAATGGAAAATGTTGTAAAAAACGCTTATTTTGAGGCGCTCTCACACTGGAATAAGTTAAACATCCCTTTATTAATGTGTCCTGCTCGCTCGATTGCGTGTCACGTACTAACCTAAAGTGAGCCCCACATCATGCAGCTAGCAGAACGCGCGAGCTGTTAAAGTTCTTGGAAAAAGAAATAAAGGGTGATAACCAAAAAAAACGCATAAAATTTGCAAAATCTCATCGGTTCTTTATTTGAAACGTTAGATTGGTTCATGACATTTACTTTTTGAAGATAATTTCATTTAAATGTTGACCGCAATTTTGGGCAACTTTTTCGAGCATTTCGGCCGGAATAGCCCGAATTTCTTCGGAAATGTTGTCTTCCAAAGCTGGAATAGTTGCTGGCTTATTTCTGTAGACTTTAGACTTGACGTAGCCCCACAAAAAATAGTCTAAATAGTTAAATCGCATGATCTTGGTGGCCAACTTAAGGGTCCATTTCTTGAGATGAATTGTTGTCCGAAGTTTTCCCTCGATGGCCATAGAATCGCGAGCTGTGTGGCATGTAGCGCCATCTTGTTGAAACCACATGTCAACCAAGTTCAGTTCTTCCATTTTTGGCAACAAAAAGTTTGTTAGCATCGAACGATAGCGATCGCCATTCACCGTAACGTTGCGTCCAACAGCATCTTTGAAAAAATACGGTCCAATGATTCCACCAGCGTACAAACCACACCAAACAGTGCATTTTTCGGGATGCATGGGCAGTTCTTGAACGGCTTCTGGTTGCTCTTCACCCCAAATGCGGCAATTTTGCTTATTTACGTAGCCATTCAACCAGAAATGAGCCTCATCGCTGAACAAAAACACGCGCGCGCACATTTCGAACCGAACACTGATTTTGGTAATAAATGCAATGATTTGCAAGCGTTGCTCGTTAGTAAGTCTATTCATGATGAAATGTCAAAGCATACTGAGCATCTTTCTCTTTGACACCATGTCTGAAATCCCACGTGAGCTGTCAAATACTAATGCATGAAAATCCTAACCTCAAAAAAATCACCTACATAGTTATGAAAAACTGTTTCGTCGGTCTCACAGACATGTGCGCGGGTATAGGAAGGTTAATTTGCTGTAAATTTAATATTCCTGATATTAACAAATATATTTGATGCTCTTCAAAATACTTTTTATATACATAATATTTTAAGGAAGATAAATAAAAATCAGTGTTGAGATATAACATAAAAAAACCACATCGCACATACATACATATGTATGTATAGTATTGGGTATTTAACAGACGCCTAAGAGACATTTTACTAATTTGAATTTTAAACGTTATAAAACAAATTTCAATTTTTTAGTCAATTAACTTCTGCGTCACACGTTGGTTTATAGCCCAAATTTCTATTTTTCAGACGATGCAGTGAATTTTGAAAACTTCGATTTATATACAAAACTTTTGTTTAATCCAAACAACCGTAATCCAAATGGTTGCTCAATTAAAGGCACATTTTTTGTCTCACATCAGTATACAAATTATCAATTTGTGCAGAAACTATGGAACGACGGTCACGAAATTTCTGTACACTCTGTAACGTATGTTTATATGTTCTTAAAACCTATTATTTTAAAACTATGTAAATTTAACAGACACCGCGGTCCGGAGATGTGGTGGACAAAAAATGCCACTATTGAGGACTGGTTTGATGAAATGGTTGGTCAAGCAAACATTCTAAATCGTTTTGCAAATATACGAATGGAAGATATTAGAGGGATGCGTGTACCATTTCTTCGTATTGGCTGGAATAGACAATTTTTAATGATGAAAGAGTTTGGTTTCGTTTACGATGCTTCGATGGTGGCCCCTTTTAGTAATCCTCCACTTTGGCCTTATACCCTGGACTTTAAAATGCCTCATACGTGTACAGGCATCAATCAGAATTGTCCTTCTAGAAGTTATCCAGGCATTTGGGAGATTGTGATAAATCAGTTAGAAGTAGGCGACTTCACATGTGGTATGATTGATAGTTGCCCATCTCAATTGAATGGCGACGATGTCTATCGCATGCTAAGCCACAATTTTAAACGACATTATTTATCGAACCGTGCTCCATTCGGAATATATTTCCACGCAACATGGTTTAATAACAATAATTACTTGGAGGCATTTTTGGTAAAAAAAACTATTGAAAGTAAAACATATAATAATAAAAATATCTTTGTTAGCGTTTTATGGATGATATGCGACAGCTAACGGACGTATATTTTGTTACACAACAGCAAGTTATTCAATGGATGCGACGACCAACAATTACTCCAAACTTAAATACATTTGAGCCATGGAGTTGTAAACCCCGCCAGTGGGAATCTACGGAAGTAGTTTGCAGTATCCCAAATACTTGTAAACTACGAAGTCGCGTCTTGCAGCAAGATAGATATTTATATACTTGTAACGAATGCCCAACACAATATCCTTGGATACGCAATGAATTTGGTTTAGATTAGTATATCTTGTTGCTATATTCTTTACCGTATTTATAAACCATAAAAATATTAAATTAAATATGAAATCATTTTTAACTTTCCTTAAATTATTTAACATTATTCATACTTTATTTAAATTATTTAAAATATATATATGTATATATACGTTGAAACATATTAAACTTAGTTTTTATATGTAACTGTTAATAAATTTTAATAATTATGCATCTTGTGTAATAAATGGATTTGGTATGGATTCCATACCATCTTGAGGACAAATGAGCACTAATGCAGTCCCTCGGCATACAACTAAACCTAAACTACGTGTTTCTTCAGCTAACTTAAATGGTTCGTCTACGTCCCTTAGATACTCAACGGTATTATCTAGGACTAAGTTAAGTAACGCGTCATATCCTTTTAATATGCCTGCTGCCTCGCGCCCACCAGCAAATTTAACTCGGATTTGTTTTTCCAAATATTTGGAAAGATCCAAGATGGATTCTTTGCGCCGCTTTTCCTTACCATCGTTGCCGCCGCTAGTCTACTTATTAAATATATTTATTAAATTTGCAAATTTTTTATTACAAAATCCAATTTACTTACCTTTGGCTTCTCTGCCATTTTATTAGGATATTGAATCAATCTGTACTTACACCACTTAGCAGCGAGGAACACATATCATATTTGTTTACGTGAGGTTATCTTTTGTCATAATTGTCAAAAAACCTAACGGGCATCTCGACACGATATAATTTATGGAATACTAGCTGCATGGCCGTGCCCATTGCCTGTGGAGACTCCACATTGCTCATGGCTTACTAAATATAGAATACTAAATAGTTTGCCATATATCGTAAGCTATAAGCTGCCATTTCAGCAATTTCACAGCGCGGTTTTCATTCCTATAAAAATTTCGAAGAGGCAACATATCCCATTTCCACATATGCCGACGACATTTTCATTTCGGTAATATGAAAATTAGAAGAGCGAGTTAAGACGGTTGTGTTATATTATAAAAATAAAGTACATTTTCAAAATAACATTTTCCCAAAAAATAATATTTAGTTTAATATTGTTAATTTAGACAAAAATTACACAAATTGGGTTGGGAATGAGCGAAGTCTTAAATTTAGTAAACTAATACAAGCATAAATCAAAATATTATTGCGCATTTTAAATTTATTATTTTAATTGGGATATAAAATTTATGCCACAATTATTACATAGTAGTTCAAAAATATGAATTCTTATTTTTCCCAGAAATACATTTGTAAAAAAGGATCTTTAATTTTTTTTTATTTTCCACATAATAGATTTAAGGAGTTCAAGAGCTCAAAGCATGCGCTACATCAGCTCGAACGTACCTACCCTACTCCTTTGCGCAAATAATTCTATCATGATAGCAAATGCCCACATACAGATTTGGAAATGGTAATAGCAATATGTTTGACAGTTCCGAGCGTGATGCCAAATATATATCATGTCAACAATTGCTAGCAATGAACTGTCAATTCATTTCATTTCTACTAGAGATGAGCGATATTGCGATTTTTAAATCACTGTGATTTCAGTGATTGCTATTTTTAAATCACTGTGATTTTATATTGCTATTGCGATCGCAACTTAGTCGACGTTAAAACGGAGACCTTTTGTTGTTGTTGTTGTAGCGGCAGATTCTGCCGATTTGACAGTGTTTGGCCGAATACAAGTCTGGGTCCCGTCCAGTTACGTACACCCGACTGTCGTGGGAACGACTGAACCTTTTGTCGTTATTGGCGGAAAATTCTCTTTTGGTTCCTGTAACTCGAGTCAAGTTTTTCCGCCTTTCTTTTCACTACATTTTCGCAAATGTTGGAGCGGTTCGGCTACCTGAAACTTAGAGCTTATTGCATAGTTCATTTGTATGTTGGTATGATCCGCTTTTAATATTTTCAAAGAAAAACTATAAACTCCATAATCCATCAGAATGTTTTGAATACCCGCTAATAATATTTTCAAGACCAAATTAATAACGGGAGTTTCCTAATCTTTGGGAAAATATTAAAAACCCGTAATTTTCTTATTCCATATTTTTTCTGAAATTAATTAGTTACAATTCTTGTTTTCAACACAAAAAGCTTTCAAATTTGGTTTTAACAATAAGTAAAATTAAAAATTTTATTAAACAAATTAAAATATTCCATTTTGATTATATTTCATCTACCACTTCAAACATCACACTTCACTTCTTTTCCTTGATACATACATTTCCTGCCATTATTAAAAATTATAAGAACGTTGCACTCAAAACTTCAAACCGCTTTGACGCAAAATAGCATATACGATATATACAATACCCTGAAGAAAGTTGTTACTTTTCTGCTATTTGCTATTGTGATCGTAATTCACAGGTTCGAACTGCTATCGTAAATCACAGGTTCGAACTGCGATCACAGTTTCGAACTGCGATCGCAATCACTAGTTCGAACTGCGATCATGATAGCATATAAATCTCTTTATTCCGCAATTCGTCTACGCTATAGCAGTTTACTCCTGGCACTGGTTGATTACGTTGGCTCTACCACGGCTTATATAGCCACTACTACTAATCAACTCAACTAATTCATTAGGACGAATTTATACAATCCACCCGAAAAACGATGATTGTTTCTACCTTCGGTTGCTATTGATAAATGTACGCGGTTCAACTTCATTTGAGTCATTGCGTACTGTGAACAATACGGTGTGTGCAACGTTTTGAGTATCATGCCAGCAATTACAATTGCTGGAACATGATAATCACTGGAATCAAACGATGAACGATGCGATAGCTACTTCGAATGCCACTGAAGTTCGCACACTTTTCGCGATGATCAGCCTTCAAATCCGCGTTATGGGATACGACCAAAAATTACATCGCCGAAGACATTTGACATCGTATACGAATCACGAATGTTTATGCGAACATGCGCAAAGTTAGCTGCCACAAATACCTATGTATATTGCTAACTTAAACTGGAAGATTCAAAGTCAAAGCATCATTTGCGTCTCAAAGTTGGATCTGTCGTAATGATGTTTCGCAATCTTCATGCGCCGAAACCGTGTAATAGAACTCGACTAATTGTGACGCACCGATCAAATATAAGGGGCAGAATGCTTGATTCTACGAATTTCTTTTGAGTTCTAACGATTTGCCATTTCAGTTCAAACAGATTCCGTTTCCAGTAAAAATTACATTTGAGATGACAATCATCAGGACACAAGGATAGTCGTTAGAAATGTGTGGCATAAATTTGGAACTGCTATGTTTTTCACACGGCCAAACATACGTGGCATGCTCACGAGTTGGAAAACTATCTTCTCTGTACATTTACGCACCGGAACAGAAAACAAAACAAACTTTCTTTTCATTTCAGAACACATAATTTCACGCAGGAAAACGGCTGCGGGGTCAGCTAGTTTTAGTGTAAATCAATCGGTTTAAATAAACTTGAGAAGCACACGAAAGAATCATTGCGTTATATAGTTGGAATCACGAGTTACAATGAATAGAAACAAGCGAGAGCGCCGGTTTCGCACAGTGAACGCAGTATGCCTCCCCCGCCGCCCCGCTCGACCCCGACAAGAACTCGATATCATAACAGCGAGCTGACTATATAAGCGAGATATTCACACCACATTTTTGTTTCTAAGACTAATAGTTTTTTAATTATTAAGGTACGATGATATAACTCTTCGTTACTGTCCACTTTTTAAACCCGTATGTTTCGGCGCGATTTTAAAGACGTTTCATCCCAAAAATACATGCATGCAAATTTTCGAATGCGAAAATAATTCTATACCTTTTTTAATATTTATACATATTTACATTCAAAAATATATGCAAAGTGCATACGGGAAAATAACTGCACATTATTAATTTCGCCTTCGCGCTGCGAACATATGTATGACAGCAAACAATCAACCGAAGACATTATACCCTACACTGAGTACTGGTACAAAAAAAAAAAATTACGTGCTCTTAGAATTAAAATAAGACCGCTTTAAAATTCACATACAATACGGCGGTAAAGTGAAATAAAATTTCCTTCATTTTATCTTTTTTTATTAAAAACAAAAATCAAGCAGGATTGCATACCAAAAGCGAATTGATCTCTATAATAGCAGGACCAGTGAAAAACGCTGCTCCCTTCCTTCCTTTTCCATCCTTAGCGAGCAAAATGTGTTATAGCAGGAACAGTGAAAAACGTAGAATCGTGGCCCGTGTCAGCTGATACGACGAGCAATGTAAGTGAACAGTGAGAAACGCTACTCCCTTCTCTCTTTGCCGTAGGATGCCGAGGGAACCCACGGTATTTGGATTTTTGCCGTAGAAACGTGTCAGCTGATTGCTCTCTCACAACCCAGGGTTGCCAGTATCGATATACTGTATTAATTATAAAAGTTGTCTTCAATATGTTTGAAATTTTCTTAAAAAAACTCAAAATTACAGTCGAATGCTACAATTTATAAATATATAAACTATTTTTAATAGTTTGTTTTCAGCTTTGATATTTTATATTGTAAAAAATATTAATTGAAGACATATATGTGCTCAAAACTATATATGCGTATAGGGCAATGGCAACATTGTTCAAATGAAAACAAACTAATAGCGGGATTCTGTAACCAGTCTCTAGTCTCTATTTGAGACATTTTGAGATAAAATCTCAATTTGTGACTAGTTACTATTCACTAAACAGTCTCTACCGTTAGTCTCAAAATATTGAGACCTGGTAGTTAGCAGGTCACAAAACTAAAATGAGCTCTTGTCTGCGATTTTAAATATACTGAATAGAGATCATCATAGATATTGTTGCGAATTTACTCCTTGCTAGTTAGGAGGATGGAGTCATGTGTAGAAGTTCACGCAAGTGAGGAAAGTTCTCTGATCGCCATTCACTTGGGAGTGGCCAGAAACGATTCTTTTACATATGACTCAAGCAGCTCACGACTTCCGGTCTTTGACCAAGTATCCTCTGGGTAGCCTAAGAACATCCGTTTGAAGGCGAGCTAAAGTGAGAAGGCGAAATATCCCCTGCATAGGGTTGTGCGCTGGGTTTGGGACCCGCCACGTAAAAAAACACCCCCAATGAAAAGAAAAAAACAGCCTCGGACGAGAGACCCCCCTTTTGATGACGACCATGGCAAACGAAATAAGGACTATGATTTGGAGGCATGCACCTGGAATGTCCGGTCCCTTAATTGGGAAGGTGCCGCTGCCCAGCTGGTAGATGTCCTCGTAAAGATAAAGGCTGACATCACCGCCGTCCAAGAAATGCGATGGACGGGACAAGGACAGAGACGAGTAGGTCCTTGTGACATTTACTACAGTGGCCATATAAAGGAGCGCAAGTTTGGTGTGGGATTCGTGGTGGGAGAGAGACTCCGTCGTCGAGTACTATCATTCACTCCGGTGAATGAACGTCTAGCCACAATCCGCATCAAAGCGAGGTTCTTCAACATATCGCTGATTTGCGCCCACGCCCCGACGGAAGAGAAGGACGATGTGACCAAAGATGCTTTTTATGAGTGCTTGGAGCGCACTTATGAGAGATGCCCCCGCCACGATGTTAAAATCATGCTTGGCGACTTCAACGCCAGGGTGGGCAAAGAAGGTATCTTTGGCACTACGGTCGGTAAATTCAGCCTCCACGAGGAAACATCCCCTAATGGGTTGAGGCTGATCGACTTCACCGGGGCCCGAAATATGGTTATCTGTAGTACTAGATTCCAGCATAAGAAGAGACATCAAGCTACCTGGCTGTCTCCGGATCGAAAAACCACCAACCAGATCGATCATGTTGTGATAGACGGAAGACACGTCTCCAGTGTTTTAGATGTGCGTGCGCTCCGAGGTCCTAACATCGACTCGGACCACTATATTGTTGCAGCCAAATTCGCACCCGCCTCTGTGCAGCAAAAAACGCACGCCAACAAACACAAGGAAGGTTCGACGTCGAGAAGCTGCAATCACAACAGACAGCCGAAAGATTTTCTACTCGGCTTGCACTCCTGCTCTCTGAGAGCACTCGTCAACAACTCGGTATAAGGGAACTGTGGGACGGCATTTCAAATTCCTTGCGTACAGCTGCAACCGAAACCATTGGTCTTCGGAAAGTGCAAAAGAACAGCTGGTACGACGAGGAGTGCCGTGTCGCAGCGGAGAGAAAACAGGCTGCCTACCTCGCAACGTTACGATCGACCACAACACGTGCGGGATGGGATAGATACCGAGAGTTGAAGAGGGAAGCGAGACGCATTTGCAGACAGAAGAAGAAAGAGGCCGAAATGCGTGAGTACAAACAGCTTGATAAGCTGGCCGACAGGGGTAATGCTCGAAAATTCTACGAAAAAATGCGGCGGCTTACAGAAGGTTTTAAGACCGGAGCATACTCTTGTAGAACCCCCAAAGGTGATCTAGTTACCGATGCCCAGAGCATACTTGGACTATGGAGGGAACACTTCTCCAGCCTGCTGAATGGCAGTGAACGCATAACACCAGGAGAAGGCGAACCCGATTCCCCAATCGATGACGATGGAGCAGACGTTCCATTACCCGGCCATGAAGAAGTTTGAATAGCAATTGCCCGCCTGAAGAACAACAAAGCGGCGGGGGCCGACGGATTGCCAGCTGAGCTATTCAAACACGGCGGCGAAGAACTGATAAGGAGCATGCATCAGCTTCTTTGTAAAATATGGTCGGACGAAAGCATGCCCAACGATTGGAATCTAAGTGTGCTCTGCCCAATCCATAAAAAAGGAGACCCCACAATCTGCGCCAACTACCGTGGGATTAGCCTCCTCAACATTGCATATAAGGTTCTATCGAGCGTATTGTGTGAAAGATTAAAGCCCACCGTCAACAAACTGATTGGACCTTATCAGTGTGGCTTCAGACCTGGTAAATCAACAACCGACCAGATATTCACCATGCGCCAAATCTTGGAAAAGACCCGTGAAAGGAGAATCGACACTCACCACCTATTCGTCGATTTCAAAGCTGCTTTCGACAGCACGAAAAGGAGCTGCCTTTATGCCGCGATGTCTGAATTTGGTATCCCCGCAAAACTAATACGGCTGTGTAAACTGACGCTGACCAACACGAAAAGCTCCGTCAGGATCGGGAAGGACCTCTCCGAGCCGTTCGATACCAAACGAGGTTTCAGACAAGGCGAATCCTTTTGGTGCGATTTTTTCAATCTGCTGCTGGAGAAAATTATTCGAGCTGCAGAACTTAATCGAGCTTTTATAAGAGTGTACAGCTGCTGGCGTATGCCGATGATATTGATATCATCGGTCTCAACACCCGCGCCGTTAGTTCTGCTTTCTCCAGACTGAACAAGGAAGCAACGCAAATGGGTCTGGCAGTGAACGAGGGCAAGACGAAATATCTCCTGTCATCAAACAAACAGTCGTCGCACTCGCGACTTGGCCCCCACGTCACTGTTGACAGTCATAACTTTGAAGTTGTAGATAATTTCGTCTATTTAGGAACCAGCGTTAACACCACAAACAATGTCAGCCTGGAAATCCAACGCAGGATTACTCTAGCCAACAGGTGCTACTTCGGACTGAGTAGGCAATTGAAAAGTAAAGTCCTCTCTCGACGAACAAAAGCTAAACTCTATAAGACGCTCATAATTCCCGTCCTGCTATATGGTGCAGAGGCTTGGACGATGACAACAAACGATGAGTCGACGTTGCGAGTTTTCGAGAGAAAAGTTCTGCGAAAGATTTATGGTCCTTTGCGCGTTGGCCACGGCGAATATCGCATTCGATGGAACGATGAGCTGTACGAGATATACGACGACATTGACATAGTTCAGCGAATTAAAAGACAGCGGCTACGCTGGCTAGGTCATGTTGTCCGGATGGATGAAAACACTCCAGCTCTGAAAGTATTCGACGCAGTACCCGCCGCGGGTAGCAGAGGAAGAGGAAGACCTCCACTCCGTTGGAAGGACCAAGTGGAGAAGGACCTGGCCTCGCTTGGAATATCCAATTGGCGCCACGTAGCGAAGAGAAGAAACGACTGGCGCGCTGTTGTTGACTCGGCTATAGTCGCGTAAGCGGTGTCTACGCCAGTAAAGAAGAAGAAGAAGTTTTACTTTACTAGGTTCGTATCTCTGGATTGACAAATAAAAATAAAAGCCGTTTAATTCACTTCAACAAAATCTCTTTATTTTACAACTCGTCTACACTATATTTGTTTACTCTTAGCACTGGTTGATTACGTTGGCGCTGCCACGGCTTATATAGCCACGCACTTCTCGCTGATGCCGACCTGTCCTTCTAGAATATTGCGTCTGGAAATTACAAGAACATTATGCTATACGGCGCCAAATGCAGACAGTCGTGGCGCCAGACTCAGCAATTGTTTAAGTAGACAAGCAGACGGCTTCTCCGCCAGATGTCTATATTTTCGACAAGCAGACAGCCGCGCCAGATATCTACAACAAGACAAATGCTATTCCATATACCTACAGCTATTGTTCATAATAAGGGATGCATATAGCAATACAAATACAACTTAATACTAATTTTGTAATACTGCCCTCCACTAAAGCCTAATCGTCCTGATTAGGCACAAATCCTCTTGAACCAAATGGGGCGAGCCTCTCCAAATGTACTACTTTCATTTTACATCGTGCTTTTCCATTTCTTTGTATGCGGTATACCACGTCATTAAGTCGTTTCATCACCATATAGGGTTCTTCCCAGGCTGTCTGCAATTTCGGGGACAAACCTTTCTTTCGAAGTGGATTGTACAACAGGACCAGATCACCTTCTTCAAAACCTTTTGAATTTGCCGCTTGATCGAACCGGTCCTTCATCTTATTGCTCATCAGATGCGTATGCTGTCTTACAATTAGATGCAATTTATTCATTTCTTCCTTTAAGGCAGAACAATAATCTCCATCATTTCTTACAGCTGTAGGATTCGTTCCAAACTTAAGATCAGCAGGGAGTCGCAGATCAGATCCGAAAATAATCTTTGCTGGCGTGTAACCAGTTGTCTCGTGCTTCGCTGAACGATACGCCAGCAGGAACGTCTGGATGCAATTGTCCCAATTCCGTTGATCTTTATCAACGATTTTCCGCAGAAGTTCTTCGAGCGTTCGGTTGAATCTCTCCACCATTCCATCTGATTGTGGATGTAACGCTGTTGTCCGTGTCTTGTGGATGCCCAATAATGTACAGACTTCTTGGAAAATGGAATATTCGAAATTCCTGCCTTGATCTGAGTGTAATTCGACGGGCACTCCGAACCTTGTTATCCAATTTTCTACAAACGCTTCGGCTACTGTCTTCGCTTCTTGGTTTGGTAAGGCATATACTTCTCGCCATTTACTGAAATAGTCCATGACAACCAGTAGATATTTGTTTCTGGCCGTACTGGTTGGAAACGGACTTGCAACATCCATTGCGACTCGTTCAAATGGTGATCCCACGTTGTACTGTTGTAGCCTACCGCGACTCTTGGCTTTAGGACCTTTAGCTGCCATGCACTCTACGCAATTACTTATCCATTCTGCTATGGAATCTCGACAACCGATCCAGTAGAACCGTTGTTTAATCTTCTCTATAGTTTTTGTAATCCCAAGGTGTCCTCCACTAGGTCCATTGTGATATTCTTTCAATACTTTCGGGATCATGGACTTCGGTACTATGATCAGCAGACGAGACTGTTTGCCATCTTCGCTTTCCCAGGTACGATGAAGGTATCCATTAACAAGTTTTATGCTGTTCCATTGAGCCCAATATGCTTTTGCCGTTGGACTCTCGTTACTTATTTGCTCCTTTGGTGGTCGTACCCCATTTTCTTTGGCTATTATCAGCTTTGCAAGATCAGGGTCCTCCAGCTGATTGATTCTGATGCGGTAAGGAGTCCAATCATCTTCAGGTTCTATATTCAGTAATCGCACGTCGATTATACCTTCTTTTCCCTCTGATTTGGAGCAATGTTTACATTCCAGTGGACAAGGGCGTCGTGATAATGCATCCGCATTTTTGTGGTGTATCCCCTTTCGGTGTTCTGTTTCGAAGTCGTAATTCTGTAATCTTTCGATCCATCGTGCAATTTGGCCTTCCGGATTCTTAAACTGTAATAACCATTTTAATGCTGCATGATCAGTCCTCAGCAAGAATCGTTGTCCATACAAATACTTGTGGAAATGTTTTACACATTCCACCACAGCTAGTAGTTCTTTTCGCGTCACACAGTAGTTTTTCTCTGGTTTCCCGAGCACTCTGCTGTAATACCCAATTACTCTTTCTTGTCCGTCGATGAGCTGAGACAGGACACCTCCAATTCCATAAGCGCTCGCATCTGTATCCAGGATGAATTTCTTTCCAGGTATTGGATAAGCTAACATCGGCGCCGTACAAAGTAGTTCTTTAAGCTGCTCAAACGCTTTTTCTTGTTCCAACTGCCATACAAACGGGCGATTCTTCCAGGTACAAAACGGCGGTAATACGTGCATAAACCGAGGAAGCTGCGGAGTTCATGTATGTTGGTGGGTCGAGGCCAATCTTTAACTGCATTTATTTTTCCTTCCTCGGTGTGAATCCCCTCAGTTGACACTTTATGTCCGAGATATGTGACCTGCTTCTTCCATAATGAACACTTTTTGGGATTCAAGCGTAATCCGGCTGATGCTATTCGCTGAAAGACTTCCTCTAGATTTTTCAGATGATCATCAAAACTTTTTCCCATGATGATAATGTCATCAAGATACACCAAACATGTCTTCCAGTTGAGTCCTTTTAACACATGTTCCATCAGTCGCTCAAACGTTGCAGGCGCATTACATAACCCAAATGGCATCACAGAGAATTCCCATAACCCGTCACCCATACTGAAAGCGGTCTTTTCACGGTCACATTCATCAATCTCGACTTGCCAATATCCACTTGGTAGATCTAATGTAGAAAACCATTTCGCTCCAGACAAGGTGTCTAATGTATCGCCGATTCTCGGTAGAGGATAACTGTCTTTCTTTGTGACATCATTCAACTTCCTATAATCTACGCAGAAACGGGTGCTACCATCTTTCTTTTTAACTAAGACGATAGATGAGTTCCATGGACTTATTGAAGGTTCGATTACACCGTTTTTGTGCATGTCTTCAATAATTTTGTTAGCACCCTCACGTTTTGCTAGTGGAACCCTACGCGGAGCTTGTCGCATTGGTTTAGCGTCTCCGGTATTTACGCGATGTTTGACAATGCCGGTTCTTCCTGTGTTTCCTTCGTTTGCAAATATGGATGCGTATTTTTCAAATAGTTTTTCTGCTTTTAATTTTTCATTTCCATGCAAATTATTTAGGAGTGTAGGACTTATCTGCTGTGGCTCAATAGTAGGCTTCTGTTGTGACCGTTCGCATCGTGCTATTGCACTTATATTCTGGCACTGTCCAATTACTGCTCCTTTCTTCAGACTTATAGGCGTGTTGAATTCATTCACTACTCTGACCGAAATGGTGGCGTTTTCTCTAGTTTTCACAAGCGTTCTTCCTACCAATATGGGTGTATCTATTTTTGTTGGTTCCACAATCCACAATTCTTCAGTCCCACCTCCTCCATTCACTTTAGCCCATACAATCGCCTCAGATTTTGGTGGAATACTCTGATTATCATCAACAATCACCCTCTTACTTTCAACGTTGGTCACATATCCGGTGTTTATAGGCATCTCCATGTTCTGGCAAAACAGCATTTGCTTGTTTAAATCCAAAGTAACCCCGTGATCAATCATGAAATCTACTCCCATTATAATTTCATCCGTGTTTTCTGCTACGATGAAGGTGTGATTAACTTCCAGGGTACCAATCATCACTTCGCAAAACACTTTTCCCGCGACAGCTGCTTCCTCTCCGGTGGCCGTTCGAAGCTTGCAACCGACGAATGGTTCAACCGTTCCTCTTACCACATCCGGTCGGATAATTGAATGTGTGGCACCAGTATCCAAAGTAAGCGTTGACAGTCGTCCATTTACGATGCCGTTGATAGTAAGATTGTTGTCATGGCGACCTATTTGTGATATCGAGATGGCGGGGCAAATAGTTGTGGGAACCAGCTCACGCCCCTTTGGACTGTTCCGTTTTAGTTTAACGACTTGTGAGATGTGGATGCTCCGTCTTCGTTATCTGTTGGTTGTCTCCGTTTTGATGAGTTTATTTTTATATTGCAATTTCGGGCAAAGTGACCCGCTTTTCCACAGTTGAAACATCTGCCTGTTGTATTTACTCGCGGTGCAGCAATTGTCTTCAGAGTCTTCAATATTTCTTCCATCAGCGCCGGTTGTTCCATTTCAACTCTTTGTACTTTGTGTGCTGGTTTACTAAGTAGCGAAGCTGTTTCCTGTGTGAGGGCGTGCGAAACCGTTTCAGCAAACGTTCTTTTTGTCAATGCATATGTGGCGCGTTTGGTGTCCACATCACGAATTCCATTTATGAAACTTTGAATTTCCACCCTCTCAATGTAATCCACAGGTGCATCTGCATTTGCCAAATGAGCCAGTCGTTCTATTTCAGTTGCGAGCTCTTGCAATGACTCGTTCATTTTCTGACCCCTATTTTGCAGTTCGATCTGGTATATTTGTTTCCGGTGTTCACTACCATATCGTCTTTCTATCGCACTCATCAATGCCTCATAGTTGTCCCGTTCACAGTCTGGAATAGTCTGAAGGATTTCTGCCGCAGGTCCTTTCAATGATACAAACAAGGACGCCACTTTGTCCGCTGCATTCCAGTTATTGGCCATTGCTGTCTTTTCAAACTGAAGTTTGAAAATTTGAAATGGAATACTTCCATCGAATGTGGGTGTCTTCAATCTTGGATTATTTATTGATGGTGCAGGGCCATGCAGTTGCAGTTCTCGCATACGATTACTTAGTTGAAGAAATTCTGATTTTAAATTTTCTTTTTCATTTTTTAACGTGCTTAATTCGTCTTCAAATTTTGAAAATTTCTCTTGCACTTGTTTTTGTACTTGTGTATTATTTTCTGTAATCTGTTGTACCAAACGCTTTTCTAACTGTGTATTATTTTCAGTCATTTGTTGTGTAAGGCGAGACTCTAACTGTGATGTATTTTCAGCTATTTGCGTCATTTGCTGTGCCAGACGATTTCCTGTTTGCACTGCATTTTCTGTATTTTCAGCTATTTGCTGTATAGCCACTAATAGCATGTTCATGTCTACACTTGATGATGTTCGTTGTTCTTCTACTTTTTCTTCTACCTTTGTAGAAGTTTCTGGCCCATCAAATTCGAACTCGTCCACATTAATTCCATCCGCTTCCATTACTTCACGTAATCGTGCCTGCAGATCCGCCTTTTGCCCGCTTATCGGCAAATTACGCTCCTCCAGTTCCTTTTTTAATTGCTGAATTCTCAATTCTCCGAATTTAACCATCTTGAATTTGGATTATTTGACAATCCCACTTCTGACACCAATTGTTGCGAATTTACTCCTTGCTAGTTTTACTTTACTAGGTTCGTATCTCTGGATTAACAAATAAAAATAAAAGCCGTTTAATTCACTTCAACAAAAAACAACTCGTCTACACTATATCAGTTTACTCTTAGCACTGGTTGATTACGTTGGCGCTGCCACGGCTTATATAGCCACGCACTTCTCGCTGATGCCGACGTGTTCTTCTAGAATATAGCGTCTGGAAATTACAAGAACATTATGCTATACGGCGCCATATGCAGACAGCCGTGGCGCCAGACTCAGCAATTGTTTAAGTAGACAAGCAGACGGCTGCTATGCCAGATGTCTATTGTTTCGACAAGCAGACAGCCGCGGCGCCAGATGTCTACAACAAAACAAATGCTATTCCATTTTTATTCCTACAGATATTGTTTATAATAAGGGATGCATATAGCAATACAAATACAACTTAATACTACTTTTGTAACAATATGTATCTGTTAGACGCTCGGTCACTATTTCCCTTCTAGCTTCGACAATATTTCGAATTCCAATTTATAACTTTGTTTGTTGTTAGATAATTTTTAAAGAGATTTAAGCAAAAAAAAAATCGATTGTTTGAAGCTTCTAAAGCAGGCTCCCCCCTTAATAAAGATTTCGTATCAGAATTTATTGATCTTATAAAATATGAATTGGCAATTTGGCAAACGAAAAGTGATAAATATAAAAATAAAATTGAGAGAAATAAAAGTTGGAATAACTTATACAAGAAATAGATAAAAGTGCTACATTAGAAATAAATTCGAAGAAATGTTCCGCTTGACTATCGCACATTTTACTCAACAAATCCGCTAACTAAATCCTTTTTCGTATATTTCTTTTGTTAATTTTTTTCATACATATATAAATTCCAAGAAATTTTTCGCTTGCCTGTCGCAGATGTTAACTGCGTGAAGAACGAACGCACTTGTGTGTCGTGTATGGGCTCTATAAGGAAGGAAAAGGAAGACAGGGAGTAGCGTTTGTCACTGGTCCCAGTGCTATTGCCATTGCCAAATCTGTATCGGGGCATCTCGACAGATAAAATCTATGTCTTAATAACTGTATTGCCATGCCTACTGCCTGCGGAGACTCCATATTCCTTGTTGCTTACAATATATTGTTACAAAAGTAGTATTAAGTTGTATTTGTATTGCTATATGCATCCCTTATTATGAACAATAGTTGTAGGTATATGGAATAGCATTTGTCTTGTTGAAGACATCTGGCGCCGCAGCCGTCTGCGTGAACAATTGCAGAGTCTGGCGCCGCGGCTGTCTGCTTGTCTGCATTTGGCGCCGTATAGCATTATGTTCTGGTAATTTCCAGACGCAATATTCTAGAAGGACACGTCGGCATCAGCGAGAAGTGCGTGGCTATATAAGCCGTGGCAGCGCCAACGTAATCAATCAGTGCTAAGAGTAAACTGTTATAGTGTAGACGAGTTGTGAAATAAAGAGTTGTTGAATTAAATTAAACAGTTTTGGTTTTATTTGTCAATCTAGAGATACGAACCTAACAAAGTAAACTAGCAAGCAGTAAATTCGTAACAATTGGTGTCAGAAGTGGGATTGTCAAATAATCCAAATTCACGATGGTTAAATTCGGAGAATTGAGAATTCAGCAATTAAAAAAGGAACTGGAGGAGCGTAATTTGCCGATAAGCGGGCAAAAGGCGGATCTGCAGGCACGATTACGTGAAGCAATGCAAGCGGATGGAATTAATGTGGACGAATTCGAATTTGATGGCCCAGAAACTTCTACAAAGGTAGGAAAAAGTAGAAGAACAACGAACATCATCGAGTGTGGACATGAACATGCTGTTAGTGGCTATTAAGCAAATGGCAGAAAATGCAGTGCAAACAGAAAATCGTCTGGCACAGCAAATGACGCAAATAGCTGAAAATGCAGAAAATGCAGTACAAACAGGAAATCGTCTGGCACAGCAAATAGCTGAAAATACAGAAAATGCAGTGCAAACAGAAAATCGTCTGGCACAGCAAATGACGCAAATAGCTGAAAACACATCACAGTTAGAGTCTCGCCTGGTACAACAGATTACAGAAAATAATACACAAGTGCAAGAGAAATTTTCAAAATTTGAAGACGAATTAAGCACTTTAAAAAATGACGAAGAAAATTTAAAATCAGAAGTTCTTCAATTAAGTAATCGTGTGCGAGAACTGCAACTACATGGCCCTGCACCATCAACAAATAATCAAAGATTGAAGGCACCCACATTCGATGGAAGTATTCCATTTCAAATTTTCAAACTTCAGTTTGAAAAGACAGCAATGGCCAATAACGGGAACGCAGCGGACAAAGTGGCGTCCTTGTTTGCATCATTGAAAGGACCTGCGGCAGAAATCCTTCAGACTATTCCAGACTGTGAACGGGACAACTATGAGGCATTGATGAGTGCGATAGAAAGACGATATGGTAGTGAGCACCGGAAACAAATATACCAGATCGAACTGCAAAATAGGGGTCAGAAAATGAACGAGTCATTGCAAGAGTTTGCAACTGAAATAGAACGACTGGCTCATTTGGCAAATGCAGATGCACCTGTGGATTACATTGAGAGGGTAAAAATTCAATGTTTCATAAATGGAATTCGTGATGTGGACACCAAACGCGCCACATATGCATTGCCAAAAAGAACGTTTGCTGAAACGGTTTCGCACGCCCTCACACAGGAAACAGCTTCGCTACTAAGTAAACCAGCACACAAAGTACAAAGGGTTGGAATGGAACAACCGGCGCTGATGGAAGAAATATTGAAGACTCTGAAGACAATTGCTGCACCGCGAGTAAATACAACAGGCAGATGTTTCAACTGTGGAAAAGCGGGTCACTTTGCCCGAAATTGCAATATAAAAGTAAACCCATCAAAACGGAAACAACCAACAGATAACGAGGACGGAGCATCCACATCTCACAAGTCGTTAAACTAAAACGGAACAGTTCAAAGGGGCGTGAGCTGGTTCCCACAACTATTTGCCCCGCCATCTCGATATCACAAATAGGTCGCCATGACAACAATCTTACTATCAACGGCATCGTAAATGGACGACTGTCAACGCTTACTTTGCTTACTGGTGCCACACATTCAATTATCCGACCGGATGTGGTAAGAGGAACGGTTGAACCATTCGTCGGTTGCAAGCTTCGAACGGCCACCGGAGAGGAAGCAGCTGTTGCGGGAAAAGTGTTTTGCGAAGTCATGATTGGTACCCTGGAAGTTAATCACACCTTCATCGTAGCAGAAATCACGGATGAAATTATAATGGGAGTAGATTTCATGATTGATCACGGGGTTACTTTGGATTTAAACAAGCAAATGCTGTTTTGCCAGAATATGGAGATGCCTATAAACACCGGATATGTGACCAACGTTGAAAGTAAGAGGGTGATTGTTGATGATAATCAGAGTATTCCACCAAAATCTGTGGCGATTGTATGGGCTAAAATGAATGGAGGAGGAGGGACTGAAGAATTGTGGATTGTGGAACCAACAAAAATAGATACACCCATATTGGTAGGAAGAACGCTTGTGAAAACTAGAGAAGACGCCACCATTCCGGTCAGAGTAGTGAATGAATTCAACACGCCTATAAGTCTGAAGAAAGGAGCGGTAATTGGACAGTGCCAGAATATAAGTGCAATAGCACGATGCGAACGGTCACAACAGAAGCCTACTATTGAGCCACAGCAGATAAGTCCTACACTCCTAAATAATTTGCATGGAAATGAAAAATTAAAAGCAGAAAAACTATTAGAAAAATACGCATCCATATTTGCAAACGAAGGAAACACAGGAAGAACCGGCATTGTCAAACATCGCATAAATACTGGAGACGCTAAACCAATCCGACAAGCTCCGCGCAGGGTTCCACTAGCAAAACGTGAGGGTGCTAACAAAATTATTGAAGACATGCACAAAAACGGTGTAATCGAACCTTCAATAAGTCCATGGAGCTCACCTATCGTCTTAGTTAAAAAGAAAGATGGTAGCACCCGTTTCTGCGTAGATTATAGGAAGTTGAATGATGTCACAAAGAAAGACAGTTATCCTCTACCGAGAATCGACGATACATTAGACACCTTGTCTGGAGCGAAATGGTTTTCTACATTAGATCTACAAAGTGGATATTGGCAAGTCGATATTGATGAATGTGACCGTGAAAAGACCGCTTTCAGTATGGGCGACGGGTTATGGGAATTCTCTGTGATGCCATTTGGGTTATGTAATGCGCCTGCAACGTTCGAGCGACTGATGGAACATGTGTTAAAAGGACTCAACTGGAAGACATGTTTGGTGTATCTTGATGACATTATCATCATGGGAAAAAGTTTTGATGATCATTTGAAAAATCTAGAGGAAGTCTTTCAGCGAATAGCATCAGCCGGATTACGCTTGAATCCCAAAAAGTGTTCATTATGGAAGAAGCAGGTCACATATCTCGGACATAAAGTGTCAACTGAGGGGATTCACACCGAGGAAGGAAAAATAAAAGCAGTTAAAGATTGGCCTCAACCCACCAACATACATGAACTTCGTAGCTTCCTCGGCTTATGCACGTATTACCGCCGTTTTGTACCTGGATTTGCGAACGTGGCTAGAAGTTTACTTGATTTAGCAAAGAAGAATCGCCCGTTTGTATGGCAGTTGGAACAAGAAAAAGCGTTTGAGCAGCTTAAAGAAATACTTTGTACGGCGCCGATGTTAGCTTATCCAATACCTGGAAAGAAATTCATCCTGGATACAGATGCGAGCGCTTATGGAATTGGAGGTGTCCTGTCTCAGCTCATCGACGGACAAGAAAGAGTAATTGGGTATTACAGCAGAGTGCTCGGGAAACCAGAGAAAAACTACTGTGTGACGCGAAAAGAACTACTAGCTGTGGTGGAATGTGTAAAACATTTCCACAAGTATTTGTATGGACAACGATTCTTGCTGAGGACTGATCATGCAGCATTAAAATGGTTATTACAGTTTAAGAATCCGGAAGGCCAAATTGCACGATGGATCGAAAGATTACAGAATTACGACTTCGAAACAGAACACCGAAAGGGGATACACCACAAAAATGCGGATGCATTATCACGTCGCCCTTGTCCACTGGAATGTAAACATTGCTCCAAATCAGAGGGAAAAGAAGGTATAATCGACGTGCGATTACTGAATATAGAACCTGAAGATGATTAGACTCCTTACCGCATCAGAATCAATCAGCTGGAGGACCCTGATCTTGCAAAGCTGATAATAGCCAAAGAAAATGGGGTACGACCACCAAAGGAGCAAATAAGTAACGAGAGTCCAACGGCAAAAGCATATTGGGCTCAATGGAACAGCATAAAACTTGTTAATGGATACCTTCATCGTACCTGGGAAAGCGAAGATGGCAAACAGTCTCGTCTGCTGATCATAGTACCGAAGTCCATGATCCCGAAAGTATTGAAAGAATATCACAATGGACCTAGTGGAGGACACCTTGGGATTACAAAAACTATAGAGAAGGTTAAACAACGGTTCTACTGGATCGGTTGTCGAGATTCCATAGCAGAATGGATAAGTAATTGCGTAGAGTGCATGGCAGCTAAAGGTCCTAAAGCCAAGAGTCGCGGTAGGCTACAACAGTACAACGTGGGATCACCATTTGAACGAGTCGCAATGGATGTTGCAAGTCCGTTTCCAACCAGTACGGCCGAAAACAAATATCTACTGGTTGTCATGGACTATTTCAGTAAATGGCGAGAAGTATATGCCTTACCAAACCAAGAAGCGAAGACAGTAGCCGAAGCGTTTGTAGTAAATTGGATAACAAGGTTCGGAGTGCCCGTCGAATTACACTCAGATCAAGGCAGGAATTTCGAATATTCCATTTTCCAAGAAGTCTGTACATTATTGGGCATCCACAAGACACGGACAACAGCGTTACATCCACAATCAGATGGAATGGTGGAGAGATTCAACCGAACGCTCGAAGAACATCTGCGGAAAATCGTTGATAAAGATCAACGGAATTGGGACAATTGCATCCAGATGTTCCTGCTGGCGTATCGTTCAGCGAAGCACGAGACAACTGGTTACACGCCAGCAAAGATTATTTTCGGATCTGATCTGCGACTCCCTGCTGATCTTAAGTTTGGAACGAGTCCTACAGCTGTAAGAAATGATGGAGATTATTGTTCTGCCTTAAAGGAAGAAATGAATGAATTGCATCTAATGGTAAGACAGCATACGCATCTGATGAGCAATAAGATGAAGGACCGGTTCGATCAAGCGGCAAATTCAAAAGGTTTTGAAGAAGGTGATCTGGTCCTGTTGTACAATCCACTACGAAAGAAAGGTTTGTCCCCGAAATTGCAGACAGCCTGGGAAGAACCCTATATGGTGATGAAACGATTTAATGACGTGGTATACCGCATACAAGGAAATGGAAAAGCACGATGTAAAATGAAAGTAGTACATTTGGAGAGGCTCGCCCCATTTGGTTCAAGAGGATTTGTGCCTAATCGGGACGATTAGGCTTTAGTGGAGGGCAGTGTTACAAAAGTAGTATTAAGTTGTATTTGTATTGCTATATGCATCCCTTATTATGAAAAATAGTTGTAGGTATATGGAATAGCATTTGTCTTGTTGTAGACATCTGGCGCCGCACTGTCTGCTTCTCGAAATAATAGACATCTGGCGCCGCAGCCGTCTGCTTGAACAATTGCAGAGTCTGGCGCCGCGACTGTCTGCCTGTCTGCATTTGGCGCCGTATAGCATTATGTTCTGGTAATTTCCAGACGCAATATTCTAGAAGGACACGTCGGCATCAGCGAGAAGTGCGTGGCTATATAAGCCGTGGCAGCGCCAACGTAATCAATCAGTGCTAAGAGTAAACTGTTATAGTGTAGACGAGTTGTGAAATAAAGAGTTGTTGAATTAAATTAAACAGTTTTGGTTTTATTTGTCAATCTAGAGATACGAACCTAACAAAGTAAACTAGCAAGCAGTAAATTCGTAACAATATGGTAAACTACATTTTCAAAATAACATTCTTCCAAAAAATAATATTTAGCTTAATATTGTTAACTTGCGGAATAATTATACAAAATGGATTAGCGAATGAGCGAAGTCTTAAATTTAATAAACTTATACAAGCATAAATCAAAATATCATTGCTCATATCAAATTTATTATTTTAATTGGTAGATAAAATTTAAGTTATAATTATCATAGTCCGAAAATATAAAATCTTTTTTTACAAGAAATACATTTAAAGAAAAAAGTATATTTCTCCTTTTTTATTTTCCATATAAATTTTTTTCATCTATATAAAACTTTAAACAGTTCAAGAGGTCAAAACATGCGCTATATCAGCTCGAACCTATCTACCCGACGGCATTTCGCAAATGATAAAATTATTTTTTCAAGAGCTTAAAACATGCGCTACGTCAGCTCGAACATACCTACCCAACGCCTTTCGCAAATTATTATGTTATTGTTACAAAAGTAGTATTAAGTTGTATTTGTATTGCTATATGCATCCCTTATTATGAACAATAGCTGTAGGTATATGGAATAGCATTTGTTTTGTTGTAGACATCTGGCGCCGCGGCTGTCTGCTTGTCGAAACAATAGACATCTGGCGCCGCAGCCGTCTGCTTGAACAATTGCTGAGTCTGGCCCCGCGGCTGTCTGTTTGTCTGCATTTGGCGCCGTATAGCATTATGTTCTCGTAATTTCCAGACGCAATATTCTAGAAAGACACGTCGGCATCAGCGAGAAGTGCGTGGCTAATAAGCCGTGGCAGCGCCAACGTAATCAATCAGTGCTAAGAGTAAACTGTTATAGTGTAGACAAGTTGTAAAATAAAGAGTTGTTGAATTGAATTAAACAGTTTTGGTTTTATTCGTCAATTCAGAGAAACGAACCTAGCAAACATACAGACTTTGAAATGGCAATGCCAATAGATTTGACAGTTAGTATGCAATAAATTTTTGCCTGTCGAGATACCCAGTAAGCAATATGCAGTCTCCACAGGCAATACGCACAGCAATGCTGTTAGTATATAGTAAATTGTGCCTGTCGAGATGCCCGAAACATGTTACATGTAAAAAAATATTTTATAATAGTGTTACATATAATATGTGTCGAATTTTCATAATTTACTTAAAAACTAACACTCTACTAATGAAAAAATATGTTATTGTTTGAATTAATGAAATAAAATTCTTTAATGCAACCCTGACGATGAGAACGTCAAAACAAAAGGAATGAAAATATTTCAGTAGGCCATTTTGTTATAAGTGATTTGGACGTGAAAATTCTAATCTTCAGTGTGTTAGATTTTAGTGTATATCCTAAAAATATTTTTATAATTTTTTAAGAGTTTGTTTGCTATATTATAAGATGGGTCGCAAGAAGAAGAAGGCTTCTAAACCATGGTGCTGGTATCCTTTTTAAAGAAAAGATAAATTTGTACTTTGTGACAAATGTGTCTAAACTGTTTTATGTAATTGCGTCAACAGCGTTGTTAAGGAGGGGTACTCCTTTGTATACCACGTTTTTTTTTTTTGCCAAATTTGGTGCTATATATTTTTTATGTTGCGGATACTTAACATTTTTTGTAAACAAACAGGTATTGCAATCGTGAGTTTGATGATGAGAAAATTTTGGTTCAACATCAAAAGGCTAAACACTTTAAGTGTCACATATGTCATAAGAAGTTATACACAGGGCCAGGATTATCAATTCACTGCATGCAGGTTCATAAAGAAACTGTAGACAAGGTGCCGAACTCTTTGCCGAACCGATCTAATATTGAAATAGAGATTTTTGGTATGGATGGAATTCCAACAGAGGATGTCCGAGAGCATGAACGGCAAAAGAATGGCGGTAAATCAGATTCTGATGATGACGAACCAGCTGCAAAAAAAAAAGTTGAAAGTATGTGATATTTTGAAAGCAATATTGTACATTGTATTTTACCAAATATGTATGTTTAAACCGTGTCATTATTTAAAGTACCTTTAACGGCTCCTCCTCCCATGATGATGCCACCAAGCATGATGCAACCGATGATTGGTCAATACGCGCCAATGGGATTGATGTCCAATATGCCGCCAATGGCACCAATGCCTCCATTTTTAGGTCCTGGTGGTATACCAATGATGCCACCACACATGATGCCACCGCGACCTCTATTCCCTGCAACTATGGCTGCCACAACTTCTGCGGCAGCGGTACATGCTCCCATAGTTCCACAAAAGCCAACGTTTCCTGCGTACAGGTAATATTTAAACGGCGTATTTTATTAATAGTTAGGGGTTACTTGTATGTTACATTTTTCAGTAATGCCACAATAAGCGCACCACCAACAACCAACAATCAAAGTGCCACAGGAAGTAGTGCTGCACCACATGAGACCTCTAAAGCACCAGCTGTACTTGCTGTTGGAAATTCTAGTAGCATTACATCGAAAATCATGCATCCACCGGAGGATTTAAGTTTAGAAGAGTTACGTGCGCGCAAACCAAAATATCAGAAATCCTACAACTGTGTTGGGAGCAATAATCATAACCAACGGATAACATCAATTGGTACACGCAATATCAATACAGGTGTCAGCAGCGGATCATCTACAACAATTCCAACAAATTCAAGTACGTCGAGTGCAGCGGCTGCCCAGGCTGCAGCTATATCAAAGGCCCAGGAAGTGAGTTCTTACCATAGATATAGAAATCATAGTCAATATAACTACTGAGCAGGCGAGTTTGGGAGGGAAAGTATAGATTAACACATAAACACATTACTCGGCACACTAGATACGTGCTTCTTGGTATTATAATAAGAAAGTCAATGCAAATACATAAAACATTAGTGCGAAAAACATAAACATAAACTATAACAGATGAAGCGAATTAGAATACGAATTCGTAAAATCAAGTAAAACAGAAAGGGGAAAAGTACAAATTATTCCCTAATAAAGCTAAACTCATTCACTGAAATATATATGTATAAATACGGACCGATTATGTAACGTTTACTTAAGTGGGATAGTTCTGCATTTAATAATTTAATTTCTAATTCAAATAACTCAAAATGATTTATACAAATAATACATAATACAGACTTATGTATTATTTATAGAATTAATAAATCACTAATACATACATGCAGGAATTAAATAATGAATTACGTACAACAATTTTCAGATCAAATTAATTTGTCCATATATAAAAATGGTTGCCAGTCATCGTTTGTTAAACCGTTAAATAGTATAATTATATAATTTGCTTTAATTTTGCAATTTTGAAATTTCGACAAACCTTACCGACGTTATAATTGTTTGTATTTTTATAATTTACAATGCAGATAAAAGGCGATTTTAATTGAAATAAATCATGAATTTTTTAAAATAAAATGCATACACGTTCTTTTTTTCCTATAATCTGGCGTGGTTTTAAAGTGCTAGTACTTACTCACTCTCATAGTAAGAATATACAAATAGGCTATAAACCATTTTTATTGTTACATTTTTTCCATTGATAGATATTAACAACCTAACGAAGTGAATTGTTTGGTTTTCAAATGTCATGATAAGACTTGTCAGATTTTAAAATTGCAAAAGTAGAAATTATTCGATTCGGTTCCGTTCTTTTAAGTGGTTTTTAAATCAAATATGTGCATCACAAATTCGTGCTCCAAACTTCTTGGTATTTAAAAAAAATTACCATTATTTTGTATAATTTAAACTTTTTAAATTTTTCACTTGCTTTCAATTCGTCAATTGGCTTACGTTGTAAGTTAATGCCAGCCAAGATTGCAATTAAAGTTCACAGAAACAAAATACAAAATCAGATGCAACGCAGATTTAAATGTGTTTTGTATAAAATTTGTCTACTAGGAAATGTTAATGACGAAATGTATGTCAAAATGATTTGCATATCTTACTGTCATTATGAGTAATTTTTTTTTAAATAACGAAATAAAAAATGAAGGCGTATATAAACGATGTGATAGCACGCTATTAAAGTTATAAATAACAACTGAAACATGCAATGGCAGTTCAAATGTGCAACAAATACACAAATTTGAAATCACATCAGAGAAAAAACTCAACTCAGTCGATAAGTTGCTTTTCCTTGTCTCAATTCACTTAGGATACGTACAAAACATATTTTAGAACTGAAAATATATTACGTTGGTAGTAAAGGATAGAAAAATGAAAAGTTTTAAAATAATGAATAAGAAAAGTCTAGTGTTTAAATGTGACATTTCTCTAAATTTTTATTAAAATAAATAATATAACACAAAACAAAGTGTAAAAAACGTGGAGATTTCAAATTTATTGAACATTTTTGAATGAAAGCGATAACTTACTTGTTAACCAGACTAACCTCCCTTCTCCATCTCAGTAACACTTATGCTGATATCTGCCACCACAACTCATATTTATTGCGCGCTTTCTCTCTCTATCTCTACCTCTATCTCTCCTCTTCGTAGGCTGCTGCAATGGTAGCGGTTGCACAGGTCCAAGCAGCTCAAGTCCAAGCACAAGTGCACGCGCAGGCGCAGGCTCACGTGCAAGCAGCACAAGCGCATGCGCATGCCCACGCTGCAGCCCAAGTACAAGCGGCGCAAGTTCAGGCACAGGTGGCACAAGCACAAGCTCATGCTCAAGCGCAGGTCGCTCAAGCGGTAGCCGCGCAACAGCAGCAACAACAAAAACAATTGGAAGATCTCAATCGGGCTGTTATACTGCAACGTCTACAAGCCACACGACCAGGACATCCGCCAACAGCACTTGGTACAGCCGCTGGCGCCACTGTAGGCATGGTAAGTGTCAATAAAAGGGTTTTATATATTTTCCCAAAAATCATTAAAAAACAACTAAGTAGCTGTTTCATTAAAACCATATTATATCGATTTTATACACCAATTACATACATAGTTTTGTATGAATTCATACATAGCTACAATTAGCAAGATGCTATAAATATTTTTCAAGCTTCAATGTGTTGGATTTATATTTCAGATTCTCCAATATTACACAAGTAAACACCAACAATTAAAAGAATATAAAGTGCCGTAACCCAGTCACTAATTACGCTTCTAAATTTGAAATGGGGACAGGGGTTACTTTAGGAAGAGTCACATGTAGTATACAATTTGTTTAAAAGTCTATTATAATCTTTTTGTACATGACTCAAACTATTTTATTTGCATTAAGTACTAAGTTTACTTAGAATATTAATTTCAGAATTTCATGATATGAGTTGAAATCTGGTAATAACCCCACACACCATATGATAGTTAGGGGCCATCCTTAAATTACGTCACACGAATTTAAGGTCTTTTTAACCCCTCCCCCCGTCCTTGTCGCAAGTTGTCACATTTTGAACTCCCCCCAATAATATCTGTAGTAATAATGGATCAAACTTAGCGTCGTTGTCTTTTGAAATGTGATGTCACAAAGCTTTTGACCCCCCTGCCCTTTGTCACACAATGTCACTTCTGAATGATACCCTACCCCCTCCTTCAAGGTGTGACGTAATTAATGGATGGCCCCTTATGTTGAAATCTATTGTACAAAGTGCTACAATAAAAAAAAAATTAAAAAATTTGATCAATCAGGATTTGGTTATATGTAGATAAGCCCAGTACTTTCCATTTAAACCCTTTGGAATTATATCAGATTCTAGCTGTTTTCGAGTCAATACGTGCAAGGGGGTTGCGAACCGAACAAACTGTATCGGTTTTTGAACATCTGGTCTCGAAATGCTTATATTCTCAATAAAAATTTATATTTATTTTGAGTATGTATTAAGTAATCAATAAAAAAAATGTGTGTACTTACCGAAAATAGGTCTGGAATCTCCCTTAGTCCCTCTTAACACCGAATGGCGATTTTGGCCTCCCGATTGACTTAATACGATATTTAAATATCAATATGCGAAACATCTTAATGAGATGGAATGAACATGTTTTCTGGGCTTACATATTTCCTTGCAGTAATTTGGAGTGTTTCTCTTATTAGTACCAAAAATCAGCGATACCAATTCCTACTTTTCCCCAAGCACTACATTAGCTTAGTCGTACATTGCAATCCAACTTAAGCACATTATGTATTTAAATAAACATATGTATTTGCTAATTTTTATAAATATGATTGCAATTACTGTAAATTATTTTAATCTGTAGTTTTCATAAATTTTTAGAGAAGGCTTATTGTCAGTCCCATATAATTTTGCCATGTATGTCCGTCGAAATAAATGAGCAAAGATCCCGATAAAACTTCGTACATAACTTCTACGTGCAATTATGGTCTATAGAACGGCCCAAATACAAAAAACTTTAATATGTTGAATAGTTCATAGAGTAGAGAGAGATGGAGAATATGGCTAAAGGAAACCATTATACTGAGAAAATAATCCAGTAAAAAAATTAGCACATGTCCTTCATAGTCTTTGCTATTACTGTAAATTTAAAATTTTCTCAATTTGACTTGTGCCAACGGGAATCGATAAATATATTATTATGGAATGTCATGTTTCTGAAATCAGGCAAAATTAATAACCACAAATAACGAGTTCTAACTAAGAAAAGAGTGTAGCAAGAGTAAGTATTTTTATATTACCTGATTATTTTAACAAAACTCTAATTTTTCGTCGTTTTTAGGTCGATTAGATAAACATTTATATTATTGTTTATGTAGGCCTGCAAAAATATAAGAAACGTTGTTAAATAGTTACTATAAGAGAAAAATCTTTTCAAAATCTTTCCACTGAAGATCATGCTGATACTTGTTTTATAACATATCAGATGTTTTCTTTAAATGGCTTCTAAAAAGCTTTTAGAATTTTAAAAAGAGTTGCTGATTCGATGTATTTATCGCCCAATTACTTTGGTATTAATTATACATAAGTGAATGCCTATTATTCTATTACTGAAAATCCTATGGGCTATTACCTTTTATTTGAAGTATTTAAAAACATAAAAGTACACATATTTTCATTTAGCAGACTTTTAAGATTAATCTAGGTTTTTGGCAACAGCCTAAAGCGATGTGTCAGAACACAAGCAGTTTGAGTGTACAAGTAAACCAACAGTCAAAGAAATGTTTGATATTGAAATAAGATAAGTAACAATAAATTCATTAAAAGCAAAGAAAAGATAATATCATGTAAGTACAATTTTCACAATATTAGTATACATAAATAAATTGTCGTAATAAATAGTTGCTGAGTTGGTTGGTTGATTAATTGATATGTCTTAAAAATATCTCAATGTTATTTTTTCCGTAAATTACAATAGTGATGGGGCATTTAGTGTATTTAATTGTTATGCAATTACAACAAATATTGCATTTACCATAAACTTTATTATAAATAATATAGTATTTAAGTGTAAGTGCAAGACCAAAATTATCCACACCTAATTAGATGAAATTTAAACTCAGTATTATGTTTATCAACACATACTTACCTACTGAATACTAAAGTGATGACGGTAATATCCAGCTTCTTATACACAAGTCCCAATTGTTTTCCATTTCTCATTCCCTTTGCATTTAATCTTTTAACTCACGCTCGTTACTCAGCATTGTAATCACACATCTCTATCAACATACTATATGCAATTATCTCACTTCTCTTAATTATCTTGTAATCACATTAGTCAAAATTACTCAAAAAAATCTAAATAGGAATGATAAAATATCTCTTAGTAATATCTACGCGTTGTGATTATGAATTTTGTTTAAAACTGTCGGAAGGTGATTAACTTAACATAGTAACTATATTTATTGGGATCTAAATGTGATTATTTAAAACAAAGTAAATAAAAATGGCAAACGCAGTTAAAAAAAATGTGCTGAAAAAAAGTTATATAAACAAAAATATAAATATTAAAAAATAGATTTTCATGGATATGTAAATTATTATTTGCTTTGTTGACAACATTCACCAATAAGGACAGATTAAAATACTTTGGAAATGTAATCCGAATCCCCTTTTTCGGACTCTCTGGGACTCAAGCGGATAAAACATTAAAATAATTAAAGAGCTTGAGGTTTGTGAGATCAATTTATTTTGAAAAAGTATCCATTTACTAAATAAGCATTCGAAAGAAACTCTGAGTTTTATAATTAGTATTATTTGTTTCATACATAAGTTTCTTCTTGATTTTTTATTACATATAATTGAATTACAGCATATGATAAAAAGTTGTGCAAGATTGGGTTTACACACAGAAACTTTTTTGCTCGTTATGAAGAAATTCTTCTTTGGTGTTGCCCAAGGTATCTTCACGAGAACCCGGGTCAGACAATTTTCTGCATTCCCTTTCATAAATTTTATTAATTATTTACTATTTTTTTATATTTTGCATATTAAATGCTTGATAAAATTCAAATTTCACAACGTAATGTAAATTCTCAATAAATACCGAGTGCGATTGAAACAATGGAAATTTCACGATGAAAAGGAATGCCAAAACATTACGAGTTTGTATAACAAAACTCGGGTGTAACCCAGGCTAACTATCAAATGGTATATATTATATCATTATATTTTTCCAACTAGTAACATATTTATGTATGATCTCTTTAATGCAATTTTTAAAGCTAAGTTTGATCAAAAGTGATTTATTCAATTCAAATATACGAAATTTTTGCAAAAAATTTTATATATAATTAGATTTCATTAGGCATATATTCCATAAGAGTAATATTGTTAAGCTTAGTGTAAAAGTGAGTACGCGAGAAAGTGAGTAGAAACGGCTAAAGTAAGTACGTTTTTCTATTATACTTCTATTACCAAAACGCCTTTTATATTCATTGTAATGCGAAACAAAAAATAAACAGTACATTTATATTTTATACGCCACCACTACTCTATATAATACATAATTTAATTAATAAATAATATAAATGACGTTAGATGATTTTTGTGTAACTGAAATGTGTGCGAAGCCGTTGCTTTCGCTCTGTCAAATAACCAATTGAATTCGTTGATGTATTATTTTTTATCTTTATCTAATTTGTTGCTGTCATTCTGCGGTGCCCTGTAGATGCCGTTACCAGGACAAATGCAACTGATGCAACCGATGCTACGTCCCGCCATGCCTTTGGGACCACATACTCCCCTACTGGGTGGTAATATGTTGCGTGCGCCTGGTAGTTTGCCGGGAATACCAGGTTAGTGTATATATATTCAAATAATTTAAAGGTATAAACTATGCATAGTAATATAGAAATATAATATTTTTCTTTGCTTTTATGTAGGATTGCTACCAATGCAAGCTATTCAGATACCACCGGGGATGCATATGCCCGGTATGGGTGTCATGTTACCGGCAGGTCATCCTGTACTGCAAATGATGCCACGGTTTCGGTGATCCGTTGCACAATGTGCACCATCATCACTTTGTTTGGCAACGGCGCTGTTAGGAATGCGGTTGCCGTTATTATATCCACCAGAAGAATAAATACGGAATAAGCAATAATGCATTTAGCATCGCCTAAAAAAAATTTTAAGTTTAAAATAACTAAAGAATATCAAATGCTATACAACAAATAGACATCACATGAAAAAGCAATGCAATGCATATTATAAGAGGAGTCGATATAAGGCAAACTTATTACACAATGAATTAATGAGCACATTATCACCCAGTAGCGATTATAATAAAATCAAACCACTCATGGAGCAAATATGGCAGTAGAATGTAACCCTTATTATAAAGGGAGCACAACATAACAACAACGACTAGAACTGTAACAACAAGCAAGTTCAAATTCCTTTAAACTATTCTTCATATTTACTAGTAAACTTACTTTTAAATTATCACTATTTAAAAGTTATTATCACATAAAGAGTGTACTTTTAAGCAACATTGTTGTTATAGAAAACAACTTTGTACTTCTCTTAGTTCTTCTATGCGCCCTATTTTAACCAAAATCGTATCATCACATCTAATAAATATGTCAGTACATAAGCAACCATTCAATCACCAAGCCTGCTACGCAAAGAATATGGGGGTTAATGAGCACTTATGAACATTGGTATATTAAACTAAAGCACTGTGAAATGCGTTTTGGGTTAATGTGGTGTTTAATTATTGAATGTTTGAAATTGTTAACTTTCTTTATTATTCAGTGAACCGATTTTAGTTTTAACTTCTGTTTTTCAAAGCTATGTATATACGTACTCATTTACTAAAAATATTTGTTTATTTTTTTTAGTTATCTGCGAATATTCAATTTAAAGTAAGATAAGATATGTTTAAAGAAAGTCATTTTAAACCAATCAATGAAACACAAGTAATAGATTTAAAAGAAAACGTAAGTTTTTTGCAACTCTTGTACATTGTAAGTGATTATTGTTAAGTATGAATGTGTCTTATAACATCATATAAACGTATTCACTCATGTATATTTATTTTACATTTGGATTGTCATGACATAGTGAACATAAATTTATTTACTATTAAACACAACATTTACATTTATCACGTAGATACTGTCTTTACTAATAACTTCCAATAAGCTTTCTCTTTTGCTCTATTTCTACTTTAATTTTTGTCATCAAAACTAGGGGGTATATGTTTATATTAATGTAATTATTAATCGTAAATATACCATAGATTAGCTTTTTAACATTCATTGCCCTTTTACATATGTTTACTTTTTATATGAATTTCATTTCCTAGCTTGTGCACAAAATACATATGTATGTATATCAAACACTCTCGAATATGCTCCGGAACAGTACGAGGTAGGATTGGTATATATGTTTTTTTGTTATTTTCACTAAAAGCTTTATATATTATTATACGTAAGTATACAGTAGCGGACAAAAAAAGTGGACACCTTAGAAATATGTGATTATTTGATTTTATTTAAAAATGTGAACTTATATAAAAAAAATTTTCATGAAAATTGGTTCATATAAGTATTCGAAACAAAAATAAATAACTTAGTTCAAAATAAATATTTCCATTTTTTTATTAGAAGCCGAAATAAAATATATCCGATATTTCAATTTTTACTATGATACTATAAAAAATGTTCTCAAAACTAAACGCGATACAATAAAAACTCAATTTTTTTTTTAATTAGTAATAATAATAGAGACATCAAAATGTTTTGATTTAATATTTCGTGGCGCCTCCTCTGTTTTTTATCACGGTTTTATCACGGCATGGAATCAACTAACGACTGTAAAATTTGTGCCGGTATATCGTTATACCAAATGTCTTCAATTATTCGGTCAAGTTCTGACAAAGTTCTTGGTCTCTTCTTGGTTATCCGCGCTTTCATGATGTGCCAAAGGTTTTCTATGGGGTTTATATCAGGACTGTTACCAGGCCAGTCCAGTGATAAAACACCCAATTCTGCTAAATATTTTTTTATCTGAAAAAAATTAAAAAGTGTATTAACTATGTCGTTGTAAAAATGAAATGTTATTAAGGTTATGTAATATAAAAAAATGTTACTTACCGATTTGGCCCGATGGCATGGCGCAGAATCATCCTGAAAAATCATGTTGTCCGTATAGGAAAAGTGGTCTTCAATTGAAGGGACCGGGTTTTCCTTTAAGATCTGTTGGTATTTATTGGCGTTAATATTTCCATCAATCAAGGCCAAATGCCCAACACCATGATAGGAAAAACACCCCCAGATCATCCGACTCCCCCCTTGCCTGACGGTACATTTGACACACTCATTACTGAAACGTTCACCAACTCTTCTGCGAACGTACGACATCCCGTCTGAACCGAAAATGTTAATTTTAGACTCATCTGAAAATATGACTTTTCTCCAATCTTCTTTGGTCCAGGTTTTGTGCAGTTTCGCCCATTGGAGGCGTTTTTGTCGCATTTTTACCGTCAATAGTGGTTTTTTGGCAGGTCGACGGGCTGTTAGTCCGGCTTCTTGGAGGCGCCGTCGTACTGTTCGTGTACTGATTTCGGTTCCATTTAATTCCTGAATTTCGCTTCTGATGTCTTCAGCTGTTTTAAATCTGTTCTGAATACTAATCCGCTTAATATGGTGGTCATCCTTGATAGTAGTCTTCTTCGGGCGTCCGGAAACCGTTTTGCGTTTTAAAGACTTAGTCTTCGCATATTTCTGAAGGAAAGTACCGACAGCAGTTTTGCTAAAACTTATTTTGCCACTAATTTCTCGTATACTCAAGTTTTGCGATCGCAAAGCCAAAATTGTGGTTTTATCAACTTCAGTCAGTTTTGGACTTTTTCCACATTTTATTTTATTTGCAGCCATGTGTATACTTAGTAATATAAATAATAGCGTTTTGTTGTAGCTACTTACTAAAATAAATACTTACTTGTATAATAAAGTTTGATTTGTTAACACTACATCAATTTAAAGTCTCTAAAACTAAGTGTCCCGTTTTTTGTCCGCTACTGTATATACATCTGTATATATAGAACCATTTCAAAAAGAAATTATACCCAGGGACAGAAAATAACAGTTGTTGTATAATTTTTTACTAAAAAATCGTTATGAATCCGACCCATATGTGCGTAAATGATGTACTAGCAGAACAATTTTGAGAGTACACAAATTTGTGAAAAACTCTTAAAATTTGATTTTTATTTTTCCTCATAAAATAATCGTTATATTTTGATTTTGGCTTTTTCGCTTATTTCATAACTTGTATTTATTGCTCACAGAATAATAGATATGCGGTGAGCTGTATGCATGATTCAATTATATAAGGTTGTGGTGTGTCGATAGCTTAAAAACAATTTTTTTTTTAAGTAATTGGATCCATAATGTCAAAATCAGCCGTTTTCTTTTCTATTGTTTTGTTTTTATGATTCAAAACAAAAAATTTCATAAATTTTTGGGTGGTAACTGAATGGGAAAGTTTTTAAATTACATAAAATCATCAGAATGTAAGCAAATAAAATCAACTAGTTTTCACATTATGAATACAAACATTTCTTTCGTAAGAGGAAGCACGTTCTGTATCGACACAACCGTCAATAATTGAATCAAGGTTGTAAAAAACTCACGCAAAAAGAGTTGAGTTGTTTTACCTTGACACGCTATTACTTTCATATGGCAAATACAAACAAAACCCATACCCTTCAACTCTCATTGAGCAAGAGTTATGAAAAACTCACCGCATAACCATGATTCAATTATATAACGTTGTGTCGATAGTCCAAAAGCAACAATCTGTTAAAAATAATTCGATCCATACTGTCAAAATGAGCTATTTTATTTTACATTGCTTTGTTTTTATGATTCAAAATTTAGTTGTTCAAAGATTTAAATTAATGAAAATTCGTTTTTTGAGTGATAACCGAATCCAAATAACAGTAAGCCATCAAAATAGAAACATAAAATTCATGAGAAAAACAAAAATAAAAAATCAAAATTTGTCAGAAAGAAATATTTACTAAACTTAATTTTTTTGCCCACTTCCTCTTTACTGTTACGGTCCCTGGTTATATAATTTTTAATGACAAAATGTAGAAACTTTTGGAAATCAGTTTTTTCTTGAAATTTCTCTCCCAGTTTCAATTAAAATACCTTTACCCTAAACATTCTGAAATTTTTTGTTCACATTTTAATAAGAATGTTAATTATATTATGGTGTAATTTCATTTATTATATACAAACAGGGTATATTATGTTGGCCAAGAAGTTCGAGACACCCAGAAGGAAGGAGGCGTCGAATATTCTATGAAATATATAGTCGATTTAGCCATGTCCGTCTGTTTGTCTGTATATACGCGAACTAGTGTTTCAGTTTATGAGATATCTATCTGAAATGCTTACTCATCTTTTTCTCTCCAAAAAGCTGCTCATTTGTCGGAACCGCCGATATGGGACCCTAATAGCATGGAACTGCCAAACAAACTGAACGATCAAGGCCAAGTTCTTGTATGTGAAACTTTTTTTGACAAGATATCGCCACGAAATTTGGCATGCATTGCTGTCAGAAGCAACGCTACAATCTTCGAATTAATTTTATTAATGAGGATTAACAAATTAAATTACTCCGGTTAAGAGAGTCCAATTGTTAAACTAAATTTTTCAAGGGTGTTATAGGATAGTGTCGTTAGTGCCACGAATTTAGATATTGGTTTGATGTTCGAAACAGAAATTGTGTAGGTTTTGGGTATCACGGAAACCAATTTTATCGGTTTTGTTATCAGTAGGCAAGAATATAGTCACTAATAGATTTGAAATGCAAGTTAACAAATTAATTTATTTTATTGTTACGTAAATACCAAAATCCAATCAAATACTGTGACACTATTAAAAACCAAAATTGGTTTGCAATTCTGACAATTAGGGAAATCTGGGTTCCACAACACTCTGATAATTTTTGAATTAATTAGCTGAATTATGAATTCGTACGAATACCCATAGTAAAAAACTTTTAATTTTATTTACGTAATTACGTAGTAGTGTGCCTACAAATGATGTAAACCTTGTAACAAAATTTATTATACGTTTATTTAACAAAACTTGACTTTGTAATTATTTCAAACTTCTTATTTTACTTTCTATTTTGTTTTTTACTATCTATTCTGTTTTTGTTTTTTAAGATCATTTTCATTCAGGTTTTGGTCAATTGAGGTCTGCAATTAATTTTTTAAATAGTTTTTGGTAGAATACTGACCAATATCTATTAACCAACAAACAACCTAATTGAAAAAATAAACTAAAATAAAATGTAAAAAACTCACGAGACAAATAATCTAGCCACGGCTTGCAAATTCTGAGTAAGCGATCATTTAATGTTTCTTTACCATACTTTTAGTTTTTCGTAATATTTGTAAGCACGTAAACATTATTATTTGTACACTTAGAAAGCCTGCCTAGAAAGCATATGCTAATAAATGTACATATCTGATTTTATATTTAAAATTATACTACAAGAAATTTAACGTACATACATATTCACATCTGCATATATGTGTGCATGCACATATATACATCATAATTAAAACGTGAAATACATACATATATGGCCCCGTTGGTTGATTCGCATAACGTATGTAATTGAGCGGCTTTCAATATACTGGGCAACTGTACGATTAAAAAACATACGTAAAAACAAACATACAAATACGTAACTTGATGTTAAATTTGTATTAAAAACTTGTATGTACCTAAATTTTTTGCGTATTCTGAATTTAAATTTCGATAATTTTATTTCATATCCATAGATAAAAGAGATAAAGATAGGTACTTGATTTTAATTTTTACCTGGAAATCTCCAAGTAAGTTTTCCCTCCATATTCTTATATACTATACCACAATATTTTATAAATATCGTTTCACGAAGATCAGTAAGTTCACTGTATTTTGTAACACATGTTATAGTTGCTTATACTTAACATACAGCCATACCGACAAGTAACCGGAAAATCAGGTATTAAACGTAAAATATATCTTACTTTCTGTGTCTGGTATAACATCAAAAATATGGTTTGTGATGGAAATTATCGCTAGAAATTGGGCCTGGATTATTTTGGCTAATGTAGACCCACCAACATTGTAAACTTTAATTTAAATTTTTTACTGCACGACTAATGACTTTGTATGGTGCTCTGAAATTACGCTCATTAATATCTATATTCATTTACCATTTACAAGGATCTTGTCTTAATTGGAATCAACCTGTAAAATACTTTTTGTTCTGTATCTAGTTTTTTTCTTTACATATACATAAGTATGTACATTACTTTCAGGTGCACCAAGTTAGAGGCTGCAGTATGTGCGTATGAAGTTTAGCATTTCTTCGAAAATCACTTAAATGTTATTGAAATAATAAAATATTAAAAATATTTTTACTTTTGAGTAAAACACAGTTTTGCAAATTAGTTTTCCATTAAAAGTTACAAGCATATAAAAATGTAGAAAACAACGTCTTGAGAATTTTTTATCCTGATCTTAAAGTTTCAAGATCGTTTGGCATTTTAGAACTATAACTTTTCTATTCTGCTTTTTAGATATATTCGAAGTATACCACTAAGTAATTAATATTAAAGTTTCTATGTTAATTTTAAATTTTCGTTACATTAACTAATCTTCGATTCTTAATTAGGTAGCAAGCTTCCAATTGCATACTTATTTACATTTAAATATTTTTTTGTTTCACAAAAATATATACATACCGCATCCTCTTTTGAAATTTCAAAATGCTTTGCAGTTGAGAAGTTTAAAAACATTAAAGTATAACACTAATAAATTGCACAGATACATACATATGTATATATCTTTTCATAGAACTCATTGGCATTCATACATATAAGTAATCGTAGCGTCATGTACAATAAATTATATGTGTATATAACATTTCCATCAAATTTTTAACACGCATTGTATATTATTAGAGTTTTCGACATAATGAGCGAGGTATTTATTTCTGTATATACTTATCCATACATATTTCACATCTAAATGAACCATATACACATAATATTCATTGCATATATCGAGTGACAAGTGATTGGTTCGCAAAAGTTACCAAAACTGTATTCCATAAAACATTTATTTAATTGCGGCCGCGCAAAACTGGTGTTGGACTCTTGACTCGCAGCGGCTTATCTTGTGTAAACAAATGCATCTGGTATGAAGTTATGCGAGGCTTGGGTACCTCAATGCAAAGCGGAAAGGCTTGAGAAAATATTGAATTCAAATATATACATATATATGATTCAAAGAAGGCTAGCCATTATACTTGTACAATAGAATAACCGCAAGAATTCATGGTGAAGGTAGCTTAGTATATTATGTTAAACTCGAAAAGCTGTAAGTGGTTAACATTTAATTTATTTTTGTAATCTAAAAACTTATAACTTATTGTAATTTTTTTTAAGTTGTAGAAACAAAGTTCACTATTCCTTTCATCATTATCAATTTATAAGCTCTTCTTTGAAAGACAATCCGCTTGCGTTGGGCGACACATGAGTAGTTGGTTGCGTTCGCTCTCTTTTTCAAAAGACCACTCCTCCGAATATTTAACATGTATTTTTGTAATAATATTAGTTTATAACAATTTTAAGATAATATTTTATTAACTGTTTTCGTGTGTAATGATTCTGCTGCCTGCTATGTTATTGGCGTAGTTAGCGAGGTTGCTTTGCGGCTATGAATAGGAAGTAAAATAATAAGTAAATAATTGATTGGTTCCTCTATACGCGTAGAAGTTTAAACACCATTCAGTGAAAGAAATATTAAAAAAAAAATATGCCACTCATGGTGAGGATCATAATTTTTAACTTTGAATGAAAAATTTAAGAGAAATTGACGACTTAATATGCATTATGTGCTATAAGAATACTTTTTATTATTTCCTTCTCTGAATTATTAATATTAACTTTTCTATCCGACTTTTCAAGATGTTGTTTATTAAATATGGCCCGGTGAAATTTTAAATTAATATTTTTAGTATTTTTAGTATTATGGGTGTACTTTTTATTAAATTCTTTTATATTGCATTTATTCCGTAATTAATATTTGTATGTTCAAACCTCTATTTTTCCTAAATTGTTTTTCCCGACTGTGAGAGCGAGCGTTCAATCGAAAACGTGTCACATCAATTTTGCTGATTGAAAAGTCCCTTGCAAAAGGTGCGTGCGCATGCAATAAATTTTTTTTTGTTGCTTATACTGTTTGTTGCATGCCACCGCTAGAGCAGGCGATGTGCTAGCGCACATCATAGTCAGGTCCTGGGTAAGCCCAACGGGCAGGCTGTTGGACTTTTCGGTCCTTGTCACTATTTAAGTACTTCGGTCTATTTTTTGTTCATCACATGAAAATTGAACATTTTTAACATTATTTAAGTTTGTGGAGCTGGAGTTTTTTTTACAGTTGCTGTGCGCACCAATCAACTGATTAAAAAGAAAAACGAATACAAAATATGGAATGCGTACAATCGTTTATATTCTCTAGCTATAGTTGTATCGTGTAAATGCATAACAAGCAATTATGACTAAAACTAAAATCTGTTACTTTGCGAAAATACATAAATGTTATAATTGAAATATGCAACACTATTTTACCATATTATATATTTGTGTAACTAATAAATGCTTATTTAGGAGTTAAGTATTCAGTTATTTGGAATATAAAACTTTCGCAGTTTTAATATCTTGGAATTACACCCTTCAAACACTTGTGTACTTTCATAGCTAAGAGTGCACTTGAAATATTAAAAAATACATTTTTGCAAAAAATTTGAAAAAAAGTGAAATACAAATTAAAAAAAAAACTGCGCTTGTTCACATTTGTTTTGGAGGGTTTCTGTGTTAAATTCAATTAAATAAACCAAATCTATAACTTTTTCATACTATTTTTTCGAATTATTTATCATAGTTTCTAGTTTTTAGTTATTGTTTGCAGGTCTCTTTTTTTGATTTTTTCGCATTAAGTTGTAGCTAAATATTATATTGTTATATACATATATAAATATACACTTATGTATATTTCAATCTTTATATATTGTATTAAGTTTTTATGTTTTCCATTAAATATTCTATATTATATTATAAAAATATGTACATGTATTTGAAAATTGTATTATAGTATTTTCTTTTCAATAAGTTGTTTCACAGTTATTTAATGTAACTTTCAATGGAAATGAAATGCAATATAAATGATAATGAAAAAAACAACAAAACTGTAGATTGTGTAAGCTTTATTCTCTAGATATATGTATGTACGTACATATATCACACATAAACACGTTCAGGTTTCACGTTCTGTGAAACCTCCAAAGACCGGAAACTGATGGTTCCACTATTTTTACATTTTTTTTTACATTTGTGTTTTAGAAGTGGACGAATAAAAATTTAACTAATAAGATATGTACATACATTTCTTAAAGAAATTAGATTTCTTAGTAATTTAATTTACGTATTTATTTTTGAGATGGATCATATTTACAATAAATTGGTTAGTGTAGATACATATTTATTTATACTTGGGTTTTAAAAATTTCTTTCGCCATAGTTTGTCGCAACTTTCCTTGATTCTATTTTATAAAACAGTTTTCAAGATAACTTTCCAAAGTTTTGGCGTACTTGAATCCAGTAACGTCATCTTTAACGAATTTTTTAATGCAGCGAAGTTGTTCCATGAATATGACTTAATTTGATCCGCATTCTGGGTACATATCGTCACCTGAAATGCAAAATAACGTATCATCAAAAAATTCGAAATTGAGTGTCTTATTGATTACGCTTCACTACTTCAAATTGTATACATAATATTAAATATGGTCAACATTTTCTGGTTCTGCGGTCATATATGAACCAGTTTTAACCAATATTAATATTTTGTTTCACTCATGTTCCATTTTATTCCGTGTTTCATTCATGCCACTGTAAATTTCTGAAAATGTTGTTACGTTAATTTGCATTTCAGGTGACGATATAGTCCACGACAAAAATAAAGCACATTGAATTTTTTTTTTTAATTTTAATCAAACAAATTAATGAAAGTATTAGATTTTACAACAAAATGTAGTGACTTGAATAAATTTCTTAATTGCATTTAGTACAAAACAAAACCACTTCTTTTGCTACGACAAAGTGATAGTATATTTATAAATTATATTTAGACATCAAATGGTATTGAAAAGTGTGTGGATCCTCCTTGATTTCCTAAAACTTCAGTAAGACGATTGGAACTTGACTTAAATAATTTTTTTATATATATTTTTTCGGAAGCGCTCCCCATTTTGACACAATAGCATTTTCAGTTTCTACACACTAGTGTAAGGTTTATTTTCTGCGTAAACTAGCCTTGCTAGATATCCCCAACAAATTTTCAATAATACTGAGGTCTGGTAAACGTGCAGGTCACTAAAATTTTGACGTTTTTGTCCAAAAAGAAGAATTTGACTACTCTCGCAGAACTCACAGCCGCATTATCTTACTGGAATATTATAGAGCATTCTGTAAAAATTTGTCCCGACACACGGCGCCATTTTTTCTTCCATTTAATGACTTTCAGCAAGCTTCAATCTTGCTTCACGATGCTTCGTTGAAACAGCAACTTTCGACGTTTTAAGGTATTGCATATTTTCTAAATTTTTTGTACAATGCGATCATTTATTTTTACACCAGCTTTTTCGCGATTTGTCTAGCTGTATGGTGACAATTTAGAGCAATATCTACTTTTGTGCTATTGAGCAGTTTTTAATTATAATTATTGTTTTACGAAATAAATACCATTTTCATTCAGAAAATTAAACAATAATTTTTCAAAAACTAGCTGATGCTTTCTTGGCGGTTAAACAACAGCTAAACACAACCCCACATACACATACACATACAGTAACAAGTCTCTAAAATTGAGATTTTCAATTAGATACAATTTTTGTGACTTGAGACGATTTTGTAATTCAGTACGTGACAATCACAAATATCTCAATTGAAAACGGACTGATCTAATCTGCTTTCATTATTTAGAGATGTATTTACATTTAATGAAAATAAATATGTCGATAACAACGGGGCCCGAGTTATGGGACTTTGTTTGTAAAGTCTCAACCTCAAAATGTCAAATATCAAATTTCCTCAGTGATAATGTCAATGTCATTCTTATTGTCTTCTGTATTAACAATTTCGTCGGTTAACAAAAAGTCGTCCGGATGCTGGCTTTGTTGATTTTTATTTAAACAAATTATCAAAACCGACAATAAAAACTGAAAACCTTACGTACAACTTGGTTCGTAAGTTTATATCCAGTTAAGAGAAATGCCCGCTTAGGCTGAATGTTAAAATTTTAAATCGGATATAATGTAACGACAATACATTTTAAGGATTTATTCTGATTTTTTTTTATATAAATTTACAAATAAATTTCTATGAAATAGAATGTAATTCATTTTCTGATTCACTTTTTTATTCGTGAGTACAATACTGACAAAAAATGTTTTATAACAGAAATAATTGAATGTTGATAAGCTTTTTCTGAAGAATTTTCAAAGCTCTGTTGACTTGTTGTATCTTTAGTAAAGTTAATCTTACAAGTGAGCCGTTTCTAAAATTACACAACGTTTTCTTATTTTATTTTCAATGAATCCGGTGTTTCATATATGAATTGATATAAGTATTCATTTAAAATTCATGTTTTTGTTTGTATATAAAAATATTTTTATTCTTAAAAATGATTTCTATAGAATCAAATAAATGAATATATTCATTTTATAGCCAATTTTTTTGAAAAATAGAAACAATTTGAAGAAAATAAAAATTTAATAACATTGATGTTTCATTTTCGCAATATTGTGAATTATATTGACGCATATTAACGATCTTCTATAGCTTAAAGCAATAATTCGTAATTATTGTAAAATATTATTAAAATTCAAGTATATATTTATGTCGATATACAGCCGAGTTCACACAAATAGCACACATATTCATAAGAAGCAATAAGAGCTTATACAATTGACAAAGTTCTTTAAAAGGCTAAAAAGGGCTAAAAATATCATTATTTGTTTATTAATTTAATGAATGAATTAATGCCCGTGGCTAAAAGAATTTTTGGTTTTTAGCCTTGATTAGATGACACTTCAGGACAAGATACCAAAGAAATACAATCGAATCCTCCTTTATTTCAAGATACAAATACAAACAAAACGTCGTCAACTTTTCTTTCATCAGAAGTTGCGGAAGAAAGTCAATCAACAACTGATATGTTTCAATTGAGTGGTGATCCTTTTCTATGGAATATAAATGATGAAACGCGAGATTTTATAACTATAAACGGTTTACCACAAAGTAATGTAACGGATTTTAAAAATTCACGAAATTTTTATAATGATAAAACGAGGTTTTGTTCTAAAAGCTTATTCCAAAGTAATTTAAAGAACGGAGAAATTCAACATCGTGAGTGGTTAATTTATTCAGAAAGTAAAGGATCAGTATTTTGTGCTCTATGTTTACTATTTGGTAGGAGTGGCGAAGTAAACGCTTTTACTGGTGAAGGGTTTAGAGATCGGAAAAACTCAAAAGCACGCATTGAAGCTCATGAAAATTCTGATTTTCACAAAACTAACATTAGTCACTTCAAAGCTCGAGCTGTCATTCAAGACCGTGTTGATCAACGTTTAATGGAGCAGCTCGATGAAGAAATTTTATGCTGGAAAAAAGTTTTGCATCGAGTAATTGTGATAATTAAATCTCTCGCAATAAGAGGACTGTCATTTAGAGGACATTCAGAATGAATTGGAGATCCCCATAATGGAAATTTTTTAGGTTCAGTCGAGCTTCTTGCTAAATTTGATCCGTTTTTATCGGAACATTTAAAATTATATGCGTACCCTGGCCGTGGAAATACTTCGTATTTATCTAAAACAATCTACGAAGAAATTATATTATTAATTCAAAATAAAGTATTGCAACATATTTATAAAGAAGTGCAATCTGCTAAGTATTTTATATATGTACGTAACAATGGTAAAATTGTCGAAAGATTTCTGGAATTCATTCCAAATACTGGCCATAAGGCTAAAGATATTGAAGATGCTTTGTTGAAATCTCTTGAAGATAATGGTTTAAATATAATGAATTGTCATGGTCAATGGTCAATCTTACGATAATGCAAGCAATATGTCAAGTTTATATTCAGGAGTGCAAGCACAAATCAAAACAACTAATCCATTTGCTGAATATGTTCCTTATGCTGGTCACTCTTTAAATTTAGTGGGAACTTGTGCAGCTGAATCTGTTACCGAAGCAGTTGACGTTTTTTCTACTTTGCAAGAATTATATAATTTTTTTACCGTTTCGACACATCGTTGGGAAATTTTAAGACAGCATACAAGCTTAAGACTTAAAAGCCTTTCTCAAAGTCGTTGGTCGGCTCGACAGGCATGCATGCTACACATTAGAAAAAGAGTGGCCTGGAATAATTGTTGCACTAAACTTTATTGGTGAAAACAAAGATGAAAAACTTACTACGCGAGCTGAAGCTAAAGGACTGCAGCAAAAATTACAACATCTAGAAACAGCAATTCTAGTCGTTGTTTGGAATGCAATTTTGGATCGCTTTAATGCTGCGAGTAAGAAGCTTCAGGATTCTCAAGCTGATTTATCATCTGTGATAAGAATATATAATTCTTTGGCATTATTTCTCCATGATATGAGAGATAAGCAATTTTCTGATAATGAAAAAAGCCAAAGCACTATCTGGAGTTCAAAATTATTACCACTATGACACTCGTAGTAAAAAAACCCGAAAACTTCAGGCTGACGAGTCACGGGAAAATGAAAGAACAGCTTTATCTGGAGAAGAAAATTTTCGAACCAACGTTTACTATCTAATTTTAAGTACTTTAGGTGTACAATTGACAGGACGTAATATTGCTTATCATAATCTTTACGAAAAATTTAATTTTTTTGACAATTTATATGAAATAGATACCGATGAATTAAAAATTCTTGCAGATGAATTAGTTACTAAGTATTCTGATGATTTGGAAGATACTTTCCCGAATGAATGTGTTCATTTGCACTCAAAGATTCTCTAATGAACACAAAAGATATTCGTTCCGCGCAAGGAATATACAATTTTTTGCATTCTCAAAATCTTCAAGATGTTTATCCAATGTAGACATTGCTCTACGTATTTTTTTGAGTATTCCGGCTACGAACTGTTCAGAAGAAAGATCTTTTTCCACCTTGAAAAGAGTCAAAACGTATTTACGCGCAAGTATGGGCCAAGAGAGACTCAATGCTTTAGCATTACTGTCAATTGAAGCCCAAACTAGTTCAAGAAATTGATTCTTCTTCTTCTTTACTGGCGTAGACACCGCTTACGCGATTATAGCCGAGTTAACAACAGCGCGCCAGTCGTTTCTTCTCTTCGCTACGTGGCGCCAATTGGATATTCCAAGCGAAGCCAGGTCCTTCTCCACTTGGTCCTTCCAACGGAGTGGAGGTCTTCCTCTTCCTCTGCTTCCCCCGGCGGGTACAGCGTCGAATACTTTCAGAGCTGGAGTGTTTTCGTCCATTCGGACAACATGACCTAGCCAGCGTAGCCGCTGTCTTTTAATTCGCTGAACTATGTCAATGTCGCCGTATATCTCGTACAGCTCATCGTTCCATCGAATGCGATATTCGCCGTGGCCAACGCGCAAAGGACCATAAATCTTTCGCAGAACTTTTCTCTCGAAAACTCGCAACGTCGACTCATCAGATGTTGTCATCGTCCAAGCCTCTGCACCATATGACAGGACGGGTATTATGAGTGACTTATAGAGTTTGGTTTTTGTTCGTCGAGAGAGGACTTTGCTTCTCAATTGCCTACTTAGTCCGAAGTAGCACCTGTTGGCAAGAGTTATCCTGCGTTGGATTTCAAAGCTGACATTGTTGGTGGTGTTTACGCTGGTTCCAAGATAGACGAAATTATCTACAACTTCAAAGTTATGACTGTCAACAGTGACGTGAGTGCCAAGTCGCGAGTGCGACGACTGTTTGTTTGATGACAGGAGATATTTCGTCTTGCCCTCGTTCACTGCCAGACCCATTTGCGTTGCTTCCTTGTTCAGTCTGGAGAAAGCAGAACTAACGGCGCGGGTGTTGAGACCGATGATATCAATATCATCGGCATACGCCAGCAGCTGTATACTCTTATAAAAGATTGTACCTGCTCGATTAAGTTCTGCAGCTTGAACTATTTTCTCCAGCAGCAGATTGAAGAAATCGCACGATAGGGAGTCGCCTTGTCTGAAACCTCGTTTGGCTCGGAGAGGTCCTTCCCGATCCTGACGGAGCTTTTGGTCCCGCTCAATGTCAGTTTACACAGCCGTATTAGTTTTGCGGGGATACCAAATTCAGACATTGCGGCATAAAGGCAGCTCCTTTTCGTACTGTCGAAAGCAGCTTTAAAATCGACGAAGAGGTGATGTGTGTCGATTCTCCTTTCACGGGTCTTTTCCAAGATTTGGCGCATGGTGAATATCTGGTCGGTTGTTGATTTACCAGGTCTGAAGCCACACTGATAAGGTCCAATCAGTTTGTTGACGGTGGGCTTTAATCTTTCACACAATACGCTCGATAGAACCTTGTACGCGATGTTGAGGAGGCTTATCCCACGCACGGTAGTTGGCGCAGATTGTGGGGTCTCCTTTTTTATGGATTGGTCATAGCACACTTAAATTCCAATCGTTGGGCATGCTTTCGTCCGACCATATTTTACAAAGAAGCTGATGCATGCTCCTTATCAGTTCTTCGCCGCCGTGTTTGAATAGCTCGGCTGGCAATCCATCCGCCCCCGCCGCTTTGTTGTTCTTCAGGCGGGTAATTGCTATTCGAACTTCTTCTTGGTCGGGCAATGGAACGTCTTTTCCATCGTCATCAATTGGGGAATCGGGTTCGTCTTCTCCTGGCGTTGTGTGTTCACTGCCATTCAGCAGGTTGGAGAAGTGTTCCCTCCATAATTTAAGTATGCTCTGGGCATCGGTGACTAGATCACCTTGGGGGGTTCTACATGAGTATGCTCCGGTCTTGAAACCTTCTGTAAGCCGCCGCATCTTTTGGTAGAATTTTCGAGCATTACCCCTGTCGGCCAGCTTATCAAGCTCTTCGTACTCACGCATTTCGGCCTCTTTCTTTTTCTGTCTACAAATGCGTCTCGCTTCCCTCTTCAACTCTCGGTATCGAAAGAAATTGATTACAACGACATAATTGATGATTTTGCTTAGACGAAAGCCAGAGAAGATATTTGAAAATTAAGTTATACATTATAGTTTAAGAAAACTGACTGTTATTTATATTGTTAATATTTATTTGTATTGTTTAATAATTATACTTTTATGAAATAAATATTATATCTTAATAATATGAACGGACTCAAAGAAATAAAATTTCATCCTTTAAAAAGGGCGGTTAATCAAACAGGGCCTAGGGCGGCAAAATACTTAATCCGCCACTGCCTGCATTGTACTGGCCGTAGACGCTTAACCGAGACAGTTTATTAAATATTTAAATTCGTCATTTGTTTTGTGTATACGGAGATAAAAGGGGGTAAAATAGTTTTGGCAGATCTTTATTTTAATATTTCATATTTTTCATCAAAAATAATGGATGTAAGTAATTGACCGCGAAATTCAGTGCAATTGTTTGCTAATATTTGCCATGTAGTAATACAATTTACACCTGTGTCTCTGTTTTACAAAAATAGGTAACATCAGATGAATCTGCATCGTCAACCCAGTCGACGCCTGTACTAAGGCAGCAGCTTAATGAAATTAAGGATAATATAGTGAAAGGGAAATATACAGTGGTTATTGAAGCTGGGAAAAGCAAGGTTTGGGAAATTTTTGGCAAGGTTGAAAATAGTGGCAGTTTAGTAAGAGATGTTCTTGCATGCAAAAATTTTAACAGCGTTTTTAAGTTTATGAATAGCACGTCTAACCTTGTGAAACATAAACGCTATAAAAATTTAAAAAACCGTTCGGATAACCCAAAGATATTAGTGGACGACGACACAAAAAAAAATGTTGCTGATACGTTCGCTGAATGGGTCACTAAAAATTGCAGACCATTCAAGATGATCGAAGATGCAGGAATGAAAAAATATACGAATCTAATACTTTCAATTGGAGCTAAGTATGTGTCGAACGTAGATACTGATCAACTATTACCTCATTCAACAACGATATCCAGAAACATAGACAATCTATACAATATAGCCCACGATTCCTTAAAATTAGAACTAAGTGAACTTAGTACCTTTGGACTTACCTCAGATTTATGGACCGATAATTATTTAAAACAATCGTTTTTGTCTATGACTATTCACTATATAAAAAGCGGAAAAATTGGAATGAAGCTTATTGCTGGAGCTAATGCACAACTAAAAAACACACTAAAAAGTTTTTCTGTAACTAGATGGAACTCAATCTATTATTTATTGCAATCTGTTCAAAGCAATTGGATCGATATTATAAACACTTTACATATAAAAAGCCAAACCCATAGAATAAGTAACATCAGCTTAAATACTTTAACAGATATAATAAATATTTTGAAAAAGTTCGAAGAAACATCAAAAGAATTAGAAGGAGATAACTACCCTACTTTAAATTTAGTTATTGTGCATGTTTACTTTTTAAAACGAATATGTGAAACAAATAGCGGTGATGATTCAGAATGCATAAAATCGTTAAAAATTAAACTCATCACATTGACAAATGATGTCGTAATTAAAAACTTAACAATTTTTCACAAAATTGCTTTGTTTTTGTTTCCGCCGACTAATAAATTGTTACAATTTACAAATAAGAAAAAAATTATATAAAACTACATTGCAAAAACATGCTAGAAGCATTGATTATTGAGCAAGATCAAAGCAATAACGAAAGTAGTCAATTAAATTCTCTCTCAAATAATAAGGAACAACTTTTCTCAGGATTTCTTCAGCCTTCAAATCCAACAAATAATCTTGATCGAGTTCAAAATGAATTACTATTATACGAAAATGTTAACGAAGTAATGCACGACAATTTTGATGTTTTATAATGGTGGGAATTAAATAAACTTAAATTTCCGTTACTTTTTAAATTGAGTTTAAAAATCTTAGCAACACCGGCTAGTAGTGCCTCGTCTGAGAGAATATTCTCAAATGCCAAAAATTTACTTTCTGAAAAGCGTTGTGTTATTGGGTCTAACCCTGTTACTGTAGGAAAAATTATGTTTTTACATACGAATATGTGAATTAATTAATTATTTCTAGAGTTTGAATTAATAGGAAACACATGTGCAACATTGAAAACGAATTTGATAATTATCTTTTCTAAATTTCTGAAGTCATTAATTTTTTAAATAAAATTTTTAAGTTCAAAAAGACTGGTGAATGTGTTACACATTTTTTTTAAATAAATGAATTATGTATATATTTTATATTTTTTTTAGATAAATGAATTGCTTCTTTTTTGTTTAAGTTTTTAATGGCGCAATTTTTTTAAGTTATATGAGACTGAAGGGCTTTACATTTTATTTTTTAATACAAGAATTATGTGAATATTTTTTTGTTGAATAAGTGAATTTCTTTTTTATTTTATAGTTTAGAATACATAAAAAAAATATATATGTATCCATGTATGGTATTTGATGCTTTTCATTACAATTTCATTTCATGATAAATAAGTTTCTCGATATAAAGAGACTCGTACGTCGCACGTACGTATGTTTTTTGGTTTTCCCTAATGTTTTTTTTTTACGATTTATCGACAGTTTAATTGGACTGGAAATGAACGCGAATGTAACTAATAAAAATGTGATACTTTCGAACTAAAATTTGTATGTATTTTGTGATTTAAAAAGAGTTTTTTTTCAATTGTTCCAAAAGACAGGTTTTAGTTCTAAAATATTTTTATGTTTTATAATATTTTGTTAAATCTATTAATCCCTAAATAAACTTCATGAAAAATTGCAATAAAATTTAATATTGGAAACATTTTTTTATTCACATTCGTATGTAATTATCTATGCGTATTTACATACTTCTTTCTAGTCGTGCAACTACAATAACTCGAGTTAACAGTTGTTAATTCACACGAACATTCACTCATCCAACATCCTTCTTGCACAGAATTAATTCACACCAACAGAATGAAATGCTTTGGTAGACCAATTCTACTGAAAGTGGATCGTTACTTGTGAGAGTGCTATGAGTTGAGCGAACTCGTTGTTCTCACTAATGAGACTCGGTCCTTATTTTACCCAAACATGAGAATTAATTTTTACGTTGTGTGAGTGAGTGCGAGTTGAAATTTTTGGACAGTGACTCAAAGTTTGTTTTTTGCGTATTCATGCAGCCCTTTATTTCATACGACAACTGCCTATAGCTTCATATGTGACAACCCACACCGAACAAGGCGAAACGAAAACGTATATTCGAGCTTTGACTTGTTTGAAGAGCTGTTGTCGTATTTCTTATGTATTTTTATTATTATTAGCCAACGCACACCAAATGTGACGAAACCGTCTTTGTTGCCGATCCATACTCTCTAAGCCACGGCGCAACCTACACCGAATGGAACAGAAATGACAAGACAGAAAAACACGTTTCGTTGCCTATAGCTGCACCGTTGTTTTTCAAAGGAAAAATGTTATAACTAATCTTTTTGTAGGAGTTATGCTTTTGGGGTAGTTTGTATTTTGCTTATAAATTAAATGTTTTATTAAATACAGCAAATATTCGAATGTTGACACTTGCTTCCTTTTGAAATTTCGAAATTTTCTCTGATGCATTCATTTCATTTCGTTCACAAAACTCAGTTATTGAAAATATTCGTTTCCTTTTTTTCGTTTAATTTCAATGCACACCAAGCGAGGCAAAAAGGCAAAATGGTTCATTGTGCTTCGCTTGCTGTGGGTTAGAGCACTATACGTTTTTGACTAATTCGGTGTGGGTTCAACCTTATTTTTTTTCGTTTGGTATTCGGAAAAATAGGTTCTAAGACACCTCTAAAACAGCCTCTCCAAGCATGAGTTCTTAATTGTAACTGGAAGGCCCTCCTTCTTACAGTTTTCTATTTTTGCTTATTATCAGATAGAAAAATTTATATCTCGCTTCCAACTACTTCAAAAAATACCTTGTTCCTTAGATTTTGTAGGAAATTGAATGCTCTACAAAAAAGGTCTGCAATAATTTTTGCGTAAACCCAACCGTTTAAAAGATATTAACAGTTAAAGTTTGATTATTTTTGGGAAAATTTTTTATTTCTTATGAATTTCAAAAACCTATTTTTCAGAGTACCAAACGAAAAAAAAAATTCTTTTGATCCACCCTAATATGCGTTGATGTTTGACGATGAATATCTCAAAAACGCTTAACTTAATCGTAATATCATAAGAGACCATTTTTATAGAGCAGTAAATTTCCTACAAAACTATGAGTTTCATCATTCATAATGATTTTTTTTCGTTGAGTTATTTTTTCAAGTAGTTGGAAGCGAGATATAAATTTTTCAATCTGATAATAAGAAAAAATAGAAAACTGTAAGAAGGAGGACCTTACCGTTACAATTAAGAACTCATGCTTGGAGAGGCTTTCGTAGAGGTGTCTAGGGACCTATTTTTCCGAGTACCAAACGAAAACAAAAAAATTTTTTTTGTATCACCCTAATATATAGTTCTCCTATTCGGCAGCAGAAGGTGGTAAGTAAATACGCATAATGTAATTGTATTATATTGTCCATGTCCTGAGTACAAGTGTTTTATTTCTGTTTGTTTGATCCTTTAGATGCTCTTGCCCTAACAGCATTGCATGATCTGCCATCACCAAATTCTATTTATATGTATGTATGTATGTATGTTCTTTTCAAAATTTAAAATAAAAAATAAACAAGTTTTTATAGTATTAATGTGAAGAGATTACGGAATTTAGACCTAGAAGAAACCCCTAGCAATGCCTTGAAGATGAATAGTATTTTTCCATTGTACCTATTCATATATACCTTTTATACCCCAGCAACCTGCCGCTGATTCTTTCATTTATGACCGAAAATTGTTCAAATCCGAAAAACCGTTCAAGGCACCGAATATTTGGACTCCCAGTATCTATAGTTGACATTTGTTCGGAAATACTTGTATTGGTCAATGTGTAAACTGAAATTCAGTGATAATCCTTTTCGGACAATGGTATATTTGTATGCCAAAAATGGGTTGAATCGGGCCGAGAAGTATTTAGTCCTCATATACACAATATAAAGATTTTCGAACTTCCAGGTGACTTTATACCGCATATATCGGCCAATATGTCAGTTATCTCAATGAAAATGAAAGAGCTGGTTTTAGTCTTAACAATGTATTTTGTACATAAAATGGATACATTTGAGCAAAAATTTGTGCCAGCCCCTATATAACTATTACCAGGATTTTCGGAACATGGATTAATTTTTCTTTTTAAATTTTGGACACTGCTTTTACTCGCTGATAACATTTCGGAACATTTAAATTATGTATAATAATTTCAGTTTCTGAACCACTGTTTCTTCAAACGCATATACACAAATGAATCTTATGAGAGCGCAATGTAAATAGTTACCCAACAACGCGTCTACCGCCCGCTTACCGTAGAATTACCAACGACTTGGGGTTTTCCTCGTAGAAACGGCTCAGCTGATTGCTCTCTCACAACGCAGGGTTGTCAGTCTCGATATACTGTAGTAATTATAAAAATTGTCTTCAATATGTTTGAAATTTTCTTAAACTAACTTAAAATCAGAATCGAATGCTATTATTTATAAATATATAAACTATTTTTAATAGTTTGTTTTCAGTTTTGATATTTTATATTATGAAAAATTATAATTGAAAACTTAGATATGTACAAAACTATATATGAGTATTGAGTAATGGCAAAATTATTCGAATGAAAACGAGAACAAAACGCTTGCCGCTCGTAGCGAAGGGAGAAGATGTTTCTCCCATTAGCGTTTGTATTCTATTTGTGTGCTTAGCCACTCTCAATCAATATTTCCATACAGGGCAAATATATTTTTATTTGGTGATTTCTTATATTTTTGAAAATACAATATGTGTTCCCTTTCTATAGCGCGTATTATTATTTTAATACATTTCCAGAGGCTACTTAGATATTTAAAATTTAATAAAACAATTATAGAAAAAAACCTAAATTCTTTTTGATATTTTGATAAAACAACCAAACTGAAAATATCACAAATCATATATGTACATATGTATTTATATAAGTATTTTCATTAAATGGAACTGCAATATGTTTAAACAAAATATATATTATGGTTACAAGTATCTTTTCTCTTTTATATATGCAGATATGTAAAACTGCCTTGCATATGTACGTATAAAAGCCCACAACTTGAGAACAGTTTTCCTGATTGTAGCTAAAATGAATTTTCACAACTGGCATGTCCACCATTAACTGTTCTATCATATTGTTACAAAAGTAGTATTAAGTTGTATTTGTATTACTATATGCATCCCTGATTATGAACAATAGCTGTAGGTATATGGAATAGCATTTGTCTTGTTGTAGACATCTGGCGCCACGGCTGTCTGCTTGTCGAAACAATAGACATCTGGCGCCGCACTGTCTGCTTGTCTAGGTAAACAATTGCTGAGTCTGGCGCCGCGACTGTCTGCTTGCGTCTGGCGCCGTATAGCCGTATGTTCTGGTAATTTCCAGACGCGATATTCTAGAAGGACACGTCGGCATCAGCGAGAAGTGCGTGGCTATATAATAAGTGGCAAATCCAACGTAATCAATCAGTGCTAAGAGTAAACTGCTATAGTGTAGACGAGTTGTGAAATAAAGAGTTGTTGAATTAAATTAAACAGTGTTGATTTTATTTGTCAATCCAGAGATACGAACCTAACAAAGTAAACTAGCAAGAGTAAATGCGTAACAATTGGTGTCAGAAGTGGGATTGTCAAATAATCCAAATTCAAGATGGTTAAATTCGGAGAATTGAGAATTCAGCAATTAAAAAAGGAACTGGAGGAGCGTAATTTGCCGATAAGCGGGCAAAAGGCGGATCTGCAGGCACGATTACGTGAAGCAATGGAAGCGGATGGAATTAATGTGGACGAGTTCGAGAAGGCACCCACATTCGATGGAAGTATTCCATTTCAAATTTTCAAACTTCAGTTTGAAAAGACAGCAACGGCCAATAACTGGAATGCAGCGGACAAAGTGGCGTCCTTGTTTGTATCATTGAAAGGACCTGCGGCAGAAATCCTTCAGACTATTCCAGACTGTGAACGGGACAACTATGAGGCATTGATGAGTGCGATAGAAAGACGTTATGGTAGTGAGCACCGGAAACAAATATACCAGATCGAACTGCAAAATAGGGGTCAGAAGATGAACGAGTCATTGCAAGAGTTCGCAACTGAAATAGAACGACTGGCTCATTTGGCAAATGCAGATGCACCTGTGGATTACAGTGAGAGGGTGAAAATTCAAAGTTTCATAAATGGAATTCGTGATGTGGACACCAAACGCGCCACATATGCAATGCCAAAAAGAACGTTTGCTGAAACGGTTTCGCACGCCCTCACACAGGAAACAGCTTCCCTACTAAGTAAACCAGCACCCAAAGTACAAAGGGTTGAAATGGAACAACCGGCGCTGATGGAGGAAATATTGAAGACTCTGAAGACAATTGCTGCACCGCGAGTAAATATAACAGGAAGATGTTTCAACTGTGGAAAAGCGGGTCACTTTGCCCGAAATTGCAATATAAAAGTAAACCCATCAAAACGGAAACAACCAACAGATAACGAAGACGGAGCATCCACATCTCACAAGTCGTTAAACTAAAACGGAACAGTTCAAAGGGGCGTGAGCTGGTTCCCATAACTATTTGCCCCGCCATCTCGATATCACAAATAGGTCGCCATGACAACAATCTTACTATCAACGGCATCGTAAATGGACGACTGTCAACGCTTACTTTGGATACTGGTGCCACACATTCAATCATCCGACCGGATGTGGTAAGAGGAACGGTTGAACCATTAGTCGGTTGCAAGCTTCGAACGGCCACCGGGGAGGAAGCAGCTGTCGCGGGAAAAGTGTTTTGCGAAGTGATGATTGGTACCCTGGAAGTTAATCACACCTTCATCGTAGCAGAAATCACGGATGAAATTATAATGGGAGTAGATTTCATGATTGATCACGGGGTTACTTTGGATTTAAACAAGCAAATGCTGTTTTGCCAGAACATGGAGATGCCTATAAACACCGGATATGTGACCAACGTTGAAAGTAAGAGGGTGATTGTTGATGATAATCAGAGTATTCCACCAAAATCTGAGGCGATTGTATGGGCTAAAGTGAATGGAGCAGGTGGGACTGAAGAATTGTGGATTGTGGAACCAACAAAAATAGATACACCCATATTGGTAGGAAGAACGCTTGTGAAAACTAGAGAAGACGCCACCATTCCGGTCAGAGTAGTGAATGAATTCAACACGCCTATAAGGCTGAAGAAAGGAGCAGTAATTGGACAGTGCCAGAATATAAGTGCAATAGCACGATGCGAACGGTCAGAACAGAAGCCTACTATTGAGCCACAGCAGATAAGTCCTACATTCCTAAATAATTTACTGAACGAACTGCATGGAAATGAAAAATTAAAAGCAGAAAAACTATTAGAAAAATACGCATCCATATTTGCAAACGAAGGAAACACAGGAAGAACCGGCATTGTCAAATATCGCATAAATACCGGAGACTCTAAACCAATCCGACAAGCTCCGCGTAGGGTTCCACTAGCAAAACGTGAGGATGCTAACAAAATTATTGAAGACATGCACAAAAACGGTGTAATCGAACCTTCAATAAGTCCATGGAGCTCACCTATCGTCTTAGTTAAAAAGAAAGATGGTAGCACCCGTTTCTGCGTAGATTATAGGAAGTTGAATGATGTCACAAAGAAAGACAGTTATCCTCTACCGAGAATCGACGATACATTAGACACCTTGTCTGGAGCGAAATGGTTTTCTACATTAGATCTACAAAGTGGATATTGGCAAGTCGAGATTGATGAACGTGACCGTGAAAAGACCGCTTTTAGTATGGGCGACGGGTTACGGGAATTCTCTGTGATGCCATTTGGGTTATGTAATGCGCCTGCAACGTTCGAGCGACTGATGGAACATGTGTTAAAAGGACTCAACTGGAAGACATGTTTGGTGTATCTTGATGACATTATCATCATGGGAAAAAGTTTTGATGATCATCTGAAAAATCTAGAGGAAGTCTTTCAGCGAATAGCATCAGCCGGATTACGCTTGAATCCCAAAAAGTGTTCATTATGGAAGAAGCAGGTCACATATCTCGGACATAAAGTGTCAACTGAGGGGATTCACACCGAGGAGGGAAAAATAAAAGCAGTTAAAGATTGGCCTCGACCCACCAACATACATGAACTCCGCAGCTTCCTTGGCTTATGCACGTATTACCGCCGTTTTGTACCTGGATTTGCGAACGTGGCTAGAAGTTTACATGATTTAACAAAGAAGAATCGCCCGTTTGTATAGCAGTTGGAACAAGAAAAAGCGTTTGAGCAGCTTAAGGAACTACTTTGTACGGCGCCGATGTTGGCTTATCCAATACCTGGAAAGAAATTCATCCTGGATACAGATGCGAGCGCTTATGGAATTGGAGGTGTCCTGTCTCAGCTCATCGACGGACAAGAAAGAGTAATTGGGTATTACAGCAGAGTGCTCGGGAAACCAGAGAAAAACTACTGTGTGACGCGAAAAGAACTACTAGCTGTGGTGGAATGTGTAAAACATTTCCACAAGTATTTGTATGGACAACGATTCTTGCTGAGGACTGATCATGCAGCATTAAAATGGTTATTACAGTTTAGGAATCCGGAAGGCCAAATTGCACGATGGATCGAAAGATTACAGAATTACGACTTCGAAACGGAACATCGAAAGGGGATTCACCACAAAAATGCGGATGCATTATCACGTCGCCCTTGTCCACTGGAATGTAAACATTGCTCCAAATCAGAAGGAAAAGAAGGTATAATCGACGTGCGATTACTGAATATAGAACCTGAAGATGATTGGACTCCTCACCGCATCAGAATCAATCAGCTGGAGGACCCTGATCTTGCAAAGCTGATAATAGCCAAAGAAAATGGGGTACGACCACCAAAGGAACAAATAAGTAGCGAGAGTCCAACGGCAAAAGCATATTGGGCCCAATGGAACAGCATAAACCTCGTTAATGGATACCTTCATCGTACCTGGGAAAGCGAAGATGGCAAACAGTCTCGTCTGCTGATCATAGTACCGAAGTCCATGATCCCGAAAGTATTGAAAGAATATCACAATGGACCTAGTGGAGGGCACCTTGGGATTACAAAAACTATAGAGAAGATTAAACAACGGTTCTACTGGATCGGTTGTCGAGATTCCATAGCAGAATGGATAAGTAATTGCGTAGAGTGCATGGCAGCTAAAGGTCCTAAAGCCAAAAGTCGCGGTAGGCTACAACAGTACAACGTGGGATCACCATTTGAACGAGTCGCAATGGATGTTGCAGGTCCGTTTCCAACCAGTACGGCCGGAAACAAATATCTACTGGTTGTCATGGACTATTTCAGTAAATGGCCAGAAGTATATGCCTTACCAAACCAAGAAGCGAAGACAGTAGCCGAAGCGTTTGTAGAAAATTGGATAACAAGGTTCGGAGTGCCCGTCGAATTACACTCAGATCAAGGCAGGAATTTCGAATCTTCCATTTTCCAAGAAGTCTGTACATTATTGGGCATCCACAAGACACGGAGAACAGCGTTACATCCACAATCAGATGGAATGGTTGAGAGATTCAACCGAACGCTCGAAGAACATCTGCGAAAAATCGTTAATAAAGATCAACGGAATTGGGACAAGTGCATCCAGATGTTCCTGCTGGCGTATCGCTCAGCAAAGCACGAGACAACTGGTTACACGCCAGCAAAGATTATTTTTGGATCTGATCTGCGACTTCCTGCTGATCTTAAGTTTGGAACGAATCCTACAGCTGTAAGAAATGATGGAGATTATTGTTCTGCCTTAAAGGAAGAAATGAATGAATTGCATCTAATGGTAAGACAGCATACGTATCTGATGAGCAATAAGATGAAGGACCGGTTCGATCAAGCGGCAAATTCAAAAGGTTTCGAAGAAGGTGATCTGGTCCTGTTGTACAATCCACTTCGAAAGAAAGGCTTGTCCCCGAAACTACAGACAGCCTGGGAAGGACCCTATATGGTGATGAAACGACTTAATGACGTGGTATACCGCATACAAAGAAATGGAAAAGCACGATGTAAAATGAAAGTAGTACATTTGGAGAGGCTCGCCCCATTTGGTTCAAGAGGATTTGTGCCTAATCGGGACGATTAGGCTTTAGTGGAGGGCAGTGTTACAAAAGTAGTATTAAGTTGTATTTGTATTACTATATGCATCCCTGATTATGAACAATAGCTGTAGGTATATGGAATAGCATTTGTCTTGTTGTAGACATCTGGCGCCACGGCTGTCTGCTTGTCGAAACAATAGACATCTGGCGCCGCACTGTCTGCTTGTCTAGGTAAACAATTGCTGAGTCTGGCGCCGCGACTGTCTGCTTGCGTCTGGCGCCGTATAGCCGTATGTTCTGGTAATTTCCAGACGCGATATTCTAGAAGGACACGTCGGCATCAGCGAGAAGTGCGTGGCTATATAAGCCGTGGCAACGCCAACGTAATCAATCAGTGCTAAGATTAAACTGCTATAGTGTAGACGAGTTGTGAAATAAAGAGTTGTTGAATTAAATTAAACAGTGTTGATTTTATTTGTCAATCCAGAGATACGAACCTAACAAAGTAAACTAGCAAGAGTAAATGCGTAACAATATGTACAGTGGTGCGAACAAAATAGTAACAAACATAAGGCGTAGTGAAGTTTTAAAATGTGCTGTTTTCTTATTAAATAATTTTTTCCTGACAGTGATTAGAATTTCCCACCATGCAAAGGTAAATAAAAACAAATATTAATGCTAAACTCTTAATCATGCAAATTATGTTTACCTCTTTTTGTTCACACAACTGTAAAATTCCGATATGAAGTAAACTTCCGCTATTTAATTTGGGTACAATGTCAGTCAGATATAAAGGGATGTTCAACCAGTTCCAGTGTTCCAGTGTGAGAGCGCTTCAAAATTTGCGTTTTTTATAACATTTTCCATTATGACCAGATTGAACAAAATAATAATTATTGGGCGAATAACGAATAAAAATTACTATATAGTAGTTATTTATTATATGGAGAAACTACTTAAGTCGTTTTAAAGTATATTAGAACAACTGACTTTTGACGTTTCAATACCGAATAAAATAATTTAAGCTTGCCAGCTCTTAATCATTAAATGTTTTTAATCATTTTCCATTCAAAATAATACTATGATGCTTCAAATTACAAAACGTTTTATCAAATTCCTTTAAACTTCACAAATTTATTTCATTTTCATTGTTTAACATTTTTTATAAGTGGTCTTGAACGATACAACAAATCCCTCCGTTTACATATTTTTTTGGTAAGATTTCAATCTGTCCATCGCTCGTTTCCAATTGCTAAACGTCAAAACCTCCAGAACTCGATCAACTGTCAAAGTTTAGGTGGTTTTGACGTTTAGCAATTGCTCTCTCACTTCCAATAGAGAGATGAGTTAACACACCTCTTTATCTCGGATGTCAGTATTGTCGCAACCATTCTGCCAGGGATAATGGGATGCCCAACTTATTCCAGTGTGAGAGCGTCTCAAAATAAGCGTTTTTTAGAACACTTTCCATTATGGCCAGATCGAACAAAATAAGAAATTTTGGGGCATTTTAAATTAAAACACCCAACAATTATTACGATTGCAAATTGTTATATATGGCGAAACTACTTAAATCCTTTTTGATGATTTTATGGTATATTAAAACAACTAACTTTTGATCTTTCAATACTCAATAAGGTGAATTGATCCTGTTAGTTCTCAATTAATAAATGTTTTTAATCATTTGTAATTGAAAATTAATTCGATTACGCATCAAATTACAAAACGTTTCATGAAATATATTTAAATTTCACATTTGATTTTCATGGTTTTAAATTTTTATTAGCGATCTTGAACGGCGGCAACAAATTCCTCCGTTCACATATATTTTTGGTATGATTTCAATCTGGGCGTTCCAGTCATTCCAATTGCAAAACGTCAAAACCTACCCAATCCAGTCAACTGTCAAAGTTCGGTAGGTGAGCGGCTCTCACATTTCCAGTGACAGGAGGCATCTTTTTATCTTTGCATTCTGCGATGAACATTAAGTTACGGAGGATTGTAAGTGATTTTTTTCTCAACTTCTTATGCCCTTCCCTACGTAAACTGATATTCCCCTCATCTAGCCCTCGTGCGCACTCTGCTAACTTTGCGGGCTAAAAATGTGCCCATCCCTGCTCTAAAACATCGACAGTAACATTGGTATTATGAATGAATAAATAAACAAACAAAAACAAAATTGCAAATCTCTTATCACGTCATCCAAATTCACAACAAATGGACTATTTAAAACGTAAACCTTTCAACTTGCGTCATAACAGACCTCGCGTGAGGATTGAACATACATTGCTTTGTAGTACTAAAAGATCGCTTTGGTAGTCTCAAATAATTAATAATACGTATTCAAGACGATAGACGTCATATTCAAAGTTTCAGCTGGTTAATTTTCTGCTGTAGATTGCACAACATCTTACGAGCTGCTTCTGACGATATTGCAGACGTAGAGATTTTAGTTGCAACGACGAGAACTGGATGAACTTTCTCCACATGAAAATGGTAGCGAATAACTAGTCAGAAGCCAATCGCAAATCTTTGTATACAATAATGTTTGGTGATCAATGAAAAGTGAATTAGCAACATAAGATACACCTTTTTTTTAATTGACTACAACATTTTTAGCAGATGGAAACCTATAGAACATACGTAGGGTGGTATCAGGTATGTCAGCTCCATTCATGATATAATTTTATATAAGATCATACTTCCGAAACCTAAACAAATAAGCTTCCTCTTCTTCGTAGACACCGCTTACGCGATTATATCCGAGTTAACAACAGCGCATAAGTCCTTTCTTCTTTTCGCTACGTGGTGCCAATTGACATGGTTGGTGGTGTTTATACTGATTTCTAAATAGACGAAACTATCTACAACTTCAAAGTTATGACTGTCAACAGTGACGTGAGAGCCAAGTCGCGAGTGCGATGACCGTTTGTTTGATGAAAGGAGATATTTCGTCTTGCCCTCGTTCACTGCTTGCTTGCTTTGCTTCCTTGTCCAGTCTGAAGAAAGCAGAACTAACGGCGCGGGTGTGGAGGCCAATCAATATATATATATATATATAGGCCACGCCATCAGCTGTTCATTCTTATAGAGGATTTCTCCAGCAGCAGATTGAAGAAATCGCACGAATTGAATGGCACGGAGAGGTCCTTCCCGATCCTGACGGAGCTTTTGGTGTTGCTCAACGTCAGTTTACACAGCCGTATTAGTTGTGCGGGGATACCAAATTCAGACAGCTTTGAAATTGACGAAGATGTGGTGTGTGTCGATTATCCTTTCACGGGTATTTTCCAATATTTGGCGCATGGTGACTATATGGTCAGTTGTTGATTTTTCAGGTCTAAAGCCACACTGATAAGGTCCAATCAGTTTGTTGACGAGGGGCTTTAATCTTTCACACAATACGCTCGATAGAACCTTATACGCGATGTTGAGGAGGCTTATCCCACGGTAGTTGGCGCAGATTGTGGGGTCTCCCTTTTTATGGATTGGGCATACTTAAATTCCAATCGGTGGGCCCAATCGTCCGACCAAATTTTACAAAGAATACTTGAATAGCTCGGCCGGCAATCCATCGGCCCCGCCGCTTTGTTGCTCTTCAGACGGGTAATTGCTATTCGAACTTCTTCATGGTCGGGCAATGGAACGTCTGCTCCATCGTCATTGAAGACAAATAAGATGGCTGCCATAAATAAACATAAGAAAATACAAATGCATAGCCACTCTTTCTCTCATCTCTACATCTAAAAATTTTTCATCTATTTCTAGTATTTTTAAGTCTAATCTATTTTTATACCCTGAACAGGGTATATTAAGTTTATCATGAAGTTTGTAACACCCAGAAGGAAGCGTCGGAGACCCTATAAAGTATGTATGTATATAAATGATCAGTGTGTTGAGCTGAGTCGATTTAGCCATGTCTGTCTGTCCGTCTGTCTGTATATATATGAACTTTTATTGTTTTGAAATTTTGCGAACGTCATTTTCTCTTCAAGAAGCTGCTCATTTGTCGGAACTGCCGATATCGGACCACTATAACATATAGCTGCCTTATAAACTGAACGATCGGAATCAAGTTCTTGTAACTTTTTTATTTGAGGTGTTATCTTCACGAAATTTGGTATAGATTATTTTTTAAGGCAACTATTTAATCTCCGAAGAAATTGTTCAGATCGGATTACTGTAGCTTATAGCTGCCATACAGCATTGATCGGAATCAAATGCCTGCATGGGAAACTTCTTATTTGACGATATATCTTCACGAAATTTGGTATGAGCTATTTTTCATAGAAATAATGTAATATCGAAGGAAATTGTTCAGATCGGCAAAACAGTAGCAGATTACTATAGCATAGCTATAGCTTCCATACAAACTGAACACATAGTTACTAAAAGAAATACACCAGTGAAGGGTATATTAGCGTCGGTGCAGCCGAAGTTAACGTTTTTTTTGTTTTTCTTTAATTTTCTTCTTTTAATCCTATATGGATTATGGAGTCATGTGTAGAAGTTCACGCAAGTGAGGAAAGTTCTCTGATCGCCATTCACTTGGGAGTGGCCAGAAACGATTCTTTTACATGTGACTCAAGCAGCTCACGACTTCCGGTCTTTGACCAAGTATCCTCTGGGTAGGCTAAGAACATCCGTTTGAAGGCGAGCTAAAGTTAGAAGGCGAAATATCCCCTACTTAGGGCTGTGCGCTGGGTTTGGGACCCGCCACGTAAAAAAACACCCCCAATGAAAAGGAAAAAACAGCCTCGGATGAGAGACCCCCCTTTTGATGACGACCATGGCAAACGAAATAAGGACTACGAATTGAGGGCATGCACCTGGAATGTCCGGTCCCTTAATTGGGAAGGTGCCGCTGCCCACCTGGTTGATGTCCTCGTGAAAATAAAGGCTTACATCACCGCCGTCCAAGAAATGCGATGGACGGGACAAGGACAGAGACGAGTAGGTCCTTGTGACATCTACTACAGTGGCCATATAAAGGAGCGCAAGTTTGGTGTTGGATTCGTGGTGGGAGAGAGACTCCGTTGCCGAGTACTATCATTCACTCCGGGGAATGAACGTCTAGCTACAATCCGCATCAAAGCGAGGTTCTTCAACATTTCGCTGATTTGCGCTCACGCCCCGACGGAAGAGAAGGACGATGTGACCAAAGATGACCTTTATGAGTGCTTGGAGCGCACTTATGAGAGATGCCCCCGCCACGATGTCAAAATCGTGCTTGGCGACTTCAACGCCAGGGTGGGCAAAGAAGGTATCTTTGGCACTACAGTCGGTAAATTCAGCCTCCACGAGGAAACATCCCCAAATGGGTTGAGGCTGATCGACTTCGCCGGGGCCCGAAATATGGTTATCTGTAGTACCAGATTTCAGCATAAGAAGATACATCAAGCTACCTGGCTGTCTCCGGATCGAAAAACCACCAACCAGATCGATCATGTTGCGATAGACGGAAGACACGTCTCCAGTGTTTTAGATGTGCGTGCGCTCCGAGGTCCTAACATCGACTCGGACGACTATATTGTTGCAGCCAAAATTCGCACCCGCCTCTGTGCAGCAAAAAACGCACGCCAACAAACACAAGGAAGGTTCGACGTCGAGAAGCTGCAATCACGATTTTCTATTCGGCTTGCATTCCTGCTCTCTGAGAGCACTCGTCAACAACTCGGTATAAGGGAACTGTGGGACGACAATTCAAACTCCTTACGCACAGCTGCAACCGAAACCATTGGTTTTCGGAAAGTGCAAAAGAACAGCTGGTACGACGAGGAGTGCCATGTCGCAGCGGGGAGAAAACAGGCTGCCTACCTCGCAACGTTACGATCGACCACAAGACGTGCGGGATGGGATAGATACCGAGAGTTGAAGAGGGAAGCGAGACGCATTTGTAGACAGAAAAAGAAAAAGGCCGAAATGCGTGAATACGAAGAGCTTGATAAGCTGGCCGACAGGGGTAATGCTCGAAAATTCTACGAAAAGATGCGGCGACTTACAGAAGGTTTCAAGACCGGAGCATACTCTTGTAGAACCCCCCAAGGTGATCTAGCCACCGATGACCAGAGCATACTTAAATTATGGAGGGAACACTTATCCAGCCTGCTGAATGGCAGTGAACGCACAACACCAGGAGAAGGCGAACCCGATACCCCAATCGATGACGATGGAGCAGACGTTCCATTGCCCGACCATGAAGAAGTTCGAATAGCAATTGTCGGCCTGAAAAACAACAAAGCGGCAGGGGCCGATGGATTGCCGGCCGAGCTATTCAAACACGGCGGCGAAGAACTGATAAGGTGCATGCATCAGCTTCTTTGTAAAATATGGTCGGATGAAAGCATGCCCAACGATTGGAATTTAAGTGTGCTATGCCCAATCCATAAAAAAGGAGACCCCACAATCTGCGCCAACTACCGTGGGATAAGCCTCCTTAACATCGCGTACAAGGTTCTATCGAGCGTATTGTGTGAAAGATCAAAGCCCACCGTGAACAAACTGATTGGACCTTATCAGTGTGGCTTCAGACCAGGTAAATCAACAACCGACCAGATATTCGCCATGCGCCAAATCTTGGAAAAGACCCGTGAAAGGAGAATCGACACTCACCACCTATTCGTCGATTTCAAAGCTGCTTTCGACAGCACGAAAAGGAGCTGTCTTTATGCCGCGATGTCTGAATTTGGTATCCCCGCAAAACTAATACGGCTGTGTAAACTGACGTTGAGCAACACGAAAAGCTCCATCAGGATCGGGAAGGACCTCTCCGAGCCGTTCGATACCAAAGAAGGTTTCAGACAAGGCGGCTCTCTATCGTGCGACTTTTTCAATCTGCTGCTGGAGAAAATTATTCGAGTCGCAGAACTGAATCGAGCAGGTATAATCTTTTATAAGAGTGTACAGCTGCTGGCGTATGCCGATGATATTGATATCATCGGTCTCAACACCCGCGCCGTTAGTTCTGCTTTCTCCAGACTGAACAAGGAAGCAACGCAAATGGGTCTGGCAGTGAACGAGGGCAAGACGAAATATCTCCTGTCATCAAACAAACAGTCGTCGCACTCGCGACTTGGCTCCCACGTCACTGTTGACAGTCATAACTTTGAAGTTGTAAATAATTTCGTCTATTTGGGAACCAGCATTAACACCACCAAAAATGTCAGCCTGGAAATCCAACGGAGGATCACTCTTGCCAACAGGTGCTACTTCGGACTGAGTAGGCAATTGAAAAGTAAAGTCCTCTCTCGACGAACGACAGCCAAACTCTATAAGTCGCTCATAATTCCCGTCCTGCTATATGGTGCAGAGGCTTGGACGATGACTACAACCGATGAGTCGACGTTGCGAGTTTTCGAGAGAAAAGTTCTGCGAAATATTTATAGTCCTTTGCGCGTTGGCCACGGCGAATAACGCATTCGATGGAACGATGAGCTGTACGAGATATACGACGACATTGCCATAGTTCAGCGAATTAAAAGACAGCGGCTACGCTGGCTAGGTCATGTTGTCCGGATGGATGAAAACACTCCAGCTCTGAAAGTATTCGCCGCGGGAAGCAGAGGAAGAAGAAGACCTCCACTCCGTTGGAAGGACCAAGTGGAGAAGGACCTGGCTTCGCTTGGAATATCCAATTGGCGCCACGTAGCGAAGAGAAGAAACGACTGGCGCGCTGTTGTGGACTCGGCTATAATCGCGTAAGCGGTGTCTACGCCAGTAAAGAAGAAGAAGAAGAAGAGCCACAATATCTCAAATTCTAATCAGCCGATTTATTTGAAATTTGGCATGAATATTCTTTAAATATATATCTTTCACTAGAAGCAACAAAAAATAAAAATTTGAAATTTATAATTTAAAAAAAAAATCAACAAATTTGAAAAATTAGTGAAAAAATCGACCTTCTTTTTTGAGTAGCCGCTATTTTATGAATTTTTTTTTTAGTTTTACTGCTTCATGACATAGCGACATTCGTACTCATTAAGAATCTGCCATTGTTGTATTTTTCAGATGGCGACAAGGGTAGAAATCATGGCGATGAGGACACGGCCTCTTTTTCCCCCCTTTTCTTCAAGGACGCATAACTCGATGAAAAAAATTTTTTTTTGAAATTTATTTTGCGTACTCTTCTAAGTTTAATAAACAAATGATAAAAAAAACGGCGATTTAACACTAGGGTCTTCTTGACTCTAGAGACATCTATTGGAAAACGGCGGAAGCAAAGTTGTAGACCTGTAACCAAAAAACCACAAGTCATACATGATTATAATGAGCGAAGAATTTCATCCATTTGAGCAGTTCGCAATTTAACTTTATTTGATTTTCATATTTTTCAATAAAAATACCTTTGTTTCTAGCAATAAACCGAAGCCTCATTAAATTATTTGCATAAACATGCAAACTCGGCTATAATCGCGTAAGCGGTGTCTACGCCAGTAAAGAAGAAGAAGAAACATGCGAAATATTTTTCTATAAAAAAAAGTCTTAAAAGTGTAAATTTCCATACAAAATACTTTACTGGGCACTAAGTGCTCAAGTCACGAGATTAAGTTGTACATCTACGAGTATGTCACGGTTCTAAGCTTAATTAATCGAATAGAATCAATAAGGAAGGCTAGGTTTTGGTGTAACTTCACATTTTATACTCTCGCGCTTTCCATGATTAGAGACAGTATACCTTGGGTGCATTTTCTCTGCAAAGTTTTATTTCTATATCGCACTGCTGCTTTAAACGATATAAAACGTTAACCAAAAGAATCAGACGGATGCTAATCAATTCAGCTGAAATTGATCGGTGAGATACGAGGTGCCATCTTGGCGTGAAATCTAATGCTTGTGACGTTTTTCTTCAGAAAAATAATTTAGTAGTTTTCAACATAACTTTTATATGGAGCGGATATGGTTATCGTCTTATTTTTCCCATTTTTACACTTTATCTGGAAGTGGTAGAGAGAATTTGGTTTTTGAAATATATGTGCGTATGTCCAATCTACTAGACGTCCGCATTATACGTGGTTCGATTTACTCGTAAGCCCATGAATTGACATACAGACAAAAAATGTCGCTCCTTTCCAAGCCGTAAGCCCCATTGTGTGATAACTGCATTTATTTAAAAAAGACTAGCATCGAAGAACACAAACGAATATTGAAATAGTTAGATAAAATCTGGTTACAAGGAAAATTTTTTTGTACAAAATAAAAAGTATTACTATAAATGTTTGCTAATTCTAAAAATGTACATAACTAAAATGTTTAATTCATTGCCCAAACTAATTCTGTTTGTCATTTGTACACAAAATAATTAATACATTATGTATATGTCCAGAGCTACACTTATACTTTCTTGTATCTTTTTTCTAATTTAATCATCTGGCTGCACTGTCTTTAACAATGTCTCATTTATTTATTTTATTCAAATTGAAAACATATGCAATCATAAAAGTATTTATGACCCATAGTCATAAGTTATGACTCATTACGAATAAGTAAAAAAAAGTTTGAGTTGGTCTCTTTGAAAAATCACTTGAGTAAAGAGACTTCAACACGATCACTCAATTTCAGACGTTCGTGGAAGTTAGCAGTTATGGTTGATTCGTCTTAGCCATTTCAATTTACGGAAACTACTTTTAGTTTCATTTCGAGTGACATACTGCAAAGAAGTCAATGCGTACAGTAAAGAGTCGGATCGAGAAAAATAATTTAATCAAAACGTGTTATTCCCTTTAGCCAATTTCATGAGTGCATGTATAATAATAACAAATCAGTAAAGAAAATGTAAAAAAATAAGAATTATGAGTAACTGCATGTACTTATATATTAATAATACATATTTAATTTATAAATTAATAATTGAACAAAAAAGTATGTTCTATATACGGAGTGATAATCGATATTAAGTGCTATAGAACAATTGTAAAACTTCATGTTTTTATTGAGTGGAATAAGAAAACAAAACAAAGTAAATTCTTAGCTGTTTATTTGCTAGTAGTTTCAAAGTACAACCGCATTTAGGTAATATAATTTCAAGCGATTCGCGTTTAAATATATTAGAGTATATCTTTACACCTGCATTCATGTACCAAATGAAAAATGAAAAAAGAAACGTTATGTTGAGTATCTAAATCGTGAAAGTTTTAAGCAACATTAATTAAATTATTTGACAGCGATTTTTAAAAACGGTGTAAAGAAGTTTAATAGTTTCAAAATATAAGTATGTGGAAACCATTGTAACCATAAATTGTAAATGTTACATCACCTTTAAGGTTTTTAAAAGTAAAATATATTAAATGATAGAAAATACAAATTATTTTAATTAAGCTTTGAAAAACAAAAGACTTAAGGCGCAAACCTGATCGATATATACAATACTAACTTGAATTGTGTTTGCATATTAATTGGTTTGTCTAGTTGTCTTTACATTCATATTGATATCTACATTAAAATTTGGCGGACATAAATGGCAAAGACAGTGGACCAGTAGTTTAATTATTTCATAAGTTTATATGAGTACTGGGCATAATATCATTTTGCAGCGTAAACAGGTGTTCAATAAAATAAGCAAAGGAAAAAAATTATTTTTAGTAATAAATGCCGTATATAAAATTACGTTTCAAATTGATGGATTGATATATTAGTTATATACGGAGGAGTAAATGATCTTTAAGAATATGTTATTTTATATACCCGTATATGTAAACATGTTTTTTAGGAAAAAATAGTTGTTTTTTTAATGCCAAATTGACAATTTTCAACCAATCAAAAAGATCGTAGGCCATTGTATAGTAAATATATTCAATGTATTTCAAATTTAATTTGAAGTCGATCGGCCAATTTCTGGTTGAGTTATGACGCCAGCAATTTTGAAAAATGTCGTTTCGAGAAAAACGCGTTTAAAGTTTCACTTATATATGTTCGCACCTCCGAGCGGTAGCTCTTTAGAACGCTGCCATCCAAAAACTATTCAAGATACGACCTAATTTCACAGGATATTTTTGGAAATATAAGCTATCGAAAAAGTAAATAAAAAAATTTTTTTTTGAAATTGTCACACTGGTATAGCCCCTTAAGGTGTACTTTGACACTACCCGATGGCTCCTCTAAAATTATTAGTCATGGGGCAATGATATACGAGTATGTGCAAACGGCATCGTTCTTCAATGAAAAAGCTAAAATCACTAAGCTGGCTTACATCTTTTTGTTGCCTCATTTGTGGGTTCCTTCTACAAATTCGATGAAAGGAAAAAACATGTAAAGGGAACTAATACTAGGTATATTTAATGGTAATATAAAACAATTTCTAAATTAAAAAATGGTAGGAAAAAAGTTTATTAGCCACTATGAAAAAACACTTTTTAATGTAATCGCAAAATTTATGTGAAAATTTTAAATAATAACCGATTATTTGGTTGGAATTTTTTTATTTAAATCAGTTACTTTTCACCTTATTTCAGTTTAATCTCAAGTTTTCAACATAAAATTCTCACTTAAAATTTTTTGCTTCTTAAAAAAATGGGTAGGCTTTTTTATCATTATTATCAGTATAACTAAATTTTTTTGTGCAACATAAACGAAATAATAATTTTTTAAACATTCATTTTTTTATGCTCATTTACGTTAAACATATTTGGGGTACTCACAACCTGTCGTAAAGCATCGTAAAATTATAAATTTTTACACTTCTTTAAAAAAATTGTTGTTGAATTTCATACAAAAATGAGTTTACACATTTACAATTCTCAATGCTATGTTTTCGAATCGTTATAACTTACAACTTTATGAGACTTGTGAATTGCATAATTGTTTATGAAAGGCGGTATTAGCGTTTTTATTTTAGAGCTGATTGATGCAAAATACAATACAGGTAGTATTACAATGCTAAATATATTCCAGAAATTTTTCTGAAAGTAAATTGGTCATAATTCTATTAAAGTAACTCAGCCTGAACTATTTTTTTTATGAAGGATGTTTTTCACTACTCTGTGTGGAATACTGACAAACATTTTATAGATGCTTTACCAAAGAAAGGTAGATATAAAACCTCTTTGAATCGTTTTTTTTTTTAGTTATGTAGAATAGTTGCTAACGGCACTCTTTTCATGCTTGCTTTGGAAAGTCTTCATTTTACAAAATTAGCCACCAGCAGGTATCTTAAAAAATTATTGTTCTTCATCCATGTTTACTCACATTAGATTAAAGAAAGGCTATATATTTAATTCGCATTGTTATTTGTACCATGTAAACAATAGATTGGATTGCAATTCGTTTTCACTTATACCATATCATCTAGTAATTTGTTATACGCGGGAAATCAAAATTATCTAGACTGTGTTATCAATAGTACAGCAGGCACGTATGAAGGTATTTAAAATTTACCTTTAAATGCTTATGTATGTAAACAGAGTTCAATAGATCGAATTATACTTGTATACAGGAGTTGAATTACATATATTGTTGTTTTGAAAGAAACACGTTTGCAACAGTGTCGCATGAGCATTAAGAAGAAATAAATAGAGAGGTGCAATAATTTGTTAAAACGTTCATACATTTAGATTCTTATGTAAGTAATTATATTTATAAATGTATGTACTATGTATCAATTAATTTAAATAAAAACAATAAATAAACAAAACATATAATGCATCGAGCTGTTTTTAAATAAAAACTCTAAACTTAGCCTAGACAACAAAGTTCTTTTATATTATGCGGTCCTTAAGCCAATGGATATATATAATATTGATATAATACAAAAGTACGTTCCTGCGAACCTCTTTAAACGAAGAAATATGCCTGCGTACTAAAGAGCAACGGATTTCAAAACAGCCCAATCGCTTGCTTGAGCTTGTCTAGTTTTTAAAAAGATTTAAGATTTTATAGCTTATTGTTAGGATTTAAAACAAAAAGCAGATCCAATAATTAATTTTATTGAAAAAAAGTTGTGCTTAATAATGAATGAATACTTAAGTAACAAATTAAATTAATCGAACCTAAAAAAATATATTACTTATAATAATCCCGTATTTTCAAACCTTTTTATACTTTTAGTAACTCCTCAAAATCACCTCACGAACAAAAATGTCCGTATCGATTTGAACATACATAGGTATTTTTTATAATTGTGTGGATAAGCTAAAATTCATAACGAAGCCGTACAAGCCGGTAATAAAATAAAGATATTAATCCAATTATCACTTTGGTTGACGAGGAGAAATAACAAATACAAAATGTGTGAGAGGCTAAGAAAAAGTACTTGCCTTATATTACTTTTTGCTGTTTTGGCTAAAACCAAAGATAATTTGCGTATTGCATTCGAATGGAAGGAGATGGACTTTAAATATGAAAATGCCGAAGCACGTTGGACGGCAATTGAAAATCATGAATTTCGGCCAGATAACGTTATACCTTTTGGGTTGGAAGTATATAGGTCACGAATGTATGTTGCTTTGCCACGATGGCGAGACGGTGTACCAGCGTCATTGGCTTATTTTGATATCAATGGTGAGTCAGATAAAAAAATACAGATTGAAGATGTTATATAAGGTTTGTTCAACATGTATTACGAATTGTGTATTTCTTAATAAAGTATTTATCTACTATTTTATATTCATATTCATGAATATCATGAATATTCCCTTCAAAATAAACACACCCAGATATGTTGCATTTCGCTGATAGAAATTTTTTCCAGTTTTCAAAGCAAAAATTACTTCTTAAAAATTTTTGTGATCTTCATTAGATCTTCCTTCGATGCAGTTTTTATTTCCTTTGATCAATCTTTTGGAATAAGCAAAAAACCGACTAAACATTTAAAATGGCCGACTTCTCAGCATAATTCAAGGATATGAGTACCAATATAAGGCAACAAAACAATCGAAAATCGAATAAACAAACCCCGAGAAAATTAGAAAACCGCGATACTTTCTGTACAAACCTCTTAAATGGTAACAAGATCAGATTCCAAGTTGCCACTGGTTTACTACTTATTTGCAAATTGGTTAGGATGCCTTTTGTTCTAATTCTTGTTCATTTTAGCAGGCGTTATCACACTTAAATTTTATAGTTTAAAACTAGCGACCTATTTATACAGTTAAAAAATTTGAATGAAGATATCAAGTAAATTTATCGCAAATACATACATATATAAGAAGCGAATCTCATCTAGAAATGGACTGAATCGATTCAAATATCTGCCAGTGATTTCGTATGATTGATTTTAGACTAAATAGTATACATATACTAATATACTGGAAAGGGCTTGGAGATATTAATAAGAATCTTGCCGGATTTTCGTTATAGCTGAGATTCATTTCCAAAAATTTAGAAGAATTAAGAAAGATATTTTTATATATTTTAATAAAACTATAATTTAATAAGAAAAAATGAATGCATTCCGTTGACATTTTCAAAGTGAAATATTTTCATATTTCCGTGTATTTTGCAGATGCCTTCTTATAATTTTCATTGTGCGGCTTTACTCGAACTTAAATTTTCTTCTGGGATTAATACTGAACGAAAAACCCCTCGGATAAAAGTATGAGAATTTTTATTTATTTACTTACGCGGAAGAAATTTTGTATTTAAAAGAACAGAAATTAATTCAAACATAAAGAGCGTATAGAATTAAATTAGTTTTGTATTTCAAAATTTTGAATATTGTGATATGTGACAAATTTAAAAATCTTAAAAAAAAAAATCTTATATAAAATAGAGGCTTAGAAAAAGTTATATTTTTATAAATAATATGTGAAATACGAAAAAATATTCAATTAACAAATTGAAATAATAAAGACCGGTTCAAGCAGTGCCGAATCAGCTACAGTTTTTACAATCATATACATAAAAGGGTTATACATATACATATGTACATACATCTATATATTCTGTAACTTCTTAGTCATAGTCTGTGCATTTGGCAGTTTTCAATACTTGCTTTGATTTATTGCTTACATTTTTCTAAAGTCATGCACCTTTTCGGCCAAACAACAAAAATTATATTCAAAGTAATGAAAGCATATATTCTATTCTGTTTGTTGCGAAAACAACACCTGGATTATTTCTGTATGAGTATATGTGCATACATACGTGTGTTCGAATATGGAATGTTTAGAATTAAAAGAAACCAGTTTAACGTTCATATTTGCTTTTATATTGTGTTCAAGGCAAAATTTGTCTTTTCAAATTATATGACGCAGAATATAGGTTTGTCTTTCCTACTTTCTAAATTTAAACGATCGACCAGCGTCTAAACTAATGCTATATTTGTTTTCCATATTCAGCGGGCTATGAGCAATCAGGTAATTTCTGCACGTTAGTGTGGCTTCGTAAAATATCATTTAATAAAGCTAAATACTTTGTATATGTGTATACATAAATACATATTTATATTATCAATGTGCGCTAAACAAGCGCATAATCAATTAAAATTAAAATTACTAAAATCAAAAATTTTAATTAAAAAAGCCTTAAAGTATAGTAATTTCTTCACTAATAACTATATTATATTTTCAGAAAAATCTACAAAATCACCATTACTCATTCCATACCCTAGTTGGGAGGCACATAACCTTGCCGACTCGGATCCAGAGCTTGTTTCTCCATTTCGAATTCGAGCTGATCGCTGTGGCCGACTGTGGGTACTAGACTCGCGTATTGCAGGCGTTTTAGAGAATACAACTATATTTGGAACCGCCCAGTTATTAGTTTATGATTTGCATAATGATAACCTTTTACGTCGCTACAAATTTCCTAACAGTCATATGAAACAAGGCTCGTTCTTCGCAAATTTAGCGGTAGAGGACTCTAATTGCGAATATTCTTTTGCCTATGCTGCTGATTTAGGTGCCCCTGGTCTAATAGTTTATTCATGGGCACAAGATGATTCATGGCGTGTACAGCACAATTTCTTTCATCCTGATCCATTAGCTGGAAATTACAGTATAGATGGTATAGAATTTCAATGGGATGATGGTTTGTACGGTTTGGCCCTATCTAAACCACAGGAAGATGGCTATGCTATACTATACTTTCATCCACTCAGCTCTACAACTGAGTTTTCAGTTAGTACAAGTGTTCTTAGAAACAAAACCTTTGCTAGTTCTGGTGAAATCTACCATAACTTCAAAGTTTTAGGAGCGCGGGGCTCAAACGGACAAGCAGGAGCAGCATTTATAGACCCACGTACCGAAGTATTGTTTTATACTTTACCAAATCTAAATGCTCTGGACTGTTGGAGTACAACTAATACATATTATTCCACCGATACTCAGGGGCGTGTTTACACGAGTGCGCAAGAATTCGTATTTCCCACCGAAGTAAAGGTCGATACGGAAGATAGATTATGGGTACTTTCGAATAAATTACAAGAATTCATTTATGATGAGCTCTATCCTGGCAGAGTAAATTACCGTGTTTTTACTGCGAATGTAGTGGATGCAATCGCAAATACTGTATGCGATACCAAGATGAAACCGCTGCCAGAAATAGTTAAAACTGAATTAGATACGATACTGGACACAGTGATAAACTCTACGAAAGAGGTATCTGCTTCAGGTGTGGTAGCTAAAAGTTTAAGCGAAATCATTGTACTTATAGCCGCGTGTTTACTGATATTAGTATAATTTTTAATACAATCTATATAGTTTTAGTCCAACTAATGTTATTTTGTATGTAATAATAGAAAACTAAATATTTAGTATTGAAGAATTTTATTAAATTTCTACCAATGTTATAAAATATTTCCTTATTAATTGAGTATAGAAAATGTTGAATATACATTTTAAATTGGAATTACTTGTATTTTTATTGGGAATGTCAAAATGGGGCATTTGTTGTAAAATTTTAATACCGTACGTATCTTAAAAACAAACAATACGTTTTTTTAGTTTGTACTTATGGTATGTACATATATTTATTGAATTGATTAAAAGATTTTTTTATTTAATACATTCATATTATTCTTAAATTAACCACATTTCGAGCAAAGTGTTTAGGCCATTTAATAATGTGCGGTCACAACAACAGAACCATATGCACCACTTTTGCATGACATTAGCGTAATATATGGAGTACTTGCGAAAAAATATTTTCGAAACTTTCTTTTAGCGATTTAAATTTGATACAGGAGATTATTCGAATACCTCATCAATGTGGTATAATCCCTTTAATCAATTAGTGAGGGATTACACCTAGGCCTAGGTCTCATTTAGGAGACGTTAAAATTAGTTCTAATATTTTTGTGTGATATGAACTATAATATAACGAGTATATTATTTATCTTTCCAATGGTCTTTCCCTTTACTTTCGGCGTTGAGTTGAAATATTTATTTGAAATTTAAAAGATTTTTTTTATTTATAGTAATTATTTATTGATTCCAATCCAATTTTTTTTAATGGAAAAAGCCAAATCAAAAATTTAGTTTTAATCGAGAAAAATCGATAATTTAATTCGAGTGTTTTATTTGCTTACACCGCCTATTACCACCCTCACCTCATTTTCCGCCTGTGCCGGGAAGACGAGTTTGCTCGGACGTTGTTTTATAATGTAGAAGTGTCAAAGTACTACACAATGGAAACATCGCGTGCACCCGTCGATAGCAGAACCGCACACTCAGTGTTGGGCTTACGCTGAATCTTGTCAATGAAGATTCGCCCAAATTAGGATATTGAAGTAGTGCAAATTGATGGTTTGGGACGAATGTACAAACTCGCACAAGCGATCGATCGAAGAAGCACGGGGCCGGGACAATCGAATCTTGTTAGGTGGAGCAGGTTAATACAGAGCATGGTAGCAAAAGTGAAGTCCAGAGTGAGGACCTACTACTGTGATCAAATTGAATGGTGAATTTTGCCCCTTTCATTTCTTTCAAATTAATCCCCTCCAGTTGCAATACACCTATGTCAACGAATTTTCCAGTCTTCATAGCACTTCGAAAAATCCTCTGTCATGATGGCCATCAGAGCCTTCTTCGATTCAGCTTTTATATCCGCAATTGAGTCAAAAAGGTGCCCTCGGAGTGATCATGTGAATTTTCTGAATAGCCAGAATTTACACGAAGGCAAATCAGCAGCACGATATTAGTTGAAAATGTGGCGAAATTATTACGAATAACCAATGCAGTATGAGATGGTGCATTATCACACTTCTTTGTTCAATAAATTCAGACATAGTAAAAATCGAAGAATTCACTTTTAGAGTTTCTCAAAACGAGGCGTATCTTAAATATTAATGAATATTTTGACGTGAACTTTAGCATAGATGTCACTAACAGTACTACCAACTTACACAAAAAAATATTTAACTATTCGAAAACACGCGAAGTATAAATTAAAAATTCACCTTTCGCCTACAATTTTCTTTAAAAGTGGCTTTCTCTAGTGCAGTAAAATGATTTGTAGCTCTCTTTGGCCCGATTAATATATAATATTTCAAAAACTACTAAAAGTACGATACATCTTTAAATAAATGCGCCAGAAATGGTACGACAGAGCCTTATAGGAACTGTTGTCAAATTTGGACGATGGGCGTAGCTCTGCCCACATTTGGATGAAATCACATATCTCCGGAATATTCAATCAATTCGGTGGATAATATTGACATTTTTATATTACAGTTCGACAAAAACCATGACTATTTACTTCCCATATATGTAACACAATTTTAAAATTCATCTGATGCTCTCACCTTCTAGTTTATATATCAGGAAGCAATCAATGTATGTACATATTTGGAATAGTGTGTCAAGGTGGAGGTATGCCATTTTATTGCCAAAAATTGCCCAAATCGGACCAAAACTTTTCAAGTCCCGAGAACTTTATATCGAAAATATCATCAAATCTGTCAAATATAATTTAGAAACTCGGAGAGAATCTTTTCTATAATATTTAATATATTAATAATTTCTTTAGCTTCATATATGTACATTAGAGTGGGTCAATTTGTATGGAGCAAAAAAAATGCACCAAGCGGTTATCAAAATCGTAAACTACGATGAATTCTAAGAAAATTTGCCCAAGAAACCATGGCTCTAAAATCAAAACGGAGCCTCCGGTTTTTAACGAGAAACTTTTCATTTTGTTTTTTTTTTTTCAATAAATGAAATGGAAAATAGTAATAACTACTGGAGCCGAAAACATCAAGCTGGGACCGTACAGGTGCTGCTACACCTTCTCAGCAGCGTTCTTTTTGTGATGCATATCAAGTTGATCTTAAGATCTCTATATACTTGCAATTTTGAGAAAGTGCTCTACACAAATTGAAAACATTCAAAAATGTTATTAAATCTTTTAAGAAAACTAACAGTAGTGGTTATGTCTGGATTTGTTCGAAATGAAATTCCAACAGCTTTAGAAGCTGTATAGATAACGGTCTAATTTTGATGTTTAGCTTAATGTTAAAAAAGTTTTTTATGAAATTGGCCATTAAATCATCAATACACAAGAAATGTAAAAGCTCATGGGTTTTGTAATTTTAAGAAATAAAACGTTGTGACCCTTAAAAATAAATTAGATATTTATAAAATAATAGTATTTAGATCGGGTTTTAAAAAGCTTCGGTGATCGGACGAGAACCGATGTATTCAGCGTGGTATGGTCGTTGGTAAAAACTACTAGAGTCGAAAACATAAAGCAGTGACCGTACAGAAAAATACCGTTATATGGGAGGTGGCCGTAGTTTTTGCCCAATTTTAATCATTTTCATAATCTCACCTAACTAGGTACAATCTAAAATGTGTACCAAATTTAGTCGAAATCGATAAAGAAGTTCCAGAGATTTACATATGCACTCAAAAGTGGGCGGTGACATGCCAAAATTTTCGTATTGTCGAATTTCTGGCTGCAATACAACACCGAATACCAAACTCAAGATGTTTCCCTTCAACAGTTATTAAAATTTCCGATTTTTAGTGTTTTCAAAAATTACCGTTATATGGTAGGTGGGCGTGGTTATTATCCGATTTCGATCATTTTCCAGATATCTCTTAAGTAGGCATTGTGTAATATGTATACCAAATTTGAACGAAATCGGTGGGGTGGTTCCAGAGATATGCATATGAACTCATAAGTGGGCAGTGCCACGCCCCCTATAAAAAATTTCTGTACTGTCGAATTTTCTGCTTAAATACAACATCACATACCAAATTTGAGCAAATTAGCTTCGATAGCTACAAAACAAGCAAACAATCGACAGTGGAATAGGAATTGGATTTTTTTTTTTACAAAATACAATATACGAAAATTTCTCGCTAAAAACCGGAGGCTCGATTTTCATTTTAGACCCATGGTTTCTTGGGCAAATTTTCTTAGAATTCATCGTAGTTTACGATTTTGATAACCGCTTTGTCAAGAAAAAAATTGACCCACTCTAATGTACATACCTAATAGAAAGATTTTCAAATTTCTAGTTGACTTCATACCGCATATAGTATACGCAAATATGAGAGTTTTCTTGATAAAAGTGAATGTGTTTTTTAATAACGGTGCATCTTTCGGTCAAAAATTAAAAAAAAAAACAGGTAAAAAGATTTCCTAGACTCCATATAACTAACATAAATATTTTAAAGCACCTACTTGACTTTACTTTATATTTGAATTCTTTTACAACGGTTGCACGAGTTAATTTTTACAGCAAGTAAAAATGAATCAAAAGAATATATTTTTTAGCTGCACCAAAATGTGTACTCTGTATTAATACTCTTAAAACTAACTTATTATACGGTTCTTACGTCTATTTATACTAACTAGTATGTTTACTTATTACTAATTAATAGTTTATTTGGATGCAGATGTATATTATATCATTTGTTTGAGTTTGTTTACATATATATTGTTTTGACTTTTGACCGAAAATATCTTTGTTTATCAAAAATGGTTGATATTCCAACTTCTTGCTAACTGCGGACAGTATATATTAAATAAAATTGTTTAGATTCCGATCCTCTGGTTGACGTTTTACATCTTGAGGTATTTCCCTTTATTTGTTTCTTGCAATTTGCAAGAGTATAAAATGTTTGGTTGCACCCGAACTTAGCCCTTTCTAACTTGTTTAATTTAAATTTTTCAACAGCCTTGATATTTGCTAGTTGAAAGAGTAAAAATTGTTCGGTTACAACCGAACTTCCCTACTTGTTGGATCATTTTGGATCGTTTTAATGCTGTAAGAAGCTGCAGGAACCTCAAACGGATTCATTGTCTGCGATGCAAGTCTATAGTTCTTCGACAATATTTCTTCAAGATCAGAGTGACAAACAATTTTCTGAATAGGAACAAAATGTCAAAACACTTTCTGGAGTTTAAGTTTATTAGCATGGTTTCTGGCAAGAAAGTTGGAAAAATTCATGCAGATGAGTTATAGGTGAATAAGATAATACCTTATCTGGTCATGAAAATTTTCGAGCCAAAGCGTATTAGTGACTAGCCGGACATAAAAGTGCTTAACAAAATCTGTACAAAAATTGTATTTCTTTTTGACAATTTATCTGACTTCTGCAGCCAGGTCCTTCTCCACCTGATCCTCCGATTCCCCCCGGAGAGTACTACGTCGAATACTTTCAGAGCTGGAGCGTTTTCCCCCATTCGGACGACATGACCTAGCCAGCTGTCCCTTATATCGCTGAACTATGTCAATGTCGTCGTATAACTCATACAGCTCATCGTTCCATCAAATAAAATTATTTTCTCCAAAAGTAGATTGAAGAAGTCGCACGAAATGGAGTCGCCTTGTCTGAATGCGACTACCTACTTAAAAAAGGCGAACTCAAATCTGAATATGATGGTGTGTTAGAAGAATACCTCCATTTAGATCACATGGAGGAAGTAAACCCAGGGGAGAAAATCGTCAACGGCAAATACTACTCCTTTTATCTGCCACATCACGCAGTAGTAAAGCCAGATAAAAAAAACAACAAAAGTAAGAGTTGTTTTTAATGCTTCGAGAACCACTAGTTCAGGGAATTCCCTAAATGATATCCTATTTACGGGACCCACACTCCAGCCAGATTTAATGCTTCTGATATTAAATTGGCGTATATACAAATACGTATTCAATGGGGACGTTGAAAAAATGTATCGGCAAATAGGCGTACATAAAGACGACCAAGATTTTCAACGTATTATGTTCCGAAGATCCCCCACCAGTCCTTTACGCGACTTCAAATTAAAAACAGTTACATTTGGCGTTAACTGTGCACCATATTTAGCCATTCGAATGCTCCACGAATTGGCAGACAACACAAAGTCCGAATTTCCTCTGGCAACTGAAGTGTTGAAAACTCAAACGTATGTAGACGATATTTTGTCTGGAAGTCACACTCTTCCACAAGCATACGAATCATTATCACAAGTAATCCAAGCCCTCACATCCGCAGGGTTTCCATTAAAAAAGATTACGGCGAATCACCGAAGTATATTAAAAAATATACCAAAAGAAAATTTGTTGGACACTAATTTCCTTATTTTCGAAAAGGAAAGTACAACAAAAACATTAGGCATCCAATGGAATGCGATATCGGACCAGTTCTCATACACGACAGAGTCCATATCCGCATTATCAGCCATAACGAAAAGACAGATTTTATCCTCGGTGGCAAAACTTTTCGACCCCGCAGGATGGCTTTCGCCAATTATGATCCAAGCGAAAATCTTAATACAAGAATTATGACTAGATGGAACCGACTGGGACGAACAAGTGAAACCTCTTCGCTTAGAAAAATGGTCCCAGTTCGCAAAAAATCTGAATGACATTTCTCAGATACAAATTCCACGATGGGTAAACTACTCCCCCGAACACAAAGTCGAATTACATGGCTTTTGTGACGCCTCAGAAAAGGCATACTGCGCTACTATTTATGTGCGCACGCAAAGTGATACCACGACCACAAGCCACTTATTAGTAGCAAAAGCAAAGGTGGCACCTTTAAAAACTATAAGTCTCCCACGACTTGAGTTATGTGGCGTACTACTACTTTCAAAATTAGTAGCCATGGTGCAAATGCATTTAAATATGACAAAATGCAAACTATATATGTGGTCCGATTCAGAAATTGTACTAGCCTGGTTGGAAAAACCACCACATGCATGGAAGGCGTATATTTCTAACCGAACGTCTCAAATTCTTGACCTAGTGGGATCAGCCACCTGGCGTCACGTAGCCAGTGCTGACAATCCTGCCGATCTAGGTACAAGAGGGTGCAAGCCACTGCACCTTGCCACTACCACCCTCTGGTGGAATGGCCCCCGATGGTTGATAGAATCTCCTGATTCTTGGCCACAATCCCCCATGCGCAACATTATCGCCCCAGAAGGTCGAAAAATCGCCACCTTTCACACATTATTGTATGATGCCGACATCCTTGAACGATTTTCCTCGTTTCCAAAAGCGCTCAGAGTAGTCGCTTATATGTTCAAATTCATAGAACAACTCAAAAGCAAAGTTAAGGGATCACATAATTTCCCATGCAACACAGTGACGCACCTAGATTTACAAAAGGCAAAGGTCGCACTAATAACATATACACAAGCGCGCTATTTCAGCCGCGATATATCACTACTAAGAGAATCGAAGCCGATTGATAAAAAGAGCTCACTCTTAGTCCTCAACCCATTTCTGGACACGAAAGGTCTGCTTCGTGCCAATGGTCGGCTTGCTAATTCGAGCCTAACATATAACGAACGCCATCCCATAATAATCCCAGAGAGGTCATCATTTGCCACACTGTTCCTCCACTACATCCACATCTTAATGCTACACGCCGAACATCGTCTCATGCAACAGATGGTACGCCAGGAGTATTATATCCCCCGTCTTAAGCCGCAAATCAAGAAGTGCATCTTCACATGCAAGATTTGCACTATGCACAAACAGAAGATGCGAACGCAGATTATGGCAGCACTTCCACCGGAACGCTGCAATTTCGCTCTGCCTTTCACCACAACAGGTGTTGATTTTGCTGGGCCTTTCCAAGTAAAGGCGTCCATGTTAAGGTCTCCCACTCTCATGAAAGGCTATGTGGCTGTCCTTGTATGTTTCACGACAAAGGCAGTACATCTTGAGCTGTGTAGTAATCTGACGACGGATGCTTTTCTCGCGGCATTTGCTCGCTTCGTCGCTCGACGTGGCTACCCATCAAAGATCATGAGCGACAATGGCAAAACGTTCATTGGAGCTCAACGAGCCACAGAAAAGCAATTTGTGGATTTCTTATCGCAAGTGTCACCCGACATCGTACAAAAGTACGCCCCTCAAGGTATCAACTGGCAATTTATACCCCCAAGCGCTCCTCATATGGGCGGTTTATGGGAATCAGCTGTAAAAAGCTTCAAATGCCATTTCAAGCGGGTAGTTGGAAATTATAAATTCAATTACGAAGGGTTTACGACGCTATTAAATCGAATTGAAGCCGTTCTCAATTCACGGCCACTCACAGTATTATCGCAAGACCCCTCAGATTTCACCGCCTTAACTCCAGGGCATTTTCTAAAAGGAGCACCCATCCTGGCCATTCCGGAGCCAGGCGTGGAGTCGCTATCATTATTAAATCGATGGGAACGAATTAAAATTCTCCATCACGATTTCAGCCGCCGCTGGAAGGACGAGTACATAAAGGATCTCCACAAAAGATACCGTTGGAAGACTCCTGAACAAGCGCCTAAACTTGGAGACTGCGTCCTCATTCATGATGATTGTCTACCCCCTACTGAGTGGCGGCTCGGCCGCATAGAAAAGCTACACTATGGCTCCGACGGTCACATACGCGTCGTGGATCTTCGCACGCAAAACGGAACACTAACCAGACCGCTCGTGAAGCTGTGCTTTTTACCAACCATCGACGACCGCGAATCCGAAAATCGAAAAAACCCAAACTGATAATGTCGCGATATAATACAGTCACACAATTTATCACGAAAACGAGAAGTACGCCAATAACAAACCGCTAAAAAATAATAACCGTTCGAATTAAAACGCCGTATAAACTAACCAAGAATCTTAGCCAAAAAATTGTCGATCAATGCGACGACACGTTCATGCCACATATCGTGGCACGTTCACCATGTCTGCCTATCTGATAGCAATTTATAATCAATAATCTTCTCTATACAGATTATCATGGATATAGATACGCCAGCCGCAAATACGTCAACCGCTCGCGCGGGTACGAATGTGCCACGTAACGGGCCTACACCAGCGCCCCGGACGGTGGTTGCAACAGCATCGGCCGCTGCACCGGTAACCATGCCAGTAACCGCATCGGCACCAATGCCGGCATCTGTACCGGCAACCGCGTCTGCAGCGGTCCTTCTATCAGCACCTCGTGGTGGCACTCGACCACCACCACCCCCATCACGGACCACGGAGACCCTAAGGTGCCCCATCTGTCGGCGCCCACATCGTCTGCACCATTGTGGCATATTTAGGGGTATGCGACCCGTGCAACGGCAGCAAGTTGCCCAGGCCCACGGGCATTGCCAGAACTGCCTGTCACATACCCATGGGACTGCAGCGTGTGAGTCAGAGGGCTCTGCCAAATCTGCCACAGGCCGCATCACACGCTGCTACATCGCAGCGCCGTACGCGAATTGAATCGGCCACCCATCCAGCATGGCCGCATACCCCGCTTCCAATCCGCAGCTCGTGGCGCACCCCAGCGAAGCGGAACCTCGTTGCGGCGCCGGCAGGCTGCACCCCCACCTCGTCGATCTACGGGGCTGAGCAGCGTGGTGGCAACGCTGCAACAGCTCCAGCGTCTTCTAGGCTAAACAGTCGTTTAGGGGGGCCTGGATGGTTAAATGAGCTTCTGCGCCCCCCCCAAAATATACCACATCTACATCCCACACATACACACTATATTCAACACGTCATTTTTCATCCTAAACACACCATATTCAACACGTCATCTTTCATTCCACACACACCAACTCATCATCATCTACACCACACCTTTCACACCACACACGAGGACACTGGACACCATGAACAAAAGCAACTGACGGACGGCGTCGAGCCTCTTTCTCGATGAACCAGTGCGCCTACACGTACTTAAAAAAAAAATCGCTCGATCGCTTACAACGGTGTCAGAGGTGAGTGCCGGTAATTTGTTTGGTGAGTGACATATGTGCATATGTACTTTTCTACTTCGTTTGGTATCGAACGGCTCGGAGAGATCCTTCCTAATCCTGACGGAGCTTTTGGTATTGTTCAACGTCAGTTTGCATAGCCGTGGTAGTTTAGCGGGGATATAAAATTCAGACAACGTGGCGTAAAGGCAGCTCCTTTTTGTGCTGTCAAGAAAAGCTTTGAAATCGACGAAGAGATTGTTGATTTTTTTTTACTGGTCTTTTTCAAGATTTGGCTTTTTTTCTCTCTACTGCGACACGGCACTCCTCATCGTACCAGCTGTTCATTTGGCTTTTCCGAGAACTAATGGTTTCGTTTCCAACTGAATGTAAGGGGCTTGAAATGCCGTCCCAAAAATTGTTCGGCTACCTGTTGTGTATGCAGTTCGATTTTGAAATTTCCTTGTGTTTGTTGACGTGTGTGATTTTGGTGCACACAGGCGGATGCGTATCTTGGGTGCAACAAGATAGTGGTCCAAGTGATGGTAGAACTTCTGTTGTTTACTTTTCATTGGTAGCGTTTTTCCCGTGTCGGGTCCCAAACCCAACGCACAACCCTGTGGAGGGAATGGTTCGGCTTCTCACTATAGCTCGCCTTCAAATGGATGGTTTTTGGCTACGCAGAGGATACTTGGGCTTACACCGGAAGTCGTGAGATGCTTAAGCCATATATAAAATAATCGTTTTGGTCACTCCTAAGTGAATGGCGCTCAGAGAACTTTTTCACTTGCGTGAACTTCTACATATGGCTCCATCCTTCTGAAATAGACTACAATGAATTAAAATGTCTTCGAAGTAAATCAGTCAAAAATTATTTTCAGGATTTGGAAATAAAGGGTTCCCTGGCAAGTACGAAACATGTGAACAAGAAATACATACATATGCAGTGTATTTCATTCTCAAAATTTTTGAGATATTCGAATGTAAACATTATTCTACGTATATTTTTGAGTAAATATTCCCACTACGAATTGTTCAATAGAAAGATATTTTTCCGGTTTAAAAATAATTTAAACTTATCTAAGCCCAAGTATGGGTAAAGATAGGGGAAATTCTTTGACAATACTGCCTATTAAAGCTTATATATTTCAAGAAATAGATTACAGTGTTATAGTTTATATTTTGCATGGACATTTGCCAGGAAAAAGGTACTTATAAACAATACATAATTCTTCTTCTTCTCTTCATAACTGGCGTAGACACCGGTTACGCTATTATAGCCGAGTTAACAACAGCGCGCCAGTCGCTTCTTTTCGCTACGTGGCACCAATTGGATATTCCAAGCGAAGCCAGGCCCTTCTCCATCTGGTCCTATACAACGAAGTGGAGGTCTTCCTATCCCGGCGGGTACTGCGTCGAATATTTTCAGAGCTGGTGTGTTTTCGTTCATTCGAACAACATGACCTAGCCAGCGTAGCCGCTGTCTTTTAATTCGCTGAACTATGTCAATGCCGTCGTATATCTCGTACAGCTCACCGTTCCATCGAATGCGATATTCGCCGTGGCCAATGTGCAAAGGACCATAAATCTTTCGTAGAACCTTTCTCTCGAAAACTCGCAACGTCGACTCATCAGTTGTTGTCATTGTCCAAGCCTCTATACCATATAGCAGAACGGGAATTATGAGCGACTTATAAAGTTTGGCTTTTGTTCGTCGAGAGAGGACTTTACTTTTCAATTGCCTACTCAGTCCGAAGTAGCACCTGTTGGCAAGAGTGATCCTGCGTTGGATTTCCAGGCTGACATTTTTGGTGGTGTTTATGCTAGTTCCCAAATATACTAAACTATCTACAACTCCAAAGTTATGACTGTCAACAGTGACGGCGACGACTGTTTGTCTTGACCTCGTTCACTTCCAGACCCATTTGCTTTACTTCCTTGTCCAGTCTGAAGGGTGTTGAAGCCAATGATATCAATATCATCACCGTACGCCAGCAGCTGTACTACACTCTTAAAGAAGACTGTACCTGCTCGATTAAGTTCTGAAGCTCGAATTATTTTCTCCAGCAGCAGATGAACAATATATAATAAGTCGAGAATTATCCTAATTAGGAATTTTTTGGTAAGAGTTTAATAAATTTTTCTTTGTATTTAAATTGTAAACCAGAATGTATATTATTTTGTTGATAAAACCATGCATATCTGACCGAGCTTAGGGCGGCATTGAGTATAAATTCGCCTTTGATTCCGCTCTAATAACAAATTACTGTCAGAATAATTTGTTAATATACAAAAATACGTATGGCTTAGATCATTAACTTCTCTAAAAGGTTTGGGTTAATAAAAAAGTTTTCCGCATAAGAACCGTTCAGTTTGCATGGCAGCTATAGAGGACCCGTCCACGCTTCACTGTGGCTGATACATAGATAATACAACTACTACCATCTATATGATTTCTATTAGTTGGATTATAACTATTAGTTAATGAGATATAGCGCTTTTGTGAAGCAACTTGTGGTAGTTTAAAAAAAAAATGGATCATAATGCATTTCGTGTGTCAATAAAGCATTGCTTTTTTGGGGAAAATACTGTTGAATTTGGGCTCTGGGAGTTGCAAAGTAGGTGCTCGCAAGTTCATAATCCAACAAAAACAACTAATTCTGAGAAGTGTTTAAGTACTCTCTAATCGCAATAAAGCCGAATTTTTGCGTCGGTGTGTGACAATAGAAACATTTCACACTGGAGTCCAATCGATTCATTCTAAATTTCATTCTATAATTGATCACTTCGTTTGAAACACACATAAAGTTTTCACTGAATAATTTTCAATTTTTTTTAAATACAATTTTACAAATCAAAATATTGAAAAACAACAGAAAAAAGAATTGTATGAAAAAAAACAATTTTTGGAAATTTCCAATTTTTCGACTTTTTCTTAAGAAAAGTTTTTTTTTATTTCTGAACAAACATTCATTTTTACTTACATATATATGTATGTACATATACATATACAAAATATAACGTTTGTTAGGGGAAAAGAAAAGGACTGTTTATAGGCGTTTTCCGGCAACTTTCGTATTTTTTTTTACATAGAACCTTCTAATAATAAATACAACGAAAAAAGAATTAGTGAAATCGGTCCAGCCATTCACGCGTGATGCCGTGACAACCGAAAACGGGATTCATTTTTATATATATAGATTGGCGGTTCCCACAAATGACTGGACTACATTTCGCTAATTTCATAGCCTTAAAATAAGGCAAAGAGTTTTAGAATTGATCAAATTCAATGTATTGAATATTTTCGTATTGGTTCACCTCAAACAAAAACAACATTTTGACGTATTTTAATAGAAATCTTTAATTTCTCCTTTTGAGTCAGCACAAGCATGCCAACGTTTAATATAGTTTTCCATACACTGGTTATAATTCTCGGTTGGGATATTTCAGTGTCTTTAGTAAATTTTGGTGTTCAGTTTCGGCTCATGTTTGGAGCGCCAGATTGTTGTGTAGTTATAATGTCATATCCATGAACCCACGTCTTGTGTAATGATGCGTTTCGTGAATAGCTACTCAAGCATCTCTTTTATGACTTTTAGTCGACGTCCTTAAAGCAAACGATTCAGATCTTTTTTACATTGGACCACTTTATTCCCAAAATATTAAACTTAATGTGTTAAGTCGATCCATAAGAGATGTTGAGATCCTTTGATTTCTTTCTAACACGATGATTTTCGAGCATTGTTCCTTTAAATTTTTCGATGTTATCGTCATTAACAGAAGTGGATGGGCAACTTGCATTTGGCAAGTTTTAATGAATTGACTAAATTCACTGATTTAATATAAGATTTTTCGATAAAAGTGATATAATTCCTTAAAAAAAAAAAAAACACATATACTAATTATTAAGGAAATTCAAATGTTTTTCATTTAATGTGTAGTACAATCGATGCAATTAAGTTCTGAATATATCTTCATTTAAATGGCCTCCACGTTTTACCGCCAGGCTGTGGTTTGGGATAGTCTCAAATTTCATATTGTATATAGTATTCAGTATAGGACCGATTTCTGACATAGGGATATGCTATTATCAAAATAGAATTCTATCCAAGTTTACTTTATACATATATCTCACACATTGATCGATATTTTCGCTAAAAAAGCAGCACTGGGGTTCACATCTTCGGTATCTGAGGATTTGAACGGTTATGCTCTGATTTTGAGAATCACTGCATGCTAATATATGTATTATATTATTCGCTAATTCAAATTATTCAAGGTCAATGCAGAGCATGCTTGCCCTGTGGACATGCATATTTCTCGGCATGGCGAGCATAAACACACACTTATGTACATATGTATGTAACCGCTAGATTTCGCTCAAGCAATTATACGTACTAGAGTCGACAGTGGTCGAAATTCGACCAATAGAAAATACAATTTATTAACAATGTTAAAGGTTTTAAATTTTATTGAATAATTTGAGCAAAATGTGAACAAAACCTTAAGAAAATTGTAGAAAACAAATTAAAATAAAAAAAATAAAATTTATAATTCATTCTCGTGCAAAATCATTTAGTTTGTTTCTGGTTTTGGTTTTTTGATAAATCGAATCAATTTTTTCAGTGTTTGCTATTTTTAAAACATTGTGATTTTATATTCGTATAACGATCGCAACTAAAACTACGTAAATATGGAAATAATTGCACTACATATTTATTTTTAAATTAAAATGTTAAAATGTTAAAATTAAAAGAAAATTAAATTTAAAAAATGCTTAAGTAGTTGCAATTTCTGATTACTTCTTGAAACGACTAAACTTATGAAACTAAAACATGTTTTTAACATTTGAATTTAAAAAATATTAGCACTTTAGCCTTGGTTTGGTTCCAAGATAGGTGATGTGCTTGGATCCTGTTTTCACGGATCTTTTCTGATCAGATGTTGATTTTCCAGGTCTGAAGCCACAGTGATAAGGCCTAATCAGTTTGTTGACGGTGGGCCTTTATCTTATGCCATCCGTACCGTGTTGTGGTCGATTGTAACATTGCGAGGTAGGCAAACTGATTTTTCTCCTCTGCGTTACGTCACTTCTCATCGTACCAGCTGTTCTTTTGCCTTTTCCGAAAAAAATGGTTTGCGTATGTAAGGAGCTTGAAATGCCGTTCTACAGTTCCCTTATACCGAGCTGCTGCACAACATAACCGATCTGATTGGTGGCCTTTTGATTCGAAGATAACCAGCTTGCTTGATGAATTTTCCTATGTTGGAATCTAGTCCTACAGATAACCGTACTTCGCGCCTTGGCGAAGTCGATCAGCCTCAACCCATTTGGGGATTTGAATTTTTTTTGGTCATAACGAGGCGAGGTTTTATACCGTTATATTAATTACTTCCTGATTTGTGTGTTGGAAAGGAAAAGAATCAAGGAACTTAAAATTGTGCTATGTGGGAAGTAGGTGTGGTTTCAGTCCGATTTTGTATCGTGAGATATGAAGAGAATGCTACTTATGGTCGGTCGGGTCCCGATATGCGATTTCGCCAAAGAGTGGGCGGTGCTATGCCCATCGTCTAATTTTCACACCGGCTCCCGTAAAGCAAAAACATATGTAGTTACTACTATTTAACACTTTGATCGTGTATTGTTTCACCTCTCATATAAGAGGGTTGTCAAATTTCCTGTAGCACTTTTTGAATGCTGCAGATTAATCTGGGCGCACCAAAGCATCTACGAACTGATCTCTTACAGCTGTCTGCCTTTGTCGAAATTATCTGTGTCGCCACTTTCTTGCCTTAGAAGATCTTCATCCTGGCTTTGCGGATACCGAAGATGATTTTGTTGTCAGCTTTCTATAGAACCCCTAACAACTCCTCGCATGTGGACACTAGTATACATAAATCTAAAAATTTTATCGATTTCTTTTACACAGTTTAAATGGGCCCGCCCGAGTCAAGTTGAGTTACTTAGAACGAAAAAACCAAAATGTAATTATATTTGTTTATGACGCTTTATTAGAAAGGCGGAGAAATGGATGTAAATTTGATAAGAATTTAAGTGCTGCTAAGTTTACTCAATGCGGGATACCACATACAAGGAACAGCTTTATTTATTAAAAGGTATAAAGTGATTAAATACTACTTACACTACTTAATAAAAAATAATAAATGAAAATAAGTAATGCAAGAGTTTATTCGTCGATATATGTTTTCTTCTCTCTGGATATTGTGGCTATTTCAAGAGTTGTATCTGTTATATCAGTTGCATCACTTTTTTGGGATTGACGTTCTGCGTCGTCTTGTAACTGCTTCTCGTGTTTTAATTGCTTTTTTATTAATCCTCCGCAGAAAAATAAGGTAAGCTATAAGGTAAGTTAAGGCATTGAATATAAGAAAAATATATATGGCTTTTTTATAAATAAGATTAAACAATTACTAACATGTTCCAAAATGCCGATTAATCCTAGAACAGAGAGACCTAGCAGAAAACCCAATGAGCCACCAATGTCAGCTATAAATTGGGTTGTGTCATAACTCGGGCGTTCTTCCACCATCTGCTGAAAAGAACACGACACGTAGATATAAATTTTCCTACCATTTGTGAAACTCTTTGCGATTTTAATATTACCGAAACCAGTTTTGTGGAATAGTAAATCCATACTTGGGTATATTGCTGACCTGAATTAAGTTGTTTTCTGCTTTGTATAAATGTCGAATAAATACGCGCGTTACAAGGACGTTTGCAATCGCATTCAATGTCGTCGTCACTTTCATAGTAGCTAGATAATAAAATGGCATTTAAAATTTGTAGTGAAAACTTTAGTTCATTTATGTTCTTACATTCCGTAATCCTTTATTAAGGCCCGCATTGACTTGTTGTTATCGCATGGTTGCTGCGATATACCGGTCATCCAAGGACCAGTGCAATTGTTTTTTGTAGCCAAGTCATCGAAAACACATAACTCTGCGCACTGAGAAAATATTACGTTTTTCATAAATCGAAATTTTTCATTTCTATGCAGTATATACATATATATTTGTGTAAATATCTGCAAAAAATTGATCTAGGTTTGTTTGAGATAAGAGAGGGGAAAAGAAATTGCACCCTGAACAACAATGTCAAGAAGATATACTATTCCAATTTTGTATTAAATATACTAAAGAATAAAAAAGTGATAGGTGAGCGATAAACTATATACAGATAAAAGAAGATTAGTTCAAAACAAAAATATTGGTATCACCAAACATACCAGTAAATCGAGAGAATTGTGCATATCAAAAGAGGAGACTATACTCCATATATGTATGTTTGGGTGAGCTTCTTCTTCCATTTGAGGGCAATATACATATTTATATACCTACATAGTTATAGTTTGTGCGTATTTTTTGTGGCCTATGGTTTTCACTTCGCCCGAAATTAGCCCTACTATTTTAAGCTTTTATAACAAGTGATCTTCTTTTCTTTAAAAGATCTACACCGTGGTAAGTAGTAAAAGGTTATATACCTTCATGTCACTATAACTTAGTGTGGCTGAACAAGGTGTTTCTTTAGATTCAATATTTTTGAATTGTTGACTTTGGAGTTTTATTTCAATTTCTTCGTCAATTTCAGCGAAAATATATTCTGAACGTGCTGCCCCTTTAACATTGAGTTCTAAAAAAAAAAAATAAATAAGATTTCATGAAATAAGGTATAAGGAAAAATTAAAAGGTTTTCAATATATGTAGTAGTTTAAAAACTTTATTTATTTTTATTTACCTGTAAACTCATGACGATGATCATGTATATAAACATGCCATCCTGGATTTTTTTCCAACATCATTTCCATAGTTGAGCCCGGTATAATGTGATGAGTAAGCATTAGAGAATAACCAGAAGTACGAGTTGTACGTTTTAACTCTATTTTAGGATTCAAAGTGTAACAGCGGCCCATGTAGAAGTGTAAGCTGCTTTTGATTTCTAAATCTTGATATACGCAGTTATATATTTAAATAAATTGAATAATATTGAATATATTTTTTATCTTAACTCACTCTTTGTTAATCCATCAAGTCCATATTGTTCACCTAATATGGTTTCTTCTAAATCAAAGGTTGAATTCATAAAGAAATCATCTAGTTCTAAGTCGTTGAAAGGGAAGTTATTCCAGCAAGTTATATATTTTGGATGCGGGCATATACCACCCGACAAACTCTAAAAGAAAAATTAAAAAAAAAATGTAATTGAATATATTTTATATTACTTTTAACAGACTGTGACATAACTTATTAGTTCTTTAATTGTGTATATTAAAATTTTTGAATTCAAAGCATCTGCATAATAATGCGATCTTTCCAAAACGAAAATTTTAAAGGTACAAGTATTCTGATAGCTTGTAAATCGGACCTGCCTCTTATTGAAACTCTTTTTAATTCCTCAGGATTAAGACTTCAATTTAACAAAAATTCGATAAGTTTTCAATTATTACATGAATCGAATTGGAAAAAAAACTAGAATAATTACATCCTAATAAATGTTTACATTTTCATCAACGCACAGTTTTATTTATTAGAAGAACTAGAATTACAGTGTCGAACAAAACTCATTGGACTAACTCGAGTCATAACTTATTACATATGTAAATAGATGCATTGGAAGAATAATTTCAGGCTGCATTTTTTTGATAGCATGGGGTAACATTTGGATTTGTATTCTGTAAATAGGTCCTTTTATCTGACCAGAAAAGCATGCCCACACCTTTATATTACCCCCGCCATGCTTTACTGTACCCTGCAAATAACGACGGCATAAACGCTTTCCTGTTGCTCTTCGTACACGTGTCACTTCATTTGAGTTTTGCAAATTAAATTTGAACTCATTTGAAAACAATATTGACTTCCACTGCTCTGGAGACCAATTGATATGCATTTTCGCAATTCCAAACGTGCTAATAGTTTTTTGGAAATATATGGTTTTTTCGCAGCACGGAAGCTAAATAGACCAGCATCAACGGTGTGTTGCTGTACTATACGCGTACTCGCTCTTAGTGGTAAGCTATCTACAACTTTTTATGCTGATATCTTTGCGCACTATGCGTAAGTCATCCTTTACCGAATTGACTCTAGGACGTCCTCCAATATTAAGTTTTTTAACGGTTCCTTTTGCTTTGTTCTTGCGTAAAAAAGCAAAAACAGTTGATTTCCCAAGAGAATAATTTTTGCAAAGATCCTTTGCCGCACACCTTTTGTGAATTCGCTTACTATTAATAATTTAAGTTCAGTTGAATGTGTTTTCCAACCATTTCCATCTAAAACAATTTTTAGTACCATTATTCGGGAAATGTTTATATATCACACCTCACCCGTTCTCATTAGGGGTATTCAGACCGAACTTATTAATCTGGTAGTTCGTTAGTTGATACTTCGTTAAAATACTTAACTGTGAACATACTTTTTGCTGTGCATCAGCAGTGGGTGTAAGTTTTGTTTCAAAACAGCTGATTAAATTATGTTAAATACTTACTTTTGAAAAACTTGTCAAAAACTAATTTGTAGTAGACAGCAAACGTATTTTTTCGCAAAGAATTAAGTTAATTTTTGATGCAACAATGCAAACAAAACAGCTGAGTGATGTTACCAAGTAACGAAAATACTATCATGCTTGCCAGTCTGATACTTCGTTACTCGATAAAACGGTAACCTGTTAATTTTACAAAAACAAAACCCACGCAAAACACTACCGAGTAACGACAAACGAACTAACAAAGGTGGTCTGAATACTCCTATTAACATACACAATTCGAATAAGTCTGATCTACGATTTTTAATTCTTAGTACCTGCTAAATTCTTTTCCTGCCAGATAACGGTAAATTAATTCAATGGAAGTGGTTATTTAAATAATCAAAGTGTTAGTCCAATGAGTTACTCGTACGAATTTTTACTTTTTCCACTTCTGGTTTAATTTATAAATTTTACATAAAAGTTGAAAAATAAAATTAAATTTTTTCTTAATATAGAATATGCGATGTTTCTGTAGAAAAAAAATCTTCTAATGCATCTACATATGTGAAATGTTATGACGGAATTTGTGTGACACTCGAGCTAGTCCAATTAGTTTTGTCCGACAATGTAGATGTAAATGAAATATAATATGAAAATACACATATGTAAATGTAATCCATGTGAGTCAATCATTCCATAATGAGACAAATAATCAGCAATCATGAGATCCAGTTCGCAGGCACCTTATACTTCTTCTTCTTAATTGGCGTAGACACCGCTTACGCGATTATAGCCGTGTTAACAACAGCGCGCCAGTCGTTTTTTCTTTTCGCTACGTGGCGCCGATTGGATCTTCGAAGAGTAGCCAGGTCCTCCTCCATCTGGTCCTTCCAACGAAGTGGAGGTCTTCCTCTTCCTCTGTTTCCCCGGATGGTACAGCGTTGAATACTTTCAGAGATGGAGTGTTTTCGTCCATTCGGGCAACATGACCTAGCCAGCGTAGCCGCTGTCTTTTAATTCGCTGAACTATGTCAATGGCGTCGTATATCTCGTACAGCTCATCGATCCATCGAATGCGATATTCGCCGTGGCCAACGCGCAAAGGACCATAAATCTTTCGCAGAACTTTTCTCTCGAAAACTCGCAACGTCGACTCATCAGTTGTTGACATTGTCCAAGCCTCTGCACTATATAGCAGGACGGGAATTATGAGTGACTTATAGAGTTTGGTTTTTGTTCGTCGAGAGAGAACTTTACTTCTCAATTGCCTACTCAGTCCAAAGTAGCACCTGTTGGCAGAGTTATCCTGCGTTGGATTTCCTGGCTGGCATTGTTGGTGTTGGTGGTGTTTACGCTGGTTCCAAAGTAGACGAAATTATCTACGATTTCAAAGTTATGACTGTCAACAGTAACGTGAGAGCCAAGTCGCGAGTACGTTGACTGTTTGTTTGATGACAGGAGATATTTCGTCTTGCCCTCGTTCACTGCCAGACCCATTTGCCTTGCTTCCTTGTCCAGTCTGGAGAAAGCAGAACTAACGGCGCGGGTGTTGAGGCCGATGATATCAATATCTATTTTCTCCAGCAGCAGATTGAAGAAGTCGCATGACAAGGAGTCGCCTTGTCTGAAACCTCATTTGGCATCGAACGGCTTGGAGAGGTCCTTCCCGATTCTGACGGAGCTTTTGGTGCTGCTCAACGCTGCTTTACACAGCCGTATTAGTTTTGCGGGGATATCAAATTCAGACATCGCGGCATAAAGGCAGCTCTTTTTGAGAGGAGGTGGAGGTGGAGGAGGAGGAAGGTGGTCTGTGTCGATTCTCCTTTCACGGGCTTTTTCCAAGATTTGACGCATGGTGAATATCTGGTAGGTTGTAATTTTCCAGGTCTACAGACACACTTATAAGGTCCAATCAGTTTGTTGACGGTGGGCTTTAATCTTTCACACAATACGCTCGATAGAACCTTATACGCGATGTTGAGGAGGCTTATCCCACGGTAGTTGGCACAGGTTGTGGGGTCTCCCTTTTTATGGACTGGGCATAACACACTTAAATTCCAATCGTTGGGCATGCTTTCGCCCGACCATATTTTACAAATAATCTGATGTATGCTCCTTATCAGTTGTGGTCGATCATAACGTTGCGAGGTAGATAGTCTGCTTTCTCCCCGCTGCGACACGGCACTCCTCGTCGTACCAGCTGTTCTTTTGCATTTTCCGAAAACCAATGGTTTCGGTTGCAGCTGTACGTAAGTAGTTTGAAATGTCGTCCCACAGTTCCCTTATACCGAGTTGTTGACGAGTGCTCTCAGAGAGCAGGAGTGCAAGCCGAGTAGAAAATCGTTCGGCTGTCTGTTGTGATTGCAGCTTCTCGGCGTCGAACCTTCCTTGTGTTTGTTGACGTGCGTTTTTTGCTGCACAGAGGCGGGTGCGAATCTTGGCTGCAACAAGATAGCGGTCCGAGTCGATGTTAGGACTTCGGAGCGTATGCACGTCTAGAACACTGGTGACGTGTCTTCCGTCTATCACAACAGCCAGGTAGTTTGATATATTTTCTTGTGCTGGAATCTAGTACTACAGATAACCATATTTCGGTCCCCGGCAAAGTCGATCAGCCTCAATCCATTTCGGGATATTTCGTCATGGAGGCTGAATTTACCGACCTTAGTGCCAAAAATACCTCCAAGCGCTCATAGAAGGCATCTTTGGTCACATTGTCTTTCTCTTCCGTCGGACGGCGGTGATGTCAGCCTTTATTTTCACAATGACATCAACCAGATGGGCAGCGGCACCTTTCCAATTAAGGGACCGGACATTCCAGGTGCATGCCCTCAATTCGTAGTCCTTATTTCGTTTGCCATGGTCGTCATCAAAAGGGGGGTCACTCATCCTAGGCTTGTTGTTCCTTTTCATTGGTATGATTTTTTACGTGGCGGGTCCCAAACCCATCGCACAACCCTGCGGAGGGGATGTTTCGCCTTTAAACGGATGTTCTTAGGCTGGCCAGAGGATACTTAGTCAAAGGCCGGAAGTCGTGAGCTGCTTGAGTATAATATAAAAGAATCGTTTCTGGCCACTCCCAAGTGAATGGCGATCAGAGAACTTTCCTCACTTTCATGAACTTCTACACATGACTCCATCCTCCAGGCACCTTATACTACCCAACCCTTAATTACGTGAGATTGCGAAACTTAGTTGAAAACCTTGAAGTCGTATGATATAGTGAATAAAAATGAAGGAAACAAGTGAAGCAGGGTTAAGTTCGGGTGTAACACTTTATACTCATGTATCTTGCTATAAGTCCAGGAAATTCCTTCAGGTGCTGGCAAAATTTGGTATTAAAATATGGTAAAATCAACCTGATTTCATCAGCGGTCATATCACCATTCCCGGTTTGGTTAATGTTGTACCGAATATATACATATGTATATAATGTAACATTTTTAAGCATCTTCGCTACGTATCAAAAATTAATGATATCTGGCTTTATCTCGTTAATATACATTAAAAAATCAAAAACATGCTTTATTAACAAAAAAAATATGAATGAAAATTTCTAATTTCTTTTGCTACTTTAATACATTTATTTATATTGCAAGCTTTTTTATATGCTTATGGTATAACCAACAAAGAGATATATAAAATGTAATATTTAGTATTATAAAAAAAATTAAAAAGCTACAAAAATGAACCAACAAAATTTCACAACACAATATATCATAATTTAAAAAAGTTTAATAAATATAATAAACGAAAAATATACAAATGTATATTTTATACTAAAATAAAATTAATTGTCTTTTTTTAATTTTCTAAGTTAAAACTCTCCCTATTTGGCCACCAAATGTTTTATACATTGGAGGAGGAAGCTTGTTTATTTGGAATATATAGTAGTTGTTTCATGTCCATTTTACTACCTGAACTTAGCACACCGAAAATTTCTTTAAGTCATTCACCATAAATAAATAAAATGTGCTGCTTATGTATATATCTCGTTGTAAAATGCCCATTAAAATATTTGCTACAAAACAATTTGCATCAACAGAAAGTAATTTTTCAACTAAGCTTTCTATTAAAATGTAATAAAAATATGTTTTTTAAGCAAAAGTTGTGCATATGTTTGGGAAAATGTATACAAATATGCTGTAACAAATTAATGCCATCTTGAGGTATTATTCTTAATTGGCATACTTTGTTAATTCTAATATTTTTATAACTTTCAACAAAAAATATGTACATACATAATATGTATTACATATGTACCTGCTCATTAAATCGAGAGAAGGAAGAGGTTCTTACCATTTCTAATTTTCAACTAAGTATATAACTTTAATTATAGGGAGCCCATTCCATTAACGTTACAAAATCTATCAAAGACAACACGTTAGGGTGTATTTATAGATTTTAATAAATAAAGACTGAAATAAAAATAACAGGCAGATCGGGTGTAGTCAACTTTTTTGTACTTTTGCAATTTGTAAGGATCAAAGCAAAGGAAATACTTTTCAGTGTTGCACAACCTTTATAATAAACAAACAACGGAGGGCTAAGGGGATGTAACCAAAAATTTTATACTCCACCAATTTAAATATACTCGCTTATATGTGTATAATATATATAATATATTTCTCATTCTCATGTCCTCCGAATTTCATTAACATACTTTACATATTGACCAATATAACTATAAGTTATAAGTGATACATCGCCTGATTTTATTAATTTTATCACAAGGATAGAAAGATTTTCCATCTGATTTTCATTAAGATAAGTACCACATTGACCCATATATAAACCGGAAGTTCAACAAGTAAGGAAGGGCTAAGTTCGGGTGTCACCGAACATTTTATACTCTCGCATGATAAAGTGATAATCGAGATTTCATTATCCGTCATTTCCATATTTTTTAATTTGCTGTAAAATTAATTAGATTAGATTCCTCAGATATCGTTTTTGGTCCATAAGTGGGGGACGCCACGCCCATTTTAAATTAAAAAAAAAGCCTGGGTGCAGCTTCCTTCTGTCATTTCTTCCGTAAAATTTAGTGTCTCTGACGTTTTTTGTTTGTCGGCAACGCACTTTTAGTGATTTTAAAGATAACCTTTGTATGGGAGGTGGGCGTGGTTATTATCCGATTTCTTCCATTTTTAACGGTATATGGAAATGCCTGAAGGAAACGACTCTATAGTTTAGTTGACATAAAACAACTTAGTAGGGGGCGCCCACTTTTCCAAAAAAAATTACGTCCAAATATGCCCCGCCCTAATGCGATCCATTGTGCCAAATTTCACTTTAATATCTTTATTTATGGCTTAGTTATGACACTTTATAGGTTTTCGGTTTTCTCCATTTTGTGGGCGTGACAGTGGGCCGATTTTGCCCATCTTCGAACTTAACCTTCTTATGGAGCCAAGAAATAGGTGTACCAAGTTTCATCATGATATCTCAATTTTTACTCAAGTTACAGCTTGCACGGACGAACGGACAGACAGACATCCGGATTTCAACTCTACTCGTCACCCTGATCACTCTGGTATATATAACCCTATATCTGACTCTTTTAGTTTTAGGACTTACAAGCAACCGTTATGTGAACAAAACTATAATACTCTCCTTAGCAACTTTCTTGCGAGAGTATAAATATTATCATTTCAATACTAGATCTCCTTATACAATTTATCTATATATTTGGTATCTGAGGGCTTGAAAATTACGGTCCGATTTTTACAATTTTTTATTTCGATAAATTTTATGGATTTAAAAATTGCGTAACATTCTGTCCAAATATTGTTATACCCCAAACTGAGTTAAAATTGTTTGAACAGTACCTGAAATGTGTGATTTAAGCTATGTATTTATTTTGTGAGTTATAGCACTTTCAGTGATATAAGCGAGGAGTTTTAAAATTATATTTTACACGGAGAGTTATCGCATCGCCGTTCATAGGCCTTTCTTCGTTTTGCAAATGTTGATAACAATTAAAATGTTTTCACAATTTACTTAATGGAAAACTTACATTTAGTACATCTTCTTTGTATGGTGGCTCGCGGCATATGGTGACAGCTGGCATTTCTACAGTGTCGTTCAGACTAAAGTATGAGTGAGTTGATATCGGTGGACTATTCAGTTTGGTAAAGCATTCCGACAACTGGTTGAGAAAAACAAGAGATTATCATACTTTCATAACCATTTGCATTCGATTCTTGAGTGTCTTTGCAACATTAATTGTTAATTATTAAGACTTCATATTTCTCACTGCAAGCTCCAATAAATCTTCACTCCATGAAAACACTTTATGTACCTGAACAATCACAATAACTGAGCACACAAAAAGGACTAAATAGCGTATTAGTTTTCCAGGATCTCTTAATATCCAATCCAACAGCTCTAACCAATATCCCATAGTCGTTATTTGTTGAGAGTTGAAAGTGCTGTTATATTCGTATTAAGCGGCTGTTAATATGCACCACCGAGTTCAAACTGAAGTACTGCTGCGACCGTGAAGTGTTATTGACGTATTGTTTTCTTGCTAAACACCAAAGCATCCCGTATTAGTTCCCACGACAAGTCTCGTTTGTTAATAGATAATGCTTATGATTTATATCCATATCCGTAGAACACTTTCGCTCTGCGTACTTGTAACGCCTAGCTCATTGCAAATCAGCCTCGGTTATTTGAATTGCTTGTGACAAGGAATACATATGTGTGATAAGATTTACCTATAGTAATTATATGAATTTACATACGGTTTATTTACTCATTCAAGCAGTGATATCGCAATTATACGTATGTTTCTACATTAAGGTGCGCCTTAAACAATAAACCTACGGTGCAATATATGAAGATATCTCCCTTTCCGCCGTTGTTCGACAACCTATAAAGTCATTGAATTAAGCTCCAAAATAAGATATGAAACTGTAATTTGGTGCAGAGGTGTTATATCTCAGAAACCACTTGCCCTGTTATATCACATTCTTACATACATATTTCTTCTTTGGGTTGATTTTTATACTCTCGCAACAAAGTTGTTAAGGAGAGTATTATAGTTTTGTTCACATAACGGTTGTTTGTAAGTCCTAAAACTAAAAGAGTCAGATATAGGGTTATATATACCAAAGTGATCAGGGTGACGAGTAGAGTAGAAATCCGGATGTCTGTCTGTCCGTCCGTCCGTCCATGCAAGCTGTAACTTGATTAAAAATGGAGGTATCATGATGAAACTTGGTACACGTATTTCTTTGGCTCCATAAGAAGGTTAAGTTCAAAGATGGGCAAAATCGGCCCATCAAATATGAAATGTTCGGTGACACCCGAACTTAGCCCTTCCTTACTTGTTTTCGTTTGTCTTCAATATTATTTTATTCAATCTGCTTTTTTTAAGCGTAACAATAAGTTATAAAATCTTAAATCTATTTAAAAACTAGACAGGCTCAAGCAAGTGATTGAGCTGTTTTGGTGATACGTTGCTCTTTAATACGCTGGCATGTCTCTTCTTTTAAGGCGTGTTTTATCACAGGATTGTACCAAAGCATTAGCCAAAGGTTTGGATGATCGCGGAGTTTAGATATATATTTAATTCTGCTATCTTCTGCTGCTTCCTTACCATAGGAACACCAAGGTCTTTAGGGATATTTTCGTTACGCACAGTTGAATGCCATACATCCAAATCGGCTTCATGACCGCATTATATAAAAGCACTTTATTGTCTAGGCTAAGTTTAAAGTTTTTATTTAAAAGCCATTTTAAATTTGCAGCTCTAATCTTCACACATGTTAAGTGAATACCAAGATATGTTACTTCGTTCGCTTGGGTTACTAAAATATTGTTTATTTTTACTGCCGGGCACATCTTTCACATTTATACGCCAGTTCGCTAGCCATTCTTCAACAGAACTTAATTGCTCCGCTAATATTCTTGATGCTAAAATGTGGCATTTGTTACGACACTATAGCTGTGTCGTCCGCAAAAGTTGAAGTAAGTACATTATTAGCTGTCTCCCACTTTTACCATAAATGTTCTATTTTTTAAGTAGGACTCCAATGTGTTATACAATTCTAATGGTAGAATTGTTTCAATCTTATACTATATAAAAGACGTTCGTGCCACACCTTATCAAACGCCTGAGCTACATCTAGAAATATTGCTGAACAGTACTCCCTGTACTCAAATGCTTTCCTTATCTCGTTAGTAATTCTATTTACTTGCTCTATTGTGCCATGTTTCGCACGAAATCCGAATTGATGCATTGGAATTGTATTATTTTCGTGGAGGAAAGGAGACATATTTGATAGTAATACTTTTTCAAATACTTTTGAAAGACGGAGTAGAAGACTAATTGGTCTGTATGAAGACGGCTGTGTTAAGTCTTTCCCATGTTTATCTAACAAGATAATCTGCGACTTTTTCCATGAAATTGGATAGTATCCGAAACTAAGAACTGCATTGAAGAGCAAAGAAAGCACCTCCAAAGCAATAATTGGTAACTCAATTAGCATTTTTGGGGAAATATTATCATGTCCCGGTGACTTTTTTGAATTAAGTTCTTTGATGATTCCAATCATTTCAGAAGGTGAAGTCTTAATAGACTCGAACGACTCTTTAGCTGTGTTGGGTAAGATTGACAGCTTAAAGTGGTTCTTTGGCAAGTTGGGTTAAAATACCTTTTCTAGGTGATTTGCAAAACAATTTGCCTTTTTTTCGTCACTTCGAGCCCAATTTCCACCCAAGTCTCGTATAGACATGTTGGAGTCAGTTGGTGGCTTCATGGACTTTTGGGCTTTCCAAAGGGAGTTTTGCTTGTTGGAATTTGGACACAGCTTCTCTATATACATACATTTCGGTGTTGAATTCTTATTCACGTTTAAGCGCTTTTTTTAATTTACGTGTAGCAGATTTCAATTGAAGCTGAGTGGAAGTGGAGTGATTTATCTGTCATTCACGTCTTACACGCCTTTTTTCATTTACAAGCCTTTCTATTTCACTCTTTGTGATTTTTCTGGGACCAAGCGGCTTATAGTTTTTGTTTGCTGTTGCTAAGACAGCTGCGCTGGTTATTATATCATTGACATCTCTTATGCTTTCGTCAATACCTCTTCCTGTATTTATTTGGTACTCAATATTAATGTGGCTACTGACGTATTTTTTATATTTTAGCCAATTCTTTTTATAAGAAGTTAGACCCACTTTTGGATTAACGAATATGGGTAGTTCACATAACTTTATTAGTACAGGAGAGTGATCAGAAGATAGATCATTACATGTATCAACTGTTATGTGCGATTTATCTATATTTTTGATTACAGCAAAGTCAATTAAATCTGCTATTTTCTTACGATCACTATGCCAATATGTCGGCTTACCAGGATATATTATTTCAGGGTTGTTGTGCCTATTTATAACAGTTTGATACAGCTGTCGTCCTTTCGGTGTTCCAAAATTTAAATTGGATGTCTGTAATTTTAAACCGAGGCGGGCATATATGGCCGTCAGTTTTAAGTCCCCGCAGCGTTTTTTTTATAGTTATTGTTGTAGCTTGTAATTGCTCTGTGGCATAAGATTCTATTGCGTGGTGATTTAACCGATTTCTAACCAACACTGCTGTTCCTCCATGTCCCTTTCCATCTGGGTGGTTTGTAACATAGTACCTAAATCCCGGTATAAAGAACTTGTTTTTGTTCCTAAGATGAGTTTCTGACAATAGCATTACATCAATATTATTTTCATCCAGTGTTCAAAATTGAACATGTTCGTTGCTGCCAAAGCACGGACAACAATATTATATGTATTTAAATCTTTTATATATTTCAATGTTAAATAAGATAAGAAATAATCTAGCTGTTATACAGTCCACTACTAATAGATATCTATGTTCAAATATATTGAACATACATACGTAAATAAACACATAAAAATATATGCGTTGATATGCAACATACAAACATACATATATGAGGCACGTATGCATTAATAAGTGATACGCATTAGACTTCTGCATGAATGCACTCATAACGGCAAATGAATTACTCATTCTAGAAGTGGGCACACTTATTTTTCTGCACAGTATAATTGAGTGTGAGTGAGTAGGGAAATATTGACTGTATTGACAGGCAGTGTTTCCACTCACTCCATAGTTGTACAGCTGTTAATGAGTACAGCAAAATTGGTGTGCAGTCAACGCACTGTACAGTGTTTTGGTGTGCAGTTTCCTTACTGTACAGTGAGTGAAGCTTCATGACTGGTATGTCATATGCAAGAATAAGATAAAAAAAACATTGGTTTTATTTTTTCATTGAAAATGTGTTTATTATAAAACATAGAGCTTAGCAACTAATAATATTTTAATTCAAAGTAATTATATTAATTATCTTATGCTACAAAAGATTCTATATTTAATTCATTAATATTTGAATGCAGAAACATTATTTTGTTGACCAAGTCTTCAGTGGTGGCAAGTTTTGAGCGTTTTTCGCTGATTAAATTTTTTGCTACAGAAAAAACCCTTTCAGATGCTGCACTGCTCGCCGGAACTGCTAATATCTTGCAGCTTATTTGGTACAGCAACGGAAAACGGTCTTTGTTAATTGACCACCACTGCAGAACATCAAAATCCTCACTGTAAGCTTTATTAACATTTTTGTACGTTTGAATTTCATCTTGAATACAGGATATAATGTTAGTGCTCTGAATAGGTTGGGAATAATCTGCAAAAATATTATCTATTTCCTGTGTGGGCTTAATTAATTTTTCAATTTCATCATTTTGGCTATTTACATTAATAGCTATCATCATTTCTTCAATGTCTTTGACAACCTGTTCCTTTTCTAAATCTGTGAATTTTGTCAATTTATTTGTGGGTGGAAATAAAAATAGGGCAATGTTATGAAATTTTTTTAAATTAGCAAGAACTATGGAATCTAAATATTTTAGAAGTGAAAACTTGCACTTTTGTACAATTTCAATGTCATTGTCTTTCGGAGTGGCTATTTTTTTTAGGTTATTAATATGTGGAATAGTCAAATGCAATGTTGGATAATTGCTACCCTCCAGCTTTTTCGAACAAGCTTCAAAAGGAGCAAGAAGTTTCACCATTCCGCTAATATTATTTAAATTGATATCTTGAATTCTAGAAATTTCTTTTTTTTCCATCAAAATCTGCGAAATTTCCATCCAGTTTAACTCGACTGATTTAAGAAGATTAAAAATAGTATTCCAACGAGTTGGACAGTAGCTTTTTAAAGTTGTTGTCAATGTCGCGTTTTGACCAGATTTTTTAAAATACTTAACAAGCTTGCTGCAACGGTTTACTAAATCCAGCAATTCCGATACCTCATTTACAACTTTGCCAATCACATTGTGGACCAAGTGATTTACACAGTGTAATGTGCTCAGTTCGTTGAAAGCGGCTTTCATATTGGCTCCTCGGTCAGTAACAATGATTGGATCGTCCATCAGCAAATCACATCCAAAGTCGCATAAAATTCTATTAATTTTGTTTTTAATTTCATTGCCTAAGAAATGTTGATATAAAACACAGATTTCAATATAACCAATAACATTTTATAATTCTTACCAGTACACGAGACTCTACCCATTGATTTTACTGCAAGCAGACGGTTTTTAAGTGTGCCTTCTTTGACGTAATGCATCGTCAGTGATATATATGATTCTTTGAAGAAGTCGTCCGTCCATATATCCGAAGTTATACTATATCCATATTTTTTGTGCTCTTGAATCTCGGATTTTAATTCATTAAAATGAAAATCGTAGAGAGCACCGATGTTTCGCGATATACTTGTGGGATGCGGCAGTACTGACTCAATATTTACATTTTCTCCCAGTTTCGCACCAAGAGAAATAAAAAACTGGGCCAAGTTTTTTAATCCCGAATCCGCTATTATATTGAATGATCGACCATTCTTTACTATCCACTCCGTTGTTAGTTTGATGCATTTCTTTTTTGTTTCAATATTAACATCAACGGCAGGAAGACTGCGCTTACGGCTATTGGCCATTATGTAGCACTTGTGTTTGACCAAATTAGATGTGCTTTTGTCAAATTTATACACATTTTTACAAGTGTTGCACACTACTGCATCAGTCGTCTCTATGCCGTTTTTATCAATTACTCGGGAAAAGGTCTCCCACACTTTGCTCCGACCACGTGAAACGGTGGACTTAAGCTCACCAGCTAATAATTTTGATTTTATAATCGCAGCGTACTCCTTAAATGGAGACTCATTTGATCTGTCCAACGGTAAAGTCTGATTTCAAACAATTTAGTTTCAATATATGTAATAATTAACATTTATATACATACATACATATAATCGACAATCACTGTTTTTGCCTGGGGCTCGGGCACTATATTACCACAAATATACAAAAGACATTCACAAACATATAAAACAACAGACAAAATAGATTTGTATATATGATTTGATTAGTATTCCATAAACAAATGTTCAATACCCTAATTTTTTACTTAAAAAAGTTTGCAGCATTTGGTTTTGTGATTTGATTATCTCTTGAATCATATTTTGCACTGAATCCATAAATTGTGTCATACATTGGGTAAAGTTGAAAATCATAGGTTTAACGCTTCTATTTGGCTGCTTTTGGGGCAATTGCATTTGTGCGGTATTGCCTTTCACGACGTTTGCATAGCTCCCTTGTGTAGCATTGTCTTTAGGATTAACTGGTTTTGAAATATGGACGGCGATTTCAATATTTTCATTAGGAGGAATATTCAACATTTGGTTACGACTTGCTTGAATGCCCTGTGACAACTTCGATTTCAAATCTTTATATATAGGGCAGCCCCTGTAGTTAGCAGTGAGATTTCTCTACAATTGCTGCATTTTTTATTTAAATCCTCTTTTTTAAGAGTACATTTCAAAATAGGATGTAGAACACCATACACCACACAGACACTGCGTAGAGTGCAATATGCTTTCGTGTGTCCATACTCTTGGTTGATTTAAATAGGTATAAATATCTCGGTCATGAAGTAAATAATAGTAATGAAAAGTTATTACGTAACCAAATATGATTTTATCCCATTAAAAATTTCGTAAAATGGCGAATGTTGAGTTCTTATACAGCACTAGCAGCTCGCCCCGTCTTCATACGGGTATTAAATAATCATTTCAAAAGTTATAATTTTCTACACACTCTCCCTCACATATTTTCCCGTTTTTGCATGTGGTCATTAAACATTAGTTAAATAAAGCAAATATGAACATTTAAGTATGTTTTTTTGTATTTTTATTATTTTTTACTATATATTTTACTTTCTCTTCTCCAGAAAAATAATTTATAGAGTCAGAGTTTCCCTGTAAACGATATTTACATTGGAATTATATTTGAATTACATTTTTTAAAGTCAATTCATGTGGTGGCAGTCCACAAGGGTTTAATGAAGTCCATAAGGGCGACGATATTAAGCATGCTTTGATGATATCTGCTCGCGTAATTGTATTAATGACAGGAAGAGTCCGTCGGAAATCTCCAGCAAATACAAAAGTTATCCGCCCATGTTCATGTTCTCTTCACGGCCTCTATACGCGCTTTATAGCTCATGATGCATCCATCCCACATAATCAATCTTGCAATAGTTAACCAAGAGGCCCACTTTTGTGGTTAGAACATATTGATTGCTGTTCAAGATTTATGGATAACGGAAGACGAATGAGCAGTTGTTTCATCCTTTAGAAAGGTTGCAGCAATTCCTGACGAATCAACTGCTATCCCTCAATTTCCGGATTGTCTTATTTTAGCAAGTATTAAGTTTGCATGAAAGTGTTTGCCAGTGCCCTGACGAATCAAAAAGGAAATATTGCTTTTGTTATTATTCACTCTATAACTCGCACTTTTCAGTGTGCTGCAGTTTAGCTAAATATTAAATAACATTCTCTGTCTAAATTTAACATTCTCTGTTATAAATACCCCAGTCAAATAATTATATGTGCAATGCTTCAACTTTAATTATTTTAAAAAGAAACAAAGAAAGAATGTGGCATTTTTTTTCTTGTTTTTATAATTAAAAGTATTAAACATTACATAACAAAATTTTATTCAAATATTTTTCTTAATTAAAAAAAAATAATACTTTTTGAAATTTCCATATCAAATATTTATATGTGCAAAAAATTATTTCAATCCAAGTACATATCTTTTTATTTATAAATGAAATAGTTTTGAATTTGTTAATAAGGGATTGTATTACCCTTATGTATCTTCACCAATTGGACACGATGAGGCATTGACTCCACCAGTTTTTTTAGTACAGACATATCAATTTTGTCCCATTCGGCCACAATGGCATGCTTTAGTTGCTTAAGGCTGTCATATTGCTTGGAAGATGCATAAATTTTGCCTGAAACTATTCCCCATAGATCCTCGATCGGATTCAGATCTGGACTTAAGGCAGGCCACTCCAGCAATTTAATTTTCCGAGAGTTAAAGAACGCCTTTGTCTTCTTCGTAACATGGATCGGTGCATTGTCTTGCTGAAAAATCCATTCATCGCCATGTAAATCACCAGCAAAATCAAGGAGTTCGTTTTCCATCAAATCAATGTAGATTTCTGCATTCATTTTGCCTGGAACAAAGCATATTTTGGACTTGCCTTTTGATGAAAATGCTGCCCATACCATAAGCGATCCACCACCGTGAACGCGTTTATGGCATGCCTCCCGTGGGCGTCTTAAATCCCTCCAATATTTATGAAGACCATCTGGCCCATCCAAATTAAATTTTTTTTCGTCACTGAATACCACAGATTCGAATTCTTCATCCCAAAATTTATACTTCTCATAAAATGCAATTCGCTAAACCATAAGGTAATTACAAGAAAATATGCATACCAAAAATTTTTGCCGTACCGTTAGTAGAACATAAATTACAGAGAAAACCAATTTTGAACATATAATTATTTGACTGAGGTAAGTAATGAATTTTTTTGACTTAGCACTCGTAAGTCGGTTAAAAATTAACATTTTCTGAAATTTTTTTACAAACCATACTCATTGCATTACCTTCAAAGTGGTTCAGATCATTTTTCATATCAAGCAACGGTTTAGTCAGCTATAGCGAATGGACAAAAACCCCAACTTATTTTTATATACTTGTATGTAAATTAAACCATTAGTTTGTGGTTTTGATTTTTAAAAAAGGGATAGCGGACTCGCGTCCGCGTCTTTATTATAAAAATGTTGTCTTAAGACTGAATACAATTTTTACCTTAAGTCTAAATTAAACCTACGCTTGTACCGGGTCACGTTCCCTATAGTCAGCAGTTAATCGGATGCGCGTGTGGAGCTGCTAATATTGCTGATGCGACGTCAGCTATTGCTGGGTTTCGAGTTTCGTACTGAGTTGCTGACCGATGGTGGGAATTGTCTGAAGTGCTGTGTTAATTCCTCCCCTCTTAAATATGATCGTCCTCGATCATCAATAGAAAGGTAGATCGTTAAATTTTATATAATTTGGAATATTATGAGTTTCTTCTGGAAGGGTAACTATTTGACTCATGTTAGGTCTTATTGTCTCCTTTTCTACATATATATTTTATTTCAATCTTCTTTTTCCGTAATAAGATAAAAATTATTATGGTGGTAGTTAAAGCTACCGATGTCAGGCTGCCAATAGATAGTGTAGCTTTCTTAAGAGAATTTATCCGCTTGATGTTGGTGAGGTGTAATCAGTGTTGGTACACGTAGGGAAAATTCCCTACACGTAGGGATTTAAGTCGAAAAAAATGGACATGGGGAAAAAAGGACAGATTTTTATATATAAGTAAAATGTAGGGATTTTTCGACAAAGCAAAATCGAAATTTCTATGTAATTTTTTTTCGGTCAAAATGCAAATAAGTCTATTTGGCAACTTTTTATCAAGAATATGTTCGAATGGCAGCATTAAATCGGTTTCAACTTCACGTTGTCAAAGGCAGCACTCTGAAAAGCATGCTGGCGTCGCATATAATTCGTTTGCCGCTTTTAATTTGATTGCTGACTTTTTGTGAGGTAAGTCTGAAGTAAATTTAAAAGCTTTTGATTTTATTGACAAAAACCATTTTTACAGAAATGAGTTCTTCAACAGAATCGGACGAGAGTATTGGAAAGAGCCGCAAATATCGCAAACAAAAGTTTACAAATAAGTGGCTAGGAGACGAAAGATTCAAGGGTTGGTTACAAGCTTTGGCCGGTGAGTCGTTTAAATGCAAATGCGCTGCCTGCAACAAAATTTTAAATTGCGGCAAGTCTGATTTATTGAAACACGCAGAAACAAAAGCACACCAGAAAAATGTGAAAGCCATAAGCAAAACGAGCAAATTGAATACTTTTTTTAAGAGAAACGTAAATGCAGAAGGGGATGTAGATAAAAAAAAATCGCATCTAAAAAAATGACAGCGTCTGAACTCTACGACCATCATTAATATTTTTTTTTGCACTGTGGTTACATCATGCTTAAAGTATATGTTTACGTGTTTTTTGTTTGTTTAGTTTTTTTAAACCAAATAAATTAATGTCGCCTTAGTTAACCATCCATTTGATTGGATCATTCTTGTTGTACCTATGCTAGTCTAATTTAAAACATGAAATGTATTTAAATTAAATGAATTTTTTTCTTTATTTATTTGTATGTATATATATATATATAAATTTATGTGTACACATACAAGGCAATGGTGCACATATTATATTTTTATGTATTATACATATTTAATATTATAATAAATGTCTAACCTTTTGTACTTTAAGTCAAACTTTTTTGTTTTCTTTTAATATTGTAAGAAATGATTGGTAAAACTTGTAGGGAATTTTGTGGGGAAAAATTTTAAACAGCGTAGGGAAAAGTGGGGATTTTTTTCTTCTTTGGTGGGGATTTTCCAAAAAATTATGTACCATCACTGGGTGTAATCCTTTTAAAGCTCCCAGTGATAGCAATTCAATACGTTCTTTTTCTATTGGGGCTGGTTGCAAAATTGCGGGAATGGCTTCAATTGTTTTTGCTTCGATATTGCTAAATATTTGATTGTTAATTTTGATTGTTGAGTTGTAAAATATTATGACATGTGTTCCATTTATTTCTTTAGTTTCCGCATCGGCTTCTATTTTTAATACGCTTTTATTAGCTTCACTTGTATGTATGTATGTATGTATGTATGTATGTATGTATGTATGTTTGTAACTTTTTTAAGTGGTACTGAAACGTAGAATATTTGAGCGACACTGTAGGAAGGCGTATGTATGTATGTATGTATGTATGTATGTATGTTTGTAACTTTTTTAAGTGGTACTGAAACGTAGAATATTTGAGAGACACTGTAGGAAGGCGACAGTAAGTTTAAGCAGCTCACCAAAAATATGCAACATCTATATAAAACTAGTTTTGGCGACATTTGAGAAGCATATGTATATACTGAAATATACATATGTATATCCTTAAAGAAAGTATACTTTATATAGATACATATACTTACATATGTACATATATAAGTATAACCGCGCACCAGAAGAAATAATATCAAATAATGCAAAATACAGCTATGGAGTCGCTGAGAGACGAATGTTGCCAATAATACTGAGTTGGGCGTCGACCGTTCATAAGATGCAAGGTTTTACAGTAGATCATGCAGTAATTTATCTGGGCTCTCGACTGTTTACTGCTGGACAAGCTTATGTAGCACTTAGTCGTTGTAGATCTTTGGACGGAATTCGAATTGAAGAACTAGACTGTTCAAAGTTGACAGGTAAAACCCCATGTAACAGTGAAGCTTTAGAAGAAATGATTCGATTAAGAAATAATAATTCGTAAAGTCGTAAATAGAACTTGGTCGCAAATAATATAATATAACAATTAGTCAATGAAAGGTTACGAGTAGATATTAAATGCTGTCTAATTATCGATTTACTTAACCAATACTACATGTCATAGTTCATATTTTAACAAATTTGGGGTTTCTCACATCAAACTAAAAAATTAAAAATAAATATAGTTTAAAAAAACTAAAAAACACGCTTTTAAAGCATATCAAACTAAAAAGTGAAAAATAATTCTTTGTATAAACTAACAATAATAATGAAGGAAAAATTCCTGCATTATTGTGAGAAAAGAGTGGGGTGGTTTGTGTCATATTTTTGATATATGGAGCATTCCACGCATTATTTTGGTTCAGATTATTCAAATAGTCATTTATAATATTAAGATCATTATGATCAGGAGATCCGGCGATGTATTTCCATGCCGTTCCTAATATGTCAATTGATCTCCTCTTCTTTTTGTTTTCTACCGGTTTAAGTGTGTTGAGGATTTCAAAAATTTGGGTAGTTTCATGTTTGAGGATAGGATAAAGGAAGTTATCTTTAGGGACTTGAGTGGTTATTTCATTATAAGTTTCTGTCAGGAAATGTTCGTAATGGTCTAGGTCAATGAGGTGCATTAGTCTAAGTGTTCCGTCCTGTATTTTTGCATTTCCGTTGTCTATTGTAATGAGTTAAGCTTTACTGTAGTCCAAAATTTTTACATCTGCTTGTGAAGATGTAATCACCGTGAAGATAATTATAAATTTGGATAAATCCATTGTTCCTAAAATAGATAGTTAAGTTTTTATTAGAGATTTGTGAATTATACGTCCTGACATTGTTTCAACTGTTGTTCTATTATTCTCAGATACCATTTCTTTTTTATATTTTGGAGTTAGTTTTGAACCAAATCTTTTATTTATTTTTATATCTCCTGGGGAATATTCTTTAGGTTCTGATCTTTTGCTGTTATGGTAAGAAAGATCTTGTTCCTGTTTTTCCTTAAGTAATATAATATTTTCGTTTCTCTGCTGCTCTAACGGTTGCGGGTCGGTAAAATTTCTATTCCCAAAGAATGTGGCGATGGGTTTGTTTCTGGTTGTTGAATGTATCGTTGGATTATATTCTTGCACAGATTTGAATAATAATTCTTCGAACGTTATTCCTATGTTGTTTGCTTTTAAACATCTCATTATTTCAGAAAGCGTACTATGGAATCTTTCTACTTGTCCGTTACTAGTGCTACTATAGAGTGGTGTGGTATATACGTTAATAGGCATTTGGTCCTTTAGTAAAGTTAATACTGTGGCTGAATTGAGAGATTTTTCGTTATCTACTATTACTTGTTTTGGTATTCCGAATGAGATCATTAATTCTCTTATTGGGTTTTTTATATGTTCTATTGCTTGGACTGTATAATTTTAACCTGTGCGTATTTTGAAAATTTATCAATGGCCGTGAGTATTAGCCTTTTTTCTGTCGAGTAAATATCAATGTGTACGATTTCTCCTGGAAACTGAGGAATGCGAGTCTCTTGTAACCGTTGTTTTGGAAGATGTCTATCATATTTATGCTCGCTACATATAGAACATTGTTTAACTGTTTTTTTCGATTCGAATGCATGCTTAGAAAGTAAAATTTCTGTAATATTTGTGTTTTGTTTTCGCGACTATTTCTATGTGCTCTCTGATGTTCTTTAATAATTATTTCTTCTTGTTCTGTCTCTGACACGATGTCTTGAAGTAGGGTTTGTGTGAATCTAATTTTGATATTTGCAAATTGAAGTGGATATATTTCCTGAATTTTTCCCATTAAGCTTTCTTTAGTGTATAAACCGTTAAGTAATGCTGGGTCAAGGTGTTGTTTAAATATATCTATAATTAGGGGTATGCGAATCCAGTCGAGTCGAATCGAATCCTTAGATTCGATTCGATATTCGAGTCAAATATCGAATATTTCGAATAGTTCGAACTATTCGAATAATGCGAATATACGGGTCGAATCTCGGATCGAATAATTCATTTCGATTCGCGTCGAATAATTCGAAATTTCGAATATTCGCATGCCCCTAGAATAATGCATATTGCTTTTCGGTATCCTTCAGTATTGGGCTTAAAAAAATTCCAAGCAGGACTCCGATGTGTTGAAGACACAACCTCATTATTACTTCCCACACCAATTTCAGGTTCCACTTCCATAATCACACTTTCCTCTTCAGAATTATTGGAAGACATTTATTTAATTAAAAAAAAAATAACCAACGTTTGATTTTTTGAAAATTTTAAACGAAAATGACAAATGTACGTCAGATGCATGACAGAGATTCAGATACTACTGGCGCTAATTAAAAAATCATGCAAATAGTCAAATATTAAAATTATTCGAATTATTCGAACTATTCGAACTTTCAAACGTATTGTTATCTATGTCACTGATTAAGATGAATAGTTGATTTTTGAAGGCATTTATGGGTGCTTCAGTAGCTGGGATGAGCTGATGTGCGGAACTTTCGTCGCTATGGTTATTAGTCGTTAGGGCGTTAACGTTAGTCTGTGAAGGTCTCGATAGTGCGTCGGCTACAAGGTTTGTTTTTTCTGGTTTGTATTTCATTTCGTAATTGTACTCTTCGAGGATACATTTCCATCTTTTCATTTTTCCGTTATAATTTTTATTACTTAATGTATAGGTTGATGGTCTGTGAAAATGATTACTTTGGGTGAACCATACAAATAACTTCTGAAACTATTAAGTGCCCATATTATTGCCAGCATTTCTTTTTCATTTGCGGCGTAATTTTCTTCGGCTTTACTTAGTGAACGGGATATGAATGCTATGGGTTGCCTGATTGTTCTAAGACTGCTCCGAGAGCATAATTATATACATCAGTGGTGAGGTGAAAATCTTTATTAAAGTCAGGATATGCTAGAACTACTTCCTTTGAAACGAGTGAGGATTTTATTTTATTGAGGGCTTCTATTGCTGCGCTATTGAGAGTTATCTGCTTTTTACAGGATGCATTTTTTGAAATGCGTCCATCCTCCCCTGTTAAGAGCGAAGTAAGGGGCTTTGCTAATTTAGCATAATCCCTTATGAAGGGGCGGTAGTAGCCGGAAAGGCCAAGGAAAGATCTTCAGTCTTTCAAAGTTTTCGGAAATTGGAAATTTTGTATAGCTTCAACTTTTGAAGGATTGGTTTTTACAGCACTTGGTGAAATAATAAAGCCTAGGAACTCGACTTCATTTTGGAAGAATTCGCACTTGTCCAGTTGAACTTTCATATTTGCTTCTTTGAGAGTGCGAAATATTTGTTTAATATTTTGGAGATGGCTTTCTTCATCTTCGCCGAAAACTATTATGTCATCAATGTAGACATAGCAGATTTTACCTATGTATATAGTTTCTTAGAATATCATCTAAGGCTCTTTGAAATATAGAAGGAGCGTTTTTCAGCCCGAATGGGAGTCGTGTAAACTCATATTTGCCATTATTGACAGAAAAGGCTGTTTTTTCAATGTCAGATTCTTTTAAAGGAATTTGATGGAATCCACTTTTTAAATCCAATACGGAAAAATATTTATTATTTCCTAATTGCGCAATAGTTTCATTTATTTCGGGTATGAGGTATTTGTCGGAAATGGTAACATTATTTAATTTTCTGTAATCAATTACGAGTCTAAATTTCTTTTCGCCGGAGGCGTCTAGTTTTTTTGAAACAACCCAAACTGGTGAGTTGTATGGAGAACGTGATGGTCTTATTATGCCATCTTTGAGTAAGGTTTGGATTTCCTTGGTGACGAATTCTCTCATGCCAATAGGATTTGGATAATATCTGGTGTAAACGGGTGTACCTGAAGAAGTCCTGATTTCGCCTACTATGGTAGTAGTGTAGGTTAGTTTTTCATTTGGATCGGAAAATAACTGAGAATATTTGTTTGCAAGGTTTTGAATGAGGAATTTCTGAGAAGGTGTCATATGTTCTGTCCTTAGGTCAATACTGCTTACTGTAGGAGAAAGCTTCTGTTTTATTCTTATTTCTTTACCGTTACCGAATTTAATTATGTCATCGCGAATGTTTATAGTTGCATTGAGGCGTTTGAGGCTATCGTTTCCGGTAATACCATCAAAAGATTTCGGTCCTGGTAGGATAAAAAATTTCAAATTCGAGTTATCTATTTGAGCTAGATTAATTATTGTATGAATCTTTCCTGCTATGGAATTTGCAAAAAAAGCTTCTTCATTAGGAATTGGTTTTGCTACAAGTTGTGGTTGTATGTAATTTTTGCTTGATCCTGTATCTATAAGTATTTTTAAAAAATTTCCGTTCTTCGTTCTAAATTCTATATAAGGCAACGAAGAACTTTTCATCCTAAAAAATTAATATCTATGTAGTCGGGTTGGCTATTCTCTTGAACTAGTTGTTCGATTTGTTCGTTGTTTAACATTGCTTCGTATTCTTCCTTTGTCGATGTCAAGATTTGTTCGTCATGGTGGTCATGTGTGGCTTGTTGGTCATATAGATCTTCTCTACCGGTTTCTATATGGAAGTTCCTTTGTTGTTTGGAAGGCACTTGTGGAAGGCAATTTGACGGTCGTTTCCAAGCTTGGTTATTGGGTGCATTTCTATTCATATAGTTAACCGCTTTTGTATGTAGGGAATGGTCTATATCCATTGGCTCTGGACGCGGAAGTCCGAAAGGACGTGGGGGTTGTGGCCTAGCGGGATGTTGATATGTTGGCCGAAAGTTTAGAGAATTGCTATAGTTAAAATTTGGTTGTTGCCGTTGCTGAGGCACGTAGTTCGGTTTAGATAAATATGGCTTAGGAATGTAAGACAATTGTGGGTAGAATTCGTTGGTGGCCTTTTTTGGCGGAAGAGGTGGGCGAAAGTCCTGAGCTTTTCTAACGTGGGAATTATTATTGATCGCGTAATGCGAACGAAATTTCTGGTTTTCTAACTTAAGACATAAGTGAAGAGCTTGAGGGAGGTCTACGGGTTCTCTCATGCCAAGGAGCCTTGGCAAATCGCCATTCAGTCCTCGAATAAAAGTGTCAGGGGCTTTGTCATGATAAGTTCGTGTGAGTAAATGCATGGATTCAGCACCGATTTCCATGCAACCAAGTTTATTAAGAATGAGAGATAGGTGCGAATATACCCTTTGGTAAAATTCCTGAATAGTATGGCTACCTTGAACTAATGACGTCATTTGGTACTCTAAGGTACCTACGTCCCTTTTATCGGCGTAATGGAGAGTAAGGCATTTTGAAATAGCCTTCCATTCTAAAGGTGTGTTATATGATTCGAGGGCAACGTCTGCGTTGCCCACGATTTTGTTTCTTACTACGTTAAGGATACCGTAGTATTTTGGCGATCCTCTTTGAGGTTCGTATATTTCCAAAATTCTGTCCACGCTTCTCTTCCATGAACTGAATTCTCCTCGATTCCCATAGAATTCACGAAGACATCTTACCACTTGTTTGCCAGTGTAGGGTCTATAGTCACGTCAGTTAAGTTTGCAAAGTTTGCGTTTGGGTTAAGCGCAGCTTGGACTATGTTTCGTCCTACTTGTCTTAAAATGTTTGTGACTACACCACTTATAATATTGGTTAATTGTTCCAGATTCATTTCGCCAGAATTTGGAACAGGATGGGATGTTTGGGTATTGCCTGCGGTGGGTGCGTTTAGCACAGCAGGTCGTATGGGTCGTATGGGATTGTTTGGCATAATTTTATTGGATATTTTGAGGATATTATTGTCCTTATCCTCTAGAGGGTCCCTTTGGAGGTGAATCGCAGAGTTGGACTGTAGTTATTCTCTTTCCACTTTTTCCAAATGCTTTATAAATTTCTTAATTTTTTAATTAATTAGTTTAATATTTCTTAATTTATATGCTTACTTATATCTACCCTCCTGGCCCAAAGGGTGTCGTTCCGTTTGCTGTCCTACTAGGGTCCCTCGTTGCGCACGTGGTGGAGGGTGCGTTTCCTTCCTATCGGATCCTAACGCTTTCAGTCCGGTGTAAGGGGACAGCTTCCCATCAGGATATCTTTGGTCCTTCGACGTTATTATTCTTTATCCTTTGGGGCTCCGGTAGCCGCTTTTGTGTATTACTCGGTATTGTAATATTTACTCACTCGCGTAGCCTTACTTTTTAGTTTTCAGGCTTTCACTACCTACGCGCGCGGTCCCTGCTCACAAACAATTAAACCATTAGTTTGTGGTTTTGATTTTTAAAAAAGGGATAGCGGACTCGGGTCCGCGTCTTTATTATAAAAATGTTGTCTTAAAACTGAATAAAATTTTTACCTTAAGTCTAAATTAAACCTACGCTTGTACCGGGTCATGTTCCCTATAGTCAGCCGTTAATCGGATGCGCTAGGTTGCTGGGTTTCGAGTTTCGTACTGAGTTGCTGACCGATGCACACTGGTCGATTTCATAGGCCAAAAATACAAAAATTAAAGTTTGAAATTTACCAAAGGTATTCATTAAATTCATATTATCAAAGCTATTTCTTAAAATACCAATAAATCTAACGGTAAATACATTTTTGCTCTATCCCATTCGTAGGGGCTACGAAAAGCGCGAGAAGTGAGACAATAGAAACACGCGGACTGTGCAGTGAAAATAGCTTTAAAATTATCTCTTATAATAAATTAAATTTGCAATATAAAATCGTGCTTAATCCCCATAAATCGAAATGTGTATTGAGAATAAAGGTATATGTTATATAACAAAGTAGTTTTTATATAATAATATATTGTTTTATTATTTTAAAACAATTGTTTTATAAGAGCCCTTTTTAGTGCTATGTTTTTCTTTATACATCGATTTCAGATATACAAAAAGTTGTGATCCCAGTCTCACCCACAAATGAATCAAGTTTGTTTATATTAGTTAATGTTTTCTAAGTCTATACTATTTATTTCAGTTGCAACTTTTTGCAACTTTCTTTGTTATTTATCTTATTCTACCAGACATGCGATTTTTTGTGTATTTTGTTTTTATAATTTCTTGTATTTACGTGCACATATTTTATTGTTTTTATGATTTTTTTCTTCATACATACATATATATTGGTTTTAATTTTATCATTTTCTCACTTTTATCAAATGTTTGTTTTATACGTACTTCTATTTAGGCACATCATATCATATCATATATTTGGTGTTTAGAAGAAGAAGAAGAAATATCACTTATCACCGAAGCAAATTTAATAAAGCTTTAGTATCTACTTATTAGAAGTTTCGTTAACAAAAAACTTGATATTAACATTTTACCCTGCTATGATAACATTTTAAAGAAAAAACAGTTTTCCTGAGCAAATAAAGGTCTCAGAATCTGATGTTGAAGTTGAGATAAAAAAATTATTGCACCACATTGCCTCACAAATGTAATTAATGAACGAAATGAGACCTCTAATTACGTATTATCAATAGGAATATGTGGCTTTGATGGTAATTCTGGTCAGAGAAAATATAAACAGAAATTTGAAAATAATAATTTGTCACGACATATGTCCCTGTACAATTGATAATAAAATCGCAAAATGATGAAGATCACAAACAAATTTAGAAAAACTGCAGACCTTCGTCCACCCGCTATTGCCATCCTATTCGAACTCAATTTCAAAAGGAATCAAACCCTAAATACACTAGATTTGTGCTAGATTAACTTCAAAATAGTCCTGATATTATCTTCCTTCGTCAGTCATAACATCGCTCCCGATCTTATTCAATATGCACCAGTTTCAATTGGAGAACTCTCATAAGAATCTGCTGAGTCAAGCAATAACGTGAAGATGTATCGACTCCATCATACCCGAAAGAACAAATTAGGACTTGCTAAGCCGTTTGCTTTTGAGCTTAGATCCTTTCATTACCAGTCACAGGAACTATCATGCAAAAGTAAATCAATTTTATTAGAATCAATTTTTGATTTAGCTCAATAATATTCAAAAAACTCCTTTTTTCGTTCATCAACTTTTTTAATTTAATATAATTAATTAAAATTTGTTGCCATCGGGGGGTGGCGGAGTGAGAAACGGGAGAGGGAGATTTTAAAGGCAAAAGTTTCACTTTAATATAGGCAGTGGAAGTATTTTTGGCCGCTGATTCCATACAAGACCGACCACTGTGCGATGGTAGGAATTGTCTGAAGTGCTGTGTTAACTTGTATAAGATTTGTATACTCTCGCAACATACATTTTAGTTCACCTAAAAAACTTAAAATTAATGGAAATGGATATATGTATATATAAATGAACCGGTTGACTGTTTATTTCTTTCGATTGTCCGTACATACTTATATACTATCCATAGTTATACTAAGGTAAAAATTGATTAACAATATTTTATAAAAAATTGCTACGATTCTATTTATTCGGAGAAACCAATATGGTCTTTTTATTTTCGAAAAGTAAGATAAATCAAATATGCAAGAATGAGGAAATCTAGGTTACCATACAACAGAGCCATGTTCAAATATATTTTTAACCAAGGTTGGATCTCTAAATAATTTAGACTAAGGTTTAAGAAAACTGAGAATATCTTTTGCTTTAAAGACAATGGTATCAATATGAAGAATTAAATTAAACTAAGGGTGTATAGTAACTCCCAAATCAACAAGGTTAAAAACGTGCTGTAGCAAATTGTATTTTATTACTCAAAGAGAGGGGAATCCAGATCTAGAAAATCACATTGTCTTCTTGAGATTTAATGGCAAATCAATTCTATCACACCAAGCAAACAAATTACAACATGTTTGCAACAGACACCTTTCATAAAGTGATGCAGTTACATGGTTTAAAACGCTTTACGTCGTAAAGTCAATTGTAGGGGAAGTACTCTTCTGTACGGACGAACTATGTATTACTTCATAAGAAAGACGTTTACGCCTAGGGGAGGGCTTGTAGGAGTCATTTAGACACTTAAAAGATTTGAACAATTGTTAGTAGTGCCTAAATTTTTTGGTGAGGGTTACAAGATCCCGATTGATTTCATTAAAGCCATTGCCCGTCTGCTTATAAACTTTCGTTACATTTTAATCGATTTACAATTTAATAGAATCTAAAATTCTACCTGTCAGTCCCGCATACATAAGATAGGCAAGCCATTAAAGTCCGCATGAGATACTCGTATAGCGATCTGACTCTCCTTTAATATTATAATTGGGGAAGTTACACAACATAAAAAAAAACAACAGCAAAAATTTTAAGAAGATTAAATAAAACAGTGCACTCCGGACTTCGATAGAATGCCTCTTGATGTCTCCTATTGAGCATCTACATAGTGAGGCGCGTATGCTCCCAGTTAAGGAGCATTATGATCTCCTCTCCAGCAAGTTCCTGCTGGAATGTTTTCGCAGAAATATAGGAGCTGGTTGCAAGAGTATAACAAAATGAAAAACAGATGACTCGGCACTGAAATAATAATGTTAAAACTAAACGTCAATACACAATTAAATCTAAGGAACCGGAGATCTGCAGTGAATAACTTGGCTTATGATTATACTCTCAAATTCATGAATCACACCCATTGTCCACTCAAACTTGTTTTCGCTAAAAAATATTATTTTCTTTCACTCGCATGGCTTGCTTGTGTAATATGGAGTGTGAAGATGTCTCACAATCCCGTATCGCTTTCATTTGGCTTGGCTTGGTTCTCTCTATACAATTGTTTGAGTTATTCGTTGCATACACAAATTTCGCGCCTATGTACTTCTTTTTTTGTGCGTGAAACATACCAGTGTGTACAGTGTCGAATAATAAATGGAGCATTGATACATTTATTTATATTTTTGAAGTTAAATCTTACGTAAGAGTAGATTTTATTTTTAATTATTTTTTTTACCGAATCGGCCTGAAGTGTGTTAATTTTTTTCGTTAATAATTCATTTAATTTTATACCATTGAACTGACGTGATTTGTACACACTTGCAACCAGTTGCTACAGAATATTATAGCTTTGTTCACCTAACGGTTATGAGTATTATCTAAAACTAGATATATGGTTGTAAAAAAATATAAGTGATCAGGGTGACGAGAAAAGTTGAAATCCGGTTGACTTTCTGTCTGCCCGTCCGTGCAAGCTATAACTTGAATAAAAATTAAGATATGTTGATGAAACTTGGTAATCAGGTTTCTTAGTACAAAAAAAGTTAAAGTTCTTAGATGGGCGTGATCGGACCACTGCCATGCCCCCAAATCGCCATTAACCGAAAACTTATAAAGTATATATCTATTAAGATATAAAACTCATATTTTACACAGGAGATCGCAGTTGGAAAGCGCACCTGTGAGAAAACAATTTTTAAAAAGTGGGCGTGACCCCGCCCTCTAATAAGTTTAATATCTCCTAAGCCTCTTAAGCTACTATAACCAAATTTGGCCAGGACAAATAGTACAAGAACTCCTACCTATAGTGTGGAAGTGGACGAAATCGGTTGAAAATCTCGTTCACTGCCAATATAACGGTACTGTTCAAAACTACTAAAAGCGTGATAAATTAATAACTTAATGCGTCAGAGACTTTGCCACTGGGATGGTATGAGAAGGCTTTATGGGTGCCGATGTGAAAATTGGACAATGGGCGTGGCACCGCCCACTTTTTGGTGAAATCCCATATCTCGGGATCTGACACATCGATTTAGACAAAATTTGGTACTTGGTATTTTTTTCATATTTTAATGTCACGTTGTGAAAATTAGCGAAATCGGACAATAATCACGCTTACTTCCCATATATCATAATTTTAAATCCATTTGATCGTTCAATTTGCAGTACTCAAATCAAGAAGCAATTAATATAACGGGATTAAACTTTGCACGAATAATGTACTTAGTGTATGCCACCTGTTCTAGCCCCTAGGTACCGAATATTTAGACCTCGGTACGTACAGTTGACTTTTGAGGTTGAGTCTAACCAATACTTCCCTTAGCTCCCATATACCTAATATAAAGATTTTCGAACTTCCGGGTGATTTTGTCTTTTTCGTCTTTCCACTCTTGAGAACGGATTCATCATGTGCATTCCACTAGAACAACTGTCGATTGGACTCCAGTGTGAAAGGATGGAGCCATGTTTCTATTATCACACACCGACGCAAAAATTCGGATTTATTACGATTAAAGAGCGCTCAAACACTTCAAAGAATCAGCAATTCGCTATTTTTGTTGGATTATGAACTTACTAGGCACTCACTTTGCACGTAGCTTAGGTGTCTTTAGGGCGTCATTGTTCTCGGTGCTTTTTTCGCTTCTTTCCAACTTAGCAAACCTGTTTTCCACGGGTGATTTCCCTGGTACAGAGCCTAAACTTAACAGTATTCCATATTTCGGTAGAGTTCTTTATTATTCGATCTTCGTCTCGTTTTTGTTTAAAAATATTAATTTGTTGACATTTTTAGGGGTTAGTTCTGTTCACATATCACATTTTAGCAACACTAAACATTTTCTCCGACTCTGTGAAATCAAAATTCATAATTCCATAACTCTAGACAATTTTTAAGACCCTATTGAAAATTCTAACAGGAACTCTTGTGTTTGTGTGACCGTTTATACAGTTTTCACGTATTCTTCTTCTTCTTTACTGGCGTAGACACCGCTTACGCGATTATAGCCGAGTCAACAACAGCGCGCCAGCGCCCCAGTCGTTTCTTCTCTTCGCTACGTGGCGCCAATTGGATATTCCAAGCCTTGGTCCTTCCAACGGAGTGGAGGTCTTCCTCTTCCTCTGCTTCCCGCGGCGGGTTCTGCGTCGAATACTTTCAGAGCTGGAGTGTTTTCATCCATCCGGACAACATGACCTAGCCAGCGTAGCCGCTGTCTTTTAATTCGCTGAACTATGTCAATGTCGTCGTATATCTCGTACAGCTCATCGTTCTATCGAATGCGATATTCGCCGTGGCCAACGCGCAAAGGACCATAAATCTTTCGCAGAGCTTTGCCTGAAACCTCGTTTGGTATCGAACGGCTCGGAGAGGTCCTTCCCGATCCTGACGGAGCTTTTCGTGTTGCTCAACATCCGCTTACACAGCCGTATTGGTTTTTCGGGTATAACAAATTCAGATATCGCGGCATAAAGGCAGCTCCTTTTCGTGCTGTCGAAAGCAGCTTTGAAATCGACGAATAGGTGGTGAGTGTCGATTCTCCTTTCACGGGTCTTTTCCAAGATTTGGCGCATGGTGAATATCTGGTCGGTTGTTGATTTACCAGGTCTGAAGCCACACAGATAAGGTCCAATCAGTTTGTTGACGGTGGGCTTTAATCTTTCACACAATACGCTCGGTAGAACCTTGTACGCGATGTTGAGGAGGCTTATCCCACGCACGGTAGTTGGCGCAGATTGTGGGGTCTCCTTTTTTATGGATTGGTCATAGCACACTTAAATTCCAATCGTTGGGCATGCTTTCATCCGACCATATTTTACAAAGAAGCTGATGCATGCTCCTTATCAGTTCTTCGCCGCCGTGTTTGAATAGCTCGGCCGGCAATCCATCGGCCCCTGCCGCTTTGTTGTTTTTCAGGCGGGCAATTGCTATTCGAACTTCTTCATGGTCGGGCAATGGAATGTCCGCTCCATCGTCACGTATTGGGCTTATGAATTACACGGTATGTATTTGTTTCCACGTTAATTACATTAATGTATGGGAATTTCCGTAGCTTTGACTTGCTCGGCTGTTATCCAAAATCGATTTCACATTTGGTATTACCTGACTATATCATATAACTTTATTAAGTGAACTGCAAAAAATTTTATGAAAATGAGTCAAGACATCAATCTATAAGTAAACTATATGTAGATAGTGAGACGGAAATAAAACTATTGTTTTGGAGCTTCCCGGGGAACGTTTAGAAAGGAGATTCACAATGGGCCTACTGAAGGCTTAGGTGTGTAGTCAGACAGCGCTTCTACCTACACACCTATCTTACAGTATTGAGTTCGGAATAAAAATTATATTTATTAGCATATCTGGCTGAAATCATTAATGTGGTTATGAATTTTGATACTGTATCACATTATATTAAACAATTCAGTCCTTCCCTTTTAATTTTGAGAACTATAAATGAGGGGGTTTCGCGACATATTTCACTTGGCTCCGAATATATCTTTAACAACACACAGCATTTTTAAGAACAGCATGTATTTTTGTCATTTCGAATTATGATGTTGTAATATTTATTGAGGTTTTTGTAGTCTGGTTTCGGAATTAAAATTTTCGGTAACCGCTGCTATAGAAATTCAACCTAAATTTTATTGATTTTTATGCGGTATAATTGAATAACTGGGAAACGAGATCTGTTAAATGGTATGTATGTTATATAATAGTCAAAAATCCGATATACGAATAACAAGATAAATACATATGTATCGTATGTGGTTGAATTTCGTCGTGTGGTGCTGCTCATGCAAATCGTTCAAATATAGTGCTTGGAAACGTTTTCGTGCCAAAACTGGTGGGCACGGTTATAATTTTTGATACTTGTACATTAGTACATAAATATTCACTTGTGAACAATAAATTAAATCGAAAGAATACAGGCACTAAATGTCAAGTGCAATTATAAGCAATAAAATTGCAATATGAGACTTTGCTCATAAAAATGGGAAAATCATTAGGAGGATCTAATTTCAGAGTTTTCCCATTTATGCAATGATATAACAACAAAACACGAACAAAAAATATTTGCAATGGCTGCAAAATGTCGAACCAAAACCCATGTTAATTTTCGTGACACGTAAAAAATAATTGCAACCCTGTGCCAGCTGCCATACTACACAATGACATATTTCGCTGTTAAATTGTTGAGGACGGTAAGTGTTGAATAATTTTTTGTAATTTCTGGTTAAATTATAAAGATTTAGTATAGTTTTTAATACAAATAAGGTGCGCTAAAAAGAAAGGGCAGCCAATTGAAAAGGGGAGGGGAGTGATAAGATAAGATAACTGTAAGATTTTCATCCAATTCATCCATAGTTTCCCAATAGCTATCGTCGTCTACAAAGTTTTAGAGCTTAAAACACTAAATGAACAATTACTATCCAGAAGTTGTGGTGTTAGAAGCGGCTTTTTCATCAAATTAATAATTTTTTTTTTGAATTATTCGTTAATGTGTTCTCTTTGTTTAGTTATCCATTTGCAATATTCATTATTACAGTCATTCACAATGAATTGACCTAATCAGGTGTTCATACATCACTAGATTCTTCTGAGAAAGATATAAATTACAGTGTATACAAAAATACACAGAAATCTTTTAATGATGCAAGTTAATACCACCAGTTCATATTACATGAACATATTGTATTTCTGTTATAAATATGTAACCCATATGGAACTTTCCTAATACTGTCCGCCTTAGGTGGTCCAAAAATGTAACCCATAGATTGTAAGATGAATCTTTCCACTTGTAACATATGTCCTACATATGTCCTATCTCAATTGGATTGTAGATATACTTCCTAGAATGTAAGATTAATATTTGTATCTAGGCTTAAGCAAAATATTGTATATAAGAAAATGTAATAAAGAAAACGAGGCAGTTGCCCGTAGTTGCCCAAAAACAAACGACATAATTAATTGGCGATCCTGCCAGGAGTTGCGTAAAACTCCTGTTGGACCAAAATGCAGTGATAAGATTAGGCGGTAACCGTTTAAGGAGACAAAAAATCCCCGTGTTACCGTTGAAAAATAAATCAAGTATCCTCTACTGAGGAGAAAAGAGAAAAACAAACCGAAATTGGCAAGTTCTGTGTATTGAACATGAACTGACTGTGGTAGAGCAGCAACTTTACTCATACGGATAAATTGATGTCTTCAAGGACGACAGCAAGAACTCCAGCAAAAGAATACAGCACCTCATAAACAACAACAAGCAACGCATTACAACAAAAAAAAAAAATTTAAAACAAAAAACTACAACAGTTTCACAAATAAAGTGATTTTAAAATCTGAATTGAAAAACCAAAAACTGAAAGTGAAAATTTTTGAAAATTTCAAACAAATAGAAGAAAGTGCGTGGATCTATAAACTATCCCCATAAAAACAAATAAATAAAAAATTTTCACCAAAAAACTTATTTCATTTAAACCTCGCACACGACCGCCAAAATTCGACTTAAAAAGCAACAGCAGCAGCAAAGGCAACAATAGCCGCAACAGTAGTAACAGCAGCAACAGCAGCAATAGCAACAGTAACAACAGCAGCAGTAGAAGCAGCAACATAAAATTAGTTGTAAGTAAGGCTTATATATATGTATTTATTAATTAAATTAAGTATAAAAATTGTTTATTGTGAGTATTAATTTGCTTCATGAAACTCACAAATACATATAGTATATAAAAAAAGGGCAAACCCGAAAAATAACGATTATAAAAAAGAGGCGATAGGAATAAAGAATTTTTAAGAGATCAAGATAATTTTATAATTTTTCAAAATGGCAGTGAATAATTTTACTGTAGACGATATAGCTAGATTAATAGCTACACAAACCGCAAACTTAAGAACTGAGATAGCTCAGTTGAGTAATAGAATTAAAATTCTAACAGATGCGTCACATGTAACTGAGTATGAAACTCAAAGAATTAACGATTCCATAACATGTGACGAAAATTTAGACATAATAAAGTCTTTGCCAGAATTTTCCGGTAAATCTTATGTCAGCTGGAGAGAAGCTGCAAAAAATTCGATGAGCCTATATATTGAAGGTAGTAGAAGGTATTTTGGAGCACTAACTATCCTCCGAAATAAGATTGTAGGTAATGCCAATGATATGTTAACTAATCATGGCACAGTTTTGAATTTAGAAGCAATATTTGCAAGATTAGATTTTGCTTACGCCGACAGACGACCAATTCACGTAATTGATCAAGAGATGAGCGTTATGAGACAAGGATCGACATCCTTAATTGATTATTATAATGAAGTCCATCAGAAATTGACATTACTAATAAATAAAACTATAATGACGCACGGCACCAATTCAGATATTACAAAACAATTAAATATCAAGAATCGAGAAACCGCGTTAAGAACTTTTATAACTGGTTTAAATTACCCTCTAAACCAAATATTATTTGCATTAACACCTACCGATTTGCCAAATGCTCTTGCTAAAGCACAAGAACTTCATTCAAATCAAATACGATCGCAATTTGCTTTGCAATTTACTAAAAACAATCATGAAATTGGTTCACGAAACAAGCCTCAAGCTAACCGAAGATATTCGAATTTTCAGAATATCTTAAGGTACCCCCAAATGAATAATAATTCATACCAAATGTATTCCAATCACCCAGAACCTATGAAAGTGGATCAATCAATCCAATTAATAAATAAACCCAGACATGTGCAAGGAAACCAACCACACGTGAGGAGTAACAGATATAATTGGCAGACAAATCATCAGCTAACAAATATACCAAAAAGGTCCATTGAAAGTGCACAAATAAGCACACAACCTCAACCAAAAATTCAACGAATTAATAATATTGGTGAGAACCATTTTTTAGGGTAAACTCCGATTTGCCGTATGTTATTAAAACCGATAAAAAAACTGGGCAAATCTTTTAATTGGAATTAATTTCCTAAATAAAATCGGAGCGACAATTGATATTCCGAATAGAAAATTGATTTATGGGAATAATAAAACAGAGAAAATAAATTTTCTCAATGATTTAATTATACTAAACCCCTTGGGACAAAAAAGTCTTTAGGCACCCGTCAATAATAATATTAGCAAAAATGATACTAAGGATAGAAAAATTAATGAAGCAAATGCTCACAACATTTTAAAAATAAATAATGTTGAAATTTCTAACGAAGTAGCTGATACGTATAACTATAATAATAATGAAAGGAAAGATATCAACATTCCATTGCTAAGAGAGGATGTTATTAAAATAATAAATAAAGCTCATCAAAACGTGAACATGGATTTACCTTTTAGAACAGATATTAAAGCAGAAATTAGAACTGAGGATGACAAACCTATATGGTCCAAACAATATCCTTATTCTATATCTGCAAATAATTTTGTTAATAAGGAAATCGAAAGTTTACTCGTAAAAGGGATTATACGACATAGCCCGTATAATTCTCCCGTTTTGGTCGTCCCGAAAAAAGGAATAAATGAAGATGGTAGTCCGAAATTAAGACTGGGCATCGACTTTAAAAAAATTAATGAAAAAACAATAACCGACAGGTACCCAATGCCTAATCCCGAGGTGATACTTTTTAATTTGGGAGAATCAAAATACTTTTCCACAATAGATTTAGAGTCTGGATTTCATCAGATATTGATGAAAGAAAACGATATAGAAAAAACAGCATTTTCTGTAAATAACGGAAAATATGAATACCTTAGAATGCCATTTGGACTTAAAAATACTCCAAGTATATTTCAGAGAGCAATGAATAATATTTTACATGAATTTATAGGAAAATTTTGTCACGTATATGCTGACGACATAATAGTATATTCAAAAACTCTAAAGGAACATATATCTCATTTGAAATATATAGTACAAACCCTCGAAGAAGCCCATATGAAAATATCTATAGAAAAATCTAGATTTATAGAAACCGAGGTGGAATTTTTAGGATACGTTGTATCCCATAAAGTTATAAAAACTGATCCCAAAAAAGTAGAGACAATAAAAAATTACCCATATCCCAAGACGTTACGACAACTTAGAGGTTTTTTAGGATTAACGGGATACTATAGAAAATTTATAGGAAATTATGCAACAATAGCTAAACCACTAACAAAACACTTAAAGGGAGAAAATGGTAAAATATCGCAGTATATGTCCAAAAAAACAATTATTAATCTTGACCAAGAAGGAATTGTTGCTTGTGAGACCTTAAAAAGAGCGTTACAAGAACAAGTTGAATTAGCTCAACCAAACTTTGAGAAAAAATTAATTTTAACTACTGACTCATCTAATTTTGCTGTAGGTGCAGTCTTATCCCAAGAAGGAAGACCAATAACATTTATTTCAAAGACATTAAACACTACCGAACAAAATTACACAACAAACGAAAAAGAATTATTCGCCAAAGTTTGGGCATTAAAGACATTACGCCATTATCTTTATGCAGTAAAAAATTTAGAAATTCATACGGATCATCAACCATTAGCATTTGCAATGTCCGAAAAAAATGTTAGAATGAAAAGATGGCGAGCTTTTATTGAGTAGTTTTCTCCAAAAATTATTTATAAACCGGGAACAATAAATATAGTTGCTGACGCATTATCAAGACAAGTATTAAATAATTTAACTAGTTCATGTGAGTCGAGTGACTCAAGTGATTCACTAATAGAAACCCAACATTCCGCAGAAAGTAGCAATGAGTACCAAATTCATGAAACAAAAAAACCTTTCAATCATTTTAAGCAACAGATAGTAATCGATAATGGAGCAAGAATTACTGTCTTAGAGACTATTTCTTCTTTCAATAATAAACGTTTTTTAATTGAATATGACAGACCAGAAAATATAATTGGTATTTTAAAAGAATATATGAATCCAAAAGTAGTTACAGGAATATTTTGCACACCTGAAGTGCTATATGCAATAAAAAACATTTTGAAGGAGACATTTCCCACGATAAAATTTCTATATACTAAACTATTCCCTAATGATATATGCAATAAAGAAGATCAAGGATCGATAATCGAGCAAACACATAATAGAGCACATAGAAATTATAGGTAAAATTTGGCACAAATTAGGCAGCAATATTATTGGCCTTACTGATAAAATAATTTAAACAGTACGCAAAAAATTGTAGCATATGTAATAGTAATAAATATGAAAGACATCCGAAACTAATTCCAATAGTTTGGAGTTTAACAACTCCATATAGATATTTTTTTCGCACAAAAGCTTAAATTTCTTACATGTATAGATTCATATTCCAAATTTCTAATCGTAAAATATATAGAAGACAAATCAAATTTAGAAGAAAAAGTTTTGGATCTGTTACAAACATTTCCAAATGTTAAAAGTATAGTTATTGATAATGAACCAGGCTTAAGTACGATACAGTTCAAGTCTTTAATGGAAAGGATTAATGTGCAAATTTATTATTGTACACCACGCCACAGTACAAGTAATGGCCAAATAGAAAGAGTTCATTCAACACTGATTGAAATCTCCAGATATTTAAAGCAAGAACACAGCTTAATTAGTAATTTTGAATCAATTATGAGAGCAGTTCAACAGTATAATAAAACAATTCATTCTGTAACAGGTAAACAACCTTGCAACATTTTATTTAATAAAGAGCCTCACGATAATATGAAAAATGTGTTGCAAAATGCTCAAGAGAAAATGCTAGAGCATCATAACAAGAAAAGGCTTCAGAAAAGTTATCAGAAAGGAGATATTGTTTATGAAAAAATTTATGGGGAAAGAAATAAATTGAACCCCAAGTACAAAAGACAAGTAGTATTAGAAGATTTAGGAAATACAATTAAAATACAAAACAGAAACAGAATAATACATAAAGATAATATTAAATCTTAAAATTCTTTAGGTTCACAATGTTATACATCATCATACTTTATACGGCAATGCCATTCATCACAGCTCAAATCGAAATCATAGATCTCAATCACGGGAATGGATATTCCCTTCTGAACCTAGAAAAAGTAAAGTTGGTTGAAAGATACGACAGAATTACATATCTTATTAATACAACAATGTACAAAGAAATAGTTGACAATTTAGAGGAAATGGCACTCAAAGAAAAAGAACCGAATCCGCTTGTAATGGCTAAAATTAAGCATATTAGAACTCAGATATATACACTCACCCCACATCATAGAATTGAGAAAAGGGGATTAGTTAATATTATAGGGACAGGTCTTAAATATATTTATGGCGTCATGGAGGACGAAGACCGTCAAGAAATAGAAGGCAAATTAGAAATAAATACAATCAGAAAAACATTAATGAAAAATTTAACTACCAAATTAAAGCTATTAGCGATAATACTAACAATCACTACAGGAAATTATTTCAGAATATAATCGCAGTTAGCTCAGAATTAAATAAAATAGCAAAGGAACGGTGGACAAACAAACTGTTGGGGAATTTAATGTATGTATATTGAGACTAATATCGTAAGAATAAAAAAGATCATAATGACGAGCCAAAATAACCTCTTAAGTAGAGATATTATTTCAGATGACGATAGTTTAAAATTGAATATAACTTTTGAAAAATTGGGTAAGATCAAAATTGTAATTGTCACTCAAAACGAAAATATTGTGATTTTAGTAAAGATTCCTAGTTTTACTAAAGAGACCTATCAATCAATATACATTCAACCTATACCGAATATAAATCAAGCAGAATTAAATATACAAGAAAAGGAAATTTTATGTCTAAATGATATTACATATAAAAAGACTTCCATTAAAAAAGAATTAGAAGAATACAAAGACGATTGCATCGAATATTTATTTAGGAGTCAAATTAAGATGAATTGTAAATATAAGTATAATAACCAATCAAAAGTAATAGAAATGGATACAAACCATATTTACGTAATCAATGCAAAAAATAAAAAATAAATATCATTTATCACAACTGTAATTCTAACAACTTTACTATTAACGGTAATTATTTAATACGATTTGAAAATTGTAATGTTCAAATTGATAACTTAGTCTATAGACATCGTAAGCCTCTCACAATGAAATTATTACCAAATCCAGTTAAGGTTATTAATATTACAATCACAAAGAATTTAAGTATGGAAGAAATACATTTTCAAAACATTAATAATATTCAGGAAATAACAGAACTCAGGTATGAAGCAAAAAAAAGTAAAATGATAAATTACAGTCTGATAACAATTGTCAGCCTTATAATAGTAATACTAATAATCTGTAAATACAAAAAGAATAAAAGCACACAGGTTAAAATTAACATTGAATAAATTCCAATGCAAGATCAAGCCCAACCTATAGATCAAATGATGGAAAGGATCAAGCACTATTCCTCTTTGAATCGGGACGCTTCAATTTAGAGGTGGGGGAGTTAATACCACCAGTTCATATTACATGAACATATTGTATTTCTGTTATAAATATGTAACCCATATGGTACTTTCCTAATACTGTCCGCCTTAGGTGGTCCAAAAATGTAACCCATAGATTGTAAGATGAATCTTTCCACTTGTAACATATGTCCTATCTCAAGTGGATTGTAGATATACTTCCTAGAATGTAAGATTAATATTTGTATCTAGGCTTAAGCAAAATATGGTATATAAGAAAATGTAATATAGAAAACGAGGCAGTTGCCCGTAGTTGTCCAAAAACAAACGACATAATTAATTTGCATATAGAATAGTAGACGAAATATGTACACTTAAAAACAACCCTATATTGAAGACAATATGTATCAAATATACAAAACATGCGTACAACAAATACTAATACAATTAAGCAATTCTAAAAGACCCATGCATTGGTATTTGAAATATGCGATAAAAATAGATTACATATTTACACGTATGTACTTGAACACACACGCATATACATACAAGGTGCATTCCTAAGTAAACAGGACTTTTTGAATCTAGCGCATCCTAGGGGCGCCATCTATGTATATGTCGACTGGTGCGTTAGAATCTGCTATCTTTATCGATTGTCCAGTGAGAACTTCATGACATTTCAGTGAAGTTATTGCGTTTTAAGTGTCAGTGTGTTTGTGTTATCGGTCCGATGAGCTGCAAACAAAGAACCAATATTAAATTTAGTTTTAAAATTAGTAAAACTTTTACCGAAACGTTTCAATTGATGAAACAAGTTTATGGGGATGATTGCCTATCCCGTAGCAGACTGCACGAGTGGTTTCAACTGTTCGTTGAAAGTTGAAGTTCATGGAAATGGAATTTAACATCTCCAAAATCTCGATTTATCGCATTTTGACCGTCCATTTGGGCTTACGAAAGATGTGTGCACAGTTTGTTCCGCACAAATTGACTGACGACCAAATATTGCTCTCATTGATCGACGATTTTGACCGATTATTTGACCAAAAACACATTTTAATCATTCTCCTATTCACCTGATATGTCAACGGGCGACTTCTTCCTTTTCAGAAAAATAAATTTGCCCATGAAAGGAAAGCGTTATGCAGACATAGACATGCCAACATGCTTTTGGACCGTGCAAAAAGCTTTATTGAAGCAGAAGGAGACTGTTTTGAATAAAAGAAACTGATTTTGCCGAAAAACCCATTTGCTTTGTTTTTTTTTTTAAGTCCTGTTTACTTTGGAATCCACCTTGTATATACGAAGTTAAGAAATTAGATTTATAAAATATATATTAGGAGGTATTAGGAGTACACAGCTGCTGGCGTGTGATGCTGCTGTATGCTTGATATCATTGGCCTTAACAACCGCTAGCTCTGCTTTTTCCAGAATGGATAAGGCAGCGAAGCAAATGGGTCTGGTGGTGAACGAGAGCAGGACGAAATATCACCTGCCATCAAACAAACAGTCGTCGCACTCGAAGTCGTAGATAATTTCGTCTATCTTGGAACCAGCATCAACACGAACAACAATGTTAGCCTCGCAAACCAACGTAGAATATCTTTTGCCAACAGATGCTACTTCGGAGTAAGAGCTGTGAAAGTATTCGACGCAGTACCCGCCGGGGAAAGCAGAGGAAGAGGAAGACCTCCACTCCTTTGGAAAGATCATTTTGAGAAGAACCTGACTTCACTTGGAATCTCCAATTAGTGCCACCTTGCAAAAAGAAGAAATGACTGGCGCGCTGTTGTTAATACGGCTTTAACCGCGTAAGCGGTGTCTTCGCCAATAAAGAAGAAAAAGATATGGGGGCTAAGAGAAGTATTGGTCGGATTTAACGCATTTTTGACATACAGACATACCATTATAAGCGAAGGATTTTACCTTAATTTCACTTATATGCATATATCATTTCAGTTATATACATATATTAAAAACAAATCCTTCGATCAGGCCCGAGTTTATCTACTTATAAAACTAATTTTTTTTTGTCCGATTGATTTTAGATGAATCTCTAAGGATTTACAGTTGTCACCGCAAGTATCTTTTTTTGGAACTGGGTCAACACATACAACTATAACTTTGTGGCTTTAAGTCAACACATTCTAACTACAAACGGCGATGGCGTGGAGGCCAATGATATCAATATCATCGACATAGCAGCAGGCAGCTGTATACTCTTATAAAATATTGTACCTGCTCGATTAAGTTCTGAAGCTCGAATTATTTTCTCCAACAGCAGATAGAAGAAGTCGCACGATAGGGAGTCGCCTTGTCTGAAACTTCGTTTGGTATCAAACGGCTCGATCCTGACGAAGCTTTTGGTGTTGCTCAACGTCAGTTTACACAGCCGTATTAGTTTTGCGGTGATACCAAATTCAGACATCGCGGCATAAAAGCACCTTCTCTTCGTGCTGTCGAAAGCATCTTTGAAATCGACGAAGAGGTGGTGAATGTGGATTCTCTTTTCATGGGTCTTTTCCAAGATTTGGCGCATGGTGAATATCTGGTCAGTTGTTGATTTACCAGGTCTGAAGCCACACAGATAAGGTCCAATCAGTTTGTTGACGGTGGGCTTTAATCTTTCACACAATACTCTCGATAGAACCTCATACGCGATGCATAGGAGACTTATCCTGCGATAGTTGGCGCAGATTGTTGGGTATCCCTTTTTATGGATTGGGCAGAGCACATTTAAATTCCAATAGTTGGGCATGCTTTCGTCCGACCAAATTTTACAAAGAATATTTGAATAGCTCGGCCGGCAATTCATCAGCCCCCGCCGCTTTGTTGTTCTTCAGGTGGGTAACTGCTATTCGAACTTCTTCATGGTGGGGCAATGGAACGTCTGCTCCATCGTCATCGACTTGAGAATCGGGTTCGCTTTCTACTGACGTTATACTTTCACAGCCATTTAGCAAGGTGGAGAAGTGTTCCCTCCATAATTTTAGTATGCTTTGGGCATCCGTCAGTAGATCACCTCTGGGGGTTCTACAAGAGTATGCTCCGATCTTGAAATGGAAATGAGCTAGAGTGTTTTACTCACAACATTGAATCTTTGTGCCTATAATATCTTGTAAATTACATAAATTACAGTGAAAACTTGAATTACTAATATCAGAATTTTCGCACATCCGGCTGACTTTATACTATACTATATACATACAATGATTTTTGTTTTTCTAACAAACCTTATACCGAATATGTCGGTCAGTGTATGAGTTATATATAGTATATTTATACTTATATAAAATTACATGGATTTCGGTCGTCAGGATGACGTTTCACACCATAAAGTATTTTCGTGGCTTTGATTCTTGTAAGTTTCAAGAGTATTAAATGTTTGGCTGCACCCGAACTTAGCCCTTCCTTCTTTTTACTATGCAACGTTGTAACGTTTTTTTAATTAACGGCCTGTTCACAGTTATTATTTGTTAATAGATGTTTCAGTTGTTTGCTTTTTAAACCAGTTTGAATTGAAATGAAAGTGGCGTGATAAAATGGAAATTTTGTTAACCCTACGAAAAAAAGTTGATGTTGAGATAATGGGACGAGTTTTAATTATATATTAATATAGTCCTTCCTTTCTACTCAACAAATCTGAAAGAAATATTTGCGACTGATGTTTAGAAATTTGTGGAGTATTTGAGGTGTCTAGATTACGAATTTGAGATCAAAAATTATCTATTACGTACAGCGTTTTAGTAAATGGTGGTGGGTTGACCCCTACACCCCTTAACTACAACACAAAAAAATTTAAGTGTTAGGAAATCTTAAGATTTTTATACTCTCGCAACAAAGTTGCTAAAGAGAGTATTATAGTTTTGTTCACATAACGGTTGTTTGTAAGTCCTAAAACTAAAAGAGTCAGATATAGGGTTATATATACCAAAGTGATCAGGGCGACGAGTAGAGTTGAAATCCGGATGTCTGTCTGTCCGTCCGTCTGTCCGTCCGTCCGTCCGTGCAAGCTGTAACTTGAGTAAAAATTGAGATATCATGATGAAACTTGGTACACGTATTTCTTGGCTCCATAAGAAGGTTAAGTTCGAAGATGGGCAAAATCGGCCCACTGCCACGCCCACAAAATGGCGGAAACCGAAAACCTATAAAGTGTCATAACTAAGCCATAAATAAAGATATTAAAATGAAATTTGGCACAAAGGATCACATTAGAGAGGGGCATATTTGGACGTAATTTTTTTGGAAAAGCGGGCGTGGCCCCCCCCCCTAAAAAGTTTTTTGTACATATCTCGGAAACTACTATAGCTATGTCAACCAAACTCTATAGAGCCGTTTCCTTCAGGCATTTCCATATACAGTTCAAAAATGGAAGAAATCGGATAATAACCACGCCCACCTCCCATACAAAGGTTATGTTGAAAATCACTAAAAGTGCCTTAACCGACTAACAAAAAACGTCAGAAACACAAAATTTTACGGAAGAAATGGCAGAAGGAAGCTGCACCCAGACTTTTTTTAAAATTGAAAATGGGCGTGGCGTCGCCCACTTATGGACCAAAAACCATATCTCAGGAACTACTCGACCGATTTTAATGAAATTCGGTATATAATATTTCCTTAACACTTTGATGACATGTACGAAATATGGGTGAAATCGGTTCACAACCACGCCTTCTTCCAATATAACGCTATTTTGAATTCCATCTGATGCCTTCTCTTTATAATATACACATTAGGAACAAATGATGATAGCGGAATAAAACTTTACACAAATACGGTATTTGAGCTGAGGTATCCCTTGTGGAAAAATTGTCGTGATCGGACTATAACTTTTCAAGGTCCCTTATATCGAACACGAAGAACTCAGTGCCTAACCTAACCTAACCTAATTTTTCACCGAAAATATCGGTAAATCTCTCAGAATTTAATTCTAATTAATTTTACAGCAAAATAAAAAAATATGTAAATGACGGATAATGAAATCTCGATTATCACTTTATCATGCGAGAGTATAAAATGTTCGGTGACTTAGCCCTTCGGAGACCCTTTAAAGTATATACAGGTATCCCTCGAATAGCACGGTACTTGAGTTGCACGAAATCTCGAATAGCACGGTTAAAAATTGCGACAACCCTCGAATAACACGGGGTTCGAATTACACGAAGCCGCGAAAATTCCTTTTAAAAATTAAAATTTAAGGATCCTCTACCTCTTCATGGAAAAACAAATCAATCTTTGGAGAGTGACAGTGGTTGAACATATGTAATTTAAAAATTATTGCGTTTATAAAGTTTTACCTTTTAAATTTCAAATAACACGATTTCGAATAACACGGAACCAATTAACCGTGCTATTCGAGGGATACCTGTACATATATAAATGATCAGTATGTTGAGCTGAGTCGATTTAGCCATGTCCGTCTGTCTGAATATATACGAACTAGTCCCTCAGTTTTTAAGATATCGTTTTGAAATTTTGCAAACGTAATTTTCTCTTCAAGAAGCTGCTCATTTGTTGGAACTGTCGATATCGGACCATTATACCATATAGCTGCCATACAAACTGAACGATCGGAATCAAGTTTTTCTATGGAAAACTTTTGCATTTGACAATGTATCTTCACAAAAGTTGGCACCGGTCATTTTCTAGGGCAACAACGTGATCTCCGAAAAAATTGTTCAGATCGGCTTACTATAGCATATAGCTGTCATACAAACTGAACGATCGGAAAAAAGTTCTTGTATGGAAAACTTTTGCATTTCACAAGATATATTCACGAAATTTGGTATAGATTATTTTCTGTGGCAAAAATTTAATCTCCAAAGAAATTGTTCAGATCGGCTTACTATAGCATATAGCTGCCATACAAACTGAACGATCGGAAAAAAGTTCTTGTATGGAAAACTTTTGCATTTGACAAGATATATTCACGAAATTTGGTATAGATTATTTTCTGTGGCAAAAATGTAATCTCCAAAGAAATTGTTCAGATCGGCTTACTATAGCATATAGCTGCCATACAAACCTAACGATCGGAATCAAGAGCGTGTATGGAAAACTTTTACATTTGACGTGGTATCTTCACGAAATTTGAAATGGATTACTTCGAAAAAATTGTTCAGATCGGATTACTATATCATATTGCTTCCATATTAACTGAACACATAGTTACTAAAAGAAATGCATCTGTGAAGGGTATATTAGCTTCGGTGCAGCCGAAGTTAACGTTTTTTCTTGTTTCAACTTGCATTGTGTGTAAGTATTACTGTTCCAGATGTGTTATAAATTGAATCCAAGTGCTATTTAAACACTCTAGCAAAATTGTTTGTTATTTGCGTGTTTTATTAACCTGTTGATATTCATGTTGTTTATTGGCTTTACCTTTAGTATTTGAAATAAATTAAAAACCTCACCTTGCGGTCATTCGAATATTAGATGTAAGAGTAAGATAATTGATTATTATCAAAATAAGATGAAGAGAAGTTCGAACGGAGTTGATAATTAGATATAGAAACCTAAACTATTAATTTTTATTGTAAATTAAATTTTTAATGATAATAAAACGTACTACATATATAAAAAGATTCTGGGCCAAGCCGTTTGATAATATGTAATTATATCTGCATTTTCTTGCTTTTGATAACTAAAAAATTTACTAAACTATAAAATTATTGACCCAGTTTTAATTATAGCCTATATTTTTTTAAGATGTGATTAGCATATTTCCTCGATTTATTTGTAGGTTACTTGTCAGATAATGATAGATACCTATGTATGTAGATACTTTCAAAGTAGAACAAGCCATTGTGTCAGTTTACTACCAAGGTAATACAAGATTTCCGGAGCAATATATTAGTGGTACGAATAAATTCTAGTCATTTACAGTCGTTGCATGTTTTACAGCTAAGGTACTGCCTTGAAATTATCCGAGAAAAGTGAAAGCACGATTGGTTCCAAAATCAATAATTTTTTTCGAAAAACAGCGTCTCATTAACGTCTGTGAAACAATGTTTTCCGGCTACCAGAATGACATGTACATTATTAGTGGCGATGAGTCTTGGATCATTGAAAACAGACGAATATAGTGGCAAAAGTGAACCGAAGCCGAAAGCGGAGTTATTCTCAGATTTCACCAATTTTCACAAAGGAGATGCCGAATAGGATGGACAGACGAACGCACATATAGTCAACCGGAATTGAACTCGTATCGTCATCCAGATAATTGATATGAATATCTATCTCGATTTGTTTAAGACGTTACAAACAACCGTTAGATGAATAAATACATTATATTCTCAGGCAACATGCTTCGAGAATATTTGTATGTAAATATTCTAATTTTGGCCCAAATTGCAAGCATGTACATACGTATTTTGCATCAAATTTATTTTCATGATTCACAAATTTTTTCTTACTAATTTATTGCAGTGCGACATTTCTCCAATTTATTTATAAAATTATCTTATGGTGTGCCGTGCAATATTCCTTATGTACAATAGGGTGTACGTTATTTTTCAAATTTATTTAATTTTTTTTTTTGGCAAACGCTTGCAGTTTCAGTTTTTGCTCTAAAAAAGGCATCCGACGTAAAAAAACTTTTTGTTTTAAATTTAAACCGAGCCTTAACCATTTTTTTTTTCATATTCTTATTTTACATGGGATTTTTTATCCTTGGGATAAGGATGTTGTGGAATCCATTACGAATCTTCTTAGTTTTCTGAATTGCAAACCAGTTCTGATTTTTAGTGGTGTTACAGATGTAATGTATGAATGAACATACATGCTATTAGATATGCGGTGAAATCAAAAATCAAATACGTTAAAACTGTTTTACAACTGTTAAGGACCGTTCGCACTACCAGTGAGTGAGTGTGGTTGTTTTTATACTCTTGCAACCAGTTGCCACAGAGTTGTATAGTTTTGTTCACCTAACGGTTGTACGTATCACCTAAAACTAATCGAGATAGATATAGGGTTATATGTACATATACAAACGTATATATGGATACATATAAATGATCAGTATGCCGAGAAAAGTTGAAATCCGGTAGATTGCTTGTATGTAGGTTCCTTAGTTATTACAAGTTCGCCATTAGCCGCAAATATATAAAATGCCATAACTAAGCACTAAATAAGGATATAAAGCCGTAATTTGGTACAGAGGATCAAAATAGCAAAGGGCAAATTTTTTTGAAAAAGTGGACGTGGAAGAAGTGGACCTTTTAATAAGTACTTCATGTTGAGTGAAAAATTCATATGAATACCTCTTATATGCTCCGCTTAAGAAGAGGTGTAAGGTTGGAGTCACTGTGTAAGGTTGTAGTCAGTTAAAAACTTTAAACGCGTTTTCTGGGGAATCGATTTTTTTGACTTATGCCGGTCTTGCAGCAAATGAGCGATATATCCTAACCCACTTAAGCTACAACAACCAAATTTACAAATCTTATAAGAACTTCTAACCCTAGTGTGGAAATTGATAAAATCGGAGGATAACTCCGTCCACTCCCCATATAACGATACAGCTAAAAACTACAAAAAGCGTGATAAATCAATAACTAAACACGCCAGAGACATTAAAATTTATCACTATGATGCTATGAGGGAGGTTTGGTTTATGGGAACCGCTGTGAAAATCGAACGATGGGCGTGGTACCACCCAATTATAGGTGAAATCCCATATCTCGGGACTCGACCGACCGATTTCCACAAAATTTCGTAAGTGCTATTCTTTTTACATTCTTATGTCACATTGTGAAAATAGACGGAATCGGACAACAATCACGCTTACTTCCTATATAGCACATTTAAATCCGACTTAATTCGTTCAGTTTCCAGTACAAAAATTAAGAAGCAATGATTATAACGCCATAAGACTTAGCATGAATAATATTTTAAGTGTGTGCCACATTAGAACCAAAAATTTTTTAAATTTAATAAAAACCGTCCAATCCTTCTTCTTCTTTACTGGCGTAGACACCGCTTACGCTATTATAGCCGAGTTAACAACAGCGCGCCAGTCGTTTCTTCTTTTCGCTACCTGTCGCCAATTGGATATTCCAAGCGAAGCCACGCCCTTCTCCACTTGGTCCTATACAACGGAGTGGAGGTCTTCTTACCCCGGTGGGTACTGCGTCGAATACTTTCCGAGCTGGAGTGTTTTCGTCCATTGGAACAACATGACCTAGCCAGCGTAGCCGCTGTCTTTAAATTCGCTGAACGATGTCAATATCGTCGTATATCTCGTACAGCTCATCGTTCCATCGAATGCGATATTTGCCGTGGCCAATGTGCAAAGGACCATAAATCTTTCGCAGAACCTTTCTCTCGAAAACTCGCAACGTCGACTTACCAGCCTCTGCACAATATAGTAGACCGGAATAATGAGTGACTTATAGAGTTTGGTTTTTGTTCGTCGAGAGAGGACTTTACTTCTCAATTACCTACTTAGCCCGAAGTATCATCTGATGGCAAAAGATATTCTGCGTTGGATTTCAAGGCTGACATTGCGGTTGGCGTTGATGCTAGTTCCAAAATAGGCGAAAATATCTACGACTTCGAAGTTATGACTGTTAACAGTGATGTGGTTGCCTAGTCGCGAGTGCGACGACTGTTTGTTTGATGACAGGATATATTTCGTCTTGCCCTCGCTCACTACCTGACCCATTTGCTTCGCTGCCTTATCTATTCTGGAGAAAGCAGAACTAACGTCGCGGTTGTTAAAGCCAATGATATGAATATCATCGGTGTACGCCAGCAGCTTACTTATACTCTTATAAAAGATGGTACCTTCTCTGCTAAGTTCTGCAGCTCGAATTTTTTTCTCCAAAAGTAGGTTGAAGAAGTCACACGAAGGGAGTCGCTTTGTCTGAAACACTGATAAGGTCCAATCAGTTTGTTGACGGCGGGCTTAAATATTTCGCACAATACGCTCGATAGAACCTTATATGCGATGTTGAAGAAGCTTATCTCACGGCAGTTCGCATAGATTTTGAATGCTCCATTTTGTGGATTGGGCAGAGCATACTTAAATTCCAATCGTCGGGCATGCTTTCGTCCGACCATATTCTACAAAGAAGCTGATGCATGGTCGTTGGCAGTTTGAATAGCTCGGCCGGCAAACCATCGGCCCCCGCTGCTTTGTTGTTCCTCAGACGGGTAATTGCTATTCGAACGTCTTTATGGTCGGACAATCGAAGGTCGGCCCCATCGTCATCGCCATAGATTTGCATTTTCTGAAAAGCAATGGTTTCGGTTCCAGGTGTACGTAAGGAGCTTGAAATGCCGAGTTGTTGACGAGTTCTCTCAGAGTGCAGGAGTGCCAGTCAAGTAGAAAATCGTTCTGCTATCTGTTGTGATTGCAGCTTCTCGACTTGTTTGTGTTTGTTAACGCGTATTACGTCTATCACAACATGATCTATCTGGTTAGAGTCTTTTCGATCCGGGGACAGCCAGGTAGCTTGGTAAAATTTTCTATGCTGAAATCTAGTATCACAGATAACCATATTTCAAGCCCCCACGAAGAACTTCGCTTTGATGTGGAATGTGGCTAGACGTTCATTGACGGAGTCTCTCTCCCGCCACGAATCCAACACCGAATTTGCGCTCTTTTATATGACCACTGTAGTATATGCAACAAGAACCTACGCACCTCAGCCTTTGTGCCGTTCATAGCATTTCTTGGACGGCAGTGAAGTCAGCATTCACTCTGACAGGGACAACCAACTGAGCAGCGGCAACTTCCCAATTAAGGGACCGGATATTCCAGATCCATGCCCTCAAATCGTTATTCTTATTTCGTTTGCAATGGTCGTCATCAAAAGGGGGTCCCTCATCTGAGTCTGTTGAAAATTTTTCATTGGGTCCAAAACCCAGCGCACAACCCTGTAGAGGAGATGTTTCGCATTCTCACTTTAGCTCGCGTTCAAACGGATGTTCTTTGACTACCCGCACTTGCGCGAAGGTCTACACATGACTCCGTCCTCCTTAGGTACCGAATATTTAGACCCCGGTACTTATAGTTAACTTTTAATCGAAAATATGGGAGAATGTGTGATATATACATATAACTCAAATTAAGGATAATCCTTCTCTTATAATGGTATGTCCAGCATTTGAAAAACTACGCTACTCCCGTAGCATTTCATTTTACTCTTGCTACCGCTCTCACTTTGTCGGGAGCCACAGCATAGCCTTAGCATAACAATGTAAAAGAATTGCTTTACTCTGCTCCGAGTTTTGTTAGGTAAAAAACTATAGTTGGACCGGGAGCAAAAAATTAAATTCTGCGCTATGCTCTGGCGTAGCGGTAGCAAAAAATTGGGAGCGGTAGCACAGCAGAACTAATGAAAAATTTCATGTGCTACAACTCCCGCATGTGTTTGTTGTTTTTTTTCTTTTTTTTTTGCTATTTTCTGTCATAATATTTGAATTAATTGAATAATTCAAACAAAAAAATGTTATGCACAACATTTTGGCACTTGTTGCGTCAAGTGACTTTATAAATCTAAAATCAAATATTTTAAGAAATATATTAATAAAGTCAATTAGATAATAATTGAATAAATTATATATATTTTTTTTTATGTAAAATATTTACCATTTTTATATTACCAAAAACATCATCTATTCCAAATGTAATACAATACTCAATTACTATGAATTTTCGAAATTAATTTTAACTACATACATTACTTTCCCCTTTTTTATATACATTAGGGTGTTTTTTTTTGAACTATTATTTTTTTTAGTCCCGTCACGAAATTTTCTTGGAAATACCATACAAAAACTTCCTTGAAATGTTTAGCCCTAAATATTAACATTAAAAACTGGACCAAGGCAAGTAAAAATTTTCCATAGAAAATACACGACAATCCTGATTTTTTATCTTTAAATTCCTACAGATCAGAGGTATTTTAATTCATCGCTTGACTTTAGACGCATGTTTTTCAGGATTGTTCACTCTTCTTCTTCACATTTCGTGCGAATGCGAATTTCTTGGAAAAATCAAGTTTAGATCCCCGTAATACCTCGCCGGTGTGAGTTTCCACTTTGTTGCTCTGGGCACTTTTGTAGAGTGTCTTAAAATACCTCTGATCTGTAGGAATTTAAAGATAAAAAATCAGGATTATCGTGTATTTTCTATGGACAATTTTTACATGCCTTGGCCCAATTTTTTGCTACGCCAAAGCATAGCGCAGAATTTAATTTGTTGCTCCCGCTCCAGCTATAGTTTTTTACCTAACAAAACTCGGAGCAGAGTAGAGCACTTCTTTTACATTGTTATGCTAAGACTATGATGCTGTGGCTCCCAGAAAAGTGAGAGCGGCAGCGATAGCATAGCAATCATTCTAGAAATTTTGCTGCTACGGAGTAGTAAATGAGAACCCTGGGTCTGTCTGTATGTCAAAAATAGGTTGAATCTGATCAATTCTTCCCTTAGCCCACGAATACTTAATATAAAGATTTTCCGGATGATTTTTACCGTATATATCGCCCAATATGTGAGTTGTCCCAATGAAAGTAAGATAGCGTATTTAATTCATAACAGTGTATCTTTGTCTTTAAAATATATGTACTTATATATTAGGTTGCCAAAAAAGTCTTGCGGTATTTTTATTGAATCAATTCGTGTGGCACCCATACATCGAGCTTCTTAGTGACTCCAAGCTTCTTCAAATGGTTTATAACGGTTTGATGACTACTATGCCGGTCTCTTTCGACCAATTCAGCGATTTTATCGCAATTTTCGACGACAGGCCTTCCGGAACGTGGCGCATCTTCGACCACCTCTACACCAGAACGAAAACGTTGAAACCATCGTTGTGCAGTGGAAATGGAAACTGTATCGGGTCTATAAACCGCACAAATTTTATTGGCGGCTTGAGATGAATTTTTGCCTTTATCGTAGTAGTACTGTAAAATATGCCGTATTTTCTCTTTATTTTGCTCCATGTTTGCGGCGCTATAACTCACGAACTACTTAAAAGAAACGACAATCAATCAACCACGTGTTAGCGCCTGAAATGAGCTTTCCAAAAAGGTATAGCATGACCCGATGCGACGAATAAAACTAGAACTACGCGCTTTCAGCGCCAACTAGCGAAAATACCGCAAGACTTTTTTGACAAGCAATATATTGTCAAATGCAAAAGTTTTCCATACCAGCACTTGTTTCCGACCGTTCAGTTTGTATGGCAGCTATATGTTACAGTGGTCCGATATCGGCAGTTCCGACAAATGAGCAGCTTCTTGAAGAGAAAATGACGTTTGCAACATTTCAAAACGACATCTTAAAAACTGAAGGACTAGTACGTACACATATATACAGACAGACGGACATGGCAAAATTGACTCAGCTCAACATACTAATCATTTATACATATATATAATTTATAGGAACTCCGACGCTTCCTTCTGGGTGTTACAAACTTCGTGACAGACTTAATATACCCGGTTCAGGGTATAAAAACTAAAAATTCCTGCATTACTGTGAAAATAGGCTGGAATTCTCGATATATGAAAAATATATCACAAAGCACCCCACACTTTTCTCACAATATTGTGGGAATTTTTCCTTCATTATTATTGTTAGTTTATACAAAGAATTATTTTTCACTTTTTAGTTTGATGTGCCGTATTTTCTCTTTATTTTGCTCCATGTTTGCAACGCTATAACTCACGAACGACTTAAAAGAAACGACAATCAATCAAACACGTGTTAGCGCGTGAAATGAGCTTTCCAAAAAGGTATGGCATGACCCGATGCGACGAATAAAACTAGAACTACGCGCTTTCAGCGCCAACTAGCGAAAATACCGCAAGACTTTTTTGACAACCTAATATTTGAGTGAAATGTTGGTCTAGCCCCTATATAACTAATATCAGGATTTTCGAACATCCACCTGACTTTACTCTATGGGTCAAGCCACGTCAAGTGGTTCATGAAAATTTCGCAAGATCACCGATTTTGAAAATTAGCAGTTCATTAGGAAGCGGACCAGACGCAAAGGTATTGAATTTTTTGTCTTCCTACCGCCAAAAAGTCGTTTCTTCTTTTTGCAACGTTGCGCCAATTGGAGATTCCAAGCGAAGTCAGGTTCTTCTCCTCCTGGTCTTTCCAAAGGAGTGGAGGTCTCCCTCTTCCTCTGTTTCCCCCGGCGGGTACTGCGTCGAGTACTTTCAGAGCTGGTGTGTTTTCGTCTATTCGGACGATATGACCTAGCCAATGTAGACGCGGTCTTTTAATTCGCTTAACTATGTCAATGTCATCGTATACATAGGACCATAAATTTTCCGCAGAACCTTTCTCTCTAAAACTCGTAACGTCGACTCATCTGATGTCGTCATCGTCCATTCCTCTGCAACAGCAGGATGGGAATAATGAGTTTTTCTTCGTCGAGAGAGGACTTTACTTCTCTATTGCCTGCTCAGTCCATAGTAGCACCTGTTGGTAAAAGTTTTTCAGCGTTTAATTTCGAGGCTGAGATTGTTGTTGCTGTTAATACTGGTTCCAAGATAAACGAAATTGTTGTTTGATCATAGGAGATATTCCTCTCGCCCTCGTTCAATAATATCAATATCACCAGCGCTAGCAACTGTACACTCTTGTAGAAGATTGTACCTGCTTTTAAGTTCTACAACCCGAATTATTTTTTTTAGCAATAGATTGAAGAAGTCGCACGGTAGGAAGTCGCCATGTCCCAAACCTCGTTTGGTATCGAACGGCTCGGAGAGGTCCTTCCCGATCCTGACGGAGCTTTTGTTGTTGCTCAATGTCAGTTTACACAGCCGTATTACTTTTGCGGGGTTACCAAATTCAGACATCACCAAATTCTTGGCTTGGCGAATGGAATATATTTGGTCAGTTGTTGATTTGCCAGGTCGAAAGCCACACTGCTAAGGTCAGTTTGTTGACGGTGACCTTTAATCTTTCACACAATATGCTCGATAAAGCCTTATATGCGATGTTGAGGAGACTTATCCCACGGTAGCTCGCGCATATTATGGGGCTTTCATAATCAGTTGTGGATTGGGCAGAGCATACCTAAATCCAACCATATCCAACAAAGAAGCTGATGTATGCTCCTTATTTCAAACGGATGCTCGTTGGCTACCCATAGAATATTTAGTCTAAGACCGGAAGTATTGAGCTGCTTGGGACATATGTAAAGTGAATGCCAATCTGAAAACTTTCCTTACTAATAGTGCCTTTAAGTTATACCATTTAAGCCTTTATGTTATAGCATTTAAGTCAAAAATGGAACATAAAATTGCATGCCTTCACATACCGAATACATATGTATGTACATATGTACGAGTAAGTGATCATCAGTGGCTACAGATGCATTTTTACCCAAAAATCGGTAATAGCCTAATATATCAATATCGACTTGCAATGAATCACTACATATTATAAAACAAAGTCACTTTTTCTGTCCTTTTGTCCCCTTAAATGTTTAAATCTTGAAAACTAAGCAACTGATTTTGATGCGGTTTTTTTTAATAGATAGATTGCTTGAAGAGGAAGGTTTATGTCATTATAATTTGAAGAAATATATAAAGGGGGCGTGGCACTCGGACAAAATGTGGTAAAAAAACATATATTTTTTGTTTACACAGCCATACATCATAAAAGAATCCACCGATTAAAATGAAACTTACTTGAAGTTAAACTTTCAAATATTTACTTTCGTTCTGCATCAAAAAAATAGTTGATTCATTTCTTATTTAACCAAAATTGTTTAAACAAGAGCAGCACTTTTTCCAAAAAAAATTGTTTGTGTGTTTGTTCGCTGTCAACCGAATGAAACTTTAGAAGTTATGTGGGAATCTCACCCCACCTCATTCGTGTTGAATTAGATCGTGTGGTGAAAGAACTCGGTACGTACACATGTATGTAAGTACATACATATGTACGAATCTCTCGCATCATTAAATTTCGGGCGTAAATATGTATGTATGTATTTTCAATTCATGTCGTTATTACCGTACTGAATTCCATGTAATTCGGGGGTGTTGTGGAATCTGATAGTTGTCGGAATCCGAATTGAAACCGATCAAAAAAAACAGTAGGTGCCATGAATTCAGATATTATTGGTTTGATGTTCGAAACAGAATTTGTATCGGTTTTGGGTGTCATCGAAACCAATTTTATCGGTTTTGCTATCAGAAATAAAACAAGAAGATAATCGCCAACAGATTTGAATATTCAGTTTATATTTCTGTGTGTTGTTAGACGGTTGAGAAAATGTAAGTTCAGGAATTTATTTATTATGTTCTTACAAAGTAATTAACTTTATTTTTGTAGGGGAAAACATAAGAATAGAACGCAAAATACGATCATAATTGAATTTATGGAAAAAAATCCAGATATCTTAAGAGGGTTTACGAAACGCAATAAGCCGACAATAGAATCGTTATGGCAGGAATTAACTGAATCGCTTAATGCTGCAGGTCCTCCACACAAAGATGTAAACGGGTGGAAAAAGGTAAGTAAATTTCAGTCAAAATTAAACTGCAATTAAAACAAACTTATTTCTATAGGTTATAACTGAGTGGAAGAGCGAAATCAAAAGAAAATTAGCTCACAACAAAATTGAGAGTCGAGCAACAGGAGGTGGCCCATTTTCTAAATATCAGCTCACTCCAAACGAAGAAACTATTGTGCGTCTTTGTGTCATTTCTCAAACTATAGAAGGCATACCAGGTGTTGCTCTTGGCACCCAACCCGTCAATGAAAATTTAAATATTACAATTGCAGGGGTGAATGTAGATTTGTCTTCCTCATCGTCAGAGCAACAAAATATAAATTCAAGTTATAATGCATCCAATAGACAACAAGTTGTAAAAATAAAATAAATATGTAAAAATGCAAAAAAATGTAGGGTATGAATTTAGATATTCCAAAAATAGCAAGCAAATCTTCATGGTATAAAGAAAGGGGAATTGTTTTACTCCAAATGTAACGCTGCGGGCCACGGACAGTAATGAATAAATCAAAACTGCGGGATCGATTTTAATCATTTTTTCAGTGAGTGACATAGGCCTTATATTTTATTTCCGTGCGAAGCCGGGGCGGGTTGCTAGTGTATTATAATATATAAAACATGACATACTATGCGAGATTAATGCTGAAAATTGCGCTTATATACAAACATACATACATACGTAATGGAGTATACTTGAGTAATGCCAAACGTTAAGACAATCAGTCCCTTATAGAGGCCATACACGGGCACACATGTGCGTTCGATCGGTATGTGTAAACATGCGGTTTACTCGTGTATGGGCTTGTTCGCGTACCGATCCATGTTCGCGAAAATTTTTGATCTTTTACGATCGGTGCGCGAACATGTTTATCGTGTATGGCGTTGTGAGCGCACAAAATCTCATTTCTCTCGTGTCGCCGAGCAGTGAAGATCACGGACAATTGCGAGTGTTAAGAGGAGAGACTGCTTTAGAGGTTTCAAAAAATCGATCTTTTTTGAGGATTTTTTTGGGAGGGAAAGAAATAATTGATGCAAGCGAAATTTCTAGGCTTTAAAGTCATATATTTGAACATCTTTAACAAATTTTTTGAATACGAAATCTTTGATATTCTGCCTTTAGGAAGCAATTACCCGATGCATCTCGCATATGCATTTATGAGGAACAAAAAATTCAAAGAGATTCATGTTTTTTAATAACTTATCTTCTAGTTAAACTAAGAAAATTCCAAAAAAAATGTACTATATTTTGTTTAAAAATATGTTCAAACTTGACTTTTCTTAGTTTTTTTTAGTTTAAATAGAAGATAATTTTATGCCAAAGATAATAAACTTTGCCCCAATTCCAACTTTGCCCGCCAATTAAGAATAATCGTAAAAGTAAAAAACCGAGAAATCGCGCTTTTCGCTTTTTGCCCAAGCGCTCATATACTTGTATGTATCTGTCTGACGCTCGGACACTATTTTCCTTCTAGCTTCGACAATATTTCGAGTTCCAATCTATAACTTTGTTTGTTGTTAGATAATTTTTAAAGAGATTTAAGCGATTGTTTGAAGCTTCTAAAGCAGACTCTCCCCTTAATAAAGATTTTGTATCTGAATTTATTGATCTTATAAAAAATTAATTGGCAATTTGGCAAAGGAAAAGTGATAAATATAAAAATAAAATTGAGAAAAATAAAAGTTGGAATAACTTATTAACGAAATACAAAGAAATAGATAAAAGTGCTACATTAGAAATAAATTTGAAGGAATGTTCCTCTTGGCTGTCGCACATGTTAACTGTGTGAAGAACGAACGCAAAATGGATTTGTGTGTCGTGTATGGGCAAACGAATTCACACAGATCGAACGCACATGTGTGCCCATGTATGGCCTCTATTAGTCTCAATATACACAATAAAAAGGTTTCGGACTTTGGTTAATGTTTACCTTATATACTCAATATATAAAGTTTAAACCCTTCTCATTTTAGTTTGTCAAAATGAACTAAGGAAACTAAGAGAGGCTAAGACGTTTAGTATGGGTTAATAAGATACCTAATATGATTATAATCCATTCCTAACTTATTTGAACGGCGAATATTAAACTCTTTCGCATCTCTGAAAATTGTTTATTTAATGTTCGGTGACACCCAAACTTAGTCTCCGACTTGTTTGTGCTAAGTTGGGACCACAATGAATGCTACATACTAAACAGGCATATTCAAAGCGAACTTCTAATAATACATATAAAAAAATGTGCTAACTACTTCAAATATCTTTTCGGGGTCTATGCCTACTGTGTGAGTGTTTCCAAAGGTAAATACTTGTAGTCTGTACATTAGGGTGGCCCTTAATTTGCAACGAGTTTGGATTCTATTCCAATCGAATATATATAAAATTTCATTCCAATACATTAAGACTTAGAGGAGGCTCACGGCGATTGAAATCTTGTAAAAAATTTAATTTCCACTTTATTTAACTTTTAGACGTCCATACTACGTATATGTATATATTGTGGCTTTAGCCATCCATCTAAAGCACGTCATTATGATTTAACGTTTATTAAGGAAGGTAGAGAACACAGAACCGTAAATAAAAAAATTTCCGATATTACAATAAACAAGATTTTTAACCACCTATGGTACCTCTCTTATGAATGCAGTTTCTATTATTGTGAAAAAGAAGATTATTGAAAAATTAAAATCTTATTATTAAATAAAGAAGAAAAACAATACTTGTTACAAGTCATCACTGATTATAGAAAAATGAACGATTAAAATTTAATTTATATATTATAAACAATATTATAATTTTAGTACAAAAATCTCTCTTCAACAATGATAAAAATATTCACAATAGAACGAAGTACATATTTATGTATGTATATACTTACTTGTACCGTACCGTTGTTGATGTATATGTAGTTGTAAAATAAAACTTTATTTTTTAAATGAAAGAATCTGTAGAATTTGCACGATTTTAATCGCTGTGGGTCATGTCTAAATCATTTTTTATTGACCTAAAACTTTGTATAATTCAATATATTAGATATTCACATATTTCTATGAAGTGGAACCGAAAATAGAAATGATTTTATTTTTCTGCAAACAACTGAGGGCCACCCTAATTTGCATAGCCTGTATATTAAGAGATGTACTCGTATATCTTCGTGGCAATTGTTTATTTATATACTACCAATTTGGACGCAGTCCAATGTATCCAATGTATTTGCAAAAAACAAAATCCCGTTACTATATTTTCGTGCATATCCCACAAACGCCGAGCCAACTAAAATAGTAAATGCATAGTATACAAATACATATGTATACATATACTTATAGATATTTTCCTGTACTTAACAGCACACATATACATACATATGTATATGTACATACACTTCAACGTTGTTGTTTGGGCACTTAGTAAAAAGGACGGGGATTGTTGCGTCTATGTATCAACACCTCATATATGATGAGAACGGCATTAATCCGGATTAATTCGGGAGTTAGTGAAGTTAACTGCGTTCCTAACTACCAATTAATCCTCAAAATTTTAGAGAGTTATAGCGGGATTCTGTAACCAGTCTTTGAGTCATTTTGAGGCAAAATCTCAATTTGAGACAAGCTGCTATTCACTAAACAGTCTCTAGCGTTAGTCTCAAAATATTGAGACCTGGTAGTTAGCAGGTCACAAAACTAAAAAGAGCTCTTGTCTGCCATTTTGAATATACTGAATAGAGATCATCATATATATTAATCGATTGTCGTTTTTTTATATTTTGTAAGTAACTCAAACACGAAAAGATGAAAAATAAATCAATTTTACATAAATTTCGTAAATATTATGAAACAAAGTCAACATATATTTTTATTTTTATTGATAATTATGTTTTTTGACTATGTTATAGAAAATTTAATATTTGTTATCGACATATGTATGTATTTATTTTCATTCAATTGTAAAAACATCACTGAATAATGAAATGTAATAGATTTTGTGACTGTCACTTACAGAATAGCAAAATCGTCTCAAGTCTCAAAAATTGTCTCCAACTTAAAATCTCAAATTTAGAGATTTGAGACAGTATCACAGTACAGAATCGCACGGTGAATGTGCAGTTAATCCGGATAAACGCTACCGTCTGTCAAGGCTATAATATAATAATTTGTTACATAAATTACGTTTAATAATTTAATTTATCGATATCATGTCAATAGCCAAATTACTCACAAATACATAGTTATATATACATAAGTATATGTACGGAAATCAATTAAGATATTAAACAAATGAACATGTGAGGGAGTTCGAAGTTCGAGTAAAAGCAAATGTTAATGTCTATAGCTCATTTTAAGAATTTAAAATGTTTTACTACTCTCTCTATCGGATTTCGACACATATGTCATACTAATCTTGTGTTATTAATTAATTGAAAGAAGCCTTTTTACAAAATGTATTGGCTTAAATTATTGCTATTTTTTTGTCATAAGGTATCCTGTGGTATTTGTAAATATGCATGGATGTATGTGATGTAAGCATACCAAACTTAAAAAATTATCGGAAAAGAAATTTGTTTTCATTGATCACATTATGTAACTTTGATAATATACATATGTAGTTTACTTACATATGTATAAGTATGTACGGTTGTATTTGAGCACCGAATTAGTGTCCGTGTAATTTGAAACCTTTTGAACATCAATAAATAAATATAATAAATAATAATAATAACAAAAATTATTTTTAAGGCAAAAATTTTACTTCTGACTTTATTTTTATATTATTTCCAAAAAGAGTAGCAATATTGTTGTTGTTACCTCCAAAACTGTAGTGTCTTGAACGTCATAACCTCGCTAGCATAGCTGCTGTCTTTCTATTCACTGAATTATGTCTACATACATACATATGTATATCGTCATAAGTATATGTAAGTACCGTACAGCTCGTTATAAATCTTCCATAAAACCTTTCTCACGAAAACCCTTGGTACTGCCTCAACGGCTGTCGACATCGTCCACGCTTCGGTGATTTATACAATTTAATTTTGGTTCATGAGAGAATACTCCACTTTTCAATTACTTGTTCAGTTAAAGTAGCACCAGTTGGTAAAAATGATTCTGTGTTGGATTTTAACGCTGACATTTTTGGTCTTCTACAACTTCAAAGTTATGACTGTCAGCAGTGACGTAGGAGCCAAGGTGCGAATGCGCTGACTGATGATTTGATGACAGGAGATATTTCGTTTTATTGTTGTTCATCATCAGAGTCGGGAGTGGCCATGTCTGAAGCCTTGTTTGGTGCAGAAGAATTAGGGATGTCCTTCCAAATTCTGACAAGGCTTCTGGTATTGTCCAGCATCAGTTTACATAGCCGTATAAGTTTTGCAGAGATATCAAATCAGATCAGACATAGCGACATAGAAGACGCTCCTTTTAATGGTAAAATTCATTATTTAAACATCTAGGTGCATCGGCTCCCATCATTTTGTAAGCGTGCTATTGCAAATTATTTTACCTCATAGATGGGTTGAAACGTTTATTTCATCATGTTAACTTAGGGTTTCGGGTTCATCATCTCCGGGTGTCTCACTTTCAATGCCAATCAGCAGGTTGGACAAGGGCTATCTCCAAAAACTCAGTATGCTCTAGGCATCGCTGACCAGATTATCTTCTCGGTTTCTAGATGAGTATGTTTCGGTCTTAAACCTTCTATAACTCGCCACATCTTTTTTTATAGATTTTTCGAGCCTTACCTATATCGATGAGGTTCTCACATTGTTAAGACTCATCTATTTCTTCATATGCTTTCTGTGACAATAATGAGTTGAATAGGGTTAATAATCTAAATTTAGTGTTTTCCTTAACGAAGCATATCTGTGCCAAAATTTAATAAAATCGAGTGAAAACTAGGAGCTATAGCCATATAAGTAATATCAGTATTTTTCAACATCCGGTTGACTTTATTTCTTAGATATATTATAGATATTGTTGATGACATGTGAGGCACCTTAATGAAACTCAAAGAGCATCTGTTTCTACAAGCACCCCCTGTTGGCGCCATCTACATGTCGACTCGTGCGTTAGAATCTGCTATCTTTATCGATTGTCCAGTGAGAATTTCATGACATTTCATCAATTGGAAGTAAAGTTATTGCGTTTTTAGTGTCAGTATGTTTATGTTATCGGTGCGAAAATGAGCTTAGAATAAAGAGCCAACTTTAAATTTTGGTTTAAAATGGGTAAAACTTTTACCGATACGTTTCAATTGATGAAACAAGTTTATGGCGATGTTTGCCTATGCCGTAGCAGAGTGCACGAGTTGTTTCAACGCTTTCAAAGTGGTTGTGAGGACATAAATGACGATCAACACGTTGGCCATTCAAAATCCGTGATCACCGGAAATTCCATCTAAACTGTGCGTGAATTCATGAAAAGTTAGTCAGAATTTAACATTTCCAAAACATCGATTTATCGCATTTTGAACGAACATTTGGGCTTACGAAAGGTGTGTGCAGGGTTTGTTCCGCACAAATTGACTCACGACCAAAAATTGCTCAGAATTCAACATTCTAAGGACGATTGTTTGAACAAAAATTACATTTTAACCATTAACTACTCCCCGTATTAATTTGACCATGAAAGGAGAGCGTTATGCAGACGTATAGGCCATTCAAAAGGCTTGCACCGGCATACTGGCGACCATACCGGCCAACGAGCTAAAACACTCGTTCGACATGCTTTTGGACCGTGCAGGAAGCTGTATTGAAGTGGAAAGCGACTATTTTAAATAAAAATATTGATTTTGCCGAAAAAACCATTTGTTCTGTTTTTTTCTTCTTAAGTCTTGTTTACATTGAAAAGCTCCTTGTATTAATAATATTATGTGTATGTAGTAATGCTAAAAATGGAAGAAATTGAGTCAATATCACCCTTGCACCTACTTATTAAAAGATTTTCAAACTTTCGGTTGGCCTTATACCGTAGTTGGTCAATATTATTAATTTAGATATTGTGGGTAAGAATTTAATATTCACTCTGCTTCTCTGTCGCAAATTTTCCGAGTTTCATACATAAATCATCCGCAGAACATTCTCTCGAAAACTTGTAAAGCCGACTCCTCAGATGTTATCACCGTCCATGCCTCTGCACCATATATTGTCTTAAACCTCATTTGGAGAGGTCCTTTCCGATCTTGACGAAGCTTTTGGTATAGCTGAACGTCAGTTTACACAGCCGTAGTAGTTTTGCGCGAATACCAAATCCAGAAAAAAGCCTCCTTATCAGTTCTTCGCCGCCGTGTTTGAATAGCTCGGCCGGCAATCCATCGGCCCCTGCCGCTTTTCTTCAGACGATTAATGGAACATCCGCTCCATTGTCATCTCTTTCTCTCTACGGAAACATGGCACACCTCATCGTACCAGCAGTTCTTTCGCGTTTTCCGAAAACCAATGGATTCGGTCGCAACTGTACGTAAGGATTTAGTAGCTGATGAGTGCTCTCAGAGAGCACAATTGCAAGTCGAGTAGAAAGTCGTTCGGTTGTCTGTTGTGATTATAGCTTCTAGATGTCGAATCTTCCTTGTGTTTGTTGACATGCGTTTTTGTTGCACAGAGGCGGGTGCGTAGGTCGGCTGCAACAAGATGGATCTCTATCTTGTTGCAGCCCACCTACGCACCCGCCTCTGTGCAACAAAAACGCATGTCAACAAACACAAGGATGTTAGTCGATGTTAGGACCTCGGAGCGTACGCATGTCTAAAAGACTGAAGACATGTCCTTATAATAAACGTTTTCTATTCTATATATCAGTGAATATATAATATGTATTTTAAGAAAATTAAGTATATAGTACATTTAGAATTGGTTATATGGCACCTTATGGTCAAAATGTATGTTATTTTACTAAAACCGAAGGACATTTTTTCTAAGACATAATATGATTTAGCGCTGAATATGAATGGATTGGGTAAAGATATTTGGTTTACACCCTATATAGCTAATTAACGATTTTGAGTTCCATCGTTGAACTGTTGTTTAACACCTCAACTTATTTCCCTGGCCTTGATCCTTGCAAAATGTTCGGTTACATACCTGAACTTAAGCTTACCTAACTGGTTTTAATTTCTAATATTATTGATACTGTAAAAATGTAAATACCAATTAATTAAATAAAGAATAATTATTGATTAATTTGCATATGTGGTTAAAGCAAATATACAAACATAAATTTGTATAAATACATACATATGTATAAAGTGTATGAATTTTCCTATAACTCACATAGTGAAACCACGCTGTATACATACATACATACATACTTATGTACTCGTATGTAAGTATGTACATCAACTTATTTTGTTTGCACTTCTTCTAGAATATTCTACCAAATTTTTGTGATCAGCAAATTTATTTATTTTCATTTTCTGTTATTTCTACGGTTTTGGCGCATGGCTTTTGAAAACGCAAGAAATGAAAAAAAACAATAGTTTGTGAAACCTAGAGAATGTCCATGAATAATGAAAAAGTAAGAACACAGCAACAAAAACATGTACACACTACAACATATGTATATACATATATCCTTACATGTATGTACGCATAGTTGGTAGGTATGTACCTATTTTTTGGAAAAAAGTTCTCTTGTATGCACACATAGTCGGCCTGTTATTTGCTGTGTGTAGTAAACACAGATGAGCAGAAAAAATTGGCTTCTCATTCCAAAATATAAAAATTTGTATAATAAACATTTTTGTACACATAAAAATATTGTAGATTATCAATTTCATGCACACATTTAAAGCATTTTTGTCTAATTTAATGTACTTGTAAACAATTTGTTTATAGATTCATCGAAATCCGGAAAGATTAAAACAGTCATCAACATTAACAAACGGGACATGACATTAAATGATCGATGCCACTATAGATCATTTCGTTTGCAATTAATTAATCGAGCTGAGCGTCCGCTAACCTCATTTACATGCGTATGTACATACATAAAAAAACCTCTGCCACTTATGCCACTGTATCTGAAACCACGCTGACTGTTTGATCTAACTGTTGAGATAGCAACAAAATGTAAAATTAGCGAATATGTTCTAAGATCAATAAGAAATGTTGCACTGGCTTATGTCGGCCATTTCAGCATTAAGATTGATGCATATCTGCCACATGCGGTAGTATATAATAAGTGAACGTAAGAGAGGGGTTAGGATTGCAGGGATGGAGCCGTTAACATCGACATTCATTTTATGTGTTTGCAAATAGCAGCATTGAAAAATCGCTTAAATTGTTCTGAAGGACGAATGCCAATATTGATTTGAAGTTCATTAAAATACATACTTATACTTTTGTACGTACATATATACATATGCGTATATGTATGTATGTATGTATGTATAAACCAGAAAATGCGGATATTTATAGCTTTTCCCACTACAGACCTTTCGTTTCTGAAGACAACTTGATTATAAGAAATTCAACGAAAACGCATGCTCTAAAGATATTTTTTTTATTTAGGTGGAAACATTTTTGTGTACGTAATCAAAAATTTTATTTGACAGTATGAGTCCCAAATATAAGAAGTGTTTGTTTGCAAACTCACATTCGCATTCAGAACTAGCTCAGCAAGTATGTACAAGCTGTAGCAAAGAAACCAATTCGTAATATATACATACATATGTACATACATACATACATGTACGTTGTGTATTTATATATGCACATACTCGGGCATTCCTAATAATAACGCATAGGTATGAACTTTTAAATATACGTTTACACACAAAATTTTTTGCTGCATTTTGTGTGTGATTAGATGAGCACAATAAAACCAGAGACGAACGTCAATGGCGTAGAGAGCGGGACTAAAAGATGTTTATAATGCTAAATTTTTTAAAAATATTTTCCTATTAATTTTTGTTGTGCAATATACACATACTACACACACATAACCCTACAATGAAACCAACCAACATAGTCGGAAAATATTTTACAGGATAAATTGTATGTAAACAGTCGCAGTTTGTGTGTTTGTATGTACATATACATATATAACCATTTTAAAACTTAATGTAATCGCGTTAACAATACTTGCGCCTTTTATATACATACATATATGCATATTTTTTCAACTAGAAAATTACTTACTGAATTTGCTTACATAATTTAAGTATATAGAGCGTTGTTCACCAAAACATTGGTAGATTGGCAGGATAAGATTTTCGTTAGGGGTTAGGATAATTTTGCAGTTTCGACAGGCATTTTTGTTAGGTATTTGTTCAGGTTCTGTGTTTAGCATTGGTATTTCAAGATCTCCATGTATTCTCGACTCGCATTTCTCATGGTGCACCTGTTAGGTCTCGTAGCGTTTTTGATTGGAATCATTGTATTTTATGGATACTAGTTGTGCAGACAGAACCTCGTAATTGTTTACCATACAGTCATTTTAATTTTGTAAATGAGCTCATCATGCCATACTTAATCAATGCTTTATCAAATATTACTGAGCAGTACTTTTTCAACTCAAATGCCCTCCTGTTCTTATTTTATAACTTGGAATAGTTTCGTATTCGTAGATTAGCGGAGATATTTTGGATATCAATTATTTTTCAAATAGTTTGGAGAGAACGGGCAACAAGCTAATTAGACGATATGATGAGGACAGCGTTGCGTTTTTTTTTCGGTTTGACTATCATGATAGTCTTCTACTTTCTCCATGTTTTTGTAAAATATCTAAACTTTAGGATGGGAAGACATTAAACTAAAGCATTATTTGGTAACTCTATTAGCACTTGCGGTGGTCGGGGCCCGGTGACTTCTTTTTATACTCTCGCAACAAAGTTGCTAAGGAGAGTATTATAGTTTTGTTCACATAACGGTTGTTTGTAAGTCCTAAAACTAAAAGAGTCAGATATAGGGTTATATATACCAAAGTGATCAGGCTGACGAGTAGAGTAGAAATCCGGATGTCTGTCTGTCCGTCCGTGCAAGCTGTAACTTGAGTAAAAATTGAGGTATCATGATGAAACTGGGTACACGTATTTCTTGGCTCCATAAGAAGGTTAAGTTCGAAGATGGGCAAAGTCGGCCCACTGGCACGCCCACAAAATGGCGAAACCCGAAAACCTATAAAGTGTCATAACAAAGCCATAAATAAAGATATTAAAGTGAAATTTGGCACAAAGGATCGCATTAGGGAGGGGCATATTTGGACGTATTTTTTTTTTTTGGAAAAATGGGCGTGGCCCCGCCCCCTACTAAGTTTTTTGTACCTATCTCGGAAACTACTATAGCTATGTCAACCAAACTCTATAGAGTCGTTTCCTTCAGGCATTTCTATATACAGTTCAAAAATGGAAGAAATCGGATAATAACCACGCCCATCTCCCATACAAAGGTTATGTTGAAAATCACTAAAAGTGCGTTAACCGACTAACAAAAAACGTCAGAAACACTAAATTTTACGGAAGAAATGGCAGGAGGAAGCTGCACCCAGACTTTTTTTAAAAATTGAAAATGGGCGTGGCGTCGCCCACTTATGGACCAAAAACCATATCTCAGGAACTACTAATCTAATTAATTTTACAGCAAAATAAAAAAATATGTAAATGACGGATAATGAAATCTCGATTATCACTTTATTATGCCAGAGTATAAAATGTTCGGTGACACCCGAACTTAGCCCTTCCTTACTTGTTATTCAACGTTTTTCAACGTTTTTGTTATAGCTTTTATCTCAGATGTAGTTGTACACTGCAGGAATAGTCCGGATCCTTTATACTAAATTAACTTTTTACACATAACAAGAACCTTAGTATTGTGTCCTAGTCAGGCGACTGTTTTTTTCTTACAGGTAGAGTTGGTATTTTTGACGTGTTGATGCATTAGGCATGTTATTTGTCAGATATTCAACAGAAATAAATTAGGCTTAAATAAAGAATTAGAAAAGTATTCTATAATATTGGTTCACAGTCGTTTTGTTACCCACGGTATCAGATTGATTTTGGATATATTTAACCCCATCTTTTGGTTTGAAAAAATTAGGGTACATTTAGGAAAACAGAGAGAAAGATGTAAAAAATATGTGTTATATTTCAACAAAACGACTTTTATGAGCTTTATTTTCATAAATTTCCTAGTGACAATATTTTTGTAAGGACCAGCAGTAATCTCTCACCATACAATGATTTCAAGAACATTGATACCATTATTCCATGACTTTTAGACCTTGGTTTAACTGCTCTCTCTGGCCATCACTATATATTTCCAAAATTATCCGAAAATTTATTTATTAAATAGAGATGGTCTAACTTGATACTCAAATTTGTTTCTATCGTCTAACAGTTTGCAAGCATATTTTACACAATTTTTTTATAACTTGGTACCTAAAAAAATTGTTCCATGGTTGACTTTCCATAACTTTGATTAAATCTGTATCAAGTAAGTAATTACTGTGTCATACATACACCCAGAGAAAAATTTATGAAGCCACTTTTATTAAGCTCAATAATGAAAGAAAAACCTATGATTTTGCTATTATTTATTATTTTTTTCGAATAAATATTTAATTAAATTAATGTTGTGCTTAGTCTTAGAAAAAAATATTAATTATGCAAGGTTTCTCAAACATAATTTAAATAAGCCGAACGAGATAATTATAAAGCCATTTTGATTAAGCATTATATTTTTAGTATTTAAGAGAAAAATGAAATGTTTAATAAGATGTATGACCGCCATTGTTAGCAATAACTTCTTCCAATCGTCTGTGCATAGAATTAATTAAAGAATGTTTCCCATTTTTCAACGATGGCATTTCTTAGAAATTTTACGTTATAAAATCGCCTTCCCTTGTAAGTATGTATATTCCATCTTTCAGTTTTTCCATACTAAGTTTGGAAATTTTCTACAAATTTCCAACGTTTAGAAAAATTGCTTTATCGTTCCTAACTTGATTACGTATTAAATAACTTTGGTGTAGATGTTGTCCCTCTTATGGATATGAATTATCCATTGGTAGACTTTACCGATATCTGGGTAATTGGCGACATCATTGTTCCCAAGTAGTGCGAATTATAGTACTTTTGAAATGAAGGCGAGATTTTCATTTAATAAAACAGAATATTTTGTATACTGTAGTTCTAAATATCTAGACGTTTGATCGTGATGCAACTTTAAAATTTTATATTTTCAATAAGGAGCCAGAGAATAGAGATCACGTGACGTTTGCATGTGCGAAAAAGGTACGCAGAACCCTAATCACTGTGGGAAAACTAATTTTTTATTACTTTTATTAGATATGTAATAATCTTACAAATAATAGCACATTCACAATTGCCATGAATGAAGTCATTATATGGATATATGGAAGATAAAAAATAAGCGTAGTTCTAAAATTTTTTAAAGGCAAATTGATATTTGGTTTGTATGCGTTCATTATTATAAAATATGTAGGCAAGATCAATTAGTTAGTCTAGACCGATTACATTTAACAAATTTATAATATGGTTTATAAATTAAAACTGTTGATTTGAAGGATACAAAGAAAAGAAACGATTTATATAATATTAAAATTAATTTAGTTTTATCTTGCCGCACGTCGTACACTTCTTATTCGTCTTACTCGTCTTGCTCGTCTTGCTGATACTCTTCTTCTTCTTCTTCTTTTGACTTTTCTGTGCTGCCATATCGTTTCATTCCCACAAATATAACTATATAAAATATGTTTTTGTATGTATGTATATCTTTTTATATTGTCTTATTCTTTTAGAGTAGCATTGGCGGCATACAAAATTGATTAAAAAACTTCGAATGCATTGTTTTAAGATAAGATCAATAATTGCCATCAGCAAAGGAAAGTAGTGTCAGAAAGATTTTAACACTGCATGGTGCTCTGGCTTTTTTAATTAATGATCATATATAAAGATGCTATCCTAATAATATAAATTAACGGGAAATATTTAATAATAATAAACAAAAAGAAAGGAAGGGATAAGTTCAGATGTAACCAAACATTTCACACTCTTCCAACTTGCCAGAATCAAGTCCAGAAAAAAGACTTCAGGTGCATAAAGTTTATTTAAATGGGGCTTAGGGCAAGTTTTCTACCGAGTTTATCCATTTTAGGTACAATATGCACCTCAAATTTGCGATACTCGTATATGCGGTATAAAGACGACTGAAGGTTTGAGAATCTTTCTATTAGGTATATGGAGGCTAGGGGAAGTATTGACGCGATTCAACCCTATTCTGAAACTAGGGTACATAATATTAGCAAAATAATTTCATCAAATTTCAATAATATATCTCACAGATTGTTCGAAATTTCCGCTAAAAAGTAATTTGAACTTTGATCACAATATTCGGTACATGGAGACTTGAATAGTTTTGATCCAATTTGAATATTTTTTGGTCATAAGGTGACCTACTTTAAGCACAATATGCGGGTAAAGTTGTAACCCGATAAAATCATTGGTGCTTGATTTGCGTTTTAGAAGGTGAAAGAGTCAGATTTAAAATTGGGTTATATGGGAAGTAGAGTGGTTGTAGTCGGATTTTGTACAACAGAACTGTCAAGTTAGCATTATATACCACAGTTTGTAGATATCTGTCGAGTAAATCCTGACATATGTCTTTTTACTGAAATAGAAGTGGTGCTACGCCTATCGTCCATTTAAATGCCCACAAAGCGGGTGTGGCTGTGATCAGATTGTGCCCACCTACGTACTCGTCCCAAAAACCTTTAGGTGAACAAAACTATTATACTCCGTAGCAGCATGTTGCAATAGTATAAACATATCATTAAATAACTAATCTAACAAACAAATAAGGCAAGAAATAGCTTGATATACATAAGTTTAGTACCTTGTGAAATATGCACAAAAGCCCACCTCGTCATCTTGAATATAAAGAATATAAAAATTATCGATTAATTTCAATATCTGGATTGATAATCTAACCGTGCGATTCTGTAACGTGAGACAGTCTCAAGTCTCTAAATTTGAGATTTTAAGTTAGAGACAATTTTTGAGACTTGAGACGGTTTTGCTATTCTGTAAGTGACAGTCACAAAATCTATTACATTTCATCATTCAGAGATGTTTTTACGCTTGAATGGAAATAAATAGGTCGATAACAAATATTAAATTTTCTATAACATCGTCAAAAAACATAGTTATCAATAAAAATGAAAATATATGTTGACTTTGTTTCATAATATTTACGAAATTTATGTAAAATTTATTTATTTTTAACTTTTTCGTGTTTGAGTTGCTTACAAAATATAAAAATACGACAATCGATTAATATCTATGATGATCTCTATTCAGTATATTCAAAATGGCAGACAAGAGCTCTTTTTTGTTTTGTGACCGGCTAACTACCAGGTCTCAATATTTTGAGACTAACGCTAGAGACTGTTTAGTGAATAGTAACTAATCTCAAATTGAGACTTTGCCTCAAAATGTCTCAAATAGAGACTAGAGACTGGTTACAGAATCCCGCTATAAAATTTAAGTGAGATTGATATTTAAATGATAACAGTATGTTCCATAAAGCAATTGAAAAATATAATTTGACATAAAAAGTGAATACAAGGATGTCACACAAAAATTTAGCATATATCGAATACCAACCAAATTGTATTTGGGAGCTTATTTCTGATTTTTATGCCTAGCGGAACATATGTATTTCTTTAACTAAATATACGTACATGTTTTAGTTCGTAAGGTGATAGCAGCATAAGTCGAATAAACTTGCATATATTAATACTACATATTCATCATTAATGTGATGCACAGCCAACATTTAATAGCAGAAACGACAAGTGACTGGTCCGATGTGCCTTACTATTGATTCTTTCCATCAAAACAGGATTTTCTTTTGTTTAAGTAAAATTTACGTTAGCTCACATTATTTAAAAATGTAGATTGAATTCGGAGAATATTTAGTTTTGAATACGGCTTTAGTATATCAAATCATTAGAAAATCGTTCTATAATAGGTATAAGATTAATGGTTTTCAGTCTAGTTGTATTTCAGACCGGAATTTCTATTCGTAAACTGTTGAGTAGTTCGATACTCAACCATAGAGAAAGTCTGCGAATACATGTACATACATAGGTAAATACGTAAATCTATCAATACAGTCACGAAAACATACATATTTACATTCTTACAAGAAGGCAAAATTACGAGAAATGAAAATACTATATTATTTTCCCTTTAAATGAAAAATATCATACGATTCTGAAATTAATTATACATTTTATGAGTTGCAGTTAAATACATTATTTTATTTAAAATATGTTAAGGCATTATAATTTCAGGTTGGTTCAGTGAATTTCAAGATACTATTTTCAAAGTGTCAGCCAAAATAAGCTGTTCATGTCCATGCCCATTCCGAAACGCTTTCTGTATGTTATATGTGTTACTATTACTCATCCATTTTGCATATGTATATGTGTTCTCTTATGAGTTCAGAGCTCTCTCAAAAAGCTTTCATGATCACTTTTATTATATGGTTCTCTCTAATGGATCCTGATACTTTATGCTAACTTTATACTAACGCAATCGATTGCATCACTTCGATGGCTATTATCACACTACTACAAATGCGAAAACAACTGAGTCATGCTACCGCATACGAGCGCACTGAATTCGCCAATGGTGTGTCGTGCATACAAAAGCACAACGAAAACTACGCTAACAATTCCGTACATACCGACAGATCGCGGACATGAGCGTGCACCGAAAAAGGGAGCGAATACCCACCAGGACAAACTTTGCGTATATACATACATATAACGAATACGCATACAAATGCAATGAATACAAAGTAGCAGTGATTCGTCAATGTGTGGGTGGATATTCTAAATAGGAGGGGGTGTAAGAGATCAAGAAGAGGCGACAGTAACGGTATCTTGTGTGCTTTTAGCGCTTTGGCGTAAGCGGTTCGGAAAATATCGGCACATTGCGAGTATATGGTATCAAATTGCCTCATATAAAAAGGAACAGTGCCGGCTGTGTGGGTCAGAACGGCTTTCGAACGCGTAAGTGCAACACCTTAATGTTGGATTATTTCTTGCTTGTGTATTTTTCCTGTGAATAAAAACAATACAGTTTTTTTTTGTGCTTTCACTGCGGCTGGAATGCCAATTATTTGAGAGCGAAAGCAAGAAAGAAAGAGAATTTATGTGCATACGAGCGAGCGAGAAGTAGTATGAGCAGAAAAAATTGAAATCCTGCCAATCCTCTTGATTTATCTGTTTTTCAAAAATTGAATGTGATAAAAGCTTAAGTGACTTTCAAAATTATTTCCAAATATGTAGTGGAAAAACAAAACCAGAAAAGTAATAAAAAGTGTATATGTATATAACATGCGGTACAGGACAAAAGGATCACTTAATAGACACTTGTGGATTGCCCAATATCCTAACCGTTACTTGAAAATACAGAGCCAAAATTAATGGATTACGACGTGGCCACTAAATGCTAAAGTGGAATATTATTATTTTTAAATTAATAATTTTTTGAACATTTCACATACATATACATATGTATGTATATGTATAACACATCTTTAGTGATTTTCGAACTTACACTGCGTTTTATATTATGCAAGGCATTGATTACTGTGTAAATTGTTCAGATCACATCTGTATAGCTTATACATAGGTGTGAAAAAAATTATGGTTTCGATGCAGCCAAGTTACCCCTTTTTCTTCTTTTATCAATAATATATGAAATAATGAATAATACGTTTAAAAAAGAGATGTTTTTGGTGTCAAATGAATAACATAATTGTGCACTTAATGGAGAAATCTATATCTAGCCTAAACTTTCGACACACATAAGTACATATGTATACGCCAGTAAATACGTCTTCGTAAATAAATAGTTCATATAGGTTTTTTACGTTATAGTTTGAAACCCGTGCGAACGTATACAATTAAAATATATTTTTTCAAAAATAGAACACTTTCAAAACACACCTAAGATGTACAACCAATAGGATGTAAGATTTAGCACTTTTGCGAATTAGTTCTGCTTCCTTTTGGTCTGATGTTCTAATAGAAATTAACAGGGATCTATTTTATCTGAACATGTTAATTTCGGGGGTTTCGAAACAAAAAAATTTAATTTTAAGATTTACTCAGTAGCATCAGAAAGTATACCAAAGAAAATACGTACGCTTTAATACATATGCATATACACATACAAAATCAACTTCACACACGAAACGCAAGGTGAAAGAGCACGATAGAAATAGAAATATTTCTACACATTTACATGTCCATGCATACGCATAGGTGGTTCGCAATGGGCAATGTGGTGGCGACCAACGACCAGCCGTTGCCGAGTAGCTTTCACACGGCGTTGTTCGTGCGCTGACATACAAACATATGGAAAACGATTTCGAAATTTCAAAATAATACCGACTTTTGAGACGACAGAAATACTCTCAGCTAGACAATTTTATTTTAGCCACTTTATATTTTCTTGTTCAAAGCTTACTATAGCTTAGTGTAGACACTCTCGTGTGTATAAGTTTTTGGTTTATTACGTTATTACACTTTTTTCTTTTTTTAAGGTTTCGATCCGAGAAATTTTCGCGTTTTCCAATTCATTGCGATCTTGCAACTCGGACGTCTTAGATCATTTCCTTTTGTGCGGATGCTGTTAGAAAGCGATTAATTTCATTGAATTTCTGATTTCTTATGCGATTTTTTTTTTCAAAACGAAAAGCTGACAAACGGTTTCCTATATTTTTTCGTAAAATTACGAACATTTCATTGAACAATAGAAAGCTATTATTTAAAAGTGAGATTCAATTCTTAAGTACCCGTTACCAAAGCGCGAAGTAAGTGTGAAATACAAATAAATAATAGAAGAAATATTTCTGAAGAGAAATCTGAAAATTGTTGAAATAATTAAAAAAAAAAGTTTTATTGAAATAAAAAATAGTTCAAATGTGGTGTGAAATTGTATTAAAAAAGACATTAAATATTCCAAAATGAAGTTATATCCTGAACAAGGATTCATGTGAATTACATTATCGATAATTTTTGTGGCGCGGTAGAGATTTTCTACGATATCTTAAAACATATCAAATTCATATGTATAATCTGTGTTATGTAATACATACATCTTTTAAGTACATTCATAATTCAATTTACGAAACTCAGAAAAATATTAAGCCAAAATTGGAGCAAATTTTCGTTTATACATATGTACATATTTTTGCATTGTTCATCTGTTATTTAATTTAAAAATATACGGGTTTCTTTTTTACGGAAATGCTGCGAATTTTCGAAAGGCTTACGTAACAGTTGCACCACAGAGCATACCACGTATACATAAACGCACATAACAACAAGTATATGTTTATAATAAAACAATGTTCAAACGTATTGATGTGCATATATAAGAAGACATAAATACAACATTTTAATAATGTATTTATAGAATTGGTATCGTGGAAAATAGGTATATGCCTATGTATGTATACATGTGAGATGGATGTAGAAATGTGTGGTAGCGAGGTTGCAGCATCTCCGAGTGCTAATTTTAGACAACAACCCACACATTCCATACATACTCATTTTGAAGCTAGCTCAGTTGCAAAAGCAACAACCACTGAGAGCAAGCAGAGCAAACAATCGCTGCTGATGTAGCTTTTTCCACGCCATTAATTGGTTCATGTCTCAGCTATTATTTTCATTATGTGTTATATGTGAAAGCCAACACCCGCCATAATTCGCCACATTAACTGTATTAGGTAAAGCAGCGCACGGTAAATATACTCAAATACTCGCAGTAAAAACTTATGTGGGCTATTAGAAAACGCAAGCGGATAGCGCTGCGGACTAATGAGGAAAAGTGAACAAAGAAAGCTAAACGGAACTATCCGATTACAAATCATAACATCAAAAGATTTTTTTTTTGTATTTCGCGGTCTTGATATTCTTAGGTGGAAATAAAAACATTTTATTTTTCCTCTCGGGTGCATATACAACATACACATGTTGTCCATAATATCGAAAAACATATAAAACAGGGTAACAATTAAATTTTTCAATATATTGAAATAAGCATAACAAAATTTTCTTAGTTCTTTGTTTGTGCCCAAATATATACATATATACATACAATAAAGCAAAAAATTAATATAGGAATTCATATTTTATCTATTTTAGGGAAGCATTTGGGCTGAGACGACGCGAAACACTTCAAACTTTTGAAAAGGAAAACAACTTGGCAAAAACTTCGACTTTTGCACTCAAGCCCCGACTCTCACTCGAGTTACAATAATATATATTTAATTTACGTTTTCTGTTAAGAAAAAGCGAATCTTTAACCAAGATGCCGAAGCCAATTGCTAGCCAAGAGGATGAGGATCCAACCCCATACCTGTTTGTGTCTTTGGAACAAAGACGTATCGATCAATCGAAACCCTATGACTCCAAGAAGAATTGCTGGGTGCCCGATGAGAAGGAGGGTTATCTTCTTGGTGAAATTAAGGCCACCAAGGGTGACATCGTCTCCGTGAGCCTGCCCGGCGGCGAGGTAAAACAAGCGTTAATAATTTGCATATGCAGATGATGTACAAAGGCAAAATCACCACAATATGGATAGTAGTAAAACGTTGTTGCAGGCTAAACGAAGCTAAATTTTGAAAAAACATTACTAAAAGTAACTCTCTTGTAGAAATGTTTAATTTGTTTTTGTAAAGTCTAGATAAATTCTACTTCTCATGCTGGTTGAAAAGCTTATCAGAGAAACTTCCCATGTAAATAAATTTGTTTTTCGTCGGTACTTTTTTTCTTAGTACCGAAAGTTGCCTATAATAAAATAATAGGAAATGATTTCATTTATATCTTGTAGATTTGTAAATGATTTTAAAAGTGTGTAAATATAAAAATAGCAATTTATAATATTATATTTATTAATTCATTATAATATATTCCCTTATGAATAATTTCAAACTATTTATTTATACATTTCTATTATGTGGTATTGTATAAAATTTAGACCAAGGATTTTAAAGCCGATAAGGTCGAAAAAACGAATCCTCCGAAATTCGAAAAAATTGAAGATATGGCCGATATGACTGTGCTCAATACGCCTTGTGTCTTGCACAATTTGCGACAACGTTACTACGCTAAACTAATTTACGTAAGTTTCCCCAAAACGATGCACTAATGAAGCTTTTTTTCTTTTTTCTCTTCGTCTCTCTGTCCTCCAATTGTAAAATACCTACTTACCCAAAATACAAATGAAAACAAACTTAAAAAAATTACTACGAAAATGTAAATTTAAAATGAAAATAATATAAAAACACATAAAATCGGGTACATAACTCACAAAATAAAAATTATATTACAAATTATAAAACGTATAAAAAATGCTTGAAATGTAACGCACAAAACAAAAGACCAAAGACTTTAAGAAAGATCAGCTTCAACAAGTCAATCCTCCGAAATACGAAAAGGCCGAGGATATGTCTAACTTGACATATTTGAACGACGCTTCTGTGCTGCATAACTTGAGACAGCGGTACTACAACAAACTTATCTACGTGAGTATGGTTGGAACCGATTGAAATGGGTTCCACCAAACCCCGCAATGTTTGCTTTGAATGTTATCGTTTATTGTATTTGTCATTGTATTTGTTATTGTATGATATTGAATTGTCTTTACCCATAGTGAAACTGTTACACAATCTTACCACATCATTTAAACCTTCATTCCGTCCAACTTTTACAACACATACTAACTATCAAAAGGAAAAACAGGAATTAACCTTCAGACAGCTGATTTAAATTTAAGAAAAACTTCAGATGCTTATTCGTGTCGAACTAATGCACAGTTATTTCAGAAATACTAATAGCTAAGCAATTAAAAACTGTTATACACATATTTTGTTTAAATAAGAAAAAGTATGATAAAGATACTATAAAATTAAATTGAGATAACAGTAAAGCTCTTTCAGCAAAATATGAGATAAGGTACTTGCTTCAACTATTTATTTTAATATGTGTAGTACTTGCTGTAAAATGAACTTTATTTTGAAAAATAAAGTTCGAATCTTTAACGCATCCTAAATATAAAATTCGTTTGAAAGCTTTATGAATGTAAATTGGAAATGTTATTTAATACGGCTTTTTGAATATGTTTTCACTTTTATAAATGATAAATGATGATCATAATATTTACTTTTAATTGCAGTCGCAATGTAAGCTACACATATTTTAATTTATGTTCTAAGAAACTAATACATTAATCATTATTATTCCATTAGCATCAATATCCGTCGTATGCGCTAACACCGCCACATACTAATCAAAAAAGAAAATCAAATGCCAACTTTTTTCACCAGTTCATCAAGGAAAGTCATAAAAACATAATAAGCAACATAAAACCCACAATATTACAACCCATTGAAAGGATAGACTGAAACTGAAGTAAATTTTTGGAATCTTCAGATTGCATATATAGCCATAAACATTTCCACAAACACATCCATTTCCAATAGATCTGCATATAATTCGAAAAGCATACAACTCATCCACTTATGGAATATTTTATAATTCCAAATCCATTGCATAATACACAAGAACACAAAATCCACCAACCACCAATCCCATCACATTTTTCCGTCGAAGGGAGAACGTTTATGTTTCCTGATAAGCGCAGAGATAAAAAACAACGGCATGAATTAAAACGCACATTGTGAAGAGAATGGAATGTTAATAAATATGCATGTACTAGTTGCTTCAAACAATAAATGAAGCATCATTTGTCAACACAATGCAAATATCATACACGTTCGAGCTGGGTAAACTTACATGTACCAAATCAAGCAAAAATGATAAAACATATTATAATCGAACCAACATAATAATTTACGAAATCACCCCAACACATCAAAAACACTCAAATGCGTTGACATTTAATCAAATTACAAAAATGAATGCGAAACATTTTAAAAAATAACTTTAACATTCAGTTTACACTTTCTAAATTTTCATATTTAAAGATTTAAGTGTCATATTACGTTGTTTAGGCTATTTTACGCAATTTCTATTTCTGACTAAAGATCTGAAGAAAATAGCCCATGCAGCGTTATATACATATTATTGTTCACCACTTTATTCCATTTATTATAAGGCGCAATAGCCAAAACTTATAGTTTAAATTTAAAATTGATAAAATTGAATGCTCCAATTTGTTAGAAAATTTCGTATTTTATTTATTTTTATTCCTCTGATTACGTAGAACCTGAAAAATTAGATTAATTAATTTCTTTTTATCAATTTTTAATTTTTCCAACTCGTGTCGAAACGATCTCTACTGTAGACCTACTCCGGTCTTTTCTGCGTTGCCATCAATCCTTACAAGCGTTACCCGGTATATACCAACCGTTGCGCTAAGATGTACCGTGGCAAGCGCCGTAATGAAGTGCCACCACATATTTTCGCCATTTCTGACGGTGCCTACGTCGACATGTTGACCAACCACGTCAATCAATCTATGTTGATTACTGGTGAGTCTGGTGCTGGTAAGACTGAAAACACGAAGAAGGTAATTGCGTACTTCGCCACTGTCGGTGCCTCAACAAAGAAGGATGAATCGCAAAAGAACAAGGGTTCTCTGGAAGATCAGGTCGTACAAACTAACCCTGTACTGGAAGCTTTCGGTAACGCTAAGACCGTGCGTAACGATAACTCTTCTCGTTTCGTAAGTGTTGCTCGTTTAGAGTATTAAGTATAACAAAGTGAAAGTTATTACTCACACAACAATTCTTTTCTCACCTCTTTCTTTTATAAATAACTTTACTTGCCGATGTTTAGGGTAAATTCATCCGTATTCACTTCGGCCCAAGCGGTAAATTGGCTGGTGCTGATATTGAGACTTGTGAGTTTATTATTTTTGCTTATTTTTCTGTATTTCAATTAATTCATTGTTTACTTCTTATATTCATAACAGATTTGCTTGAGAAAGCTCGTGTAATCTCTCAGCAATCTTTGGAACGTTCATACCACATCTTCTACCAGATTATGTCTGGCTCCGTTCCCGGTGTTAAAGGTAAGACCATCAAATTTTAAAATTTTGAATGATAAAATATCTCTGAACTATGTATCCAAAAAAATAACAATCATTTAAAGTCATACGCTAATTGAAATATCATAACCACTTTAAAAGAAGTTTCTTAATTGAGTTACAAGAGCAAACGAGTTCAAAAGTAATTTTAAAGACAAAAAATATCAAATATTTAAAAGAAATACTAAAAGTGTATATATAATATATACATATTGATATATATCAATAAGATATATACATATGCATATATATAGGTATATACATAACAAATTTAAATATTTACTATTACCACCAATTCTTTCATTCATCTTTACCCACCTTATTATTCACTAATCACTCCAAACATAAATATTAATTAAATTTACACTATATACAAACACACATATCATTTACAAACATAATTATTACATATTGCCAAATTATTAAATTCTCACCTTTCCACTTTTTTTTATCAAAAACAAAATATACGAACCCAAATTGTCAATGATACCATATCATTCAAAATCGCAGACGTTTGTCTGTTGACCAATAACATCTACGATTACCACATTGTCTCTCAGGGCAAGGTCACAGTCGCCAGTATCGATGATAATGAAGAATTCCAATTGACCGATGTAATTTCCTAATACTTTTATTTATAAAAATGTTTTTATTCTTTCGTTAATTACTACCCTAATTATTTAAATTCGTACTACCATTAACGCTATATTACATATGTAAAACTTTAAATTTACTAATTAACCAAAGTATTATTCACATTCTATATATATTGTTACATATATCTGTTCATGTCGTATCGTAAGTTTTACATTGCCTTGAGTATTATAAGTCTGTAGGTATATTATTTAATGCCTTATTGTACAAATGCTTTATTGTGCCTTCGTAGGCACTTTCTGCTGCTCTCCCACAGTAACTTTCAAAACTCCTTCATTCAAATTTTTCTATCTACGGTTTTCTTATATAACTGACCGCAACATTGATTGCCCAAATGGTATATTACGCGTTATAACATTTTACACGCAAATTAATTTTCATTTTTTTATTTCCTTTTTTACTACATATAATATACAAAAACATACACATATTCAAAAACAATTGTGTCCTCCGTATCTTCTTAATCCATATCATCCCAATCACATCACAAATACTTGTACACATCATTACAACAACAGAATATTGTCTACTTTCGAACAATATTTACGATTACCGCATTGTGTCACAAGGAAAAACAACCATACCTAGCGTCGACGATGGTGAAGAGTATCAAATTGTTGACGTAAGATACAGCGATGAGATAAATACATTAAATATATATGTAAATGTGATTTAACATATTGCTAAAATATTTACTCAATAATCAATTTAAAATTAAAAGTCAAAATTTTAACCAAAATGCTCATGTGTTTAGAGCTAGATTAAAAAATTTGGAAGAAAATAATAACGTCATTCAATCTTAATTTCTAAAAATACATTCGACACGTCTAATCCTTAAATGACGCTGTATACTGGAAAAAGGACAGAAACTTAACAGATGTATAATAACTACCTCTCTCTTTTATCGTTTTATAATTGTAATGAATAAATGTTTAACATAATGTTAAACGTAAAAAACTCACTCGTAATTACAATATCTCAAATTTTAACTCGAGTGTTAACGCTTTCCAGCACCACCACATAGCATACTGATGTATGGTGGATGCCAATTAATCCCCTTTTTTGTCTCCAATAATTGAACTCAATGTTGTTACTCTCTTTCGCTTACTCATGCTGCGTTTATGTATGTATCGTGTAAGTGCTTTAGGTTTAGAATAGCTTTAAGCAGCTGCTGTAATTAATATTTATAATGAAGTAATTTTTATATATTTAACAATATTATGGTATATTGTTTAAAAGAGCTATTTATTTGCTGAGATCTTTATTGTTAGCAAAAGCCGATAAATCTGTGTTGGAATATTTTGTTTCTACGTATGCGCATACATACATATATACATATTACATGTACGTTTTCTCTAATCAAATGACAAATGACAAATGATTTCTACATGACATAAAAATGTCAAATTGATGCTTAAGTAATTCCAACGACTTCTAAGGGACCCTGGAAATGTTATTTTACAGTCAATCATAAACTTAACAAGTAGCTTAAGTCAGCCCGCAGTATTCATGCATATTAATATTTAATTAAGAAACATTACAAATGGCTAAGCAGCATTTGGGGTACCTTTGTACCACAATTCTTGCTAAACAGCACCCAAAACAGTCACGCATTATCCTTTTCCTAACTATGTATATCTCATTTGAGTTTGCCATACTTATATGCAGTCTCGTTCACTCATAACTATTTTATATATCGTATTTTATATCGTTACTTTTTATGCAACCAAATAACGGTATGTAAACAAATGCTAGAGATGGCATATTTATCGAACCATATTGGTGATTATCCTGGAATATGTCAGGGTAAAACAAGGATAGCCGGTGTCAACGATGGCGAAGAATTTGAATTGACTGACGTAAGTTGGTGTGAGCCTTTTCAGTGGTTACCCGTTCCCATTTTGATATGTAACAAAATCTCACTCTCGCACTGTTTAATTCTATATTATCCATATAAATACGTCTTTCTGTATATTTTTTTCTGCAAACCTCTTTTATACATAGTTTCTCTAAATATATTTTCAAATGTTTTGTATTTCTTTATTATTTCCACTTCTTGTCTGTCATTTCGCTGTACAGAAATAAACGAGATTTCGTATTAATATTTAATATAAAGTTATTTTATAGTTAAATATTTATTGTACCTACATGGATTTCATGTTGCTGGCTTCTCTGAAGTACTTAAAATATTTATTTACTCATAATTCTATGTCAGTTTCATTGTAAATAAATTTAATTTTCCTATGTTATTCCGGAATTTCTATCTCTTGCTGAAATAATTATTATTCTTCTAAGTAGTTGTAGTTCCTTTAGTAGCATTTGGTCCCCACTTAATGCATTAACTTATGGTCCAAAACAAAAAATCTTGTCAAAAATAATGTTGTATTTATTTACGATTTGACTCTGCTTGATATAACAACATTTATCACCTTTAACGCATTACGGGTATTGAGCATAGACAATATGATACATATCAAAAACGGGGAGATTAGTCAATTGAATCAATAATAATGAAATTATTAAATATTTTTAAACAGAGTTACAATAGTTAAATTCAAATTCTTGGTACAGTGGTTTTGATACCGGCACAATAACTTTTTACTAAAATATTCCCCGCAACGGTATTAATATATACGTCCACTGAGTGCATTATATTAATACATGTAAGTGTTTTAATTACGATACGCATCAGAAATATTCGTGGAATATTCAAACCGAAAAGAAAAAAATATTTAAAATGTAGTATGTTTTGCGCTTTTATAAACCTGTCGTTTGTAAAACAAACGAAGACCGGCAACTCTTAAAAGTCAATATTTTATAGCCTGCTCTACAGGCTTTCCACTTAAAATAAAAAAGCGCATATCTATATTTACGACACCACATTATTTTTATCGAAAACAGTTGAGAAATAAAAAAAAACATTATTCTCCTACATCAAATCTCCCACCACACTCTACACACTCGATTTTTTCGATTCCCTCATTGCCGTTTTTCATACGTTTTGAAATTGTCATGTGCAAAAGTAATAATCCAAAAAATACCACAAACAATTTTCTTCTCTCGACTCTTGTGCAGACGTTTGCTTCTTATCTGATAATATTTACGATTACTATAACGTGTCTCAGGGTAAAGTCACTGTACCCAACATGGATGACGGTGAGGAATTCCAGCTGGCAGATGTAAGTTTTCAACGTAACAACGAAAAGCAAAACAAAATAAAATAAATAAAATATAAAGAAACGCAGAAAATATAAAACCACCATAGAGCAAGCCAATTAGCATAGTAGTTGGTACTTATGTACGCAACAGCGCCAAATCCACCAAACATAGCTAAGTGCGCATGCCACCAGCACAACTTATAAACTACGTGTATTAATGAGGCGCTTGCCATAATTATGCCGTACTTATAAGTACAACAGCCAACATCACTACCACCCACCTTTTAGTATTTACATATACACCCACAACACCAACTGAACCTTAAGTTACTTTTCTTTGATATGCGTTTCTGAATTTTACCAAACTCCTTAATTCTGCTCTTTTCTACACTTATTGTTCTACGTTAGATTGCTCGTTTTGTACGTTGAAACCCAAGTACATTACTTTTATGTTATTATATTGCATCTATGAACATTTTTGGAATGTCTTTACACACACACAAAAATTAAAAATCTAAGAGTAAAGCGTTTACGGTCGGTGTGCTCGAAAATCTACGCCGAAAAACCATCTGAGAATATAATAGTGCCAGCACACTAGTCAGCATAATTCTGAAATGCATTATGTTATGATTGGCATGTTGTGTTGTTCTAAAAGGAAAACGGAATGTTGCATCAACTTTTTGTCATTTATTTACTGCGTGATTCATTGATTGAAATTTGCTGAACATTGTGCGCTGTACAACTCAATAAAATGTAATAATAGTTCAGCTCCACATAATTTAATTTATTATACTTACATTTACATATATTCAACTAAATTGTATTTTCGTATGTACATACATATGTGTATACATAACTATGGTATGCAAGGAAGCCTGCTCATTAAATTTATTTATTTGAGAATGCGAATATTTGTAAAAGCATGCTTGAACCACAAAAAACATGGAAAACATATAGTGAACGAAATTATCAACAGAAAAAAGTTTTTTTTTATTTACCATAATGCACGTTTATTACCTTCTCCATCCTATGAAAGAGTTTTTGTTTGAAATTTATGGTTCAAATATCCTACGCTCTCCAAAAATTCCGGAATCTATTTACGTCTATATCCTACTCGCTTTCACCAATGTTTCTTTAATTCGATTTTCCTTAAGAAAATTTCTTTACTTACTTCATATAAAAAATTAAACATTAATCAGATGATAGATTTTGAAGAAAGATCGGAATCAGCTTTTTATTAGATACTTTTTAAATATTTTTATTGTTCGGATTTAATATGAGTAAATATTCCAAAAGGATTTGATTGGTGAGAAACGCGATTTGATTTATTTTTGTATCCATTTAGTAGCATTGAAGAATAAATCTTTCTACGAAATCTAAGATTATGTTTTTAAGTAGGTATTTGTGTAATTTTCCAGAATATAATATGTATACATATTTATTTTGTGGATTATTTATTGTATTATAGTTTGATAGTTGTTTGCTTTGCATGCCGTTTGCGTTCTTTAATATTGATGGTTTAAAAATATTTTGTATGTAGAAAATATAAACATGTTACACATCCTTAGCTGTACAAAAAAGCCAAACAAAATATCGTAAATACTTGCTTTCAAACACCTTAAACTGCAAAAAAAGCTAAATAAATAACATTTATAACATTTATTCACAAATAAAATCAATTACAAATAAAACTAACATTTTCCAATTTTCCAACCTTATTGCGGCATTTAGCAAGCTTTTGATATCTTGGGTTTCACCGCTCAAGAGAAACAGGATGTCTACAAAATCACCGCCGCTGTCATGCACATGGGTGGTATGAAGTTCAAGCAACGTGGTCGTGAAGAGCAGGCTGAACAAGATGGTGAAGAAGAAGGTGGTCGCGTGGCTAAATTGTTCGGTTGTGACACCGCTGAACTTTACAAGAACTTGTTGAAGCCCCGCATCAAGGTCGGTAACGAATTCGTTACTCAAGGCCGTAACGTGCAACAGGTCACCAACTCTATTGGTGCTCTCTGCAAGGGTGTATTCGATCGTCTCTTCAAATGGCTGGTTAAGAAATGTAACGAAACTCTGGATACTCAACAAAAACGTCAGCACTTTATTGGTGTACTGGATATTGCTGGTTTTGAAATTTTCGACGTAAGTATGACCCGGTCCTCCGTAAACATACTAATAAGAGGCACAGCTATTATGTACGGTCCATGTGAGATATACTTATTTGAAAATCGCGCATGAATCTTGCACTCTAGTTATTTGCTTGTTGCTGAGTATGCTTTTCAAAAGCTTACTTGGTTACAGCAATAGTGCTTATAATACACTAACACTTCTTTTGGACGAAGACACGACCTCGAAACAAATGAAAGTGAAATGGACAACCATAGGAACACGAATTTATTTCAAATACACTAGCTCTTTAACCTTCAATTTAAACACTATGTTGAACCTTTTTCTATTTAGCGTAGTCACATATAATTCCGTACTCACTACCTACCTACCAGTTCATTATAATCTCGTTTATTGAACGAGAGCAAAATACAACTCTTATTTACGTATTACTTCAATATAGTACAATGGTTTCGAACAATTGTGTATCAACTTCACCAATGAAAAATTACAACAATTCTTTAACCATCACATGTTTGTCTTGGAACAAGAAGAATATAAACGAGAGGGTATCAATTGGGACTTTATCGATTTCGGTATGGATTTGCTAGCTTGTATCGATCTCATCGAAAAGGTGCTTATTCAAATCCAATGATAAGATGAAGACATTTGTATGTAAATATGTTCCTTGTGAAACCGTTGCAAGCTAGTCACTTTGTTCTGTTCTTATCAATATGCTGTCTGAAATGTCAAAGTTTTGTTATTTGTTAAAATCAATTGTCTAATGAAACAGGTACTGGTATGCATTATTTAGTACAAGTATGTGATGTTGAAGTTCAAAACAAGTATTAAATTATCATAACTATACCGTATACACGCCCACCATTCATAACACTGTACGTTGTACTTTAAAATAGGCACAATTATCTGAATTCATGATTTCAAGAATACTCGCACAATTAGATATTTCCCACTATTCAATGGCATATTTAATTATTTCTTTTATCCATATGTATTCCCAATATCTATGTATATATAATAATCTTGTAAATTATTACCATGAAACACCACCTATCGCCACTTCGACCATTAGTACAATGGCTTTGAACAATTGTGTATCAATTTCACGAATGAGAAATTACAACAATTCTTTAATCATCACATGTTCGTATTGGAACAAGAAGAATACAAGAAAGAAGGCATTGATTGGGCGTTCATCGATTTTGGCATGGATTTGCTGGCATGTATTGAGATGATTGAAAAGGTTGGTTTTGATAGCGAATCAATAGCGCAGCAATGAGATATAAAATGAAAAGTTTACAAGCATATATTATACTTATATTTGAGAAAAAATATTTTTAATTCTATACATAGAGTCTAAACCAATAAGTATTTTAGGTATTGGGAATAATGTATAATTTGAGGTAAATGACGGTAAAGTGAGCATTTGATTTCAACACCAAGTATTCATATTACAACCAATATTACAAAGACACTTAATGAAATCTATGTGTATTGCCCGTGTTCCCTTTTCACTCCACCACTTTTTGGAATTATGTGCATCTAGGAAGGAGTACCCTTCCACCCTTGACCTGCACTAATCCTGCATAAATCCCACGTAACTAACTTTTGAACAATAACATTTATATCCTTTTAACCTAACATTTACCATATCTTGTTGTTGTGTTACATTCTCCTCTCATATACAGTACAACGGTTTCGAACAATTGTGTATCAATTTCACTAACGAAAAACTGCAACAATTCTTCAACCATCACATGTTTGTTTTGGAACAAGAAGAATACCAACGCGAAGGCATTGAATGGACTTTCATCGATTTCGGAATGGATTTGCAGATGTGTATTGAATTGATTGAGAAGGTATTGGCGCTGAAAATTTCGTACAAAAAAGAAATTTCTCATGCAATATTTGCTTCGCTACAGGCTTCGCATAGTAAAACAACAATTAGTCAATATAAAGAAAATTAATCGCTTCGTCAAAAGATAATCTCAAAAGAATAGTGATCCTACAACCACTTTTGAAAATTGATATGGATATTTTCAACTCGCATATTAATGATATCAATAATGGTATTCTTAAGGAAGAATCGAACAACTAAAGCAACAATATTAATAACACTTTTTGATTTTCATTGCCAATGTATATGTTTTACCTACCCATTTCTTTAGTTTCTTGTACCTAATATACCTCCATACTTTCATAAACTGACCCCTACCTATATTAATGTATGTAGAACACATTTTCATGCTGAAGAATTTTTTATGTAATTGAAATGGAGCAAAGGGATTCCGTAACGGGTTGCTAAATAAATATAGGGCAGTAAATAATCGTAAATTAAAATATTCATTTCTTACTAAAAAATCCCAATTAGCAATAGTGGCAAGAAAATGAGCCATAAGTATATGTAAGTCAAATGCTCAAATAACGATGGAAATGTACATAGCTAAACTTGTGCTTGTTATTTGTTAATAGTAGTAATTGTATTCGTTTGACAAACTTGCCGTACAATTAGTAAAGAGTTCTAAACCAAAACTGTATATAATAGGAATAAATTTGATGCTAAAGCAAGGTAAGCATTGCATTGGCTGTAGCTGTGTTATATTTTGTACGCATAATCTTATACTCGTATTTACTTTACTGCACTATTGCAGGTGGTAGTTTTCATAGTAGTTCTAGTGTAAAAATCGCACGCTAATTTTGTACATGATGCCAAATGTTTTTTGTCGAATTTTCTTTTCATTTTATATAATTTAGTCTAATCGAAATTGTTTTCTTTTATTTACCTTTTTACATTCCTTTCGATTATAAAATAGCCTATGGGTATCTTATCCATCCTTGAAGAAGAGTCTATGTTCCCCAAGGCTACCGATCAAACATTCGCCGACAAATTAGTTAACACTCACTTGGGCAAATCGGCACCATTCCAGAAGCCGAAACCACCAAAGCCTGGCCAACAAGCTGCCCACTTCGCTATTGGCCATTATGCAGGTGTTGTCGCTTATAACATCACCGGTTGGTTGGAAAAGAACAAGGATCCATTGAACGATACTGTGGTCGATCAATTCAAGAAGTCTCAGAACAAGTTGTTGGTCGAAATCTTCGCTGATCATCCAGGCCAATCTGGTGGCGCTGAACAATCAAAGGGTGGTCGTGGTAAGAAGGGTGGTGGCTTTGCTACTGTCTCTTCGGCTTACAGGGAACAGTTGAACAGCTTGATGACCACTTTGCGTTCAACACAACCTCACTTCGTGCGTTGCATCATTCCTAATGAAATGAAACAACCTGGTGTTGTAGATGCTCACTTGGTTATGCACCAATTGACATGTAACGGTGTACTTGAAGGTATCCGTATTTGCCGCAAAGGTTTCCCCAACAGAATGGTGTACGCTGATTTCAAGATGCGGTAAGTTTTTTTTAATATAGTAGCTACATTACATTACACACTATCAACCTTTCATCGATATACTTATTATACAAAAATGGATAAATTTCATTATTATAAATATGTAGGTATGTTTTATATTAGTCAATACTAGAAGTTATAGGTACGACTGAAATACAACCTTAACAAACAAATTATAAATAATTCAAAGCCAGTATTTATTATTTTAATTAAATATTGTCTATTTTTTGTACCTATTTTCTTTGCATTTGAATACAAAAATTACCGAAATTAGTTACATGATCTTGGCTCCAGCCATCATGGCCGCTGAGAAACAACCCAAGAATGCAGCTGCCAAGTGTTTGGAATCTGTGGGATTGGATCCCGACATGTACCGTATTGGTCATACTAAGGCAGGCGGCTAATTTAAATTATCTGTTTTGATACTTCCCTTATTCATAAAAAGCGTTTAAAGTGCGACCTAATGTAGATTTTAATACACCAGATTTGTTTTCCTCTGTACATGTCATTTTCTGTATTACAATCCCATTTGCGTTGCGTTATCTCTCTCGTCCTCTTCGTCTCTATAAGTGAAAACTTCACCAGCCCATCAATATTGCACGAACGTTTAATGACTTATGGTATTGTTGTACACACATATTATTCTTATCCAAAATTAGTATTTCTCATTAGCAATGAGTTATATAAGTATTATTATTTACCCCAAAAAATACTTGTAGTACACGTTATACATATCCAATTCATATTTAATATATGTACATATGTACTTATGTAGTGAAATGTTTAATTTACCAATTGCCCCCAAGATAATCCATAAACGTTTATAATTTCTTATATGATTAATTCGTATCATATTAATGTTATACTTTTGTTCCGTGATATTTTAAATTTGGATATCCTTTGACAGATCATTGATTGTACATCGTATGTCTATATACATATATAATACATAATATAGACGCATATAAATAAATAATATTCGTTATTGGTAGACCTGCATAGTAATCGTTTAATATTTATTGTGTTGTTTGAAAGATTTTTCCAAACATTTTTTATAAATATATACTCAAGAAATTGTATAACCCTTATAAGACTGTTTAGATCCAATAGCATGATGCATTTCTTAACTTGATCCTCCCCGAATTTTGTATTGAGTAAACTTGAACACTTTTTGAAAACATATACAATCTTTTAAGATATTACAACAAATTCAATATAGCGTTGACATTATCAAACATTTCATATTGGATTTTCTTGTTCAATATTTGCCTCGTATGTAATTATCTACCACTGGTACAAAACAAATTGATATACATACATATTGTAACGATTACCTCAACATCGTATGGACAGTAGGAATTTTGTTTAAATTGCTATTTAAAATAAACACTACTACTTTCACAGGTATCAAATCCTTAATCCCCGTGGAATTAAGGAAGTGTCTGACGACAAAAAGGCCTCAAAGATTCTTATTGAGAGCACGGGGTTGGATGAAGATCTTTATCGGCTGGGTCACACAAAGGCATGAATGAAACCAAAATTTAAATATACATATGCAATTTACCATAATAGAGTTACTGATATGAAGTTCGAAATGATATGATAAGCTTACACTAATTGGCATTAGACGTCTTTGCATTTGTGACTCACGCATTGATATTCCTTGTAGATGTAAACATATGTATATTATACATAAGAAAGCCAAAATTTTATTTACTCTTTACTTGTCTTAATTTGATTTTAATTGGCATGTACTATTGCAACACAAAATGGAAATTCACATATATATTCCACTCCCACGACACACAATGTTTACAAAACAATATAACAGCAATACACTATACAACAAAAAATACTTCAAATATACTTAAATTTTTTTTATTGTTTCAACAAATCTTCCCTCAACGCAGATATCAAATTTTGAATCCAAAGGACATTAGCGGAATGGAAGATCCGAAAAAATGTTCTAAAATTCTTATTGAATCCACAGCTCTTGATCCAGATCTATATCGTCTTGGTCATACAAAGGCATGGTTCTTCATTTTATCTCAAGAATGATCCACAAACTGTATTTACATTTAAATGTTTAAACAACATATGTTTTTTATTACAGTTAATAGTTTGTTTTCATATTTAAAAGCAATATTAAGCATGTATGGAAATTAATTATGTTTTCACCCCTTTGCAAATATATACAAACACAAAAATCCCATATATTCCAAGGAATGTGCAAAAACTCATCTCAAAATTTAAATTTTGAGATTCCTTCAAAATGAGTTCAATCTTCATCATCATTGAATGCATTAATCAATACAATGGCAACTACTTTTTATTAAATTATTTATAATTCTATGATGGCCTTTTATAATTTTCCATATATTTAATTTTTTAAATAAATTATAAATATACCCTTTATATAATTTTTTATTTCTTTTTACTAAAATATATTTTGAATTACATACATACTTTTAAACCTGACATTTAAAATGAACCTTAAACAAAAAATTAACCATTTCCAATATCCACTACAACTACACATGTATACATACCAACAGCTACCAAATCCTGAACCCAAGAGGCATCAAAGACTTGGAAGATCCAAAAAAAGCCAGTAAGATTCTGATCGAATCTACTGAATTAGATGAAGATCAATACCGTTTGGGTAACACTAAGGCACGAATCCAATTTTTCACAAAAAATAAAAATAAAGTGCCACACAATTCCGCATAAGTATAAATACATATATAGTTACATTATCAAATTCACATATTGTTGGTACAGGCTTTTGCAAATTCAAAGCATCCACATTACATACAGTAAACTCTGAATTTACCAAAATAATTAGTATAATTGCAGAGGTTACTTCACATACGTACACATTTTAATATATGCTAGTGAGGCCTATGGAAGTCCCTCAGCATACCCATACACATAAAGCATGTTCCTCAATACACACATCCAAAATACCCAATATACGCTATAAGAGTTCAGCATGTTCTCATTAGCATTGTTATTAGTTCTATTATTTATTGCTAGTAGTACGTAGTATGATACTTTCCCAAAATAAGCATGTCCATCGCTTTAAAGTACATCGGTATGCGCTCTATAGCATGCAAAAAATATTCAAATCTAGTCATTTCATATATCTTAAACATATATGCATATACATTAACTTGCATACTCTTATTTTATGAAGTACAAATGTATCAGATATAATTAGCCTATATGAGCCCGACATCCATTTACCACAAAATCAATTACTTCATGATTGGGATTATAATTAAATGTTAAGAAAATAATAATTCATAATATTTTTCGAAATTGTAGGGTTTTTATACTTTCAATTGATTTTTTTAAACTATTACTTTCTGCAAGTTTATATATATAATTCAATATACAATGCTTTGGTAGAAGAATGTATATATTTATTTAGGTACACAACTTATTTTATGAAAATGTTAATAAATTTAAATCGACTTACCTTTTACATAATCAAAATTTTTTTCTTGGAATAAATTTTAGCAGTTATAAAATTATTAATATTTTAATTGAATTCCCATATTTTCACATCACCAAAATCACCAATTAAAAATAAAACAACAATGTCCAATCTAAAATGCCACCACCGATCAAACCAAACAAACCATCGCGACATCAATTTATCTACACACAACAAAATTGCACTTTCACACATACATACATATCCTCCTACCTACAAATGCTCGTATAGCTACAAGATCATGTGCCCGAAACTTTTGGTTGGCGTAGAGAAAGATAAGAAGGCCACTGAAATCATTGTTAAATACATTGACTTGCCAGAAGATCAATATCGTTTGGGTAACACCAAGGTACCATAAAACATTAATGAAAAATACAACAAACAATGCAGTAATAAAGCGTCTAAATAATTTGTCTCTTGTCAAAATGTACAAAATTATCAACATAATTTTTAATAAGCAAATGAAACTAAACCTTAACAGAATTGTGTTTTTCAATTATGTATAAACGAAAAACCCAACCAAAAAAGTTACAAATGAAATTATGAAATAATACTTTGTATTTGTCAGTATCCTCACACTTGTCCAGTAAACTTGTTACACCACTAACATTTATAGTCATTTCTACACATAAATTAACTAAATATATTTTGTATGCACATTTCATTATTAACTGAACATCATTGTTCAACAAGTAACCCTGGTAGATTTCACTCATTATGTATGTATATCACAAACCCCAATGTGGTTTCAACTGAATTTCACTTCATTCAATTTCATTTTTAAATACATATGTAAATGTTTGCGGTCGTATTTACAAACACATAAAATACATATAAATATATTCTAGTCGTCATTAATGTAAATTTTCACTCATCTAATGCTTTATAAACCACGCTGTTATTCCGAAAGTCGCTCGTGTTCTGTTTTCATTGCCATGCTTTGTTCATTTAATTCCAATATTACTTGATATCCAAGATATAAATATATATGTATGTATATATTCTATACGTTTATATGTAAACGCTTTTTAAAAACAATAGAATAGTGGTGAACTGAGAGAATGTTGCATGGAATACTTGTAGGTAACCATATAGACTGTTTGCAAATATATATATGTAAATAAATATATTTGTATCTATACAAATATACTGAAAAAATACTATTTTGTCTGTCAATTAAATTAATTTACATTAAAAGAAATTTTCTGCCATGAATTAAAAATAATAAAGTCCAAATGGCTCCAAAGATCTTCTTTCAGTTCAGCTCAAGTCTACCGCGACATATGTGGCATAAAACGATACACAAAAGATACAATTATATTAATCACATTTTCATTTCCCCACTCCAATCGAAAATTTTAAACAATAGGTGTTCTTCCGCGCTGGTGTCTTGGGTCAGATGGAAGAATTCCGTGATGAGCGTCTCGGCAAAATCATGTCATGGATGCAAGGATGGGCTCGTGGTTACTTGGCCCGTAGGAACTTCAAGAAATTGCAAGAACAACGCTTGGCCCTCAAAGTTGTACAACGCAACTTGCGCAAATACCTTCAACTCCGCACATGGCCATGGTACAAATTGTGGCAGAAGATCAAGCCTCTACTCAACGTTACCCGCGTTGAGGATGAGATTGCTGTAAGTAAAAACAAAAAACCATAATTATAGCAGATAATGGAGTAGCAGAAGATCCAGGTGACGGTGTTAAATTCACAGTTAATAACTGCGTAAATGGAGTTGGATAGCAAGGCAGTGCTTATTTATAAAGCGGATTTAGTTTTGCGTCAGTCTGTAAATATGAAAATATAGATTTTTCATGTTGCTGTCGTTGCACCTGTCGGAATTGATCACTCTTGTCTATGGCAGCAATTCATGTGTGCGCCACTTAATAGTGCCATAAAAAAAGTAGCAAAAAAGGCATCTAAAAATACGATCTAATGACTTGTCGACTTCCTTCTCTATTTCTTTTTTCTTTTGCAGAACGTTTGGCCTTTTGGCTTACATTTCTGACAATGTTGGCAAGTGTGTTCACATAATTAGTGCTCATGTATTTACACACATGATTCAATTTTATAATTGTATGTAGGCATATGTTTAGACCATATGTATATGTATTTTGACTTCGTAAATCTAGCAATATAAAAGCGAATAAACAGCCGCCCATCAAATCTGTAAGTGCTTTATATAAATGACTATCACATGCCACATATACATAGTACGTTTCTAATTGGTGTTACTCATACGCCCCTGCGTACCAAATTGCTTGTTGAAGAATTGAAAACATTTTGCCTACTTGTATTAATTTATGAGTTCATGAGAAATGACTGATTTCAACAACAAGTAGATATATTTAGAGTTTAAGTAGCATCAAATCACTCGTATACATAAGTTCTCTGTGATGCCTATGTATTTGCCAATGCATGGGCACATACATTCACACCAAATAAATTGATCAGAGGTACATTCGAGTTGAAACCATGGCGTGGATAAATGTAATGGCCATTTCTTTTTCTAATAGCTCCTAAAACTTGAAACCATTTTTATCTACGATTTCGGACGAACATCTACACATGCATATATTTTCTTACAATTCGTGTCCTCCCGTACAAGACATGCTTTGGCATAGTATTGTTTGGTTCTTTATTTTCACTGCTACAAAAAATGATTTGCAATAATTGAAATATGTGCACAAATACCAGCGAAAATAAATATGTACGTATTCATATGCCGTTAACACATGTATATACTTGAACAAATTTATTGAAAATGTTATTTGTAAATATGTATTTGTGCAGCAGCTGCAGCAGCTGTAAAAATCTAACACCACTCAACTCATCATTAGCATGATTAATGAAATATTGAATAAGAAAACAGGCAATCGAATTTTTATTTTAGAAAGTTTATTAATAGGTGTTCTAATTGAATTCTCATCAAAATAATTTAGCCAACTTATGCATATTGGCATAATGAAACAAGCAGGCGACTAACTGAGGAGTTGTTTGTCATCTTGGCTAAGACGCCCAAAAGAGCGATGATGTTAGTGGCAGCAGCAATAATAAATAATATTCAAAGCAACACATCTACCTACATACATCTCTAGACCTAAATTTGCATGGTGCACGATTTTTGTTGCACAACACCTGTGCCATATCATTGATGGTTGTACATGTATTAATCTCTCTGTGCCTCTCTGGCGTGACTTTTACGGGAAATCAAATAAAAAATTATGAATACCACCCTAGCCGATATTTGTATATTTGCGATCATGTTAATGTTACCGTTGCGGTGCATAAATATCAGATTTATTAGTGTGTAGAAGACAAGCTGTTCGCAGAATCTTCGATTCGATCATATTCGGGGCGTTGCTAAATTTATTTACCCAAACACATACGTTTACAAAAGATCAGTCAGCATGAATAAATAGTACGTATGAATGTATTTTTTAGGAATGTACTCATAGGTAGTTGAAATTATAATCGAATTGAAATAATTTCTTATGTGAGCTCATGCCGAATTGCTCATTGGTGCTGCACTTATCATCATTCCAGCCATTAACCAGTAGCTAGTCGGACCTAGTTGTCTAAACTCGTCGTGGCGCAATTCAGTTCACTCGCTGAGCACAACGAAATCATATCGAATCCAAAGCTTTTTTTTGGAATTTCAACCATTTATATAAATTTAAGTGAAAATTTAATAACGAATTAATTATAATACAATAATATACTGAGAACAGTTAATTTGTGGTAGACAACACTTTTGAGACAAAAGATAGAACGAGATAACAAGTGAAAACTTTTGTATCCCATTTAACAAATTGAAAGCCATAATATCTGATAGCTCATGCGAAATAACTGTTGTTTAAAATTTTTACGATTACGCTATTATTACGATTGTGTTATTGCTAAGCAATTATTCTTCGACAATCTACTTCTTTAGTTACGTTGTAGAAAATCCACTTTAAGTGCCTACGTATACTATGGCTGATGAAAAAAAGGTAAAGAAGTCTAAAAAGGCGATCACTCCTCCTGTCAACACTGGTGAAGCAGAGTCGGCTAAAGCCGAAGTATCACCCGTAGAAAATGATGTAGGAGCAAATTTAAATTATCAGCCTACTGTGGCTGTGGCTGAGGCTACACACGAAACCTCTTCCATTTCTGCACCGATTGAAGATGTAGTCATTAACGCCGTCACTTCACCATCTTCTTCTGCAACCCAAGATAACGGAAATTTAACAACCGACATTAAAACACCCTCAATTCCTTTTGATTCATTCGAATTACAGCGTCTAGAAGAGAAGGCTAAGAAGGCTGAAGAATTGCATGCTGCTGAAGTGAAAGTACGCAAAGAATTGGAAGCCCTCAATGCTAAGCTGTTGGCTGAAAAGACTGCCCTTTTGGATTCGCTGTCCGGTGAGAAGGGTCAATTGCAGGATTTCCAGGAGAGAAACGCTAAATTGACTGCCCAAAAGAACGATCTCGAGAACCAATTGCGTGTAAGTAAAATAGTTTCCCTTATTGATGCCAAAACTCAAAACCAATCATATTCGTCCTTGAAATATTTTACCTTGAACTAATTAGTTCGTTTAGTAATTTAACACAAATTAAAAAATATAAATATAGATTTCAAATAGGTAATGTTAGAATACAAACTCAATTTGTAAGCTTCCATCTTAATTAGTAAAATTAATTTTAGTTCGTAAAGGATATATGTATATGTGCAGTCGCCATTTATTAAGCACGGCAATCAAAACACCATTATCAAAGGCAAATTACAAATTAATAAAAAAAACTAAAAATTAATTAATATCCCTTTGCCGCATCAGATCAAAACGTGAATCAAGAAATAATTTTGCCATTTTATATTACGATACTTTTCCCGTGTAGTTGCTAAATTTTAGAAGCAATTACAATTTTAATAATAATTATTCTAATGTGATAAATTGACAAATTTATGTGTTTTGCTAAAAATAGTTGCTTACAACGCTTTTTTTTGAAAAATACATCGAGCGTTGCCAGTCAAATTATAACCACAGCATCTATATGGTGTTTTTGTTGAAAAAAATAATAGCTATTAATTTTTTACTTTTTTTGAAAAATACATCGAGCGTTGCCAGTCAAATTATAACCACAGCATCTATATGGTGTTTTTGTTGAAAAAAATAATAGCTATTAATTTTTTACTTTGTTTTCAACACATTATAAATTGCTCAATAGGATATCCAAGATCGTTTGAGCCAAGAAGAGGATGCCCGTAACCAATTGTTCCAACAAAAGAAAAAGGCTGATCAAGAAATCTCTGGCCTAAAGAAGGACATTGAAGATCTCGAATTGAGTGTTCAGAAGGCCGAACAAGATAAGGCTACTAAGGATCACCAAATCCGTAACTTGAATGATGAGATCGCCCACCAAGATGAACTCATAAATAAGTTGAACAAGGAGAAGAAGATGCAGGGTGAGACAAACCAGAAGACTGGCGAGGAACTCCAAGCTGCTGAAGACAAAATCAATCACTTGAACAAGGTTAAGGCTAAACTCGAACAGACTCTTGATGAATTGGAAGATTCATTGGAACGTGAGAAGAAACTACGTGGAGATGTTGAAAAGGCCAAACGCAAGGTTGAGGGAGATTTGAAACTTACCCAGGAAGCCGTATCCGATTTGGAACGCAACAAAAAGGAACTGGAACAGACCATTCAACGCAAGGACAAAGAATTGTCTTCAATTACCGCCAAACTGGAAGATGAACAGGTTGGTGTTGGTAAACATCAACGTCAAATCAAGGAATTGCAAGCCCGCATCGAAGAATTGGAAGAAGAAGTTGAAGCTGAACGTCAAGCCCGCGCTAAAGCTGAAAAGCAACGCGCTGATTTGGCTCGTGAATTGGAAGAATTGGGAGAGCGCTTGGAAGAAGCCGGTGGTGCCACATCAGCCCAAATTGAGCTCAATAAGAAACGCGAAGCCGAACTCAGCAAATTGCGTCGTGATTTGGAAGAAGCCAACATTCAGCACGAGTCCACTTTGGCCAACTTGCGCAAGAAGCACAACGATGCTGTCGCTGAAATGGCCGAACAAGTTGATCAACTTAACAAACTAAAGGCTAAGTAAGTAAATTTTAGTGTAGATTATGATTTTGAGATACATTTTCAGGCTTCTTTTATACGATGTCATTTTTGTTATGTTTTTTGCATAAATGTTGAGCGTCCGTGCAAATCTTCTATTGGATTGACATATACGTGTTAGTCAAATTTCGTAACATTTATTATTAATGAAATATTTTTTATAATAATAACAGGGCTGAACACGATCGCCAGACTTGCCACAATGAGTTAAATCAAACTCGTTCCGCCTGCGATCAACTGGCTCGCGATAAGGTAATGTGTCGTAAAACTACTTCAAGCCATTTGGGCACTACTCTCCGATTACTGTACTATCCCCACAATTATCCTCAACAACAATTACACACATATGTATATATAGACCCAGATACCCACAAAAAATCTAACATTTGTAAAATTCGAATAATAAATTTAAATATTTCTGCGGTGTTTTGTAGTAGGTATAAGACACAATCAATTCCAATTGAAGGTCTTCTGCAGCACGTTTACTGCTATTAGTATCGCATATGATTTTCTACCAAAGCAATATACTTTCTTGGTTCTCTATGTATCTCTTTAAGTCAAGTCTCCATGCATAATTTAACACAAAATTAACCATATCCAACTCTACTTTATTATTCACATAATCTAGGGCTGAAAAGGAGAAGAACGAATACTACGCTCAATTGAACGATCTCCGCGCTGGTGTCGACCACCTTACCAACGAGAAGGTATACAGACTAAAGATATTCTATATATTCAAAGATTTTGTTTACGCATTGCTGCTGCTGTAATTATGCTGAAATTATCGATTGTATATTTTCTGTAGTTTTGCTTTTTTCTTAAATTAAATGTATTTTTGCTATTAAAGAATATACACTCAAGGATTAAGTGACATATCTATCCATTCTCTGCTGAGCGCAAAGAATAGCAAATTTGAAGTAAAAAACAGTATTGAGGATTATGCTTCTTAAGCAGCGCCGATCGTTAAAATAAGCATTGACAAGCTTGTTTTTTAGATTTCGCCTGAAACCTTAAATATCTATCACTCTAACTTTTCTTTGATAATAAATGCACCGCTACTAATTGTACAGTACACACAAAACGTCACTATTTTTTATATATACTAAATATATTATGACTTTATAACTTCCGTCCATGGAGCATAACATATTTTTGTTCATTATTTAGGCTGCCCAAGAAAAGATTGCTAAGCAATTACAACACACCTTGAATGAAGTTCAAGGTAAATTGGACGAAACCAACCGCACCCTCAATGATTTTGATGCCTCCAAGAAGAAGTTGTCGATCGAAAACTCCGATCTGTTGCGTCAACTGGAGGAAGCAGAATCGCAGGTGTCACAATTGTCCAAAATCAAGATATCCTTGACCACCCAATTGGAAGATACTAAACGTTTGGCTGACGAAGAATCTCGCGAACGTGCCACCCTCTTGGGCAAGTTCCGAAACCTGGAACACGACCTGGACAATCTGCGTGAGCAAGTAGAAGAGGAAGCCGAGGGCAAAGCTGATTTGCAACGTCAACTCAGCAAAGCCAACGCTGAGGCTCAAGTATGGCGTAGCAAATACGAATCGGATGGTGTTGCTCGTTCTGAAGAATTAGAAGAAGCTAAGAGGAAATTGCAAGCTCGCTTGGCTGAGGCTGAGGAAACCATTGAATCTCTCAACCAGAAATGCATTGGTCTCGAGAAGACTAAGCAACGCTTGGCTACTGAAGTAGAAGATTTGCAATTGGAAGTCGATCGTGCCAACGCTATTGCTAATGCTGCCGAAAAGAAACAGAAGGCATTTGATAAGATTATTGGTGAATGGAAACTTAAGGTTGATGACTTGGCTGCTGAACTGGATGCTTCACAAAAGGAATGTCGCAACTATTCCACCGAATTGTTCCGTCTCAAGGGTGCTTACGAAGAAGGACAAGAACAGTTGGAAGCCGTTCGTCGTGAAAACAAGAATCTTGCTGATGAGGTTAAGGATCTTCTAGACCAAATCGGCGAAGGTGGCCGTAACATTCATGAAATCGAAAAGGCACGCAAACGCTTGGAAGCTGAAAAGGATGAACTTCAAGCTGCACTAGAGGAAGCTGAGGCCGCCTTGGAACAGGAAGAAAACAAGGTTTTGCGCGCACAATTGGAATTATCACAGGTCCGTCAAGAAATCGACCGCCGCATTCAAGAAAAGGAAGAAGAATTCGAAAACACCAGGAAGAATCATCAACGCGCTCTCGATTCCATGCAAGCCTCTCTTGAAGCCGAAGCAAAGGGTAAGGCTGAGGCGCTACGCATGAAAAAGAAGTTGGAAGCCGATATTAATGAGCTGGAAATTGCCCTGGATCATGCTAACAAGGTATGGTATATACAAATAGCGATGCAAAGGGTTCAATAATAATTTGTTGAATTATATATACTTTAATAATAATTTAGGCTAACGCCGAGGCCCAGAAGAACATAAAACGTTACCAACAACAGCTTAAGGATATTCAAACCGCCCTTGAAGAAGAACAGAGAGCCCGCGATGATGCTCGCGAGCAATTGGGTATCTCCGAACGCCGTGCCAATGCCCTTCAGAACGAACTAGAGGAATCCCGCACTCTGCTTGAGCAAGCCGATCGTGGCCGTCGCCAAGCCGAACAAGAATTGGCCGATGCCCATGAACAACTTAATGAAGTTTCCGCCCAAAATGCTTCTATCTCAGCGGCTAAGAGGAAATTGGAATCTGAACTACAAACACTCCACTCCGATTTGGACGAATTGTTAAATGAAGCCAAGAATTCTGAAGAAAAAGCCAAGAAGGCTATGGTTGATGCTGCCCGCCTTGCTGATGAACTCCGCGCTGAACAAGATCATGCACAGACCCAAGAGAAACTGCGCAAGGCCTTGGAGCAACAAATCAAGGAATTGCAAGTCCGTTTGGATGAGGCTGAAGCTAACGCACTGAAGGGTGGTAAGAAGGCTATCCAAAAATTGGAACAACGTGTTCGCGAGTTAGAGAACGAATTGGATGGTGAACAGAGAAGACATGCTGATGCCCAAAAGAATCTGCGTAAATCTGAACGTCGTATCAAGGAATTGAGCTTCCAATCTGAGGAAGATCGTAAGAATCACGAACGTATGCAAGACTTGGTAGATAAACTGCAACAAAAGATCAAGACCTACAAGAGGCAAATCGAGGAAGCCGAAGAAATTGCTGCCCTTAACTTGGCCAAATTCCGCAAGGCACAGCAAGAACTCGAAGAAGCTGAGGAGCGTGCTGACTTGGCCGAACAGGCTATCAGCAAATTCCGCGCTAAGGGACGTGCAGGATCAGTTGGACGTGGTGCCAGCCCAGCGGTGAGTATTCTTTTCTAATTTTGCTTTAAATAAAATTTCATTTAACCAATGAATATTGAAATCTCAATTATTGATTCACTATTTATTTATTTATTTGTTATTTCGCTTTTCGTCTCATGCGTTCAATTAGAATTGAATACGGCTTGGCCAATGATCCAGCGATAAAGTGGTGATGTGATTAAACACAACACATGAGAAGCAAATGCAAAGAGAATTATAGTTCATAAGCATCCACAACTGAAAATTGAATGAACTGAATAATTAATAAAATTAAAAAATCTTACGCAATCTACATTAAAATTTAAAATTTTTAGAAAAGTTTAGTTGAATTAGTCATCGTTACCTCGATAAAAAAGAAATAATACATAAAAATAACAAAAATATCTTGAATAATTCTACTTTTTTATTATTAAATATGTATGTATAAACTGTAGCCGGCATCGTCAAAAGGTGGCCGCCAGAATACGCTGGACCAATAATTACTTCTCATTACATTTGTAAGTCAATGAATGATATTCGTTATGCGTCCTCTGTATGTTCCCTAAAACGAAGTTCGTGGTCTTTAGAGCATTAGTCATTAGCGCAGTCTTTATCATACTACACGTACTCACTCATTGCGCCCACCAAATGTTTGACGATCCTTTATTAAAATGTTTGCTCTCTACTGATACCATTATTTCACTTAGTAGGAAAAGTCAATCAATAAATCAGAATGACTTCCTAATCACTACACATGCACTCGTGCATATCTATGGTCGTGCCAATTTCATATACATACATATGCAGTTATATACAAATAAATCCGCAAATTCAAAATTTTATATTATTTATTTCATACTCTAATTCTACTGATTTTTATACAAATTTCCTTATTTTTTCATCCTCTGTGTTAACAGCCCCGAGCGATGTCCGTACGGCCACAACTTGACGGATTGGCTTTCCCACCAAGATTCGACCTTGCACCGGAAAACGAATTCTAAATGCCATTTCTGTACTTCGTTTATAAAAAATTATTTTAAAATAATATTTCATAATTATTTGTTATGTTTAATTTAAACTATTTACAATATTTTTTGTTTAATTAATTTAAATAAAATAAAAAAAAACATGTATAATTCGAACGACGGGAAGAAAATGCACTTAGGCAAAAACATCTCTTAAAAAAAATAAAAATACCAAAAAACAAGCCACAAACAAATGTAAAACAAAAAACACATGCAACTAAAAAAACCAACATTATCATAAGCTCACAACTATGGCGAAATTGTTGTTGTTTTAAAGTACGTAAGTCACATATGATTAACTGTAAAATTCGAAACATCTCTGAGTTGTATTAAAGTCAGTCCAGCCCATATTGTATTTAATTTTTGTTTTAAAACAAATAATGACTTAATACACTACAACATCTAAAGATTTACTTACATGCGAGTTATAAGAATAGTACGAGTTCGTGCAACTGGCGGAGCTTATGTATATTGTTACTTTTTTTTAGTAATCTGAAAATTATATTAAATTTAAAGATAAAGTATACAAAAAAGGAACAAAATAAATGTAAATCAATAAAAAAATATAAATATTAGATTATTCCTTTCCATTAAGTGGGTCGATGTGAAAATGAAGCCGAAAGATACATTCAAATATAGAAATACTAGCTTTTTATCCGCGGCTTCGCCCGCAGTGGAGCCATTAAATAAGTATGAGAGATAAAGGGTAAGGGTATAATAATAGAAATGAGACAAAATGATAACTAAATTTTATTGCTTCGCTGAGATCAACAATTTTTAAAAATGACTACAGACAATGAAGTTTCAACACCTTAAAATATGCGTATTGAAATGCAAAAACAAATGGTAAAATATATTTCACCGTAACAAAAATAAATAATTCTGAATTCTAACAATTTAAAAAAATAAAATACAAAGTATTAATCTAGGATATTTTTGTAGACAATGTTATAAGTTTTCCCGTCGGGTGCAAATATGTGTAAATTCTGGGCATTAGATACAGGTGAACAGGCTACATAAAGTTGACCATGAGAGAAGCATGGGTTTTCTAAATGCACACCTGCTACGTGTAATGTTTGTCCTTGTGCCTTGTTTATAGTAACAGCAATGCTAAGCTTGACGGGAAACTGAACCCTTTTAAATTGGAATAGAAGGTCAGTGGGAATAATTTGTGTCTGAGGTATTATAACACTATTTCCCTTACCGACACCTGTTAAAATATTAGCACCAAAGCTAAGCTTGACGGGAAACTGAACCTTTTTAAATTGGAATAGAAGGTCAGTGGGAATAATTGGTGTCTGAGGTATTATAACACTATTTCCCTTACCGACACCTGTTAAAATATTAGCACCAAGTATGTTCTGTCCCAATTTTGTTATCCGAAGCTTTGTTCCATTGCATAGCCGAGGAGTATCTAGATTACGCATAAGCATTTATGTGACGGTACATCCGATAGTTCAAGTGAATTTAAAAACTCCAGTACTGAAGTACTTAATTCCGTATCTATAATTATTTATATCCATTGAAAAATATTCTTTCAAATGTAAATGTTGATCCTATTAACAATTTCATTTCTTGGTGCTAATGTTGCTCTTGCACACAACCACTGATCACTACACAAATTTTGTTGCAATTGCGGAGAAACATTAGCAATGAGATCCACATCACTTTCTACTAAATTACAAAATTCTCTTGACAGTAATACTCGTATGTAGCCTTCAGCGTCAACATCTAAACAACCATCACAAATTTTGAACAACATTTCTGCGTAAAGTCCCGAATTCATGTCATTATGAAGATGCACTCTCATATTCGTTTTCAGGCGGAGTTTTTCAACTGTCGACCATAAGCGTGATGATTTAATGCACGCTTGAATTTCATTTGCTGGTGTCCCCCTCTGAATCACTGGGAGGGTTTGACGGAAATCACCAGCCAATAAAACTACCATGCCTCCGGTTTAATACTTCTATTGTCTTCTTGTGAGACATGGTACTTTCATCCTACACTAAAAGCTCGCATTCTCGCAGCATCCTACCTCGTGAACTATTTACTAAAATTGCAGATGGGCGAATCTTCCTGTGCCAAATTCAATGGTAATTTTAAAACGGAATGTGCCGTACGACCGCCGTTTAATAGCGTCGCGGCAATACCTGACGAAGCTACAGCAACTGCTATTTTTTGGTCTTTTCTGACGGATATCATACTAATATTATACGATTTTTTGACAAACAATTTTTTTATCTTTCTTAAAAATGTTTATTTTTTTTAATACAAAGTACCCTATTTTACTTCTAATACTTTCAGGTGTATATGTACACAGTTTCATGATGATCGGTTAAGTAGTTTTTGCGTGAAAGCGTAAAAAACAAACTTACATTCGCATTTATAATATTATATAGTATTTAGTATAGTATAATATGATTCTATTTGTCGGTGAAATCGACAAATCGAATGCATCTTTGTGGTATGCTCTTTGTTGGTAGTGTTCCAAAACCTGAGGTATTCCTCTGCAGTATACATTCTACCTTTACCTTTGCTTCTATTCCTATAAGCCTAGGTAAATGATTTTTAACAAGTTTGCTACTGAAAGTCTTGTTATTGCCAACTTGAATAACTCAACGCAGTGAGGTTTAGAGAATGTACGGAAGTTTGATGAACATGCTGGTTATTGAATATGAAAGCTATCTTCTGTACCTATATGGATTGCTACAGAAGAAGGCGACTTCTGTTCCTGTTTCACCTTCCAATCCATCGGTGAATACATAAATATCGCGGTTGAAACGAGCCAGCATAGAACTATTAGTCCATTATTCTCCACTGAGGTAGAAAAACTGTTTGGTTAACTTTCCATGCCCATTCTAGCTCGAGTTCTCTTGTATACTACCAAGTCCGCTAAGACGCTGAGTATCATGCCTCACTTGGATATGAATTGGTAGAATATCAAAGACGATCTCCAGAGCTTTTGTTGAGATAGCTTTCATAGCGTTCGTAACAACAAGCAACTCTATACTTTCTAATTGCCATAACAACGACCAAATTCCAGCGTACTTATTGGCTATCCATGTATATACATATATGGTTGCTTTCTGTATCCCGGAGTTATTCAATAAAGCACCAAAGGCCCTCTCTATATCTAGTACTTACTTCCGCTTGGAAGCTGGCTGATGAGAGAGATTTCGAGGTGATCGAAGTATACATCTGATTAAGTAAATTGTTTGTGTCGCTGATCATCTGTACATCATGTCGTCTATGGCGCTATGTTATATAGAATCAATAATCGTGCTTATTTCTATATTGTTGAAAGGTCTTTCCATATCAAGAAAAGCCGCCGTTGTGTACTATTTGTAATATAGTGACTTATCAATTCTTGTAGAGCAGTTTCGGCTGATGGACCTTTTATTTATGCATCTTGTGCATTTGTCAAGGTACGCGCTAGGATTGATCTGACGTGCAAGTCTATTAGCCTTTCTAGAACCTTCAGCATGAAAATTATGGGTCGAAATTCTTCTGCGTTTTTATATGTTCTTCTGACCGGTTTAGAGAATAGCATTTGTCTCTTTTCCAGCTTCTTGGGATGTAAGATAGTTGGATGCTGGCTTTATATACTTTTTCTAGTCTGTGAACCATAGGTTCATTTAGCTTCTATAACACTATGGGAATAATCCCTTTCGGACCTGCCTCTTAAAGGGGTAAGAAGCTGTTTGTAGCGTATATAATTTTCTTTTTGCTTACTATGTGGTCGGATCGGTTCACTGTATTTACAGATGGCAGGACAGGACAAAGGTAGTGTGTTTCCAGGAATTCGTCTGGAGATTCTTCAGCAGAGGAAGTCCAAGCTCCAGCCTTCGTCTTTAAATAAGATATATTCATGTGTTCCTGAGACAGTATCTCACTCAGTCTAGCTAATTTCATGCAGCCTTCTATCGATATGCAGAAAGATTGCCAAAAGTCTGCCTTTGCTTTCTTAACTGCCTTTTTGTATTTCTTCAAGATATCTTTATATGGTTTCCAGATTTTGGTCGTATAACTCTCATTGAAGGCTTTGTACCTAGTCCTTCCGAATTACTGATTGTATTGTTGAACCTACTTCCTTCTAATCATTTTGTTGCTATTTTTGCACCATGCTGTTTTCTTAGTGTTTCCATATTGGAGGGGAGTACTGAATTTCTCGCGAATGCTGAAGAGTTTCCAGGAGTGATCCGACATGGATGGCTCCTCGGACACCCTCGACGGCCAGGGCAGCGTAAGATCCAAGACTTCCTCCTAACCCAAAGGTAGTGTGTTTGCCATACTTGGGAAAATGAAAGTGAGCGTATCATATCTTTTACATATGCGTAGATTACTGTTTAAAATTGCAATAGTGCCTCACCCCTGGCGTTTGTGTCGGTGCTTTGTCATTCGATATATCTCGCATTAGGGCACATCCTCTTTTCTTTATTTTCTTACAAAAACAAGTTACATCCCTCCTGTTCCACAATTACCATTGTGTTATCTGCTGTGCTATAGTTATGACAAAAAATGCGTTTATATCCAAACATACATGCTCTTCGTTTACTTTCGTTTTGCTTTTAGAAAATACAACATCTATATTTAGCCCTTTGATAGAGTCGTCTTTCACACAGCGCTCTCGCATTAAGCTGATGTCGATGTCTCTCACGCTTAAGGATTGTCAGATTTTTGAGTAATGCAGATTGGTAAGAACGCGTCTTAAGCTCTTTGACAATTAGCTTTCGAAAGACCCCCTAACAATTCCTCGCAAATGACCACCACTATGGGTTTACTTGCTTCTCCTCCTCTCTAATTGCTTCCTTTTCAGGAAGCCTCAATACTCTTCCGCTATAGCGCATTCGTCAATTGACGTGCCAGCTGCCTGGTCTTTGGCACTCTTGCCTATTATGAAGACTGGCCTCTGTTAGCTGCTTTTCTTCAGCTGATTTAGGGATTTCTTTCTACAATTGCGTTGCCCCTCACCTTTAACAGTCAGTGTATATTGGTTAGTACTCATGGCTGGAGAGGTGGAGCACTCCTAATCGCCTTCTGACTGGAGGCAAAGAGGTTGTCTTCGTTGGACTTCGTTAGGAGTCCTGGAGTCCTATGGAGTTTTCTAAGTTCATTTGTGGTTCCACGAGAAGATCGAAAGATCTTGGTCACTCGTCCACAGAGCCGGTTTGCGTGGAGAAGGCGTTTCATACCTACAATCTCGCCTAGGCATTCGCGGTCTACTGCTCTATTACCGCCCACGGCGTAAAACCGGCGGTTTATTCATCCACAACCTCATTGTGGCAATTATGAGGTGACCCTCTTAGTTCGTAAAAGTAATGCGTGAACCCATTTCGATTGCACCCATTACTATTACTTAATCCCTTTCGTCACGGCAAGGCGAAAAACGGTGAAGAAGTTGGATCGGTAAGTTTTAAGTAAGTTTTTTTCATCATTGCAGAACAACTTCCATATCCCCTCTGATCCGTGTTGGCATTGAGTCCAACCAGGGCTCAGAGTAAGGCGATGTCCAAATATGGCCATCAGAGCCTTTTTCGTTTCAGCTTATTTACTCGTATCATCAAATCAGTCACTTCGGAGTGGTCACGTAAATTTGCTGAATAGCCAGAAGTTACACGAAGGTAAATCAGGCGATGGTTGCGGCACGATATTAGTTGAAAATGTGGCGAAATGATCACGAATAACCAATGCAGTATGAGATGGTGCATTATCACACTTCTTCGTTCAATAAATTCAGACATAGTAAAAATTAAAGAATTCACGTTTGGAGCCTCACAAAACGAGGTGTATCTCAATTACTAATGAATATCTTGGCGTGAGATTTAGCATAGATGTCACTAAAAGTACTACCAACTTACAGAAAAAAGATTTACCGATTCAAAAATCACGCGAAGTATAAATTAAAAATTCACCTTTTATTTGATCACATTGGTACACCCACCAAGATATCACCCGGACATAAGTGCGATAATGATCTGTGGTATTCATGCCCGTAAAATCTCGGCTGGAAGTACCGTGGACCTTCGCCTTCAGTTCCCAGCCAAAGAAGCAGTATTCGTAAGCGGGCATAACACACTATGATCACCGCATATATGATCACAATTTAGATTCGGCATATGATAAATCAACATTATCGGATAAAATAGATGGAACACTTGTATTTCAGTAACCTCTTCACCGACGAGAGTAAAATCTGGACCACTGTCAAGGTCTGAAGGCAAATGACAATGGAGTTGAATTTCAACATACAACGCGGACAGAACGGGTTGTTCTACATACATTAAATTTTACCACCAAATTGATATTAGGAGACTTTACAGGATCCGGAGTAAAAATCGGACAATGGGTGTGGTACCGCCTTTTTTAATGTAAAATCTTTTAAAATGGGGTGCTAAAAATGAGTTGAATCGGGTCTATACTCCCTTTAGTCCCGATATACATAATCTAAATATTTTCGAACTTCCGGTTGACTTTACATTGAATATATGAAAATGAAAGAGCGTGTTTTCCTAATAACGGTGCATCCTTGTGCTTAGAATAAATAAAATTGGGTGAAACTTGCATTAAAGGCAGTACTCCGGCTTTTATCCTTGCAAGTTGCATGAGAATGAAATGCTCGGTTATAACCGAACTTAACTCTTCCTTACTTCTTTAAGTGAAGTTTAACTTTTCGGGCATTTTGACCTTCTATTGGTCATTTGTCGGAATCAGCCGTATCAGTCTTCTATATCACACATCTCCCATACAACCGATTATTCATTTATTAAATTTTCCACCTTTAGTTAGACAACTAGGGGCATGTAATTTTGCAAAATTGTTATTAAGTACATACTTAACAATGCACTATGGTCGGAAACATCGCTTTTCTTGGCCAAAACTATTAAAACTTAAAATAACGGAAATTTTAACTGGAATTTGAAGTTGCAGTATAATTTAAGTGTTTTTGTATAAAATAATAATTTTTTTTTTAATTATCAATATTTGAATTCTTCTTCTTTACTGGCGTAGACACCGCTTACGCGATTATAGCCGAGTCAACAACAGCGCGCCAGTCGTTTCTTCTCTTCGCTACGTGGCGCCAATTGGATATTCCAAGCGAAGCCAGGTCCTTCTCCACTTGGTCCTTCCAACGGAGTGGAGGTCTTCCTCTTCCTCTGCTTCCCCCGGCGGGTACAGCGTCGAATACTTTCAGAGCTGGAGTGTTTTCGTCCATTCGGACAACATGACCTAGCCAGCTGAACTATGTCAATGTCGCCGTATATCTCGTACAGCTCATCGTTCCATCGAATGCGATATTCGCCGTGGCCAACGCGCAAAGGACCATAAATCTTTCGCAGAACTTTTCTCTCGAAAACTCGCAACGTCGACTCATCAGATGTTGTCATCGTCCAAGCCTCTGCACCATATAACAGGACGGGTATTATGAGTGACTTATAGAGTTTGGTTTTTGTTCGTCGAGAGAGGACTTTGCTTCTCAATTGCCTACTTAGTCCGAAGTAGCACCTGTTGGCAAGAGTTATCCTGCGTTGGATTTCAAAGCTGACATTGTTGGTGGTGTTTACGCTGGTTCCAAGATAGACGAAATTATCTACAACTTCAAAGTTATGACTGTCAACAGTGACGTTAGTGCCAAGTCGCGAGTGCGACGACTGTTTGTTTGATGACAGGAGATATTTCGTCTTGCCCTCGTTCACTGCCAGACCCATTTGCGTTGCTTCCTTGTTCAGTCTGGAGAAAGCAGAACTAACGGCGCGGGTGTTGAGACCGATGATATCAATATCATCGGCGTACGCCAGCAGCTGTACACTCTTATAAAAGATTGTACCTGCTCGATTAAGTTCTGCAGCTCGAACTATTTTCTCCAGCAGCAGATTGAAGAAATCGCACGATAGGGAGCCGCCTTGTCTGAAACCTCGTTTGGTATCGAACGGCTCGGAGAGGTCCTTCCCGATCCTGACTGAGCTTTTGGTCCCGCTCAATGTCAGTTTACACAGCCGTATTAGTTTTGCGGGGATACCAAATTCAGACATCGCGGCATAAAGGCAGCTCCTTTTCGTGCTGTCGAAAGCAGCTTTGAAATCGACGAATAGGTGGTGAGTGTCGATTCTTCTTTCACGGGTCTTTTCCAAGATTTGGCGCATGGTGAATGTCTGGTCGGTTGTTGATTTACCAGGTCTGAAGCCACACTGATAAGGTCCAATCAGTTTGTTGACGGTGGGCTTTAATCTTTCACACAATACGCTCGATAGAACCTTATACGCGATATTAAGGAGGCTAATCCCACGGTAGTTGGCGCAGATTGTGGGGTCTCCTTTTTTATGGATTGGGCATAGCACACTTAAATTCCAATCGTTGGGCATGCTTTCGTCCGACCATATTTTACAAAGAAGCTGATGCATGCTCCTTATCAGTTCTTCGCCGCCGTGTTTGAATAGCTCGGCTGGCAATCCATCCGCCCCCGCCGCTTTGTTGTTCTTCAGGCGGGTAATTGCTATTCGAACTTCTTCTTGGTCGGGCAATGGAACGTCTTTTCCATCGTCATCGATTGGGGAATCGGGTTCGTCTTCTCCTGGCGTTGTGTGTTCACTGCCATTCAGCAGGCTGGAGAAGTGCTCCCTCCATAATTTAAGTATGCTCTGGGCATCGGTGACTAGATCACCTTGGGGGGTTCTACATGAGTATGCTCCGGTCTTGAAACCTTCTGTAAGTCGCCGCATCTTTTGGTAGAATTTTCGAGCATTACCCCTGTCGGCCAGCTTATCAAGCTCTTCGTACTCACGCATTTCGGCCTCTTTCTTTTTCTGTCTACAAATGCGTCTCGCTTCCCTCTTCAACTCTCGGTATCTATCCCATCCCGCACGTGTTGTGGTCGATCGTAACGTTGCGAGGTAGGCAGCCTGTTTTCTCTCCGCTGCGACACGGCACTCCTCGCCGTACCAGCTGTTCTTTTGCACTTTCCGAAAACCAATGGTTTCGGTTGCAGCTGTACGTAAGGAGTTTGAAATGCCGTCCCACAGTTCCCTTATACCGAGTTGTTGACGAGTGCTCTCAGAGAGCAGGAGTGCAAGCCGAGTAGAAAATCGCTCGGCTGTCTGTTGTGATTGCAGCTTCTCGACGTCGAACCTTCCTTGTGTTTGTTGGCGTGCGTTTTTTGCTGCACAGAGGCGGGTGCGAATTTTGGCTGCAACAAGATAGTGGTCCGAGTCGATGTTAGGACCTCGGAGCGCACGCACATCTAAAACACTGGAGACGTGTCTTCCGTCTATCACAACATGATCGATCTGGTTGGTGGTTTTTCGATCCGGAGACAGCCAGGTAGCTTGATGAATCTTCTTATGCTGGAATCTAGTACTACAGATAACCATATTTCGGGCACCGGCGAAGTCGATCAGCCTCAACCCATTTGGGGATGTTTCCTCGTGGAGGCTGAATTTACCGACCGTAGTGCCAAAGATACCTTCTTTGCCCACCCTGGCGTTGAAGTCGCCAAGCACGATTTTGACATCGTGGCGGGGCAGCTCTCATAAGCGAGCTCCAAGCGCTCATAAAAGTCATCTTTGGACACATCGTCCTTCTCTTCCGTCGGGGCGTGGGCGCAAATCAGCGATATGTTGAAGAACCTCGCTTTGATGCGGATTGTGGCTAGACGTTCATTCACCGGAGTGAATGATAGTACTCGGCGACGGAGTCTCTCTCCCACCACGAATCCAACACCAAACTTGCGCTCCTTTATATGGCCACTGTAGTAAATGCCACAAGGACCTACTCGTCTTTGTCCTTGTCCCGTCCATCGCATTTCTTGGACGGCGGTGATGTCAGCCTTTATTTTCACGAGGACATCAACCAGCTGGGCAGCGGCACCTTCCCAATTAAGGGACCGGACATTCCAGGTGCATGCCCTCAATTCGTAGTCCTTATTTCGTTTTCCATGGTCGTCATCAAAAGGGGGGTCTCTCATCCGAGGCTGGTTGTTGCTATTCGCTGGGGTTGTTTTTTACGTGGCGGGTCCCAAACCCAGCGCACAACCCTATGTAGGGGATATTTCGCCTTCTCACGTTAGCTCGCCTTCAAACGGATGTTCTTAGGCTACCCAGAGGATACTTGGTCAAAGACCGGAAGTCGTGAGCTGCTTGAGTCATATGTAAAAGAATCGTTTCTGGCCACTCCCAAGTGAATGGCGATCAGAGAACTTTCCTCACTTGCGTGAACTTCTACATAAGACTCCATCCTCCTCCATCCTCCTTAGAATTAAAATAAAAAAAAAATGTTTACATAAAATTTTTGTTTCTTTTCTTTCTGAGTTTTTATTTTTTTTAGTTCTAAATGAGAAAATATACGATACTTACGAGTAAATATATTGTTTCTGGAAATTGAAAATATAATTTACACACGTATTTACGAAAATATTAAAATTTTATTAAACTCTTTAATTTAAATACAATTCATTATCCAAAAATGTATTTTCCTGTTCAAGTTCTTCTGGATAATCGTCCTCGTCGCCCTCGTCGTCATCCATATTTTCTAAATTCTCAGTCGCACATGTTTCACCGATATCCTCACAATACAATAATTCCTTTACTTCTAGTGGCAGCGTTAAACGCTTCCTTTGGCGCACACGTGTATTTAAGCGAAGAGATGAAATTAATGGATCCGATGTGTCAAGAGCTCTATGAAATACATCGAAAAGATTATGAATGCGGCTAGTCTTACGTGCATGGTGCAGTCTGTCGCTTTTATATATTTTGTTTCGTGACTCAGCTGCATCCTTTCCGAAGTAACCAACAGGAAGTTGTGTATTCTGTATTATTTGCTTTGAGTGAACTATCACTTTATGTACTGTGGGAGTCATTGGCAACCAGGGGTACTTGCTTTGATATAATTGACCAGTTTGAAAGCAATACTCTTCAAATTTATTCAAATTTAGGGAAAATTGACAAGATAAACATATTAATATTATTCTCATTCGAAATATTAATTCAGTGTCTACTCCTAAAATTTTCGAAAATTTATCATATTCCGTAAATGCTCTTCGCGACGTGTTGCCGTCATTTGTGCAACCACAACCACCTGCTTTCGGAATATCAACATGAAGACTTAGTTGTTTCCACAACTCATTACGGATATACTCTTTTCAACCAAATATTAAAAACTGCTGAATTCTGTAAACAAATGACGACTGAAAAAAAAAATTACTCAAAAACCGCAAAAAACCGCAAATCGAGATAAACATTTTCAAAAACTAAACACTTCAGAGTAATTTTGGTTTTTAATCTTATGCTTAACACTCCTAAACAAAATGTGTTAAGCTTACTCAAACTTAAAAAATAAAATAAATTCCAAAATGTTAAAGACTTTTGGAAAAAGTTATTTTATTTTTTAGAGTATCCAACTTTTGAGTATTATATTTTACAAAATTAATAAACTTACCATCACCTTCGTGTTCCATTTAAACTTTTATTTAACACGCTTTGTTTTCAGCTTTAACAAGCAATTGAAGTAAGCACTATAAAACACCGAACGCAATTATGTTTACAAATGAAGCAAACAAATCCAACTTCGATGACTCACCGAATAACGGTGAATTGCATATTACAACAACAAAATTCATTTTTGGTTGTTTTGGAGCGTTGACTACTAGATTTCAGAAACCGCAACATATTTCGGGACTGCAAAAATTTTGACTTTTGGCCAACGAAATGAAATTTCCGACCATAGTGCAATGACATGAAAATAAAGAAATATTGAGAACTATATCACATATCTAATATGCAATGATTTAGATTTTTTCCGGTGTAATGCCTTGAATTAAAATTGTAAGATATTGTAATTTTGCAGAATATTTCTCTACTTTATAGTTAACAATGATGGTGAATATAAAGAAAATAGGGCAATTTTTGTAACATAAATATATGTACATATCTCCCATACAAAACATTTTTAAAGTTGATCCCGCATTTGAAAAATATTTTCCATTTTATGAATTATAAATTTCAATTCAGAACCCAAAGAGATAAAAAAAGTCGTTTGCATGGGGAGATATGTTTTAATTGTCCGGTTTTCTTTATTTCAAAACAACTAAATTTTTGCATTGAAGCAATGATCTGTCGACCGGATTCGTGGTCAAAGTACTACTTCTTCTGTTACGGGTTGCTACCGCTCTTTTCGTTATTCCTGGAATAATTAAAAAAATATGCCCTAATTTGCAATCCGTTGGTGCACTTGCAAAAAAAACAAAAAAATGTTGTTGACAACTTAGAAGTATAAAGCCTTGATTCAGTTTGACACAGGCGAAGAAGACTCTTCGAAATCCTACACTCCCATTCTGTCGGCTTCTTGAAATAGGGGTTGTGTTTCGTTTTCGTTGAGTTTCTTAGTAACCTCGTGTATTCCGTGTTTTTTACCTGGCTCTGAAGGTTTCTTTCGCGAAGGTTCCTACTGACTTAAAAACTGCATTCAGCAACATGTATTCGCTGGTTGCGAGCTGCGCATCTAGCGGCCCTACAACTTTTTCCGCCGGGTTTCCCTTCTCTTACTGAAATCGTGGTTAAGGAATTTTTGTGTCCCTCTGGCCAGATATTATATTAATATTAAGTTTGTCACTCCCAGAAGGAAGCGTCGGAGACCCTATAAAGTATATATACATAGGCTGCTATATATATTTCTGGAATAGGCAACACTAAGTGTTTCCAGGTGCAATCTGACATTTCCATTGGAAAGTTTGACATTTTTTAGCATAACATCACTCAGAACGTTTTGTCATTTAATCGGAAATTGTTTTATTTACAGGGAATTAAAAAATTCATCTCGGCCAAAAAATGGAATTAACTCGTGAACATTTTCGTGCGATAATTTTTCACAACTTTCGACGTGGATTATCACGACAAGAGTGCATCGATGAACAAAAATCTTTGTATGGCTATGAAGCACCATCCTATGGCACTGTGAAAAACTGGTACAACGAATTCAATCGTGGCCGACGCTCGCTCAAAGACGAATTTCGTGAAGGTCGTCCAAAAACAGCCGTTGTGCCAGAAAACATCGATGCCGTACGTGAACTGATAAAGCAAGACCGTCATGTAACATACCTTCAGATAGAGGCATGCCTATGCATTTCTCCCACCAGCATACATTCGATATTGCATGAAGACCTGGCCGTAAAAGGTTTATTCTCGTTGGATCCCGCACAATTTGACAATCGCTCAAAAAAAGGCTCGTGTGGATTGGTGTAAAGAAATGCTGAAAAAAAACGATCGCGGTGCTTCAAAAGGCGTTTATAAGATCGTCACAGGTGACGAATCATGGATCTATGCGTATGAGCCCGAAAAAAAACAGCAATCGACCGTGTGGGTCTTCCAAGACGAGCCAAATCCAACGAAAAAAAAAAAAACATTTTCGTTGATAATCATGCCTATTTTCATTATTAGGTCAGAAATATATATAGCAGCCCTCGTATTAGTCCGTCTGTCTGTCTGTTCGTCTGTATATATACGAACTAGTCCCTCAGTTTTTAAGATATCGTTTTGAAATTTTGCAAACGCCATTTTATCTTCAAGAAGTTGCTCATTTGTAGGAACTGCCGATAACATATGCCATACAAACTGAACGATCGGAACCAAGTTCTTGTATGGAAATGTTTTCACAAAAGTTGGCACAGGTTATTTTCTAAGATAATAATGTATTCTCCGAAGAAATTGTTCAGATCGGCTCACTACAGCATATAGTTGCCATACAAACTGAACGATCGGAACCAAGTTCTTGTATGGAAATGTTTTCACAAAAGTTGGCACAGGTTATTTTCTAAGATAATAATGTAATCTCCGAAAAAATTGTTCAGATCGGATTACTAAAGCATATAGCTTCCATACAAACTGAACACATAGTTACTAAAAGAAATGTACCTGTAAAGGGTATATTAGCTTCGGTGAAGCTAATAAAAAATAAAGCGTTTTATACAGTCATATGGAGAACTTATAGGGATAAGTTCAGTTGAAAAATTTTATAATTCTTTGGATTATTATCAAATAAAAAGATTTTAGTAGACAAATTTTGATTTGTTTTTCTTTTACAAAAAGTTTTGAATTTTGCGTTTTTGTTCTGTGTCCTCTATTAGGAAAGTTTCGAGTCATTCGGTCCAGCCGTTTTTAAGAAACAATGGAAAAGTTTGAAAAGCATAGCTTTGAAAAAACGCTTTTAAAGTTTCAAGTTCGCTTTAACAAAAGTCGAACAGCTTCTTCTTCTAACTGCTGTGTCTTAAGGGGTTATATCCACTTGTAATTTTCAAAAAATCGATTTCTTTTCATTTCATTTTTTGAATGTACATATATTCAAGAATATTCTCTGAAAATTTCAAATCGATCCGACAATTAGTTTCGGAGATATGAGCGTATTACTAAGAACGTTTCCGAGCGTTCGAAAGTAGGCGGAGCACGTAAATCGTAAATCGTTCCCGAAACTTTAAACGCGTTTATCTCAAAACCGTGTTTTCAGAGTCGGTGAGCAAAATTTCTCCGAAACCGCTAAACCGATCGGTTTGAAATTTTCACACGACTTACTCAGATATATTTTTCAGGTAATGATCGAAGGAATAAGAATTTGGACAATAATTTCGATTTTTTATGCCACTTTGAAGTGAAAAATTTTCATGAAAAACTGAATTTTTTTTTTGAACCGTCGCCATTTTGTCAAAAATCAAAATTTTGACTAGACCTTCGATCATTACCTGTATTTATTTATCACAAAACTAAATATTTTTGGTTTTTGGTTTTCAGATAATTTGGACCAGAGATATCTTGCTCACCGCCAAGCACCTTTTTTTGGACGTCTCTCCGCAGATCATCTACAGGATCTAGGAAATCCAATATTTTTTTAAATAAACCGCTGATTTGTAAAGTACATTAAATTCTGTTTAAGTACATTTTTTAATTAATGTATAAAATAAAATGCCTCTTTGGAAAAAATTCACAAAAAAACGCGTTTTTTCTGCCTCGCAAGTGGATATAACCCCTTAAAAACGACTTCGAATATTTAAAAATCACTTTTATTCACATTTTCCTATCCATCTGAGCAAAATTAATCCTCTGAACCGTCGACAAAAGAGAAAATTGGACAAGCTCGATAGAAATCTAGCTTTCAGTAATTGCGTAAAAAATGTTATAATAATGGAATTTAAAAATAAATGCATGATTATAATATTTATCTCAGTGGCCGGTTAATGAATGACATACCTTAGACCCTCCATATTTGTATTTTATGACTAAGCTTCTTCTCCATTTAAATAAATAAGTATAAAGATGCCCTAATTTTACATTTATGTGATAAAATTTAGTAAAATAGCAATTATTATATAGCATACTTATATGTAGAGTTTGTAAGAGGTATGAAATTGGATTTATATTTCGTGACTGAATATGCGATTCTACATTGTAGATCAGCTAATCGAACACCTTGATAAAAATAAATGTATATGTTCAAACGCATTGGGCTGTTTGACAGTTCAAAATAACAAGGAAATCCTCTTAAAAATGAAGACAAGTGAGGGACGGCTTTATTTAAAATTAAAATAAAAATAACGAAAATTTTAATTTTGTTAGAAAGTGCTTTTAATTATATGTGTTATGTTTGTACTACAAAATTATAATTCATATTTATTAATAGCTGTCTTCGATTAAGCATTGCTCTGCTCTCTTGTCAAAAAATTTAAATGTGAAAACAACAACAAAGTTATCGAGTTGCGAATGACAAATTTCTATCAAAGTTATATACAAATTTGTTATTATACAAAGTAGACGATAAACCGTAATTTTTGAATTATTGATTCTAGTGAATAAAAGTAAGAACGTAAAGCGGGGACGCTGGTAGAAACAAATGGATAGTTAATTTTTTTGTTTGGCACAATTTTAAAGGATGAGTTAACATACATAAATAACATTAACAGTTATAGCTGATGCTAATATTTGACAACAGGACGTAACAACCGCCACTAGCCGCAAAAGCTACAATTCCAAAGAATTGTAAGTTTCGGGACAGGTAGAATAAGGTTACTTTTAGCTTAAGAATAAAAATGTAAGTTATTTTTGAATAACTTAACTTAATAACTTTGAATAAGGTCATACTGACCTCACTTTACTCGGAGCTGAAGCAAAAATCCCGATAACTGGCGCCCAAGCAAAGTGAACACCATAAGAAGTGTTAAACATATTAAACGCACGAGTAAAGTGAGTACCAGACAGAGTGCTAAAAAGTATATACGCAACATCGGTGATATGGAATATAACGCTGCTTTGTGGCATAAAAGAGGTGAAAGGGTGCGCCCCAGTACAATCAGGCCGTGGGAGTGAAGTTGACCTTTATTTAAGAAATAAGTTAAGATTTAATATTTAATATTTAAGAATATATAAAAAAAGAAATTTTTTTCAAAATTAAAGATTAAAGGAAAAATATAATAGAAACTGATAAAAACAGGAAATTATTAATTTAAAAACATATAAAAAATGTTTAAGAAAAAGAAAAAAAGAAACAGAGTAAAATATTTTAAAGAAAATTTTAAGAAAGTAAACGAGTATTTCCTTTTTTTTATATTAATAAATGATATTATACGTGCATTGAAATCTTTTCCGGAAATTGACTTTAACAACTGATTCGAAGATTGGAAAAAACGTTGTCACAAGTGTATTGTACTTAGGGGACGCCGACATAGATCTTAAATAATAAATTAAGTACTTTCAAATTATGAATAAAGTTTTACTAATTATTTCTCAGAGCATTATATCAAACGGCTGTGTAAGCTGGCATTGAGCAACACCAAAAGCCGCGTCAGAATCGGGAAGGACCTCTCCGAGCCGTTCGATACCAAACGACAAGGCGATTCCCTATCGTGCGACTTCTTCAACCTGCTTCTGGAGAAAATAGTTCGAGCTGTAGAGCTGAATAGAGAAGGTACCATCTTCTATAAGAGTGTACAGCTGCTGGCGTATGCCGATGATATTGATATCATCGGCCTTACTAACGGCGCAGTTCTGCTTTCTCCAGACTGGACAAGGAAGCAAAATAAAAGGGTCTGGCAGTGAACGAGGGCAAGACAAAATATCTCCTGTCATCAAAAAATTTCCCCAAATACCTGCCGCAGTGGCGCTACAATTTTTTCCATCTCTGATTTTTTGCTTACAGTAACAGTAAGTATTACCTGCGAACTAAAGAAAAGAAGAGGTGTCTAACAACGATAATCAATAAATAATCTTAATTTCTTTACCTTTGTGTTAATATGAATTCCATTATGTAAAAAGTTAGCAAATATTGTATGAAATATATTTTGAGAGTATAAAAAAATTCGATGTTATTAAAAGTGAGAAGGAAAAGCTGCAATTCACCACCTTCGGGGGGACCTTCTAGCTTATAACATACAAAATTCTCTGCGATTCGCCATCCAAGGGACCCACCAGAGAATTATAAACCACAAAGTCAAATAAAAAAAGGGACAGCCAATAACTTTTAATATTAAAAAGGGCCGCGATTTACCACCTAACGGGGCACCCTCCGTTTCCTACAACAGTAAAATAACTCTGCAACTTTCCTGTAAAAGAGACCCTCCACAGATTAATAAAATAAATTTAAAAAAATATATCTATGTACATACTTTAAAGAAAATAAAATAAAAACAATATAAAAGAATGTCTAACCCAAATAATCTAATTAGATCACCAGTACTAGGGAATACACCTCCCGTTGCATCAACAGGTCCTTCTGATTCTGGCAACCAAATTTCTCCAGAATTGGCATATTTAGTTAAAAACGTTATAACTCAGATGTTACAGACGGACGGACCAAGCTTAATACAAAATATTTTAATAATGGCACGGACCAAAATATTACTGACCAAACAATAGATGATATGTATAGGGACAACATGAACAAAATGGACCAAATTTTTCAACGAACGCTTCGGAGTTTACCTCCTGGAAAAAAGTGTCGAGCGGATTCTGAGAATATATGACCACTAATCTTTAATCCTTAACAAAATTGGTCGTATATAAATAGGAGAAGAAGCAATACATCTTTTAACTGAAAACTACTGTGCTAAAGACCTTAACACATTTATCAGATGACTTTTTGATGATCTTCCTAGGATTCTCGGCATCAGAGAACCAAAAAGCCTATCAGAAACTCTTCACCTTTACCTGAAACTAGGTAATCAAAACTTCAGAGCAAAACACTCTAACAATTAACATGACCATACTAATTACCAACATCAATATCCTTGACAACAATACCAACAACAGAAATTTCTTCCAACTTTTAACCAACAATTTCCTCAAAACAAATTTCATCACGAATTAGCTTTCAAAAAACTCAAATCTATAATCCCTACGGCCAACAACACTAGTTCCAATATCCAGTAAATCTGCAACATGGTTATCATAACCCAAATTCTTTTTTGTTGTGTTCTCTTTGTTACCTTAACGAAGAGTGGAAAAATTATAGTTTATACAATTTCCAATAAAAACTATTGGGTAGTCAAAAAAGTATTTTCGTATTTTTTGTTTATTAATACATAGATGCAGTGACAGTCGTATATATCCAGTGCTACCATTCACAATGTGTTATACAATATAGTGTTGGAAATATTTAACAAAATAAATTAAATTCGATGATGTTAAAAAAAGTTACAGCTGTTTAAAAATGAGAGAAAACAATGAAGAAATTCGGTATATTTTGAAATTTTTGTAGAAAAAAGGGAAGAATGCCACTCAAAGATTTCCACCTATGAAATTTGTGAAGTTTATGGAGTCGATGCTGCATAAGTTCGTGTAGCACAACTGGAAATTTCGATATTTCGATTTACACTGATGGAATAATATCTCTAGCGGAAAAAGTGGTGGACCAAAATGGTACATATTTGTTTATTTATTAATATAAATATAAAAAAATAAGTTGAAGTTTGATTAAAAAGACTTTTTCGACTACCCAATATATACAATTAAATTTAGTACTAATTCCCAAAGAAAAAATAACCGTTTTTACGCAAATTCAATCGGTGGCAAAATACACATTACCCATCACACTTTTCTAAATCTTTTTAATATCGAAGAATGCAAATACATTTTTTTTGCTACCCACTCTTACAATTTCACGCAATTCTTGGAAATAATAGTTTAAAGGAACTATCAGCAATAATACGTGCTGAAGAAAATTTCATGATCATAGCAAACAAACGCAAAATTCAACTCCATCAATATAGAGCGCAAGATGTTCAATCCGTTCAAATCTGTGACGAACATATGAATACTTCACGAAAAAACGAAATTAAATAACTTGTACAAAAACACCGAAATTTATTTTCAGAACCTAACGAAAAACTAACGTACACAACAAAAGTAATAGTGGAAATTAGAACAAATTCAGATACACCTATATACTCAAAATCATACCTATATTCTGACAGTTTAAAACAAGAAATAGAAAACAAATAAACATAATACAAGAGGACGGATTATCAAAAAATCAATGGGTTGTGCTCAAAAAAGATGATCAATCAGGCGATAAAAAATTCAGATTAGTTATTGATTACAAAAAGCTAAACACTGTTACAACTGCGGACAGATATCCAATACCAGAGATAAATGAAGTATTATCAAAATTTGGAGAAAACCGAATATTTTCAATAATCGACTTAAAAAGCGATTTCCATCAAATTCCTCTTAAGGAAAGTATGAGTTCACAAAACTACCTTTTGGACCCATATTCCAACGTGCATTAGACGACATTCTGAGACAATATATGTGACCTGGTCTACGAAAAGGGAGCTAACGTGCGAAAACTAGTTTTCTGGGAAACATCTGTTAAAAATAAACAACTCGTTTCGTCAGTTTCTCGTTATCTCATTAATTGTTCTCCTTTCCAGAGGCTTCAAGGACATCCAGTAAGTGTTGTTTTTGGTCGGAATATTATTATAGTTCATCGTGTAAGTTGCTAGTGTGGAACATTTAAAAAAGTAACACTGAAGAAGTGACGTTTACTCTAATACCGCGCAGCTGCTGTTGTCTTGTTTTCATTCGTCTCTCTTTCCGGATGTTCTGTTATCACATTTGTGTAAGTGTTTCTGTTGATTATCGTCTTCGCATTTCTCATGAAATAAAACATGAATGTTGATGAGGAGTTCAGTGCCGTATACGGACAAAATTTCCATGAAAAGGATAATGAAAACAATGAAGAGAGCGATTATGATGAAGACGAAGTAAACTTTTGTTAAGATTGACCTGTCTGTTGTTGAAGTAAAGGAGGAGGAGCTGGTAACAAAATTTCTGTCAAAAGATTGTTGTAATAATAAATTTCATACACTGATACCACGGGAAATGATCGAGAGTACGCGGAACAATTGTTTAGAGATGTCGAAAAATGAACTTGATTTAGTGATACTAAGTCACATCGAAGCTGGAATTATGAGTAACGAAAAGCTAGAAAGTGTACACGCAAAGCTTGCTGGGCGGAAGAAATATGGACAGAGACAGGATACAGAAGTTATGAGGCATAAAATTACATTTACCTTCTAGAGAGTACCTGTTTGTCGTTCGTTTTTCCTTTTTGTACATGCGTGTGGGAAGAAGAGTTATGAACATTTAGTACGTCATTTTGCCGCACAGGGTGTAACAGTGCGCCAACACGGACTGGAAAATAAACCGAGTACACATCCAAAGTCATTTAAACTGGCTGACATCCAAAAAGCTGTTAAATTCATCGAGTCTATAGCCGATTTAATGGCTCTTCCACTGCCCGTACGACTCCCAAAATTTAGGGATTTTCGGATAATGAAACTGCCATCCAGCGAGACGAAGTCCTCAATTTATCGAAAATACATTTCTTCACTCAGTGATGACGAATTGAAGATGACTAATTGCAGTCTTCGATGGATATGGTCCAAATACATACCCTACGTTACAGTTATGAAACCAGCGGATGATCTCTGCGATGTCTGCCGTGGTAAGTAGTTCATTATTTGCTCATTTTATAGTTGTATCAAACGTTGAGATTAAATTCAGTATTTTTTCTTTTAATAGGAAACGCAATATCGATTGCGCAAGCCAATGGTGTTACTGACATTGAACGCGAACAGAAGCTTAATTTCTTGATCACCTCCACCGAGCCCGAAATCAACGAGAATATTATCAAAGTTGGTGTAGAAATACTGACCCTACAGCAGTCGTTCTGTCATTTGATTTTGCCCAAACCGTTCACTACTCTGTCAGTCCACAACAACCTGGTACAACATACTTCAAAGCAACCAAGAGGTGCGCAATCTTCGGAATTACAGACGAAAAACAAAAAGTTCGGGTTAGAATTTCAAACTGAATCATAGGAACTCAACTTGCTCGCCTTTACAGGATCTTACTTATAATTTTTTTTTACAGTACAATTACATGCTAGACGAAAAAGATGACGTTGGTAAAGGACCGAACTGTGTTGTGAGCATCCTGCATTATCACCTGGAAACCTGCTATAAAGACATTGAAACACTCGTTCTTTTCTGTGACAATTGTGTTGGGCAGAATAAGAATAACACTGTGCTATCATATCTTAACAAAACTATTTTATTCAATTTTCTACTGACTTTTGGGTTGGTCTTAAAAACTGATTCGTGAAGTGAGCAAGCTTTGAAAACAAAAGCAAATAAATTTTCTCAATATTATAAAAAATAAAATTATTAAAAAATTTTGTAATTTCTTAATATATTATTGCAATATATTGTGTTGGAGTCTTGTGAAGAGAGTGAACAAGTGCACATGTGGATTAGAAAAGCTAAATTGACTTCTTATTATTTTTGAGAATAAATAAAATAAAACTCTATTCATAAAACTTTATTAATTAAATCGACCACGTGAATACATAAATGAGTGACCTGTGCTCACCTTTCGAGCAAGGTCACTCGATGAAGAGAACAACATTAATTAATAAAGAGTCAAGGACTCTTTTAACAGAAACAGCAAACCTAAATGTTGAGTTATTAAATAATTCAACAAATATGACAACTTTGAGCATACAAAATGTCAGTTCTGCTAATGAATTGAGAAACGAAAGTGATAATACAATGCAATGGCAAACTGTGACTAATAAAAGACCTCAATCAGGCTCTCCCACTATTGATCAAAAACGAACAAAAACAAACAACTATACAAACTTAGCGGATAGCTATAACTCTATTCCAACAACTCAACTCAACAACAATAACATCAGCAGCAATTCCAACAGCACGAACATGTTTGCCGGGCTACAAGACGAATCGGATAGCAATAACATAATGGATCAAAACATAGAAGAGAATACACCAAAACCACCACCAATTATTGTACCAAATATTAGAGATATTAGCGGTATGATTAAGTATTTCGAAACTATTATTAATAAATCTGAATTTAGTTATAAAGCTTTGCGAGACGGTCAAATTCGAGTAATGGTAAAATCTATAGGGTCATACAGATCTCTGGTAAAAGATATGAAAGAAAAAGAAATTAACTACCATACGTACCAGCTTAAACAAGAGCGTGCGTATAGAATTGTTTTAAAAAACTTACATTTCTCTACTCCAGTAGATGACATAAAAGAAGAAATAGAAGCGTTGGGTTTTAAGGTTAGGAACGTTAGCAATATACGAAGTAGATTTACGAACATGCCTTTATGCATGCATTTTGTCGACTTAGAACCAAGCAATGACAATAAAAATATCTTTAATTTAAAATATCTTGGTAACGCTATTGTTAAGGTTGACCCTCCAAAAAAGGTAAATGATGTTGTACAATGCCATCGCTGTCAAGAGTTTGGGCATACCAAATCATATTGTACAAAATCGTACAGGTGTGTGAAGTGTGGTCTGGACCATCCAACAGCTGAATGCGTTAAAGTAAAGATACGCCTGCCAAATGCATTAATTGTTTACAAAACCATCCAGCAAATTACAAGGGATGCAAGGTGTACCAAAACCTTGCCAAAAAATCGAATATGACTGATAAAAGAAGCAATTTCCCATCATATTCCCATGCCTCTCATAATTTCCCCCAACTGAATAATTATAAACAAACAGAAAATGTGTATGCCAACCCAAATATATCATATGCCCAATGTGTTCGAAGTAATTTTAATTCAGAAAACAACGTTCTTGAAAAAATTGGAACCTTATTTTCTAAACAGCTTGAGCTTACTCAAAGTTTGTTTAAAATGATGTCCACTCTTTTGGAAAAACTATGCAAGTTGGTCTCCGAATCGCTATTTGGAACGCCAATGGTCTGACTAATCATACCGAGGAAGTAAAATTATTCCTAAATACAAACAATATAGACATTTTCTTGGTGTCTGAAACCCATTTCACAACTAAATCGTACTTCAAAATCATCGGTTATGATCTTATATGTGCAAACCATCCGCACAACACAGCCCATGGGGGTTCCGCCATTTTAATCAAATCCAGAATCAAATATGAATATCTGGAAGAAGTTAGAGAACAATATCTACAAGCAGCAGGAGTTAAAGTTAAATGTGACAACCATGAGTTACCAATATACTCTGTATACTTTCCTCCAAGATTTAACCTTAAAACAGACCAATACGTTGATATTTTTAGACAGTTTGGTTCAAAATTTTTGGCAGGTGGGGACTTCAATGCAAAGCACCCTTGGTGGGGCTCTAGGATCATTAATCCTAAGGGCAGAGAACTCGAAATATGTATTACCCAAAGAAATTTTTCCATTTTATCAACAGGCACTCTAACATATTGGCCAAGCGACCCAAGAAAAAATCCAGATCTTCTCGATTTTGTGATATACTCTGGTTTACCCAGATATAAGTTAAACATTCAAAACAGTAATGAACTAAGTTCAGATCACTCGCCTTTAATTGTTTCATATAATGAAAATGTTTACCAGACTTCCAAAAAATATAAGATCCTTACCCCGAAAACCGATCTCAAATCCTTCCAATATTGGATCGATAAACATATTGACCTTAACGTGCCCTTAGAAAATGGTGGTGAATTGGATTCAGCGGTAGAATCGTTTACAAACCTGGTTCATGAGGCCGCATATCTATCTAGCCCGATAAGAAACCAGCCGACTTTTACTGATCATTTACAGGTTCCTGCTGAAGTTTTGGGTCTTATTAAAGAAAAAAGAAGATTAAGAAAAGCCTGGCAGCTAAATAGATACCCAGCTGAAAAGAGAGCACTTAATAAAGCAACCAAGCTACTAAAATTAAAGCTATCTGAACTGAAGAATGAATCCTTCAGTTTGTTTATTAAAAGCCTTGAACCCACTAAAAACGATGAGCACAGACTCTGGAAAGCTACCAAGTATCTTAAACGACCAACCAAACGAAACGCAACAGTTAGGGACTCAAATGGGGTATTTTGCAGGAGTGACGAAGCCAAAGCAGAGGCCTTTGCTAAACACCTCTACCAAATTTTTCAACCTAATTCCTTAGGTACTAGTAGTGATGAAACAGAGATTCTAAATTTTTTAGAATCTCCGTGTCAAATGGACCTCCCCATTAGCAAGACATCAAATAGCGAAGTTGCTATGGAAGTACGTAGATTAAATAATAGTAAAACACCCGGCTACGACTATATTGATAGCAAAGTTGTTAAAATTCTTCCGGAAAAGCTATCGAGTTTCTCACATTAATATATAATGCTATTTTAAATATAAATCATTACCCCACACAATGGAAATGTGCCACTGTGGTCATGGCCCCAAAACCAAATAAGCCTGAAAGCTGTCTTACGTCATATCGTCCTATTAGCTTACTGGTAACATTTTCGAAAATATTCGAAAGAATATTTTTGCAAAGAATGTCACCAGTAATTGAGGATCAAAATATCATACCTGAACATCAGTTTGGGTTCAGAATAGGACATGGTACGCCAGAGCAATGCCATAGGGTGGCAAATGTAATTACAAATGCGCTGGAAGAAAAAAAAATACTGTTCTGCAGCCTTCTTAGACGTTCAACAAGCTTTTGACAGGGTATGGCATCCAGGACTCCTCTTCAAAATAAAAAGGCTAATGCCAGCACATTTCTATTTAGTGCTTAAATCTTATTTAAGTGACAGACACTTTTATGTAAGGCACCGAGATGCCTCATCAGAAATCTACAGCATTAATGCTGGTGTACCGCAGGGTAGTGTTTTGGGTCCAGTCCTATACACAATATTTACATCAGATATGCCCACATTACGAGAAATAGAGGTAGCAACTTTTGCTGATGACACAGCGTTTATCGCTTCTAGTGGCTCCCCTATAGAAGCTTCGTCTCTACTTCAAAATCAACTGAATATGCTGGAAGTTTGGCTCAACAAATGGAAAATAAAGGTTAACTCTGAGAAGTCTACACATGTCACATTTGCATTAAGAAAAGAGGAGTGTCCTGCTGTATTTCTAAATAATAAGCAGATTCCTACTAGGGATAAAGTTAAATATTTAGGGATGCATCTAGATCGACGTCTTACATGGAAAAGTCATATTCAGGCTAAACAGCAGCAATTAAAAAGCAAAACTAAACGCATGTACTGGTTGCTCGGTCGAAAGTCTCAACTTAGCATAGAAAATAAAATACGGCTCTACAAAGCTATCCTCAAACCCATATGGACATACGGCATTCAGCTTTGGGGTACTGCCAGTAAGTCCAATGCGGAGATTTTGCAACGTTATCAATCAAAAACTTTGCGGTCACTTATTAACGCCCCATGGTTTGTTACCAATGAAGCTATCCATAACGACCTAGGTATTCCCTTTATAAAAAATGAGATCCCTAAATATAGTGCTAGATATCTTGCACGTCTCTCAAACCATATAAACCCAATTGCTGTTTGTCTGTTAGATACAACTTATGAAACTATACGGCTAAAACGTTCTCATATCTTAGATTTACCATTTCTCTAAAAATTTCTTAGATTTAAGTTTGGCAAAAAAAAAGAAAGAAAAAAAAAAATGAATTTTTGATGGATGTATTTAATAACCTAAGTTAATTATATTTTACTTATGTATATGTAAAAAATTAAGTAATCCTTTATGTAGATTTGCTCAAGGACAAATCTATCTCTGCCATTACCTACTAGATCTAATTTACTGAATATCTTAATGTAGATAGATTGTAAATAAAGAAAGTTAAATAAAAAAAATAAAAAAAAAAAATTTTCTACTTACAGGGCACACTAAGTTCGCGCCTGATCGTTACTTCGGTATTTTCAAAAGTAATTATGCTGTCAGTAACATCGACACGTATGCAGATTTACTGCAGTGTGTCGAGGCATCATCACTTGGGGGTTATAATAAAGCTGTATCGCCTCAAAAAGTCGTCTGGTATGAATGGGACAGCTATTTTAAACCACTGTACAAGTCACTTGTTGGAATAACGCAATTCTATAATTTCATAATCTCTACAGATTGTGTAAAAACAAAGAAATTCGCAGACAGTGAAGAAGTGCAGTCCTTTAAGCTTTTGTTAAAACCTATCGATCCTGAAATGCCGAAAGTTATACAACCAGCCGGTTTATCTTTGGAACGTCAGTGGTACATCTATCACAATCTTCGCAGTTTAGTTTCGGATGCAGTATAGTCCACATATAAGAAACTTTGAATATGCCACGAACATTTTTCTTATATCCGGTTTTTTCTTTTAGGCGGAGTCCGTATATAAGAAATAGTTTCTTATATGCGGATTTCTTACAAATTTCATGCCCAAACTTCTTATAACCGGACATCGCGTTATGTTGCACAAAAACAAATCTTTTATTTGATTTCATTTACTTCATTCAATATTTTTAATAAAAAAAAAACAATAAACATTAACGAAAATTAACAAAACTTCAAATTCATAGAAAATGCATATTACATATCGTCACCTGAAATGCAAAATAACGTAACAACATTTTCAGAAATTTACAGTGGCATGAATGAAACACGGAATAAAATGGAACATGAGTGAAACAAAATATTAATATTGGTTAAAACTGGTTTATATATGACCGCAGAACCAGAAAATGTTGAACATATTTAATATTATGTATACAATTTGAAGTAGTGAAGCATAATCAATAAGACACTCAATTTCGAATTTTTTGATGATACGTTATTTTGCATTTCAGGTGACGATATATAGGAGCTTAAAAAGTCGGCACTTTGCGACAGATGCTTTTTATAATAAATATTGCAAATAAATTTTCACAAGCTCATTTAAAATTTCAAAAATTCGATTAATTCTTAAAATATTTTATATTATTGCAAAGAAATTTAAATTTAATTTAAATTGTACATATGTATATTGTTGTGTTTGCATCAGTCGCCCTACTCGCTTGTTGTCAAGTGTAATATTTATTAGTGAGAGTGCTTATAATTATAACTCCAGTTCCCACGAGATAACTGAAGAGTGCGATCACACAGAAGAAGGATCAGCAAACTACCATGGAGGAAGACCCCGAAAGGGGCAGAAGTAACCACTTCGCCATACTAGGCGAGCCACCAAAAACAAAACGTAAGGTATACAATATAAACAACAACTATGACTTTCCAACGCTTAAACTCAACAAACACGCAAGTACTCAACAAAATTCACCATGCCCAAAGTTTCTACTTATAAAAAGCAAATCCGAAAAACCACTGAAATCGTATAACATTTTCGCAGTCAGCAAAGCGCTCGAGTCAATCACAACCGAAAAGCCCCTAGAAATATCATTTACGAGAGATGGAGACCTACTTTTACTAACAAAAACTCAACAACAAGCGAACAAATACCTTAAAGCAACACAATTGTCAAATATTTGCAACATTTCAGTCTCTCTCCACCCAACGCTTAATATATCCGAAGGTGTAGTTTATTCTGGAGTTCTAAAACATCTAAGTGAAGAAGAAATCGTAGAAGTGGAATGTAAAAAAATCAGAAAATACATAGAAGGAAAACTCACTGACACTCCGCTTCACATCGTCTCCTTCAACACTTTTACTCCACCAAAAGAAGTGAACATAGGATGGCTGAAAGTAAAAGTTGAACCGTATATTCCATCGCCCATGCAATACAAAAACTGTTTTTTAATCGGCCGTACAGCTAAACATTGCACCTCTGAAGCAAAATGCAATGTATGTTCATCTACCATCCACGACTTGACACCTTGTTCGAAAGTGCAATGTATCAACTGCAAACAAAATCATCGCTCTAACAACAAACAATGCCCCACGTACAGAAAAAGACAAGATATTTTGAAACACAAAACAATAAATAAATGCTCATTTAGGGAAGCTATAGAAACAATTAAAAAAAATAATACTGACTACAGCAAAAATGTACCAGAAGAACGCATCGAAGAAGCAGCGCAAAAAAGAATATAAAAATCACAAACAAATGTAAACGACAACAATAACGTTCATAAACAAACAAATACAATTACTTTACACAACGCAAACCACGAACCAAGCCGAAAAGAAAACATGTATCAAACTTCAATCAATTCTACATTACATTTACAACCGAATTTTCTACAACATTTCGAGCAACATATTAACCATCCCAACAACCCAACAAATGCACTAATTACAACAAACACCCACATCCCACTCACAATCTTAGAGCTCACAAACTTAGAGTCCACAACCGACACGTTAGAATACAACACCGAAACACATCAATATTAATATAGCTATAGATCTTCTCGCTATACGTTAGAAGAGGAAAACAAATTAATAAATATGGTACTTAAAGTTCTCCAGTGGAACATTAATGGATACCACAACAATAATAACGAACTACGCTTACTGATAAAAGAAAATAACTATAAGATCATAGCTTTACAGGAAACTCATCTTAAGGGAAGCCCTCCCACAAGATATGTACCAAAAAACTCTTCAATATACGGATATAATAACATATCAACAGAAGAAATTGCTTGTAGCAGACAACATAGAATTTTCTCCCCTTGAGCACATACTAGTTTACTCGCAATAGCAATCAAAGTTAAGTCCCAGATAAATTTCACCTTTTTAAATATTTATTCACCACCTGATGAGCAATTTGCTGAGCACGACTTGCACGAACTCATTTCATACGTCAATGGGCCACTACTAATAGTGGGTGATCTGAATGCTTGGAGCCCAATATGGGGATCTCCACGATTCAACAGTAAGGGTAAAATTGTCACTAAATTTATTGAAAATACAAATCTTTTAATTGTAAACGACAAAAGTCCAACCCACTGGTCTACGCACTGCACACTAACTCGCATTGATATCACCATGTGGACATCTCCTCTTAATATTGCATCAAATTGGATAGTTAACGATGAACTATGCGGTAGCGACCACTTCCCGATTAGCTTAACACTGTTCAACACGGCCCCTAACACAACTTACCACACTCCCAAAAGATACAAATTTAAAGATGCAAAGTGGGACCAATATCAAACCCTTCTAACCAGCGAAGTGGAAAATATGAGTTTCAACTCGCTTAATCCCAATAAAGCCGCTGCTATCTTCACTAAAAAAATTAAGCAAAGTGCATACAAAACGATTCCAATGTCAACCCCGAATAAAAGAAAATACACAGCATATTGGTGGAATGATAATTTAACTACACTAAGGAAAACAAAACAAGATCTGTGGAAACTGGTCAAGCAACACCCTACCGCTGATAATATACTAAAATACAAAAGAGCGAATGCTATATTTAAGCGCGAAGTAAAAACCTCAAAAAGAGATGCTTTTGCGACCTTCACTGAGGATATACATAAATTGCAACACTCCATCAAAAGTTCTATGGCATAAAGTAAATCTAATACACAGGAACCGCCCTCATAACCTCATTCACTCAATTGAAAAGGAAAACAATTCACCAACTTCCGATCCTCTTGAAATAGGCAACACGTTAGCAAGAGCATGGTCAAACTACTCAAAAAACTCTAATTTTTCTGAACAGTTCGTAGAACATAAAAACCGATATAAAAATATTATAAATGTAGTATATCCACTAAGTAAAACATCCAACGCAATGGAGGAAAACTTTTCAATACAAGAACTCGATGGAGTTCTAGCTTCGCTAAAAGGAAAGAGTCCCGGCCAAGATAACATCCCTTATGCAAGCTCTGTGAGCTGTATAACCGCATCTTTAACACACATACCATACCGCAACAATGGAAAATTGCTCTTACGGTACCTATACCGAAATCTAATAAACCGAAAAGTATTAGTATAGACCCATATTCCTCATCTCTTGCCTATCAAAAGTCATGGAAAAAATGATGTCTAGGAGGCTTATGTGGTACCTTCACACAAACAAGCAACACAATCGAGCAACCAAACCGCTTACATACCTGGAAGCAACACTACCAACGCATTAGCTACGCTAGCGGAGCTAAGATATCCATAGCAAAATCTAATCATCTGCACATTTGCAACAAACATACTTGCCAAAGTTTTACTTTAAACCTAGGCGACACCTACATAAAAAATGTTACATCACTCAAGATACTTGGCATATTCTTTAATAAAAAATACAACTGGAATGATCACATTACTTATTTACAAAAATCACTACAAAGTAGACTCAATATAATAAAATGCCTAAGTAACATCAAGCTGAAAAGTAGCACAAACTCACTTCTAAACATTGTGAAAGCCATTATACTTGGAAAAATCGATTAAGGCCTGCCATTTTATGGCACCACGTCACCAGCAAATCTATCTAAAATATCATCTGTATACCTTTCTGCAGTTCGCTTGGCTTTGGGTGCTTTTCGCACCACTCCCACTCTCAACCTTCTCACCGAAGCGGGACTTCCGCTCATCAAAGATAGGATAAATTATATTACCGCTTGTATGGCAATTAATCTTACACAAAACAATGACTCAGTGCTGAAATCATTAGTGAAAAAGAGACTGAAACGAAAACGTAAAACACGTAAGGAACCAACAATAGAAAGACTAATTGAGACAACAAAATACCATGACATGCCACTGGATCACAATGCCGCCACAAATATTCAAAACCCACCATGGGCACTCCCTTCAAACTGCATATTACTGCAGTTAACAAAATTCAAAAAAGAAATCACTCCAATTTCAATGTATCTCCAGCACTTTCATTATATACGCAGCAAATACCACGACTGGTCTACCTTATATACTGACGGCTCCAAATATAAGGACATAACCGCATATAGCGTCGTTAACGAGAACGAAACGCTATCCACCTCTATACTACCATCATACGCATCTGTATATACTGCAGAAGCAACCGCAGTATACCACGCTTGTAAAATAGCAAAGAAAAGCAAAGGGAAATGGCTTATCTTTAGCGACTCACTCTCAACTCTGCTATCGGTAAAAAACATTAACAATAACGATACCGTGATATCCCAAATCAGAGATATATTAACTTCCAATGCTACAAAAATTAAGTTGATATTGTAAGGGTGGCAACCCTCTCCTCGACTGTTAAGCGAGTTAATTGCAACACAGCGACACGAGTAGATATCCATGCGCACGAGTTCGACCTAACTCTAACTTAATACTAATATATCTTTCAATTTCATTATTAACTTTTCCATTAAATAAATAATTTTGTTAAATAAGTGTTATCAATTCATTTTCGGGGAGCAAAGTACCATCCTAGCCTTTCGGAGCCTTACAATATGGATTCCCAGCCACATCGGTATAAAGGGCAACACCTCGGCAGACGCAGCAGCAAAACTTGCCACCAACTCACCATTACACATAACAATCAGCTTTAACAAGAAAGACCTGAAAAACACAATCAATAAAGTAAATCGGAAACTTATGGTTGAACATTGGCAAAATAAAAACCACGTCTACAAATGCATAAACCCAATTCATTAAAGAGAATTTTCTCAATATTTACTAAGTTATCATCATCATTTAAATATTGCTTCAATACAAACAAGGCTTGTAGCGCTTCCTCTCTGCTAGGTGGCACTGCACTATCTGCAGAGTCTTCTATAATATATCCACTCTCATCTTGTGGTATTTCGTCTATTATATCATTTTCGTTTATAGCCCCAAAACAGTTCTCCTTTTCCAAATCAGCTAAATTTTCGAAAAAAAAATTACTGTCTTGAATCTCGCAAAAATCATCATTTGAGTCACGGCTTTCGGTTTCACAATAAATATTCTCTGAGGTAGTATCATCATTTGAGTCCATTACAGGGATTCCTTCGTAAATTCCGTTTTTTTTAAACAATTTCGAATTGTTTGAGGAGTCACGAGCCACCAAGCTCGCTTGAAAATATACAAGGCTCTCAAAATATTAACGCTTTTTAACAAATTAGCCATAAATCCACCTTCTGCTGCTAGTATCTGTTCGCGAACTAGACACTTTCTATAATGTGACTTGCAAGACTGAATAATACCTATAACAGATAAAAAGACATGAAACTTAAAAGTGGCAAATGCTGGTATAGCAAACCTTGCTCCAAATGTTGAATTAGACTTGTAGTACACGGTGGTAAAAATACAATTTCAATGCTTTTTGGTGTGAAATCCAATTTGTGGCATGAAGCGTTATCAATAAGGATATCATCAAACTCTTTTATAATTTCTCTCCAGATGCAACTAGTCATCCACGCTTTTTTGCTTGCAATGTGATTCTCTCTTTTGATGTCTTAAGTCCACTTACGGCTTGGCTTCCCGCGACAATTGAACCAGTCGGAAGAGCTTTATAAAATAGACCAGTATCGTCGGTGTTATAAATATCTTCTAATGAATACTTCGGTAGTAAAACTGGAAGTTTTTTGAAACGCACATTTTCGTTTTTCTTCCATCTTTGCAGCCAGCCTGGGCTAGGCTTAAAATCAAGGATGCCTAATTTGCTGTCTTGCTTTTTTCGAGTATTTTCTTTTTTTAAAAACAGCTGTGAAGCAAATTTTAGCGTTGCCAGATAGTAATTTTAATACATTTAAGATATAACATTGCCAGCACAAAGTTTTGAAAATTATTTCTTTTAAGAGGTTTTTTTTTGTATGGGCAGATAAATTTCGTGAGGGAAAAAATTTCTTTTATCCGGTTTTTTCTTGTAAGCGGTCTTATTTAGATGAAAATACTTAAGTGGTCCAAGGTGTTTCAAAATTGTTTCTTATAAATGGACTTTTCTTATAAGCGGGTTTCTTATAATCGGAGAGTACTGTATATCAAAAGTAGATATTGTGGCTCCATTGCCGAAAGATTTGCCATCGAAGAAACGGAAGGCAAAAACTAGTGAAGATGTTCTCAAACCAGACGAGGAACCAGGTCCATCTTCCTCAGGATCAACACGTAAAAAGATCTCAAGGAAAACGACAACAAAGAAAAATACATAAACTACTCATCATTATTATTTTTGGCCCATAATACGTTTTTCTAGTGTATAATCATGTCTTTATAGCTTATAATTCAATGTATTTTGTTCATTACAAAAAAAATATATTTTTTCGAATTTTTACTCTTCTTTCTCTACATTTTTAGGGAACTTTCAAACAAGTTATGACTTTTTGGATTCTATCACGTGAAAAAGCATGACATCTTCCATCCGAATCAACTAAAAAGTCAAAATTGATTTTTTGACACCTAAGCCCCCTTTCCGTAGACCAGGTCACATATATGAAAAATATGTTATGTCTATATAGTCGGCATAATAATATTTAGCAAAGATGAAAAATCTCATTCAAAGCATATTGATAAAATTTTCGATACAATCCGTAAAGCTTTTATGAAAATACAAGCAGACAAATGCGAATGCAAAAGTAATCATTCATACAGACCATCAACCTCTCACATACGCCTTAAGCAATAGAAACTGTAATTCTAAATTAGGACGATGGAAAACCAAACACGAAGAGTATAAACCTGGTAAGCCAACATAGTAGCAGATACTCTTTCAAGACCATTTGAAATACATTATTTATCAGTTGCTGACAGCTCATCGCTCAACCTAGTTTCTGCCGTAGAAGTACCCATAAGAGTTTTCAAAAACCAACGTTGGATCTCTTTAGGAGACGAATATAGTTACCAATTTAAAATACCCTACATACTATATACATGTAATAATTAAACATAATTTCACTTTTTAAACGTTATTCAAACCCTTCGGTGATAAATGGTATATTTACTTCCGAAGAAATAATGGACATAATTCAATAAATATAAAAATTTTTCTAATTATAAAATTCGATATACCTAAATGGAAGTTTATGGCAATACACAATGTCCTTGTGAAATAGTTCATAAGTTATATACAGCACAGAGAAAAATATTGTTTACCGAAGTAGACAAATTCTCGAACTACGCCCAAGTTAGATTAATAGAATCAAAAGCAATAGAGAATATCAGAGAACCCTTGCGACAAATACTTTTTTCATTTGGTGTACCGATAACCGATTTTATAGATAATAAAAATATCCCTAAATTCATCTTCAATACAATTTGTGGTCGAAGGCCAACTTGGTATTAACATTTTCGAATTACTTACATACGCTAGCAAAGTCAATGGACTAGTCGAAAGATTTCACTCCACAATTTCTGAAATTATAAGTTGCCTTAAATCCGAACGCACCCACCACTCATTTCAAGAACTTTTAGATCGTTGCATACATTCTACAACCGGGAAAATTCCAAAATAAACTTTTTTTGGAAGACTCAAGGCGAAAAAACATCGAGACATTAAGAAAACAACAGATGAAAGACTTAGGAATGCACAATAAATCTAGAAATCCAGTAAAAGCCTAAGTCCCAAGGAAAATAATATATTTCAAAGTAAATAAACGAACAGGATCGAAACTAACAGCAAGATATATGTAGAAAAGAAATTGTAAAAGAAGACAGATCTAGTGTCGTAATCACAGAAAAACAGTACACAAAAGCAACTTCTAGACCTAGCTACATAATTTTCTTGTACAATTAAAAACATATTTTTCGTACATTTGGTGTACGCTGGCTTTATAATAATATACTATATAAATTCACAACTAGCTACATTTAATGCACTACAGGTTAAAATTCAGACAGCAACATTCCGACTGATAAACAAAGTGGACATAGAGGAATACCAGAAAGCACTAAACGATTTAAGTAATACAATTAAAACTATAATTAGAGAAGTGAAGAAGATAATGAACCAGAACTGAACTTAAATAGACTAAAACCAAACAGATTTGGGAAATCAATAACGAAATAGGAACAGTCTGTAAATGGATTGTGGGAAATCCTGACCACGATGACCTAATAACACTAGAGAATCAAATTAATAACATAATTGAAAATAATAATGAACAAATAACAGTGATAAAGTAATTTTCGACAGAATTAATAATATTTCTACAATATAAGTACGTCTACTCAAGAGCAAACCGGCAGAATATATCTTAGTAAATAATGAACACATACCGTCGGTAGAAAATATATCACCTGCCATTATATTACTAAAACAATATAACAGTACGGTAAAAATTGACAGTCAAAACATAAATCTTTCCGGATCATATGCAGTAGAATACCATAATTCCACGGTGTGGATATAAAACCAAACATACTCATTTAATGAAGAATTTAGCAATTTTACAACCGAATAAACTATCGTTCCAAGAAGAAGAAATTTTAAGTTTGGAAATGATGAAGGAACTTCATCTAAACAATACACATCACTGCAGCTCTAATCTCCAATTTTTCGCTCATAATCATCTGCATGATGAGGATAATCGCAATTATCACCATTTTGATTCTAAACAACAAATGCAAAGCAAATATAACAGAGTTATCAAATTACCACGTAAATGTTAATATGAACGATCATAAAGAAGTAAAAATATCCGAAATACCTTCGTAACAACGGTCAATAACTCTGACAGATCGTTTGTTAACATAAATAACATTAAACAATTATACCTGACGCTAATATTTGACAACGGGCCGCAAAAGCAACAATTCCAAAGAATTGTAAGTTTCGGGACAAGTAGAATAAGGTTAATTTTAGCTTAAGAATAAAAATTCAAGTTAGTTGCAATTTACTTTTGAATAAAGAAAAATTTGTTTTTTTCGAAGATGAAGCAAAAAGTCCGGTAACGGAAATGCTGGCGCAAAGTTTTAAATCTTTTAATTTATCTTTTGTTAGAAAATTTATTGAATGATTTCGTTAGAACTAATCCACAGCCGTTGGCGTACAAGTCCGCAAAAGATAATGTCAGAGGAACAAGTGCATCTCCATGTACTATATTGCTCCATATATAGAAGAAATGGACGAACAACAGAGTACTGACTGGCAGCAATCACACGCTCACAGTTCACACATGTCGTCTACAGAACCCGAACCCTTACCTTCATCATCTTCTACCTCTTCAATAACACCCTTCATCATCCCAGAATCGTCACCAGAACCTTTATGACCACCTTCTGTCAGCGTTGTACCTCTTCCGAGACCATATCCAGCGCCATCAACATCGACATACTACTACTTGTAAAATAAAAGAACAAAATCTGCGGGAAAAACGTTTTCATGATTCCGTACTCCAGACCATAAGACAGATAGAATTAAAAATATTAGAAATTTTAAAAATTAATTATAAGTGATAATGTTATTTTTGTATTTAATGTGATATGGATGCATACCATTTGATCACATAGTCACAAGTTCACGAAATAGGTCCATAATTTGTACACAGTACAGTTTGTAACAGAGCATATACTATATTTACAAATGTAGAAAAGATCGAAAGTCCTTGTTTACTAACATTTTTAGATGATATGTATGTCTACATAGCTTCATCATCACGGAATCATAATATCATGTGTACTGAAAACTGAACAAATCAAGTGAAATGGGAAGGCGTGGTTGTTGTCCGATTCCGTCCATTTTCACAATGTGACATAGGAATGTAAAAAGAATGCCACGTACTAAATTCTCGAGATATTTGATTTCACCAAAAAGTGAGACAATGCTCTAACAGTTCGTATAGCACAACAAGGTTCCCTCGCTTCCGTTCTGAAAATTTCGAAAGTTCGATTAACACCGATGGAATAATATCTCAAGCGGAAAAATGGCCAAGAGAGCTCGACCAAAATCTTACATATTTGTTCTATTTTTTAGTATATATAATATATAAGTTTGATTAGAAATGCGAAAAAGTTAAAATCCGAGTGACTGTCTGTATGTGCGTCCGTCCGGGCAAGCTGTAACTTGAGTAAAAATTGAGAAATCTTGATGGAACAAGGTACGAGGGTTTCTTAGTAAAAATAAAAACAAAAAACGGACCATTGCCACCCAGTGAAGAAGCCTATTTTGACGCTGGTAATGAGAGCTAAGAGGCTGGAGTGGGCACGGCTGCATAGAAATTGAACTATAGAGGAATGGCGAAATGACATATGGTCGGATGAAATCAAATTTAACTGCGCTGACCATCTGTCTTACGTGAACGTTTTGCGGGAGAGAGATTTAAGGAAAACTGCGTAATAAGGACATTGAAGCATACTGAAAGCAAGATAATTTGGGTATGTTTCTCTTTAATGCACTTGCACTTTTATTATTTATTGACGGAAGTCACACCGGATAGCATTGTGCCTTTTAAAGAAGACAAATACGTGCATTCTTCTCATGCTGACAAGATGATTCAGCTCCATGCCATCGCGCAAAATTTTTGTTATATCAAACTACTACCTAATCACCACTACTCATCAATAGATAACTAATAATTAAAAAAAACTTTTATAATTTGTGTACAGGTTCCCAGACCTGGGAATTCAGCACATGAATTGGTCAGGAAACACTCCCGACTTAAATCCCATGGAGCACCTATGGCATTTATTGAAATGTAAATGTTGCTCAACATAAGCTAAAAAATAAAATAGAACTAAACAATTTTTGTGATAAAAGAAGTTATGGCAAATCTTATCGAATCAATACCTACTCGCATTAAAGCTGTAATATCTTCTAAAGGCGGTTTGACACCATATTACACTTATACTATAATTTAAATTAATGTTTTCTTTTATTATTTTAAAATGAAATACAAAGTTTTGTCGCGTTATTAATTTAAAAACTATTATAAAATACAACGCTTGTGTACAAGGAAAGGAACACACTAAAATTATATCTAGGTAATTTAATTTAATGTATTTGTGCTTACAAAATTCATTTAGACAGTCATCGACTAAACCCCGCCGTGTGCATACGTTTGCTCTCTTTCGCGGATCTCGTCTGACTTTCTCACCCGCTTCAGTGCAGTTATCTTTAATTATTCTTCTTTTGCGCTCTATCCCACGTGTTTCTTTTGTTTGTGCGAACAAAGGTATACTCTACCAAGTGACAAGTGACTAATAACCTAAAAGTGCAACATGCCCACCGGGGCTACTAACCTAGGGGAAAACAGGTTTGCCCTGCTTTCCTCTAGTCCACAATCAAAAAGGAAAAAAGCCAACAAATCTGTCGAAAAGTTTCCTGATCTCCCTCTTGTAAACATTACAAAGAACGACGATCCTAAGTTCATTGTATTAAAATCGTGCGACAACAACAAGCCCCTATCACGTTTTTCATGTTTTTTGGTACATAAGGCCCTTAACGCCATAAGTAAAGATGTGAAAATCACAGAGATGAGAGATGGAAATCTCTTGCTACTTGCAAAAAATAAAAAAAATTGCCGAAAAGTTCATCAACATCAAAAACCTCTCAGGCATCTGCCAAATCGAAGCAAAATACCATGAGCAACTCAATAGTGTCAAAGGCACAATTTTCGCTCCGTTCCTCAATCACGTCCCAGACAACGAAACTGTGGAAGGCTTAGAAGCATATGGTGTAACATCCATTTACAGATTTCAGAGAAAAACTGAAGGAGTTCTAACACCAACAGGTGCGTTACTTTTAACCTTTGAAAGCTACAAACTTCCCGAAAAAATAGATGTTGCATGGAGGAAAATTTCTGTTCGCCCATATTTCCCCAACATAATGCGTTGCAAATCTTGCCAAAAGCTTGGCCATACACTAAAGCATTGCAAAAATCTTCCATCATGCGTCAACTGCAATTTATCTCCGCATGAAGAAGAAAAATGCTCAAGATTAATGTGCGCAAATTGTTCTGGTGAACATCCCGCGTCCTCAATTAGTTGCCTAAAATTCCAACAAGCGAAAGAAATATTAAAAATAAAAACGGAAGAAAAGTGCAGTATGCGCGAAGCAGCAAAGAAATACAGAGCGCAAGCTCCCTCCCCCACTGCTCTTTAATCATTCTCTGAAATTACTAAGCGACCTGCTCCCATAGCAACCAACAATATCAATATACCCACTGAAAAAACTACAACAACAAATAATAATGCAAACATCATTCCTATATCTCCACCAATCTATACACCATCCTTTGGTGCCATGCAATGCCTTTTATGTTCCAAGCCTTTTAAAGATAATAGGGAATATATTCTTAAAAGACATTTTGTTAATTTTCATTATACTATTAATTAATAATAAAAATTGCTCAATTTTAATTCCAATTTCTCACTGGGCTACTTTTTTTTCGTGCTCACCAACACAGTGACAGATCCTCTCATGCCGATCACTGAACTAGAAGCTCTTATCAATTCTTACACTCCATCCATGATCTTCCTTAATGAAACTCATATTCTACATAATCAACCTGCTCACACGCCAAAATCCTACGTAGGCTATTTTAACAATCTCCCGCACGTAACAACAAAAAAACAAGGCGCTGCTATTTTAATAAAAAGAAGCATACCCCACAAAGTACTACCTGTTCGGTCTAATCTCTCAGTAGTTGCCATTGAAATTAATGCACCAACAAAACTAGCAGCAGCTTGCATCTACATTCCACCCACACAAGATTTTGCTTCTTCTGATATTCTGCAATTGATAAACCAATTAGATAAACCACTTATTTTAGGAGGAGATATAAACGCCTGGAGTACAATATGGGGATCTACGCACACAAACTCAAGAGGCGAACAAGTTTAAGATGCGCTACTTGCATCCAATATTATCTGTCTTAACGATGGATCCGCCACACATTTTTTCACCCACAACACCTTCTCCAATATTGATGTCACGTTTTGCTCTAATAATATAGCGCCCCAATGCACATGGCAAGTGGTAAATTCTTTGTTTGGCAGCGACCACTTCCCAATATTCATACAAACAAATCCGCGCAACAATCAAAATACGAGTACATTTAAATTTACATCTAAATTCAAAACTGATGAGGCTGATTGGGAAAAGTTCAGACAAATATGCAACAATCTTTGTGAGACCACGCAAGTTTCCTCCAACTCGAACCAGGAGTCTGCTAAAATTTCGAGAATCATACGTACCGCTTCTCACTTTTCCATCCCTCGAACGCTTCCCAACAAAAGTAGGAAAAATATTCCTTGGTGGAACGCTGACTTGTCCAGACTACGGCTCACTAAGCAGAATTTATGGTATGAATACAAGCGAACACGCTCAGCTGAAAACCTGCTCCTTTACAAAAAGGCAAATGCGTTATTCCGACGTTCTGCCAAAGATTATAAAAAGAAAAAGTTTGAAGAACTCACTGAGACCATAAACCCCCGCACTAGCCCAAAGAAAATATGGGATGATATCAAAATGCTAACCGGATCTCCTAAACAGCCTCTATTTTCCTACATTCAAACACAAAGCGGTCCATTAACGGCTCCCGTAGATATTGCCAACCATTTTGCTTCTTTCCTGTCACTCTCTTCTTCCGATGCAAGCTTCTCAGACACGTTCTGCAACCTAAAATCTCAACGAATAAGTATTGAACCACCTATTTTGTACCGTTTATCGCCTCCCGCTAAGCAACTAGACTCGGAAATTCTACTAACCGAGCTCGAATTCGCCCTTTCGTCCGTTAAAGGCAAAACCCCTGGTCTTGACAAATTTACCTATCCAATCATTCAAAACTTGCCTATCCAGGCTAAGCATTGTTTACTCAACCTCTATAACAATATATTTGAAAGCGGATGCTATCCTCATGCCTGGAAAACTTCGTGTATAGTTCCTATCCTGAAGCCCAATAAGTCAGGGCTTGATGTCAACAACTATAGGCCGATATCGCTCTTACCCTGTTTGGGAAAGCTTCTTGAAAAAGTTATAGTTAACCGGCTGATGTGGTATGGCAACAAAAGAACACTCATAAGCCCCAACCAAACCGCATACAGAAAGAATTATGGCACCATCGATGCTCTTTTGCACCTAGATAACTTTATATCAAGCGTTCTTTCCTCTAAAAACCATTTCTCAATTTTAGCAATTGATTTTCAGAAAGCATTCGACCGTTTTGGTGCCCATATCGTTCTGAGACAATTAGATAAGTGGAAACCAGGTCCTAAAATCAAGAAATTTGCCAAGAACTTCCTCAGTCACAGGCAATGCAAAGTAAAAATAAATGGTTTCCTGTCCTCCATAGCTTCACTTGACAACGGAACCCCGCAAGGGTCTCCATTATCCGCCCTCCTTTTTATAATAGCTTTCGAAGAGATTACTCAACTCACTTACAACCATCGCGGCATCGAGTGCCAGCTTTATGCTGACGATGTAATTTTCTACACAAAGAATGCAAACCTCACCAATACAGCCCAACTGTTTGAGAAAATCTTATCCGAAATTTCGACATGGTCCCTATCATCAGAAACTACTATCTCTTACGAAAAATCAAAAACATTACACATTTGTAAAAAACGAACATGCTCAGGTTTACTAACCTATTCTAACAATATTAATATTAGTATGGTAAATGAACTTAAAATCTTAGGGCTAGTACTAGACTCTAAATATAGCTTTAAGGCCCATTGTAAGCATATTAAGGACTGCCTCTTAACGCGACTAAATATAATCAAATATCTAACGTCGAAAAAAGTTTAATTCATCCATTAACGCTTATCAACGTCACCAAGGCTCTAGTGATTTCCAAGATCGACTACGCTCTACCTATCTTCGGCAACTGCCCGGTTTCTACAATGAAATACTCTCCTCCCCTTACCATGTGGCCATGCGCAGAAGCATTAGAGCATTTCCAACAATACCACTAAAGAATCTCTTTGCTGAAACTGGCCTGCCAACTATAACAAACAGGACTATCGACTGCGCCAGACGTTTACTACCAAAGCTTCTGTTCACGACCAACACTATTCTCGCCAAAGACGTCCACAATACTCTCTCGACTCTCTCGAGGAAACGGAAACCTAAGTGTTTGTCAGCCATCGCGCGATGCGTTAACTTCGCCAGGCAACTTGAGTTACCTTCCTATAAATGTTCTCTTGGACCGGAAACTCGTCCACAATGGATGATAAAAAATTCTTCCTTTGCTATTAAGACCCTGCAACTGCCGAAGGATAAGACCTCAAGCGAAAAATACAGGCAACTCTTCGCTTCGGAGAAGTCAAAATACTTCAGTTACAGTTGGAACTTTATATACACTGACGGCTCAAAAACAGCAAACTGCACAACGTTCGCAGTCACAAAAGAAAATGGTGACTTGATTCGACACGGCACACTCCCCACAATATGTTCATCATTTACGGCCGAAGTCGTCGCTTTATTAGAAGCAGTTACTTATGTAAAATACACCAGGGGAAAGTATATCGTATGCACCGATTGCAAATCTTGCATCGAAGCCATAGAATCACCGGAAAATACACAAAATGAAATAGTCGCCATACGCAACAATCTTTTGAAATATCCAAACAAACTGAAACTGATGTGGATCCCGGGGCACACAGGGATATCCGGTAATGAAAAAGCAGACGTAGCTGCGAAAAATGCAGCAAATACTCCAACCATAACTTTCGGTTATTTCACAAAACAACAAAAAATCAGCAAAAGATAATTGGAGTGGATATATTCATCACTATTCTAAAATCAACCCGTTCAGAATTAAGCCGACCTACACTGCCGACATCACCTTACGCGCAATCAGGCCTTTTACCCGCTTTCGTCTGGGACACACCATAATTACACACGCTTATTTATTGCAACGTGCCCCTCATGGAAACTACCCATTCTGCGACGAAAACGCAACGTTAGAACACATATTAACCGCTTGCCCTATAACTGCAACAATTAGACATGAGATTTTTAATTCTGCCGATCCATTCCAGCTTCTGAATGAACCCACCGCTAAAAATGTGAATATGATTTATAATTTTCTTAAGGAAATAGATCTAGTTCGACGAATATAAATATTTATAGCTTCTCTAATTAACTCACTAACCCTACTTCCTAAGTACTAATCTATCCTTTCACTTCTGTTTTAATATTACATTAATATCGGTATTCTGCTTGAGACGATTGTCTCATGTCTCTAATTGTCACAATCTTCATTTAGTGACTCTGCTAGTCAGGAGCCTCATTTTGGTATTCTGGCAGATACAGTAAAGTAGTATACTGTATCTGCCAGAATACTGCAGCAGAATACCGATATAAACATACATATGTATGTAGCATAACAGACAGCCGAAGGCCTCTGCTGCCAGTACTGCTAGATATTTATTTGTAGAATATTAAGTATTGTACAAATAATTTATAAAATAAAAAATAAAATAATTCATTTAGACGAAAAACTTTTTAAAAATCTCGAAAAAATTAAAGTGGTATCTCCTAAAACAATAAAGCTACAAATACTATAGAAACCCCTACCAACAGTGTCAAAATGGATGAAATTGGACTCGGAAGATAACCCCGCTCACTCCCCATATAATGGTACGGTTAAAAACTGTTTAAAGCTCAATAAATCAATTTATCGGAACCGGTGTTAAAATTGGACGATGGCCGTGGCACCACCCACTTTTTGGTGAAGTCCTATATCTCGGGACCCGACCGACCGATTTCGACAAAATTTATAAGGTGACATTCAATTCTTGTATCATAGTACGAAAATGAACGAAATCAGATAACAACCACGCTTACTCCCATATAGCAAAATTTTGAATTTCACTTAATTCTTTCACTTTCTAGTACTGAAAGCGAGAAGCAATTGATAAAATGGGATACAACTTTGCACGAATAATGCCTTTAGTAGGTGCGACCTTATGACCAAAAATTGTTCAAGTCCAAGAAAAGCGCTAGGCACTGCGGAGAGTTCCCCCCTTAAAAGTTAAAAGTTATATATTATTTCCATCATAAACGACACTCCGCGAGGAAGCGGACTTTGAATTGCTAGTACAAAATTATGTATGTAGTTCTCCGCCCCCAAAAGGCCCACTGTGCATCCAACCCTGACTACATATGATTGGTTTTTTAGTATGTGGTACGTTAGTAGTAGATGGTATAGGGTAAAAAGATAAAATACAGGGTTTGCCTCGAAAATAATAGGACTGAGTCGATTTGAAAAAAAAATATTGAATCAATCGTTACAATTCTTTAAAAACGTTCAAAATCTGCTGCCAGCGCGATTTGAAGGTGTCACGAAATGCCATCTTCGCGCACACCTTGCGCGTGTTTAAGTGTCGGTGTTGGTCGAAGTCGCAGGTCTCCCAGCACGGTCTTAATCAGCGACCTCTTACCGACCTTCCAAAAAGCCCTGAAGCCACCAAAACACATCACTTCTTGCTGAAGCAACATCGGGGTAACCCTGCTTGGTCATATCACACATCTCTGTCGCAGATTTACCGAGTTTCACCCAGAATTTAATTGCGTACCTCTGCTCTAATGAACGCTGATTTTTGGCTTGCACCACTCACAGAAACACTTCTTGCGAAGATTTTTGTTCTGACTCTCCAGGTGCTCGGAGGCAACTGACCAGACGCTCGTTCTTTAGCTAAGAACGCCATCTACCGAATCAGTCGCAGCAGATGAAAATCAGCCCTATTACTTTTCGGACTAACCCTATAGAACCGATACTACCCAAACTTCCATATATTACATAAAATGATTTTCGTTTTCCTAACAAAGTTTATGTGTCTGTCAGTGTATGTGTTATATATAGTACCTATATATAGAAGTATATACAAAAATTACTTGGTTTCGATCCTCTGGTTGACGTTTTGCACCTTAAGGTATTTCCCTGGTTTTGATTCTTGAAAGTTGCAAGAGTATAAAATGTTTCGGTGCATCCAAACTTAACCCTTATCTTCCAGTGTCTTACTGCATCTCACGCCTTTTTTAATTCATAGAAAATATTCCTTTAAGTACTAATCGCTTTTGAACCACATAATTTCATACTTCATTAAACATTTTTTTTTACAAATTTCTCCTCTTATGCTTTGAGCACAAAGACGTCTGCATGAAGCCAACTAGCTTAATATTTTGAAGACGGCAGCGACATGATGTACACAACTTTATTGTTGTCGTATTAAAACTGTACATTTGAATGAATTTTAAATAACTTGATACTTTTTGTACAAAAGATGTGTAAATAGGTCGATTTATTTGTTATTATCAACTGTTAAATATTACAAACGATATATCAGGTCAGGTGTTTTAAGTTTCTGTTGTTAAAATAATGTTAGATTTGTTAGAGCTTTGAATAATTTTACATTTCAGATATTAGTGGCAACACTAAAGCTGCCCTTTGTCGTCGGCAAAATTACAGCAGTATTCTCATGCCTTCACAAAAACCACCACACTCTACTATTGTGAGGATTTTGTTTTTTGTGAGGTTTTCCGTATGCCACCGTGATTTCAAAAGATCAAATGCTCCCAATTTCCTCACAATACAAAATCGATTTATTTATTTTGTTAATTTTAATATTTTTTAATAAATTTGCAATTATTTTAGTAAAATGACATATGCCATTCTGTGGGTACCACATACGGTGCGCTGCGAGGACATCTCGTCGACGTGGCTGTGCTACACGGCCTAGCTGCGGATATTGCGCTGCATCGCGTCTGCAGGTTATAGAAGAAGAACTATGGGCCATAGCTAAAGAAAACTTAAAAAAAGCAAAACGCCTGGAATCGATGTCCCGCGGATTGCCAGAAAGATAATACGGCTTCAGAAAACAGAGGTCCACTATCGATGCGCTAAAAGAAGTTGTCGACACTGCAAAATGTGCAGTAAACGGCAAAAGATGGAAAGGTGGTACAAAAAAATATTGTGCGCTGATTACCCTGGATATGAAGAATGCATTCAACTCAGCTAAATGAACAAATATATTCGAAGCCCTATATAAAATACGCGCCCCCAGTACCTCATAAATATTGTTATGAGTTATTTTGAAAATCGATGGCTGATTACGACACCATCGAAGGCACGAGCTACCCTATTTTAAATGGAGCACAACTAGTTTCTGTACTAGGCGCTCTTCCAACTTGATGATCTTCAAAATAAATGTAACGAATACATAACTGGTCCGCGTCAGTGGTTTCCATCCATGAGTTTGGAACTGGCTGAGCACAAGACAGAAGTATTGCTCATAAGCACCAGGAAAATTGAGGAAAAAATAACTCTCACTATAAGAGAGCGGTTACTTCACAGCAACAATTGAAGTATTTAGGGGTAATATTGGACTGCCAACTGAAATTCAAGGAACACTTGGCATACACATCAAATAAAACAAATAAATTTACAATGTCCTATCAAGAATGATGGCAAATAGAGGCTGTGTGTGCTCCAGCCATCAACTTCTAATCGCAAAAGCGATGAGCTCAATAATTTTATATGCTGCCCCAGTATGGGATGAGGTGCAGAGGTTTCTCTCCTCTTGTACCTAGGGCAGCAGGATTGTCAGCACTGGCTATATGGCCAATGGCTAATCCTACTAAGTCAAGTATTTGAGACGATCGATTGAAAGTATACGTCTTCCATGCACGTGGTGGTTTTTCTAACCGTGCTAGTACAATTTCGGAATTGGACGACAGATGTAATTTGAATTTTGACATATATAAATGCATTCGCACCATGGATACTAACTTGGAAAGTAGTAGAGCGCCACAAAGTTCAAGTCGTTAAAGCCACTTACTAATGTAAGTGGCTTGTGGTCGCATTGTTACTTTGTGTGCCAATCTATGCATATATATGTAGTGGTGCAAGTGATCTGGGACAAAATTTACTCATTGTGGGATTTGTATTTGTGAGATATCATTTAGATTGCATGCGAACTCGGCCACTAAACGAAGTGCTTTTACTAGTTCGTCCTAGTCGGTCCCATCTAGCCATTATTCTTGTATCAGGGTTTTGACTTGTATCATAATTGGCGAGGGCCATCATGCGGGGTCCAAAAGTTTTGCAATAGAAGATTGAATTTGGTGTAATAGTGGATAATGGAGATCTGGACTGCGTATTGTACGCAGTGTATCATTTGTGCTAGTGACGCGGGTTAGTTTATTCCAATTCCCAAAGTAAAGTTTACTGTTTTTCATTCAGACTGCTTGGCAATTCACAAACTGAGGTGGTGCAAGTAGGGTGTTGTGACTGGGAACACTAAGTAGCATTTTATATGGACATGAGAATAACAAAGAACATATGGCACATACACATGATCCAATGGTTAACTTTGGAGAAAGGAATAAATCAAGGTAAAACAGTAGATCAAGAAAACGAAAGGCTAATAAGTGAATCTCAAAAGCATTGGCACAACTTGTTAGAGAGAATAATTGATATAATTATTTTTTAGCCTCTCATAATCTTACATTTAGAAGCCATAGAGAATCTCTCAAGACAGATAATATCATTAAGAATTCCGGTAATTTCATAGATTTATTTAAAGTGATATCAAAATTTGATCCTACTTTACGAGAACAATGAAAGTCGTAAAGCTAAAAAATCAAACGGAGCAATCAGACACTCTCAGTGATTGCGCTTCGATACTAAATGAAATGTTAAGTTTTATTTATTGTTTCTTTACAAATGTGATACGAAATATTATCGCGTGTTAATGTGATAAGTAAATTATGACAATCAATACAAATTCATTAAAACATTGCTCTTGAATATTTACACACAGTTTGTGAATGAATAAAAGAGTATCGGGAATTCGAAAAATCCCTGTCTGATGTTATGACCTGACAAAAGAGTTTAGGAATAAAAGATTAGCCAAAAAGATTATGATTGAAAGCAGCTATACAGTTTCCTAAAAGCCAGTATCAAACAGATATTTTTACACCATGATTGATTCTATAATAAAAAATGTGAAATTAAAATTTACGTCGTTAAATCAACGTTTTGAAGATTTCGGTTTTATTTTTAGCTAAAAAATACAGCAGAGGAGCTAATATTAAAACATTGTTACGATTTACTTAACGTCCTGCGTGTGGGTGAGAGTAGTGACTTCCAACCTTTTGATTATTTGAAGAATTAAATAAAATTATTCCAAATTTACTCCACTTTATTATAGATGTGAAATAGCTGCTGTCATAAGTATATAAGTATAGGGTATACACACGTACACATAAGTATATACACACGTCAAATATTTACATTGTCATCCGAATTTTGTTAACAATTCAGGTAAGTGCAGCCATAAATAAAAACAAGCAAGAAAGAGCTAAGTTCGGGTGCAACCGAACATTTTAAACTCTTTCAACTTGTTGGAATCAAAGCCAGGGAAATACCTTATGATGTAAAGCGTCAACCAGAGAATCGAAATCTAAGCATTTTTATATATACATACATACACCATATATGATTTATACACTGACCTACGTATATATGTATGTATGTTATTCGGCATAAGATTTGTTAGAAAAACCAAAATCAGCCGAGACAAATTTTATGTTTCTGGAGCCGGGTTTCCATCCACCCACAACTCCAACCCACTTTCCAAAATTTCTTATCCATTTTGTTTTTATTTTGCAAGAGTATACCTATTTGAGAAAGAAGATGAGCCAGGAAAGACGTCCAGCTTTGGCTGTTTTATCAATTGAATCAGGAATTTAGTAAAGTTTCTGTAATAAATAAAATATAATAGGGCAGATTATACATAGGGTAGAAGGGGGAGCATTCGCCACTGGGGCACATTCGCCACCCATGGTTATCTCTAAACTCAGTATAGCAATCGAACTTGAATTATCGATAATGTTTGCTTCATCTGACCACCTCTTGTTTAACTTACTTTGGAAGTTGAAGTTTGTAAGTAATCGTAAATAGTCGCGTTTATTCCGTTTTTTGTGTTGCAGTGGAAAGTTTTTAAAGTTCGTATATTTTGTAATAACTTTGTCAATTAAGGTGTTGAGTAAAAGATTTTCATAAGTGTGATACCGACTATATTGCTTTTAGTAAAAATACAAAAAAGGTTTTGATAAAGTGCTGGAGAGTGTAAAAACAAAGTGAGTTTTGAAGCATGCCTGCACCTGGGGCACATCCGCCACACTGGTGGGGTTGCTTCGCCGGCATATGTGCCCCATGGGGTAAATCCACCACAGGCATATGTACCATGATGGGATAAATTTACCATACCCCATCTGGAAAACGAGCACATGAGTAGACATATTAAAACGTGGGAAATATTTTATAAACAGACCAGCTGACCCCGCAGCCGTTGTCCTGCGTGAAATTATGTATTTTGAAATGAAAAGAAAGTTAAATTTATCGCTTCATTTTTGTTTTTGCTTTTTTTTCATGTAACGCAGCTTTATAAACAACATTTTTTGGTTTCTGTTCCCGTGTACAGAAAAGATGGCTTCCAACTCATGAGCACGCCACGGCCGTGTGAAAAACATAGCATTTCCAAATTTATGCCTCACACTATGCGACTTTCTTTAGGTCCGGTTGACTGACATCACAAATGCAATTTTCACTGGAAACGGAATACGTTTGAACTTAAATGAGAAATCGTTAGACCTCAAAGGAATTCGTAGAATCAAGCATTCTCCCCAATTAAGAAGAAGAATTATTCTCCCCCTTGTATTCGATAGGTGCGTCACAATCAGTCGGGTTCCATTACACACTTTCGGCGCATGAAGATTGCGAAACATAATAACGACGGATCCTACTTTGAGACGCAAATGATACGGTGGCATACCAAACCTGTCAAAGAATTTAGAAATACCACTGGATAATTCACGGCGTCGTCTTTTGAATTTTCCAGTTTAAGTCAACAACATCGGTATTTTTGGCAGCTAACATTGCGCGTACACTTAAGGAATCGCAGTTACGATAATTTGGCCAATATTCGGATACACATTCGTGATGAGTTCATCTTTCGTGAATCGATAAACGGCAGATGGAATTGATATCAAACCATCGGAAGTATCAACCGAAATTGATCCCTTTCCCATTTTTAGTGAAGACGATGTAAAATGTCTTCGGCAATGTCATTTTTGTTCGTATCCCATAACAGACGCAGATTTGAAGCTGATATGTCGAAATGATTATCACGAAAAGTGTGCGAACTTCATTTGCATTCCAGTGATTATCATTTTCCAGCAATTGTAATTGCTGGCTTGCTTTTCAAAAAGTTGCATACACCATATCATTCAGAGTACGCAATGACTCAAATGAAGTGGAACCACGTACATTAATCAATAGCAACCGAAGGTAGAAACAATCGTCATTTTTCGGGTGGATTGTGTAAATTCGTCCTAATATTAGTATTAGTTGATAACACACCTGGATGTTCATCTACTGGTTGGCCTTGCTTTCTGTGTAACTATTTCTCCGACGATGCATTCCATGCATAATATCAAGGTATTTCCGAATAGAGCAATGTTCTCGCAAACGGATCACTGACGAAAGTAGAGAAAAAACTCGTCAATGTTAATTTTGTTTCTGGCGGTGTTTCCACCAGCTGTATTGTATTCTCTGGGTTGAAATACACTATTTGGCCATTCTCCAAATTAACTGCTAGATGCACAACAGTCGGAAAACGTTCATGAATTGCAAAAGTAAATGCAAAGCGCTTTAGTGCAGTTCACGTATCGACGGTATCGTTCAAGACTAATAACCGCCATGTTGCTTCCTTTGGTGATGTACATACAAACGTTTTTTATCGATTACACCAAACTGCAATACTCAACATTGATATGAGTTTTGAATGTGAATTAGACAATGATGGTGAATATAGTACGATCCATGTGTTGTCAACTTCGATATTCACTCCTCTAACTCACGCCATTGTCGTCTGGTGAGCGACGCCGATACAGTGGATATCCATCATTTCCAAAAGAAAAGCACGTGGATACTGTTTCGTGCATTTACACACAAATCGAAGTGGGATTGTGGTGTCCGCAAGTTCCATGAACCTTATTGGTTTTCATCACTTGTATAATACTGGATCTTCTTTCTTTGCATTAGGAATTTCCGCATAATTAAATACTCGTAATTTCATCAATTTGATCTGGTGTAACCACCATCCAAAGAATAATGTGTGCGTGCGGCAAACCTCTCTTTTGCCACTCAACAGAATACATCTAGCAACTGACTGCACCATATACATATATGTTGCTTCAAGATAAAGTCCATCGAAGCTGTTGCTTGAAAAGTCTTGCTCTGACATCGTGACGATCGCTTGCTGATTGACAGCGGTCCATAATACCGCACGTATGTCATCGCATTCTGGGAGTACTCGTACATGTGCCTTGGGCTGCTAATGTCTGTTGATGCCAAAAAGAACGCCGACCGATATTAGCGCGACCCACAGTGGCATCGCTCCATACATTTCTTGGAAAAAATTTGAAGGAGTGGTCGTACAACAATGAAACTTTGCAGAAACACTTCTCTGGACTAAATTAAGAAATTTTGAAAAAATCTTGGAAAACCGCCCACTGCCACACCCATCTCCCATATAACTGCAATTGCCAAAATTTTTATTTTTGGACCTAGGGACTTGAAATTCGGGACACTTCTTAATTGAGTTCTCCTGATGAAAAAAATTAAACTTAAACGCAAAGTGACGTTATTTATACCTTTACCTTGATAAAAATCCAATATAATATGCAATGTTTTAATTGAATATGTAACAGGCGAAAAAATGTGTTAGTTTTTATTTGTAATATTATGCAAGCACCATATCTTTAACAATGGAATCTAGTTCTAAGGAAATTTTGTTCGAATGACGCCTTAAGCTACTTATGTAAGGATCCGAAATTATAAGAAGTCTGTTGAAGAAATGAAATTAAAATCGATGTTACTAAAAGGGACGGTAATTGGCGGTTGTTTTTTTTTTAATTGAAATTACAGACTCGGAACTTTCATTTTTTTATAGAAGGAGGGCTAAGCAAGGCAAAGCACACAAAGTTTTTTTCCATCAAAAAATAAAAAGTTAATATTTTTAGTATAATTTTTGAAAAATTATAAAAATTACCTTACTTTGCCAATTTCAATAAATTTTTTTTTTTATAAACAAGTAGGTGCTATATATTCACTAAAAAAATAAGAGAAAAGTCATAGCTGTAAACTTACACACAAAAAAAATTCTGTATTTGGACATTAATTTTAATCTGATTTTATTGAATAACTTTCCGTCGACTTCTGTTAGATTTTTTAACTATAAAATTTCACTTTTTATAAAAAACCTTGTTGAATTTTTCTTATCCAAATATTTGTTTACAAAACAGAATTATTAAAGTTTTGAAATTGGAAAGTGGAAAAATCCTATTTTTTCCGCCGAAATGCCACTGTGCGACCTCTTCATGGCATCGTAACAAATTTCAATCTGTAATTGATCACTTTGTTTGCAACACACATAACATTTTCACTGAATAATTTTCAAACATTTTTGAAGCAAACGGCAAATTTGAAAGATCTAAATAATTGAAAAACAAAACAAAAAATTGAATGAAAAAATTTGTATGGATAAAATTAACTTTTTGGAATTTTTCAATTTTCCGACTTTTCCTCATGAAAGACATACAGAATTTTTATTTCTAAACCTTCCCCGATTCACACAGAACATTCTCTTGAAAATTTCATTAATATTGGTTCAGCCGTTCTCTTAGCGTTACTAAAAAACAAACATTCATTCGTTTGTATGAGAAAAAAAAGGGCTGTTTTTAGGGGTTTTCCGGCAATTATTCGAATTTTTTTCTCCGCAGAAACCATCTCTGAACCTCAACGAACATTTTAAAAAAAGAATTATCAAATTTGGTTCAGTCGTATGAAAGTTATGAGCGTACATACATTTTGGCGATTCATTTTTATTTATATAGATGTAGATATTAATTGTAAATAAACAATAATTAGAAATTATTTTTTTTCGGAGCGAACAACAACAGCTACGTATTAAGCCTAGCACGTTGCCACGTGTAATATTCTGTTAGGGCCCGTATTAACAACACTCAACAGCTGCTGTTGTCCCCTCTATTCCCCTCCCCTTCATTTTTATACCTGCAGTCCCTTAAGAACTAAGATCAAGTTTGTAACAGCTCTTCTTTTAGAATTACATATGTATATAATATTATGAACCAAATTGGTGCAGCAGTTCTTGAGAATTGAATTTCGGCTGTGAAAAATAATGATTCTGAAATATTTGTTATGATAATTCAGCCCTTTTAGTAGCTTACACCATATCCATTATGTGGGGAGTGGGCTCGCCCATCATGTCTTGTCTTTTCATCCTGATTAAAGGTAAATAGCAAACAAACCGTTAGCTGAACAAAATAATAGACAAAATAAAAGTTAAAAGCAGTTTTCCTTTCTTCAAAACAAAATATAGCAATAGGTGTAAAATATTTTTTCCTGAATAAAAACGAAAAAAATTAAGTTATGCTTGATTCCAACAACGAATTTTTAATAACCATTTATCCTCCGTAGTTTTTTATAAGCTTTCCAATTATTTTTGATATAAAAAGTCTGCCAATCAACCTCTTAAGGTCACTCCACAAGTTCTCATGCGGGTTGGGGACAAGGGATGGCTAAGCCATTGCATACAGGTCCCATTTGCATCTTTGAACCACTCTTGTTGATAACACAATCTCATCAGTATTTTTTCTTTAGAATATAGTACTCGTATCATAACGTTTTGCAAAATATCTCTGTACACAACGGCGGTCATTGTGTCCTTTATCAAAAATAAAAGACTGACGCTTTTCCTTGCGAAACATCGCCATACCAATATGTTTCCGACCCCGATGTTTAATTGTCTTTGTGGTGTATTTACCTTTAGGCCGGCGGACAGTTCTTTTGCAATCATTTCCGTAAATATTAATCATAACTTCATCACTGAATAAAATAATGTCCCACTTTTTTTCTCCGATGCCACAGCACCAATTTTTATGGTCAGCGACAAAAGTTTTTTCCTTCTGTATGTGAACCTTTCGTAGAAGAGGAGTTTTTCCAGCTTTACGCCTCGGTAGGTCTTGAAGTCACAAAAGAGTTCTTATTTGTCATAAAAAGTATACGGCCATCATCAATCAGGTCAGTTTTTCTTGGCTTACCACGTTTCCTTTTAATTGTTTTTCTTTAGAGCATTGATTACAAAGTTTTTCGACCGCTCTAATAAATTTGCAAGGAATATTTATATTTTTTCTTCATCAAGCTATTTTTTTCGACGCTCTACATATGTATGTAGGTGCAGTAGCTTTTGCTATCCATTCTAAATAATTTCTTCTTTCCAGTATAATAGTGTTCAAAGGAATATACAATTACAAATACTCCAATACTTAAATTTTCATGAAAAATACTTCGAAATAACCAATAATTTTTTTATATTTCTTACACTCATTTTTTTGGTCAACCCAGTTAATGTAGCTTGTCATTAATAAGTAAAATTAATAAAATAATAATACAAGTTCTTGATACTGGCGCTCTACTCATTCGTTTACAACACTAGAGTATAACGATATAAAAAAGTAACAGTTACAAAACCATTTGTCGACCAAACAATACCAGCTAAAATCACACCTATTATTTTAACTAACGGGTGATTTTTTTGAGGTTAGGATTTTCATGCATTAGTATTTGACAGATCACGTGGGATTTCAGACATGGTGTCAAGAAGAAAGATGCTCAGTATGCTTTGACATTTCATCATGAATAGACTTACTAACGAGCAACGCTTGCAAATCATTGAATTTTATTACCAAAATCAGTGTTCGGTTCGAAATGTGTTTCGCGCGCGTGTTTTGTTCAGCGATGAGGCTCATTTCTGGTTGAATGGCTACGTAAATAAGCAAAATTGCCGCATTTGGGGTGAAGAGCAACCAGAAGCCGTTCAAGAACTGCCCATGCATCCCGAAAAATGCACTGTTTGGTGTGGTTTGTACGCTGGTGGAATCATTGGACCGTATTTTTTCAAAGATGCTGTTGGACGCAACGTTACGGTGAATGGCGATCGCTATCGTTCGATGCTAACAAACTTTTTGTTGCCAAAAATGGAAGAACTGAACTTGGTTGACATGTGGTTTAACAAGATGGCGCTACATGCCACACAGCTCGCGATTCTATGGCCATTTTGAGGGAAAACTTCGGACAACAATTCATCTCAAGAAATGGACCCGTAAGTTGGCCACCAAGATCATGCGATTTAACGCCTTTAGACTATTTTTTGTGGGGCTACGTCAAGTCTAAAGTCTACAGAAATAAGCCAGCAACTATTCCAGCTTTGGAAGACAACATTTCCGAAGAAATTCGGGCTATTCCGGCCGAAATGCTCGAAAAAGTTGCCCAAAATTGGACTTTCCGAATGGACCACCTAAGACGCAGCCGCGGTCAACATTTAAATGAAATTATCTTCAAAAAGTAAATGTCATGAACCAATCTAACGTTTCAAATAAAGAACCGATGAGATTTTGCAAATTTTATGCGTTTTTTTTTAAAAAAAAGTTATCAAGCTCTTAAAAAATCACCCTTTATAAGTGGATATACAACTTTAATTCGTAACCACGTCTGTACAATGACGACAATTGTATCAAACAGTCCTGGTAATGTAACCATGGATAATAATAATATTAACGAAATCAATCGCATTTCATTTGGAGAAGGCCAAAGAGTGTATCCAGAGTCAACCCAGAGAATACAGTACAAAACAGGCAAAAAATGTTTTTTATAAAGCTGCGTTGCATTGAAAAAAATTTAGAAAAATCGCAAATAAATAATTTTTAATACAATATACAATATAAATTTCTTTTCATTTCAAAACACTAAATTTCACGCAGGACAACGCTTGCAGGGTCAGCTTGTATAAAATAAAAATCTACATTCTGATGATAGCTATTGTAATAATAATGGAATTTCATGCAGTAAATTAGTATAAAACTAATTTTACTCCTACAACGATAAAAGCTGGCCTTTGTTAGCCATGAAATTCAGCGAAATCTATGAAACAGATTATAGAGGTTATTGAAGTAAAAACTTTATTTTAAACGCAATTCTTTCTAGTATCATGCTTAATTTTAAGATCCCTGAGGCTTTGTGTTCGGCGTGGTACGTAGCAATTGCATATGCTGTCCCAACATATGTTCCAAATGATTGCACTCACGTAATTTCCCCTTAAACTGATCGAGAGTTTCATATAGAACCGGATAGAGTTGAGGCAAAATTCCGTGATCCAAAGTTGGGAACAAATGATGCAAAATATGATCGCCGAAATGTGTTAAAACCAAGAATTGCGATCCCTTCAAGTCTCCACGATCGATAATAGTATCTACTTGAAAGAGGCCCCAATCACGATCTTCACGAGCAGCATCACCTTCGTGATAGATCTCTGGGTCGTGATGAGCAGCATTCAAACCAATAACGCAGAAAGCAAAACTGGCAATCATAGTGATGAATATCCACTGACGCAGCGATAAAAGCAATGAGAGATCAGAGAACAGAAATATTGCTAGTGGTATGCTGAGCGACAAAATATCATGCCAGTACATGATGTTGTTATAACGTAGGGAGTAAATAATTCTGAAACAAATGTATTATTACATTCGTAGCATTCAAAATTAGAGAAAATCTAAATAATACCTGGTTGCCTTTTGTAATGGAAAAGCAATACAATAAGTCAATGGCTCTGTGATGATTGAGAGGTAACGCATCATCTTGCTCTTTATATAAGGATTGGGAATCCAGCAAACAAACGGCTCAAACATTGACAATTCCAAATCTAAATATGAATTTGGGTAAATATGGTGGGAGAGTGCATGGGAAATGCGCCACGAGCAGAAGTTCATCATGCTCATATTAAACGTGTACATCCGCCAGTTGTCTCGTCTGTGGAAATAGTTATGCGCCACAATGGTAGTCCAACAAAGTGCTGTGCCGGCCAGCGCTAAGCAGAGTATACTATTCAGGCGGGCGCTTAATACAGCGAAAATAAATATGGACACAAATAATGATAAGTGTATTAGCTGAAAATTAAATTCAAATTATTAGCTAAAAATTACTTTTCACGAAAATTAGGTGTAACTAACATCACTTTTCTTCTTTGGAGTGGTATCAATGGTTTTTAATGTTTCACGAACACGTTCGCGCAAAGTCTTATAGAATCCATCTTCATGTAAAGTGAGGGTATAAATGCGCGGCTTTTTGGCATCACGAACTTTGTATTTTTGAAGTAACTTATGGGGACCCTTGGAGATATGATGGGCCTCAAATGCTTCGGTAATGTCGGTACCCTAATAACATTATTTAAGTGTACAAGCAAGGTATACTACATATTGAATTCATATTATTTTTTACCTTCGATTCTATTAACCAAAATTCGCCCCCTGGGTGTTTATTAATGAATTCCGTGAAATCATAAATTCCATCATATATTCGCCATAAGCCTTCCGCTTCGTCGTCTTTTTGTTTGCCCAAGAGCCATCTGCCGAGAAGAAGAAATCTATTTTACAAAATCTCTCTGTGAAAATTGTATTCCTCATATACAAATATGCTGTTAATATAAAACGATCCTAATTATTGTAAAAATTTAAAAAATAAATACCGAACTCAATTAGCTGTTTCATACCCCGAACAATGTTGTTGTCACCTTTGAAATATTCCCCACTCGATATTATGAACGTAAGCTTCCCCAATCATCGAAACATTTCACAAGCCTTTAGTTCTTCCAGCGATTTTCATCTATCTGGTAATGTATCTTAAAGGTTTTCTTCAATTTTTGAAATAAAAAAAGACACACGGAGTCTGACAAATATGGAGGCTAGACCATCGTTACAGTATTGTGTTTTGCCTAGAGTTCACGAACAAACCTCACCGTCTCACCTTAGCGATAACTATAGATAAAGTGAGCAATGCATATATTAAGAATTTTATCCTAATTTGCCCCGAAATGTATGTATATCAACATAATAAAACAAAGTTTTGATAATTGGACTCGAAAATTCGTCGAAACTTTTAGTTTTAAAATTGCTGTTATTTTTCGAATACTTCTCGAATCTAAATGATCAGCGTGATGACCTGAGTTGTTTTAGGCATTTCCAACCGTTGGTTTATATACGTAAATATGTATGTACACGCGAATTAATCTTTCAGAGATAACAATCCGAAATTCTGCACGCGCTCAATATCGTACCACTAGAGCAGTGTCGACCAAACTACCACACGCACAAAATTATACAAATGTTAGTTAAGAAGAACAAGAAGCGAAGCAAGCAGCGAAACAAAAAGTAAACAAAGCAGCTACACAGAAAATAAAGAGCAACTATAAACGACGCCTTTTTCTTTTGTTTACCCTTTTCTTCAGTATCAACTGCTTTGTAAATGTTCATTTTTTTTAAATTCGCTATTTTGTTTTCTCTTTCGGAAATTTCAAGATTAGAAATATCTTTATGAGAATTTAAAAAATGCTTTTCTAAATTGAAAAGACGCTTACTCTTAAAGTACTCTTGCACAACATGCATTGCGCAAGATTATTTTCATTTTCATACATAAAAAATTGATCCATTTTTTTGCTCAGTGCAAGAACGAATTTTGCCGTAGCGAGTGTCTAATTTGCTGCGAAGCTTCGGGCATGTTGGTGTGAAAAAACGATCGCTCAACTGTAGGTGTGAAAAAACGAAGACTAAAAATAGTAGGAGCTGGTCGAGGCTGCACTAGAGAATATTCTTAGCTGGCATACAAACTGATTAATCAAAATGTAAAGTTCTTGTGTGGAAAACAAGACAAAATCTTCACAAAACTTGCTCTAAATTACGCATAGTATCTCTGAAGTTATTGTTCATATCGGACTACAGGTCCTACTAACTATAACAGGAATAAGGTGGATTATATGAAATAACTTACAAAAATTTTTGAGATTTTGTTATTTATTAAGTTAAAATGAGACATTCATATGTAAAGGCTGCGCCGTAGTTCAGTTTTTTTTATTAATTTTTCCTCAAAATGTGCCTGATTTTCTTAATCATATTGAACTTAATATAGGGCTGCGTGAGGTAATCCTTTTTTTGAATTTAATACATAGCTGAAGTTGTGGATTACCGTATCTCGTCTAACAAATGATGAAGATGAGCATCTGACACTTAGCTTTTTTTATAATATAAGTGATTTGTCATTGCACAAAATTCCACGCCATCGCGATGAGAAGTTGAAAGCTTATCACAAATTGTTCTGAGAACAAATTCTGATTATTTAATTTGTTTCACAACCTACGTTCCAAATGCTGATAAATAATGTTGTCAAATATGCATTTTATGTATTAAAATTTAATATATGACTTAGAATAACTTCTTCCACCTGTATATAAATACTTAGAAAAATTAGTGGAATACTGTTTTCCAAAAATAAGCAAGATTTCTACATACATATATGTATTATATATCATAAAAATTGCGATCTAAAATAATAATGATGCAACGAAAATTTAATGAAACTAATATTAAAATCTGCTATTTAGTGAATTTCCAGAAGACATTTTTTGTAATAGTAAGCTGCATAAATTAGTTTTATCTCACACTTAAAATGTGCATTATCTAAGTATATGTAGTATTCTGGGTCCAGCACTAAAACATACAAGGTGCGTTCCAAAGTAAACCTTTATGATAACTTTCTTAAATCATTTTTGCTTTAACATTTTTTGGAGCATTCTTTAGTACATCTTTCATATTTTAGTGACTTTTATTATTAAATAAAATAGTACAAGGTTTTTTTCTTGAGTGAATTCTTTTATTATACTCCTGAGTAATTCAAAACGATTCAAAACTACTTATTAAACTGTGTTCTTGCTTTAAACATCTGGAAAATTCTATTAGAGTTGAATGAACTCTTTGTATTTGACCATTGCTGGTACTATGACATGGTGTGCAATAATAAATTTGTATGTTTAACCTTTCCATCAACTTGAACTATATTGTACTTAAGCCTGGCTCATTATCTATAATTACACATTTAACATTTGGAAAAATTTGCAAAAGTTCCAAAACTTTATCTTCTAAATTTAATTTGTCTTTAATATGTCTTATATCTAGATATTTAGAATAAGAATATATGCATGTAAGAAATTTTAAAGAGAGTACTACTACTCACAACAGTTGTCCCCATCTATCACCCAGAAGAGCTCTGTAAACTTAGAGCCTTAATCATTCATAGCGTCTAGAACACAAAATAGGCTACAACTGTCAACAAACCAATCAAATTGTGAAATTACAAGAATTTGCGAAGAGTAGACCAAAACTCAAATAAAACCTGCTGAACCAGTTAAAACCATAACACCTCAAGATGAAGAAATCGTAACAGAATACCTCAATTTACAATTGATGAAATTTCGAGAGTTAGGGAAACTCCCTCCCATATCAAATAAAACCATATGTCAGTATCCCCAGTCGTACTTATCCGTATATATGCATTTGGGTGATTTCAATTTACCATGTGTCTGATGGACTTTTTGAATCTAGCGCCCCATGGTGGCGCCATCTATATGTCGACTGTTACTATCTTTATCGATTGTCCAGTGAGAATTTCATGACATTTCATGGATTGGAAGAGAAGTTATTGCGTTTTAAGTGTCAGTATGTTTGAGTTATCGGTACGAAAATGAGCTTCGAACAAAGAGCCAACATTAAATTTTGTTTTAAAATTTTCATGGAAATGGAATTGTACATCTCAAAAACATTGGTTTATCGAATTTTGACCGAACATTTCGCCCGAATATCGCGAAGATGAAAGTTTATAGTAATAGTAATGCACAGTCTCATCGATCGACGCTTGTGACCGATTATTTGACCACCTGATATGACACCGTGAAAGGAAAGTGTTATGCAGACGTAGATTATAGTAAATTTCCCACAAACGAAGAGATGCAATATTGAAATAAAATCTACAGCTAATAAAAAAAGCAACTGATTGCAATTCTTTCGGCGAAAAGCATTAAAAAAAGTTACTCTACTCACCCTTTTGTTGTGATAAGTTTCGAATTTCTATAAGTAGGAAATTTGGTTGCAATTCCTGACTGTTTCCAAGTTTCTATAACCATTGTTTGTAAAAATTCGCTATTCTCTGCGCTAAACGTAAAAGGATCTCAACGTCAGTAAAGTTGGAGTAAACACACAGCGATCGATCGTCGATACCGGTCCAATTAGAACTGATTTAAGATTGAATTCACGTAAATCATTTTAAATTGTTTATTTTTCGCCAAAATCCCAGGAGAAAATGACAAGCGGTTTCTTATCAATGTTTTGAATTATAAAAAGTATATATGTATATAAATATGTCATGTACATATGTACATATATATATTTATATAATTATATATATATATGATTTTAATTCGAAACTTTATAAATACAGGCGGACACTTCTTATCAGTACCAATTTCTTCCACAAATACGTAATATACATATATGTATGTATTCTAAAAATTAAATTTTCACAACTTTGCTCTTATCAATAAATAAATAACCACTAAAGAATCCGCTGGAGTCTCAAAATAATCTTCTGTTAAATGCATTTAAAGTATTTTGAAAAAAAAAAAAATACCAATATACAAGTATAATGTTTGCACATGAATTTTTATTGGGACCTTCTTTGGAAATAATTTTATTATGCTTTGTATTGCAGATTTTGGGTTTAGCTATTCTAAATTATTCCAATTACTATCGAAATTAAGTGTTAAATTCATTTGAGTGATTTCACTAAGTGACATTACATTCAAATTAGGTAACGTGTTAAGCCATATGGATTTAATAAACGTTCATACGATTATGCACATATTAGGTAATTGAAAAATCCCCTATCTACCTTACTAAAATACAATATTTGGTATAATTCGTTTTTTTTTTTACATTATTTGTATACTCTTGCAACACTACAGAGTTTAATAGCTTTTTTCACCTAAAGGTTTTACCTATTCGAGATAGATATATGCCCGATTTTACAGTCCTTACTTACGTTGTACTTAAGATAAAACAGGAAAATAGTGTTGTACAGTTCATACTTAAGTTATGCTTAACTACTGAAAATGGGAGACTTAAGCAGTGCTTAAGTAACAGCTGATTTTTGCTTTGAATTTTTAGATATTTGTCAAAAAAAGAATAATAAGAAACAAAAAATTTTTTTTTTTTGTGAAAAAATATGGAATCAGATTGGGATTTCCACCAGTTCCAATAGGAGCTCCGACTCGCTAGCGGTGAAATTCGGGGTCCTTTTGTTGCTTTCATCCATTTTCGATATAACTTTCCTCGCGAATTTATGTATTGTCTGTTATAATTTAAATTTTTCAAAAATACGTTTTATGAAGCTCTAAAAGTGAAATCACGACGGAGGATTTTTTCAAGTGCTACGATGACTGGAAAATTCGTTGGCATAAGTATATTGCAGCGGGAGGGGATTACTTTGAAGGAGATAAAATGGACAAAATTCACTTTTCAACAGTAGTATGTATATAAATGAACACGATGTTGAGACGAGTTGAAATCTGTCCGTCTATTCGTGTAAGCTCTAACTCGTGGAAACATTTAGATATCTTGATGAAACTTGATACCTATATTCCTTGCCAAAAAAGCAAGGCTGATAGAAACATAAAGTGCAATAACTATGCACTTGATTAAGCTAAAGAACTGAAATTTGGTAGAGAAGAATACAGTAGAAAGAAGCACCGTTTAGCTAAGTTAAAAAAAAACGGCCGTGGCCGCGCCCTCTAATAGGTTTAATATACAATGTATATATGTATATAATGTGTATATGTATCTCTTTAACTGTTCAACAAAAAATAATCAAATTCACTCAAGACAAATCTTATAAGAACTCCTACAGACAGTGTGAAAATGAATGAAATCGGAGCTCCCCATACAACGGTACTGTTAAAAATTACTAAAAGTGTGATAAATCAATAACTAAATACGCCAGAGACATACAATTTTATACTCGATATGGTATGTGAGGGCTCATAAGGAACTGAGGTAAAAACTGAATGAGAGGCGTGGCATCGGTAAGTAGATGAGTTATATATATGTACATATATGTACATATACGAGTATATCGATATAGCACAATTTGAACTCTACTTAAAAATAGGCCTCAGTTTCGGCGATTACCTCTTCATTCGACGAAAATTTCTTTCTAGCATCATTCTTTTGAGATATGAGAACAGGAAATACTTGCTGGGGCCAGATCTAGAGAATTCGGTAGTTGCCAAAGCAATTCGAACCCAATTTATGGATTTTTGCCATCGTTTCCAATTACTTTTGACACGGTACATTACCTTGGCTAAACAGCACTTTCTTTTACTTCAAATGTTTTCGTTTTTTGGCATTTTCGTTCTTCAAACTGTCCAAAAAAACTAAGCTTTCAAACTTATACACGCGCTTTTGCAGGTGGAAGCTAACTCAAAATCATAAGGATTTAATTCTAGTATAGCCATTTTATGTCATATAACCCGTTATATCTTTATATACACAAATTTTGTACATACTATATGTTACAGACATATAGTACATCGTCACAGTTGAGCAGCAAGTAGTAGGCTGGATCCTATAAAAACCTTTTTTATCCATACATATTTTGGCTTTTTAATTTTTGCTGTTCTTATTCATACATATGTAGACATGTTTTTATATGTGTTTCTTATTTTTCCCCCAAAAATAAAAATCTGTCACTTTTTATCTCTAGCGATAATTCTTTCTTTGTTAAGTGGATTAGTAAGCTGACGAAATATTAAACGTCGATAAGTATCTAAAAATTGCATTTCAACTCAATAATCAGAAAAGCAATCTAATGTTTTTAACGTTATTGTTTACATATGAACTAAAATTCATCAATATTTGTTAGAAGAGAACAAAGGAAAAACTAACTTCCCTGTCAAGGAAAGGATTAAAAATATAAAAGGAGCCACATCCGCAATCACGCGAACTCCCATGAAAATGCACGTTATTCCTGCGATCAAGTTCTGCTTCAATCTCTTCTTTATTTCTTATATATACATTTTTAATTCGTAATCTTAAAGCTAGGCTTAAAAGCTATTTAATGTTTATCCGAACAAAATACTTATTATCTAAACAAAGATATTGATTTCTTATTAATTTATTACATACATAAATATTGGTTTACGGTGAATTTCAATGGTGTTGCAGCATAAATGCTAAGTATGCAGAAACGCGATGGGGATTTAAAGGATATAATTTTGTTTACAGTTACATTTCAGTTTAAGTGCGGAGGCTGCCGTTAACACCTCTTCCTTAAGATGAATCGTACCCGATTCAATATCATTTTTGTTAGACTATGAATTTTATTCAAAATATCATTATATAGATATCTTGGAATTTTAAATTTTCAATTTTTATGGGAGTTTTTTGCAATTTTTTTTAATTTAAAACCATATAAATTATGCAAATTATTACTTACAGTACAATTGTGTACCAGAAAAACGAATAATATTTAATCTTTTTTATATTTTCAATTTAAATTTATGAAAATATTTATATTTTCAAGTTTTAATTCTTTATTTATTGTTTTAATATATTCTACAATATCAAAATTATTAATATGATTATTACTTAAATATTCCAGATTTGACAATCGACATTTTCATATGTTAGATTTATGCAATTCACAAGTCACATAAAGTTATAAGTTATAACGATTCGAAAACATAGCATTGAGAATTTTAAATGTGTAAACTCATTTTTGTATGAAATCCAAGAACAATTTTTTTAAACAAGTGTAAAAAGTTATAATTTTACGATTTTATGATGCTTTACGACAGGTTGTGAGTACCCCAATTGTTTATATTTGTATAATAAAAAAAAACTGATAAGCAAGTATTCGTATTATTAATTTGACAATAGTTATTTCTAATTCCCTTTCACAATTTGTTATATTTATGTATGTATAGTATTCTTTTTTTTCATTTTGATTACCAGTTATCTATCGTTGAGTGCGGTCAACATCTAAGTGTGCTCCGCAATTGCGACCATTGTATAAACCATTGTATAAACCTATGTTTCTACAATGATTGCGACAATCTGCAAATAATCCAATCTGGTAATTCGTGGGTGTGTGCGCCGTGGGAGGCATTGATGTTGTCATCACATTTCACATCGATTTCCTTGGATTAGTTGTATCAATTGGCAAAAATCATTCAAAACAAATCACATACTTGTTTTTTTTTAACAATAACAAATCAAATAAACACTCAAATAATTAATTTTCGCGGGGAAAAAAAGTTGACATCAGCTGTTTCTTTTACACGTTATTTCTGCGTATATTAAATCAGCTGTTCTGTTCTAACAATTCTCAATTGCAATCAGCGCTGCCATACTGCTCAAATAAAAACAAAAACATCTTATTCAAACTGCATTATCGACAAAACGACTGGTTTCTAATACCCAGTAGAGAAATCATTAGAAAATAAAAATGGCTGAACCTCTTCGTGAGGTGACGCCGAAAGACAGTCTCAGCTCATTTCAAGTAAATAAAATAAGAGAATTAGAAAAAACTAACTCACTTATTGTCGGGGTATGTCGACGTATGGGACCGATTGCGTTTAATTAAAAGATATTTGGTTTTAGTTTTAACGTTATAAATGTTCGAGTTTAATTATGCATATAATTATAAATATATATATATGGGTGTGTGTGTGTTACCAATATGGGTTAATTGATTTATTTGCTATTAGCTAGTGTTAGAGTTCAGTGTTAATATACACAGGTATTGTTGTGATTTTAAATGTACTAATCCGTTTTGCGTGCTGGGTTTATTCCCTCGTTGCGGGTGCTTGATGACTAATTTTGGTGGATTCCTTGTATTATACTCGTAATTGTTCACTTTATTTAAAACGTTTTACTGTATTCACTTGTTGTTTCATTTGATTTTGTTCTCCGTTTCCACTTGTTGTTGATTGATGTGTTGGCGGGATAATAAAAAGCCTTTTTGGTAAAAAGCGTGGGAAAATCGTCTTCTTTTGTTTCTCCTTCTTTCGCCTGGCGAGTGAAGTTGGGGCGATTGATATTCCTCTGCATTACGCCTCTATTACTTTATGTAATTTGTGGGAGTAATGCAGAGGAGTATTTGTTTCGATTAAACACTTATAAATGAGAGGCTTAGAACTTTGGAAGCGATGTGCAATCATCGTTGCATAAAGATAACATAGAACTAAAAAGAGAAAAGGAAGAACTAAAATCTATTAAAAGCAAGCATGTGAGTGTTGAAGCAAAACCTTCTAACATGAATTTAGATCAAATATACGAAACCGATGAAGATGAGGTAGCTAAAGAAACTGAGTGGATACTCAAAAAGAAGCGCTCTTCAAAAAAACGCAAAGCGGATACTTCTCCAACAATTATTAGCCCTTCGCAAAATAAAAATAATGAACAGGCGGCCAACTATGATACTAAAACCCACCGCCCACCTCTTATTATAATAAACGACGTAAAGGATTTTAATAAATTACATTCTAATATTACAGATCTAATAAATAAGAACTTTAAAAAAAAAACTTTTGAGTAACGGCGCCTACACACTTAATGTCTTCGTTGCAAATAATTATCACACAATAACATAATACTTATCTAATGAAAATATACCTTGGTTTAGCTACGAGAGTAAACAAAATAGGTCAATAGAGGTAATGATAAAAAATTTACACCACTCATGCTATACACAATCCATTTTAAATGATATAAAATTTCAAGGTTTTAATGTCATAAATGCAATTAATAAGCGCAAATGGAAGACTAAAGAACCACTAGATATGTTTTTAGTAGTATTTGATGCTACCGAAGACATTAAGAAAATTTACCAAATCAAAACCATTCTTAGTACCGTTGTCAAAATTGAGCTTAACAAGAGCATCTAAGTTAATTCCACAGTGCAAAAACTGTCAAGCTTTTGGACATACAAAAAACTTCTGTGGCAAGCCATCGAGGTGTGCGAAATGTGGAGGCAAACATCCTACTATTGAATGCAGATGGGTATGAGATAAACTGTGAAAATAATTGGTTGGATCAGTATTTCTCCAGTTACTATTAAAGAAATTAAAAATCTTATTGGAAACACAAGACTCAAAAAAGCACCTGGGTACGATTTAATAACTGGTGAAATATTACGCAATTTGGAAAGTATCTGAAGTTATAATGATACCTAAGCCGGGTAAGCCAGTACACGATGTTACATCATATAGACCAATTTTGCTGCTGCCAGCTAAAATCTTTGAGAATGTACTCATAAATAGGCTCAAACCAATAATCGCTCAGAAACACCTGATACCAACACATCAATTTGACTTCCGTGACCACCATTCAACAATTGACCAGAAATTTACCGAATTGTTAATTTTGTTGAAAATACAATCGATAAAAAGAACGTTTGTACGGCGGCCTCTTTGGACGTGTCTGAAGCTTTTGACAAAGTTAGGCAAACGGTTCTACTGCTCAAATTGAAATACATGCTACCCAAACAATTTTGTGAAATAATTGCTTCATACCTAAAAGATAGATACTTCCGCATTAAACAAGAGGATGCATATTCAAACTTGCAACCGATAGTAGCGGGTGTTCCCCAGGAAAGCGTGTTGGAGCCAATGCTTTATTTGCTTTTTACCAGTGTCCTCCCATCTTATTCTAGTTATATGACAGCGACATTTGCGGATGACACAGCTTTGTTAGCAGCTGGAGAGGCAACTTCAATATCTAGTCGACGAGTGGAAACAGCACTCAACGCAATTACTAAATCAATTCATGTCGACCTAGTAAGACAATCGTAGCAGCAAATGTATTTCTTAACATTTAGCTTTCAAGTATCTCTCCTAATTAATAAGACTAGAATTGTTATTAGTATTTTATTTTTATATACTCAGTACAATGTTAAATAATAATAAAAAAATACAAACATTTTGAAATTTCATTGTCAATTATTAGTTTACCATCTTCATCAAAATATTTTCAATTATTTAGAATTTTTGGATACTTAATATATATAACAATTACATCTTCATTTTGAAATTTCTTAAAGTTAGAAATGTTCATTAAGTCTGTAAGTGTCATAGTTCCATGCTGGTGATTTGCAATGTTTTTTAATTCTTCTAAATGCAAAATAGTTGGATCTAAAATTCAATTTTACCAAATGTTTTTTGTATTTATGATGTTTTGTAATTCATGAATAATAAATTGATTTATTTTTATTGTTTTGGTGGTGTTATCACCTTTAATATTATTTTGAGTATCAGTTAATTCTGTTATTTTTTTTTAATTCTGAATTTGTTGTGAATTGTTATTAATAACTAGTTCGTCCAATTTGTCATTAATTTTCCCAAAGTCATCATGGTTTGGTGTTCCAGCTATCCATTTCCAAAGTATTTCTAATTCATTTAATTTAAAGTTTCAATTACCAAAATTTCAGTTTCTGAAATAATTCCTAGGCTGTCATGATTATGTTCGTTATTACTATAAAAATTTCTATTTTGGTCTATTATTATATTTCCAAAATTAGATAAATTAGTAATGCGAAATAAGTCCCCGTATTTCTCGTAAATGGAAACATCTCCATTTTCAAAAAGTACATAGTCTTTTCGGGTATAGTCTATGATATTATCGGGTACTGACCTGACCTATTGTCAAAAGTAAAATGATCATATTGGAAACCTATAAGTAATTCTGATTTTTTATTATCTTTATGAGCTATCTTGCTATTAATAATTATTCTATTCCCTAAATTTTCCTTAACTTACTGCCTCCTATACCTAGTTTTTAATTTGTTTCTTTCCCCTATCACTTCTTCACAAATTATTTCTCCAGGGTGAAATGGGAAGCTTATATTAATGCCTGAATGCGTTTAAATAATGTTTTCGTTTATAAAGGATCTATATTCAGGGAGAAGCTCATCCTGATTATTATTTTTTAAGATTTCGGAATTTTTTACCGAATAAAAATGGTTAGTTTTTGACATCTACGAGCCTTTTTCGATCATTACGGAGTAGTCTTTGTTCATATTTTCAATAACATCACTGGTTGATGTTTTAGGATCTTTTTGTTCTTGAGATAAAACATATTTTTTAATATAACGTTATCGCCAAAATTCTCTGTTGGCTGTATGGAAACTTTGTGTTCCTACATTTTTTTTAATTTTATTTTTATTTTTGTCGTTATAACTTTCGGCTTGATTTGTGAAATCTTCCTGTTCCTTATTTTTAACTCCTTTAATTTTTCCGTCAACTCGATTTATGGAAACTTTTTGTTCGTTTTATTTCTTTATCTTTACTGGCGTAGACACCGCTTACGCGATTATAGCCGAGTCATATAGCCGTTTTATTTGCTTTATTTTTACCGTTATTTCCTTTGTTTCAGTTTGTGGAAACTTTATCTTCCTTATTGTTTATTTGATTTTTGCCGTTATTTCCTTCGGTTTGGTTTTTGGAAACTATATGTTCTTTATTATTATTGTTTTGATTTTTGGCATTATTTCTTTTGGCTTGATTTTAGGAAACTTTATGTTCCTTATTCTTACCATTTTGATTTTTATATGAATATTTATATCCACTGTTTTTGCAATTTTTTCGATACCATTGTGTTTAGTGATGGGATAAAGTTTTTATTAATCGATTAATGAATTATATGAATAATTAAGTCCATGCGATTATTAATTCCAATTAATCGCTAAAAAATTAAAAGAATTGATTAATCGAGTTTTCTAATTATTTTTTTCTTGTAGTATTACCATCAATAATAAATACAACAATTAATTTTACATTGTTTGTTTATTTATTTAAAAGATAGTTTAAAAATAATAATTTGTTTAGGTGTGAAGTAGTCAGCCTATTGCGCCTCTGTGTGGCGGTAACACCCGCCTTCGAGAAAAGGCGCTCCGCCTGCACTGAAGTGCCAATTAGGAAGCAATATTACAATTTTGTGTATACCTGTTTTATCACCACATTAATTTTTAGCTCCATGACAGGAGCATTGAGGAAAAACTGTAGTTCGTCCTGGATTTGAGATGGGTCGTCATGTTTCTTTCGACGCTTGTGCGCCAGTGTCTTGTGTGATGGGCCTATAAATCAAAATCCGCTTCGACACTCCCATTACTCGTACTTCCTGTGCTTTCGTCTATATGCGAAAGTGCGGTTAACTCGTTCCGTATGTGCTTAATAACTGAAGTCAATGCATTTTCTTGAAGCGCGGATCCAATAATGTGGATGCGGCTAGTAAGAACGAATGTTCCATTGATCCAAGCCGCCGATGAAACTGTGACAATATTGCCGCTTTTAGCTTATTACCTGTAGATAACGTGCACACTACTCTCATTATTTGTTGGCGTCCACAATGAGATATGGGTATCACTTGGCTAAAAATGCATATTTCTCCCCACTTATCTGCGTCGTCATAGCATCCAGTGGCTTGAGTAAGGCAATAATTTCAAATATACATTTTTGTCTTTTGTCGATATCATCTACGGTACACCCGAAAAATGTAAAAGAACTTGGCTGATGTAATAAATAAGCTTAACAAAGCGCTCCATCATGTAGAAAGTGGAATTCCACCTGGTTTTAACATGGATTATTACCTTTAAGGCATTTCCCTCTGATACGATAGCAGACACCTGCAGCTGATGCAAGTTTTCATTAGATCTGCCGTTGCGCAGAGGACAACAGAACGGTCATTTGGCTAATAGATTTGCAGAGTCGTCAATCTCTAAGGCATTCGTGCAAACTAAATTTAAAGTATGGGCGTAGCACGGTATATGGTGGGACTTGCCAAAACTTTGGTGTATTTTCTTCTTCTTCTTCTTAATTGGCGTAGACACCGCTTACAGCCGAGTTAACAATCGCGCGCCACTCGTTTCTTCTTTTCGCTACGTGGCGCCAATTGGACATTCCAAGCGAAGCCAGGTCCTTCTCCACTTGGTCCTTCCAACGGAGTGGAGATCTTCCTCTTCCTCTGCTTCCCCCGGCGGGTACTGCGTCGAATACTTTCAGAGCTGGAGTGTTTTCGTCCATCCGGACAACATGACCTAGCCAGCGTAGCCGCTGTCTTTTAATTCGCTGAACTATGTCAATGTCGTCATATATCTCGTACAGCTCATCGTTCCATCGAATGCGATATTCGCCGTGACCAACGCGCAAAGGACTATAAATCTTTCGCAGAACTTTTCTCTCGAAAACTCGCAATGTCGACTCATCCGTTGTTGACATCGTCCAAGCCTCTGCACCATATAGCAGGACGGGAATTATGAGTGACTTATAGAGTTTGGTTTTTGTTTGTCGAGAGAGGACTTTGCTTCTCAATTGCCTACTTAGTCCGAAGTAGCACCTGTTGGCAAGAGTTATCCTGCGTTGGATTTCTGGGCTGACGTTGTTGGTGGTGTTTACGCTGGTTCCAAGATAGACGAAATTACCTACAACTTCAAAGTTATGACTGTCAACAGTGACGTGAGTGCCAAGTCGCGAGTGCGACGACTGTTTGTTTGATGACAGGAGATATTTCGTCTTGCCCTCGTTCACTGCCAGACCCATTTCTTTTGCTTCCTTGTCCAGTCTGGAGAAAGCAGAACTAACGGCGCGGGTGTTGAGGCCGATGATATCAATATCATCGGCATACGCCAGTAGTTGTACACTCTTGTAGAAGATGGTACCTTCTCTGTTGAGTTCTGCAGCTCGAACTATTTTCTCCAGAAGCAGGTTGAAAAAGTCGCACGATAGGGAATCGCCTTGTCTGAAACCTCGTTTGGTATCGAACGGCTCGGAGAGGTCCTTTCCGATTCTGATCGAGCTTTTCGTGTAGCTCAACGTGCTGTCGAAAGCAGCTTTGAAATCGACGAATAGGTGGTGAGTGTCGATTCTCCTTTCACGGGTCTTTTCCAAGATTTGACGCATGGTGAATATCTGGTCGGTTGTTGATTTACCAGGTCTGAAGCCACACTGATAATACACTGATATTAATCTTTCACACAATACGCTCGATAGAACCTTTTACGCGATGTTGAGGGGGTCTCCTCTTTTATGGATTGGGCAGAGCACACTTAGATTCCAATCGTTGGGCATGCTTTCGTCCGACCATATTTTACAAAGAAGTTCATGCATGCTCCTTATCAGTTCTTCGCCGCCGTGTTTGAATAGCTCGGCCGGCAATCTGTCGGCCCCTGCCGCTTTGTTGTTCTTCAGGCGGGCAATTGCTATTCGAACTTCTTCATGGCCGGGTAATGGAACGTCTGCTCCATCGTCATCGATTTGGGAATCGGGTTCGCCTTCTCCCGGTGTTGTGCTTTCACTGCCAGCAGGCTGGAGAAGTGTTCCCTCCATAATTTAAGTATGCGCTGGGCATCGGTAACTAGATCACCTTTGGGGGTTCTACAAGAGTATGCTCCGGTCTTGAAACCTTCTGTAAGCCGCCGCATTTTTTCGTAGAATTTTCGAGCGTTACCCCTGTCGGCCAGCTTATCAAGCTGTTCGTACTCACGCATTTCGGCCTCTTTCTTCTTCTGTCTTCAAATGCGTCTCGCTTCCCTCTTCAACTCCGATATCTATCCCATCCCGGACGTGTTGTGGTCGATCGTAACGTTGCGGAGTAGGCAGCCTGTTTTCTCTCCGCTGCGACACGGCACTCCTCGTCGTACCAGATGTTCTTTTGCACTTTCCGAAAACCAATGGTTTCGGTTACAGCTGTACGTAAGGAGTTTGAAATGCCGTCCCACAGTTCCCTTATACCGAGTTGTTGACGAGTGCTCTCAGAGAGCAGGAGTGCAAGCCGAGTAGAGAATCCTTCGGCTGTCTCTTGCGATTGCAGCTTCTTGACGTAGAACCTTCCTTGTGTTTGTTGGCGTGCGTTTTTTGCTGCACAGAGGCGGGTGCGAATCTTAGCTGCAACAAGATAGTGGTCCGAGTCGATGTTGGGACCTCGGAGCGCACGCACATCTAAAACACTGGAGACGTGTCTTCCGTCTATTACAACTTGATCGACCTGGTTGGTCGTTTTTCGATCCGGAGACAGCCAGGTAGCTTGATGAATCTTCTTATGCTGGAATCTAGTACTACAGATAACCATATTTCGGGCCCCGGCGAAGTCGATCAGCCTCAACCCATTTGGGGATGTTTCCTCGTGGAGGCTGTATTTACCGACCGTAGTGCCAAAGATACCTTCTTTGCCCACCCTGGCGTTGAAGTCGCCAAGCACGATTTTTATATCGTGGCGGGGCATCTCACATAAGTACGCTCCAAGCACTCATAAAAGTCATCTTTGGTCACATCGTCCTTCTCTTCCGTCGGGGCGTGGGCGCAAATCAGCGATATGTTGAAGAAACTCGCTTTGATGCGGATTGTGGCTAGACGTTCATTCACCTCTCTCCCACCACGAATCCCACACCAAACTTGCGCTCCTTTATATGTCCTTGTCCCGTCCATCGCATTTCTTGGACGGCGGTGATGTCAGCCTTTGTTTTCACGAGGACATCAACCAGCTGGGCAGCGGCACCTTCCCAATTAAGGGACCGGACATTCCAGGTGCATGCCCTTAATTCGTAGTCCTTATTTCGTTTGCCATGTTCGTCATCAAAAGGGGGGTCTCTCATCCGAGGCTGTTTACACTTTTTCATGGGGGGTGTTTTTTTACGTGGCGGGTCCCAAACCCAGCGCACAACCCTATGTAGGGGATGTTTCGCCTTCTCACATTAGCTCGCCTTCAAACGGATGTTCTTAGGCTACCTAGAGGATACTTGGTCAAAGACCGGAAGTCGTGAGCTGCTTGAGTCACATGTAAAAGAATCGTTTTTAGCCACTCCCAAGTGAATGGCAATCAGAGAACTTTCCTCACTTGCGTAAACTTCTACACATGACTCCATCCTCCCTATTGCCTTCACCATATTGGCGCCATTGTCCGTCACCATTGCCGTTACCTGGATTTTTGTGATAGCAAAATTGTTCAACACTGACAAAATTATATTTCTTAACATATTACCTTCCACGGGCGAAAATGGCAAATTATCCACAATTATCATTTCAACGATGCACTTGGTGATCTTGCAATGCCTGGATCCACCTGTGCGTAGCTTTGTGCGTTGAAAAATGCCGCTTGTGCTAGGCATCTCAATTTCTTCCGTTTTATTGCCAGTTGATGTCTAAGATGATTTAAATTTTAACATACTAATGTTGTTAATGATAATTGAAATAGAGAGATGCAAACTCTTTAACATGCTTCAACTTTCAATGCTCAATGACTATGACACAATTTATAATATTTTTATTTTCTTTAGTTATTTTATTTTTTCATTTAATTTTTGGACACTCCGTAACGTCATGAGCGCCCTTACACACACATATGATAATTTCTTACATTTGATAGTTGGGCTATTCCCCTAGCCTAGGGAATCGCTTTAATGCTCCCTGGTATCGCCATCTATATGTCGACTGGTGCGTTGGAATCTGCTATCTTTATCGATTGTTCAGTGAGAATTTCTAGTCATTTCATCGATTTGAAATAAAGTTATTACGATTTAAGTCTCAGTATGTTTGTGTTATCGTGCTTCAAACAAAGAGCCAACATTAAATTTTGATTTAAAATGGGTAAAACTTTTACCGAAACTTTTCAATTGGTGAAACAAGTTTATGGCGATGATTGCATATCACGAAGCAGAGTGGTTTCAATGTTTTCAAAGTGGTTGTGAGGACATACATGACCGTGATCACCGGAAATTCCATCGAAACTGTGCGTGAATTCATCAAAAATTGGCAGAAATCATCATTGAAATTCATGGGAATGGAATTCAACATCTCCAAAACTTCGATTTATCGCATTTTGATCGAACATTTGGGCTTACGAAAGGTGTGTGCATTAGAGTGGGTAAATTTTTTTCTTGACAAAGCGGTTATCAAAATCGTAAACTACGATGAATTCTAAGAAAATTTGCCGAAGAAACCATGGGTCTAAAATGAAAATCGAGCTTCCGGTTTTTAGCGAGAAAATTTCGTATATTGTATTTTGTAAAAAAAAAATCCAATTCCTATTCCACTGTCGATTGTTTGCTTGTTTTGTAGCTATCGAAGCTAATTTGCTCAAATTTGGTATGTGATGTTGTATTTAAGCAGAAAATTCGACAATAAAGAGATTTTTTACAGGGGGCGTGCCACTGCCCACTTATGAGTTCATATGTATATCTCTGGAACCACCCCACCGATTTCGTTCAAATTTGGTATAATTATTACACAATGCCTACTTAAGGGATATCTGGAAAATGATCGAAATCGGATAATAACCACGCCCACCTCCCATATAACGGTAATTTTTGAAAACACTAAAGATCAGAAATTTTAATAACTGTTGAAGGGAAACATCTTGAGTTTGGTATTCGGTGTTGTATTGCAGCCAGAAATCCGACTATATGAAAAATTGGCATGTCACCGCCCACTTTTGAGTGCATATGTAAATCTCTGGAACTACTTTATCGATTTCGTCTAAATTTGGTACACATTTTAGATTGTGCCTAGTTAGGTGAGATTATGAAAATGATTAAAATTGGGCAAAAACTGCGGCCACCTCCCATATAACGGTATTTTTCTGTACGGTCACTGCTTTATGTTTTCGACTCTAGTAGTTGTTACGTATACTGTCTTCCTTTTCATTTAGTAAAAAAAAAATCAAATCATTCCAAAAACAAAAAAAAAGCTGCTATATGACTTCTTTGTTAAAAAGAACTTAGCTCTTTTCGATCTGGTTGGTATTTGCTGCGACGGTGAAGTCAGCAATACTGGCACGGAAAACGGCATATGACGACGGTTTAAAGAGCTGTTAGACAGACCATTGCACTGGTTTGTTTGCTTGTTACATTTAATGGAGAGGAAACATATACTTTATTTTTAAGGGTCACAACGTTTTATTTCTTAAAATTATAAAACCTATGAGCTTTTACATATCTTGTGTATTGATGATTTAATGGCCAATTTCATAAAAAAACTTTTTTAACGTTAACCTAAACATCAAAATTAGACCATTATCTATACAGCCTCTAAAGCTCTTGGAATTTCCTTTCGATCAAATCCAGACATAACCACTTTTGTTAGTTTTCTTAAAAGATTCAATAACATTTTTGAATGTTTTAAATTTGTGTAGAGCACTTTCTCAAAATTGCAAGTATATAGAGATCTTAAGATCAATTTGATATGTATCACAAAAAGAACGCTTATGAGAATGTGTAGCAGCACCTCTACGGTCACTGCTTGATGTTTGCGGCCCCAGTAGTTGTTACTATTTTCCATTTCATTTATTGAAAAAAAAAAAAACAAATGAAAAGTTTCTCGTTAAAAACCGGAAGCTCCATTTTGATTTTAGACCCATGGTTTCTTGGGCAAATTTTCTTAGAATTCATCGTAGTTTACGATTTTGATAACCGCTTGGTGCATTTTTTTTGCTCCATACAAATTGACCCACTCTAGTGTGCATGGTTTGTTCCGCACAAATTGGCTGACGACCAAAAATTGCTCAGAATCCAACATTCGAAGGACGATTTTTTGACCAAAATCGCATTTTAACCATTAACCACTCGCCATATTCACCTTATATGGCGTTAGTACATAAATGTATTGTGGCCAAAGTAAATTACTTTCATCCCGTTGTCATAGATTTTGAAGAATAATTTAAGAATTTTGAAATTATGATCAAAGTCTTACGATTTTTTATTCATACTATATACATATATGTATATGGAAACAATCTCATCAGCAATTATATTTACAATGAAAATGTAAGCCTTATTCATACAGAAACGTTAAACTAACAAATGATATTTGTGAGAACAGCCCGTAATGCCATAAAAAATCAAAAAATCGTTTTTATATATTTAAGAGAGCCATTATCAGGGTTCTGTATTACAACCTTGTTTCAACATTACTTTCAGTTCGTGTTATTAAATCCTAAATATTATAAAATGTTTATACTAAAACAACACTCATAACATACAAAAAACACTTTACATTCGCAAGTAAATAGTGTATTCAATAATGACATTGCTGTTAAAGATTAATTATACAAAATGATAATAAGATTAATTAAATAAATAATAGCATCTGGAAGAAAAGAATAATTATATAAAAATGATAATATCTTAAAGAAAAGATCAATATCATCTGAAAAAACAGCAAAATATATTAAATCCAAATATAATTGACTCTGAAAGAAAGATTAATAATATAAAAATCACAATAATATCTGAAAGAAGAGAATAATGTTATCTGATTACACAGTACAACAGCTAATCTGGGGGATGAGAAATTCCAAGTCAGGGTGATGGTACTAGGTCAGTATAGTAAAACCCTCGAAGGGTTTGGCGTTCGTATGTGTCAGTTTTTTTTTTATGACCTCTTAAATTTTTTCCTTATCTTGATGTTTTTTCGCGAACCACTTGTCCGATTTTGATGAAACAAATTTAGAAAAATTAAGAATTACAATTTCTATTTGTTTTTATTCAAAAAAGTGTCATTTATCGCCTTTTTTATAAATTTTTTTAGGCAATATTTATTAAAATAAATAAAATTAAATAAATAAAATAAAAATAAAAAATTATAAAAATGTTTACTTTATTTTTTTAGTAGTTTATGGTCAGAAGTCTGGAGTTATTGGGAACATGATCTAGTGACCGATGCCCAAAGCATACTAAAATTATGGAGTGAACACAACGCCAGGAGAAGGCGAACCCGATTCCCCAATCGATGACGTTTGCTGTTTTGAAGTTTAGATATAGCACTTTATAGATTTTCTCTAAATTGCATTTTGTGGTCGTGCCAATTGTCTGCCACGTATACAAATTTTCACTGAGTCCCAATCTTTACTGAAGTTGTAGCTTGGCCGGCAAGCCGACGGACAGACAGTAGCACGGATTTCCACTTACGAGTACATCATCATCCCATTCAGTTATTTATACATTTCTGGCCTCGCACTATATTTTCTTAAAATTTTTCGGACTTTTTCGTTCGTTCGGGATTTTCTTCAATTTTTTTTTATATTTTTAGCATGCATAAGTAAACTAAATTATATTATCTAATTATAATTATAGTTTTTAATTTATTGCGTTTAATGAGTAAAACACAAACTAACTTTTTTGTGCTTATAACTACAAAAGCGGCTAATTTTATTGTTTTAAGTAATAAAGAACTAAACTTCGTGTTTCAATTTAAAAAATAAAATAAAATAAAAAATTAATTACTAATTACAGTATAAATAAAACTAAATTAAAAAAATAAAAAATATAATTTTTCCATCGCATGTCAGTATCTTATATTTCGAGCTCTTTCGAGAACTTTCAAATGATTTTGTCTATAGCTGAATTAGTTTTGTTTTTACTTTTTAATATTTTTAATAAATAGCATGTTATTAACTTATTTCTAAATAAAAAAATTCTATACCGCAAAAAGTACGCCTATTGAGTGTTGTCAAACACTTAAAAAAATTAAATGATAAGCCTTGCGGGGCCAAAAGGTACATATGTACATACATACATATGTATGTATAAATACTGGCACAGCATGTTGCGAGAGTATAAAAATGCTGATGCATGGCTGAATTTGTCTATAACTTTGTTTCACATAACCCCAAAATTTATTTGAAAAATTCAAATAACCAAGTTTTTAATTTTTTTTTTATTTTATCTTATACAAAATTGTTTTTCTTTCACCAAACTTGGTGAAAACTTACGTTCTTATGTCTCAAACATACTGTATTTTTCAGTTACAATATTTATTTGTTGGCTTAATATTGACGTAATATAGAAAAAAATTTAAATTTTTAATAAAAAAAAACTCAAGCCTCTGAATCTGAAATCTCTTTTTTCTGATGAGAAAAAAATAATACTGGTGTCAAAAGATTTTTTAATATAAATTTCGTCGAAATATTTTTCTTCTAGGTTGGTATGACTGTCAGCGACATTTGTCCAAATGTCGCATTACAAAATCATTAGTGTTTGGTATACGTTTGGCTTTCTGGAGTACATAAAGGGCATTCGGTGATTTTTACGATGAGAAAAATTATGCAACAAAGATATTCCATTAAATTTTGTGTGCGGAATAAAATTTCTGCTGCCGAAACGTTTGAAATGTTGGAAAAGGCCTTCGGTGATAATTCTCTGTCCCGAGCACGTGTTTTTGATTAGTACAAATTATTCAAAGACGGTCGAGAACGCGTTGACGGAATTGGTGCTTAAGAATCCACGATAATCAGAGATCTTACTGGCATCGTTAAAATATCGAAAGAATCAGTGAAAACCATTTTGAAAGATCATTTGAGCCTTGTGGAACAATGCCTTCCGACTACCAGGATATTATGAATCGTATTATTACTAGGGATGACTCTGGGATCTATGCTTACAACCCGGTAACAGACGATCAATGTGCCCAATATCGTGACAAAATGCTCCGGGGATACCGTTTTGGGTCAGTTGAAGATATTAAACTTGAATCACTACGCACTTTGAAAATTGGTTTTAGCAACTGTTTCGACGTTCGGAAAAAAACGTTAATAAATCTATTGTGGCCAAGGGAGATTACTTTCATCCCTCTGCCATAGATCTTAAAGAATAATTTAAGAATTTTAAAAGTCTTACGATTTTTTGTTTTTTTTTTTAATATGTTTTATTTTAAATTAACAAAATCATAATCTGATTTATGTTATTGGTATCCAGTGACATCATACACATCAAATGTTCTTATTTCTAGTGCTTATATTAGCAAACTTAAATATTTAGTACTTAATTCCTAAATGGAAGATCTAGAATATGTTGTCCTTTGAATCTAGTAATTTCATTGCCGTCATCTTATAACATGATTGCCAAAGGATTGTCATGATAACTGATTATGTGTAAATATGCTGTACAAAATCTCTGTTTTAAACAAAAGGCTTATTAAGATGTGAATAAATGGCTTTATTTCTTATAAAGGAAGGGGCGCACAGTGGCATTTCGGCGGAAAAAATAGGATTTTTCCACTTTCCAATTTCAAAACTTTAATGATTTTGTTTTATAAAGAAATATTTGGATCAGAAAAATTCAACAAGGTTTTTTATAAAAAGTGAAATTTTATAGTTAAAAAATCTAACAGAAGTCGACGGAAAGTTATTCAATAAAATCAGATTAAAATTATTGTCCAAATACAGAATTTTTTTTGTGTGTAAGTTTACAGCTATGACTTTTCTTTTATTTTTTTAGTGAAAATATAGCACCTACTTGTTTATAAAAAAAAAATTTATTGAAATTGGCAAAGTAAGGTAATTTTTATAATTTTTCAAAAATTATACTAAAAATATCAACTTTTCAGTTTTTGATGGAAAAAACTTTATGTGCTTTGCCTTGCTTAGCCCTCTTACTATAAAAAAATGAAAGTTCCGAGTCTGTACTTTCAATTAAAAAAAAAAAACAACCGCCAATTACCGTCCCTTTTAGTAACATCGATTTTAATTTCAAAAGTCACTTCCAATATTTCATAAAAATGGTCAATAAGACAAAAAATGTAGCATACTTTCAGGCTCTCATGTAAAGGCCAAGGAAATTAATGTATTACACAAGCTCCTTTTTACAATGCTGGATGGTAACACCGCTCAGATAGTGACACATATCACTGCAGCAGCAGTATGCTACATTTGTGGAGCGAAACCTACTGAAATGAAGAACTTAGAGTTAGTTTCCATGAAAACAATTAAACCTGAGGCATGTGAATTGGGAATTTCATCCTTACATGCTAGAATCAAGTTTATGGAATGCATTATATTTTACCATTTCAAAAATGGGCTGCAACCTTCCAAAACAAAGAAATTAAAATACAAAATAAATTAAAAATACAAGCGGCCTTTAAAGATAAAATGCGGTTGCGAGTTGACTTTGTTCAACAAGGTACAGGAACTTCTAACGACGGGAACACGTCAAGGCTTTTTTTTAAACCCACAAATGGTTGCAGATATTACTGGCGTCAATGAAGACCTTATCGATCGATTCAGGATAATTCTTCAAATAATTACATGTGGCGAAAAAATTGATAGTAACAAATTTAAATTATATACGTCGGACACTGCGAAACTGTTCGTACAAAATAATAGCTGGTTTTATATGCCTGTTACTGTGCACAAAGTACTAATGCATGGTAAGGATATAATGGATGCTGCCGTATTACCAATAGGAATGCTTTCAGAGGAAGCCAGAAACAAAGACTACAGGAAGTATCGATTGATGTTTTCGAGAAAGTGTGATCGAATTTCCACAAATACTGATGTCTTCAACAGACTTCTTATAACTTCGGATCCTTACAGCTTAAGGCGTCATTCGAACAAAATATCCTTAGAACTAGATCCCATTGTTAAAGATATGGTGCTTGCATAGTATTACAAGTAAAAACTAACAAAATTTTTCGTCTGTTACATATTCAATTAAAACATTGCATATTATATTGGATTTTTATCAAGGTAAAGGTATAAATAACGTCACTTTGAGTTTAAGTTTAATTTTTTTTTATCAGGAGAACTCAATTAAGAAGTGTCCCGAATTTCAAGTCCCTAGGTCCAAAAATAAAAATTTTGGCAATTGCAGTTATATGGGAGGTGGGTGTGGCAGTGGGCGGTTTTCCAAGATTTTTTCAAAATTTCTTAATTTAGTCCAGAGAAGTGCTTCTGCAAAGTTTCATTGTTGTACGACCACTCCTTCTATTTTTTTCCAAGAAATGTATGGAGCGGTGCCACTGTGGGGCGTTTGTAAATAATCTTAGAGTGTTTGACTGAAATCTTTGTAAAATTTCAATATTTGAATTACTAGCAGTGCCCAAAGTTGTCAAGAACAAATTATTTTCAAGATGTAACGGCGATTTATGTAGGATGGAGTCATGTGTAGAAGTTCACTCAAGTGAGGAAAGTTCTCTGATCGCCATTGACTTGGGAGTGGCCAGAGACGATTCTTTTACATATGGCTCAAGCAGCTCACGACTTCCGGTCTTTGAGCAAGTATCCATCCGTTTAAAGGCGAGCTAAAGTGAGAAGGCGAAACACCCCCTCCGAAGTGTTGTGCGCTGGGTTTGGGACCCGCCTCGTAAAAAACGCACCCAATGAAAAAGAAACAACAAGCCTCGGATGAGAGGCTTTTGATGACGACCTTGGCAAACGAATTAAGGACTACGACTTGAAGGCATGCACCTGAAATGTCCGGTCCCTAAATTGGCAAGGTGCCGCTGGCCACCTGGTTGATGGCCTCGTCAGAGTGAAGGCTAACATCAGCGCCGTCCAAGAAATTTGATGGACCGGACAAGGACTATGACGAGTATGGCCTTGTGGCATTTACTACAGTGTCCATATAATGGATCGCAAATTTGGTGTGGGATTCGTGGTGGGTGAGAGACTCCGTCACCGAGTACTGTCATTCACCCCGGTGGATGAACGTCTAGCCACAATCCGCATCAAAGCGAAGTTATTCAACATATTGCATCCCCATATGGGTTAAGGATGATCGACTTCGCAGAGGCCCGAAATATGGTTATCTATAGTACTTGATTCCAGCATAAGAAAATTAGTTTGCAGACATAAAAAGAAAGAAACCGAAATGCGTAAGTATGAAGAGCTTGACAGGGGTAATGCTCGAAAATTCTACAAAAAAATGCGGCGTCTAACAAAAGGTCTCAAAACCGAAGCATGCTTTTGTAGAACCCCAAAAAGTGATCTAGTGACAGATGCCCAGAGCATACTAAAATTGTGGAGTGAACACAACGCCAGGAGAAGGCGAACCCGATTCCCCAATCGATGACAATGGAGCAGACGTTCCATTGCCCGACCATGAATAAGTTCGAATAGCAATTACCCGGCTGAAGAACAACAAAGCAGCGGGGCGGATGGATTGCCAACCGAGCTATTCAAACACGGCAGCAAAGAACTGATAAGGAACAACGATTGGAATTTAAGTGTGTATGTGCCCAATCCACAAAACGGGAGACCCCACAATTTGCGCAAATTACCGTGGGATAAGTCTCCTCAACATCGCGTATAAGGTTCTATCGAGTGTATTGTGTGAAATATTAAAGCCCACCGTCAACAAACTGATTGGACCTAATCAGTGTGACTTCAGACCTGGCAAATCAACAACCGACCAGATATTCACCATTCACCAAATTTTGGAAAAGGCCCGTGAAAGGAGAATCGACACACACCATCTCTTCGTCGATTTCAAAGTTGCTTTCCTTAGCACGAAAAGGAGCTGCCTTTTTGTCGCGATGTCTCAATTAGGTATCCCCGCAAAACTAATACGGCTGTGTAAACTGACGTTGAACAACACCAAAAGCTTCGTCAGGATCGGGAAGGACCTCTCCGAGCCGTTCGATACCAAACGAGGTTTCAGACAAGGCGACTCCCTATCGTGCGATTACTTTAATCTGCTATTGGAGAAAATATTTCTAGCTGCAGAACTTAATCGAGCAGGTACAGTCTTTTATAAGAGTGTGCAGCTGCTGGCGTATGCCGATGATATTGATATCATTGGCCTCAACACCAGCGCCGTTAGTTCTGCTTTCTCTAGACTGGACAAGGAAGCAAAACAAATGGGTCTGGCAGTGAAAGAGGGCAAGACGAAATATTTCCAGTCGTTGCGAATAGGCACCCACATCACTGTTGACAGTCATAACTTCGAAGTCGTAGATAATTTCGTCTATCTGGGAACCAGTATAAACACCACCAACAATGTCAGCCTCGAAATCCAACGCAGGATAACACTTGCCAACAGGTGCTACTTCGGATTGAGTAGGCAATTGAGAAGTAAAGTGATCTCTCTCCGAACAAAAAGAAACCCTATAAGTCACTCATTAATCCCGTCCTGCTATATGGTGCAGAGGCTTGGAAGGCAACAACTGATGAGTCCACGTTGAGAGGTTTCGAGAGAAAGGTTCCGCCAAAGATTTATGGTCCTTTGCGCGTTGGCCATGGCGAATACCGCATTCGATGGAGCGATGAAATGTATGAGATATACGACGACATTGCCATAATTCAGCGAATTAAAAGACAGCGGCTACTCTTGCTAGGTCACGTTGTTCGAATGGGTGAAAATTATTCGACGCAGTAACCGCCGGGGGAAGCAGAGAACCTCTACTCCGTTGGAAGGACCAGGTGAAGAAGGCCTAGCTTCGCCAGTAATGAAGTAGTATCCGAGTAGCCTGTTTAACTGTTTATTTTTAGCTTGTATGTGCGGTTTCCATATTAACCTTTTGTTCAAGTGCATTCCGACCTATTTAGCGCCATCACTTTTAGGTATGGCATTGCCATTTAAAAGCAAGCAAGTACTATCGCTTCGCCCTAATGTAAAACATTCCTTGAGTTTTTCTCGTTTACTTTAATTTTCCAGCAATCTAACCAAGTTTGTATCTTATTCAATTCTTGCTTGACGACAATAGAGCAGTGTTATCAGCATAAGTAGCAATTAATACATTTTCACTTTCAGGTATGTCAGCGGTAAAAATGGTATAAAGTACACGACCAAGCACGATTCCCTGTGGTAATCCAGCAGCAATTATATGTTTTTTAATTTTTATATTCCTTACGTTCTAAAGTGTCAATAATGCAATGCCACCGCATAATTAATTGGCATTGTTCAGGTGTACCGTGATAACGGCGAAACCCAAATTGATGTTCAGTTAGCACCATATTCTCCTTTAGTATTGACAATATTCTAAGCAAAATATGTTTTCAAATATTTTGGAAAATAAAGACACCAAACTGATTGGTCTATAAGAAGTGATTTCATTTTCGGCTTTACCTGGTTTGAGCACCATCATTGATTAAGCCTTAGTATTGTCTTATAGATAAGTTTAAGAAACATAATTCCTTTTTTAGGTAAGCACTTAGCTACTCTGGCATCAATTTTGTCATATACTAGAGATTTCTTATTTTTCAGATTCTTGATTTTCGAACGTATTTCCGTGGGCTTAATATGTTTCATTGGTAGAGACAATTGGCATGTTATGTAGCATTCCAAATCTAATGATCTTTATTATTTCTAGTTATAATTAAAACACTCAATACAATCGGAAATCGATTTATTTTTAAATTTTTCTTTTAGCTCTTTTTCGGCTTTATTTTTGTCGATTGGCTTTCTACTGATTTGCCACTTTCTTCTTTTACTCTGAATCAATGACCTAATCTCTGCAGATAATTGAATTAATTTATGAGATGTAAATTCATTCCTTTTTGGGGATTGGCAGCAAAAGCTGCTTCATGAATTAGGCTTGTAAAACCTTCAACTACATCATCCAGTTCAACTTGAGATTTAATACAAGTTTAAGTTTTATATTTTGCGATATCCAATCTTGAAAAACACCAATTTCATTTTTATTGCATAAAGCAGAATATTTTCGTTGCTTAACATTAACTGAAGTGTTGTAACTGAATGTAATAGGCGAGAGCTTAGTTCATCAGAGCTAATAGCATCTAACAGCTGAGTTGGAATACCTTTACATACAGCAAAATATGAATTGGTTCAAGGTCGTCATATTTGATACAGGACTTAATTAAGATTACATAGCCAGCATGAGTCCTGTTACTTGGATGATTAGAGGCGACTACTTGTATGTACATATATAAAAAATTTTTATTTGTAAGAATGTTTTATTTCGTCTAAAACAGAAGTAAGCGTTTTAATTGTTTTTAAATAATTTAATTTTCTATTCATTTCTGAATTGCAAACACCAAACTAAATATAAAATCAAAACACAAATTGTTTATTGACACTATTCTCTTCTGCATGTGAGTACATTATAGTCATTCAAAAATCGACTCTCCGTTTCTTATGCATTTGACAAGCTTATCACGTGTGGGTAATGTGTCTTTGGGTTTACATTTTACACATTTATATGGTTTTTGACAATACGTTTTAGTATGCCCAAATTCCTGACATCGATGGCATTGAACAATGTCATCAGTTTGACGGGGAGCCTTTACATTAATAGTAGCATTACTTAAGTGCTTAAGCTCATAAATTTGTTGGCAAATCAGTGGAAAAGTGAATACCTTTTATCACCACTCTATATGATCGCCCCTGTTAGGGTTGATATGTGTGAAGACACTCCTTAACACTATCTAAATGCTTAACAACTTTTCTTTATGATATTACTAGAGGATCCGTCCACGCTTCACTGTGGCTGATACATAGATAATACTACTACCATCTATATGAGTTCTATTAGCTGGATTATAACTATTAGTTAATGAGATATAGCATTTTTGTGAAGCAAACTTTGTTAGTTTATAAAAAAATGGATCTTAAAGCATTTCGTGTGTTAATAAAGCATTTTCGGGGGAAAATACTGTTGAATTTGGGCTCAGGGAAATCCACCGTTGATAAGATATTTGCTAAGCTGTAAATAGGCGAAATGAGCACTGAGGACAATGATGCTCTAAAGAGGCGAAAGCTCTGTGAAAAGTGGGTGCCTCGAAAGTTCATAATCCAACAAAAACAACAAATAACGAATTCTGAGACGTGGTTGAGTGCCTTCCCACCAATTTTCAGTCCAGTTATAAACGGTGTAACTTTTATATATATACAGATGTGATGTTTTTTTTATTGTTTTTGTTTTTCTTTTGAAGAAATGAAATTCTCAAATGATTTCTACAAAAATGAATTTTTAACAAATACTTATAATTTGAAATATGAAATATAATTTCTGTTTTTATGAGATATATTGGACTCAGATATAAAGAAATGAAAAGTAGCCTATGTTCTTACCCTGGTTCTAAGCTTCCTCCCCACCAATTTTCAGCCAAATCCGTGCAGCCGTTCTTGAGTTATGAATGGTGTAACTAACAACAACTTTCTTTTATATACATATATAGACTAGCTGACCCCGCAGCCGTTGTCCTGCGTAAAATTATGTATTTTGAAATGAAAAGAAAGTTAAATTTATCATTTCATTTTTTTTTTTTCAATGTAAGCAGCTTTATAAACAACGTTTTTTGGTTTCTGTTCCGGTGTACAGAAAAGATGGTTTTCCAACTCGTGAGCACGCCACGGCCGTGTGAAAAACATAGCATTTCCTTATTTATGCCGAAATACTTTTGAACTGAAATGGAAAATCGTTAGAACTCAAAGGAATTCGTAGAATCAAGCATTCTCCCCCTTGTATTCGGCGCATGAAGATTGCAAAACATAATAACGACGGATCCTACTTTGAGACGCAAATGATGCGGTGGCATACCAAACCTGTCCAAAGAATTTAAAAATACCACTGGATAATTCACGGCATCGTATTCATTGTCAAGACGATCGATCAATTTGTATGAGCGCAAGTCTCCCGGAATTTGACTTTGAATCTTCCAGTTTAAGTCAACAACATCGTTATTTTTGGCAGCTAACATTGCGCGTGCACTCAAGGAATCGTAGTTACGATAATTTAGCCAATGTCCGAACATTTGTGATGAGTTCATCTTTCGTGAATTGATATCGAGCCACCGGAAGTATCAACCGAAATTGTACCATTTCCAATTTTTAGCGAAGACGATGTAAAATGTCTTTGGCAATGTCGATGTTTATATCGAAAAGAATGCGAACTTCATTTTCATTCCAGTGATTAACGTGTTCCAGCAAATGTAATTGCTGGCTTACTTCTCCAAAACTTGCACACATCGAACCATTCACAGTAAGAAATGACTCAAATATAGTTGAACCGCGTACATTTCTCATACGCGTACATAAACAATCGTCGTTTTTCGGGTGGATTGTGTAAATTCGTCCTAATGCATTAGACACCTGGATGTCAATCTACTGGTTGGCCTTGCTTTCTGCGTAACTATTTCTTCGACGATGCATTCCATGTATGATATCAAGGTATTTCCGAATAGAGCAATGTTCTCACAAACGGATCACTGACGAATGTTGAGAAAAAACTCGACAATGTCAATTTTGTTGCTGGCGATGTTTCCGCTGGCTATACTGTATTATCTGGGTTGAAATACACCTTTTGCCCATTCTCCAAATTAACTGCGAGACGCACAACAGTCGGAAAACGTTCATGAATTGCAAAAGTAAATATCCTACAAAGCGCTTTATTGCAGTTCACGTATCGACCGTATCGTTCAAGACCAATAATCGCCATGTTGCCTCCTTTGGTGACGTACTTACAAACGTATTTTATCGATTTCACCAAACTGCAATACTAAACACTGATAGGAGTTTTGAATATGAATTTGACAATAATGGTGAATATAGTACGATCCATGTGTTGTCAACTTCGATATTCACTCTCCTAAGTTGAATGCTGAATGTTCTGTTATCTGGTGAGCGACGCCGATAGAGTTGATATCCATCATTTCCAGTTTGTGTTTCCGAAAGAAAAGCACGTGGATACTGTTTCGTGCATTTATTGTCAGACATACAAACCGAAAAGGGATTGTAGTGTCCGCAAGGTCCATGAACCATATTGGTTTCCACCACTTCATATAATACTGGATCTTTCTCTACATCAGGAATTTCCGGAGAAATAATTTCATCAATTTGATCTGGTGTAACCATCATCCACCATCCAAAGAAGAATGTGTGCGTGCCGAAAACCTCTATTTTGCCACTCAACAGAGTACATCTAGCATCCAACAGTACGATATACATATACGTTGCTTCAAGATAAAGTCAATCAAACATCGCAGCTGTTGTTTGAAAAGTCGTGCTGTGATGATCGCTTGCTGATTGACCGCGATCCATAATTCCGCACGTATGTCACCGCATCCTGGGAGTGCTTCTTGCCTTGCCTTGCCTTGGGCTGCCATAGATTTATAATAACTCCAATTTTTCCATCACTCAGCGATTTATATCTAAAAACTTTTTTGGCAATTATACTTGAAACAGAGTTTATCATTTTGCGTATGTTATAAATCCCAGGTATGATTAACGGCGGTGGCTTTGGAGCATTCATCACTTTTCTTTCGTTCACTGACACGTTCTCACGATCGTTTAACAGGGTCGGCTTTAGTATACCGTCCCAAGATTTCGGGAATAAAATGGGTATGGTCGGATAGAGGAGATTCTCCAGATCAAGAATATATATCAAGATCAAGATCAAGAGTTGTAGCCGCAGAAAAGCTTATAGTTTTCGAGATATTCGCGTTTAAAGTTGAAAATTTGCAATATTTTAATTACATGTTTTCTATATACAAAATTAATTTTGCACTTATATTTTTCAATTTTATATACACTTACACATCACTAATTCATTTTTACACATTTATTTTATATAATATAGTGCAAAAATAGCTTTTAATATACATTTAACTTATTGTTGAATTATGATTATTTAAGAATAACGAATGAATTACAAACTGTCAAATAATCAGTGTTACCATACTAACTAACAAAAAAAAAATATATAAAGAAACATTATATATTGATACACCCCGGTGTTGGACCGACCAGGGTTATTTTTTTAAAGGTTGTTGATTCTCGTATTTGGGGTATAATCTGTTTACTTTATTTCGTTTAGTTATTTTACAAATGATGTTGATAAGGTAACACTGATTATTCGACAGTTTGTAGCTCTTTTGTTATTTTTAAGTAAATAAATTTTAACAAGTTAAAAATTGAATTAAAACGGTTTTGCTAATATATAATTTAAAATAAATGTTTACAAACGAATTAGTGAAATGCTAGTGGATATAAAAGTCAAAAATATAAGTGCAAAATTAATTTTATATATAGAAAATATGTAATTAAAATATTGCAAATTTTCAACTTTAAACGCGAATATCTCGAAAACTATAAGCTTCCTTCTTCTATAACGATATATATCCTTGATCAGGATAATCTCCTCTATCCGACCATATCCTTCGTAAATATTATAAAATGTTTGTACTAAAACAACACTCATAACATACAAAAAACACATTACATTCGCAAGTAAATAGTGTATTCAACAACGACATTGCTGTTAAAATGCTAGCAAAAGCACAATTTAGTACCACAGATACTAACACTAATAAACATACCCATGTAAACACACAAGTACGTACATATGAATTTTACGTCCAAAAATCAAGCAAGGAAGCCGAACATGCAATTTGAAAGAAAGACTTGTGAAGTAAATGTTTATATGTATATGTATCGTATAAATAAGTCATCATATGACAGTACTTTTCGGTTATTTGATGGTCAATTGGTTTCCCCGTTTAACTGAACCACTTGATCGGGCAAAAAAATGTAGCACATATAAATTTCTTCGGTAATTAAATCCAGTTAGTTCCACAAAAAAATTTTCTTGAAAATACTAATCTGCATATTTCTCAGAATATGTGATAAACAATGGGTGGCATCTTTACTCCACAGATTTTTATTCTGTCAAGAATGTCCAAATTGTTTATTTAAAATTATTATTGAACGAATACAAAATTTATTTAAAGAAATTAAATTTATTTATTTTTTTTGATTGTTTTTGCCTCTCACTCGATAAAACTGTAGTTGACAATTGATGAAGAAAATATGTGAGGTAGCGTAAGTGTTTAAGGGCCGAATTCACAGTTATTAGTTAACCATTGGTAAACTAAAATATTAACTATTGGTTAACTAGTACTTAGTATTCATAGTATATAGTTTAACTAATTACCACTATTTGAGGTACGTATTTTCTCGATATAAAATTAATTTTCCACTTTTGTGTCCACTAGCCCTTCACTAATTCGTCTGTACACATTTATTTAACATTATATAGTACAAAAACAGTTTTAATTCAATACTTAACCTTTTGTTGAGTTCTGATTGTTTAAGAATAACAAATGAGTTACAAAACTGTCAAATAATCAGTGTTACCAAAAAAAAAGTTCAACGCGAAAAAAAATTGACATATATATGTATGTGATATATATATTTATATTGTTGATCTGGATAATCTCCCTTATCCGACCATACCCATGTTATTCGACGGGAAGGGGGAGGAGTCCCTTAATTATTTGGAGGTAAGGGAATTCTTGACTTTTAGAAAAAAAATTTGCTTGTTTACATACCCTTTGAGCCAGAAAACAAATTTGGCTCGAAAACGTCGGATGTTCTTGGAATTTTTCAGAAGTCCATAGAGCGAGGCGATGTCGAGCGGCTTCAGTTCTTTCACAATCTGTATTTTATACGCTTTATGTTTAACATATCGTAGTAAAATGCGCCAAGTTATTTCATGCGTCAGTGCGAGTAGCTGTGAACGGCACCGAATCTACTATCCATAGCCTTCGTGTACACTCTCAGCTACCGCTGCCACATTTTATTCACTGTGTGCTGGACGTGGTCTATAGAATAATGTAATAAAGTTGACCGATTTGTAAACGCTGTTCAGGCATAAGTCTTTCCATAATGAAATGCCAAATAATACAGAACAAAAATAATATGACAGCTTGACAGGACTCACGCGCGATCTGTGAAAAAATATCTCTACTTGGATCACCTGTTACAAAGGAATGAAAGTATTATAAAAAAATTACTTCGTTTTGCATATTATTTCTTTTGTACTAATTTCACAATTTATGGTAATATTGTGAAAAAACGTAAAGTTGCCGCTTTATTTAGAGATATCGTGTCGGCTTTAACGCGTTGCTCAAGGTTTATCAAGGTATATTAGTAAATATGCCCGCAGAGTGAACGCTTACAGTCAAGCCGACCGGATTTTCTCATTTGGGCTCGGATCTTTGACTTTGAGCGTTCCCTCTGCGGGTACCCTTAGTCTTAAGTTGAATTTGAATAATAAACATCTTTTGTCTTTTTTGTAATTTTTTCAATGTAAAAAGATCACCTTGTTTTCTTAAACTGTGTTTACAAGAATAACCTAAGGTAATTAACTCGCTTTTTATGCCACCTTTCCGTCTTTTGCCACTTACTGCACATTTCGCACTATCAACCATTTTTAGGTTTGGGAGTAGAACCACGCTATTTCTTCCACCGGTCGGGGAGCTCTCTTTCTATTATACACTAGGTGCACATTTTTACAAACAAACCGGGTTTTATAGTCATGACTTCCGTTAGGACTCTGGTACGTATGCTATCTATTTGCTTTGTTGCTTTTAACTAATAGCAATGGTCAAGAGTTACCCACAAAAGTGCTTCGCCATCTTCGCTTAATGTATAAGATGGGGTGATGAAAAAATGGCCCGACTACTCTTCTCATAAAGAATGCGCTCTTAGGCTGCTGAAAAACTGGGATTATTAAAAAATAATTTATCTTTCATAATAATCTTACACTTAGTGCCTCATAATAAGAACATTGATGAAAACATGAATAATGAATTATAATGCAAATCATTCGTCAAAATTACTGGATTCGCGTCTACGGAGTGCACTAAGAAGATAACTGCACAGGTGTATTATTTGCGTGCGACATAGTCATCATATTAAGGTCCAAAAGACCTTACTCTCCGATCGAGTAAGATCGGATAAAAACGATGGGAATCAGCTTATAAAACACTGGACTGCGGTTTATTTATGCATCAAAACAAGAGCAGTTCACCAAACATGGTGATAAACTTAACTTCAATAGTTTTTATTGACCATTATTAACGGATGAAGAGGTACGGAATGGCGATTTATGACTCCTGTAACTCCAAATCAAGGCGACGTTAAGAAGCTGCCGTAAAGTCAATGAAGTATCGTCTAGTTCGAGCTACTTGTCTCCAAGTATTGCTTTTGAGCAGCTTTCAATCCTAACTACTTACTCAAACCGAGCGTTTGCGATTGGCCCGGGTAAAGCATTTTCCACCAGATCAATTGGCAAAAGTCAGTATAATAGAACTTCGTTTAATTATTCAAAATTTGATACATTCGGTGACAGTTCCAACCCTGCTCATAGGCATAGAAGATTAATACAGTTTATAACCAATCATTTTGCCGATCATCTTTGAACAACTTACGGCTTTTCGATTACGCTATTTTCACAACGTAAAAATTTTAGCTTGTTTTCTTCAATTGTGTCTACATATTCTTAAACGAAACGTAAGTGACAATTATAGCTTAAAATCCTGGTTTTATTTTTAATTATATACATATGTTAAAAGAGGAGATAACCAAGAGCTTTACAGTGTGGCAACAGTGGTGACAAACCTCAACCAAAGGATGACAGACATTAATTAGTGGATAAAAAGACGACATGGAGGCCTAAATTTCCATCTAACGCAAATACTGAGCGTCCATTTATGCTTTAGAAAATATCTGTTCAAATTAAAATAACGTTAGTCCGTATTGTTCGACGTGTGCAGAGTGCTAGTACTGAACACATATGTACTTTTTCAATACTCTAGACATAAGAGAGAGTTTAAAATCTACAACCGGCTGTAATAAGTTACAGCTGTTCAAATATGAGTGAAAATAATGAAGAAATTTGCTATATTTTGAATTTTTTTATGAAAAAGGGAAGAACACCACGCAAGCCACCATTGCAATTTGTGATGTTGTAAACAAAATTGATTAGAACTACGAAAAGACTTTTCCAACTACCCAATATCAATATATACGAAACTGGGTAAAAATTCTTTAATCCCTATTCCTGATATACCTGGCAAAGTCATTTCATTTCAAAACTAATGTGTGACTCTTATCCAATATTTTAGATTTAGTCCCTTTGTTTCATTTAATGTTTCAATATAAGATCATTTTTCAATTTAGCGTGAATATATTAATTAGTATTATGTCATTGGGTAAAAATAGAGATATATATGGAGTTACATATGTATGTATAAATAATCAAGCTAATGAGATCCAGATGATTGTCTGTCCATTCATCCGTTCGTGAAAGCTCTTAGCCTTGGTCCCATAAGAAGCTCAGTATTGTAGATGCGGGAAATCGAACCATCCATGATTTGAAAATTAAAAATAAATCGTCGTGGCCCCGGTATTATAAGTTTAAAAAATCACAAGCAAAATTTTTTAGCCCTCCCTCACTGGTTTTAAGGTGTGATTCGCACGTCTGAATAGGTGGACCTCATTGCCCATAGCTTAAAAAATGCGCTGCTGTCTGCATTTAATATTGAGAAGCAATTTGCCCTCGGCTTTGCAATTTTACCAAGCCCACTTTCTACTGGGATGACGTAATTATTATAAAATTTAATTTTGCATTTTGCAAACAATTAATTGACAGTAAACAATTTGTAGTTTAATGAGTTTTTATGTTTTTTTTTATTTTCCTGCTTTACATTATTGAACTTTTGTTCATTATTTATAAAAATAATAAATATTTGAATTAAAAAAAAAATTTCATAATTTACGAAAAATTAAAAATTTAAAAATTAAAAATGTAAAAATTAATTAATAATAATTATTTAAAAATTAATTTTTATACTCTTTTTCATTTTGCAAACAATTAATGGACAAACTAAACTGTATTTGACATAGATTTTAAGGTTATGTTATATTAATTATATTAATTATTTATACATATGTAAACCATTTAAAGCTCTTATGAATATGTGAAGATTACAACAGCGAAAGTAAGTAAGCTCTTTGCTTGACTGATAGTATCGTAGCTCATACATATGGGTGTATTTAATTCGTACAAAAACATCAACAGTTTAACTGAATAGCGTATACAAAATATGTATACATATGTATTAATTTTATCCGACTTCGTAATTTACGAACACTCATGGACACACGGAGCCAAACAAAAGCGCGTTGAGTGCAGCTGCGGGGTCTTAGTCAATAAAGAAGAACGCAGTGTGTCGCACAAGTAATAGCTTACCGAATAATTCAATTCAATTCCCATTTGGAAAAACGCTCAGAACGTCACTCAATTATACGAAATATTAGTTTGTTTATTGCAAATTCAAGTTGCTAATCTATTAGAGATACAAAGACCGTTGACCTCAGTATTTTGCATATTGAGTACGAATAATTTTAGTTGAGCTCGTTTTGCTGTATACTTAATCGAAGTTTACAGAGGCATTTCTTTTTACAATCGTCTTATTTGTTGTATGGGAATAGCTAGTTAATGTGCACCGCACGATAAGAATTCGAATATTTTTATTTATAAACGAATTTAAAATAAAAAGTTAAGGCTCTGTTATTTCAAACGAGATGACCAACCTAAAACAAGAAGATTGGAGAGTATCAAAAATATTGAGAAAATACCCAGTATATCGCGAAAAACTGATCAAGACTTGTGAGGGGTAAGTTTATTGAGGAATAAAGTTATAGTGCTGAAAACTCAACGAATTTTGGACAATCTATCTAGTAAATGTATAATATTATCATCATCTCTAGCACAGTTATTTTTACCATAACTATTACTAAATATTTAATATCAAATAGTGTGATATAAACTCCATCAACGTTTCTTCTTATTCTTAATTGGCGTAAACACCGCTTACGCGAGTATAGCCATCAACGTTTGCTTAAGCTTTTTAGACATTGCACTTTTCGCAAAACAGCGAACAGGAGAAGCACATACATATATATTAATATTCTAATTATAACATACTTGCACAAACTTACTGTTTTCTTATTTTTCATTATTTTAAACAATTCTGATTTAATTCTGGAAACATCTGTGAGCACGAGTTATATTTTTTTATCACACAACGAACAAGTGAAAAACACTTATATTTTTGTTTAACTTATAAAGGTTGGTCTGTGAAATATGTGCTCTTAGTAAAGTGTTCGGTAACTTTAATCAAATCTGAATTATTACTGATTTTCTATACCGTTATATCGCGCCCAGAACACGAGTATGGCTGAAAGTGCTTTAAAAAATATATGTATCAAAGTTGGGCATCAGAGCTTATCCTTGCTTTACAGAATAAAAATACATCATCTTCAATACCTTCAAACGATGTATGTTTTAACAGTTTTTAATTTTGAATTTAATTTTCATGTTCTAATCCCACCTATCTTGGATAAAAATCAGATTATCAATTTCATTTTTGAATTCTGACTCTGGTTTTATGTTAATTAACCTTATCCTTACCTAGTAAGCCAAAGTTGTCATTAATGTATAAAGTGTATTTAGTTTGTCAAATCTGAAAAATGTGTTAGCTCTTTAATAAAAAGTTACATAATAACATTGAATTAAATAAATAAATGAAGTTATTGCGCATGAAAGCAATATACACAAATTATACGTATATACATTGGTGGATTTAAAAGTTAAATAATGAACTGGAGCTAATCGAGCTAGTAATAAACAGGTACAAAGTAGCAAAGTGAGTGTTTAATGGTTTGTTTCAGCATTAATTTTAACTTATAAACGTCATTTTCTTGTAAAATCTTAATTAATTTCATTCATTAGAATAAAAGAATCAATATAACTGTATTATATCGTAAGAAATAACAGGTTCCTAAATAAAACGCAATTTCTTAAACAGAAATGCGCATTTTTAAGTTTAACTTTATACAAATTAAATACCCGCTAATCTGCCGGTTTGAAACCGCAATTCGATTTGGAATAGCTTTTGACTGTAATTAAAAATAATGCTTAGAAATGCTAACAAATCAAGTTGAATTATTCTTAATATCAATAAAAAGATAAAAAACAAAAACATGCTCAAAAATGTAAGATTCATTATTCGTGTTTTATGCCAACATACTAAAATGTTTATAGTGAAGAGAGTTACGAAATAAAATGTAATATTTTCCTATTTAATATAAATTACTTATTTCATCGATGAACCTTCCATTTTAAATATTTCCAGTGCAATGTATACAAAATAAAATCCAAGCAAATTTTACAGGTCATACGCATGAAATAGGGCTATCATGCCTTAATGAATTTCATACTCCATACATACTTCCATGCTTGCGTTAACGAAAGCGATTCAGTTACAGTCATTTGCAATTGTGATGTTAGAGGCCGTTCCTTGCAAATTTGTGTTGATAAAGCCGAAAATTTTAGTAAAAATTACATAGCAAGTATCATCTTTAGTGTTGTAGTTATGGAGTGTAAAGGTCAAACCACCACCATTTACTAAAATTAAAAAAAAATGGCTGTAATTTTTGAACTCAAATTCGTAATCAGGATACTCCAAATACCCTACAGAGCTCTTAGCACATCAGTCGCAAACTTTTCCTTCAGATTTATTAAGAAGTGTAATGAAATGTGTGGTGTTTGCATTCATGCTATATAACACGAGTGATATTTTACTAATGTCTACCATCAAAGCAGGAATGTAGGAAGTGCTATTTAACGGAGCAGCGACGTTTTGGTACTTTCGCATTTTTTATGAAAATATAAATTTAGGAAATATTCTGTTATGTATAAAATTTCTTTTTTTTTTTGTAATCTTGTAAAATAGTGAAATTAGCTTAAGCAATAAAAAGTGATAGATTCTTGACTTAAACTTATTTACAACAAAATCTTTTTTTACACGGTATTTTTCTACACGATTGAAATAACAAGATTTGCCAAGAAGAAATATTAAATTTTTTTACACGTTATTTTTATTTTACCCCAAATTCATTTTTTTAATTTTTTACATGATTTTCTGCAGCGTTTAAATACCTTTTTTATTTAACACATCAGTTTTCTGATGACGCAATATATAATTTCAATAAAGTGCTAAGTTAAAGTTAGTTATTTTTTTAGAAATTGGTGAAATCATCAAAATACATAATTGGAATAGTTAATAACTTTTCAAAAGGTGAAGTTGTGTTAGATTGTTATCTTAGAAAGCAATTTTTATTTCGTTTTCACAGCGCCCTTATTAATACAATAGCATACGTATTCTGAAGAGACAAACTATTTCATTAGAAACGAAAATAAAAATTATAGACTGTCTAAGAAGTGGTTCAACATTTGTTGGCAGAGCTTTTGGTTTAAACGGAAATGAGAGTTTCATTAGACAATCAATATTTTCTGGGTCAGCTCTTAGTTCAAAAACTACTTCTTATAGTTGAAATTCTACTTTGGAGAAAACTGAAACCATGTAGTGTTATGGATTGAATATTTACAGGAAAAAAATTCCTATAGATGGGAAGATTATTAAAGAGAAAGCACTTAGATTAAACAAACGACTTCATGAGTTAGAACCATCAGTATCCCATCAGGGACCTAATAAAACTGCTTTGGATGCAAGACATGAATTGCTGACAGGTTTTCTGGAAATGCACGATTTTTACAATGTAAAAATTGAAGGAGAATTGGCATCAGCAGACGAAAATGCTACAAAAAACTATCAGGATAAACTAGCAAAAATAATTCAAGAGGACAAATATACAGAACATTCATAGCAAAATCTCAAAAGACAGCTGGTGGCTTTAAAGCAGCCAAAGATTGGGTGACCCTCTTGCTTTGCAGTAACGCATCTGTCGATAAAATTTTGAGGCCACTCTTAATCAAAAAATCGTTTATGCCAAGAGCTTCAAAAGGAAAATATATTTTCATGTTATAGCGAATAAAAAGGCATGGATTACAGTTAATCTATGGTGTAATAACTGTATTTTTTCCTGAAGTCCAGAAATATATCACACAAAAAGGTTTAGGTTTCAAAATACTTTTGCTTGTTGATAATGTACCTAGCCACCCAGTGCTGGTACATTCGAGTATTTAGTTGCTGTTTTTGCCGCCTAATACCACTTCTCTGTGCCTAATACCAGTCACTCGACCAGGGCATACATTTAAAATGTACTACATCAAGCAAACGTGAAGATATGTTTTAGATTCAGTGGAAGAAAGCAATTTGAAGGTTATGGAAGCATTGAAAAAGTTTAATATTTTGGATTGCATTACACATGTTTCCTTTTTCAACAGTTGCGGCAATCAGCCTTAAGTGCTTGTTGGAAAAATATTTTACCAGCTTTCGTTCAAAGTGGAACTTCAGTGGTGCAAAGATCAGAAATTTGTTCTGAGATTATAAGTATTTCAAATAATATAGGTGGCGATGGGTTAGACAAGATTCAAACGGCTAACATCGATGAATTAATACAAGAAGGTCCTATTGATGATGACGACTTAATTGAAATTATGGCTATCAATAAAAATAAAGATTTAGATATGGTACGAAGGTGAAGGTCAGGTTTTAACGACTCATTTAATTCGTGAAGATTTGAAACTCTCTACAAGTTCGGAACAACATTTTCTTGTTTATGATCCTGACATGGAGTGTGTATTACAATTCCACCGTAAATTTAAATCTTGTGTTGTTGGGTATCAAGAATTATCTAAACAACTGGAGAAACAAAAAAAAACAACATCTTTTAACAGACTTTATAACAGACACGCCTATAGAAGAATTAATAATGCAGATAATTCTGCATTAGAACAAAACCCAACAGTTTTTTAAACATAAGTATCTTCTGACGACAGTGCTATTTTTAAGAGAGTTCATAAAGAACATACACGATTGTTATCAACTAGCGATGAGTACGTACTCTTTTTTCCTAATTTTTTTGATTTTTATTTGAATTTATGGATTGAATTTAAACTGTAAACAAAATTATTTTCTTGTAATAAATATGAATTGTTTTATTTTAGTATTACTTATTGGAGTTTAATATGTAGCACTTTGCACGGTTTTTAAAGAAAATATTTGAATGTTTTCATTTTACACAATTTTTTTTAGGTTTTGGAACAGATCCCCAAATTTACATACGAATCGTGTATTTTTTTACACGATTTTGGTTTACACCGTTTTCTTAGCAACATACCTACCGTGTTGAAAAAGATTTACTGTACTGTATAGTGAATGATTAGAGTTAAAGCACTTATTTTTTCGAATAACGCCGGATTAATTTAAGGTGTTAGAAATAAGAGCTAGATGAACACACCTATTATACCCAATGCAACAATGTTGTGATATTATAAAAGAAAAGGAGACAAAATGGTTTTCTATCGACACTGTAAACGTATCGGTAGAAGAGTTATCGTTGTGCTATACATCCAAAACAGTAAAGAATAATGTAAAAGGAAAAGCTGGAAAGTTAAAAGTACCACATTGAATCTAATGAAAACAAATAATTCGAATATTTATTTTTTTAACAGCTGGATAGCAGCCAAACAAAAGGACGATGCAGCGGAAGGCTTATGGCGGATCAAAGATGAACTTTATGACCTTACCAATTTTATATCAAGTCATCCAGGTGGATCATTCTGGTTAGAATGGACAAAGGGTACCGATATAACCGAAGCATTTGAATCACATCATATATCAAAGACGCCAGAAAATATGCTAACCCAATTTCACGTTCGCAGTACTACTAAACCGCGCAATTACAAGTTAACACTACACGATAATGGTTTCTATAGAGTGCTCAAGTCGCGAGTGCGTGATAAGCTGAAAAATCTGGATCATTCCCCTGAACGACGAACAGATGTATAATTTTGTATAGTTCTTCAGAAAGACTTTACTTTAACTCGACTTTTTTATCCTTAGGTTATACACTTTGGTCTCTTGCTATCTACTTTTGCATTGGCTTTCGCCTGCTCGTATACTGGTTATGTAATATACGAATTACTCGCAGGCCTCTCACTCTCATGGCTAACTATTGCTACGCACAACTACCTGCATCGTAAGGACAATTGGCAGATGTATACTTTTAACTTTTCGCTTATGAATTTTTGTAACTGGCGTGTTTTGCACGCTATGTCTCATCATGTCTACCCGAACTCCTTAATTGACCTCGAGATGTCTCTTTTTGAACCTTATCTTTGTTGGTGGCCAAACTCACAACTTCATACGAAATGGTTTCGTCTTCTTAGCGTCGCCATACAACCTATTGTTTATACGTTTATATTTCCTTTCCAGATAATATTGAGGTAAAAAACGCATTGCTCATAAATATTATCTCTCATACATTTAATTTGAAAATTTTACTATACATATAGAATTATAGTTTCCCTATTTAGAAAGAACATTTTATTTTGGCACGACGTGATCGGATTTATATTGCCGTTGTTTATGATGTTTGTAGCACAAGTGCCTATTTTGACTGTACTCAGACAATGGGTGGTCATCATTGGTTTCGCAAGTTTAATTTTTGGCGTAATTGGTTTGAATGCCGGACATCATGGCCCAAAAATTTTTCATGATGGCGATGCAAGTCGTGAAGACCGAGATTGGGGTCTTTATCAATTGGACACAATAATCGATCGTAGTGATATCAAAGGTTCGCAGTTTTTGGTGTTAACGCATTTTGGGGATCATTTTCTACATCATTTATTTCCGACATTGGATCATGGCATACTTCCACAACTCTATCCGGTGCTTTATGAAACTTTAGACGAATATCAAGCACAATTGCGTGAATGCAACCATTGGCAGCATATAGTTGCTCAGAATAAACAGTTATTACGTACAAAGCCAAATCCTACCTCGTACTAGTGTTAATAAAAGTAAGCGTGGATAGAAATTAATAATTTCCGAAATAAACTTCTATAAATGGATATTTATTTATACTTGGAACTTTGTATATAAATATTATTATTTTATTTATGGAAATTAATGTATTCACACATATTCGCGGGATTAAAACACGTAATTTGCGTAATATATCACAATGAAACAAAAAAGAAGGAAGGAGTCCGTAAATGGGCTTTATGAGACCACTGCCACAAGCACAAAACGTCATTAATCGAAAACCTTTTTTATAACCTTATACATACATATATGTACATATATTTCGATTAGTTTTAGGCGATAAATGCAATCGTTAGGTTATACTTTGTAGTAATATGTTGCAAGAGTATAAAAATACAATATGATATTTATATCGGTATTCTGCTTGTCACGATTGTCTCATGTCTCTAATTGTCACAATCGTAATTAATTAATTACATCGCCAACAAGGATAATGCTTATAAGAGAACACTCTGATGGAGCTTTTAAATTGTTTTTTGGTTGATTCGGGATATTCAGTGGAGCCATGGCTTCTTACACCGCTGACAAATCCTAAATTACGATTGCGACAATTAGAGACATGAGACAATCGTGACAAGCAGAATACCGATATTAGCCTCACCTCATGTGGCCTATTGGACAGGGACCTGTCAAAATACCTACAATTGCGACGAGGTGAAACTTTCTTAGGGACAAATAGTTATTATTATAGTAAGGGTGTTGGTTAAAAAGCTTAGTATCCAACTCTCAAGAAATAATAAATAAATTTACTTGTGCTAGTATGCAGCTCTAAAGTAATCTAGTACTAATTTTTAATACTTGTGTGGAAAACTTTCGCATTTGACGTGGTATCTTCTCAAATTTGACTTGAATTACTGCTTAAGGTAATAATATAATCTCCGAAATAATTGTTCAGATCGGATTACTATAGCGTATACGAGTAGCTTCCATACAAACTGAACACATAGTTATTAAAAGAATTGCACCTGTGAAGGGTTTATTAGCTTCGGTGCTGCCGAAGTTAACGTTTTTTTTTTTCATTTTTGTTTCATCTGACCATATAACTTTACTCCATTCATTTTATATTTATTTGCAAAGTTCAAACTCAAAAGTGTATAGCGGCTGTTAGTCGGCATATCGGTTCGGTCGTCACATTTATAAATGCTTAATATAATATTTGTATAAATTATGTTGTGTCCTCTGACGATTAAGTTATTGTCCTTTCACGGTCAATAAGAATGCAATGTTGTGACGGAACTATGTTGTGTACTCTGACGATTATGTTATTGTCCATTCAGAGTCAAATAAGAAGGTAATGTTGTAACAGCGAGGCCGATGAAAGTACGTTTATTATGGATGGAATACAAAATACACACTGAACTTAATATTGAATTATAAAAATATTATTGAACCTAAAATCATAAATGTGCGTTACTATATCCGGCAAGCCGAATCAGCATACCCAACACCGTCGCTTGCGACATAGGCAAGTGTCGGGTTACTGCTGTTGGCCGCAGTGGCTGGGCAAAATAACTTATGCGTCAGCAGAATGTTGCAAACTGCATTGCACATTCTTGCATTTCACAAACAAAAAGTGCAATTCTTACGGGTTAACTTATAGACTTGTGACCACACAAAGCTTACCACTATAATTTCTTAAATTGTTTTCGGACTTTTTCGTTCGTCCGGGATTTTCTTCATTTTTTTTTTATGTTTTGAGTATGCATAAGTAAACTAAGTTATATTATGTAATTACAATTATAGTTTTTAATTTAGTAGATTAAATGAGTAAAACACAAACTAGCTTTTCTGTGCTAAAGTTGCCAATTTTATTTGTTTTAAAGTAATAACGCTACAAAACTTCGTCTTTCTTTAAAACTTTCAATTATAATGTAAATGAAATTCAATTAAAAAAAGTAAAAAATATAATTCTTTTATCGCATGTCAGTTTCTCATATTTCGAGCACATTTTGTAAAGCTCACTAACTTTCAAAATAATTTTGTCTATAGCTGAATGTATTTTTTGTTTTTAATTTTTAATATTTTTGGTAAAAAGCATGTAATTAACTTATGTATTTCTAAATAAAAAATTTCTACACCGCAAAAAATACCGCTATAAAGCGCTGTCAAATATGCACAACACTTAAAAATTTTTAATGGTAAGCTTTGCGTGGCCACGATTAATTTGATTTGCGTAACACACGCTTTTGTGTGGCTTAATTTAAAATTTATATCGGTATTCTGCGTGAGACGATTGTCTCATGTCTCTAATAGTGACTATAGTAACTTAGTGATTCTGTTAGTCAGGAGTCTCATTTTGGTATTCTGGCAAATAGAGTATACTACTTTACAGTATACTACTATACTGTAATTGCCAGAATACCAAAATGAGACTCCTGACTAACAGAATCACTAAATTACTATAGTCACTATTAGAGACATGAGACAATCGTCTCACGCAGAATACCGACATTAGTTTCTTCACGCTTTGATTTCTATCAAAAATATCACAAGTTTTGGCGCATTTGATGAGTTTACTCTATTTAAAAAATATATTGTTTAATTCCATAAATAGTTTCATAAAAATAAGCTTTTAAGAAAATAGGACAAAAATTCAAGCCACAGTGAAAATGGTCCATCCTAGCACAGTTGCTATAAATAACGGTACTTCTCCGAAGTCTTCTGCTATTTTGGTATGTTTGCTTCAATTTACATTCGCGTGGTGAAATGAACACATGTTTGATCTGCATATTTAAAAATTTGTTTACTTCTTAATCTCAAGATGGGCCGCAAATCTAAAATTGAGTTAGCAAATTTTATTATTGAGAATTGAAAACTTCAGAGATGAATTGCAAACATTGCTAAAAAGCCCGAACGACAGTTGAACATATCATTCATAAAGTAATAGAAAAATATTTCAAAATAAATAGTAACTCCGTGTGCCGAAAAACTCGGTATAAAGACCAGAAAATAATAGCTGCTATAAATTGATTAAAACGCCTCCCCATCACCAGATATAAAGATCATTGAAAATTTGTGTTATTAACTGGAATTTGAAATAAGTAAATACAGCATATCAAGTTAAAATAGTGGAATCTATCACAAAAAGGATATCCAACAAAATATTAATACAAGTTTTTAGTACTTTATTTAATAGTTGCCGTAATGGACCATTTTCACTGTGACTGTGTATCCTCCAAAGAAAGAATCCACAGTTTTGCTTCGAATACCAGAACGATGTAATAACTATACAATAATGAGCCACTGACTTTGGAAAAAGTGGCATTGACATAGTCTCCTCATTGGAGATTCTGACACCTTACTATCCCAGTATGTTATGAAACCAATTCCCTTTACTATCGAATAAACGCAAATAAACCAGTATTCAACAGAAGCATTTATCAAGGTAAGGAGCTCCACTATTCGAAAATTTCATACTTTAGCAAGTTGCAAAGATCAAAGCTGGGGAAATACCATCAGGTGTTGGCATAACTCTATATTAAATATGTAAAGAAAGACTAATAACCTTTTCGCAATGCCAAATTAATTTAGTACGTCCAGATTATAATTAAGTAACCAGTTTTTGCTTTTCACACACCATGTTATCTATTAACGATAGGCTAGATTAAGGATCAGCTGTTATACCTGATTGTGTTATTCTTTTTTTTTTCTAATGATTCAATTAAATTTTAAAATTTCGTTAGTTGATTGCTATTTATCAATGCACTTAACCGAATTTACAGTTTAATTTCATTGTTCACCGAAATTTTGAAAGGAAAATATTAACCCGATTCAACCCAATGGAAGTATTTTCTTCCAATTTCAGTTTTAAATCTCACATATTGACTGATATTACGTATGCATATGTACTTCGATTTGGACAATATTTTCTTTCAATTTATTAAGTGATCTTCACAAGATGAGAGAGTGTTCAAAGTATACGGACGTGTTTATTTAATTCGCTCCGTGAATTCTAAATAATCCAGCAAAAGGCAAAGCAAGATTTACTAAATTGTAACCAAACAAAGAAAATAAGGAACAGTGCGCACAAATTAATAAGAATAAACATCAAGAAAAGGTACGCGAATAAAAAAGTAAAAGCAAAAAAAAATATCAAACAAACAATAATGAGTGCTTCGCAGCCTCACAAGCAAGGCCGTAGGCATTCCCTAAATGCCTACCTCACCTTTGTAGATGATGAGTCATCGTAGCGATCAGCTGACAAGCAAACGCAGCAGCAGAAGCAACAACAAATGCGCTAAGAGTAACCAATCTGCAGGTACCAGATTTGCCTTACTAAGCAGTGATTCAGACAACGGGGCGAAGGGTACCACCACAGTCGTTAATGCCACACCACCTCCAATACAAGTATATTTGCGTGAGTGTAGCTGTAATGCTTTTGTTGCAAAATTAAGTGAAATTGTAGGTATTAATAATTTTTATATAATGTTTTTGAAAATAGGCAATATAGATGAAACAAAAATTCAGTTGCACTGAAAAGGGTTTTATGGAAATTGTTAAATTTGTGTCGAATAAAAACAAGAACTATTATTCTCATCAACTGAAGAGTTCTAAGGGCCTAGTTGTTGTAATTAAGAGTATAGAGTCGGCCATAGACTCTAGTGAAGTTAAAGAAGCATTGGAGGAATGCGGTTTTGGTATTAAAAGTGTTGTAAATATATTTAATAGAAACAAAGTACCACGGTAAATGTTTAAAATTGAATTGTTTCCGAACTCTAATCAAATAAAAAAAAAATTAAACACATCCTATATATTATCTGAAATATTAGATGCATCGTAGAGTAACTGCCAAGAATATGGATATACCAAATCACATTGCACTCTACGCAGTGTTTGTGTGGTATGTGGTGAGTTACATCCCACTTCCAAATGCACCGTTAAGAAAGTAGATTTAAATTAAAAATGCAGCAATTGTGGAGGAAATCACACTGCTAATTACAGGGGTTGTCCTCTATATAAAGACTTGAAATCGAAGTAACCAAATGTAGTGAAAGGCAATACTGTACAAATGCAACTGCCGCAAAATTCTCCAAATGGAGGTACATATTGAAATTATATTTTTAAATCTTACACAGTGTATGACACAATTTATGTCTACCATGCAAAACATGATACAAGATTTAATAAAATCACAAAATCAAATGCTGCAAATTTTATTAAGTAAGAAATAAGCTTACTAAATATCTGTATATCGAAGCCAACGGTGTTAACCAACATACATATATTAGAGATTACAGTGGAGTCTGCGTATAGTAAACCACCACTATAATAAACACCTCGATATATGTATGTAGTGAACGCCTAAAAATTTACACTGAGTACTCTAAATAGTGAACTATCGAAAACTCGAAATAGTGAACAGAGTTTTAAACGCAACGGCAAGCATAAACTGTTAAAAAAAACTTAAACAGAAATAAAGTCGGATCTTCCCCGAAATTGCTCATTTTATGTTTTTTACTGGAAAAGCTGCTGCTATGTATTTGGTGCCAGCCTTAATTTGTCTCTTGTCGGGTGCAAAGCGCTTCTGAGTGAATGTATACTGTTGTATGTATTTTTAAAAGTGTTTATGTATGTGCTAATAAATTAAGTGTTATCATGCCTTTGAAGAAATTCCTTCCATTAAAGCAAAAACCTGAAATTGCTCAAAAACTCGAGAAAGATGCTAGTGTTTCATCCTTAGCAAAGATTTATGGTGTGGCCAAATCAACAGTTTCGGGAATAAAAAAAATGCTCGTAGTATTATATCCCACCAAGCGGTCGGAGCATCTAAGCGGAAGACTCTTAGGAAAGGCGAGTATCCCCGCATGGAGAAGATGTTATACAAGTGGTTTATAGCTCAACGAAACAAAAATTGTCCAGTTACTGGGGAAATGCTTAAGAAAAAAGCATTGAAGCTGCACGCTGACTTTAAGAAAAAAGAAGGTAGCTTTCATGCCAGCCCCGGTTGGTTATCTGGATTTAAAACTCGCTTTGGAATCCGACTTTTAAAAGTGTGTGGCGAGAAACTTTCATCGGATATCCAGGCAACTGATCCCTTTAAGCATAAACTCAGAAACATTATTTACGAATTGAAGCTTTGCGAGGACCAAGTATATAACGCTGACGAGACCGGCTTGTTTTGGAAAATGCTTCCTGATAGAACGTATGTCAGTCAAACAAAAAAACAGCTCCGGGAAGAAAAGCAGAAAAGGCCAGAATTACTTTTCTTGCATGTATAAATGCAACTGGTCAGCATAAAGTCAAACCGTTAATAATTGGGCATGCCAAGTAGCCGCGCTCTTTTAAGGCTTATGACATCCCGGTAGACTATCGGAACTCTAAGAATGCATGGATGACTGCCAACATTTTCAGAGAATGGTTTCACCATTGCTTCGTCCCTCAGGTACATTTATAATGCAACTCCTGACATTTTTTCAGAGTATTTATTCGTTTTTAATTGATATTAGGTTCATAAGTATTTACTACAGAAAGGATTACCAGCCAAAGCTATCCTCTTGCTTGATAACGCCCCTTGCCATCCTCCAGAAGATGAACTTAAAACTACTGATGGATCCATATTCGTGATTTATATGCCTCCAAATGTAACACCTTTAATTCAGTCTACGGATCAAATACAGCTTAACTAAGCTGTATTACAAAAAGCATCTCCTGATTTTAGCTGTAGGAAAGAATGACATCACACAATTTCTAAAACATTTAACTTTAACGGATGCTGTATCATTTTTAATGCTTGCTTGGAATCAGCTGCAGGCAAATGTAATAGTAAAATGTTGGAAGCCTTTATTAGAATGCTTAAATACTACAGAAGCAAATGAAAGCGAGGATGAATACGATGATATTCCTTTGAGCTTACTTCGTCAAAAAATATTGCAGCAAAATGGAAAGAAGTTCATGATATACAGGGTCTGCTGCAAGTTGTATTACCGGAGGTAATTTTATTCACCCTCTTGACAAGCACCTGTTAATTAAGTTTTTATGTGAACATTATTTGTTTTAGGAAATCTACACTGAACAAGATATTGAGAAGTGGAATTCAATCCAAGTTGACGAAGAAATTGATTTAGATAATTATGCCATGGATACTGAAGAATCTGGTGATGACAGCCAAGGCGAAGGACAGATCGGAAATTCAATAAAAGCTACTGAAGCCATTAAAAGCTTCAATATAGCTATCGCATGGGCTGAAGCTAACACCACTGACTATGCTGGCATACTAGTACTGAAAAGTGTACGCGAAAAAGCGGTCCAAAAGTCAATTTCCGAAATCAAAAAGCAAACATCTATTCGTAAATTCTTTCAATAATATGTATGCATTTTTCAAAAAATTACTTTATACATATAACCTGTTTTGTTTACATAAACAAACATGAATTTAAGGCTAATAAACCAAGTTAAAAAAAAATGTTAACCTTAATATAGTGAACAACCTCGATACTGCGAACAGGCCTTGCAGAAATTAGTTCACTATATCCAGACTCCACTGTATTTCGAAATTTAATTTTACATTGATGGAATAATGTCTCTAGCGGAAAAATGGCAAAACGTGGTCGACCAAAATACTACATATTCGATTATTTATTTATTATTATAAAATAAAAAAAAAAGTTGAAGTTTGGTTAGAAATACGAAAATACTTTTTCGACTACCAATATAGAAAAGACCTATTAAAGAAAGGGTCCACTTTTTAAAAATTTCAAATTAAAGGCACACCTCATTACTCCAATTTGTCGGCCCAAACTATTTTTTGTAAATTAATTTTACTTTGACTTAGTTATGGCAATTTATAGGTTTCCGATCAAATACGTTTTGTGGACGTGGCAGAGATCCGATTACAGCAGCAGTGGAATAGACACCAGGCATGCAATTATGACATGTACAATGAGCAATACAATTAAAATTTAACATTGGTAACGTAGTAATGCCCTTCACTTCTCCAGGAATTTAACATAGAACAAAGACTCCATCAAGTTTTACGTTCACTCGTTGATATTCTCTTGCAACATGTTGTGACAGAGTATAAGAGTTTGTTAACCTAACGGTTGTTTGTATCACCCAAAACTAATAGGCTAGTTAGTGAACAACGCAGAATCGTGGGTCGTATCAGCTGGCACGACCTATCCTATGGGCGCGCAATGTAACTGAACTGTGAAAAACGCTACTCCCTTCTCTCTGACGTGACGATGACGTGAGAATCTGCGACATTTGGATTTTTGCCGTCGCAAACGTCTCAGCTGATTGCTCTCTCACAACGCAAGGTTGCCAATATCGATATACTGCAGTAATTATCAACTTTTATAATTCAATCTGTTCAATATGTTTGAAATTTTCTTAAAATAACTCAAAATCAGAGTCGAATGCTATTATTTATAAATATATAAAATATTTTTTATAGTTTGCTTTTAGTTTTGACATTTTATATTGTAAAAAATTGTAATTGAAAACAAAGATGTGCTCAAAACTATATATGCGTATTGGGCAATGACAACATTGTTCAAATGAAAACAAAGCAAAGATGGCTGATTTCTGCGTTTTTACCACGTTTTTGACTGTGCACACATTTTGCCGATAAGGAAGGAAAGGGAAGGAAGGGAGTAGCGTTTTTCAGTGGCTAGCCTTTAATTTATATATTGGGTTGTCAAAAAATTCTTGCGGTATTTTCGCTAGTTGGCGCTCAAAGCGCGTAGTTCTAGTTTTATTTGTCGCATCGGGTCATGCTATACCTTTTTGGAAAGCTCATTTCACGCGCTAACACGTGTTTGATTGATTGTCGTTTCTTTTAAGTCGTTCGTGAGTTATAGCGTCGCAAACATGGAGTAAAATAAAGAGAAAATAATGCATATTTTACAGTACTACTACGATAAAGGCAAAAATGCATCTCAAGCCGCCAATAAAATTTGTGCAGTTTATGCACAATGGCTTTAAAAAAGAATGATATCCAATAAATAAAATAATATTGGAAAAAAAATAAAAAATCTTTGCACCACTGAAGTTCCACTTTGAACGAAAGAAATGTTTTTCCAACAAGCATTTAAGGTTTATTGCCGTAACTGTTGGATGACAAAGGAAACATGTGTAATGCAATCCGAAACATTAAACTTGTTCCATGCTTCCATAACATTGTTTTCTTCCGCTGATTCTAAAATACTTACATACATATATCTTAACGTTTGCTTGATGTGGTACATTTTAAATGCTGCTATAATACCCTGGTCGAGTGGCTGAGTCAGAGAAGTGGTATTAGGCGGCAAAAACAGCAACTAAATACTCGAATGTACCAGCACTGGGTGGCTAGGTACATTATCAACAAGCAAAAGTATTTTGAAACCTAAACCTTTTTGTGTGATATATTTCTGGACTTCAGGAAAGAATACAGTAATAACATTGTATTTTCCTTTTAAAGCTCTTGGCATAAAGGATTTTTTGATTAAGAGTGGCTTCAAAATTTTATCGACAAATGCGTTACTGCAAAGCAAGAGGGTCACCCAATCTTTGGCTGCTTTAAAGCCACCAGCTGTCTTTTGAGATTTTGCTATGAATGTTCTGTATATTTGTCCTCTTGAATTATTTTTGCGAGTTTATCCTGATAGTTTTTTGTAGCATTTTCGTCTGCTGATGCCAATTCTCCTTCAATTTTTACATTGTAAAAATCGTGCATTTTCAGAAAACCTGTCAGCAATTCATGTCTTGCATCCAAAGCAGTTTTATTAGTTCCCTGATGGGATACTGATGGTTCTAACTCATGAAGTCGTTTGTTTAATCTAAGTGCTTTCTCTTTAATAATCTTCCCATCTATAGGAATTTTTTTCCTGTAAATATTCAATCCATAACACTACATGTTTTCAGTTTTCTCCAAAGTAGAATTTAGACTATAAGAAGATGTTTTTGAACTAAGTGCTGACCCAGAGACTAATGATTGTCCAGTAGAACTCTCATTTCCGTTTAAACCAAAAGCTCTGTCAACAGATGTTGAACCACTTCTTAGACAGTCTAGAATTTTTATTTTCGTTTCTAATGAAATAGTTTGTCTCTTCAGAATACGTATGCTATTGTATTAATAAGGGCACTGTAAAAACGAAATAAAAATTGCTTTCTAAGATAACAATATAACACAATTTTACCTTCTGAAAAGTTATTAACAATTCCTATTATATAATTTGAAGATTTCACCAATTTATAAAAAATAACTTACTTAAACTTTAACTTTAAAACTTTATTGAAATTATACATTGCATCATCACCAAACTGATATGTTAAATAAAAAGGATATTTCCCTTAAAGTAAACAAGTCGTGAAGTAGAGTTGCCATTTGGATGATATCCAACACGCAGAAAGTCATGCAACAAATTAAAAAAAAAAAATTGGAATAACGTGTTAAAAATTATGGTCCCAAAAGTGCTCATTGACGACCAGAAATTGCAGCGAGTGGTAGTGTGCCAAGAAAATTTGAACATGTGTGAGAGTGACCCCCAATTTTTGAATAACGTAATCACAGGTGACGAGTCATGAATCTTTGAATGTGATTCCGACACAAAAAGGAATTTTGAAACGACAGAGGGGATTCAAGCAGCATGTACCTCAGCTCTCAAGGCTATTCTGGAGAATGCCTTCCGTGACATCTTCAATGCTTGGAAATCGCGCTGGCAGTGCTGCATCGACGCAGAAGGAGCTTATTTTGAAAGTTTTTAAAGAATTATAATGATTGGTTCAATACATTTTTTTAAATCGACTCAGTCCTTTTACCGAACAAAGCTTGTATTATCAGAATACGAAGAGGTCGACATTTTCAACGTAGTAGAGAGCGCTTTATAAAGTATTGCCTGGAAAATGCCTTTGCAAACAGGGATACCGTAAAACTGGGTTTAAGTCATCTAAGGAGCGCCTAACATTACCAATTTAATTTAATTTAGAAGAAGTGGCTTCACAGAAACGAACATTATTCTGTTTGCAGATAATGCAGCTGACACAAAACGGTCAAAATTGTGAAGCAAATAAATGTAAAGTTTTTGTCGCCAAATACCACAGCAATATTACAGCCCCTAGATTAGGGTATTATTCATGTCTTCAAGTCATATTATAGACTGAATATTATTAGAAAGTAGATCGGAGCTTTGGAGCTAGGGAAAACAGTGAAGAGTTTTCAAAATCAATTACTGTTCTAAATGGAATGCATATGATAAAGCGCAGTTTTTGGATGGTTAAGCCAACGTCTATTAAGCAGTGTTTTAAAAATACATACATATATCGATGTATGAGATGATCGTATTTTGTAATTGTGTTTTTTTAGTAATACTAAGGCGAAACAGGCGAAATTAATGAAAACGCCTTCCGAAGAAGAAAATGAGGAAACTGAAATTACCATTGTCTTCAAAATAGCAAACAATTTAAGAGAAGAATTTGAAGAATTCGTAACATGTAACGACAACGAAGTGTGAAATGGAGTACTTACTGGTATTGGGTTGTCAAAAAAGTCTTGCGGTATTTTCGCTAGTTGGCGCTGAAAGCGCGTAGTTCTAGTTTTATTCGTCGCATCGGGTCATGTTCTACCTGTCGTTTCTTTTAAGTCGTTCGTGAGTTATAGCGTCGCAAACATGGAGCTAAATAAAGAGAAAATACTACGGTTTATGGACCCGATACAGTTTCCATTTCCACAGCACAACGATGGTTTCAACGTTTTCGTTCTGGTGTAGAGGTGGTCGAAGATGCGCCACGCTCCGGAAGGCCTGTCGTCGAAAATTGCGATAAAATCGCTGAATTGGTCGAAAGAGACCGGCATAGTAGTCATCAAACCGTTATAAACCATTTGAAGAAGCTTGGAGTCACTAAGAAGCTCGATGTATGGGTGCCACACGAATTGATTCAATAAAAATACCGCAAGACTTTTTTGACAACCCAATATATGATTAAAATTGTCTAATATTTGTAAAATTTTATGGTTTATACAATATTTTTATATACTTCGAGCGAAAAAATTAACCAAGAAGTAAGAAAGCTTCGACGGAAAGGTGCAGGAGTCCGTTAATTATTTGCATTTTATACGATTTGTATTTCATTCAGTCGTTTCATACGTCACACATAGGAGCATTTTCCTTCAAAAACCGGACTAAAGTGAGAATTACAAACTCCACCGATGCTACTCAAAATTGATTTTTATGGATTCTGGACAACATATTTTGTATTTAATATTAATAATATAAAGATTAGTTTGGTTAATGTATTTTTTTTTGGGGGAAATCAATGAATCATCAAAAAAAACTAAGTGTCGGGGGAGGTCGAGCCATAATTTTATGTGTTTTACTAAACTACAAGGATTCTACTTAACATATAAGCTTAAACATTTTCCCCATCTTTACCTCCCTTTAAAAAAAAAGCGCGTTGAATTAGGTTGGTCACTTGAATAAATTGAGTACTGCTTTATTTATTTTTTTTAATTAAATACTGAAATCCTGCTAAATTATTCTAGACGGCCGGTATATAGATGGTATAAGGGAGCGCTATCGGAGCCGGTGTGAAAATTGGCCTTTGGGCGTGGCACCGGCCTCTTTTAGGCGAAATCCCATATCTCGGAACCCGACTGACCGATTTCGACTAAATTTAGTATGTAATATTATTTTAATATTTCTATGTCACAATGAGCGAGATCGGACTACAATCACAACTACTTCCCATATAACACAATTTAAAATTCCTTTTGATTCCTTTACTTTTCAGTACACATATTAAGAAGTAATTGATAAAACGGAAAAAATCTTTGGGGTAAAAATTCCCTTAAAGTACGAGTATGCCACCTTTTGACAAAAAATTGTCCAAATCCCTTCCTCTGTACCTATAGTTGACTTTTGATCAAAAATATCGGTCATTATGTGAGATAAGCAATAGAAATTCAGACAAAGACCTTTCCTTACAATGGTATTTCTGCATATCGAAAATGGATTGAATCGGGCCAATATTTCCCTGAGCCCCCACACACATAATATAAAGATTTTTGAACTTATAGGTGACTTTATACTGGATATATCCGCCAATATTTGGGCCACTTTTTCCGCATAAAATAGATACAATTGGGCGAAAACTTGACCCTTCCCCTATATATATTATTACCAAGATTTTCGAACATGGACTTGACCTTGTTCCATATGATTGGTGATTGTACATAAGGTACCTTAATGAAAACCAGGGAACATTATTTGAGTATGTGGCACTTTAGTAGTATGTGGGATGAGCAAAAATAGATAAAATCTGGTCGATACTACCCCTATATTCAATATAAAATGTTCGGTTGCACCCGAAATTAGTCTTTCCTTATTTTCTTTATTTTAATATATTGCATTATTATATTCAATCATGCATTTTTATTAATTTTCATTCATAAAATCACTTTAAATAATTTTTTCCGGTTTTTGAGACCAAATGCTCCTATGTGCGTCAGTCCGAATAGCTGTGAACGTCACTAAATCTACTCTCCACGGTCTTCGTATACACTCTCAACAACCGCTGCCATATTTTCTTCACTGCGACGTGGTTTATCCGGTCGATTATTTTCCAATAATGAATGCTGCATCTCAAGATGAGTGATGATGTTGCGAATAATATGATCAGTAGGCCGATTATATTGATCATAAGTTAAGCGAAGCGCGCGAAATACATTATATACAGAACGTGAATATCGTAATGAAGGTGAACGATGTAGGCTTTGTTCAGGCGTAAGTAATGATAAAATGCCAAGCAGTACTGAACAAAAATAACATGACAGCTTGACATAACTCACGCGTGATCTGTCAACAAGAGGCTATTGAAAAAAGTAATACTTGGATCACCCGCAAATATTTCTTCGCAAAAGCATTAAAAAGTTATTTTGTATAAAAGAATTATCTTTATTTTGTATCTAAATGCTTTCTTATGTAAAGAGCTGTTTTCATCTATCTCTACATTTACCTCTATTTGTATACTTTGAACTGTTAATAATGTTTGGATAGCATAGATAATATTTTGAAGTTTATGATTAACTTTTAAATTATTAAATTTTATTAATCGAAAAATATTTGAACGTGCTTTAAAAAATACTTAAAGTTATAAATTTTATAACATAACCACAGCATATTTGCTCATTTTTTGAGGCATTTGGCTGATTTAATATTAGTATAATATTACTAAATTAATAGTAGAGGTGCAAAACAATCGATGGCATATGCCTTAACTACACTTACCAGAAATTTTCATAATATTGCAAAATTTCACTTAATAAAGTTACTTAACGATATATTCGGGTAATAAACCGGTGATTTGACCGACAGGTGGCTTGCAGAGATGGTAGCCTCAAAATTATCTTTCCATTCTTGATTTGGTTGCGGGAGTTAACTTTTACATTAAGTAAAAATGAGTCAAAAGAATATATTTTGAGCTGCACCGAAATGTGTACTCTTTATTTATACTCTTAAGACTAACTTATTACATGGTTCTTACTTCTATTTATACTAACTAGTATGTTTACTTATTACTAATTGATAGTTTGTTTAAATACAGATTATATTATTTGTTTAGGTTTCAAGATAAGGTTGTTTTGAGGATTGTTTGTTTAGGATATCTTGAAAACATACTATTATAAGGAATACGTTGCTTAACTCACGTATGCGGTTTCAAATTCGTAAGCTCATGCAATTTATAATATTGTACAAATTATTACGTTTAACTATTCTTCACTTCAATTACGTGTTGGATGCGTTTAAAGGTGTGAACTATTTAAGGCTAGGTAAGAATTTCTAATGTTCTAAAAAGCCGAATGCCCTTAACCTTAGTTATGCATATACACGAATATCACTTTAATTAATTTTAATTTTACATAGTCGGAGAAAAAGTTTAGTTCGGCTCCATTACTAATATCTGATAGGGGAACAGCACTAAAGGCTAAAATGTCAACAAATTACATTTTTTTTTAACAAAAATAAGTGGATTATTGAAAAATAAAGTACTCTACCGAAACGTATGTATTTTATGCAAAAAATTAATTTTCACTCATAACGTAAGTAAATGGATAACAAATTTACTTTTGTTAACACGTCAACTTTCAAAGCAGTTTATATGGTAACATAAAAACTTGTATGTTATTTTAATATTTTGTGTTTACCGTCATTGGTCATGTTTTGTTTTATAAATAAATCACAAGATTATTTCATGAAAATGAAGTGTACAAACTAAGGTCTTTTAATTTAAACCACCGAAAAACCAGTAGATTTCAAGGAGAAAACTGTCGATAGTAGTTTATATATCAACACTATTGAGTGGTCCGACTACCGATATTTTTGCAGCTCAAATAGTAGAAAACCCGTAACAAATACCTATTTTTTATACTCTTGAAACCAGTTGCTGCAAAGTGTTATAGTTTTGTTCACCTAACGGTTACGCGTATCACCTAAAACTAAGCGATATAGATACATACATATATGGTTATATATGTATTTGTGTATATAAATGATCAGGAAACGAGTTGAAACCTGGGGTCGAATCGTTACATCCGTGCACGGATCGGCAAACATACGAAAGAAAATTATGTGATACGTCAATCGTATGTGTATTATTACACGCGGCAAAAAAAGTTGCTAATTCTCGGGCGATTCTCTTTTGCTGTCGCCCATTACCTTCACACGAGCAACTTGTGTTGCGCAACTCCGTTCGAGTTTTTTTCTCATTCTCTTTCACTTTACTTTAACCCATTGTCGTTTCTTTTTCCTTATAGGTATTTGGGCCACTCTATCACATATGTATATTAATCAGTTCTGTCAATTAAGAACTACATTTTATTTATCATTCAAAATTAAAACAAAGATTATATGACAGACTTTCACATATATCACCCTTTTCACTATCGTCTGAATCAATTTGTATGGCTTTCTCCATACATTTCACAATATCTTTAATTAATTCGATTTTTTCGTCAGACTCCATTTTCTAAAATATTTATATTATATTATGTATATCTGTATACATATTTGCAAATTACTTGCCAAAATATGAAATTAAATTTTTTAATTTCATTTTTAATTTCAAAATATTAATTTCAAAAAAATATACTCAAATGCAACTATGTACTACGAAAGAAAGAACACGAATGCCGAAAAACGTCGCAGCGAACTGTTACGAATAAGAACACAAAGCGAGTTGCTGAACACTGGAAACTCGGCGCGATTCTCCCCTCCTCGTCGCCCCCTCGCCTATAAGCCAAGAGTTGCCGCAACAAAAGTTGCCGCAACAAAAGTTGCCGCGTGTAATAATATACTATGCGGAGATTGGCATTATGACATACGATAGCAAACGAATCGTAATGTATTTTCAATTCACAATAGTTTTTAAATTCCACATTGCTTTAGATCGTATTAGGTTTACAATAGATATGGAACTGTCAAAACTGTTGCGAAATTTTCAATAAATTAACAAAAGCTAATTAAATATCAAATTGGTCTTTTATTTGAGCTCTTGTGAAAGTGATGGGGATAAAAAAGTAGTGCGGAGATAGCGAAGAGATCGTAGCAATAGATTAGGTATAAAAAAAAACAAACAAACAAAGCATTGGAATCTTAAAAAGACGGTGGAGTATTTTAGGATGTGGCAAAAAAGGAATGTATCACCCCACAAAAGTGGAAGAGTTTCTAACGTTTGCGAGGCATTACATAACATCTGCATAAAATTTACAATAAGTTACGACCCTCAAAATTGCGATTCTTATCACACACAAGAAATGGATACCGGGGTAGCGAACCGCAATGGACCAAACGATGAGAGACCAAATAAAGTATTCTTTAATAAATTTGATTCAAAAATGTATATGTCCTTTACCTTGTAAATAATTTAATTTTTAATCTCAACTAAAATTTTGTTCATATAAATAATTTTTTTTTTAATTTTTAATGAGATATTCCATCCATTGGCTTATTATTTATGTTCTTTTATCGCTAAAAATTATGAAAATTTCTTGCTCACATTTCCATAAATTTGTATATTACGATTGGTAATTTGCGTTCGAATGACGATTCGAACGAACGGATACGTTTATATACTCATCCACGTATGTCATCATGCCAGATTACGATAGAAGCGTTATGATCACGTATGTCATAATACGAAATACAGGCTTTTACGTGACGAGTGATACGTTCACAGATGTAACGATATTCGACCCCTGGTTGACTGTCTGTCTGTCCGTCCACCCGTCCGTCCGTGCAAACTGTAACTGTAAAATTGATATATCACGATGAAACTTGGTATGTGGGTTCCTTAGTACAAACAAAATTTCGAGTTCGTAGATGGGCGTAATTGAACCATTATCGATTATCGCCATTAACCGAAAACATATAAAATGCTATAACTAAGCACTTAATTAAGATATAAAGCTGTAATTTGATATAGGAGATCGAGTGGCCCCGCCCTATAACCAGTTTCATGTTCATATATCCTAAACCACTTAAGCTACAACAACCAAATTCCCTGAGTATAAATCTTATAAGAATTTCTATCGGAAGTGAAAAAATGGATGAAATCGTAGGATAACCCCGCGTACTCCCCATATAAGGGTACTACAAAAGTGCGACAAATCAATAACTAAATACGCCAGAAGCATTAAATATATCGGGACTAGACAAACCGATTTCGACAAAATTTAGTACGTGGCATTCTTCATACATTCTATGTAAAATGGACGAAATCGGATCAAAACCACGCTACTTCCCAATAGCACAATTTTAAATTCCACTTGATTCGTTCAGTTTCCAGTACTCAAATCAAGAAGGCATTAATAAAACAGGATACAACTTTGCACCAATAATGTCTTTAGTATGTGCCACCTTATGATTAAAAAATTGTTTAAATCCAGTAAAAACTGTTTAAGCCCCTAAATACTTAGTTGATTTGTGATCGAAAATGTCGGTCAATGTGTAATGTAAAACTTAAATTAAGGGATAATCCTTCTCTTATAATAGTATGCCTGTTTGTCAAAAATGGTTTGAATCGGACCGGGAAGTATTAGCCCCCATATACTTAATATAAAAATTTTCGAACTTTCGTTTCAGTGTGTCATATTTCTTCCCTAAAACATTGATTTACTAATAATCTTATATTCTGTAAGAAGTGACATCCTATGCATAAACTGTATTCGTGGTGTTAGATTTCTCGGTGATGAGTTTCTATTGGCTGTATTTGCGGTGTCGTAGCTAGGGGAGGCGAAGGGGGCCGTCGCCCCGAGCGCAACGTCTAGGGGGCGGCAAAACGATCTTCGCTGCTTTTTAATATTCAGAAAAATACTTCAACAAATTTTTTTTACAAAATTTATTATAAAAGATAAAGAATTGTACACTCACAATGTAATAATCTGAATAACAATGAAAAATATTAATTTTCACTCGAATACTCTTCAGTCTTTGAATTTGTCTTATATCTTTTGGCTTATATCTTGTAGCTACGCCACTGTGTATTTGTTTACATTTGACGGACAGAAACCATATGTAAAAGGTTTTGCTTTTGTAAGTCAGTCTTTTAACTAACATAATTATTTTCTAATATATGCTAACACGGCACCCTAATTAGTGTAAAAGTAGAAAAAATAAGTGTTAGACAATACTCTAAAATTTAACTTTATACGGGTTTAAAGCACGTTGTTTTATGTTAAGTGCAATCAAACAAAGTTGCCAAGTTAATAAAACATTTTGCAATGCATAATTATAATCTGGCCGAATGAAACCACATAAGCATCACACAGATGATTTTTTATTTGTAGTATTCTTGTTTACACCAGTTTACTATATACATACGATCCTACATATATTTTAATAAGTACATAGGAGTATATGCATACGGGCTCACTGCATTTATAACGTTACTTGAGTTCCTTCCGGGTATTCAAGTTGTGAGTACGCGGAAATATATTTTTGAAAGTGCTTTGTCGGTTTCTTTACTTATTCTTTTTCTACACATTCCTATGTCGGAATGGACAGCGTTCGAAGTTCTCATTTGGCTTTAGAAGCTGTCATCATTCTATTAAAATTATTAAATGATTTGACAAAAAAATTATTCACAAATATGGTTTTGTACGATTTAGTGCGTCGCAGACTTAGATATTTGTATATGTACTACTGATATACGTTATCTAAACGGTAAACATGGTTATAGTATGTATATAATGAATTAGCAATTTCATTCATTATTGTGTAATTGCACTTTATGAACTTAATTGATAATGGATGCGTCACCGCAAATACAACATATGTATGTACATATTTATATTTGTACATATTTACTAAGAAAATTGTAGTTGGTAGAAGTATGTACTTATATACCGCATACTTCTACAAACCAATTACAAAAACAATTTCTGCTATCATTGCACTCATAAATTTGTTGAAGTCTAGCGCCTCTATATCATATCGACGATTACATAGAATAAAATGTTGTTTAATCGCTCAGTTTGTTTCAGTTCGTTTAACGAAATCAAAAGAAAATGAAGTGTTCGTCGGACGATCGCGGCATAATCGCTATCACGATAGCGGCGATAATAGCCATATCGACAGGAGTGCAACCAGCTTCTAGCGCTAATATTCTTGGTGTATTTCTTAGTCCCAGTCCCTCACATTTAATCGTACATATGTCAATTATGAAAACACTGGCTGAACGTGGTCACAACATAACCGTTGTCTCAAGTTTAAAACCGAAAGTCAATCATCCCAAAATACACAACATCATTATTGAGCCGTCGGAAGCGCGTCAAAAGGAAATGAATGAAGAATTATCCGATTTAGGAGTAAAAAAGCAAAACCCCATCGTTATGATGATGAAATTCTTGAGAGCTGACAATGTTATGGTCACATTGCAATTGGATGTTGTTAAGAATGAAAAATTTCAACAAATCTATAACAACAAATATGATTTGGTTATAATGGGATATTTTATGAATAATTTCCAATTCATCGTTCCGGCTAAATTGAATTGCCCCATGATACTCAGTTGGACGGGCCAACCAATGGAGATGGTAAATGATTTTGTTGGAGTACCGCATGAAGTTTCGTATGTACCGTCTGTATTTACTCCTCATAAAAACGGTGAAATTATGAGTTTTGGATCACGTCTGCTAAATTTTGTATCGAGTGGTTTGTTGCGTTTAGCTACCAATATCATGGATATTTCATTTGCGGCATATTACAAGTGAGTTCAATGAATTATTTATAGAAATGGTATGCAATGTAATTTTTTTAATTTATAATTACATAATTAATTTCAATTATATAATAGAGAGTTAGCAGCCGACGATGCGGCACTACGTACATATTCAGAAATGACGGAGAACGTATCCTTAATATTTTGTAACAGCCATTTCAGTGAGGGGCCCATACGGCCGATGGTACCTGGTATGGTAGAAATCGGTGGCATACAAATAAAGGAAAAGGCAACGCCTTTACCTAAGGTGGGAAAATAATTTATTTATTTATTTTAATATGACCTGTAAATAAATTTACAGATATACTAGAAAAAACAAAGAACTGGCTGCTTAGGTCCCATTTTGTATAGATAAATACATATTAATTTACTTATATGTATGTACATTTCAACTCTAAATTAATTTTAATAGTATAGGAGGTAGATGTTTTTTTTTTTTTTTTGTTTCAAAATCTTTTTATTTATTGAATCTGCTTTTTGTGTGTTTAAAGCCTAACAATAAGTAATAAAATCTTAAACCTATTTAAAAACTAGACACGCTCAAGCAAATGATTGAGGTGTTTTGGTGATACATTGCTCCTCAGTACGCGGGCATATCTCTTCTTTTAAGGCGTGTTTGATTGCAGGAATGTACCAAAGCATTAGCCAAAGGGTTTGGGTGATCACGGAGTTTACATATATATTTAATTCTGCTGTCTTCTACTTCTTTCCTTACCATAGAAATACCAAGGTCTTTATGGATATTCTCATTACGCATGTACCATGGTGAACACGTGATTGATCTTTGATTGATTGATTTTTGATTGGAACCTTTGTATTATGTCTATATTAGTTGCACAGGTCGTACCCCACAGTTGAATGCCATACATCCAAATCGGCTTTATGACCGCATTATATAAAAGCACTTTGTTGTCTAGGCTAAGTTTGGAGTTTTTATTTAATAGCCAATTTAAATTTGCAGCTCTTATCTTCATGCAAGTTATTTTACTAGATATATGTTTTTTCCACGTAAGTCTTCTATCTAGGTGAATACCAAGATAGGTTACTTCATTCGCTTGGGGTACTAAAATATTGTTAATTTTTATTGCCGGACACATTTTTGGTCTAAGCGAAAATGTAACATGCTTACACTTTTGTTCATTTACCTTTATACGCCAGTTAGCTAGCCATTCTTCGACAAACTTTAAGTGCTCGGCTAATATTCTTGATGCTATTATGTGGCATTTGTTACGGCTCACTATAGCTGTGTCGTCCGCAAAAGTAGAAGTTAATACATTGTTAGCTGTTGGAAGATCTGCTGTATATATGATGTATAGTGTTGGGCCTAGAACACTGCCCTGGGGTACACCAGCCCTTATGTGTCTTTCATCAGATATGAAATCTCCCACTTTTACCATAAATTTTCTATTTTTTAAATACGATTCCAATGTTTTATATAATTTTGAAGGCAGAATATTTTTAATCTTGTATAAAAGGCCCTCATGCCATACCTTATCAAACGCCTGAGCCACGTCTAGAAATATAGCTGAACAGTACTCCTGTGCTCAAATGCTCTTCTTATTTCGTTAGTAATTCTATTTACTTGCTCAATCGTGCTATGTTTTTCACGAAACCCAAATTGGTGAATTGGTACTATATTATTTTCGTGGAGGAAAGGAGTCATCTTTGATAGTAACAATTTTTCAAATATCTTAGAAAGACAGGGTAGAAGACTGATTGGTCTGTATGAAGACGGCTGTGTTAAGTCTTTCCCAGGTTTGTCTATCAAGATGATCTGCGACTTTTTCCACGAATTTGGATAGTGTCCGAGATTAAGAATTGCATTGAAGAGCAAAGAGAGCACCTTTACGGCAATATTTGGTAACTCAATTAGCATTTTTGGGGTAATATTATCATGTCCAGGTGATTTTTTGGGGTTAAGCTCTTTTATTATTCTAGTAACTTCAGAAGTAGAAGTCCTAATAGACACATGCGACTCTTTTACGGTATTGGGCAAGGTTGGCAACTCAAAGTTGTTCTTTGGGCAATTGGGTTGAAATACCTTTTCTAGGTGATTTGCAAAGCAATTTGCCTTGTCCTCATCACTACGTGCCCAATTACCATTCAACTGTCTTAGAGGCATGTTGGAATCTACTGGTGGCTTGAAAGACTTTTGTGCTTTCCAAAGAGAATTTTGTTTGCGAGAATTTGGACACAGTTTCTTTATATAATTTTCAGTGTTGTGTTCCTCTTCGCATTTAAGCGCTTTTTTTAACTTTCGTACAGCAGATTTCAGTTGAAGCAAAGTTGAAGGGGATCGACTTAACTGCCATTCCCGCCTAGCTCGCCTTTTCTCATTTACAAGTTTCTCTATTTCATTATTGGTGATCTTTCTAAAACCAACTGGTTTGTTATTTCTTTTTGGTGTTGCCAATACAGCTGCATTAGTTATTACGTCATTAATTTCTCTTATATTTTCATCAATGTCTCTTCCTGTATTTATTTTGCAATCAATATTGATGTGGGTGCTGATATACTTTCTATATTTCAACCAGTTAGTTTTATGTGATGTTAGAGTAACTTTTGGCTCAAATATCATGGGCTGTTCGTATAACTTTATTAGTACAGGAGAATGATCAGATGATAAGTCTGTACATGTATCAGCTGTCATAAGCGATCTATCTATATTTTTGACTACAGCAAAATCTATTAAGTCTGGTATTTTTCTTCTATCACTGGGCCAGTATGTCGGCTTACCAGGAGATATTATATCCAGCTTATTATTCTTATTCATAATAGTGTAGTACAACTGTCGTCCTTTCGGATTAATAAGACGTGAGCCCCAGTACGTGTGTTTTGCGTTATAATCTCCACCTGCTAGAAATTTTTGACCTAGTGTTCCAAAAAAGTCTTTAAATTCGATTTCTGTAATTTTAAAACGAGGTGGACAGTATATAGCAGTAAGGTTTAAGTCACAACCCCGATTTTTGAGTGAAATTGTTGTAGCTTGTAACTGTGGAGTAGCATGCGATTCTAGGGCATAGTGGTTTAAACGATTTCTAATCAACACTGCCGTGCCACCATGCGCTTTTCCATCTGGATGATTTGTGACATAGACTCTAAATCCCGGAATATTGAAATTATTTTTATTTGTTAAATGAGTTTCTGATATAAGCATTACATCAATATTCTTTTCAGACAGAAATCTGATAATCTCTAATTTATGTTGGTTAACACCGTTGGCATTCCATATACAGATATTTAGTAAGCTCATTTTTTACTTAATAAATTTTGCAGCATTTGATTTTGTGATTTTATTAAATCTTGGATCATGTTTTGCATGGTAGACATAAATTGTGTCATACACTGTGTAAGATTTATAATCATAGTTTCAATACCTCCATTTGGAGGATTTTGCGGCAGTTGCATTTGCACAGTGTTGCCTTTCACCACATTTGCATAGCTTCCTTGCATATTATTACTGATAGAAGTAATAGGATTTGAACTTTTCTCTGAGGTTGCTATAATTTCATTACGGGGTGCTTGTAACATTTGGTTACGACGTGCTTGAATGCCCTGTGACAACTTCGATTTCAAATCTTTATATACAGGACAACCCCTGTAGTTAGCAGTGTGATTTCCTCCACAATTGCTGCATTTTTTATTTAATTCTTCTTTCTTAAGGGTGCATTTCGAAGTGGGATGTAAATCACCACATACCACACAAACACTGCGTAGAGTGCAATATGATTTAGTATGCCCATATTCTTGGCAGTTAGTACATTGTACCGGACCATTTCTTTTATGTGGTTCTTCCACAGTTACTCTGCGATGCAGCAAATATTTCAGATTGTATATAGGATGGGTCTCATTTTTTTTTAGTTGATTCGAATTCGGCAACAATTCAATTTTAAACATTGGCTGTGGTACTTTGTTTCTATTAAATATATTTACAACTGTTTTAATTCCAAAACCACATTCCTCCAATGCTTCTTTCACTTCACTAGAGTCTACGGCGGACTCTATGCCCTTGATTACAACAACTAGGCCCTTAGAGCTCTTCAGTTGATACGAATAATAATTTTTGTTTTTATTCGACAAAAATTTAACGATTTCCATGAAACTTTTTTCAGTGTAGGACTGAATTTTTGTTTCGTCTATATTGCCTTTTTTCAAAGGCACTATATGAAAATTGTTAGTGCCAACAATTTCACTTAAATTCGCAACAAGAGTATTACTGCTACGCTCGCGCAAATATATCGGAGGTGGTTTGGCATGAACGACTGTGGTGGTACCCTTCGCATCGTCGTCTGAACCATTGCTTAGTATGGCAAATCTGTTGCCATTTAAAACTTCCGTTTTATTTTTATTTGGTGTGCTGCCTTGAAATTTTTTAGGATTGACCGCTGATTTAGAAGGACTTAATTTCCTCTTTATATTGACGTAGCGGTCAATGCCTGTTTGTACAGACGGGCTTTTTTTTGTTGGTACACTCTCACCTTGCCTTGTGATTTTCTTCGTTGCCTGCTCGTTTGTTGGTACCTGCAGGCTGGTTGGTGTCAGGGCATTTGTTATTGCCCGATTGTTGTTTTCGGCTGCTACTGCTGACTGCGTTCTTTGCTTCGACTCCTTTTCAGCTGATCGCCGCGATGACTCATCATCGCCGTTACACTTTTTATTTGCAGTAGTTGTGATTGTTGTTGGGTCGACAAAGCTGAAGTAGGCATTTAAGGAATGCCTACGGCCTTGCTGATGAGGCTGCGAAGCACTCATTATTGTTTGTTTGATTTTTGTTTTGTTTTTTGTTTTCACTTGTTGATTCGTGCACTAATTGTTTATGTTTATTATTATTAATTTGTGTGCACTGTTTTAAATGTTTGTTTACAATTTATAAATTGTTTTTTTTTTTTGTTTTACTTTGGTTTTATGATTAATTTTTTTTTTGTAAAGATTGAATTCACGGAGCGAGTTAAATAACACGTCCGTACCCTTTGAACACTCTCTTCTAAAAAAGGTAGATGTTTGTTTATATTTTCGTAGTCCAGTGTTGCTATAGCGGTATGCAAATCAACAATGGTTAGGGTATCATTACAGTTCATGCAAAGTGGTGATGGTTCTTTTGAAAGTAGATATCCGTTCATTAGTATAGTTTTATTTTGATTAAATTGTATGCACATGTTATCTCATGGAAGTAAGAATTTTTTTTTAACTTAATTTATTTTAAACTTATGGATCTCTTATTTGTACACTTATCAGTACTTGACTCGACTTTTATTGAATCTTAATTACTCTTTACTCACAGCAGAGTGATGCAATAATTTAATTTAAATATGCATATGTTATAACCATAACTAACGGGTGATTTTTTTGAGGTTAGGATTTTCATGCATTAGTATTTGACAGATCACGTGGGATTTCAGACATGGTGTCAAAGAGAAAGATGCTCAGTATGCTTTGACATTTCATCATGAATAGACTTACTAACTAGCAACGCTTGCAAATCATTGAATTTTATTACCAAAATCAGTGTTCGGTTCGAAATGTGTTTCGCGCGCGTGTTTTGTTCAGCGATGAGGCTCATTTCTGGTTGAATGGCTACGTAAATAAGCAAAATTGCCGCATTTGGGGTGAAGAGCAACCAGAAGCCGTTCAAGAACTGCCCATGCATCCCGAAAAATGCACTGTTTGGTGTGGTTTGTACGCTGGTGGAATCATTGGACCGTATTTTTTCAAAGATGCTGTTGGACGCAACGTTACGGTGAATGGCGATCGCTATCGTTCGATGCTAACAAACTTTTTGTTGCCAAAAATGGAAGAACTGAACTTGGTTGACATGTGGTTTCAACAAGATGGCGCTACATGCCACACAGCTCGCGATTCTATGGCCATTTTGAGGGAAAACTTCGGACAACAATTCATCTCAAGAAATGGACCCGTAAGTTGGCCACCAAGATCATGCGATTTAACGCCTTTAGACTATTTTTTGTGGGGCTACGTCAAGTCTAAAGTCTACAGAAATAAGCCAGCAACTATTCCAGCTTTGGAAGACAACATTTCCGAAGAAATTCGGGCTATTCCGGCCGAAATGCTCGAAAAAGTTGCCCAAAATTGGACTTTCCGAATGGACCACCTAAGACGCAGCCGCGGTCAACATTTAAATGAAATTATCTTCAAAAAGTAAATGTCATGAACCAATCTAACGTTTCAAATAAAGAACCGATGAGATTTTGCAAATTTTATGCGTTTTTTTTTTTAAAAAAGTTATCAAGCTCTTAAAAAATCACCCTTTACTTACTATTTTGAATTCGTATTCTTACTTGTTGTTCACAAAAGAAACGAAGAAAATTAAAGGCAAATATAGAAGACATCAGCTCGAATTTAATTCTTCAGATTTATATTCACAACTAGAAAAATTTCTATACTTTTAATATACTTATGTAGAAGTATATTTAAATACCCAGAATTTAAAATGATCTAATTGGAATTCATTGAGAACAGAATTTTGCAAATATATTTCACTTCTTTTTAAAAAAGTTTATATTTCTAAACATATGTAATAATCAAAAATATTGTCGACATCCACAAATAACTTTCCATTTTGGTGGTTGATAAAAACAAACAGAATAAATATCTTACTTTTTGCTAGATAATTTTGTCATGGACTTATGTTTACCGAAAAATCCCATAACAAGTCTATATAAATAAATGTCCCAATACCAATTTTCAACCCAACAATGATGATTTTACCAATTCTTTAATTTTTAAATGGAATCCAACAGGTGATATAACGATAATTTTATGACCGCTTTACAAGTAAATTCTCAATGACCAAAAAGTCTATAGTGATAAAATTGTTAGTATGACCTTCCTGAGCTACTAGCATCACCCAACACTTTTCGCTACTACACATTTAAACGATTGAAACAACAATTTTGTACATCTAATGGTTGTTTGTAAGATATTAAACAAGCTTTCAGCAACGTTTTATTTTATTAGAGTGCATACGTGTGGAGAACGATGAAACTATCCCAGTGTGTGTTTTACTGGTCCTCCACTTTTTTCAGCTCAAGTGCAATTAGGACCATCACTGGTTTCAAGCACAAAACGCTTAACATCGTTTAGATTTAGTTTTTTTTTGAAATATAAAACGTTCATTGGAATTACATATCCCACCCAAAACATGTATTGGGATTATATTTCCAATTTTTACAAAAGCATGCATATGTAGCTTACAAATTATCGCTGCATAACGCTTTCTCACAGTGAAGGAAAACTGACGAAATTGTATCGAATATATGCAATTCATTGTCAAAATATGTCTGAAGCTTCAAATTCAGTTTTCGAAATCGGATAATGGGCAGTGAACCATCCCCCTTTAGATAAAAGCCTATATCTCAGGAATTACTTGACCAATATCAACCAATTTTTTTGTATAGCTTTACCTTCTACATTATTATGCTACAATGAGAAAATGAGCAAAACGTGTTAAAAAACACGCGTATTTAATAGTGATGTATGTATAGCAATTTTAAATTCCATGTGACTTATGTATGTATCGTAAATCGACAGTCTATGGCACCATCAAAATAAAGTAACAAATAGGTAAGTGTCTAAAAGTAATCGAAATCGGACTTTTCAAACACGCGGAAAGAATGGTTGACATTTTATTGAAAATATCGATAATTCAATAAGGTATAATATTGAAATCCAAAGGGAACCCCGAAATTGAAAGGGAGTATCTTCCTAATAAAGACATTTCAAAGCTTGCTTTCAACAGTATTTGTCGATCAATAAGTAAAATATCTTAGCAAAATTAAGTGATCGTATAATATCGTATAGCCGAGTTAACAACCGCGCGCCAGTCGTTTCTTCTTTTCGCTACGTGGTGGAGGTCTTCCTCTTCCTCTGCTTCCCCCGGCGGGTACTGCGTCGAATACTTTCATAGCTGGAGTGTTTTCGTCCATCCGGACAACATGACCTAGCCAGCGTAGGCGCTGTCTTTTAATTCGCTGAACTATGTCAATGTCGTCGTATATCTCGTACAGCTCATCGTTCCATCGAATGCGATATTCGCCGTGGCCAATGCGCAAAGGACTATAAGGAATCGCCTTGTCTAAAACCTCGTTTGGTATCGAACGGCTCGGAGAGGTCCTTCCCGATTCTGACGGAGCTTTTGGTATTGCTCAGCGTCAGCTTACACAGCCGTATTAGTTTTGCGGGGATACCAAATTCAGACATCGCGGCATAAAGGCAGCTCCTTTTCGTGCTGTCGAAAGCAGCCTTGAAATCGACGAAGAGGTGGTGTGTATCGATTCTCCTTTCACAGGTCTTTTCCGAGATTTGGCGCATGGTGAATATCTGGTCGGTACACTCACAATGTAATAATCTGAATAACAACGGAAAATATTAATTTTTACTCGAATACTCTTCAGTCTTTGAATTTGTATTATATCTTTTGGCTTATATCTTTCTTAAAAATAGTTTTTCCATTTCCAAGAGACATTTGTAACAAGCCTCGTGTACAGACAAAAAATGCCATAGTTTCTTTAACCGAACATATTTTGAGAAACCAACGGATATGTCACAGTTGAAGCATAGGGCAAACTGTGAGAGCGACACATTGCGACGTATGAGTGACAAAAAAAACAGTTCTTTATTTTTTCTCTGTCGTCGCGACGTGTCACTCTCACAGTTACCCTATGCTTTGAATGTAACAAATACTTTTATTTCTCCAGATTTTCAAAAATGGTATTTAAAAACTCCAATTCGGGAAAAAATTATAGAAAATTGTGTTAAAAGTGTACAAGATATATGGCGAAAATGGGGTTTTCTATGGCTTTTAATAAGATGTCTTGTAAATTTACTATCAATTTCCTCAAAACCGTATTGTGAGAATTTTGGAACTTCAGAATTTGCGTGGCTTCTAGTTCCTAAATTTTGTATACTTAATATAGAAGATATTTTTTAAAAATTCACTTTTGTTCGAATCACCTCATGAAACTTGTTGGTAGGTAGATAAAGGGGTGCGGCAGATCATCCTTGGCCCCGGGCGCCCGAAGTTGTAGCTACGCCACTGGATGATGTTAATATAAATATCTCGGACACAAAGTATAATTAAGTAATGAAACTAAGTGAGCATTTGACGAGTGAGTGAGAATAAGATGTCATAGAAGTAAGTATACTTGTATGATTGGAATCCTTTGATTTCGATTTCGTCGAATGGAAAATGTTGAGTTTTTACGAAGAATATTTTAATATAATGCATTTTAAAACCTTAAAATTTCGCCGTTTTGGGGCCGCGCAAATCGCTCTAGTTTACTTAAGTTTTGTAAACAAATGAAAATATTTGATACGCTTTTAATTATCGAATTATGTAAATATCTTTATTCGATTGCACTCGATTTTCCGAAACTTTTTTTACTTCAATCATATTTAACGATTTTGTCACAGTTTATTTTCTAATTTTATTTAAACCAAATGCAGCTGATAAGAAATTTCCCTTTTTACTAACCTCTCATTCTTTTTCAGATTATTGATCACTTTTTGAATGCCTCCAAAAAGAATGGAGCAATACTCTTCAGTTTGGGTTCAAACATGAAAAGTTCCAGCATACAACCAGAGACTGTTAAATTAATTTACAAAGTACTTTCCTCGTTGGAACAAAATGTGGTTTGGAAGTGGGAAAATTTGGAAAATACCCCTGGCAATGCCTCAAATATACTCTACCAAAAATGGTTACCACAAGATGATATACTCGCACATCCTAACCTTAGGCTTTTCATCACACATGCCGGAAAGGGTGGAATGGTGGAAGCGACTTATCACAGTGTGCCTATGGTTGCAATGCCAATATTTGCTGAACAACCCGCGAATGCTGCTAAAATAGTGTCTTCCGGTTATGGCGTACAAGTGGACATTTTAAATTTGAAAGAAAATGAGTTCAGAGACGCCATACTTGAAGTGCTTCATAACCCAATATATCGAAATAATGTACATCGATTTTCAGAATTATATCGAAATCGTCCATTGACTGCTAAAGAAACTGTTAATTTTTGGGTAGAATATGTTATACGTCATCATGGAGCTGCACACATGCAAAGTCCACTGATTCATTTGAATTTTGTACAGTCGAATAGCTTGGACGTTTTATTAGCTATATGGATAACGCTTTATTTGATGTGGAAGTTGCTAAAATTTTCTTGTAAGCTTTTATTTAAATTAGTACGTTCAGCTAAAGGAAAGCAAAAGGCAGGAGATTCAAAGAAATCCAAAAAAGAATAAGCTTATATTGTATATTTTCGGTAGCTTCAGTTTAGGAGCACTAATTAACCATGGATTTGGATATGAAAAAATCCTGGATTGAAATATTTTATAATTTTTTTCATTAATGAAAGTTGCAAAATATTACATTTTTTCCTCAATATAACAAAACGGAAATACATACAAAATTCCAGGTGAATAAATTTAATTTTTGTATATGTTTTAATGCGTGTTATAGTCGGCGATATTATCATTGAATTTGTAATCTGTTCCAAACACTCTATAAATGTATATTTAATATTTAATTGCCAGTTTATTTAGCACAATTGTTATAATATTACATCTAACAAATAAGAACGGATCAAATTCGTTGTAAAATCGGGATTAGGCGTGGTGTTAGTCTGAAGTTAAAAATAAAAAGCAATTACTATTGTGTCCTCGAAATGAAACACAGTATCAAAAAGAATAGTCATTACTAGTTTTTTTCTCTAGTTTTTTTGTCCAAACTGCAACTAAATTTCTACCTTCATTTTGAAGTAGTACATGACTATATTCATACACATATCGTGATGAATATGGATGCCAAAACAAAATAGAATCGACGATTAATTGCCAAAATCAATCAGACAGCGAAATTCATAGTTGCCAAATTACGCGGGTGGCAAAGTTTTGTTAACGGTCTACCATATAAGGGCTGCCAGATTGACAGCAGACATAATTCTAGTTAAGTAAGAAGTTGTAAATTCGGATAATGGTTAATCAAAATAAGCGCAGTCGTCTATCAGGGCTATAATAAAGCTTTAAACTGACTGAATTAAAAATAAAGATTAGTATATAGCCATTAAATGGGAACTTTTATGTAACAATCCACTGATCGAATTCAATACTGACTTTCAAGGTAGGCGATTTTTCCAGAAATTCACAGCTCGCGCAATGTGGATTGACAACAATTGGAACAAAATCCAAATTACAATCATGATTGGCAGAGGTTAGAGAGCAGAAAACATTAGTGTTGATGGATATGGCTTCAATTGGAATTATATGAGGTGATCACGAAGATAGAAAAAAAGAAAAGGCTGATCGAATGTTGTGGAAGGGAGGGTAATATACATGTGCAGTGGCGGGTCCAGAGGGGGAAAAATGTCCACATGGCTTTTTAGTAATTTTACTCGGGGGTGTTGTGGAATCCGATAGTTGTCGGATACCGTGAATTCAGATATTATTGGTTTGATGTTTGAAACAGAATTTGTATCGGTTTTGGGTGTCATCGAAACCAATAAAGCAAAAATATAATCGCTAACAAATTTGAATATTGCGTTGAAAATATATAAGTTAATAAATTTATTTATTTTATTGTTACGAAGTAATTAACTTTATTTGTGTAGGGGAAAACATAAGAGCAGAACGCTAAATAGCAAAATAATGCTATTATGGAAAAATTTAGATATCATAAAAAGATTTACGAAACGCAATAAACTGATAATAGATCCCTTAATGCTGCAGATCCTCCACATAAAGATGTAACCGGGTGGAAAAAGGAAAATAAATAAATTTCATTGAAAATTAAGCTGTATTTAAAACAAACTTATTTTTACAGGTTATAACTGAGTGAAAAAGCGAACTTAAAAGAAAATTAGCTCACAACAAAATTGAGAGTCGAGCAAGCGAAGATGGCTCCTTTTCTAAATATCAGCTCACACAAAACGAAGAAACTATTGTGAGTCTTTGTGGCATTTCTCAAGCTGTAGAAGGCATTCTCTTGGCAGCCAACCCGTCAATGAGAATTTAAATGTAACAATTTCAGGGGTGAATGCAGATTTGCTTTCCCCATCGCTAGAGCAACAAAATATAAACTTTAGTTCTAATATATCCAACTGACAAAAAAATGCAACTAGAAAGAAATGCTAGTGTACCCAGAAGGAAAAAATTAGAGAGTACAGTAGAACGCTTGAAAAGATTTTTGGAAGAGGAAAATCAAAAAATGGAGATATATTAAAATAAGAAAAAAACGTTTACTTCGGTTGCACCGCAGCTAATGTAAGTGCATTTCTTTTAGTAACTATGTGTTCATTTGATTCCGATCATTCAGTTTGTGTGGCAGCTATATGCTATAGTTAACCGATCTGAACAATTTCTTCGGAGATTACATTGTTGCCTTACAAACTAATCTATACCAAATTTTGTGAATATGTCTTGTCAAATACAAAAGTTTTCCATACCAGCACTAGATTCCGATCATTCTTTTTCCAACTTTTGTAAAGATGCATTGTCAAATGCGAAAGTTTTCCTTATAAGAATTTGATTCGTTCGTTTGATCGTTCAATTTGTATGGCAGCTAAATGTTATAGTGGTCCGATATCGGCAGTTCCGGCTAATTAGCAGCTCATTGAAGAGAAAATGACGTTTGCAAAATTTCAAAACGATATCTTAAACACTGAGGGAGTAGTTCGTATATACGAGGTATGACAATTAAGTAATGAGACTGATTCCATAAAAACCGTATATTTAAAAATTATTCTACCACTCTGCTATTCCCTTCAAAGTAGTCCTCTTGGGCAGCTATACAGCGATTTCAGCGCATTTTCCATGCTTCGTAACATTTCTGGAACGCTTCGACTGCGATGTCCGCGAGTACCCTCGTCACGGCCGCCTGGATGTCCGTAATCGACTAAAAATGGGTTCCTTTCACCACCGATTTTGTTTTACGAAACAAAAAAAATCACAGGGTGACATGCTGGGCGAATAAGGCGACTGTTGCAACACGCTGATCCCTTTAGAGGCCAAATACTGGGACACGCTGAGGGCGGTATGGCACGGCGCGTTGTCGTGATGAAGGATCCAGTTACGAGCGATGTCTGGGCGCACCCCGTTGACTCGTGTTCGCAATCTTTCGAGTACTTGGCAATAGTAGACTTGATTCACAGTTTTCCCTGGTGGAAAGAATTCTTTGTGGACGATTCCATGACTATCAAAAAAGGCAATAATCATCGTGGGGCGCGCGGAGACAACCATTGTGAGCCTGGGCACGACTAAGAGCACTATCACCATACACTCTTACAATTTTAGCGTACGTTTCCGAAGCTGTTTCGCCCAATCTGGCGCAAAATTTTATCGCGACGTGTTGCTCTTGATTTCGTTTTCCCATTTTTCGTGACGAGCACTACAAACACACGTCTACTCAACTTGACGCAGCAGGCGAACTAAACAAGCTAGAGCGATGGTACACATACCAATGAAGAGGGGAGGGATGCCGGAAAAAGAGAAAGGGAATTTCACAGGTTTACCAGAAGCGCGGCAATAAAATCAGTCCCATTACCTAATTGTCAAACCTCGTATACAAACAGACGGACAGACAGACAGACGGACATGGCTAGATCGACTCAGCTCAGCATACCGATCATTTAAATATATACTTTATAGAGTCTCCGACGCCTCCTTCTGAGTACTACAAACATCGTGGCAAACATAATATACCCTGTTCAGGGTATAAAAATTTGATCAGATAATAGAACTGCAGACTAAAAATTCTAGCAGCTTAAGCCGTAAATAGCGATAGGGAATAATAATAAAACTGTTGGAATAGATTTAAGCAATTGTAGAAAAAAATGAGATTAAAAAAGAGCAACTAAAGTTTAGCTTATTTTGTATTACAATAAATGTGTAACTTACGGTCTTTGTACATTTTACTTCTAAATATGAATAAAAAGGCCTATACTTATATACATTTGTATTTTTAAACAATTCGAACAATATTTTATTTGGAAATATATATGTATGTACATATATATTTATTTAAAACATGTTCGACTAAAAAGATTATTACCTTTAAATAATTCAGTTATTTTATTATACTATATATATGTACACATTTAATAACATCACACATTAACACTATAAATTAACTTCCTTCCGTTTGATTTCTGTGCGTGTTGGCTCTCTTAAAGCATTCAATTTTTCTGAAATAAATTAAATGATTACACCGGGCAACAAAAAAAATCTTTTTTTTGGGGTTTCTGTTCTCAAGCTTGAATTCTGATTCTAGACATTGAAAAGCACTTAAATATTAATCTTTGGTTCTTAAAGTTTGCTTTGGGCTGATCTACATCGATAAGTATATTTTAATTTATTTCATAAATGCAGCACTTTGATTAACCCGAAAGTGAACAGTATTATTATATGTGAGAGGCACAGAAGTGAATGTTAACCTGTTTATTATAGCCGTTGTCATCGATCAAGTGGGGCGAGTTTAACGCATTTGGTTTGCTTCCGAACGGCTTCAAATGGAGCAATGTTCAAATAGTTCAAAATGGTTCCAAATGGTTCAAAATGGTTCCAAATGGTTTATTTCTAAATAACAGTATTAGTAAGGCAATATACATTTATAAATAATTACATTATTGATTATTACTTACCGCAGTATGTCCTTCCACTTTCCTGGCTGATCGATGAATAAGCTCAAACACGATATGCAGTGGCATATATGCACAAAGGCATTTGCATTTACCGTGCAGATCGGCACAGCTAGGATAGAGGGAAAACATACTGCAGCTTACAAACAACAAGTATATAGCATATATAGCCCAAACTAATTAGAGCTTGCGCCTACCTGCTTATGCTTATGCGAAGAAGGGGAAATGGCAAATATACAAATTGCACAAACAAGTAAGCAGAAGCTTTACAGTTGGAATAATGTACATAATATGAAGTTCGCGACAATTTAAAGAGAAATGAAAATGAAACATTCAACTGTAAAATAAACATAGAAATTGAATATTACAATACTTATATGTATATGGGCAAGGGTTGCCAACATCCCCACCCCCGTGAATCAACCAGATTCACCACCATCAATGTCCAGAACGGCTAGTTTTGAGACTGCTCGCTGTTTAACTCCTGTGGAAGTTCGTATGTCTGCTCGTCGTACTTCGCCATCAGTCCCAGGGTATACTTTCTCCACTCTACCGCGGCACCATTCTCGTCGTGGAACGTTAGGATCGCATATAAACACCAATTCTCCTTCTTTTAATGGCTTCGTTCTACGGCACCATTTCACACGGCGAGTCAATGTAGGTAGATACTCAGTAATCCATCTCTTCCAAAAATGATCCCTTAATTGACGAGCGATGCGCCACTGCTTGCGTAGCATACAAGTGTTTCCCAAGTCAGCGTCTGCTATAGGAGTCTCGGGCGTGTTGTCTGCTCCCAGAATGAAATCGTTAGGAGTCAGAGGCTGTTCTTGATCGGCAGTGATAGGCAGATGCGTCAGTGGGTGAGAGTTAACGACGTTCTCAGCTTCAATCAGGAAACTAATCAGAGTATGCTCTCTTGGTGAAACTTCTTTTAATGTGTGACGTAGAACTCGCTTGACACACTGTACCATTCTCTCCCATACGCCGCCTTCCGAAGGGTTAAATGGGGAATTAAACACCCACTGGATGTTTTTCCGTGATAATTCACTTTGTAAGCGACCGCAGTCGAACACTTCTGCAAATCGTTTTGCTTCTCGGTCGGCGCCAACGAAATTCTTTCCATTGTCGGACCTTATCTTTATGGGCGCACCACGTCTATTCACAAAATTACGTAAAGCAATAATACAGGAGTCAGTACTCAAGTCGTGAGCCAGTTCTAGGTGCACAGCTCTCACTGTAAGGCACGTAAAGAGCGCAACCCATCTCTTCTCCGTACTGCGTCGAACAGTCACAGTGACTGGGCCAAAGTAATCAAGGCCAGTGTAGCTAAACGGGCGTACGTAGGGAGTAAGTCTGTCCGACGGAAGCGGTCCCATCCAAGGCGCTGACGGGGTAGCTTTATTCAAACGGCATACATTGCAACTGGCGATGACGTTGCGCAACACACTTCTTAGTCGTGGCACCCAATAATTACGGCGGATCTCACCAATAGTAGCTTCAATATTTTGGTGGCACATAACGCTATGGTGATGTAACACCAATAATTTTGTGAAGGCATGATCAGGCGGTAGAATAATAGGACGTCGTGTGCTGATTGGAAGCCAGCTGGCGGCGTCGATGCGTCCCTGTACTCGAAGAACACCTTCTTCGTCTATATATGGTGAAAGTTGTAACAATGTACTGTCGTGGGCAATGTCGTGATCATTCTCAATAGACTGGAACTCTGCTGAATACACTTCGCGTTGTACTATGCGGCATAAAAGGCGTTTAGTATTGTCCACTTCTTGGGCTGTTAAACCATAACATTGATTTGGCTGTGTACGACGACGGCAATGGTTGACAAAGCGTAATACCCAGGCAACGGTTCTTACCAATCTTTGAAAAGAAGAGAATCTATTAAAATCAATAAAATTACAACTCACGATGACTAAAGCGTATTTGGGCCGAAGCTCTTCATCAGGTTCATCATTTCCAGAAACTATTACGTCTTCTGAAGGCCAATCTTGCTCGTCCTGGCGTAAGAACGGAGGCCCCCGTGACCAACGTGCTGTTGGATTAAAATTGATACAATCATTTGCTCGCGTCGCTTCATCGGCTACATTGTGCTTAGTGGGTATCCATCTCCAATTTGATATGCTTGTTGAAGCCAATATCTCGGCTATCCTATGCTGAACGAAAGGCTTGTAACGACGATGTTCACTCTGTATCCATTTGATGACCGTTTTTGAGTCACTCCACAGGATACAATCTTTGATGTTTAGAGAATGTTCGTCGCGGATACACTGCATAAGGCGAGTGCCCAAAACCGCTGCCTGAAGTTCGAGGCGTGGCACGGTAAGAGTTTTCATCGGCGCACATTTTGTCTTGGCACAAACGAATGCAACATCAAATTCACCAGATAAAGATTGAGATCGAATATAAGCAACGGCGGCGAAGGCATCTTCACTAGCATCAACAAATATGTGAAGCTGAAGTACCTGAGGTGCACCATTTCTGAAATAGTAGCGAGGTATGGCATACTTGACAATCTCGGGTAGTTGTTTACGCCACTTCGTCCAAGCAGCGTTTACGTCGTTTGGCAATGGGTCGTTCCAGTAGACATCGTGTTTCCAAAGCTCACGCATAAGTAACTTGGCCCCAATGACGAAATTGCTCAGAAACCCTAGAGGGTCAAAAATCGACATGACGATACTTAGAAGTTCTCTTTTAGTAGGCCGTCTCTCCCCATTTATCACCGCTTCAGAAACGTAATGGAATTTCAGTTTGAAGCCGAAACAATCTGATGATGGCTGCCAAAACAAGCCTAGTACCTTCTCACCAGCGAAACCTTCTTTCTTCCCAATCGATCGTGTAACATCAGTGCCACCAAGCGCGGCTAATACCTTCGAAGAATTGGATGTGAAGTTGCGAAGCTCGAACCCAGCATCCCTATGAATCGCTCGGACCTGTTCTGACACGGAAATCGCTTCCACTTCCGAACTGAAGCTATCAACGAAGTCATCGACATAATGGTGGTCCAATATTGCTTTTACTGCACGGGCCGTAGTTCCGTGTTCATCTTGGTGCTCCAACGCGTTAACCTTTTTTACATAATTTGCAGCACATGGTGAACAAGCAGCGCCAAACGTCATCACGCACATTTCGTAAACATCCGGCGGTTGCGTAGCATCACCATCACGCCACAGGAACCGCTGTGCACATCTGTCATCTTCTCGTATAAGGACTTGGTGGAACATTTCCTTGATGTCTCCACACACGGCAACTGCGCCCTCACGAAAACGAAATAATATCGACGGCATTGGGCGATATTCTTGTGGACCCTTCAAGAGCTGTGAGTTAAGGGAGATTCCACTTACCTCAGCAGCGGCGTTGAAAACCATACGTAGTTTTCCGGGTTTGTTGGGATTAGCAACGGCAAAGTGTGGCAAATACCAAGTTGTAGGTGTACATATAGCAGCTTCTGCTGGCGGCAGTTTTCGTGCGTACTTCTTTGTGACGTAAGAGTTCATGATGTTCTTGTATTCGGCGGCAAAATCTGCATCACGACTCATCCTTCGCTCTACACTGATTAATCGTTTCAATGCCATATTGTAGCTATTAGGTAAATTAACTTTGTCACTTTTCCATTTAAGACCCGTTTTAAAACGTCCGTCTACTCGGCATGTGGTAGACTTCAAGACATCTCTGGCACGGATGTCCTCCTCACTCTCTATCGGCGGTGCAGCTCTAACACCAAAACTCTCAATTTCGAAAAAGTTAGATACCATATTGTGAAGTCTCTGATCGGCTTGACTATTCACGCATAAACACGCTACTGGGGACGGTTGTGTAGAAGATGTGGGGCCGAATACAACCCAACCCAACTCTGTATTAGCAATGAATGGTCCGTGCTCCTTTACCCTCACAGTCGTCGATGGTAATCCCAAATGACAATGGTCAAGGCCAATTAACAGCTTGGGCCTGACTTGAGCGTAAGATTGTACCGGTAGTTGGCTTACGTGTCTATATTCATGACCCAAATCGTCTCTGCTTAAACTCTGTACAGGAAGTTGTAGGTTCGACACAGCATACACGTTACGGAGTTTGTGCTGTTTCTGCATACCGGCGCCACTGATGAATAAGTCCATTACAAACGTTGATTCCTGCGCTGCACGTCCTCCGAACCACTGTACGTTTAAAGATTGCTCAATTCCACGCATTCCCAAGTCTCGAACAAGAGCACTGTCAATCATCGTGATGGATGAACCTTCGTCCAGCAGTGCGTAAGTATCAACACGTCTGTTATTTCCGTATACGGTGACCGGTAAAATACGGAAGAGGAGCTTGCTTTCAGTGGAACTGCAACTCAGAACTGCTGATCTTGCTTCAAGTGATGTCTGCTGGCTGTTGAGTGAACGACTTGGTGATGTAGGCTTACGATTACCTTGTATATTCGTAGCGGAGAAAGTTGGAGTTGACTGTCCTGACGAATTGGAAACGTTCTCCGCGACTTCATGTAAGAGCTTATGATGCACTCTCCGGCAACCATCAATTGAACATAACCTGCGTCGATGACAATTGCTTGCACAGTGGCCTAAATTGAGACAAGCAAAACACAAACGACGTCGTTTCACCTCTACCCATCTTCTCGGCACTGAGTATTCTACTAAACGCGCACACTCTGCTACCTTGTGTTGCTCCTGACAAATTGGACATCTCACTGATCGTTGTGGCTCAACTGTATGTAGAACCATGCGGCACTTCGAATCCTTATAAGGGTCTTCACAAACCGTACAAATTATATTAGCTAATTTTGATAGCCAATCACTAAAATGTTTCACTGTTGCATAAGGCTGCATAAGCGCTGCGAAGCTGGCCCATTCGACACGTTTGCTCAAAGGCAATTTTGAAACAAATTCGTCGAGTAACGTAGGATTTGACAAATGCAATTCACCACCATGAGCAGATTGTAAAAATACACAAATATTACATACCTTTGTTGCAAACGGTATTATTTTCAGCATGGCATTTTCCGAAATAGGTGCGATTTCCCTCACCTGACACAGCTGGCTGCGGATCAACTGCTCGGGGCGCCCAAATCTAAATTTTAATAAATCAATTATATTACCGACGTTGTCCGGGTGGATTAGCAAGGACTTGACCGCTTCACGTGCGTAACCTTTCAGGCACTTTAACAAACGCTGATTGTTCTCATAATTGCTATATCCATAAATTGCAGTTGACTCTATGTAAGCCGTATAAAATATTGGCCAATCTTCCGGCTTTCCACAGAAATCGGGCAATTCCTGCAATTTTCTCGGCAAACTCGATGACTGTGTAGATGTTGCACTTGTATTAACAAACGTAGGCATTGTCGTCGAATTAGAATGGATCGAAGGCGTAAAAATAGTTGAACTGTACATGTGGTTTGCAGCAGCGGTACTTGCTGCAAATAACGGCGGTGTGTAACGGATATCGGTAGGTTGCGACAACGGTACTGTACAGTTGGCATTAGCTGGCTGCTGCGATTCCGGCAATTGTGTTGCTATCCTCGACGAAACTTCGGCGGCGACATTGTTGTTGGAAGTACCCTCGTTGAGCGCTTCACCACGTGACTGGGGTTGAGAGGCCGATAAACTGATCTCAAGCATGGCTATTCGTTTTTGTAGAGCCGCAATCACGTTTTCCTGACGCGCAATGGCAGCGGCTGACGATGATCGAGTGGTGGCTCCGGTGGCTGTAGGGGCGGCTGGTAAATCACTGGCTATATTGACGGTGGCTGATGCACTGCTACCCTGGCTGGGTTTTGATGCTGATGAAGTAGAAGCACCGCTGTCCATATTTGGCAAATTTACTGAAGTCTGGCGGCGAGGTGATTTACCCATCGAATCTTTAAAATTCACAAACCAAATAGGCAAACAATTGGAATGCGAAATAAAGATATGTCATCGATCAAGTGGGGCGAGTTTAACGCATTTGGTTTGCTTCCGAACGGCTTCAAATGGAGCAATGTTTAAATAGTTCCAAATGGTTCCAAATAATTCCAAATGGTTTATTTCTAAATACAGTAAGGCAATAGACATTTATAAATAATTACATTATTGATTATTACTTACCGCAGTATGTCCTTCCACTTTCCTGGCTGATCGATGAATAAGCTCAAACACGATATGCAGTGGCATATATGCACAAAGGCATTTGCATTTACCGTGCAGATCGGCACAGCTAGGATAGAGGGAAAACATACTGCAGCTTACAAACAACAAGTATATAGCATATATAGCCCAAACTAATTAGAGCTTGCGCCTACCTGCTTATGCTTATGCGAAGAAGGGGAAATGGCAAATATACAAATTGCACAAACAAGTAAGCAGAAGCTTTACAGTTGGAATAATGTACATAATATGAAGTTCGCGACAATTTAAAGAGAAATGAAAATGAAACATTCAACTGTAAAATAAACATAGAAATTGAATATTACAATACTTATATGTATATGGGCAAGGGTTGCCAACAGCCGTAACAACAATATTAGTGCATTCTTCTTCTTAATTGGCGTAGACACCGCTTACGCGATTATAGCCGAGTTAACAACCGCGCGCCAGTCGTTTCTTCTTTTCGCTACGTGGCGCCAATTGGATATTCCAAGCGAAGCCAGGTCCTTCTCCACTTGATCCTTCCAACGGAGTGGAGGTCTTCCTCTTCCTCTGCTTTCCCCGGCGGGTACTGCGTCGAATACTTTCAGAGCTAGAGTGTTTTCATCCATCCGGACAACATGACCTAGCCAGCGTAGCCGCTGTCTTTTAATTCGCTGAACTATGTCAATGTCGTCGTATATCTCGTACAGCTCATCGTTCCATCGAATGCGATATTCGCCGTGGCCAACGCGCAAAGAACCATAAATCTTTCGCAGAAACCATATATCAGGACGGGAATTATGAGAGACTTATAGAGTTTGGTTTTTGTCTGTCGAGAGAGGACTTTGCTTCTCAATTGCCTACTCAGTCCGAAGTAGCACTTGTTGGCAAGAGTTATCCTGCGTTGGATTTCTAGGCTGACATTGTTGGTGGTGTTTACGCTGGTTTCAAGATAGACGAAATTATCTATAACTTCAAAGTTATGACTGTCAACAGTGACGTGAGTGCCAAGTCGCGAGTGCGACGACTGTTTGTTTGATGACAGGAGATATTTCGTCTTGCCCTCGTTCACTGCCAGACCCATTCGTTTTGCTTCCTTGTCCAGCCTGGAGAAAGCAGAACTAACGGCGCGGGTGTTGAGGCCGATGATATCAATATCATCGGCATACGCCAGCAGCTGTACACTCTTATAGAAGATTGTACCTGCTCGATTCAGTTCTGCAGCTCGAACTATTTTCTCCAGCAGCAGATTGAAAAGGTCGCACGATAGGGAGTCGCCTTGTCTGAAACCTCGTTTGGTATCGAACGGCTCGGAGAGGTTCTTCCCGATTCTGACGGAGCTTTTGGTGCCGCTCAACGTCAGTTTACACAGCCGTATCAGTTTTGCGGGGATACCAAATTCAGACATCGCGGCATAAAGGCAGCTCCTTTTCGTGCTGTCGAAAGCAGCTTTGAAATCGACGAAGAGGACACACCACCTCGACCGTCGATTCTCCTTTCACGGGTCTTTTCCAAGATTTGTCGCATGGTGAATATCTGGTCGGTTGTTGATTTGCCAGGTCTAAAGCCACACTGATAAGTAAGGTCCAATCAGTTCGTTGACGGTGGGCTTTAATCTTTCACACAATACGCTCGATAGAACCTTATATGCGATGTTGAGGAGGCTAATCCCACGGTAGTTGGCGCAGATTGTGGGGTCTCCTTTTTTATGGATTGGGCATAGCACACTTAAATTCCAGTCGTTGGGCATGCTTTCGTCCGACCATATTTTACAAAGAAGCTGATGCATGCTCCTTATCAGTTCTTCGCCGCCGTGTTTGAATAGCTCGGCCGGCAATCCATCGGCCCCTGCCGCTTTGTTGTTCTTCAGGCGGGTGATTGCTATTCGAACTTCTTCATGGTCGGGTAATGGAACGTTCCATCGTCTTCGATTTGGGAATCGGGTTCGCCTTCTCCCGGTGTTGTGCTTTCACTGCCATTCAGCAGGCTGGAGAAGTGTTCCCTCCATAATTTAAGTATGCTCTGGGCATCGGTAACTAGATCACCTTTGGGGGTTCTACAAGAGTATGCTCCGGTCTTGAAACCTTCTGTAAGCCGCCGCATCTTTTCGTAGAATTTTCGAGCATTACCCCTGTCGGCCAGCTTATTGAGCTGTTCGTACTCACGCATTTCGGCCTCTTTCTTCTTCTGTCTGCAAATGCGTCTCGCTTCCCTCTTCAACTCTTGGTATCTATCCCATCCCGCACGTGTTGTGGTCGATCGTAACGTTGCGAGGTAGGTAGCCTGTTTTCTCTCCGCTGCGACACGGCACTCCTCGTCGTACCAGCTGTTCTTTTGCACTTTCCGAAAACCAATGGTTTCGGTTGCAGCTGTACGTAAGGAGTTTGAAATGCCGTCCCACAGTTCCCTTATACCGAATTGTTGACGAGTGCTCTCAGAGAGCAGGAGTGCAAGCCGAGTAGAAAAACGTTCGGCTGTCTGTTGTGATTGCAGCTTCTCGACGTCGAACCTTCCTTGTGTTTGTTGGCGTGCGTTTTTTGCTGCACAGAGGCGGGTGCGAATTTTGGCTGCAACAATATAGTGGTCCGAGCCGATGTTAGGACCTCGGAACGCACGCACATCTAAAACACTGGAGACGTGTCTTCCGTCTATCACAACGTGATTGAACTGGTTGATGATAGTACTACAGATAACCATATTTCGGGCCCCCGCGAAGTCGATCAGCCTCAAGCCATTTGGGAATATTTCTTTGTGGAGGCTGAATTTACCGACCGTTGTGCCAAAGATTATTGGTCACCCTGGCGTTAAATTCGCCAAGAACAATTTTGACATCATGGTAGGGGCAGCTCTCATAGGTGCGCTCCATTCCTTAATACGTTTGTCATGGGCGTCATCAAAAGTGAAGTCTTTCGTCCGAGACTGTTATATTTTAATAAAGGCAAATATTGATTAAAAAATAAGTAAATGACTTAACTTGTTCATTAAAGCAATCTAGTATTAATAGAAATTTTTTGTGAGACAGTGACTCAAATAAATATAATATTTAACAATTTTAATACGTCGCAGATTGAATGCAGTGAATGTACAGCGAAATTGATGCAGATAGATGAAGTTATAAAATGCAGTAGAGGATGCGACCTAACATTTTGTCTGAAATGTTTGGACTGTGAAAAATTGCACCGTAATTGGACTGCGGAAGATTGGAGAAGTGTGATGTTTCCATGTGAAAGGAAATAAGCGCCGAAGTGGAGAACGGTATGCGGATAATTGTCCCGTACGATCTGGGAGGCGCAGTCCATCGGTAATATTTTGGGGGTGTTCTTCTTTTTAAGGGACTGGAGCACTAGATGTGATTGCCGGAACAGTGAACGCGAAAAAATAACTTTTTTTGACATGCCGGTATTGTGTTTGTAGTATTTTGGTTTGTTGATTTAGCTGTATATTAATTTGAATTTTGTCCGTAATTTGATATGTCGGATTCCGATTACTTTGGAGGAGGGGTAAAAAAAACCGAATTTCTGTATAAATGGGGTATGTGCGGATAGGAAAGCTTCTCCAGAGAAGGAATATCCAAAAATAATATAAAAATAACTTATATTTTTTTAAATATTAACGATTAAAAGTTAAAAAATTTGCACTAATAACACATGGTATTTCTATATGTTTCAAAAAAATTTGTTTCACGTTTTTCACTCTGTATATTTAAATATACACTCTAAACATTGAAATAAGTTCACATTTCACTTTTATTTTACTATATTTTACCTAAATTTATTCATCTAAAAATCTCTTAGCACACTCTTCGCCGAAAAGGTTAGATTGTTTACAATTATGAGGAAAACGAGCGTTGCCACATAAACAGCAAATATGTGGGATTTTTAACAATTTTTCTTTGTTTGTTTCTTCGCGTGATTCTTTTTTCTATATTAACTAGTTATAATAAAAAATACTTTCTACATATGTATATGCGTAATATGTGATTCATATTTAATAAACACAAATAGCTAAAACTCTATGATATTATAAAATTTATATCATATCGGGGTGACTGAAGTACTTCCGTGTAGTACTCCCTTCTGCGTTGGTGGCCTTCGGCCGCGCTCTAAAAAAATAACCCTGGTCGAGCGAATACCCGGGGTAACTGAAGTCGCATAGTAGGTACTCCTTTCTGCGTTAAAAATAAAAAAAAAATATATTGAATCGTTATAAAGTGGTTGAAGTGGTTATATTTTTTGGTTATCATGCACTCATATTGAAACAAAATTTGAATTTTCGTTATAAAGTGGATAAATTTTGATTATTATATCTGTCAGCGATTTCCATTTATTTTTGATAATATAATACGTTTTTTTTGTATTTTAGGTGACAATATGTAATATATTATTATTTAATATTACTTATACATATATATAATATTATTATATAATATTACTAATATATGTATGTAATATTACGAGTATTATACTTATTTGTTTAATAAATTTAAAAAAGAAAATATCCATAAGCATAGATAGAGGAATTTTTGAACTTTAAGGTGAAATATCTCGTAAACTGAGCGTTTGCGGTATCTATAACCCATATATTTTCCTCTTTCCAACGGTACCTTCAAATCGCGGCGTCAAAGAAATCGGAATTGTGCCCTTTGAACTACGGTTTTTAAGTGTATCACGTTTTATTACATATTTTTCGATTATTAAAATTCCTAAAGGTTAGATTTACATAGGAATGCCCAAAATATTATTTACCAATTCGATCTCACTTCAAAATAAACACATAGAGATTTATAAGAACAAAGTTGAAAATAGTAGGGAACCAATGTGATTTCAAAAATGTAATGTTTTTGTGAACTACACACAAATTGTAATCACGTCTGTTTGTCTGCCTATATGAGTCTGATTTTATACATACAGTGGCGGACAAAAGTCTACATTCACCCCCTGTTTTCTTCGATGTGAGAGTACAAAAACTTTTTAGAAAAATGTGTTGATACAGTTTTATTCTAATCTTCTTTCTAATAACAACAAACTTAAAAAATCCATTAATTAATATAAAACTACAAATTTATGGAATAAAAACTCAAATATTGTGTTGACAAAAGTCTACATACAGTACAAAAATATCTTAGTTCAGTGCGAAAAACTTTACAAAATGCTAGTTATTAAGACGTTTTAGTATTTAGTTGGGTCTCCATTGGCATCTATAACTGCTTGAAGACGCCGTGGCATTGATTCTACTAAATTTGTCAACGCTGCAGATGTAATGCTGTTCCAAGGTTCCAATATGCGCTCTTAGAGTATAATAGAGCTAGAAATTTGGTGCTTTCTAATTCTACGCTCTAAAATCTCCCAGACATGTTCAATAATATTCATATTTGGACTTTGAGGTGGTGTATTTAATTGCCTTGGAGTATAATAAAGCAACCAGTCCTTAACAATTTGCGCCGCATGCATCGGATCGTTATCTTGTTGAAATATCCAACCGGAACCGAGCCCTAAATTATCCACCAAAGGCTTCAAATTATGTTCAGAGACTTATACTTATAACCGTCCATTTCACCTTCAATAAAGTCCGAATTTCTAACTCCAGAGGCCGCAACAGCTCCCCAAACCATTACGCTGCCGTCACCGAGCTTCACAATTGATACTACGTTCTTCGGTTCAAGCGTAGCGTTAGTTTTCCTTCAAATTTTAGCCCTTTCATCACTACCAAAAAGGGTAAATTTAGAATCATCTGTAAATGAAACTTTTTTCCAAAAATCCATTTCCTTTTCTTTGTGTTTTTTGGCGAACTTTAAACGAAGTTTCCGGTTTTTTCAGAAATAAAAGGTTTCTTCCGTGATGTTCTACTGTGGAATCCGTTATCGTTTAGAGTTTTTTTTATTGTTCTTGGTTGGATACTCATTTGTGACGTACTTGCTATGCGTTCGGCTAAATTTGGAGTATTTACTTTTGGATTTTGATCTACTTCGTTGAGAATCAGGCTGACGTTTCTACGAGATTGTTTTTTGGGCGTCCACTGCGCGGTTTATTTTCGTTGGAACCATTATTTTTAAAGATTTTTAGAATTGTCTGTACTGTTGCTCGACTCAAGTTTAAAATTTTAGAAATTTCACCATATGATTTTTTTTCTTTTCTTTCTTTTATCACCAAATTTCTTACATCAAATGATATTTCATTTCGCGGAGCCATTATAGCTATAAAATGTGTAAACCACAACTAAATTCAATAAATATCAAACAATAGACTATTAAAATAAAAAAAAGCTAACGTTACCTTACTGATAATATAACAATGTACAAAGTATGAGATTTGAACTGTATGTAGACTTTTGTCAAAGCAATTTTTGATTTTTTCTTCCATAAATTTGTTGTTTTATGTTAAATAATGAATTTTTTTAGTTAATTGTTAATAAATATTAGAATAAAACTGTATAAATACATTTTTCTAAAAACCTTTTGTACTCTCATATCAATGGAAATATGGGGTTTATGTAGACTTTTGTCCGCCACTGTATGTACATATATGCATATGTATGTATATATTTTTTATTTACATACATATGTATGTATGTCGATCAGTCTGAATTACCTTGTAATTTTCAAAATATTTATATTCGTATACTTTAATTTTTAAATCAATATTCTAGAACATTTTCATTGATGTTTTTACATAACAAATATCCTTCTCCGTGTCCAACTAGGAATATTTCGATTAGTGATGAGCGATATTTCACCACCGGTGATTTTATCACTGTGATCGAAAAATCGCTTATAGTCACTGCTATTGCTAGCTCAAAATATCAGTGATTGGTGATTTTTCTTCATGCCAATATTTCACTGTGAATGAAATTTACAATTGGCACTAGCTTATGAACAATAATTGCATTTGGTGATTTTTTTGGTGTCAGAAGTAGAAATTGTGATTTTGAATACTTCTTTATTCACTGTGAATATATGTGGTAATTGTTTGTGGTTAGACGCAGAAATTTTGATTTCGAATACTTTTTCACTGTAAAAATATATGTGTGTTGCATTTTATTTAATTCCGTTGAAGCATTGCTTAAAATAAATATTTTGAATTCGAATTTTTGTAAATTTATTAAATATTGTGAAAATGTCTTTTAAAATAAATAAAAGACGAAGTGAAATGTGGCAATTTTCCGAAGTAATAAGTGAAACTCATGCAAAAGGCAAAACTTGTAAAAAAAATATATCATATAAAACGTCGAACGTTATTAAGAAAAGTAGCGATCGCAATAGCTATAAAAAATCACAGTGATTTAAAAATCGCAATCACTCTTTTCACTGAAACTAAAAAATCGCTACTTCGCTCATCACTAATTTCGATTTCAGTTGGATACTATTCTTGGAAAACAGCTGATTCCGTTGTGACTTGGGGTAATTATTTTGATCACAACATGGATGCTTCGAAGAAAGGATTTTAGAAATAATGGTCGCTTAGGATAGTGTCTAATACTGCTGAATTGCAAGTGGGAACAGATTCAATAATTTTTGGAAGATTACTTATATGTTGAAAACAAAATATTTTTGATTAATGTTTAGGAACTTCAATAATTTAAACTCAAATCTGTATTGGAATTTTTAGCGGAAATTTGTTTTTAAGATTAATTATTATATCATCTTAAGGTATATTTTAGTTGATACGTTGCGATACAACTCTGTATTCAGCACATTTCAAGTGAAAAGCGTTACGACGCTTGCGAGAATTGGACAAGCATATATATTTGTTTTCATTTCATATTAATAGTCAATAAAGGAATCATTTTTTTTAATAATATATTGTTTTAAGATAGGTAAGCCGTGAAAAGATAAAATAGTGCTTAGTAAGTTATTAATTTATGATATGGATAAATTTTTTAGATAATTGAAATATATATTATACAAGTGACTTGTGCAGGTTACCAGTCGGCGCCAAACCAGTAATGTCGTCAGCCAAAAGGAAATCTGTACCAGGAAAACATAAACAAACAACACCAGAGAAGAGACGCAGGAGTGCTCAGTTGGAACCTATTGCATCAGACACGAATTCTGCACGAGAATTTGAGACGGCAGCGGAGCATCATGGATTGGATGATGCGAATATATCAGATGACGAGGAAGGTGGAACGCGAATTGGGGACATTTATATACCACCACCAATACCACCACATTGTTCTACTGAAAGTAAGGGACCTCGTTTGATTATTAAAAAAATTGAAAATAAGAATTTTAAAAGCTATGCTGGTACAGTAGTCCTAGGTCCATTTCATCATGTGAGTGAAAGTTGTAATAGAAAATGTATGCTATTTTTAATTGTTTATAATTTGTTAGTGTTTTACGGCCATCATTGGACCAAACGGCAGTGGGAAGAGTAACGTTATAGATTCTATGCTGTTTGTGTTTGGCTATCGAGCAAATAAAATTCGATGTAAGAAAATTTCTACTTTGCTACATAACTCGGCCAGATATCCAAACATGTCTATGTGCTCGGTTGCCGTACATTTCCGTCAAATATTAGATAAGGAAGGTGGAGATTGTGAGGAAATACCTGACAGTGATATTATAGTGGAACGTATCGCATTTCGAGATAATTCCTCTTATTATACCATCAATGGGCGACGAGTACAGTTTAAGGAAGTAGCAAAGTTATTAAAAAAACATCATGTTGACTTAGATCACAACAGATTTCTAATATTGCAGGTACGTTATGATAAAGTATTTTATTTGCTTGTTTTTTTTTTAAACTGTTACATAGGGAGAGGTTGAGTCAATTGCAATGATGAAGCCGAAGGGACAAACAGAAAATGAATGTGGTATGCTTGAGTACATGGAAGACATAGTTGGAACAACACGTTATAAAGAACCTCTTGTCAAAATAAATGAACGAGTTGAGCAACTTACTGAAGAGAGAACAGAAAAACACAATCGCTGCAAACTTGCTGAGCGTGAAATGAAGGATTTGGAACAGCCATATACTGAAGCAATTGATTACTTGCGACTCGAAAATGAAAATACGCGTATTAAAAATCTACGCATACAAAAATATCTTAGTGAAAAAAACAAAAAACTTCAGGAATACAAGATAGAACACGAAGGAATTAATTCTGAGTTAAAAAGTCATATCGAAGGATTTGAGAAAATAAAAACAGAAAGGGAAGCAAAGGAGAAATTAGTTAAGGAAGAAATGTCGTGAGTTTTTTTTTTTTAATTTTTTGTAACTCATTTTTAAATTGTGTATTTATTGAATTCATTATTTATTTTTTTTTTATTAAGACAATTCGACTCCCTTCGTAAAAAAAAAGAAGATATAGAAAAGCAATGGGAATGTGCACATAAAAACTTTACCGAAGTTCAACAGACGATGGATATGACGAATAAAAGGCGTAAGCAGCATAAATCACAAATGGAAAAACTTAAAGACGAAATAGTTGATTTAAGAAAAATACCTGAAAAGAATGAGAAAGAGATAGACGAATGTCAGAAGAAGGCAGTAAAACTTACAGAAAATAAAGCGGAACTGGAGGAAGAGCTTCAAAAGAACTATGTTTCGCTGGAACAAATAACCAAACCTCTTATTGAAAAACGTGAACAGCTCGAAACCGAATTAGTCGAGCTAAAAAAGAATGTCGACGAGGCTAAAGCCGCTTTGGCATTATCTGAATCTGAACTAAAAATTCTTAAACACGATGAAACGACGGAAACTCGAAAATATCAAACTATGAAAACGTCATATGATGAATCGAATTGCAGTTTAAGAGAAAAAATTGCGACCATTGAAGAAATTAAATGCCAGTTACCCGAAATACAAAGTGAAATCGTAGAAAAGACGCAATATTTGCAAAAATTACAGTTTGAAGAGCAACAAACGCGAGAAAAATTAATGACAATTAAGACTGAAGTATGTTATCTTAATAATATTGATATGTACCAGACAATAAGTTTTTTATATCTCAAAATTTATTTTTAACAGATAAATGAAAAGTCTTTAAGCTTGCAAACATCGCGATCAAACAATAAGGTTTTGGACTTTTTGATGAGGCAAAAGAGTGAAGGCAAAATTCAAGGAGTTTTGGGAAGATTGGTACGTATAAAAATAAAATTATTCAAAGATTTTTCAGAACCAACGGCGGGTTGAAGTGTTATTAAAAATGTTCATCACTGGGACTAGTAAATTTATAAAGTACTTCTGACAGGGTGATTTGGGAGCCATTGACACAAAATTTGACGTAGCGATTTCGACAGCTTGCGGACGGTTAGATGACATCATAGTCGATACGGTTAATACTGCACAAGAATGTATAGAAAATTTAAAGCGTTATGATATTGGTCGAGCTACATTCATTGCACTAGAAAAAGTAAAATATTTAGAAAAACAATCTGGACGAATACAAACGTAAGTACTGTTAATTACGAAAAGCATTTTAGATTTCATAATAATTATCTGATTTTAGCCCAGAAAATGCTCCACGTCTTTACGATTTAGTTCGCGTGGAGGACGAACGGGTACTGCCGGCCTTTTATTTTGCCCTCCGCAATACGCTGGTAGCCAACGATCTGGAACAAGGTTCACGAATAGCTTATGGTGCACGAAGATACCGAGTAGTAACATTAAATGGAGACGTTATAGAAACGTCCGGCACAATGTCAGGTGGTGGTCGTACACAGATACGTGGAAAAATGGGAACAAAGGTGCAAACTAAAACCAAGCATTCAGCTGATTCGTCAATGATATCCCAGAAAGCTTTAGAAGATATGCAAGTTAAAGCCGAGGAATTACAATCCCAAATAAATTACAATCAGGAGGAGCAAGGTCGTTTAGAACGAGAGGTACAACAGCTCAATTTAACCAAACAAAACAATGAATCCCAAATACAAAAACTGGGCATCACCATTAAAAGTTTGAAAGAACAGTTGCCTCGCATTTTCAAACAATTGGAGGCACAAAAATCGCGTATGGAGCGAACTACTACCGATGCAGCTAAAGTTAAAAATATTGAGGCCGCGATTGTAAACAAACAAAAGAATTTGAGTAATTCTGAGGAAGAGGCAGACAAAGTGGCTAAGAAAATTGCTGAAGTAAAGAAAGACATTGAGAGCATCCATGGTGATAAAGTTAAAGCTGTACAAACAAAAATCAACAATTTGGGAAACCAAATTAAGAAGCTAAATAATAATATATCTAAGTTAAAAGTTGAAGTAACTACTTCTGAACGCAATGTTATCAAAATGGAAAAACAAATTGAACAATTTAATGAGGACATTTTAAAAGCGCAAGATGAGCTGGTTGCGATGAGTACGAAGAGACAACAATATGATGATGAAACTGCGCAGCTTGTAAAAGAAATCGAAGAGGCACAAAAAGCCATTGAAAATACTAAGAGTGAATCTTCGGAAATTCAAAAAGAAATTGTAGCTTTGCAAAAGCGCGAAGGTGTGTGTGTGTGTTTTTTTTTTATCATATTTTGTTTTTCATTTTGTGCTGTGTAAGCAATAGAAATTTAAAGTTATATTGGTATTCTGCTTGAGACGATTGTCTCATGTCTCTAATTGTGACTATAGTAATTTAGTGACTCTGTTAGTCAGGAGTCTCATTATGGTATTTTGGCAGATACAGTGTAGTAGTGTACTGTATAGTAATATGCTGTATCTGCCAGAATACCAAAATGAGACTCCTGACTAACAGGGTCACTAAATTAAGATTGTGACAATTAGAGACATGAGACAATCGTATCAAGCAGAATACCGATATTAATCTCACTTAAAAATACCATAATAAAGGAACAAAATTTTATTTATTGTCACACATAATAGAACCCAAAATTTGCCTTCGCTATATATATTTTTTATATACTTAAAATAATATTTTTGTTACAGGAGAGTGGTCACTCAAACGAGTGGAAATTGACCAAAAACTTCAAACTGTTGCTGCCAAAATATCTGACGTAAAATCTCAAATTCCGCACTGGCGAGATCAGCTTAAACCTTTACGTTTGCATGTTATTCCGGGGGACCAAGAACCACAATCACCTCTTAAAACGTACACAGAAGAAGAGCTTGCTACACATACTCTACAAGATATCCAATATAAAGAGAGTGTTCAAGAGGAATTACTTAAAAAAAAGCCGAACCTCTCATGTATCGATGAATATATTGAAAAGCGAAACGTGTATTTGGAGCGCGTAAAAGTGCTAGAAGATATTACATCAAAACGTAATGAAATGCGGCAGCTTTACGATGATTTACGAAAGAAGAGATATAATGAATTTATGTTAGGTTTCAAAATTATTACGCGCAAGTTAAAGGAAATGTATCAAATGATTACCCAAGGTGGTGATGCTGAATTAGAACTTGTCGATTCAATGGATCCTTTTACCGAAGGTGTTAGTTTCAGCGTGCGGCCACCGAAAAAGACCTGGAAGAACATTTCAAACTTGTCTGGTGGTGAGAAAACATTATCATCTTTAGCATTGGTATTTGCATTACATTACTATAAACCGTCGCCTCTTTACTTTATGGATGAAATCGATGCAGCTCTTGATTTTAAGAATATTTCTATTGTTGCACATTACATAAAAGTAAGTATAGATATATAAACATATATTGTTCGGTTATTACAATTTTTTAAATAAATTGTAGGAGCGCACCAAAAACGCACAATTCATCATCATATCACTACGTTCCAATATGTTCGAGCTATCCGACTATATTGTGGGTATATATAAGGTAAAGGACTGTACAGATTCAGTTACCATCAAGAATGTGCCGCCACCATTGCCACTCACACAAACTCGAACACAAGCCCCAACACAAATGTCAGATAAAAATTCTCTGTTTGATAAACTTAAGGAGAAAGTAAGTGATTCGCAAGTAATGGCGTTAAAACAAGTAGAAGATTCAGAAAATGCGCCCCCTTCACAGAATCGTGAAACGTTATTTGACTCGAATCTGCAAGAACGGGACACCATGTTTGAACCCAATTACGAGAGTACTGCCCTATCACAAATGTTACAAAAGGACCTTGGTAACGATTCTGGTCGCGCAACAGTATGCTCTAAAGCCCAAAGCAGTATTGATTCGTTCTTTAAAAAACCACTACCGCCCTCACAAAAAGGGAACACATGAGCTATCCAACCGAAATGCACTTTTTTTATATTTATAGCATTGTAAAATTAAAATTTTCGAGACGAGCAAACTTATTAATTCCACTTTATTTTATTTTTTTTTAATCTTTTTTTTGTGTACCGTAATATTTTCAAAATCAGTATGTTAACTTTTGGGAAAATTGTATTCTAATGTCTTATTAATTTGGGTTAAAAAGCTAAAAATAAATATATTAATTCTAAATATATTATGATATATAAAACTTATACTAAAAGATCTGGTCAGGCTTTAAGACACATACCGAGTGGTAATATGTCCCCGTGCTACCAATGCATAAGTCACTAGCCTCTACGGGTTTGCAAATACCACCTAGTTCTCGCTTGGACATGAGTCCAAGTCTTGTACGACCGCGATTATTGCTAAAGTAGCGAGCCGTAACAAAGTACAGCTGGTTGCCGGCAGTACCTGAGGAAAAGAAAAATAATGAATTATGCTGCATGATATGGGGTTGTTTTTAAGTGTACAGTTCAATACATGTGCGTGTGTGTGTGTGTTTAATGTTATCTCTTTGTAAATTTATGACTTGTGTCCCCATGCAATCTTATTTTTGAAAGCGTATTGCATCTAAATGCATATCGCTCATTTGCTGCAAGACCGGCATAATACAAATAAATATAGTTTAAAAAAACTAAAAAACACGCTTTAAAAGCATATCAAACTAAAAAGTGAAAAATAATTATTTGTATAAACTCACAATAATAATGAAGGAAAAATTCCTGCATTATTGTGAAAATAGCGTGGAATGCTCGATATATGAAAAATATGTCACAAAGCACCCCACGCTTTTCTCACAATAATGCAGGAATTTTTCCTTCATTATTATTGTTAGTTTATACAAAGAATTATTTTTCACTTTTTAGTTTGATATGCTTTTAAAGCGTGTTTTTTAGTTTTTTTAAACTATATTTATTTTTAATTTTTTAGTTTTTCTTCTATGAGATTTGCCAATATTGTGATATATAAACGAATATAACTTAAATCGTATTCTCCGCCTTAGATTCGGTGACAATTTTTAAAAAGCTCACATCGACGTGACAGCCAAAGTTAAGAAAAGGAGTTTTCTACTACAGTTGCTTCTCGGAGGCATTTTGAAAACTAGTATCTGAATTTTTTTTTACTACAAAAATTTTATTATAAGTATTAATTTTTTTATTACCTAAAAGTCACATGTTTTGCAATATTAATTTCATATTATTTCTTCTGGTGCGCGGTTATACTTATATATGTACATATGTAAGTATATGTATGTATATAAAGTATATTTTCTTTAAGGATATACATATGTATATTTCAGTATATACATATGCTACTCAAATGTCGCCAAAACTAGTTTTATATAGATGTTGCATATTTTTGGTGAGCTGCTTAAACTTACTGTCGCCTTCCTACAATGTCTCTCAAATATTCTACGTTTCAGTACCACTTAAAAAAGTTACAAACATACATACGCCTTCCTACAGTGTCGCTCAAATATTCTACGTTTCAGTACCACTTAAAAAGTTACAAACATACACACATACATACATACAAGTGAAGCTAATCAGCCCTATCACGCAATCCATCGTAGCAAAGCTACGAACATTGTATAAACCTACAAGTAACCAATCCTTCATTTTTCACTAACACATACGCAAAAATCTACTACAAATCGGGCACTTGGTACGGGTTGCCCCTAAATATTCTACTACAAATCGGGCACTTGGTTCGGGTTGCCCCCAAGTATTCTGCTACTAATTAGTCACTTGGTACGGGTTGCCCCCAAATACTCTACTACTAAAACGTTCAAATGCCTCAAACCTGCTATAGCGTGTTGCCGTGTTAGGTTTTAAAATTTATAACTTTAACAATATATTTATTAAATATTCAAATATTTTCCGATTATTTAAATTCCTAAATATTAAATTTAATCAGTTTTGTCCAAAATATTAATTATTGTATCAATATATTATTAAATGTTTCCAATTTTATAGAAAAATATTTATATAATATTTGTGTAAAAACTATGTATTTCGTGCAACCGTGTAATGTGTCAAATCATTTCAACGGACATTTTTTTAAGCTTAAAAAGCTAAGGAAAAGTGATATAGTAATTTTAAGTTTGCTTTTAAGAAAAATTGAAACATCATTTAAAGAGATATTCAGCGTATGTAAGTATAGTAATATTAATTAATTAAATTTGTTAATATTTGTTGTTTGATTTTGTTTAGGATGCCTTCCAGAAAGTGTGTTGCTGGTTGCAGTTTGGGGGTGCCGCTGTATCCCTTCCCATCAGAAGGGGAAATGTCCAGGTGAGTTTTATGTATAAAAATAATATAATTATGTACATAATATTATCGTATGTATATAAATATATACATAATATGATCGTAGGTAAATAAATATGTAAATAAGTGAACAAGAAGTGAATAGGGTCGTACTAAATCGTGATTTTATAATAAAGTGAAGTTTTAAAATGAACAAAAAGTGAATAGGGTCGTCCTAAATCGTGATTTTATTAAAAAGTGAAGTTTTAAAATCGTGTTAAATGTTAAAAAATTAATTTAAAAGTATGGCATAACGGAAGTCCTCCTGATTAAAAAATATATCGGGTTATAGGGACCGCAAACGCTTAGTTTACGAGATACTCGACCTTAAAGTTCGAAAATTCGCCAAATTGGACCATTTCAAAAAGTTATTTCACCACATTAAACGCACTTTATTCACATTTTTCACTTCAAATTAATTAAATTACACTATAAACTTTTAAATAAATCCACATTTTACACTTCATTTTCGCAAAAATTCCTCTGTTCATGCATATGGATATTTTCTTTTATAAATTTATTAAGCAAATAAGTAATATTATATAATAATATTATATATACATATGTATAAGTAATATTATATAATAATATGACGAAATTAAATGTAAAGTATATGAGTACAGTACGAAAACTCAAATTTTGTTTCATTATGAGTGCATGATAACCATCAAATATAACCACTTTATACCCAAAACTCATATTTTAAATATAAAAATATAAATATCGTCACCTAAAATACAAAACAATGTATAATCAAAAATAAATGGAAATCGCTGACAGATATAATGTCTATGGTAGGGCAGGAAGAAAATAGACAAATTTCAGAGCTATGTGGCAAACTTCCTCCACATCTTGCGATATGTGTGAGAAATTGTTTAAAAAATGCACCCCGTACTTCGAAGGGTTATAGATATGATAGGGAATTAAAAACATTAGCTCTTTTGACTTGTTTAGTTAATGTATACATACAATTGAATTGCACCCGATTTTTTATATTTATTTTATTCTTTTTTCAAATAATTATAAGTTGATTGTTTTGACTTGTATTGTTAATGTATACATACAATGGAATTGTACCTGATTTTTTTATATTTATTTTGGTTTTTGTTAAATAGTTTCTAGTTGTTTGTTTTGACATATATTTTCAATGTTATATTTTTTATAATAAGTAGATTGTAAGCTGTATATATAAAAAGGGTGAAAATAGGCCTCCTGGGGAACCGAACACCCAAAAAAGATCGGTAACGCGCCTGCATTGCAACCTCAGAGGTGGTGAGGAAGAGCAATATATATTCAATAAACTTTTGTTTCAAAAATATTCTTGAAAGTTTTCATTAATGTTTTCCGTTACAAATATTTTTTCACAAAAAAGTTGATCTACTACATTCTTTTAATTACATCTCTGTGCCTAAAAAAGGCAGATTTCGAACAGGTGATCTCAGCTGTGAAAAATTCTTGGAAAACAGCTGATTCTTTTGTTACTTGTAGGGTTATACAATGGCTACGAATACGAATGCCCGCTACGAATACGAACAATTTGCTATCATTGAATTCATGTGAATTCGAAACTTTTGTTGCCAGACTGAATTTTTGCATTTCGAAATCAGCTGTGTAGAAGAAAAAATAAAAATTAGGATTAATAAAAGTGGAAACGTTTATATTCAAATTGATTTTACGAACAAAAAATATGTATTCGCTAACGTTTTCATTTATGTTGCTTGAGGAAGAACGTGAGAGAAGTCGGCGTGATATAAAAATTCACCGAAAATCACTGAGGGACAGGAGTAACCCTTTCGATGTGGACGAAACAATGTACAGTTCATAAATCCATAAAAATTCATTGTTAAATTTTATTAAAATTATTTTTCTAAAACAGGTTTATTAAAAACTATCGCTTAAATAAGGCGGCCTTTACGTATGTCCTCGATGTTCTAGAGGAATTGCAAGTTCTTCAAGATCGTCGTCTATATCTTTACTTCGTCGATTGTCTTCAGTTTTACGGTTTTTAGCTGAAGGAGGCTATCAGGATGGAGTGGCTAAAGACTTCGATATTCCAATGGCTCAGTCAACATTTTGTTGCATCTTAAAAGAAGTATTGGATTGCTTCAGTCTCATTTGTGCCCTCAGTGGATAAACCTCGATTTAAGTGATGTTGAAAAAAGGGAAGCGAAAAAGGATTTTTTTCAGAAATACGGATTTCCAGGCGCGATTTTATGTGTAGACACATATTAAAATCGTTGCCCCAACTAAAGATAAGTTTCTCTATTATAACCGCAAAGGATACTTTAGTATCAATGCCATGATTGTAAGTTTGGTGACAAATTCGCATTTCAAACATCTTAATCAATGTTTTGCAGATATGTGACAATAAAATGAAAATACGTTATGTGAATGTTCAGTTTCCTGGCAGCAATCATGACTCTCACATATGGAAATTTATTTCTCCGTTAGCACAAACCTGTCGTACAAAAATTCCGCTAAACTTAAAAATTTTCCGTTCCGAGTGAATTCAGTGAACGCAACTCTACGAATTTCGAACTTACTTTCGGAACTGTTCGAATTGCATGATAGCAGTTTCGTAACTTTCCCGAAAAAACACTCTACGATGGATTGCGTGATAGGGCTGAATAAAAGCGTATTAAAAACGTGATTTTTGAGTTAATGCTGCAGAATTGTTCGTTATATCATACTTCATGTTGAGTGAAAAATTCATATGAATACCTCTTATATGCTCCGCTTGAGAAGAGGTGTAAGGTTGTAGTAAGTTGAAAACTTTAAACGCGTTTTCTGGCGAATCGATTTTTTTGACTTATGCCGGTCTTGCAGCAAATGAGCGATATATGTATGTATGTTTGAAAATATATATTTATTTTTAATAGTTCGGCTTTGCTGATAAGTAAGCATGTTCAATAATATTTGAATACGTGGCATTCTTACCTTTTTAATACGCTTTCATTAGCTTCATTGTATGTTTGTTTGTAACTTTTTTAAGTGGTACTGAAACCTAGAATATTTGAGCGACACTGTAGGAAGGCGATAGTAAGCTTAAGCAGCTCACCAAAAAGATGCGTTTAAAAATATGGAAAATCTATATAAAACTAGTTTTGGTGACATTTGAATAGCATATGTATGTATATACTGAAATATATGTACTACAGTACTTGTCCAATTAATTACGAACGATAGCAAAAAAAAGAAAAAAAAAATATATATATATATGGCGACAAAATATTGAATATGATTCAATACAAAAATATAATAATTTAAGTTTAATGTATATAGCATATAAAAACTAATTTTTTTCTAAAATAAGCCAAATATTTATGTTTTTATTAATGATTAAAGTTAGAACTATTTTTTTCTTCGTTCGTAATTTATTGGACAAGTACTGTATATATCCTTAAGGGGTTCCAGTGGTCTAGAACGCTCAAATTAAGGGTGTTTTCTGAATTTTTTTTAGGGCTTAAAAAAAGAGCAATCAATTTAAAATTTTTCCAGTTTATTTATACACTTATGAAAAGTATAAAAATATTTTTTTGTTAAATAAAAAAATCGTTTAACAATATTAAAAATTACGTCCAAAAAAAGCTATCTTAAAAAATGACTCTCGGTGCCGTTGTTGATTTTGACTCTGAACATATGAAACATAAAAACCAAATAAATTATTAATCAGTAGGAGTGCAGCTATCGCTGGAACTACAACAAAAAAAAAAAATTATAAATTAAAAAAATTTCGCGCTTTTGAAGTTCAGATTCTGAAAATAGCTATTTTTCGACCAGTTTTAAATCGAAAAAGAATCGAAGTTCTTAAAATTAAAATTTGATTGTAATCCCAGCTATAGATATTGATCTTATAAACTTCTTCTTCTTTATTGGCGTGGACACCGCTTACGCGATTATAACCGAGTCAACAACAGCGCGCCAGTCGTTTCTTCTCTTCGCTACGTGGCGCCAATTGGATATTCCAAGCGAAGCCAGGTCCTTTTCCACTTGGTCCTTCCAACGGAGTGGAGGTCTTCCTCTTCCTTTGCTTCCCGCGGCGGGTACTGCGTCGAATACTTTCAGAGCTGGAGTGTTTTCATCCATCCGGACAACATGACCTAGCCAATATAGCCGCTGTCTTTTAATTCACTGAACTATGTCAATGTCGTCGTATATCTCGTACAGCTCATCGTTCCATCGAATGCGATATTCGCCGTGGCCAACGCGCATAGGACCATAAATCTTTCGCAGAACTTTTCTCTCGAAAACTCGCAACGTCGACTCATCGGTTGTTGTCATCGTCCAAGCCTCTGCACCATATAGCAGGACGGGAATTATGAGCGACTTATAGAGTTTGGCTTTTGTTCGTCGAGAGAGGACTTTACTTTTCAATTGCCTACTCAGTCCGAAGTAGCACCTGTTGGCGAGAGTAATCCTGCGTTGGACTTCCAGGCTGACATTGTTGGTGGTGTTTAAGCTGGTTCCTAAATGGACGAAATTATCTACAACTTCAAAGTTATGACTGCCAACAGTGACGTGGGAGCCAAGTCGCGAGTGCGACGACTGTTTGTTTGATGACAGGAGATATTTCGTCTTGCCCTCGTTCACTGCCAGACCCATTTGCGTTGCTTCCTTGTTCAGTCTGGAGAAAGCAAAACTAACGGCGCGGGTGTTGAGACCGATGATATCAATATCATCGGCATACGCCAGCGGCTGTGCACTCTTATAAAAGATTGCACCTGCTCGATTCAGTTCTGCAGCTCGAATAATTTTCTCCAGCAGCAGATTGAAAAAGTCGCCTTATCTGAAACCTCGTTTGATATCGAACGGCTCGGAGAGGTCCTTCCCGATTCTGACGGAGCTTTTCGTGTTGCTCAACGTCAGTTTACACAGCCGTATTAGTTTTGCGGGGATACCAAATTCAGACATCGCGGCATAAAAGCAGCTCCTTTTCGTGCTGTCGAAAGCAGGGGGCCTATTCTGTAACTCGATTGGAAAAAAAATTTACTCGAATTCGGATTTTGTATATTCTGTAATTCGATTTTCGGATTTTCAAGCCAATTTTCGGATAAAATATTCAATAGCTTTTGAGTTGTAGAAAGCAAAAACGAAAATTGTACGTATTTATTCTGGCACAGGGTGGTACAACTTTCGCATAATTATAAATTAGATCCGAATTTCGAATAGAATACATTTTCGAATCGAGTTACAGAATAGGGCTCCAGCTTTGAAATCGACGAATAGGTGGTGAGTGTCGATTCTCCTTTCACGGGTCTTTTCCAAGATTTGGCGCATGGTGAATATCTGGTCGGTTGTTGATTTACCAGGTCTGAAGCCACACAGATAAGGTCCAATCAGTTTGTTGACGGTGGGCTTTAATCTTTCACACAATACGCTCGATAGAACCTTATACGCGATGTTGAGGAGACTTATCCCACGGTAGTTGGCGCAGATTGTGAGGTCTCCCTTTTTATGGATTGGGCATAGCGCACTTAAATTCCAATCGTTGGGCATGCTTTCATCCGACCATATTTTACAAAGAAGCTGCAACAAACACAAGGAAGATCAGCAATCCATCGGCCCCTGCCGCTTTGTTGTTTTTCAGGCGGGCAATTGCTATTCGAACTTCTTCATGGTCGGGCAATGGAACGTCTGCTCCATCGTCATCGATTCGGGTATCGGGTTCGCCTTCTCCTGGTGTTGTGGGTTCACTGCCATTCGGCAGGCTGGAGAAGTGTTCCCTCCATAATTTAAGTATGCTCTGGGTATCGGTGGCTAGATCACCTTGGGGGGTTCTACAAGAGTATGCTCCGGTCTTGAAACCTTGTGTAAGCCGCCGCATCTTTTCGTAGAATTTTCGAGCATTACCCCTGTCGGCCAGCTTATCAAGCTCTTCGTACTCACGCATTTCGGCCTCTTTCGTTTTCTGTCTACAAATGCGTCTCGCTTCCCTCTTCAACTCTCGGTATCTATCCCATCCCGCACGTGTTGTGTTCGATCGTAACGTTGCGAGGTAGGCAGCCTGTTTTCTCTCCGCTGCGACACCGCACTCCTCGTCGTACCAGCTGTTCTTTTGCACTTTCCGAAAACCAATGGTTTCGGTTGCAGCTGTACGTAAGGAGTTTGAAATGCCGTCCCACAGTTCCCTTATACCGAGTTGTTGACGAGTGCTCTCAGAGAGCAGGAGTGCAAGCCGAGTAGAAAATCGTTCGGCTGTCTGTTCTGATTGCAGCTTCTCGACGTCGAACCTTCCTTGTGTTTGTTGGCGTGCGTTTTTTGCTGCACAGAGGCGGGTGCGAATTTTGGCTGCAACAATATAGTGGTCCGAGTCGATGTTAGGACCTCGGAGCGCACGCACATCTAAAACACTGGAGACGTGCCTTCTCGCCGTCAATCTGCATCTCAAGCCGTCAATAAAATTTGTGCAGTTTATGGACCCGATACAGTTTCCATTTCCACCGCACAACGATGGTTTCAACGTTTTCGTTCTGGTGTAGAGGTGGTCGAAGATGCGCCACGATCCGGAAGGCCTGTCGTCGAAAATTACGATTAAATCGTTGAATTGGTCGAAAGAGACCGGCATAGTAGCAGCCCTAGCATCGGTCAAGAGCTGGGCATGAGTCATCAAAAACTCATTTCAATTTCAATAAAAAAAAAATTCAATAAAAATACCGCAAGACTTTTTTGGCAACCTAATATATTCACGAAATTTGGTATAGATTATTTTCTAAGGCAACAATGTAATCTCCGAAAAAATTGTTCAGATCAGATTACTATAGCATATAGCTTCCATGCAAACTGAACACATATGTAGTTATTAAAAGAAGTGTACCTGTGAAGGGTATGTTGGGTTCGGTGCAGCCGAAGTTAACGTTTTTTCTTGTTTTAAACTATATTTATTTATAGACATTTCAAAATATAGCGAATTTCTTCATTATTTTCACTCAATTTTGAGCTGTAACTTTTTTCAACGTCCCCGATTTTAATTTTTTTTTGGTTAAATGAACCTTTCTAACACTATGCAACATCTATTGACAAAATACGAAAAGACTTTTTTCGACTACCCAATATACTTACATATCGTCACCTGAAATGCAAATTAACGTAACAACATTTTCAGAAATTTACAGTGGCATGAATGAAACACGGAATAAAATGGAACATGAGTGAAACAAAATATTAATATTGGTTAAAACTGGTTTATATATGACCGCAGAACCAGAAAATGTTGAACATATTTAATATTATGTATATAATTTGAAGTAGTGAAGCGTAATCAATAAGACACTCAATTTCGAATTTTTTGATGATACGTTATTTTGCATTTCAGGTGACGATATATAGTATTATGAACTCTATTTTATACTTCTTCAATTTTTAAACTCCTAATAATTTTTTTACTCCTCCGACACTGCGAAAAAAAGAAACGACTGGCGCGCTGTTGTTAGCTCGGCTATAATCGCGTAAGCAGTGTCCACGCCAGTAAAGAAGAAGATAACATCTCATCCACACCAACTGGTGACCATTCAGAACCGGACTGGTAATCATTTTGTGGTTTCGATGAAGCTTCTAATGTCCGATATGCTTTTTGTAGACATCCATTCAAGGTTTGGTGCTTGATGGATTCCAAGTGTTCTGTGTCGGATCTGCGATACGGCTAAGCATTCACAGAGAAAGTGGAAAATTGTTTCCTTATTCCCTACTATTTCGCAGCCCTGGCAGATGTTGTTGTAGGGCATACCCAGTTTGGAAGCATGTTCTTTAAATAGCTAATGCCCTGTTATAATAGCAGTTAGTCTGTAGATACTTTTCCTGGACCTATTTCATAAGTCTTTAGATCTTTTGTGGTCATATATTGCATTTTGTTGTATTTTTCCATCTGTTTTTTCCATTTGTTGAAATTGTATATTGAGCTCTCTCCTGATCGATCCTAGCGGGCTTGGTGTCAACTCTGCCTCGGATTTGTTTAGCAAAGCTCCTGCCTTTGCCAACACGTCTGCTTTTTCGTTGCGGAAAATGTTCCTGTGGCCGGAGACCCAGTCAGCTAGTGAGATCAGTGCCTTATTGCAGTTAAGGACTATGCTGGAATTAGTTATGGGCGACGACAAAGCCAGCAGAGCCGCCTGGATATCCGTGTATATTTCTGCTTTATGCATCTTCTCGTAGTTATTCAATAGAGCTTCTCAGGCCTTCTCTATGCCCAGTACTTCCGCTTGGAAGATGCTAGCCGAGTTTTGTAGATGGATAGAGAGAGAAATGTCCAGATCGTCGGAATATACTCCTGTGCCTACCCCACAGTACATTTTGGACCCGTCGATATAGACTGGATGGTATCTTCTTCTCCATTCACGTCTAGAGGTGTCCTCACCGGGATGCGTCTATTAAAATCCAGCATTGGGAGAATGATTGAGAATGATTTATTGACGTTTGCACTGGCTTGGTTTAGTATATCATTATGACCACAGTTCTTCTGATTCCAACTACTCAATTCATTTGTTCTTATTGTAGAATATGCTGCTATTTTAGATGTCAACGGGTAGTTACACATTTAGCGCGTCAGTCGGACATGACTTGATTGCACTAGTAACACCTGCACATGCTGATCTTTGTACTCTATTTAATCTTGTATGTTTCTCTAGAGCTGGCAACCATACCAGGGCTCCATATGTAAGTATAGATTTTATGACAATCGTATACATTCACATGATTATAACGGGTGATTTTTTTGAGGTTAGGATTTTCATGCATTAGTATTTGACAGATCACGTGGGATTTCAGACATGGTGTCAAAGAGAAAGATGCTCAGTATGCTTTGACATTTCATCATGAATAGACTTACTAACGAGCAACGCTTGCAAATCATTGAATTTTATTACCAAAATCAGTGTTCGGTTCGAAATGTGTTTCGCGCTTTACGTCCGGCAAATTTTGTTCAGCGATGAGGCTCATTTCTGGTTGAATGGCTACGTAAATAAGCAAAATTGCCGCATTTGGGGTGAAGAGCAACCAGAAGCCGTTCAAGAACTGCCCATGCATCCCGAAAAATGCACTGTTTGGTGTGGTTTGTACGCTGGTGGAATCATTGGACCGTATTTTTTCAAAGATGCTGTTGGACGCAACGTTACGGTGAATGGCGATCGCTATCGTTCGATGCTAACAAACTTTTTGTTGCCAAAAATGGAAGAACTGAACTTGGTTGACATGTGGTTTCAACAAGATGGCGCTACATGCCACACAGCTCGCGATTCTATGGCCATTTTGAGGGAAAACTTCGGACAACAATTCATCTCAAGAAATGGACCCGTAAGTTGGCCACCAAGATCATGCGATTTAACGCCTTTAGACTATTTTTTGTGGGGCTACGTCAAGTCTAAAGTCTACAGAAATAAGCCAGCAACTATTCCAGCTTTGGAAGACAACATTTCCGAAGAAATTCGGGCTATTCCGGCCGAAATGCTCGAAAAAGTTGCCCAAAATTGGACTTTCCGAATGGACCACCTAAGACGCAGCCGCGGTCAACATTTAAATGAAATTATCTTCAAAAAGTAAATGTCATGAACCAATCTAACGTTTCAAATAAAGAACCGATGAGATTTTGCAAATTTTATGCATTTTTTTTTTAAAAAAAAGTTATCAAGCTCTTAAAAAATCACCCTTTACTAGTTTTAAGACCTCAATTCTTGTTTACAATTCTCTTGTAAGTAAGTTTTCTGTATTTATTTTCCAAGACAGTTTGGTGTCAATCTCCAAGCATTTAGCTAAGGGGGATAGAAAGAGTGTGTACCATTTAGTACGAAAAGTTGAAACTGGAAGATTTTGGTTTTACTTGTGAATAGCATCAGCTCTGTTTTATTAGGGTTAACGCCTAGTCCATTGTTGTTACCCATAGGTGGAACCTGGGAAGTGCTCTTTCCATAATTTTACTGACTGTTGAAGAAACATGCCTGATACAAGCAACACTAGGCCTTATAGTTACGAGTATCACCAAAAAAATGTTACTTTATGTTGTTTAAACATAGGTTCAAACTTAACTTTTCTTAGTATGTTTAAGTTTTAATAGAAGATAATTTAATGCCAAAGAAAATAAACTTTGACACAATTCCACACGTTTAGTTTTTTTTTTTCAATCCTGCGCGCCAATTAAAAAAAATTAAAAAAATGAAAAACCGAGTCAAAGTTTCGGCTTTCTGCCCAAGCGCTCATATTTGTATCTGCTAGACGGTCGGTCACTATTTCCCTTCTAGCTTCGAGAATATTTTGAATTCCCATCTACTTTAGGGACATATTCTTAGATAATTTTTAAAGAGATTTAAGCAAAAAAAACAATTCAATTTTTTGAAGCTTCTAAAGCAGGCTCCCCCCTTAAAGAAGATTTACAAAACGTAATAAACGTAACTTAACACCCAAATGCGTCTTTTTTCATTCGATAAATATCATCTCCTAAAATCTTTCTTTAATTCGGAACTCATTAAAAACTAGAATAGAATTGCTTCCAAATGTATTCATTTGCAAGTTTTGCCACATTAGAAAACAGCTGGTTCGAATATTGGTTTTGCATATGTTCGAAAAGACGAAAATCCAATCAAACTCTGTGACACCATTGATAATCAGAATTGGTTTGCAATTCTGACAGCTAAGCAATTCTGTCTTGGATTCCATAACACCCCTGTATATCTTCTACATATGTTATTTCCATAACACCCCTGTATATCTTCTACATATGCTATAGCTTTCACCCTCCACTGTTTAGGTGGAGTAATATTTCGTTCAGCGCTACAACCCATAGAAGCGGGGAGAGGACCCCTTCTTTAGGTGTCCCTCTGCTCGCATAACTTCTTTTTGTTGCAGTGCTGTTTGATGCTATAACATTCCTATGATGCTATAAGCATCGATTGTATTCATCTACACACCGTGTCGTCTACGCCACCATGTGTCAGAGAATTAACGATCGTGTTTACTTCTATTGTATTGAAGGCTCCCTCTATATAAAAAAAATGCAGCCGTGGTGTATTTTTTGTAATGTAGTGATTTTTCAATTACACTTATCACATCGTGAAAGGCTGTATTGGTTGATCGACGCTTTATGTATGCATGTTGGGACTTGGAGAACGTATCTGCCATGGTTGTTCTTATACATATCTAAGTCCATTAGCATCTCCAATACCTTCAGCATAAAGAATGTGAGGCTTATCCTTACCATTATCATCTGTTCTTCTGCCTAATTTGGTAGGAACATTATTTTAGTTTTTTTCAATTTCTTGGCATGTAAGACAGTTCAATGCTGGTTTGTATATATTTTCCAGCCTTTGAACTATTGGTTCTTACAGCTTTTGCAGCATTATAGGCATAAACCCGCCTGGACCTGCCGCTTTGAATGGTAAGAAACTATTTATGACGTACTTAACTTTCCTTTTGTAGGCTCAGGTAGTCAGCTGGGTTTGGGCAGTGGTTCTGGTTGAACCTGTGTTGTCGCCGTCTGCTGACACCCAGAGAAATGAAGTGTTTTGACAGAACAGTTTGATGTACACTTTTAGATGAGTACGTTCCCGTAAAGAGTTTTCGACACATAATCAAGCAAAATGTTAAGCAACTCTCATCTTTTTACGCTTTGCCAAACAACAGACGTCATTTTCATCAGAGAAAGACACTGAAAACGAAGCGTTAAATTTTATTGGATTATTTTACCTTCCGCTACACAAATCAAGAAGAAATTAATGTAACGGGATACAAATTTTGCACGAATAATCCCTTTACAGTATTCCACCTTAAAGCCAAACATTGTTCAAATTCAACAAAAGCTGTTCAAGTCTATAGGTACCGAATATTTATACCCCAGTACCTAAGTTGACTTTTTTCCGCAAAATCGGTCAATCGGTTGAAATTCAAATATACCGTGCGATTCTGTAACGTGAGACAGTCTCAAGTCTCTAAATTTGAGATTTTAAGTTAGAGACAATTTTTGAGACTTGAGACGATTTTGCTATTCTGTAAGTGACAGTCACAAAATCTATTACATTTCATCATTCAGAGAGGTTTTTACACTTGAATGGAAATAAATATGTCGATAACAAATATTAAAATTTCTATTACATCGTCAAAAAACATAGTTATCAATAAAAATGAAAATATATGTTGACTTTGTTTCATAATATTTACGAAATTTATGTAAAATTTACTCATTTTTAACTTTTTCGTGTTTGAGTTGCTTACAAAATATAAAAATACGACAATCGATTAATATCTATGATGATCTCTATTCAGTATATTCAAAATGGCAGACAAGAGCTCTTTTTAGTTTTGTAACCGGCTAACTACCAGGCAGCGATAATGGGATGCCCAACTTATTCCAGTGTGAGAGCACCTCAGAATAAGCGTTTTTTATAACATTTTCCATTATGGCCAGATCGAACAAAATAAGAATGTTTGGGCATTTTAAATTAAAATACCCAACATTATTTACGATTGCAAATTATTATATTGTTACGAATTTACTCTTGCTAGTTTACTTTGTTAGGTTCGTATCTCTGGATTGACAAATAAAATCAACACTGTTTAATTTAATTCAACAACTCTTTATTTCACAACTCGTCTACACTATAGCAGTTTACTCTTAGCACTGATTGATTACGTTGGCGCTGCCACGGCTTATATAGCCACGCACGTCTCGCTGATGCCGACGTGTCCTTCTAGAATATCGCGTCTGGAAATTACCAGAACATACGGCTATAGCCACGCATTTCTCGCTGATGCCGACGTGCCCTTCTAGAATATCGCGTCTGGAAATTACCAGAACATACGGCTATACGGCGCCAGACGCAAGCAGACAGTCGCGGCAATTGTTTAACTAGACGAGCAGACAGTGTGGCGCCAGATGTCTACAAATGCTATTCCATATACCTACAGCTATTGTTCATAATCAGGGATGCATATAGTAATACAAATACAACTTAATACTACTTTTTGTAACAATATATTGGACTTTTAATATATGGCGAAACTACTTAATTCCTTTTTTATGATTTTATGGTATTTTAAAACAACTGACTTTCGATCTTTTAATACTTAACCCTCCATTACTAACCTTAGGGTCGAATCGACCCAGACACGCAAACTTTTTAAATTAACAAAAAATAAAGAATATTTTTTAACGCAAGATATATATGTAATCTAAATTTGTACATATTTAAACGTTTATAAACCATAAGAATAAGAAACATGTAAAATATTATGCATAAAAAATTGTTTTAAAAAACAGCATGGGTCGATTAGATTACATAATTGAAAAATTTTTGCATTAGTCATTCCAATTTTTTTTTTTTGTAACATTTTACTTTTATATTTCAGGTTTCAAATGCACTTTATTTGAAGTCAATATCTTTAAAACTCATCATTTTATGCGGAATCTGGCTGGATAACTTTTTTTTCACTTTATAAGCTATGTTGTAATGAATACAAACTTAATTTCAATTTAAGTATATAAATTAATTTTTTAACACATCATTTTATAAATTTAACAATAAAATACTACAATATACTAAAAGACGTATACGTTTTAGCAATTTATAAGTTTAAACGATTTTAATAGATAATACAAATGATGGTCGATAAGACCCATGGTTAGTAACCATGCGACATGATTTGAGGTTAGTAATGCAGGATTAATAGGGTGAATTAAGCCTGTTAGTTCTCAATTAATAAATGTTTTTAATCAATTGTAATAGAAAATTAATTCTATTATGCATCAAATTACAAAACGTTTCATGAAATATATTTAAATTTCGCATTTTCTTTGATTTTCATTGTTTTAAATTTTTATTAGCCATCTTGAACGGCGGCAACAAATCCCTCCGTTTTCATATTTTTTTGGTAAGATTTCAGTCTGGCCATCGCTCGTTTCCAATTGCTAAACGTCAAAACCTCCTCAATCCAGTCAACTGTCAAAGTTGAGGTGGTTTTGACGTATAGCAATTGTTCTCTCACTTCCAGTGAGAGAGGAGTTGGACATCTCATTATCTCTGCTACCAGGTCTCAATATTTTGAGACTAACGCTAGAGACTGTTTAGTGAATAGTAACTAGTCTCAAATTGAGACTTTGCCTCAAAATGTCTCAATTAGAGGCTAGAGACTGGTTACAGAATCCCGCTAATAATCTGTTCCGAACAACGGTATGTGTTTCAAAAATTGGTTGGATCGGGTCAATATTTCCCTGAACCCTCTTGTATCTTCTTCAAATATCATTGAACATGCTTATAGGCTAGTTAGTGAACAACGCAGAATCGTAGGTCGTATCAGCTGGCACGACCTATCTTATGGGCGCGCAATGTAACTGAACAGTGAAAAACGCTACTCCCTTCTCTCTGACGTGACGATGACGTGAGAATCTGCGACATTTGGATTTTTGCCGTCGCAAACGTCTCAGCTGATTGCTCTCTCACAATCGTAGGGTTGCCAATATCGATATACTGCAGTAATTATCAACTTTTATAATTCAATCTGTTCAATATGTTTGAAATTTTCTTAAAATAACTCAAAATCAGAGTCGAATGCTATTATTTATAAATATATAAACTATTTTTAATAGTTTGTTTTTAGTTTTGATATTTTATATTGTAAAAAATTGTAATTGAAAACAAAGATGTGCTCAAAACTATATATGCGTATTGGGCAATGGCAACATTGTTCAAATGAAAACAAAGCAAAGATGGCTGATTTCTGCGTTTTTACCACGTTTTTGACTGTGCACACATTTTGCCGATAAGGAAAAGGAAGGAAGGGAGTAGCGTTTTTGACTGGCTAGCCTTTTACTTATCAGCAAAGCCGAAATTCTACTAAATATAAATATGTATTTATATATTAATATACTGGCATACATACATATGCAATACATAATGCATTTACATGCACTGCACATCTAATAGTAATAAAAATGCATGGGGACACAAATCATAAATATACAGCAGAGATAACATTAAACACACACACACACATGCAATAAATTGTACACTTGAAATCAACCACATGTCAAGCAGCAATAAAAAAATATGCTGCAATACATAAAAACATACACACATACACATATATTTAATTATTTAGATAGTTTTAAAAATTGTATATAAACAAGAAAAATACAGAATGAATAAATTCTCCCTAAATAAAAGTCTTGCATTGTCCCCCACCAGAGGTGAGGATTGTAAGAAACTATATTGAGGTATTAACATATCTAACACAAGGATTTCAAACTTCCAGTTGACTTGATACCACATACATGTATGTATATCGGTTAACAGCTTAGTTATCTCAATGAAAATGAGAGAATGTGTTTCACTGATAACTGTGTATCTTTGTGCCTAAAATGGATAAAATTAGGCGAGCCCTAGCCCTCACATAAAAAACACATAACATTCAGTTTTATTAGTATGTGGCATATTAGTAGTAGGCGGTATTGGCAAAAAATAGATAAAATCGGGGCAATACTACCCTCAATTCCCAAATACTACATACAGCTGTTACGATATCAAAACAATAGGAGTGCAAATCGACTTCATGGATAATGCAGAAAAAAATAATGAAAACGTTGCGAAACATTTAGAATTTATTTTTTTTATCTTAATATCAAATAGATATTAATGAGAACAAATTAATATTTTGTTGCACCGTCTTTGTTGCATAAAACTGACTTTTATGACGTTTTCAGCGAACCATTTCTTTTAAACTTTGCTGGTATGCTTCGGATCATTATCTTGCTGGAAAACCCAAACCAATGGCATTTCATCGCTAAAAGGGCAGCATTGTTTCCTGAATAATTATGACATAACCAGGCCCATATGTTTGATCCAGTGTATTGGCCCCATACCGTAGTAGGAAAATCATGCCCACACCATTATATTTGTTACACCGTGTTTAACAGTTTTGATAAAGTGTTTTGGACGGTCTTCTAACATACTGACGAGAACCTTTTCCACTATTCAACTTCTTTTATTCAGATCATTCTGTAAATACAATGGACGAATTGCTAGCTACCTAGGTAGGTAGGTAGGTAGGAGTGCAGCCCTATCGGGCTCAATTAGCACTGATGTGCCATTTTGATACACTATTCGTAGAACCTCCTGTATCTGCTATTACGTTTCACCTTCTTTGAGGTTTCGATGAAACTACTTATGTCCGTGTATGTTGGGGCTTGGTGGATTCCGATGTTTTGTGTCGGATCTGTGCTAGAGCTGGACATTCGCAGAGAAAGTGGAAGATTGTTTCCTTGTTCCCTGCTACTCCGCAGCCACTGCAGATGTCGTTGTAGGGCATACCCATTTTGGATGCATGTTCCCCAAATGGCCAGTGCCCTGTTGTGGTAGCTGTTATTCTGTAAATACTTTTTCTTGACCTATTTAATAAGTCGATGGTTCTATTCTTGTCATATGTTGGCCATAATTGTTTAGTTATGACGCATTTTGTAATGTTTTTCCACCTGTTGTTTGCAATTTGTTGAAATTGTCTATTGATCTCTCCTTTGATCGATCCTAGCGGGCTTGGTATTATCTCCGCCTCAGATTAATTGAGGAAAGCTCCTGCCTTTGCCAACTCGTCTGCTTTTTCGTTACCGAAAATGTTCCTGTGGCCGGGAACCCAGATCAAGTTTAGCTGGAGCTTGTCTTTTATTGAGCTTAGTGCTCTCTTGCAGTTGTGAACTATTCTGGAATTAGTAATGGGTGAAGACAATGCCAGGAGGGCCGCCTGGCTATCCGTAAATATAGTTGATTTATGTATATTCCCGTGGTTTTCTAATAGAACTTCGCACGCTTTTTCTATGCCTAGTACTTCTGCTTGGAAGATGCTAGCCAAGTTCGGTAGACGTATAGAGAGAGATATGCCCAGATCAGCGGAGAATACCCCCGTGCCCACTCCGCAGTCCATTTTGGACCCGTCGGTATAGACTGAGATGGTATCCTCCTCTGCTATTGAACCTCTTCTCCATTCTCGTCTAGATGGTATCCTCACCTGGAAGTGTCTATTGAAATCCAGCTTTGGGAGCTACCTAAGTAGAGGCCGGTGTACCAGAAGGCTTCTTAAAAACGGTTGGAACTATTGGAATAATTGGAACTATTTTGTTGAAGAGAAGCAACAGTCGCCCCAGTGTTCCCGAGATAACAAGTCACCACGAACTAAAAGCAATGTGCGAATTAATTGAATTACTGTAGCCATTCAAGGAAACCCCAGAAAACATAAGCTTGTTAATGTTAATTTCTAAAGTACTGTTTAAAGTGATGGATCTAACAATGAAGTGTTCGGGCAGTGGTAGACCCTGGAAATCCTGTCAAGAAAGGTCACTTAAAAGGTAATTAATGCACACTTTAAGAAGAACATTAAGGATACGTTCTGAAATGACTGCGGCTTCTGATTCTAAAAGCAGCTCACAGTTACCATTTGTTACGATATATACGTAACGTAAACCTCACGGCTTCTTAAATAAACTAGAGATAAAAAATGCGCTAATTTGCCCTGAGAACCAAATTTAACCTTCATTTTTTAGAAGGTATTGGGGTAAATATGGGCATCGGTCAATTTATGCGCACACAGATAACTCGACTTAGAATGCTTTTTAAAAAATGGACTATATCTGACCAACTATTATGACCATTTTTAAAATAAGCTTTATTTTTCATATTTTGCAAACAGTTTTGACTACATTTTAATAAGTGAAAAAAAAAACTTTTTGCACTATTCAACGTTTTTGGCTAAATGAACTTCTGGCCCCCCGCACAGTATAATACTGCCACATCACACACATCATACACACCACCTTCCCAGGTATCCCAGTTGAGATCTAAGCTACCGGGAGGTCGGCAGGTCACAGATAGTGGGACGGCCTGTAGTAGCAAGTTGCGAAATAAGTTTCAACGAATAAGCAATCCACGACGATGAGTGGCAGGAGTGGGGGATGCGGTATAAAAGCCAGCTAAGCCGATGAAACTCCTGCGACAGAGGCGAGTAGTTACCGCCTTTCTAATAGAGGGTGATTTTTTAAGAGCTTGATAACTTTTTTTTAAAAAAAAACGCATAAAATTTGCAAAATCTCATCGGTTCTTTATTTGAAACGTTGGATTGGTTCATGACATTTACTTTTTGAAGATAATTTCATTTAAATGTTGACCGCGGCTGCGTCTTAGGTGGTCCATTCGGAAAGTCCAATTTTGGGCAACTTTTTCGAGCATTTCGGCCGGAATAGCCCGAATTTCTTCGGAAATGTTGTCTTCCAAAGCTGGAATAGTTGCTGGCTTATTTCTGTAGACTTTAGACTTGACGTAGCCCCACAAAAAATAGTCTAAAGGCGTTAAATCGCATGATCTTGGTGGCCAACTTACGGGTCCATTTCTTGAGATGAATTGTTGTCCGAAGTTTTCCCTCAAAATGGCCATAGAATCGCGAGCTGTGTGGCATGTAGCGCCATCTTGTTGAAACCACATGTCAACCAAGTTCAGTTCTTCCATTTTTGGCAACAAAAAGTTTGTTAGCATCGAACGATAGCGATCGCCATTCACCGTAACGTTGCGTCCAACAGCATCTTTGAAAAAATACGGTCCAATGATTCCACCAGCGTACAAACCACACCAAACAGTGCATTTTTCGGGATGCATGGGCAGTTCTTGAACGGCTTCTGGTTGCTCTTCACCCCAAATGCGGCAATTTTGCTTATTTACGTAGCCATTCAACCAGAAATGAGCCTCATCGCTGAACAAAATTTGTCCGAAAAAAAAAAAAAAACCGAACACTGATTTTGGTAATAAAATTCAATGATTTGCAAGCGTTGCTCGTTAGTAAGTCTATTCATGATGAAATGTCAAAGCATACTGAGCATCTTTCTCTTTGACACCATGTCTGAAATCCCACGTGATCTGTCAAATACTAATGCATGAAAATCCTAACCTCAAAAAAATCACCCGTTATAAGCGACCAATCAAAATCCTGGTCAGCGTCTGTTCACCATCATCAGCTTTTTTCACTGGTTGTGTGGAGAGGGTGATGTGAGTTAGCCACGATGTGAATCAGTAACCAGCCCCTTCGGGCCCTGGACAAGAAGTGTTCATTGGGCGCAGAACTAGTAGACTGTGTTGCTCCGGTCGAGCGCCGGTTCGTCCGAGTTTTCCGGAACCGGTAAAGCGTAGGATGTCTTCAGGGAACTGGGGTAGGGGCATCGCACCGCCCGCCCCCCTGCACACGATGCGCTGGTAGAACTGATAAATAGAGGTAATTAATGAAAAACCACACAACAAAAACAGTATCAACAACAAATTTAGCGGTGTCATCAGTCAATGTACGAGTTCTGAAGTAGATCCCTTTAAAAAGCTTCGCCTTTGGCTAGATCGTCAGTGAAGGTGCTCTCCGCACAAAGTAAGGTCGAAATTGTCACCACCAACGGTTCAGGAGAATACATCAATATTTAAAGCACAGGGGATGTTCGAGCAAGCAAATAACTGCGGCAATATTGCAACCCTGATGTTTTTTTGCAGATGCTCAGCTGATACTTACGCAAATATTTTGTAAATATTTTGCGCTGCATGCAGGTGAATTGAAGAAGTGAGAGAAGTTAAAAAGTTTCAAAAATGAATTTTTTAATAAATTTAACAGTTGATAACATGGCGTAGAGTGAGAGTACTTTGCTTTTGAAATACAAAAAAAAGGAAAGACAGTTTTGCGCGTAAAAAAAAAAATGGCTTGTGACTGAAATTTTATAAAAGAGGACGATAGTGAAATCGCAAAACTTCTTTAAGACAATTCCATTTTATCCTCCGGATATATATTTGTCACATTTTCGGATGTCTCGTGAAACATTTGCTGTAAGTTTTCTGATTTAAATAATCTCCTAAATAAACACATATATGTATATGTACATATATACTTCGTAGGAATTAAAGAGCGCCTTGGAGCCTTTTTGGATAACGTCACGCGGGGAATATTCAATAGATACCTAGTGGAAGCTTAGTAACAGCAGAGTCACTTATCGTGAACTATCAGATAAGTTTCAAAAGGGACTGCCCACAAAATTTTTCTTAAAACGATCAATGCAATTTGCTAGTTGAAGAATGAAATATGTTGGCCATCAATTTCCCAACAGCAAACAATAATGGAGCGTTTCCAAGCGAGCCGGCCGAATGCATTTCCTTACGTAGTCGGCTGTTTGCATATGCGACAGCACATTTCGTTTCTAGGATGTTTTTATCGGCTACCCAGGGAGCTGCCATGACGCCAACGTATGGGAAAATAGTCTGATATACAAAGGAATTACGTCTGGAGATATACAACTTGCAAAAGATGCTATAATTTTAGCTGACTCAGCTTATCCTCTTTCAAAATATTTGATCGCGCCTTATAGAGATAATGGACATCTGTTGAGAGAGGAGAAACAATTTAATTATTATTTAAGTTCAACTCGGGTATTCATAGAATAAGCTTTTGGGATTTTGAGGGGAAAGTTCAAAATTTTAAATCATATTGATGTTCAAAATATGGAAGAGGTATCAAAAGTAGTATTAGCTTGTATAATTCTGCATAATTTAATAATGCGGAACAATTTTAATGATTCTGAAGTCAATTATCCATTGGAAAATTTCGAAACATTTAATGAAAACGATGCTGAAATGTATGAAAACATACATAAATGATACTAACGAAGGTATTATCAAAAGAAATAATTTAAAAATGTTTGGTTCTTAAATTTTTTATTTTTTAAATAAAAATGTTAGTAAATAAATATATATACATGTGATATTTTATTTCATTTCAACTACTTCAAGTACAGTTACAACAGTAATAAATTTATATTGTTTAAATTGTTTTTATTTTTTACTTTTCGGTTAACTTTTCTAAAGTTTCCCGCAGCTTCATCATTAGGTTTAATTTTTCTTTTTCAAAATTCAATTTTTCTTTTTCAAATTGTAGCACTTCTTCATGACGTGCTTGTTCTTTTAGAGCCTCATTCTTTAAAAATTCCAATGGCGGCAGTCTTTGGACGCTTTCGTCGTTCGTTTACGAGTTGACTCTCGTAAGAGTCGTCAGTCTTCTCGTCCCCACTCCATTCACATACTTCGGCGCTATCCACTATGGAGCCTTGAAGGTTTTTGGCTGGCGGTTGTATGGAATGCCGCCTACCGTACACCTCGTCGAACTCTTCAAAGAACTCCCAGCTTGTTGCCTCTCTCCCAGTCTGCCCATTTCGTTTCTTTATTCGTTTGTATGTCGCAAATAAATTTAAAAACTTTCTTTGCATAAGGGCCTTTGATTGCGGAACATCCGTATTGACCAAGCTAATTTTGTTGACCACTTTTGCCCATAATACCGACTTTTTACGTTTCCCCGCAGAAAATTCGTGCTCTATTTCGAGCCGGCATCTCACGAGGAGCTTGGTAAAGTTGTGACTTAGCTTCGGGCTGGAAATGATATTTAAAATAAAAAATAATATAATATTATTCATTAGTACACATAATTAATAATAATAATTAGTTATAAACAAAAATAAAGAGCGATTTCCCTTACCTCATTTCCTCCATCACAAATTTTGTTGCTTTTGCGCGCACGAAATGTCAATATTTGAGTTGTGCGAACGCTTGACATTTGCAAAAGTTGCCACATTTTTGCGTCGAATATGATGCTTTGCAATATTGCCGCAGTGATTGAGACTCGAACATCCCCACAGTCTCAACGTGATCATTTGTATAAACTGTGAGAAATAATTCAAAGCCATAGCGCTCTATCAACAATCCCATGAAGGAACACCCTAATATAGGTAGAAGCGTAGCTATGGAACAGACGACTGTTGTAGTTACACCAAAAAGACCACGTGATGATAAGCAGATAAAACGAAGAACCCCACCAAAAAGTACCGGAAGTACTAAAGGATATAGAGAAGATATAGTAAAGATACTAGGAGATCGGCCACAAATAAGATCACTAACACAAAAAACTACAGTCGAAGTGCGTGACTTGGACGATATAACGACGAAAGAAGATATAGAACAAGCAATTCGTAGAGTAATCGAAGACCTTCGTCTTTTCATTGAAGAGTAAAAGCATCAGACCAGCATATGCAGGCAATCATAAGCCTTCATGCGCAGGAAGCAAAGCACCTACTGACAACACATTAGATTAAGATCAGCTGGACAATCTGCAGAATTCGAGAAAAATCGCAACTGAAGAAATGTTTCAGATGCCTAGAATATGGACAAGTGGAAAGCATTCAGCAATTTGGAAGACAGGAGCAAGTGCTGTATTAAATGCGGAGTGGAGGGTTATTTCGCCAAAGACTGTGTTAATAATATTTCCTACAAGGCGTGAAAAGCTGTGGAAAAACAAACGCAGACCATCAAATAGGAAGCCGGAAATGCAGCCCATATATGCAGCAGCACTCAAAAAACCTAGAAGGCGAAAATTCTACAAATAAACCACTGTGAAGCGGCCCAGGATCTCTTGACGCAAAACATCTATGAAAATAAGATAGACGTTGCATTAATCTGTGAAAAGTATAAAAATAAAGACTCTGACAAGTGGATTTTTGACACCCCAAAAAATGTTGCAATATGGGCTTACGGAGATAATATGATGCAAGACAAACCATTAATTGAAAAGGCATACTATACAAAAATCAAAATACGGGGGATTTATTTCTACAGCTGCTATATACCGCTAAGTATATCACATGCTGAATATGAAAAAGTACTTGACGACTTGGTAAAAGATGCGATGACAACTACACCTAATATATATCGCAGGTGACTTTAATGCCTGAGCTCTAGAATGGGGCAGCAAAAATACAAACTTGAGAGGTAGTGCGTTACTTAAAGCATTTGCTGCCCTAGACGTAGTACTTCTTAATACACGAAGACAAAACACATTTGAGAAAAATGGGCGTGGCTCCATTATTGATATGTCTTTTGCCGGCAGGGCGCTATATCGATACATAGACTGCCGGATGTGCGATATATATACCCAGAGTGACCACCTGGCTATAATGATAAATATCAGTAAGAGTATGCAAAAGGGAAATGTCTGCCATCAAAAGGTACAGTCCACAGGGAGGAGAATTGAAACCCTAGATCGGGAACTTTTTAAGTTAATGCTGGATGAAATCATAAACGGAAGTGATGACATAGACCAACAGGCTAAAAAGGCGATTAAAAAGAGGAAAATAACATGTTTCAGAGAATTATGCAAAAAAGTGGACGAAAATCCGTGAGGATTTGTAATGCCAAGGATTAAAGGCGGCAAACGACAAGCGGCTAGATGCCCTTCATTACTCTAAAATGTTGTAGATACTCTATTTCCACAACAAAACCAAGAAGGAGGAAATATTTACAGCGAGGAAGTCGTAGATGCGCCAGATATCACCGAGTTGGAAGTCGTTCGAGTTGCTGAGCAGTTTGAAAATAGCAAAGCACTAGGATTAGATGGTGTCCCGAATAGGGCTCTTAAAATAGCGATCAGCTATGATCCAGAGCCATTTCGGATTTATCACACGTTGCCTTCGTGAAGGAGTGTTTCCAAAAATTTAGAAAGTACAACGGCTAGTACTCCTACAGGATCCAAACAAGCCAACAGGAGAACCAAGCTCCTATCGACCGCTCTGTAATCTGTACCCGTCTAGAAAATCACCTGAAAGGAGATGGTAGTCTATCTGATAACCAATATGGCTTTAAAAGCATTCAACTCTTGATGCAATCAAGAAAGAGACAGATATAGCAGAAAAGGCTATTGAAGAAGACAGACTGATGTCTGGAAAAAAAAATAATATTGCGCGGTCGTCGTCGGTCGTTGATGTGAGAAACACGTTTGACTTGACCCATTGGCCTTATATAATGCGTGCATTAGTGCCGAACACCGAACTATTTGCTGCAAATCACACAAAGCTATTTGGCTGATTGGATCCTGCTCTACGACACTAACGAAAGGCCAAAAAAGTATAGGGTAACGGGTGGTGTGCCACAAGGCTCTGTGCTAGGCCCACTCCTTTGGAATACAATATATGATGGATTACTGCACCTCCCTCTACCGAAAGAAGTGCAAATAACTGGATACGAAGATGATATTGCGGTGACAATAGTTGCTAAGGAGCTCCATCAAATACAAAGTATATGTAGTGATACTGTACTAAAGATAAAGCAGTGCCTAACGAGTTCAAAACTCGATCTTGCCGGAAGCAGTGCTTATAACTAGCAGAAAAAAACTGGAAATCATTTCGCTAAACATAGACGGGCACAATATTAGAACACAATCTGCTGTGAAATACCTTGGTGTAAGGATTGATGCGAGACTCAGCTATAAAATGCATGTTGAAAAAGCGGTGCGTGTAAACATGGCCTAATCAAGGATAATGGCAAACATAGGAGGGCCGAAACAGAGCAGAAGAGCTTTTCTGGGCAAGGTCAGTCAGTCAATTGTAATATATGCGGCACCTATATGGGAACCAACATTAATAAATAAAACATATGCTGGAATGGCACAATCGGTGTTCCGGCTGAGCGCGATCAGAATAGCCAATGCATTTCGCTCGGTCACTAATGGCTCTTCGCTTCAGTTCAAGTATATGATAAAAGTAAAAGCGCAGGCCGGAAACTAACGGTGGCAGCGCGTAGAGAAGAAAGACAAGCCAGCTTAAACGAATGGCAAACACGCTGGGATACAACATGCAAGGGGAGATGGACATACTGTTTAATCGGTAACATACAACGAAAACACGGCGAAACAGATCATTACATGACGCGGTTCCTAACAGGACATGGATGCTTCAGGGAGTATTTGCATAAGTACGGCCACGATGAGGGAGTAGCTTGCTCTTTCTATGGAAGTAGTAGCGAGAACGCAGAACATATTTTTCCACTGTCGGAAATATACAAATGAGCGACTATATTTGGCAACGAAAGTATCCGACCAATTAACACCAGAGAATATAGTGACTTATATGTTGCACTCGAGGAATATGTGGAATAGAATAGAGAAGATGTCAGCCATGGTACTCCATGACCTGAGAAGAGAAGAACAGCAAAGAAGGAATGAATCTAGAGCAACGAATAGCGCTTTAATGACGTGAGCCCACAGGCTACGCTTGCCCTGCGATGAAATGCCTAACGGCGGTCCCACAGGGCCTCGGTAAAGCTACAGGAGACGAAATTAGGGTTTAGTATGTAGGCGTACCGTTTCGCAAGTTCAGAACAGTAGGTAATGATGACTGGGCGTGGTTCCGAATAAGATGCACCTATAGCGGGCAGTACGAATCCCTTCGGCAACAAAAAAAACTCGTCATCAGAACCAAATTATCATACACACCACTTCTTATCTTCCACATTACGCGCACATCAATACTAATACAATACACATGAGGACACCAAACCAAATTAACAAAAGGGACCAAGGGATGGGGCTCAGTCCTCATTTGTTCTTGATCCGTACGCATACACGTTTAGCAGCCAGCCGCAACCTTTTTCGTGTTTATCTTCTTCTCGTCGCCAAGTCAACGGGTGAGTGCCGTGGGTTTTTATATAATTTTTACATGGTCCTTCAAGCCGTACCGGACGGCACTAGTGGTGACACAAATAAACAAATTAATCACGGTGACGAGGTAACACAACCAACAAATTTAAAAAACAAAAAAAATTTATATAGCGATAGTGGTGACAAAGTTTGAAAAAAAAAACCGTTGGTGACAAAAATTTGAGAAAAAAAACAACTGTGGTGACAAAAAATTTGGCAAAAAGAAAACAAACATATATAACGGTGACAAAAATAAAAAAACATGTACATATGTATATGTAACATATAAAAAGTCCAGTTATAGTAAAAACAAAAAAAACAGAAAAAAGTGCGGTGCGAAAAATAATATACACATACAATATATATATACATATGTGTGTATAGTGATAATGAGATGACCGAAACCAAAACCAAAACAAGTAAGGAAGGGCTAAGTTCGGGTGTAACCGAACATTTTATACTCTCGCATGATAAGATAATCGAGATTTCATTATCCGTCATTTACCTATCCTCATTGGTTCCTAATGTATATATTAAACAGAGAAGGCATCAGATAGAATTCAAAATAGCGTTATATTGGAAGAAGGCGTGGTTGTGAATCGATTTCACCCATATTACGTACATGTCATCAGGGTGTTAAGAAAATATTATATACCGAATTTCATCGAAATCGGTAGAGTAGTTCCTGAGATATGGTTTTTGGTCCATAAGTGGGCGACGCCACGCCCGTTTTCAATTTTTAACAAGTAAGGAAGGGCTAAGTTCGGGTGTCACCGAACATTTTATACTCTCGCATGATAAAATGATAATCGAGATTTCATTATCCGTCATTTACAAATTTTTTTATTAGTAATTAGAATTGAATTCTAAGAGATTTACCGATATTTTCGGTGAAAAATTAGGTTAGGTTAGGTTAGGCACTGAGTTCTTCGTATTCGATATCAGGGACCTTGAAAAGTTATAGTCCGATCAAGACAATTTTTCCACAAGGGATACCTCAGCTCAAATACCGATTTTTGTAAAATTTTATTCCGCTATCATCATTGGTTCCTAATGTTGAAGGCATCAGATGGAATTCAAAAGAGCGTTATATTGTAAGAAGGCGTGGTTGTGAACCGATTTCACCCATATTTCGTACATGTCATCAGAGTGTTAAGGAAATATTATATACCGAGTTTCATTGAAATCGGTAGAGTAGTTCCTGAGTTATGGTTTTTGGTCCATAAGTGGGCGACGCCACGCCCATTTTCAATTTTTAAAAAAAGCCTGGGTGCAACTTCTTTCTGCCATTTCTTCCGTAAAATTTTGTGTTTCTGACGATTTTGTTAGTCAGTTAACGCACTTTTAATGATTTTCAACATAACCTTTGTATGAGAGGTGGGCGTGGTTATTATCCGATTTCTTCCATTTTTGAACTGTATATGGAAATGCTTGAAAGAAACAATCCTATAGAGTTTGGTTGACATAGCTATAGTAGTTTCCGAGATTACGAAATTACGTCCGAATATGCCCCTCCCTAATGCGATCCTTCGTGCCAAATTTCACTTTAATACCTTTATTTATGGCTTAGTTATGACACTTTATAGGTTTTCGGTTTCCGCCATTTTGTGGGCGTGGCAGTGGGCCGATTTTGCCCATCTTCGAACTTAACCTTCCTATGGAGCCAAGAAATACGTGTACCAAGTTTCATCACGATATCTCAATTTTTACTCAAGTTACAGCTTGCACGGACGGACGGACGGACAGACGGACGGACGGACAGACAGACATCCGGATTTCAACTCTACTCGTCACCCTGATCACTTTGGTATATATAACCCTATATCTGACTCTTTTAGTTTTAGGACTTACAAACAACCGTTATGTGAACAAAACTATAATACTCTCTTTAGCAACTTTGTTGCGAAAGTATAAAAAAAGTCTGGGTGCAGCTTCCTTCTGCCATTTCTTCCGTAAAATTTAGTGTTTCTGACGTTTTTTGTTAGTCGGTGAACGCACTTTTAGTGATTTTCAACATAACTTTTGGATGGGAGGTGGGCGTGGTTATTATCCGATTTCTTCCATTTTTGAACTGTATATGGAAATGCCTGAAGGAAACGACTCTATAAAGTTTGGTTGACATAGCTATAGCAGTTTCCGAGATATGTACAAAAAACTTAGCAGGGGGCGGAGCCACGCCCACTTTTCCAAAAAAATTACGTCCAAATATGCCCCTCCCTAATGCGATCCTTTGTGCCAAATTTCACTTTAATATCTTTATTTATGGCTTAGTTATGACACTTTATAGGTTTTCGGTTTCCGCCATTTTGTGGGCGTGGCAGTAGGCCGATTTTGCCCATCTTCGAACTTAACCTTCTTATGGATCCAAGAAATACGTGTACCAAGTTTCATCACGATATCTCAATTTTTACTCAAGTTACAGCTTGCACGGACGGACGGACGGACGGACAGACAGACATCCGGATTTCAACTCTATTCGTCACCCTGATCACTTTGACATCTGACTCTTTTAGTTTTAGGACTTACAAACAACCGTTATGTGAACAAAACTATAATACATATATTAGCAACTTTGTTGCGAGAGTACAACAAAAGGTTTTTATACTAGTAAAAGTGAGGTGACAAAATCGTTTTGCACAAATTGAATAACATATGGAAGATAGGCATAGTTAGTACAGTGAAGTGCTGTGACATATAACTCACAAACAAAAAAACAAAATTTATAAAAAAAAAAAATAGCAACAACAACGCCAGCAGTAAAAGGAGAAATAAGAAAAACGGGGCACAAGCACAGGCACACACATTCAGGTACGTACACACCACAGACACACATATTCTCCCCAAAAGCTCCTGGCGGAAATCAAAGTGAGTTGTATCGTTTCCTTTCAATATTATTATATATGTACATTAGGGTGATTCAAAAAAAAAAAATTTATTTTTTTTCAATTGGTACTCGCAAAAATAGGTTCCTAGACACCTCTAAGAAAGCCTCTCCAAATATGAGTTTTTAATTGTAACGGGAAGGTCCTCCGCCTAACGGTTTTCTATTTTTTCTTATTATCAGATAGAAAAATTTATATCTCGCTTCCAACTACTTGAAAAAATATCTTGTTAATTAGGTTTTGTAGGAAATTGAATGCTTTAAAATATGGTCTCGTATGATTTTTTCGTAAACCCAACCGTTTAAAAGATATTAACGGTTGAATTTGACTATTTTTGGAAAAATTCTTTATTTCTTATTAATTTTATAACTCAATGAAACAAAATTATTATGAATGATGAAACTCATAGTTTTGTAAACCTGCTCTATAAAAATGGTCTATTGTAATTTTTCGATAAAGTTAAGCGTTTACGAGATATTCATCGTCAAAAATCAGTGCATATTAGGGTGGATCAAAAAAAGTAAATTTTTTTTTCGTTTGGCACTCTGAAAAATAGGTTCCTATGCACCTCTAAGTTAGCCTCTCCAAAAATAATATTCGTAATAATTTTTTTTCATTGAGTTATAAAATTATTAAGAAATAAAAAATTTTCCCAAAAATCATCAAATTTTGACTGTTAATATCTTTTAAACGGTTGGGTTTACGAAAAAATCATTCGAGACCATATTTTAAAGCATTCAATTTCCTACAAAACCTAATTAACAAGATATTTTTTCAAGTAGTTGGAAGCGAGATATAAATTTTTCTATCTGATAATAAGAAAAAATAGAAAACCGTTAGGCGGAGGACCTTCCCGTTACAATTAAAATCTCATATTTGGAGAGGCTTTCTTAGAGGTGTCTAGGAACCTATTTTTGCGAGTACCAATTGAAAAAAAATCTTTTTGAATCACCCTAATGTACATACATATACATATGTAATAATAAAATTAAATTTGGGGTTCTAACGAAAATTCCGGTAAAAACCGGAAAACCGCTAAGAGGCAAAACAGTTTGGTACTGTATATAGCGGATTATTGATTGTCGGTAAATGCTTACCGTTGTGTTATAACAAGTACACTAAAAAAAATAAAGGATTTACTTGCAGAAATTTGCAGCAACACTCCTTGTACTTAATTAAGTATAGACAGGATTGCTTAAAATAAGCTAAGCAAAAACAAAAAACAAAAGCAAATAAAATCTTTTATACCCAATAAACATAATGGCAAGCGTTTTGTAAATTAAGATTGCAGAAAGCTTGCATTTACTTACAAACGCAAGTGTTTTGCGAACGTCGTTGAAAATTTACATATGTATAAAAATAAGCTTTTTGTAAGCGTTCAAATGTAAGTAAAACACTTATAAAACGCTGCTGTGACCTTTACAAAAAAACATCAAAGCACGGGGTTTATCAGCGAAAAGCCAACTTTATAAGCGTATAAAAGACAATTGCAAAACATGTTTTTTAAGTAACGTAATTACACGTTTTTTACATGCTTAAAAAACACGTACATATTTCTAATGAAATTAGTAAGCGTTTTAAACATTTACTTTGTTTTGCATAGGGTTTTTTATTGATACATTTAAAAAATCATTTTTAATATTAATTTTGTTTTTAATATAATAATATTAAATTAAAATGTAAATTTAATTTCAATACGATTTTTTGCGTACTGGAAATATGACTTAGAGGCAAACACAAAGTCCTCTTCCTTGCCTCCATTTTCAGCCAAAGTTTCTGCAATTGAATTTAAATATGAATAAAAAAGTGTAACTAGAAACTTGTTAAACGTACTTAACTTACGACAAATGACAGGAATCAAAATTATTTTGTGCTTGAGGCACAACCTCCGGTTCCACAAATTCATTCTGGATACTTCCAGAACTTGCGTTCTATTTAAGGAAAAACGATCTTCGGTGTTTTTTATATTCAGAAAAATACTTTAACAAATTTTTTTACAAAATTTATTATAAAAGATAACGATTTGTACACTCACAATATAATGATCTGAATAACTAATAATTTGCGTGGCTTCTAGTTCCTAAATTTTATATACTTAATATCGAAGATATTTTGTAAAAATTCACTTTTGTTCGAACCACCTCATGAAAATTGTAGGTAGGTAGATAAAGGGGGGCGGCAGAACATCCTTGGCCCCGGGCGCCCGAAGTTGTAGTTACGCCACTGATAATTGTCAATAGTGCCAAACGAAAATCCCAAAAAGGGTAATAAGAAAACGATTGAAAGACGAATGTCATTCGTGATCGTACCATCGTAAAGGAGGCACGTACAAGAGGAGGGAAGTGAATGTTATTTATGTGATTTTTTTTTAAATAATTTGGAAATAATTATTTCATTTGTTTTCATAGAATTGAAAATCAGAACTGAATTGTAAATAGCAGCAGCAGCAATATTATCAGAAGCAGCAAATATAAATTAAGTAAGTATGTGAAAATAAGTGAGTGTTGTTTGAAATTGGATTGCGAAGTACAATATAATACGCAAAAATAATTACATATGTACATAAGTATGTATTTTATGCGTTTAAGGCGGCCTGCACAATCCAATATAATAGGTGCAAACAAATTTTTGTTTTATATTTTAAATAATCAGATAATTTTATTCTTTTCTTTCAGATATTATTATCATTTTTATATAATTAATTTTTCAGAAGCTACTATTATTTTTATGTAATTAAACTTTTTTTCTGATTTTATCACTATTTTTATTTAATTAATCATTTCTTTCAGACATTATTATCATTTTATTATTAATCTTTCTTTTCGTTTTTGATATAAATAATTATATTTAATTGTTCTTTATTTTCAGATATTAATAGTTTTTTATTAACAAAGAAGAAAATTAAAATTTCAAATGTTTAGAATTTTAAAAATATTTTAAATTAGGAAAGAGAAAATGCAACCCTGGATCATATTTTAAATTAGGAAAGAGAAAATGCAGCCTTGAATCAGCTGTCGATTGGGGATATTAGAGCTGGTCAGATATACGTTTTTATTGGGTTGTTAAAAAAGTCTTGTGGTATTTTTATTGAATTTTTTTTATTGAAATTGAAATGATTTTTTGATGACTCATGCCCAGCTCTTGACCGATGCTACGGCTGCTACTATGCCGGTCTCTTTCGACCAATTCAGCGATTTTATAGCAATTTTCGACGACAGGCCTTCCGGAGCGTGGCGCATCTTCGACCACCTCTACACCAGAACGAAAACGTTGAAACCATCGTTGTGCGGTGGAAATGGAAACTGTATCGGGTCCATTAACTGCACAAATTTTATTGGCGGCTTGAGATGCATTTTTTCCTTTATCGTAGTAGTACTGTAAAATATGCCGTATTTTCTCTTTATTTTGCTCCATGTTTGCGACGCTATAACTCATGAACGACTTAATAGAAACGACAATCAATCAAACACGTGTTAGCGCGTGAAATGAGCTTTCCAAAAAAGTATAGCATGACCCGATGCGACGAATAAAACTAGAACTACGCGCTTTCAGCGCCAACTAGCGAAAATACCGCAAGACTTTTTAAAAAGAAATAAATATAACATACAAAGTCTCATTAAAATATACTTAAATATTTGTATAAAAGTTGCACAACGCTTCAAAGTCCACATTGGCATACTTATATCCCCCAATACCCCTTTGGTTTTTGATCAACAAACACAAGGAGGATTGTGTTAAAAGCTAAAGCGTAGCGTAGCGGGATTCTGTAACCAGTCTCTAGCCTCTATTTGAGACATTTTAATGTAAAATCTCAATTTGTGACTAGTTACTATTCACTAAACAGTCTCTAGCGTTAGTCTCAAAATATTGCCTCATATTTGAGACCTGATAATTAGCAGGTCACAAAACTAAAAAGAACCCTTGTCTGTCATTTTGAATATACTGAATAGAGATCATCATAGATATTAATCGATTGTCGTTTTTTTATATTTTGTAAGCAACTCAAACACGAAAAGTTTAAAAATAAATAATTTTACATAAATTTCGTAAATATTATGAAACAAAGTCACCATATATTTTTATTTTTATTGGTAATTATGTTTTCTTGACTATGTTATAGAAAAATTAATATTTTTTTATCGACATATTTATTTTCATTCAAATGTAAAAACATCTCTGAATAAGGAAATGTAATAGATTTTGTGACTGTCACTTACAGAATAACAAAATCGTTTCAAGTCTCAAAAATTGTCTCTAACTTAAAATCTCAAATTTAGAGACTTGACACTGTATTACAGTACAGAATCGCACGGTAAAACTAATCAAATCAATTGCAACCCAAGAGTAGAGCTGCCACATAGACAAGCCTAAAAGGCAAGTTCAGGCATTCACCTTAAAGTGCCAGCATGCGTCACAGATATACTTATTCCATGGTGGTTATGAACAGTGGCCGTCCTTCCGGGGCATGTTTACAGCCGTGTACATAAACCATCCTAAATTACCACAAGCGCAGAAACTGTATCACCTCAGATACAAAAACAAAGGTCAAGCAGGCGTAATAGTCAAACAGTCTTAATGACGAAAATTTCAAATTTGCTTGGGAAGCTCTAAAAGAACGTTACAAAAACGAGAGAATATTGGTCGACAAACTATTTATATTGATATTGATTTACCAAAAATTCAGAAAGAAACAAGTGAAGAATTCAAAAAACTTTTATCCACTGTTTCAAATTGTTTGTCGGTTCTATCGACACAGAATATTCCCACAGACGACTGGGACCCCATTCTGTTAAATATATGCACAGCTGCATTACCAGAAAAATCGTTACTTTTGTGGGAGCAATCGCTCTAATCACGGCAACAATTGAAAGACTTCTTAACTATCCGAAAGCAAATTTAATTGCGTATACTGCCATAGAAGACATCATTCAATGTTACCAATTTTTATAGCTTACCCCCAAACAGCGCAAACGTAAAAAAGTCTCCATCAAACACCGAAGAGAACTGTTTAAACTCAGATCCTTAATAGACCAAATGTCCCAACGATCGTTTTTAGCGGCTAGGACACAAAACAGGCTACAGTTTCCAACAAAACTGGCCAATCACGGGAATGGACGAAAGAGTAGTTCAAAAATCAAATAAAATCTGCCCCATTACCCTCATTTTCCCAAAGCGGATAAGCGCATACAAGCAAAAGCTGTTTTACCGCAATTAACAAATATTCTTCCCAGGTATCATATAAATAGCAAGCATTGGCAAAAGGTTTCACACCTAAAGCTAGCAGACCCAAACTGCAACACCCCCGCTCAAATATATATTCTATTAGGCAGCGATCTCATACCACAGATAATACTCGAAGGTATTGAGAAAATTACAGAAACACTTCTGGCGCAAAATACCGTTTTCGAATGGGTCCTAATTGGAGTAGTTGCAGAACCAGTCAATTCACAATTGAAAAAGATTTGGGAATTAGAAGAACTTCTCCCCATATCAGCTTTTACAAAGTCACAAATACTAGATCAGTAAATGGTCGGTACATCGTACGACTACCAGTTAAGCAACAATATCCTAACACACTCTCCTTAGGTCTCTTTCACACCTCTGCAATACAGCAGTTTCTAAGTATGGAAAGAAACCTACTCAAAAAAGGTAAACTCAAATCAGAATGTGATGGTGTGTTAGAAGAATACATCCATTTAGATCACATGGAGGAAGTAAACCCAGGAATAAAAATCGTCAACGGCAAATACTACTGCAGTATAAAAGCCAGACAAAAAAAAACTACAAAAGTAAGAGTGTATTTAATGCTTTAAAACCACCAGCTAGGGGAATTCCCTAAATGATATCCTATTTACGGGACGCACATCCCAACCATATTTAATGCTCGTGATATTAAATTGGCGTATATTCAAATACGTATTCAATGGGGGCATTGAAAAAATTTATCGGCAAATAGTCGTAAATAAAGACGACCAAAATTTTCAACGTATTATGTTCCGAAGATCGCCCACCAGTCCACTACGCGACTTCAAATTTAAAACAGTTACCTTTGGCGTTGACTGAGCACCATATCTAGTCATTCTAATACTCCATGAATTGGCAGAAAACACACAGTCAAAATTTCCTCTGGCAACAGAAGTGTTAAGGACTCAAACGTATAGTATAAAGACGATATGCTGTCGGGAAGTCCCACTCTTCCACACGCATATGAATCTTTATCACAAGTAATAAAAGCACTCAAATCTGCAGGGTTTCCATTAAAAAGGATTACGGCAAATCACCCAAATATACTCAAAAATATACCAAACGAATATTTTGGACACTAATTTCCTTATATTCGAAAAGAAAACTACCACAAAAACTGTGAGCATCCAATGGAATGCGATATCGGGCCAGTTCTCATACACGACTGAGAACATATCCGCTATAACAAAGAGGCAAATCTTATCCTCGGTGGCAAAACTTTTCGACCCCGCAGGATGGCTTTCGCCAATTATGATTCAAGCGAAAAGCTTAATAAAAAAAATACGGCTAGATGGAACCGACTGGGACGAACAAGTGAAGCTTCCTCTTTTGGAAAAATGGTCCCAGTTCGCTAACAATCTGAATGACATTTCTCAGATACAAATTCCACGATGGGTAAATTATTCCCCCGAACACAATTGAATTATTTGGCTTCTGTGACGCCTCTGAGAAGGCATACTGAGCTACTATTTATATGCGCACGCAAAGTGACACCGCGACTACAAGCCACTTATTAGTAGCAAAAGCAAAAGTGGCTCCTTTAAAAACACTAAATCTCCCACGAGTGAGATCAGCCACCTGGCGAAACGTAGCCAGTGCGGACAATGCTGCCGATCTAGGTAAAAGAGGGTGCAAGCCACACACCTTGCTATCACCACCCTCCAGTGGAATGGCCCCCTATGGTTAATATAATCTCCAGATTCTTGGCCACAATCTCCCATTCGCAACATAATCGCCCCAGGTCGAAAAATCGCCACACATTATTGGATGATACCGACATCCTTGAACGATTTTCATCGTTTCCAAGAGCTCTCAGAGTAGTTGCTTACATGTTTAAATTTATAGAGAAACTCAAAAGCAAAGTCAAAGGATCACCCAATTTCCCATGCGTACATGGCACTAATCGCATATACAGTGACGCACCAAGATTTACAAAAGGCAACGCTTGCACTAATCGCATATACGCAAGTGCGCTAATTCAAACCTAACAACGAACACCACCCCATAATAATTCCAGAGACGTTACACGCCAAACATCTCCTCATGCAACATATGGTGCGCCAAGAGTATTATACTCCCCGTCTTAAGCCCCATATCAAGAAGTGCGTCTTCACATGCAAAATTTGCACTATGCACAAGCAGAAGATGCGAATGCAGATTATGGTAGCACTTCCACCTGAACGCTACAATTTCGCTCTGCCTTTCACCACAACAGGTGTTGATTTTGCTGGGCCTTTTCAGGTAAAGACGTCCATGTTAAGGTCTCCCACTCTCATGAGAGGATTTGTGGCTATCTTTGTATATTTCAGTACACCTCGAGCTATGTAATAATCTGAGGACGAAGGCTTTTCTCGCGGGATTTACTCGTTTCATCGCTCGACGTGGCTTCCCATCAAAAATCATGAGGGATAATGGCAAAACATTCATTGGAGCTCAACGAGCCACAGAAAAGCAGTTTGTGGACTTCCTAACACAAGTGTCACCTGACATTGTACAAAAGTACGTCTCCCAAGGCATCAATTGACAATTTATAACCCCAAGCGCTCCTCATATGGGCGGTTTATGGAAATCAGTTGTAAAAAGTTTCAAATCCCACATCAAACGGGTAGCTGGAAACACAGTACTCTCGCAAGACCCCTCAGATTTCTACCGCCTTAATTCCAGAGCATTTTCTAAAAGGAGCACACATTCTGGCTATTCGATATCCCTATTAAATCGATGGGAAAGATGTTGAAATGCAACCCTTTAGCAACTTACATTTTTGAGTAACCCTGATTTTTAGTTTTGTAAGAAACCCAAAAACCAGAACATTCTTTCCACTAGCATTTTAACTTTTAAATAAACTACATCTTTTGTCTCTTTGAGTTGAACATTCCAAAGCGTTTTTTCTTGGATCCGTGCAGTGCAAAAGTAAGATATACAACAAAAGAATTAAAATTCTCCATCATAATTTCAGCCGTCGATGGAAAGAAGAATACATAAAGGATCTCTAAAAAGATACCGTTGGAAGACTCCTGAACAAGTGCCAAAACTTGGAGATTGTGTCCTCATCCATGATGATTGTCTGCCCCCTATTGAATGGCGGCTTGGCCGCATAGAAAAGCTACATTATAGCTCCAACGGTCACATACGAGTCGTTGATCTCCGTACGCAAAACGGAACGCTAACCAGACCGCTCGTGAAGCTGTGCTTTCTACCAACCACCGATGATCGCGAATCCAAAAACCGTAAACGAGAAATATGCCCATAACAATCGTTAAAATTAACAACCCGTACAAAATTACCGAGAAAATTAAAAAAAAAAATGGTCGATCAATACGACGACACATTCATGCTACATATCGTGGCACGATCACCAAACTATCAAACTATGTGACAGAAATCTATAATCAACAATCTTTTCTATACAGATTAACATGGATGTAGATACTCTAGTAGCAACCGCGCCAACCACTCGAGCGAGTACCAATGTGCCATGCGCCGGTCCTACACCAACGCCCCGAGCTGCAGTTGCAACAGCACCGGCCGCTGCACCGGCAAGAACGTCGGTACTTGTACCTGCAACCGCGCCAGTAACGGTACTTGCACCGCGTTGTGGCACCGGACCACCTCCGACGCTATCATCAGGGACTTCGAAGATCAATCGGATTAAATGGGTGGACCACTACCACGTCGATCCAGGGGCTGAGCAGCGTTGTGGCAACGCTAAAACAGCTGCAGCGGCTCCTAGGCTAAAAGTTGGCTAGGGGGGCCAGGATGGTTAAATAAGCTTCTGACCCCCCTCACAGTATAACACTGCCACACCACACACATCATACACACCACCTCTTCATCACACACCACATTCATCATACACCATACATCTGTTACCGAAATTGCAGACAAGGCCATCGAGGGAACCAGGTGGATGTACGGCTCCAAAAAATATTGTGCCGTTGTCACTTTGGATATTACACATGCATTCAACTTAAAATCGAATTTTGCGTCGGTGTGTGACAAAAGAAATACGGCTCCATCATTTTACACTGGAGTCCAATGGACAGACATTATAATGGATTGCAATGATGTACCGGTCTTCAAGTGCGGAAAGACGAATAAGTCGGCTGGCAAGGTTATGACATCAGTCTTTTGGGACACACGTGGTATAATATTCATCGACTGATTACTGAGCCAGTTAAAATCGATTGCACTGTGTGCCGGCCGTTGAAGATTATATGTATTTGTCGTAGCGGATATTCAATTTGAATTTTAGATTTCTGAAAATTTTATTTATTCCGAATATTTATTATTGTTTTCTCTGTTACATTTTCATTTGAAATTACTTTCTGCTGATTTATTCACATCATTCTTGAGCACACGAATCACCAGATGACACGATATGATTGTACAATTCCGGTCGTATATCGTCGTTTGTGTGGTGTTAAACACTAACTCAGCGATGCGTTGTCCTTCAACGTTCTTTAAATGTTAGTTAAAAACAATTCGGGACAAGCACAGTTGTTTCCAACGTTACTCGCTGTTCCATCTCGATGTCATAGGCAATATAGCGAATTTTCTCTTTTATCAGTTTCAAACGCAACGGTTTGATTAAACATGTTAACACCAAGCAGCTGCACTATAAAAAAGTAATTTCATATTTTTATTAATCTTCTTCTAACTTTATTTTTTACTAATGTATGTACTAAATGCCACTAACTCACGGTTTGCAATGTCCAGTCATTTTTAGTAAACTTACTTCAAACATTTTTTCGATTCTTCTGTAGATTCATGGGAAGTTCTGTTAGCAGAATTTTGGTGTTCTTTACTATACAATTCTCCATTGAATAGGAATCCTCTAAGAACGAGTGTAGGCTTCAACATTCACCTTAAGGTCCTTTAAAAGTTTTATTGTGCGACACCAATAACAGAAGTATTTAGTTAACGAAGCATGTCAAACAAAATTACAAATTATGCTGTAAACACAAAGGAGGTGACAGACTTCAAGCGACATCCGTCAAATATTAAAATACAAACGTTCTTATGGACACTTAGACAGTTAGACAGTTGCATGACTATACAACAGCAGGTTCAGTTGTCGCTCTCGCTAAATTGAAAAAATGCCTAATTTTGACGACGACAGTAGAGAGCAGTAGTGATCCCTCTAATATGTAAAATGAAAAATTATTCAAAGCTCTAACAAACTTGACGTTATTTTACAAAGAGAAAATAAATCACCAGAAAGGTCGTAGGCATTCCCTACTTCAGCTTTGTCGAGGCAACAAAATCAACAACGCCTGGCAAAAAACAAATGATGCGTCATCGCAGCGATCAGCCGAAATGCAAGCGCAGTAAGCAGAAGCAAACACTATGCAGGTACCAGCAAGCACTCGGACAGCGAAGGCAAACAAAACACAAGGTGAGAATGTACCATGCAAAGAGGACCATCTGTTCAGACTGTTATCGATCGCTACGTAAATGTAAAGAGGAATTCGAGTCCAATTAAATCAGCGGTCAATATCAAAAAATTTCAACCAAGTACGTAATGGTAAACAGCCAGAATTTCTTAATGGCAGCAGATTTGCTGATGATGATGCAAAGGGTACCACCACAGTCGTGAATGCCAAACCACCTCCAATCTATTTGCGTGAGCTACGCTAAATGCGCTTTTACGCAAAATAAGCAAATTAATAGGCACAAACAATTTTTGTATTGTGTCCTTGAAAAAGGTAAAGTACTTGTCAAACAATAACTAGAATTACTACTCTTACCAACTGAAGAGCTCAGCTAGCCTAGTTGTTGTCATAAAAGGTATAGAGTCTTCGGTAGACTCTAATGATGTTAAAGAAGCATTGGAAGAAGGTGGTTTTAGCATTAAATCAGTGGTGAACATTTTTAACAGGAACAAAGTCTCACAACCAATATTCAAAATAGAATTGATGCTAAATTCTTACCAACTAAAGAAAAATGAAATACACCTGATTTACAATTTAAAATATCTGCTCCATCTCAGAATCTCCGTTGAGGAACCACTAAGGAGAAATGATCCAGTACAATGTACAAACTACCAAGAGTATGGACGCACGAAAGCATATTGCACTCTACGCGTGATCTACATCCTACTTCAAAATGTACTCTTAAAAAAGAGGCTTTAAATAAAAAAAAACAGCAATTGTTAAGGAAATCACACTACTAACTACAGGAGTTGTCCTGTATATAAAGAATTCAAATTGAAGTTGGACCTCGTAATGAAATTATAGTAACCTCAGATAAAAGTTCAAATCCTATTATTTTTAAGAATAATACTCTGCAAGGAAGCTATGCAAATGTAGTAAAAGGCAACACTGTACAAATGCAATTGCTGCAAAAGCCTCCAAATGGAGGTATTGAAAATATGATCATAAATCTTATACTGTGTGTGACACAATTTATGTCTACCATGCAAAACATGATCCAAGATTTAATAAAATCGCAAAATAAAATGCTGCATAATTTATAAAGTAAGAAATGAGCTGTATATGGAATGCTAACGGTGTTAAACAACATAAATTAGAGATCATTAGATTTCGGTCTAAAAAAATATAGATGTAATGCTTATACCAGGATTTAGACCGGGATTTAGACTCGTATGTTGCAAATCATCCAGATGAAAAAGTTCATGGTGGCACGGCAGTGTTGATTATAAATCGCTTAAACCAATAAGTTCTAGAAACTCATGCTACACCACAGTTACAAGCTACAACAATACCACTTGTGACTTAAACCTTACGGCTATATACTGTCAGCGCAGAGAAAACAGACTGCCTACCTCGCAACGTTACGATCGATCAAAACACGTGCGGAATGGGATAGATACCGAGAGTTGAAGAGGGAAGCGAGACGCATTTGCAGACAGAAAAAGAGAGAGGTCGAAATGCGTAAGTATGAAGAGCTTGACAAGCTGGCCTACAGAGGTAATGCTACGAAAAAATGCGGCGGCAAACAGAAGGTTTCAAGACCGGAGAATACTTTTGTAGAACCCCCAAATGTGATCTAATCACCGAAGCCCAGAGCATACTTAAATTATGGAGGGAACACTTCTCCAGTCTGCTGAATGGCAGTGAACGTACAACGCCAGGAGAAGGCGAACCCGATTCCCCAATCGATGACGATGGAGCAGACGTTCCATTGCCCGAACATGAAGAAGTTCGAATAGCAATTAACCGCCTAAAGAACAACAAAGCGGCGGGGGTCGATGGACTGCCGACCGAGCTATTCAAACACGGCGGCGAAGAACTGATAAGGAGCATGCAACAGCTTCTTTGTAAAATATGGTCGGACGAAAGCATGCCCAACGATTGTAATTTAAGTGCGCTATGCCCAATCCATAAAACGGGAGACCTCACAATCTGCGCCAACTACCGTGGGATAAGTCTCCTCAACATCGCGTATAAGGTTCTATCGAGCATATTGTGTGAAAGATTAAAGCCCACCGCCAACAAACTGATTGGACCTTATCAGTGTGGCTTTAGATCTGGCAAATCAACAACCGGCCAGATATTTTCCATGCGCCAAGTCTTGGAAAAGACCCGTGAAAGGAGAATCGACACACACCACCCCTTCGTCGATTTCAAAGCTACTTTCGACAGCACGAAAAGGAGCTGCCTTTATGCCGCGATGTCTGAATTTGGTATCCCGCAAAAATAATTCTTTACTGGCGTAGACACCGCTTACGCGATTATAGCAAAGTCAACAACAGCGCGCCAGTCGTTTCTTCTCTTCGCTACGTGGCGGATATTCCAAGCGAGGCCAGGTCCTTCTCCACTTGGTCCTTCCACCGGAGTGGAGGTCTTCCTTCTCCTCTGCTTCCGCGGCGGGTACTGCGTTGAATACTTTCAGAGCTGGAGTGTTTTCATCCATCCATCCGGCTCGGAGAGGTCCTTCCCGATCCTGATGGAGCTTTTCGTGTTGCTCAACGTCAGTTTACACAGCCGTATTAGTTTTGCGGGAACACCAAATTCAGACATCGCAGCATAAAGGCAGATCCTTTTCGTGCTGTCGAAAGCAGTTTTGAAATCGATGAATAGGTGGTGAGTGTCGATTCTCCTTTTACGGGTCTTTTCCAAGATTTTGCGCATGGTGAATATCTGGTCGGTTGTTGACTTACCAGGTCTGAAGCCACACTGATAAGGTCCAATCAGTTTGTTGACGGTGGGCTTTAATCTTTCACACAATACGCTCGATAGAACCTTGTATGCGATGTTGAGGAAGCTTATCCCACGGTTGTTGGCGCAGATTGTGAGGTCTCCCGTTTTATGGATTGGGCATAGCACACTTAAATTCCAATCGTCGGGCATGCTCTCATCCGACCATATTTTGCAAAGAAGCTGATGGATGCTCCTTATCAGTTCTTCGCCGCCGTGTTTGAATAGCTCGGCCGGCAATCCGTCGGCCCCTGCCGCTTTGTTGTTCTTCAGGCGGGCAATTGCTATTCGAACTTCTTCATGGTCGGGCTATGGAACGTCTGCTCTATCGTCATCGATTGGGGTATCGGGTTCGTCTTCTCCTGGTATTATGTGTTGACTGCCATTCAGCAGGCTGGAGAAGTGTTCCCTCCATAATCTAAGTATGCTCTGGGCATCGGTGGCTAGATCACCTTTGGGGGTTCTACAGGAGTATGCTCCGGTCTTGAAACCTTCTGTAAGCCGCCGCATTTTTTCGTAGAATTTGCGAGCATTACCCCTGTCGACCAGCTTATCAAGCTGTTCATACTCACGCATTTCGGCCTCTTTCTTCTTCTGTCTGCAAATGCGTCTCGCTTCCCTCTTCAACTCTCGGTATCTATCCCATCCCGCACGTGTTATGGTCGATCGTAACGTTGCGAGGTAGGCAGCCTGTTTTCTCTCCGTTGCGACACGGCACTCCTCGTCGTACCAGCTGTTCTTTTGCACTTTCCGAAAACCAATGGTTTCGGTTGCAGCTGTACGTAAGGAGTTTGAAATGCCGTCCACAGTTCCCTTATACCGAGTTGTTGACGAGTGCTCTCAGAGAGCAGGAGTGAAAGCCGAGTGGAAAATCTTTCTGCTGCCTGTTGTGATTGCAGCTTCTCGACGTCGAACCTTCCTTGTGTTTGTTGGCGTGCGTTTTTTGCTGCACAGAGGCGGGTGCGAATTTTGGCTGCAACAATATAGTGGTCCGAGTCCATGTTAGGACCTCGGAGTGCACGCACATCTAAAACACTGGAGACGTGTCTTCCGTCTATCACAACATGATCGATCTGGTTGGTGGTTTTTCGATCCGGAGACAGCCAGGTAGCTTGATGTATCTTCTTATGCTGGAATATAGTACTACAGATAACTATATTTCGGGCCCCGGCGAAGTCGATCAGCCTCAACCCATTTGGGGATGTTTCCTCGTGGAGGCTGAATTTACCGACCGCAGTGCCAAAGATACCTTCTTTGCCCACCCTGGCGTTGAAGTCGCCAAGCACGATTTTGACATCGTGGCGGGGGCATCTCTCATAAGTGCGCTCCAAGCACTCATGAAAAGCATCTTTGGTCACATCGTCCTTCTCTTCCGTCAGGGCGTGGGCTCAAATCAGCGATATGTTGAAGAACCTCGCTTTGATGCGGATTGTGGCTAGACGTTCATTCTGCGGAGTGAATGATAGTACTCGGCGACGGAGTCTCTTTCCCACCACGAATCCAACACCAAACTTGCGCTTCTTTATATGGCCACTGTAGTAAATGTCACAAGGACCTACTCGTCTCTGTCCTTGTCCCGTCCATCGAATTTCTTGGACGGCGGTGATGTCAGCCTTTATCTTTACGAGGACATCTACCAGCTGGGCAGCGGCACCTTCCCAATTAAGGGACCGGACATTCCAGGTGCATGCCATCAAATCATAGTCCTTATTTCGTTTGCCATGGTCATCATCAAAAGGGGAGTCTCTTATCCGAGGCTGTTTTTTCCTTTTCAAGGGGGATGTTTTTTACGTGGCGGGTCCCAAACCCAGCGCACAACCCTGCGGAGGGGATGTTTCGCCTTCTCACTTTAGCTCGCCTACAAACGGATGTTCTTAGGCTACCCAGAGGATACTTGGTCAAAGACCGGAAGTCGTGAGCTGCTTAAGTCATATATAAAATAATCGTTTCTGGCCACTCTCAAGTGAATGGCGATCAGAGAACTTTCCTCACTTGCGTGAACTTCTACACATGACTCCATCCTCCGCAAAAATAATACGGCTGTGTAAACTGATGTTGAGCAGCACCAAAAGCTTCGTCAGGATCCGGAAAGACCTCTCCGAGTCGTTCGATACCAAACGAGGTATCAGACAAGGCGACTCCCTATCGTGGGGCTTCTTAAATCTGCTGCTGGAGAAAATAGTTCCAGCTGCAGAACTTAATCGAGCAGGTGCAATCTTTTATAAGAGCGCACAGCTGCTGGCGTATGCCGATGATATTGATATCATCAGCCTCAACACCCGCGCGTTTAGTTCTGCTTTCTTCAAACTGAACAAGGAAGCAAAGCAAATGGGTCTGGCAGTGAACGAGGGCAAAACGAAATATTTCCAGTCTTCGCACTCGCGAATAGTGCTTCACTGTTGACAGTCATAGCTTTGAAGTCGTAAATAATTTCGTCTATCGTGGAACCAACGTAAACACCACCAACAATGTCAGCCTGGAAATCCATCGCAGGATAACTCTTGCCAACAGGTGCTACTTCGGACTGATTAGGCAATTGAGAAGCAAAGTCCTCTCTCGACGAACAAAAAGCAAACTCTATAAGACACTCATAATTCCCGTTTTGCTATATGGTGCAGAGGCCTGGACGATGACAACAACTGATGAGTCGACATTGCGAGTTTTCGAGAGAAAAGTTCTGCGAAAGATTTATTGACCTGTTTACGCCGAATATCGTCCGAATGGACGAAAACCCTCCAGCTCTGAAAGTATTCGACGCTGCGTCATCCGGGGGAAGCAGAGGAAGAGGAAGACCTCCACTCCGTTGGAAGGACCTGGCTACGCTTGGAATATCCAATTGGCGCCCCGTGGCGAAAGGAAGAAACGACTGGCGCGCTGTCGTTAACTCGGCCATAATCGCGTAAGCGGTGTCTACGCCAATTAAGAAGGAGAAGTATCCCAAGCGAATGAAGTAACTTGGATCGAAGGCTCACGTGATGAAAACATATAGTGAGTAAAATAACTAGCATGAAGTTAAGAGCATGAAATTTAAATTGGCTTTTAAACAAAAAATTTAAACTTAGCCTAGACAACAAAGTTCTGTTATATAATGCAATCATAAAACCGATTTGGATGTATGGCATTCAACTGTGGGGAACAATCACGGGTGCCCCATGGTACATGCGTAATACTTGTAAGAACATTCATAAAAATGTTGACATTTCTAGGGTAAAGAAGATAACGGAGAGCAGAATGAGATACATTTCTAAACATCGCGAACATCCAAACCCATTCGCTAATGTCTTTGCAAATTCCTGTAATTAAACACGTTTGAAAAGAAATGATCTACCAGCCTACTAGAGAGTTATGTTCTACCAAACAAGCTCAACTACATTCTTGAGCTTCTTTAGTTTTAAATAGATTTAAGATTTGAATATTTATTGTTAGGCTTTACTAAGCAGTTCCAATAAATAAAGAAATATTGCAAAAAAAGTCCATATTTATAGAGATACTCTCTAAAACACCCGTGCTCCTTCAAAAACTGCGTCAGGTAGAAATCTGTTTCTCCATGTTTCCTATCTACCCATTCTCGTACGCTTCTAATTGGCCTGTGGGTCTATCTCCCGGTCGTAGCTGTATCGCATCGTTTTTGCCACACATTGAGGCTTGTTTGCCTCTCATCCTTCCGTTATTCAGCCGTTAGTCGCCTACCAAGACTTGTAGATCTGTCATATACTCTTTTGAGTTCCATTATCTCTGGTGACATGATGCATGCTAAAATCCCAACCGCTTCGTGGGATACCGTACGAAATGCACATGTTAACCTAATGGCACTGAGTCGCATTGCAAACTTCGCTTTCTTAGTATACGTTTTTTGCTGTGGTGCTGGTCCCCATATGGGCTCCGCGTACATCAGAATTGATTGGCTTACCTTGGCCAAAAGCGCTCGCCTATTTTTGCTTGGTCCACCAATGTCGGCCATTATTCTTGATAGAGCGGCTGTTACACGTGCTGCTTTCTCACCTACCTTTTCGATGTGCACCTTGTAGCTAAGTCTATTGTCTATAAGCACTCCTAGGTACTTTAGCGCCTTCTGGGTCATTATACTATGGCCGTCGATATTTAATTTTATGTGTTCGAGCTTTTTCCTGCTTGTGATCAGGACGGCTTCAGTTCGTTCTTCGAGTTGAAGTTTTGTTGGCTGATTCACTTCTTAATCATTAACGCCGTTTGATTGCAGAGGTACTCAAGTTGACCCAGTTCTTTTACTACTACTGTTATGGCAATACCATCCGCGTACCCGATTATCTGTTCCTGCTTCGAGAGAGGTAGACGCAGCACCCCGTCCTATAATACGTTCCACAACAATGGGCTAAGCACAGAACCTTGCGGAACTCCGCCCGTTACCGCATGTTTTTTGTCCGTCATCCGTATCATACAGTAACAATTGTCCAAACAGGTAGCTGGATATGATCCTAACTAAGTAAGCTTGGGTTTCGTTACTTTCTAGTGCATTTATAATATGGGGCCAGTATGCCGAATTAAACGCGTTTTTAACGTCAAACGGAATCAATATCAGACAGACATTTCTTTTCTTACCTTTCTAGATGCGGCTCTAATTGTGCACAGATTATCCGCTCTAGTATCTTGCCAATCGTATCCAGCATATCGAGCGCATCGTTTTTGCCACACATACGGATATGAGCTGGGCTTTCCTTCTGGCTTATTTGGCTTCTGCAACAAGACCAGTCTCTGCTTTTTCCATGTTTTCGGGAAGACACCGTTTTGTAAACACCATGTAAACAATACAAAGGGTTTCGCATTGTGCTTACTAGCAATCTTTAAAGCCTTATTTGGAATGTCATCCACTCCCGGTGCTTTGGCATTGCCAAATCTTTCTGCCGTTTTTTCTCTAGAGGCTGTGCGGGGAATAAAGTTTCCGCAACGGTTTTCAATAGCGTTCGGCAGGTCAGTGCTTGTCCTTTGGCACCTCTGATTACTAACATCACCCCATGGGTTTTTATCGATTTTTCCGCAATGTTCTTTAATTTACAGGATTTATTTTTTTTAATTGCTTTTTTGAGATCGCTACGTTTTCTTTTAAAGAAATCACGTGATTGCGTATGCTCTATGAGTTCTCGGCACCTTTGACATCTCCTCCTCGCTTTAAGCATTCCTATCTTAATGTGTCGATCTCCTCATTCCACCAGTAAACAGGCTTCTTTGTGTGTTTGAGTCGTGATTGCCCGTATAATTAACAGCTCTCTTCTTCGCCGCTGTTCACTGGCACGTTGGGGTTTCATAACCCTGGCTGCAACTTCGCAGCAGCTTCCAATTCTCTACCGATACGGCCATTCGGCTTAGAAAGTTATCGGGAGTTGAGTCTACACCGAACACATTTTTTAAGTGTTGCCTCTAATCATTATATTTTGGGCAAAAGAAGAATGTATGTTCAACAATTTCACATGTGTCGTTATTTTCGTGCCCGAATCGTTTCAAATATGCTTTGAAGTAACCGTGTCCTGTGAGAATTTGCGTTAGGTGGAAATCTACCTCACCGTGTGGTCTATTTAACCATGGTTCGACGTTGGGGATCAGTCGGAATGTCCACCGTCCGTTTTCGCTTTTCTCCCAGCGTTTTTGCCATTGATCCACTGTCTCTGCCCTTGTTATTTCTTTTGATGTATTGTGCGGTACCCGGTCGTTTATACAACATTGAATCTCTTTGGCCAGGAGGTTGGCCAGGTTTAAAGGGTGTAAGTGCGCAATAACTAAGGCAGCATCTTCCGATACTGTGCGGAAGGCAGAACATACTCTTAGCGCGCAAGTGGCATATACCGAAAAAAGGCCACGGTGATATGATTTTACTTCTAGGGCTTTTCCCCATATCTGGACGCCGAACAGCGCAACTGACTTTAGTACACCAGCTAATAATCGTCTCCTATTTTGCTTTGGCCCACGGGTATTGAGCATTAACCGGGTCAAGGCTCTGCCCCCTTTTGTAGCTTTTTCGCATGTGTACGCTAAGTGTTCCTTAAAGGACATCCTTGCATCAAGTATAATTCCCAAGTATTTAATTGCCGGTTGTGTCGTGATGCTTACACCCTTTGTATGGAACGTGGCAACTTCGCGGACTTACTTCCAGTAATGTGTACCGCTTCGGTCTTGCTCTCCCCTAGGTTCAGTCCGTTAGTTTCGAGCCAATCGCGTATTAACGCTATTTTTCTCTTGGTTATCGAAACTATATCGTGTATATGTTCTGCTATAACCACAACAGCGATATCGTCTGCGAAACCAAATAATATGAACGTTTTCGGGTACTTTCAGTCGCAGTACTCCATCGTACATGACGTTCCATAGTAGCGGCCCAAGTACAGATCCTTGGGGTACTCCACCAGAGACTTTATATTTTTTAGAGCCTTCGCATGTGTTGTAGCTCAAAGTTCTTTCCTCGAAATAGCTTACTATTATGTTGTAGAGGTAAAGAGGCAGGGAGAAGCTTTTTAGTGCACTCAATGTATTGTGCCAGGATGCCGAGTTAAAGGCATTCTTTACATCCAGGGTCACAACCATACAGTATTGCCTTGTGCCTCCTTTCCATCTCTTCCCACTTATAAAACGTTCAGCCAGGGTCTTTACTAGGTTTACAGCTGCAATTGTGGATCTTGCCTTTCTGAATCCGAATTGGTTGGGTGATAACCCACCGGCATCGTCGATTGCCTTATTTAGCCGTTGGTATATGATCCGCTCCAGAACCTTACCAGCGGAGTCTAACATACAAAGGGGCCGGAAGTGGGAAGGTTCTTTCATTGATGTGTTAGATTTCGGCAATAATATTAGATTTTGCCTTTTCCATATGGTAGGAAAGCGGCCTTCCTGGATGCACGTATTATACATACATAGTTCGAAAGGGGTCTATGTTTCTAGCAATCGCTGTTTTTAGTGCTATATTCGGAATTTCATGTGGTCCCGGGGCTATAGATGGGTTTAACCGTTTGCATGCTTCTCGGACTTCTTCATTCGAAACAGCCGGAATAACCTGGGTTTTTGGTACTCTCACGATCTCCTGATGGAGTGGGGGTCGGATAGGGAAGAGGACCGAAACTATTCTCTCAATTGTTGAGGGGGAGGTTGGCATTTGCCCGCCAGTGCGAAGTTTTCCCATTACCGTTTTATAACCGAGTCCCCAAGCGTTGTTTTCAATATCGTCGCACAGTTTTTGGAAACATTCTTGTTTGCTTTTTTTAATTGATTGTTTTAGTAATTTTCTTTTGTCCTTAAAGTATTTTTGGAGAGTGGTCTATTCAGGTGTACCCAGTGATCTTTGATATAAGCGCCTTGCTTGCTGGCATTCTTTCCATAATCTGGCGATTGTCTCGTTCAACCAATACACTGGGGGGGCGTTTGCGTCAAGATAACTTGGACATTTAAGCGTCGCATGCACTCTTAATACAACTCATAATCGAGGAAGCAGTTTTGTTAGCCGACAACAAATTGCCGGGAAGAGTAGCGGGTCCAAAGGCTTCTTCGAAGAGGTGTGGGTCGAATGTTTTGGGTCGCCATGAACTACTTGTTAGGATCTGTAAATGGAGCCGTGTTTAGGGACCACTTACATCAAATACAATGGCCCAGTGATCGCTGAAAGTGTACTGATTGCTAATTTGCCATTGCGTTCTACGAACTAGGATTAAGTTTACGAAATTAGGGTCTAGTAGCATGTTTGTTATTTAATTTCAGAAATATTTATACAAGTTATAGTTTTTATGTAGATTTATACGAATTTAAGATATAATATTCAGGATAATTTTTTATAAGCGAATAATCGTAATTTAGATTTAATATCCTTTATAAGCGCTTGCACAGAATCCTTATTGAAGTCTTTAGTGACGTTTCACCACTTATTTCCAAATTGCTTCTCATTTTTCACTGTATGCTGCGTCTTTAACAGTTTCGCTTTAATAATGGCTCAATAAGTCTCAATCGGTTTGAGCTCTGGGCAATTCGGAGGGTTCACCTCTTTAGGAACAACGACCACTCTATTGTCTTACTACCACTTTAAAGCCGTTTTCCCGTAATGACATGTCGCAAGATCAGGCCAACTGAATCCTTATGAAGTTTAATTTAAGGCAAAATACGTTTCTGTAAGCACTCATTAACGTAAATTTCTTGATTTATTGTTCCATAGCCTATAAAAGGTTCACTTTTAAAGCCACACTGGCAAATCGCCTGCCATACTAGAAATTTTTTTGGGAATTTGTCAAGCTTTTTATTTTTAAATTTATCAGAAATATTTCCCCTTTTGTTTGCTGTGTAATATTGTCGCCCTCGAATTTGTTTAAAGTCCGCTTTTACATAGGATTCATCGTCAATTGCAACGCAGTTAAAATTAGGCATGAATTTTTCATAAAATTGTCGAGCACGTCGTTTGGTGCTGCATTCACTTATTGGTTTGGTGCTGCATTCACTTTGAAGGAACGTAATCCATTTCGTTTGCGTACTTCCTGAACATATGAAGGTGACATTTGAACTTTTTTGGCGACTTCTCGAACTGAAAGTCCGGGATTTCGTTTCAAATAGGACAACACTTTTTTTGCTACAAGTGGAGATTCAAATGCTTGTTTTCTACCACAACCGGTTTTCTATTCAATTACAAGGAGTCACTGTATCTCTTAAGAACAAAAGATACCGAAGATTTTGCAAATTTTAATTTTTTGGCGATGTCGCTGTGGGACATGCCTGGATTTTCCAGCTTTTTGCGCAAAACCGATTCGCAAACGTGTATATTCATTTCTGACAAATTTTACACTAACCACATTTTTGTAAAAAAATATAAAGCAATTATGTAGATAATGTAGTAAACTTTGCGATTAAATTTGAATTTTGATTTTACCGTTACAAATTTCTAGGCTGTGCGGGTTTCTATGTGACCAGTTTTTTTCGTGCACATACTTTATATGTATGTCGCTAACTTTAGCTCGAAGAAAGCCATTGAAAAAGCATGTAGACTCCAGTTGAGGGAAGCTAGGGTTACATTTCCATACAGCAGCCTTTTTTTTGTGTCATATAACCAGTTTACGCTCCGCCTGGTTTTGTATGGTTCGCTGAGTAATCCCAAGTCGATCTGCTTTTCAGCGATCGTCTGTTTTAGCAGGCCCTGTGCCGCTTGGCAATGGTTAAGGTTGAGTTGTAATAATCTCATACGACCTGCTGTGCCTTCTTATATACCGGGCACCTGACGCTTCCAGTGAAATGCTCAGTTTCCTCGGATCCTGCCTTCAGGCAGAGTAAATATTTTAGCTTATTGGTGTAGCCCTTGGCGTGATGTTCACCTTCGCCACATCTTCTGCAGATCTATGCTCGTTTGTGCACACTTTCGCTGTGTGTCCATAGTCAAGACACCTGAAGCATCGCTGCGGCTGCCTATGTTCCCGAATACGGCAGATTACCCACCCGACTTTCAGCTTTCTATTTTGTAGAAGCTGTCCAGCAGCCTCAACTGGGAGTTTTATGAGTGCAGTTTGAGTGTTTCCGTAAGCGTTTGTTATGCCTTAATCGCTGAGATCGTCAATTTCTTGCCTCCCAACTCTCTTTGCAGAGCATAGAGAACCTCTTCCTTACTGGTGATTTCATCTAAGTCTTTACACTCAAGTAGGATCTCCTGGGCCAACAATTTAACACTTGCGTGGTCACCAAGCATTTCTTCATATTTTCATGCGAGTCTGTTGGTATCGCTGTACCACTTAGTTGTAGCAGCATTTCTCCGCCTTGTGTTTTGCGTATTTTTCTTATCATGTTTCCAAATGCGTTCAAATTAGAGTCAGTCTTAATTTTGCGTAGGATTTCAGCCATCGCCATTTTTTGATATCAATATGACCTGGGGCTTTGCCTTCGGCAATTTTATAGACTTTTGGTTAGCTTTCCTAGCTACTATGTTCCACGGTTCCTAAATTGGTTTCAGAGAGTAGGAGTTAGCCTCTTGTGATGTTTGCGTGCCCAACTGAGTTGCTGGTAGCGATTTTATAGTGCCTTCTAAATTGTTGGTATTGACGCTGTCCTTCATTATAATTGATCGCTTAAACTGACCAATCAGATTTTTTCTCGCCCGGGTTTTTGGCGAATTGAAACATGTTCGTTTCGTTTGTTGATGAGTCTGCTCCTCTGCTATTAGTTCTTTAGAGCTCTTTGGGCGGCCTCTTTTCGGCTGGGTAATCGGGAGAGATGCCACCTGTCAAACTTCTCTTGTTGCTTGTTTTTGCAGTTGCGATATTTGGTCTATTAAATTTCGCATTTGCTGGTTGACATATCTTGGCTTCTGGTTATGCGTGAGAGAGATTAGCTCATTTGCTAGCACTCCCAGAGCGGAGAGCGCGCTCTCTCCTTCGCTCATTGTTCCCAGCGGGATATGGTAGACATGGCATGATTGTATCACTTACTCCGACCTATTAAAAACACGGCGATGTTCTACGAAAAGTAACAGATCAGCCCTTTGGCTTACCACAGGGACGAAGAATTCTTCGATGCCAAAGTTAACGGAGAATTCTTCTATGCCAAGGTCAATAGTAGAATAGAAAAAATTTCATATTAATTTTGCTTTAATTATGAAAATACATGTATGAAATTCGTTATGAAAATAAGTATTTATGTATAAAAAGGAATGGTTTTCTTTAGATTTTGTGGCTTTTCGTTTTTTTCCAAGCAACGAGATTTAAAGAAAGGGCCTTTGGCGAGTCTGATGCTTTTTTGAGTTTAGTGAACACATTCGATTCGATGAAGCCTTCTACTTCTACACATTCTACTAAAAAAGATGAAACCGTATGTAATTTTAAATTTCCATCAATGATAAAAATACGAAAAACTTACTATTTAAATAGTAACTCATTAAAGTGCTTCACTTTCTTCATTTTTAATTAGTCTTCTCATATGCCTTTTCGAGATTATTAATATTATTTCATTATTCAAAGTTTAAACACAAAATTAAACAAAATTTTTTATTAAAATAACAGCTCACCTAAACACAGTCAACTTTCTGCAAATTTTCTTCAAATGCTTGACGATTTGACGAAATAATGAAAATATTTACTTGCATACATTTATATTCATTTATTTCATTTATATACATTTTATTTCATCAACTTGTATTTGTTGTTTACAGAAATATAAACATAGTAGAATTTAGCCGCATAGCTAACTTTTATTCATTACCTACATAGTATCGAAAAATTCTACATAGAATTTTCTTCGGGTCGTTCTTCAAAGATAAATGTAAGCGGTGAACCATTATCCCGCTGGGTTACTATCAAATCACAGCTATTGATTTTATTTGATGTAGGCATGTTGACTACGCTGGAGTCGTTGGTCGAACCTCAGCCATTTTTTACAGAAGCCACCTCGCAGGCAGATGGTTTAGCAACTTTAATGCTCTGCAATATGGGCATTGTTGTCTGACGGTCCGGCGATCGTGGAGTCTTGTTGCTCCGAGTGAATGGGCTAACATCCTCCTTATTACCAGTAAAGGTATAGGCCTGTTTGGCTTTAGCTGACATTTCCTCAGTTACGCCTATATTGCCTTTAGACGCCTATTTGTGTAGATCAGTGTTTCCCAAAGTGGGCGATAACGCCCCCTTGTGGGCGCTGCAGGTGTCAAGGGGGCGGTAAGAGACCCAGAAAGAAAATGGGGGCGTTGTAAAAAGGCCTGGGGGGTTATTTGTAATTTTATTTAGCTAGGAGGCCTCTTAGACAACAACTACATGAGCTCTCGACTCTCAACAACGACTTGTGAACATCAACTAATATGAATTAAAAGATTGCTCAAACTCGGTTCTATACCTCTCTCCGCGTAGTTCATATATTTGCCCTATTTTATTGAATGTAGAAAAAATTAAAATCATATCAATCGGTCGCTCCGTTTCATAACGGGGCCGATAGATACAGGACAGACAGGATAGATCGTCGGAGATCTAATGATCTCTTAGCCCTCAGTAAGGCTAACCTCTCATTGTTAGTGGGTCTTTTAACAGGCCACTGTCCTATTGGCCTACATGCGGTTAGAATGGGAATCTTACCGGATGCCGACTGCAGAAGCTGTTTGGAAAAAGATGCGGTAGAAACAAGCCAGCACTTCCTGCTTGACTGTCCCGCTTTTGGGAGGTCAAGACTCGACACTTGAGGACGCATACCTTTGGACACCCCACCGAACTGGCGGGTGTTGAAGTTAAGCGTGTGTGTAACTATGTATTGGCTACAAAGCGTTTCGCCAATCTGTAAGTCCGAACACGGGAGTTCCTTTTCAATGGCATTACAATGGACTAATTGTTAGTCTATTTAATATATTGGATATATTATTATTTCAATTGCTACGGATGGCGCTCCGGCTATGATAGGGTGCCATAAAGGCTTAATAGCGTACTTAAAAAATAAAATTGCAGATGTCCTTGGTGTACATAGCGTTATTCATTGACAACATTTAGTTGCTAGAAACTTAAGTGAAAAACTATTTCAATCACTGCAATGTGTCATCAAAGCAATCAATAAAATCCGCAACAACTCTTTGAATGATAGATTATTTCATCAGCTTTGTGTTACTAATGACGAGGATTTCAATCGTTTGTTGTTTCATACTGAAGTTCGTTGGCTATCAAGAGGCAATTGTCTGACTCGATTCTACAACCTGTTTGACTTTGTTATAGAGTTCTTGGAAACTAAAGATACAGAATTTCAAGACAAGCTCATAACATCAAAGAATGATAAAGCTTACATGACAGACCTGTATAAATTGTTCAACGACATGAATCTCCAACTGCAAGGTGATAAACTGAATTTAATTAAAACTGCTTCTACACAAAAAAAATCTGTGCAGACGTGAGCTTCACAATTTTCCGAATTTATCAGTATCATGCAGTAACGACGAATTGTTTGCCTACTGCCAACATTTGGAAAACCTCCACATTGACTTCACCGAACGATACCAGGACATTTTGAACTTGGAAATAACAGACTGGGTGTTGAATCCGTTTTCAAATGTCAACACAGCAATGTCACCTCAGCTGGAATAAGAACTTATAGAATTGACAACAAACGAGGAAATAAAAATCAAGTTCAAAAATGGTTACCAAGAATTTTGGCTACAAAAACAGATCTCGCAATTGTACCTTGGATTGTGGTCTATCATTCAACGATTCTTGATAGCATTCCCATCGTCATATTTGTGTGAACGTGGATTTAGTGCTGTGACAACACTGCTTACTAAAAATATTTATTTATTTATTTATTTATTTACAACAGTTTACACAGCAATAAATTACAGCATAAACTTCAAAATGACACTAGCTGCAAGGCTTTCAGTCATCGTTTTAATACAAAGTTTTGTTGCTTAAGTTCGTAGTACTACTTAGTAAATAATTATGATATTTTAACTATGATATCTTAAACTACGCTAAATTAGGTTAAGAATGTTATTATCTTTAAGGAAATTGTAAATATACATAATGTTGTCGTGACTGGGTGTGGATAGTGCCTGCATTGTGGAATTGTTGCCAGAGCACTCAGTCTGCCTTGTGTTTGGACATTGCGAAATTAGGTGCTTAACTGTATTTGGGCCATTGCATAGCGGGCAGCAAGATGGGTCGCTCCTTGTTAGAAGATGAGAGTGGCTAAATATAGTGTGGCCAAGCCTTAGGCGTATGTACGGCTTCAGGATGTTGCTTGCCGTATTTGCAGGGTAAGTTGGAGTGATTCTCCTTGGGTTTATTCCGATGTAGTGATGGTTTTGCGATACCCAGTCCGAGAATTCCAGATTTTTCCTTTTTATCTTAATATGTCTGTACAAATCACCCTTGCTTAAAAAGTCGAGCATTAGAGTAGGGGATCTGCTAACTTCTTTTGCGACAGTATCAGCTCGTTCGTTTCCTGAGATTCCCACATGGCCTGGGATCCACATAAGCTTGATTTTATTTTCAGCCGCAGTGAGGGAGTTTCTGATTGATGAAATTATCTTGTGGGAATTTGCAGATGATTGAATTGCCGCAATGCATGATTTACTATCACTGCAAATCAAATATTTTCCTTTGTTTTTTTTAGCATGCTCAACAGCAAGTTCAATAGCTAAGGCTTCGGCGGTGAATATTGTACACATCGGATGAAGGAGCCATTTGCAAATTACGTCTCCATCTTTGTCGACAACGGCCAACGAGGTGTGGTCCGATGTCTTAGATCCATCCGTAAAGATAAAACGTCAATTCGATGTACTATATTGATCGCGAATGTATGCAAACTTTGCTTGGTAGACTGCGTTAGGTGTACTTTGTTTAGGTAAATTTAGTAAGGCATTCTCAAAAGATACTGTACTAATGAACCAAGGAGGAAATGTCTCAGAGCTCTTTTTGCTTCCGTAAAAAGATGTGAAATTGTCCCTGACATATTCAAGAGATCTGGATACTGCCGATGGTATTCTTAGTGGTCTTTTTCGTGAGTTTGTTCTCGTGAAGGTATTTGCTAATGCCATGTTTGTCCCGTCAAGTTTTTTCGCAAGAATGCGATATGTTGCATCGGCCACTCTACTAGAGATGCTCGGCAAGCCGGATTCAGCAAGTAAAAACTTCGTTGGTGAAGTAGGAAATGCTCTAAGGCTCCGACGGATTGCTGTATGATAAGGCACAGAGACTTTACGCATTTGGGATGTTGCGCAGTGTCCGTAGATAGGTAAGGCGTAGACGATTTTGGATAGCATTAGTGCTCTGACAACATTGATGAGAATGGCAGGGTGTATATAGCTATGTTTACAAGTGAGATACTTAATAATATTTAGTCTATGTACAAGAGAATTTCTTATATAGTTGCAGTGATCTTTAAATAGATACTTAGAGTCTATGATTAATCCTAAAATCATCAACTTTTCTTTTGGCATAATGTTGCAGTTATCAACATTTAATGAAATGTTGCATGGTGTCTTTTTGCGACAAATATGAAGAAGACTTGTTTTTTCTAAAGAAATGTGTACGCCTGAAATGAGGGACCAAGATGAAATATTGAAGAGAATGTCAATGAAGGTGTTTTGGACAGCAGCCGTGTCATTTACCTTTGTATATATCAGTACATCATCTGCGTACATTTGATGGTCAATGTTTTTATAATTAGAAAGAATTTGACTTAGCTCATCAAGGGCGGTAATGAAGAGTAAAGACGAAAGAGGTGAGCCCTGTGGCGTACCATTTGAGAGCTTGTGGGTTATTGAGTGATGTCCGTTAATAGTTACTGAAAGTCTTCTATTTGTCAGGAAAGATTTTATAAAGTTTAGAGTTCTAGTGCCCACTTTCCAATTTTGTAGCCTTCTTAAGACTACGTGAATTCCAATACGATCAAAGGCTTTATGGAAATCTAAAGACAACACAGATACATGATTTCTACTAGACAGAGCCTTTGCGACGAAATTATCTAGGTTGAGCAAGGCATCGACTGTGCCGTGCCCTCTTTTATAGCCGACCTGTTGAGAGCTTATTAGTTTATTTTTTTTGGCGTACCATGACAGCCTGTTGCCTACAATTTTTTCCATTACTTTTCCAAGGCAGCTTAGAAGGGAGATAGGACGATAGCTATCGACTTCAGTGGGTAATTTTCCGGGCTTTAGTATTGGAATTATGTTGGAAGTTTTCCAGTATTGTGGATAAATCCCAGTGTCAAAAATGTTGTTATAAAGTTTAACTAATCGTAGTTTCATCGACTTCGGTAAATTTTTGATTAACGGATAAGATATCCTATCCAAACCAGGCGTTTTTCCTTTAACTGACATGAGCGAATACTCAAACTCGGACATCGTTATTTTTCACTCTATTGCTTTTGCGGACGAGGAAAGTGTATATTCTATTTCTCCTATGCTATTTAGGACTGTTTCTTTGCTAGTGCGGAAGTCAGTGCTAAAGTTTTCATTTGCGCTCTCTCTTGAGTAATGGTTTGCAAAGAAGTTCGCAATTTGATCAGGCATAACCAAATCTTCAGCTGGAGTAACCAGACGTATGACTGATGTGCTTTTGGGGCCGCCAGACAATATATTCAAATCTCTCCATATCTTTTTAACAGAGCAAGTGGGATTTAAGTTAGCAGTGAACTGCTGAAAACTTTGGCGTTTCGCTTCCTTTGCTTTGCGGCGAAACAAAGCATTCGCTTTTTTATAGCTAACTAATTTTTCAATAGTTTGACAACGTTTGTATTCATACCAGGCCGATTGTTTTTTGAACGGAGAATTGCTAGTTCATTGCTCCACCATGGTACATTGTGTGAGGTTTTATTTCTATTTGTTTGCGGGATAGAGCGATTTGCCGCTGCGCGGATAATTTTTTGTATAGTGGCAGCTTCTCTGTTAATATTGCTAGAAACTGGGGTACTGTTGCTACCTATATCACATAGGCGTGAGAATGTACACCAGTCAGCAAAGTCTATTTTGAAAATTGGTTTTGGATTAAACGATTGGCGAAATTGCCGAATATTTATTTCAAAAGATATAGGGTAGTGGTCACTACCGTGTAAATCACTTAATACTTTCCAGGTGACATTTGGAGCAAGAGCTGCTGAGCACAACGTGAGGTCTAAGTGCGAGAAGGTGCCGTGGGTAGAGAAATGTGTTGCGTTACCATTGTTCAGGCATATAGAGTCGGAAGCCAACAGAGCATCCTCAATCACTTTTCCTCTATAGTTTGATGTTGGAGATCCCCATATTGGACTCCAAGCATTTAGGTCACCCGCAAGAATTGCCGGAGCTGTGGCTTGTTGCAATAAGTCCAAGATATCGGTGTTTGTAAAACTTTGTGTAGGTGGAAAATATGCGCAAATTATATTGATCTTGAAGTGTATGTCAACTTCGACAGCGATTGCCGATATTGCAGACTGGATATCAATTCTTTTGTAAGGCAGACTTTTTTTTATCAGTATTGCTACTCCTTGCTTACTAGACGTTATATTTGGAGAGTTATAGAATATGCTTGTATATGGTTTGGGACAGAAGGCGTTAACGTTGTGTGCTAAATGGGTTTCGTTAAGTAGAATTAATGATGGTGAAAGAGACTTAATCAAGAGCTGGAGCTCATGGTAATTATTGTAAAATCCATTGATATTCCATTGTAGAACTGAGAACATTGGAATTTGAAAAGAGACTTGAGATAAGATAACAAAGAGAAAGTGGTTAATTGTTTTTATACGTGTTTTTTTTTTATGTTTTGAGAGAATTTATAAAAGTTTAGTTTATGTTTGAGTGAGTATGAATATTAATTGAGTTGATTGCTATCAGATAATATATCTGCATAGTCTTCGGTACTCATTGTTGAGTCCTCCGCCTGAGCGAGAGATAAGTTCATAGAGTTAGTGATGATGTGGTTTGCGTTGCTGATGGGGAGATTTGTTGGGAAATTTAAAGTAGAGTTTGAGTTGGATTCAAAGTTTGTATTGTTGTTCGTGGTATAGTGATCGTGCTGTTGCTGTGTGAGAGTAAAGTGGCTCTGATCTGGTATGTCAGTATGTGTGGCTGTAATTAGGTTGAGTGAGTGCTGATCTTTAATGTGAGAGGTTGATTCGTTTATTAGTTTGGTGAATAGATTGTTGAGAGTTTGCGGAGTAAACTCAGATAATTGATCATCTGATATTTGGGGGGCAGATAATTTTGACTTGACAGGTTTGACAATTTCTGATGAGTTTATTTGCTGAGTATTTGCATTACTTGAGACAGTAGATGAGAATGAAGGTGCATTTTTGGGAAGAGTGTCAGTTGAGTTGTATATTTTTTGGGCTTCACGTATGGTGCATTTTTTTGTTGTTTTGACTTTTTGTGTTTCTTTCGCTTGCGTGAATTTTGGACAGCTGTTTCAAGAAGCCGGGTGATCGGCATGACAATTAGCGCAAAACGTACGTGTGCAATTTAGCGGGTTGTGGGGAGGTAGGCTGCAATTATTGCATGCTGCTTTTCCCTTGCAATGCTTGGCGGTGTGTCCAAGCAACTGGCAATTTTTGCATCGCATGGGGTTGGGAACATACTGTCTCACATTAACCTTACGCCAGGTAATATCAATTTGCTCCGGAAGGCTATAAAGGTCGAAGGTTAGTAACGGGTGATTTTTTTGAGGTTAGGATTTTCATGCATTAGTATTTGACAGATCACGTGGGATTTCAGACATGGTGTCAAAGAGAAAGATGCTCAGTATGCTTTGACATTTCATCATGAATAGACCTTCTAACGAGCAACGCTTGCAAATCATTGAATTTTATTACCAAAATCAGTGTTCGGTTCTTTTCTTTTTTATCGACAAATTTTGTTCAGCGATGAGGCTCATTTCTGGTTGAATGGCTACGTAAATAAGCAAAATTGCCGCATTTGGGGTGAAGAGCAACCAGAAGCCGTTCAAGAACTGCCCATGCATCCCGAAAAATGCACTGTTTGGTGTGGTTTGTACGCTGGTGGAATCATTGGACCGTATTTTTTCAAAGATGCTGTTGGACGCAACGTTACGGTGAATGGCGATCGCTATCGTTCGATGCTAACAAACTTTTTGTTGCCAAAAATGGAAGAACTGAACTTGGTTGACATGTGGTTTCAACAAGATGGCGCTACATGCCACACAGCTCGCGATTCTATGGCCATTTTGAGGGAAAACTTCGGACAACAATTCATCTCAAGAAATGGACCCGTAAGTTGGCCACCAAGATCATGCGATCTAACGCCTTTAGACTATTTTTTGTGGGGCTACGTCAAGTCTAAAGTCTACAGAAATAAGCCAGCAACTATTCCAGCTTTGGAAGACAACATTTCCGAAGAAATTCGGGCTATTCCGGCCGAAATGCTCGAAAAAGTTGCCCAAAATTGGACTTTCCGAATGGACCACCTAAGACGCAGCCGCGGTCAACATTTAAATGAAATTATCTTCAAAAAGTAAATGTCATGAACCAATCTAACGTTTCAAATAAAGAACCGATGAGATTTTGCAAATTTTATGCGTTTTTTTTTTTTAAAAAGTTATCAAGCTCTTAAAAAATCGCCCTTTAGTACCACACCGTTTGGTGCCAATTGATTGTTTTCGTGTTTTTTCTGAAATTTGTATGCAGCGACCACTCCTTGCGGACTTAGTTCACTTACAATTTCTGCTTCACTTACATTGTTCAGAAAGGGGGCAAATACAGTGCCTTTAGAATGGTTTAAATTGTCATGATATTTGGCTTTTATGCTACAGATACCAGGGAGGTATTTCAATGCAATGAAACGGTCAGCTATTTTTTTGTTGTTAACTAATATCAAGATTTTACCATCGCGGAGCTCACTTACTGAGTTGATTTCACTACTCACAGCACAGATGGCCTTATGTACAGCAAAGCAGGAATATTGCATAAGGGTCTTATTTTCTTCAGTTGATTCAATAGTGATATACTTGGGATCATTACTATTTTTTTTAACTGTCGGCAGATTGGGGAATGCAAAGAGATCGCTAATGTCGAGTTTTTGTTTGGATTTCTTTTCCTTCTTTTTTTTTTTACTCCGGAGCCATCGGCAAGCACGGCGAACCGATTGCTCCCAAGGGAATTGGGCCCGGGGGCCATTTTGCACTAAAGCACTGAACTTTTGTAGTAACACAAGTTTTGTTTACACTTGGATGTAGATTTTATAAATAAAATGAAATAAATGAAGGTGAAAAGTGACAAAGCACGTGTTTTACACCAGAAGTAGTGAGAGCACAAAAATCAGAAGCACACACAAATATACAACCGCTCGCTGTGAGTAATAGTCGGAGACTCTTACTAAAAATAGAAATCGTTTGCTTGTTACCGAACGTGGCGACTTGCGACTGTTCTTGAGTAAATTGGAACCTGATATTAACAAACTTATTAAACAGCATCAGATTCATCCTTCATATTAGTTTTTATACATGGATCGATTATTTTAGTTTTATTTTTAATAAAGGATTCTCTGTTTTAATACTATAAAGTTGTGTTTCAATAATCATTCTTATTGGCAGGTGGAGCCCGTAAGAGTTAACTTGAGACTTAAGCGCCGTTGTATGTTATCTACTACGCTCAGGTTTCAAGTTGCTGGTTATAGTAAAAGTTTCGTTTAGAATTCTCTATTAATATACATATATTGGTTAGAATAATTAATTTGAAGTTATAGTGGTTTTTAAATAGGTGAAAAAATGGGGGCGCTAAAAAAATATTTATTCTCAAAGTGGGCGGTAGATAAAATAAGTTTGAGAACCACTGGTGTAGATGCTACCCCACTCCATTGCCCATGCATTAAAATCTGACCAGTTTGTCCAGGATTTTCTCAAAATCAATCTGCGACATGCTTGTCGGTATGTAGCAATTATAAAAGTTGATCCCACAGATTTTCGCTCGTGTGTAAAATGATTTCGCTAATAGCGGTTTGTCCTGAAAGGTTCCCCTCCACATGCCCATATGGCAGCTTTGTTTGTGTTGTCAGATCCATATCGCGCCGCTTATATTTTGATACTGTTCACTAAGTATTGCTACGTCGACCTTTTTCTCGTAAACCGTCGCTTAAGAAACTCTTGTGCAGCCTCACGGTGGTTCAGATTGAGTTGCAAAACTTCCAATTTTTGATGTTTTTACACGCCTCTTGATAGAAGGGACACTATTTGCAACCTTTTTATGGTCGATGTTTTCCCTGCCATTTTTCTTACATGCACTGCATGGCGGGTTTTTATTGCACGACTTCGCTTCTGTCATCTGGATTATTGTATGCTTTCGCCAGATGTCTGTATTCAAGGCATCTGAATCACCTCCTGAGGTTTTACTTCGCCCTTATTCTGCAACCTACCCAGCCTATTTTCAACTTGTGTCCATCAAGATATATTTTTGCTTTCAATGCGGGTAGGCTTACTACGGCAGTTTGGGTTCCTAGTTATGCCATTCTGATGCTTTTAATCGAGTTTTCATCAAGATTGCTCGTTTACTTGTAGACGTTTTGCCTCAGTAATGCCCTCTTTCGTTGTGATTTCATCAAGATCACGTATTTCTACAAGGACCTTGTTAGTTAGAGCTTTTATCTGCACGTTTTCTCCCAACACTTTACTTATTTCGGTTTAGAAAACCCCCATGCTCTTCATCTGGGCCTCTTTCAGCTCTAACAGAATTTGGCCTTTTGCCGTCTTTCGTATCTTGGTCACATTTTCCCCTAATTTCTGCAACGTATCATTCTTCCTGACAGTCCTGAGGATGTCGCTATATGACATGTTTCCGAATTTTTCTATTACTATTGCATCGGGTCCGGGTGGGGGCTTATGTCTTCTTTAGTTGCTTACGTTTAACCGTGATCCAGCCATCTTGTTTTCCCATTTCTTTCTCCTTGCTTTTGACTGAGTTATCGCACTTTGCTTCCTTTCTCAGGGAAACTTCCGTTTTGTTCGACCATTCCTTATGGCTGTATTTCGTCACGAGGATCTTGGGTGTATTCTCTGTGGTGGTTGTTATCACTAGAAAACTACGTCGTGCTCCTCCTGAGCACTTGCGTGTAACTTTGCGACCTCATGGTGTTGTTGATAGACCGCTGTGGTGGGCGCATTGTTTCGATCAACTTCTTAATCGCTTCCTCTAGTTCAGCCATACAGTCTCCACGAGGTTGCATCGCCTTTGCCAGGGGAGTGGTGTCGCCCAACGTTTTTGTTTCTCATATTGTTCTCCATTTGTTTATTTTACCAACGCATCGTGTGCAGAAGGCGGGCCAAAATAGACAGGAACGGGTGCACCCTCGAGGACAACTGCCCCTATCCCAGTTCCCTGAGGCCTGTCTTTTGCTTTATCAGTCCCGGAAAACACGGACGGACCGGCACTCGCCCGGGGCAAAGTATGTTACTACTCCTTCGTCCAATGCACACTCCTTGACCGTACCTAACATGGTGTACAGACGCTGACCAGGAGGCCGTGAGGGGGAGCTTAGAGCCCAGCTTTAGAGCCACAAAATCAAAAGAACAGAACACTCCGTCCGGGAGTCTTGAAGTCTGTCGCGCTGTATGTCTTCAGCACATGAATCAGAAAAAGTTTGGTACAAGCGTTTGTTTTGATTGAAAGTGTGTTGCCTTTAAATACATAATTTTTTCTTAAGAAACGCTATATACATACATGTAAGAACATGAATAAACATTAATTTATGAGTTTACGCACAAGTTCTGTGTAAGTTGATTTTTAGTAAAATGAAGGTATTTTGCTAATTCTTTGCTTTATTCGGCTTATTACACATAATTATATGGAAGTGATTTAATTTTCAATCGTTTTTTGTAAGTGCGAAAATCGAACTGGTTATACTTAGAGTAATCAAAATTACTGGTGTTATAGAAATTTCGGTAGATGTCTGTCAAATTACAATAAATTTGAACGTTCAGAAAAAATCTTATTATGAAATTGGTATGTAATATGGTGCTGAGACCTTATTCACATGTGCGAAATATTATAAAACACTGCATCAACCCGGGAAAATTAGAGCGTGAGCGCAGATCTGGATGTCCAAAAAAATTAACACAACGTCAGGAACGAGTTGTAATAGCTGAGCCGCAGTGTCTCAGAACTAGAAGATTTCGGTAGCAAAGCTGTGTGAAACAATACAACAATATGCAATGAGGCTGGTTCTCGACAAACTTGGTGTTAATCAGCCGGAATCTTTCTGGAATCATGTAATTATCTAGTCACGAACCAAAATTCAATATTTGTGAATATTTGGCGAAAACAAAACAAAGAGTTCCGAGAAAATACATATTTAACATAATTAAGATTGTGGAACACATATAATATAATGGTTTGGGAGTGCTTTGCAACATCTGATGTGGGAAATCTCGTGTTTATTGGTGAGAAAATGGACAATCACTTCTGCATATTTGAAATCTTAAAAAATAATTTAGCTCCAAGCATTCAAATGTTGAGTTTAAATGGGCAGTCACTTTTGTGTCAACAAGACAATGTCCCGAAACACGTGTTATTTACCACTCTACGCATTTAAAATCAACTGCGTAGTCATTCCATTTATTGGAAAAAAATATGTAGTCACCATATGACATCGAGGGACATCGAGGGATTCACTGAAAGACACCCTTTCCACAGATTGGGCAAATAGAACTAAACTAAACTAAAGTGAAAATATTTTAAAGCGTCCTTTTGAGATTCCAATACTTTGTTGAACAATACATCTTGCCTTGGAATGAATTTCATTGAACATATGTAGCTTCACTTGCACCATCCAAAGCGTTATGTAAGGCTGCACTATCCAAAATTTTGTATGTGTGGTTACATATATTGCAAAATAAAATTTAACAAATATATGTAATATTTATTCAAGAACTGGATTAACCATAACTTACTATAATCGCGTTGATGCTATGGTAGCCTTTTTTATTAAAATACATATGCTCGTCTACTGTGGGCTTTTGCAAGCCGATGTAAGTACCATCAACGCACCCAATAAATAAAAATAAATTGTATTTGTATTTAGCAATATAACTATTTGTGAATAAGTTTGTAACCAGTATATCTTTATTTCTGTTTCCACCAAATGGTTATCCTGCACAATTAAAATAAAAATCTCCGATTCGCTGAAGTTTATAATTTATAAGTTTATTTAACACGGAAATATCTTACTTTGAACAAATATTGTTTACTTAGAATTAAGGGTTTAATTATTTAAGCAATCGACTTAAACGGTAGCGTATGTAGATATCGCAGATCGCTGCAGCCGAAATTGCTATATCGGGCGGGACGGGTGTTGTTGACGGAAAATGGAGTTGAATTGCTGGGTTGATTAAGTCCAACGGCAGCTAGCAGAAACCGTGTGGAGACGACGTTTTTTTATTGAACACATGACCGCGAATGGTGATGTGGGAATATGTGTACACGAATTGTTGTCGATCGGTATCAAATAAATTAGCGTAGAAAGCTTACGCGACGCAGTGCACAAGCGAATGTGTTGTTCGAATTGTGTATGACGAATTGAGCCTGCTTTCCCTTTGCCCATTCTTTTTGTTGAGTGGGTTGGCGTAGATGTGTTGAGTTGTGCTGTAGTGTCATCAGCTGTGGTGAATTGCGATGTAGCATTAGGATGCGCCAATTTTACCGAGTAGGGGGGTGGATGCTTAACTCATTTAAACATCCTGGGCCCCCTAGGCGAATATTTTGACTAGTTTTATCTTTATATATATAAATCTTCTGACCGTGTGTTTGCATTTGAAGTGCTCCTAAACGGATGGACCGATTTTGATGAAATTTTGTGTGTATGTTCAAGGACACAACTTGACAGGCAATTTAAAATTGCAAAAGGTCTGGCATAAAAAAATAGCGGCATAACTGAAGTGTTGATAAAAAATTTGAGATATACAGAAATCTTTTCGAAGCATTGCACAGAGCAATGCAATATTTAAACGGGAACGATGATTACATATGTATATGTGTACAATTTCAAACTGATCCTTCCTGAAAAATAATAAAATTGCTAAATATTGGGAATGGTAGAATAGAACTGCTATCAAATACACAATCCAATGAATTAAAACTGGCTCATTTATCATTCGATGAATAATATACCACGGGCATCCCAAAAGACTGATGCCATAACCTTGCCAGCCGATTTTTTTTGTCTTTCCACGTTTGAGAACCGTTTCTTAATATGCAGTCCACCAAGCTGACAATCGATTAGACTCGATTGATTTCACTGATGCACAGCACAAATTCAATAGTATTTTTAACCCCAAAAACCAATTCTTTCTTACGCACGAAATGCTTTTTGATTCATTTTAGTTGCTTCATCAAAAATCCGATTATACCTTAACTAATACTTATATTCTAACTAATAGAAATCATATACATAGATGGTATTAGTAGTACTATCTATGTATCAGCCACAGTAAAACGTAAGCGGGTCCTCTAGTACATACATCTGCATATATAATCTGATGCAAGTAATTCGGTTTACTGTTGGTGCAGTAACCGAGGCCGCAGAATATTAGCTGTAAGAAGCGATTTTGGTTTTAATAGCCAATTGTATTTTGTGTAAATATTGGTGCTTGAGGTAATAATTGATTTTGCGTGCTTTGACGACTTATTGTATTATTATACCAAAAAAGTTGTTTGCTTTTATTAATTTTATTAGCAGTTTTTTACAATTTATTATTTATCGGTTTGGCATACCGGCTATTTATTATATGGCTTTTCTGTATTATCGGCAATTGTTTGTTTTTTTATTTATTCCCGGCTTATGAAGGATAGTAACTCTACGCCTAGAGTATGTGGAATATTGGGAAATTGTGGCTCTAATGGTAGTCGTACGACGTACCGGCCATTATTTGGGCCCCTATTATGAGTTGCATTCGATCTTCGACAACGATCGAAAATGCTGGTCGAACGAATTTTCATTTGGTATTACGACGCTCATTCGATGAAGATTGGCGTTATTGTGAATTGCAATCATTTTGAATGTTCACGATAGTATACATCTGTCAGATGGTGTAAAAACTAAAAGCGTTTTGTGTACGAAGTGTGAAAGTAAAACTAACAAATATTTTATAAATAAAGTAAATATAAATAAAAGTTAAAATAAAATATGACTACGGCTGAGTTGTGGTTTGGCGATTCTTCAGAGGAGGATGAAAGCTTAGTGGAATTGGCTAGAAATAGAAAGAAGTTAAGGGACGCTTCCAACCCTTTGGAACTGGATTCCGCTACGTAAGTACAATGCTATTTGTTAGAGGTTTCTACATGTTCAACATTTAAGAAATTTTATTTGTAGATTTATAAAAAACTTCCGTTTGTCGAAAGAGGCGTTTGTTGATTTGCTGTCCGCTACAGAGGAGATGCTGCAGCGATGCACACGAGCGAAATCTATTCCCAATATTCTAAAATTGGCAACAGCTTTACGATTTTGTGCTCAGTGATCGTATCAACTTAAGTAGTATAGGGAATGAAAACATGCTTGGACTTGCACAGCCCACGGTGTCTGTGGTACTATCTGAGGTACTCGATGCCCTGGAGAATTTCATTTGCCAAAGATGGATAAAATTCAATTATACCGAAGCTGAAATGCAACAAGCAAAATCACATTTTTATAATAATACCAGATTTCCTGGAGTAATCGGTTGTGTTGATGGTACACACATCAAAATTGTGGCTCCCAAAAAGGAGTTGCAGCATTTATATTACAACAGAAAAGGATTCTTTAGCATTAATGCTATGATTGTAAGTATGCATACAAGTTTATCGTAAATTTGTACTTGAGCATTTTTGGCTTTTATATTAATTACAAGTTTGTGATCATACAATGAACATACGGTATATAAATGCAAAGAATCCGGGGGCAACGCATGATTCAATGATTTTCAACATGTCAGCATTGAAAGCATATTTAGAACAGCAAGTCGAAAATGGTCTTCGCAATACTTGGCTACTTGGTACATATATGTTTGACTAAAAAAGCAAAACTTTATATTTTCTAGAATAATTTTTTTTTCTGAATAGGAGACGCTGGATACGCTCTAAAAACTTATTTGATGACACCTTTTAGAAATTCTGAAGAAGGATCTCCAGAAAGCAGATACAATACAACATTCGAGAGCAAGAAATATAGTAGAGCGCACTATTGGAGTGTTGAAAAATAGATTCAGATGTTTGTTACAAGCAAGAGCTCTTCACTATTCTCCAAAAAAGGCGACACAAATTATTAATGTTTGTGCAGCTTTACACAACATTTGCATATTTTATAAAGTTGAAATTTCTCCTGAAGAATTTCCTAATGAGGCAAACGACAGTCATGGTGGAGTCATTGAAGTTGAATCTGATAACGACTCGGAAGCAGTAGCAATTAGAAATCGTATATTAAGAACGTTTTAGATATAATTAAAAAAAAATAAATTAGAAGTTAATTTATTCAAAATATTTATTATGGAATTCATTGTTCATGTTTATCTACGTAATAAAAATTACTCTTTGACAAAAAATATCACATAATTCAATTACCTTGTGTACTTAGAAATATATACAGTCTTAAAATACTAATAAAACCGAAAAATATCACATAATTCATTTACCTATTCTACTTAGAAGTAAATATATACAGTCTTAAAATACTAATAAAACCGAAAAATATCACATAACTCATTTACATTTCAACATACATTCACAAAAAATATTAATTCAGTCTCTTTAAGGCACTTTAACTTAGATATAAATATAAAAGTTAAGAATTATTTAAAGATTTTTTTTTAACTCTAAAATTGCAAGTTTTAACTGCAGTTTTGATCTGCGATCTTGCTGGCTTTTTAAGACTTCTTCTTTGTAAACCCGCGATTTTTCCCTTTTCAGCTGTAGCATTACCTCTGTTGCGTTTTTATTCAGTTCATACTGTTTCTTTTGGTATTCCACTTTTTCTTCAGCACATTTTCGTATGACCCCTAAAGTGGAGACCATTTCTTGGTAGAACTGTTTCTGGGCATTTGTCTGGGAGTCCAGTAACCTCAGCCTCTCTGCCTTGTTGCATGTTTTCATTGGCCGCTTTTTGCGTGCTGGAGGCTCGTGAGCCTCAGAATGAAACTCCACTTCATTTTCTTCAGAGTTTTCAGCCTGAGGATGTGGGGTGGTATTTGGTGGAGCTGAAAGTTGTGGTTCAACATCGCCACTTATATCCAGACCAAATTCGGCTCCCGGCGGGTTTATGCAGGCATCAAACTCGAGTAAGCCAATAATACTCTCTTCAGTATTAGAAAATCCCTGCAGCCTGTTAGTACCTCCGCCTGTTGCTCTGTACTCCGTTTTGTTTTGGGACATTTTTTTTTTTGTCTTTGACTTCATATCAGCCCATACCTACAATGTTCAAATAAAAATGTATTTCCACAAAAAACACAGAACAACTTTATGAACCTTCATCCACTTTGCCGCTGGTCTAGTTGGTGGACCCAAACAGTTTAGCTCCAAAGCAAATGCCTCCCATTTTGTTGCCGCCTGAACTTTGGTGCAAATCCCTCTTGCAAATTGTGGATTTTCTTCCATTAAAGCTACCAGTTTTTCCAATTGCTGTTTAGTGCTCACGACTTTCGACCTGCATAAAATTAACAAAAATAGTATAAATTAATTATTTGTTACCATAAAGCAATAAATAAACGCAAAAAAACTACATTTTCACAAATTTCCATTCACTACGCTACGCTGTCGATAGGTAAATTCTGTTCGACAGCCATTTCGATGCTCAACGAAAATTTCGACAGGGTTGCATAGCTCATAATACGAATTCGGCATTCGATTTTCGATAGCCAGCGAATAGCGAAGATCGAATGCAACTCATAATTGGGGCCTTGATCGAGTAGTTGTGGCTTCAGAGAAGTGCTCACAATACTGATCTTTTATAGTTTTGTTTGTTATTGGAAGTTTTCTTAACGTTTGCAGTTCACTTAATTGTGAATTAAGGTATTTGTTTTTATTATACTAAACTTGAGTTGGTATGGCGGTGAGCAGTTCTGTAACTAGTTCATTTTGTATTTCGCTGTGCAGCGTTTGAGATTTTTGTGCCTTTGAACAGCATGGTGTCTCTTGGCAATTTTTAGTACTTTGGCTTTCGGGATTTGCTTTTGTAATTAAACCCGTGGTTCTTTTTGAATATGCGCTCCTTTGAGGTGAGATGGGATATGTGCTGTAATGAAACATTGTGTGATGTCTTTTATGACAATGTAAGCAGTTAAGCTTTTGCAATTTTTAAGATTATGTGTATGGGAAAAGCAGTTTGTACAGAGTCTTTTTGATCTGCCAAAGTTGTTCCTATCGTTAATGTTTAATTTAATGTTTAATGTTTAATTTTTTTTTAAACTTCTCGCAAGTTTTAAGTTTATGCCCTCTCTTACATAGTTCGCATGACGTTTGTTTTTTCGGATATGAACGATTACATTATGTGAAAGCGTTTGTTTAAATTATTTTTGCTATTGAAGCTTAGGTTTTGGTCGTGTTTAATGTTTTTGTATATTTTCTTCTAACCTTTCCGCAATTTCATATTGGGTGGTGAGAAAATGTTTCATTTGTTGCCACGTTGGGCACTTTTTCCGGGATGAGAACAATTGCTCCCATAGAAGTAACGACTTTTCTGGTAATGCGGCGGTGGAAATGTTTACCAGAATTGGGTCCCAGTTGTCTGTGGGAATATTTTGTGTCGAAAGAATCGACATACAATTAGAAACGGAGGATTGTAGTCTTACAAATTCTTCACTTGTTTCTGTCTTGATTTTAGGCAAGTTTAATAGTGTCGTTACTTGCTTATCGACCAATATTCTTTCGTTTTCATAACGTGCTTTAAGAGCTTCCCAAGCAAAATTGAAATTTTCGTTATTGAGAGCGAACTGTTTGACTATTACGCCTGCTTGACCTTTCGTTTTGTATCTGAGGTGATACAATTTTTGCGCTTGTGATAATTGAGGATGGTTTATGTACACAGCCGTGAACATGTCCCGAAAGGAAACTTGGATTAATGTTAGTAATTAATACAATGCTAACATTCCAACAAAGGCACTCCATTTCGTTATAGATGGGATTACAAAAACTCAAAAAAAGCAGTATACTATGAGCGTCAAAAGTGAGTCAACACCTATGGAAAGCTTGGTTTTCGTATTGGTTAAATGGGCTTCTGCGCCCCCCTCTTAATATAAAACATCTACACCCCACACCTACGCACCATACTCAACACATAGGCATCATGCGCATCACATTTCATCCCACACTACACACCCCATTCTCAACACATCGGCATGATGCCCACCGCATAGTCATCTACGCCATACTTTTACACCACACCCGAGGACACCAGAACACAACTAACAAAAGGGGCTGGCGGACGGCGCCGAGCCTCTTTTCTTCTTTATCCGTGCGCATACACACTTCAAGACCGCGGCCGCCTATCAACCGTACGTGCCTTTTCGATTTTTTAACACATTAAATCTATCTATTCAATACTCAAAGAAAAAAGCGAAAAAACAACAACAAATAAACGGCGTAATTTTCTTAATACAGTTAAACCAAAACATGCCATATTTTACGCGTCAAAAGCGAGTCAGCACTTGTGTTTAAAATTTATTGCTTGGACATACCGTTATATTTCATCAAGTTTTTGAATGCACATTGGCTATTAAATTAAATTCGATATTTTCCTTCTCCATTATTAATTGTTATTTAAAGTGTAAATTACTTATAAAATCATGAGAACTGAAATATCCTTGGAAACCAGGAAAATCATTATTGATTTAAATGAAAATGGAAAATATTTGCGACAAATTTTGAAAATCGTTGCAAGAATAAGAGGGTTAAGGCAAATAATCTCTGCAGTTAAGCAGGAATTGCGAAAGACATCACAACGGAATCTGAAAAAAGCTTAATTTGCATAAAAATGGGTTCATAAAGGAAGCCATTTATTTTTAAGTTAACGAAGCGAAACGATTCAATTATGCACAAAAATGCAAAAACAAGGTTTTTTCTTTTGGTGCATTGTCCTTTTTATTGACGAAAGAAAGTTTGAGATTTTTGGTTCAGAAAAGCACAGACAAATCTGGCGAAAAAGAATGCATAATGCAATGAACAAAATATATATAACCTACAAAAAAACATGGTGAAGGCTCGTTAGTTGTCTGGGGATGTTTTGCATCTTCCGGAGTTGATGAACTTGCTTTTATTGAACCCACAATGAATGTGGGAGGTTACTAGGAGGTATTTAAAAAGCAATGTTGCTCCAAGCATTGATAAATTGGGTTTGTCTGGTAGTTGGATCTTCCAACAAGACAATGACCCCAAGTATACCTCACGCTTGGCGAAGGAATGGCTACTATATGGAACACCAAAACGGCTGGACCATCGCCCTCAATCCCCACACCTAAGCCCAATTAAGCATATATGGAATTATCTGGATCGGAAAATACGAAAAAACAAACACATATAGAGTAATGAATCCCTTAACGCTGCATTATTGGAAGAGTGGAGAAAAATACCAGTGGAGATACAAAAAAGCTGATAGAGTCGATGCCAAGAATACTATAATAGAAGACGAATGCCAAACAAGATACTAAATGGCATAAAAATTTATATTTATTCTTGTTGGATTTGCAATTCTATTTATTAGATTTGCAATTCCTATTAATTGCAACACTGCTAATTAACATTGTGAATATTCACAGTATACAGATCAAAATTTACACTGCTACTGCTTTTCTTCTACTACAATGAAATATGTACGCTTCTCTTTTTGAAATTTCATTACACATGTGAATGTCGAGTTGTCTGCACGCATCTAAAATAAACGGAGAAATAGTTGCTCATATAAATTAAACCATTAGTTTTTGGTTTTTATTTTTAAAAAGAATAGTGGACTCGCGTTCGCGTCTTTATTATAAAAATGTTGTCTTAAGACTAAATACAATTTTTACCTTAAGTCTAAATTAAACCTACGCTTGTACCGGTCACCTTCCCTGTAGTCAGCAGTTAATCGGATGCGCGAGTTAACGACATAGCCTCGCTCCGGGTCACACACACTCACATACATCTTATCTCCTAATATACATTCCGAACAAAGGCGAACTATGTATGTAAACCGATAGAACTCGCTTTGACATGCACTATCAGTCGAACAATAGAAATGAACATGCATTATCTAGAAAGGCATTCTCAACATGTAAACAACAAACATCTGGCAATGGAATAATCCACTGCGATAACCAACTCCGCATCTCAAGTAATAGCAAGATAGCAGATATCGAATTACAACAAAGAAGTCGCATGCAGATAACAGCAGCCGCATTTCATTAGTATAAATAGCTGTAAGATCTTATATTAAAATTTAGTTCTTAAGAATATCAATAAAGGCACGCATTTCGGCGTATAAATAAAATTGTTTAAATTCTTGAACTCATATCGTGTAAACGATATTAACTGGGGGCTCAACCAGTCTGTAAGCCATCTCTATCCATTGAATAAAACGATAGAAAAAATTCCACGGGAAGTAGGACTTCCAGCACTAGATCTTTGAAAAAGGTGCTTAAAATTGAACAAAGATAAAATTAATATTCCTGCAAAATCTGGAAAAGAATAACGGATAAGTCTTGATATATAGATAAAACAGTCAAGCAACGTTATATCAACGGATATCCCAACACGCTAGAATCTCAAAAAAGGAGACAAAAGCCGTTCAATTTGCGTCGTCCCCTATTGAACACCGACGTCAAGATGACAACACAAGAAATCGCAAGCTTGAGAGCACAAATCGCTGCTCTGACCACAACGTTCACTGAAACTCAACAAAGATTGAATTCGTTGGAAACCCACGCAACACCTAACGTCACAGTCACAAACCAATACCAGGACTGTACACCAAACATCACAGATGAATCACAAATAAACTTAGAAATATTCAAAACCTTACCAGTCTTCACAGGCGATATGAACCATTATAGGTCATGGAGAAAACGCGCCTGGACGCACATGGAAAACATCAAGAATTACGCTACTACACCCATGTACTACACGGCACTCTCGATTGTACATTCCAAAATTCAAGGAGAGGCGGCCGATATTTTAATAAACCACAACACCAAATTCAACTTTTATTCCATAATAAACCGTCTCGATTATACTTATGCGGACCAGAGACCTCTGTATGTTTTGCTCGAAGGAATGAAAAGAATAAAGCAAGGAAAAAGGACTCTGGCAGAGTTCCATTCCGAAGTCAGCAAGTCACTTAATCTTGCACTCACTAAAGTTGAGATGGATAATCATGGACCAGGAAATCCATCAGCTATGATTGAATATGCAAACCAGGAAGCTGTGAGGACATTCATTCTCGGTCTGGACAGCAAATATACCAGCGGCACCCTCTACAGTCACAATCCGAAGGACTTAGAAACCGCTTACGCTATCGCGAGTACGATATACCACGATAATATAAACTCACAATTCGACGTTCCGCAATACAATCAGCAGAGACAATATAATACATCACAGTACCAAAACTCAAGCAGAAGACATTACGAGGAGCCACAAAGGTACAAACCTAACGTACAGGTGCAATACAATCAGACAGCACCCCGGCAACAGCATCAACCAATGGACGTAGATTCATCACAACAATACACGAGATCCGCAAATCCCAATAGGGATCATTCCAAACCACAACAAAACAGCTATAACCGTCAATTACAAGGGCTACCTCCAAATAATCAATTTCGCGGTAACCCTCAAAAAAGAGAACGAAATCCTTCATCTCATAATTCCCACGTACAACAGAAATGTCAACGTGTAAACCAGACACGCGACGAAGAACTACAATCGCTTACACCAGAATACGAGAACGATGATTACGAAACAGGCAGCGCTTTTTTAGGCGCATGAACGATTTGCCGTGTCTGCAACGCCACTGCAGGGATACAGGCAAACTTATTAACATCCTGATTGATACTGGAGCAACAAACAACTATATAAGTACAAAATATAACTTAGGTAAGTCTATTCAAATTAAACCTGTAAAAGTGAAAACTCTTCATGGTTACTCAATAACCACATCAAAAAAAATAATTACATTGTTAGAACATAATCTCACATTTTTTGAAACTGATGCATTAAAAGAATTCGATATGCTTCTGGGTGAACAGGGTCTTAGGAAAATTAAAGCAGAAATCAACCTTTTCGAGTACACGCTCAGTTATAAATATAGGGCCAAGAAAGAAAGTGAATCTGTGCAAAAAATAAATTATACGGTTAATAGTGAAAAATATAGAGCAGAAATCGAAGAAATTATGCAAAGAAATGAAGACACAAATGAAGTGCTACCATATACTACCACGGTACAAGCTACCATTAGAATGAAATCCGAAGATCCTATTTGGACCAAGCAATATCCGTACCCTATGTCGGATAGCGATTTCATTAACAAAGAAATTAACAAACTTTTAGAAAATGAAATAATTCAACCCAGCAAAAGTCCGTATAACTCTCCCATTTGGACAGTCGCAAAAAAAGGTACCGATGAACAAGGGAAACCTAAGCGCAGAATGGTCGTAGACTTTCAGAAACTTAACAATCAAACTGTTACAGATAGATACCCCATACCTGATGTGGCTATGACCATACAAAATTTAGGAAACGCAAAAGTATTTTCAACTCTAGACTTAGAGTCTGGTTTCCATCAGATCCTTATTAATAAATCAGACAGGGAAAAAACGGCTTTTAGTGTAAATGGAGCTAAATACGAATTTCTTCGTATGCCATTCGGCCTGAAAAACGCCCCATCTATTTTTCAAAGATGCGTGGATGATATCCTTAGACCATATATCGGGAAGTTCGCGTACGTCTATATAGACGATGTTCTCATTTATTCTTCCTCTCCTGAAGAACATATCGAACACATCCGCATAATCATAAATGCCCTTCACCAGGCCAATATGAAAATCTCTAACGAAAAATCTCACTTTTTCAAAGACTCTGTTGAATACTTAGGGCATATAATTAAATACAACAAGATTACAGTTGACCCAACAAAAATACAGACTATTAAAAATTTCCCTATTCCTACAACACTGAAGGAACTCAGATCCTTCCTAGGTCTCGCAAGTTACTATAGAAAATTTATAAAGAATTTTGCAGCCATCGTCAAACCACTAACTACGTTCCTCAGAGGAGAGAACGGTGGCATATCAAAGAATCAAAGTGCAAAAATAAAAATCACTTTAGACGAACCTGCACTAAAAGCACTGAACATAATAAAAGAAGAACTACAAGCAAGCAACTCCATATCAGAAAAAAACCCCAATACAAAATTAAAAAGATGGAAAAATTTCATTGAAGAATATGGTGCAAAAATCGTTTACAAACCCGGACATCAGAACGTGGTCGCTGATGCCCTTTCTCGTCAGCAAATAAACAACACCTTAAATTCTGATGACTCCCAACATTCAGCACAAAGCTCACCAACACAAAGACTCAAACGAGTAAAAAAAACAGTAAACTCCTTTAGAAACCAAATTATTGTAAAACGGTCAGATCAGAACCCCATCGAAATATTCTCACAAAACATATTTTCTAACAGCCGACACACGATCTTTTTTAATACGAAAACTGTATTACTAGATAGACTAAAAAATGTAATTAGACCAAAGATAACTAATGCTATACAAATAGACGAGCAAATGTTATTTTACGTCGAAAATGACATTATCAACACATTTCCAACTGTATCGATTGTACTAGCGCAAAAATTGGTGGACGATATTACCGAAACCGAACAACAAGAACAGATCATACAAGACACACACAGACGTGCTCACAGAAACTACAAAAACAACGCACAGGAAATCTCGCTCAGATACTACTGGCCAAACATACGTGACGCTTGTAAAAAAGAAGTACAAAACTGCGAAATCTGCCTCACAAACAAGTATGAACGCCGACCAAATAAACAACCAATAGGATCAGCACCGATACCGAACAAAGTAGGCGAATACATACACTTAGACTTATTTTTTATGAGCAACAATATGTACATTAGTTCAACCGACAAATATTCCAAATTCTGCCATTTGAGACAAATACCATCAAAGAAAGACACATACAAATATGTTGACGAGATACTGTCACAAATATACCCAAACGCAAAGTTTGTAATGACTGATAACGAGTCAACATTTACTGGCATATGTGCACAACAAATATACAAGCGATTACAAATAACGCATACCAAAACTCCAGCCTATCATTCGACAACAAACGGTCAAGTTGAAAGAACGCATAGCACAATTATCGAACTCGCAAAAGTATTAGCGCATCAACACAGTTCGGCTCCTGACGATCAGATATTTGAAGCAGTCCGACAGTACAACAAAACAATCCATTCGGTAACCAACCACAAACCCGAGGACGTGTTTTTCAATCAAAGGGAATATCCTGGCATCAAAGAGCGTCTTCAACAAAACCAACAGAGAGTTTTGCGATACCATAACCGTAATCGGAAACAGCTCAAATACAAAGAAGGAGAGGTAATATATTCAAAAACGCATAGACGAAACAAAAACGGAAAAAAATACGTGAAACATATAGTAAAAAAAGACAACGGAGAAACAATAACGACCAATAAAAAAGTAATTATCCATAAAGACAATATCAGAGCAAAAGCATGTACGGAATAGTATTTACCTTACTTTTCTCTATCGCACTTTGCGACAATATTATAGATTTAAGCCATAGGAAATATGTACTAGTAGAAACTGATCCTGTTTACATTTATCAGGATACAGCTTTCTTGTATCACATATCCAATCTCTCAAAAATATTGGCGCCATACGAAAGTATAATGAAATCATCATTCAATCTAGAAGACCAACCCCAAACTCAAATTTTAGTAAACAAAATCGAAACTCTGAAAACTCAACTCATTCCCAATATTTATAGATCCAAAAGATCACTTAACTTTCTTGGTTCCATGTTAAAATTCATCACGGGCACACCAGACCACGATGACCTTGTGGAAATAAAAACTTCACTTAATTTGCTAATAGAGAATAATAATAAGCAAAAATTAATTAATTCACAGTTCGAAAGAATACTCGAAAGCCTTGATCCCAAAGCAATAACCGAAAACATTGTTATATCAGAAGTTTATAATGAACTCAAATCAATAACTAATACTATAAATTTTGCAAAAACTAATAATTTCTATTCTGGCACATTAAATTTGAAAGACGTGTACGATTTAATAAACCATGAAAAGTTAGATCTTCCAATAATTAATATATTAGAATATGCCGACATTCATATATGTTACCTACAACAAACAATTATAACAATATACAAATATCCTATCCTTGAAACTAAATGTAGCTTATTTAATGTATATCCTTTAGCATATAAGCATGGTAAAATTAATTTAGACCCTAAGATCGCAAAGTGTAACGACTATCAAAGAATATCTAAATGTAGAAATTATATGGGTAACTTTATTTGTAAATCAGAACCCGCTGACAATTGTACTATAAAAATATTAGAAGACAAAACAGCACAATGCGAAACAACCCACGAAAATAATGCTCCACTTCGCATCCTAGAGAATGGATACATTTTGACAGATTACCAGCATACTTGGAACAACATGCATATATCAGGCCCTAAATTGATACACTTCAATGAATCCACGAACATCGATAACATGACATATTACAATCATCAAAGACAACTCAGAGAAATAATACACAATCAACACAACGAAAAACTTGAAGTACTCCGTATCCTTTCTTCAAACTCAATATACAAATTCAGCAATATCCAAACACTCTCAACATTTTTGATACCTATTGTAGAAAATCCAGTACATTTTACGTTCTTCATCATAATAGGATTCCTTACTTTAGTAGTCACCACTTACGGTATGGTACACCTCTGCCGATATCGCGTAAATAGAAGAATGCTTCACAGACAAAGGCAAATTGACGAAATATACGAAGTCGAATTGAATCGTCTTCAACAACAACAATCTGTAGCAGCATAGCGAGGACGCTCCGTTTTAAGAAGGAGGGGAGTTAACGACATAGCCTCGCTCCGGGTCACACACACTCACATACATCTTATCTCCTAATATACATTCCGAACAAAGGCGAACTATGTATGTAAACCGATAGAACTCGCTTTGACATGCACTATCAGTCGAACAATAGAAATGAACATGCATTATCTAGAAAGGCATTCTCAACATGTAAACAACAAACATCTGGCAATGGAATAATCCACTGCGATAACCAACTCCGCATCTCAAGTAATAGCAAGATAGCAGATATCGAATTACAACAAAGAAGTCGCATGCAGATAACAGCAGCCGCATTTCATTAGTATAAATAGCTGTAAGATCTTATATTAAAATTTAGTTCTTAAGAATATCAATAAAGGCACGCATTTCGGCGTATAAATAAAATTGTTTAAATTCTTGAACTCATATCGTGTAAACGATATTAACTCGCGTGTGAAGCCGCTAATATTACTGATGCGACGTCAGCTATTGCTGGGATTCGAGTTTCGTACTGAGTTGCTGACCGATGGTGGGAATTGTCTGAAGTGCTGTGTTAACTCCTCCCCTCTTAAATATGATCGTCCTCGATCATCAATAGAAAGGTAGATCGTTAAATTTTATATAATTTGGAATATTATGAGTTTCTTCTGGAAGGGTAACTATTTGACTCATGTTAGGTCTTATTGTCTCCTTTTCTATATATTTTATTTCAATCTTCTTTTTCCGTAATAAGATAAAAATTATTATGGTGGTAGTTAAAGCTACCAATGTCAGGCTGCCAATAGATAGTGTAGCTTTCTTAAGAGAATTTATCCGCTTGATGTTGGTGAGGTGTAATTCTTTTAAAGCTCCCAATGATAGCAATTCAATACGTTCTTTTTCTATCGGGGCTGGTTGCAAAATTGCGGGAATGGCTTCAATTGTTTTTGCTTCGATATTGCTAAATATTTGATTGTTAATTTTCATTGTTGAGTTGTAAAATATTATGACATGTGTTCCATTTATTTCTTTAGTTTCCCCATCGGCTTCTATTTTTCCATTAAATTTATTCAGCAATATTATTCCTGTTTTTGTTTCTTCGATTGTGGGCACGTGATTCCCGTTTGTTATGGTACATGTGGAATTTAAGCTATTTACTATTCTACTTATACAATCGTCTTTACTTAGATCTATTAGATTAATTTCTTTACAAATTGCTATTTCGTTAAAATTTTCAGATTCATTTTTAATTCCGTTTATTTTATTTTTTCCTTTAAGAATTTCTTTATAGTCCGTTTTAATTACATAACTGTTTTCTTTCTTTATAGGTCTTATAATTATTTTTTTAAATGTTTCATAAAAAGTTAGCGGAATTTTTATCATATATAAAATCGGTTGGTGAGGACGTTGTAAACGTCGACATGAGTGATAACAGCGGAGGCTGGCAAAACGCGTACCAGCCCAAAGCAACGAAACGTAAAACTATTGAATCCCCAAATGTAATGAAAAAACAACTAAAACTGAACAATACTCCTAACACATCAAACCGGTTTGCAATCTTAGACACAAACACACAAAGTCATAATAACAATGCCAGTGATAAGAATAATGAGCAAAACGCAGAGACAACTACAAGTGTTTTCAAACCACCACCGATTTTCATACCACAAGTAAACGATATAAATAAAATGATAGTAAATTTTTCAACTTTAATTGGTAGAGAAAATTTTTCGTACAAATTCGGCAGAGACGGACAAGCCAGAGTAATGCCTGCAAATAGTGACTCATATAGAAAACTTATCACGTATTTAGACACAAATAATATAATTTTTCACACGTATCAGTTAAAAGAGGAGAAGCCCTATAAAATTGTTATAAAAAATATCCACTATTCCACACCCATAGACGACATTATACTTGACTTATCTCAAAAAGGTCATATTGTGAGAAATATTGTTAATGCAAAAAGTAAAGTTACAAAGATGCCAATGTCACTATTTTTTGCTGACTTAGAGCCGTCGGCAAACAACAAAAGTGTATTTGACATTAATCGCGGTAGTCAAAATCGAACCTCCCCGCAAGTTTAATGATTTAGTTCAGTGTCATCGTTGTCAAGAGTTTGGACATACTAAACGATACTGTAAAAAGCCGTACAGATGTGTTAAGTGCAGTCTGGACCACCAGACTGCTCTTTGCGAAAAAGACCCTGGTACTCCACCAAAATGCGTACACTGCTTGCAAAATCACACTGCCAACTACAAAGGTTGTCAAGTACATATATCAGGCATTAGTTTGCAATAAAGATCCCAACAAATCGACTGTGAATAATACTAGACCTAAAGATGGTGTTCGCTCAAGTACTGAGTAACCAGTTTACAATAACAATTTTAGTTACGCAGATATTACAAAAGGACAACAAAACACTGCTGCACATAGCCACAGCAATTTCGAGAAGCTAGAAGCGCTAATTTCCAAACAAATTAAACTAACCTCAACGTTAATATCAATGATGTCTTCTCTTGTTACAAGATTATGCAATTAAGCCTTAAGATGGCAATATGGAAAGCCAATGGACTTAGTAACCATAGATTAGAAGTCGAACATTTTATTGTAACTAACAACATAGATATTCTCATGATCTCTGAAACTCATTTCACTAATAAGTCTTTTTTTAAAATAAATGGTTACGATATTATTACTTGCAACCATCCTGATGGCATAGCACATGGCGGATCTGCAATTATAGTTAAGTCAACTTTAAAATATAAGATATTAGAACCAATATCGTTGCCTTCAGTTCAAGCTGCGTCCGTTGAAATCACAAGCGTTAATGGAGGGATTGCTATAACCGCACTGTATCTACCTCCGCGTTTCAACATAAGTAAACAGTCATTTACTACATTTTTTAACAAACTGGGCAGTAGATTTCTAGCTGGTGGTGATTTCAATGCCAAACATCCATGGTGGGGATCTCGTCTTACTAATCCCAAAGGCCGCGAACTATACAAATGCATTATGGAGAAAAATTTAAATGTTCTTTCTACTGGTTGTCCCACTTACTGGCCCACAGATCCCGGCAAGACCCCTGATTTGATTGATTTTGCTGTTTATTCTGGAATTGACGCTAACCTAGTCGAAATAATAAATAATTACGATCTTACTTCAGACCATTCCGCCTCAATTATTCATTTTAATTTGCCTGTTTTACTTGCTGCTAAGAAACAGCATGTATTAAATAAAAGATCGGATATTAAACTCCTTCAATCTCGACTTGAATCCAGTATAAATCTCAACATGGAGATAAATTCAACTAGGGATTTAGATGATGCAGTAGAGGTTTTTACTACCAATCTACACGAAGCAGCCTTCTTAGCCTCAACCAACTATTGTAATATAACTTCTCGAACACACAGAAGCAGACAACCATATTCTGATTAAATATCTAAATTGGTTAAGAATAAGAGGCGACTTCGAAGGATATGGCACAACAGCAGGAATCCGAATGACAAAAAAGCCCTCAATAAAGCAACTAAGGAGCTAAAACTAGTTTAGCTGAACTTAAAGAAGTATTGATTAGAGAATATCTCAAAAAAATTGATCCAAACAACAACAACGAATATAACATCTGGAAAGCCACCAAATACTTAAAACGGCCAACCATAAGACAGGTTCCGGTTAAAGATAATGACAACACTTGGTGCAGATCAAACATAAGCAAAGCACACGCTTTTGCCAACCACCTTAAAGATATATTTCAGCCATTTAACCTCAGTAGCACCAGCCATCGTGAGGACGTCGAATCATACATTGATTGCCCATGTCCAATGGATAAGCCTCTTACATACGTAAGACTCTCAGAGGTCCAATTTGAAATATCGCGTTTGAAAAATTCAAAGTCTCCAGGTTATGATAACATCGACGCTTGGACAATCAAAAAATTTTCCAAGAAATGTCTATTATTTTTGGTCTTGCTTTTTAATAGTAGCTTCAAATTGAGCCATTTCCCCACGCAGTGGAAATGTGCTGAAATTATAATGATACCAAAGCCAAACAAGCCGGAAAATGAATTATCTTCATATAGACCAATAAGCCTACTGACAATATTCTCGAAAATACTCGAAAGAATATTTCTTCGAAGACTACTGTCAGAGCTGGAAAAGCAATCAATTATTCCAGATCATCAGTTTGGTTTCAGACATATGCACGGCACACCGGAACAATGTCATCGCGTTGTGAAAACTATACTTAGTAGCTTGGAGGAGAAGAAGTATTGTTGTGCAATTTTCCTAGATGTTCAGCAGGCATTTGACAGAGTCTGGCACTCGGGCCTACTGTATAAAATTAAAAAGACGCTATGTACTCCACTCTATCTCTTCCTCAGATCTTATCTGAGTCAAAGACATTTCTATGTTAAAATTAAAGATGAAATCTCAGACATACACGAAATAAAGGCAGGTGTCCCGCAAGGAAGTGTTTTTTGACCAATACTGTATACAATTTTTACCGCAGACATGCCAATATTGGAAAATGGTAATTTAACAGTTGCCACCTATGCAGATGACACTGCTGTACTCTCATCTGCCTACTCCGCTAGCGAAGCTGCTGAAACTGCACAAGCACAGCTAAATGAAATACAATCTTGGCTTCGCAACTGGAATATCTCTGTAAATACTGGAAAATCAACTCACATAACTTTCACATTGAGGAAGGAAGAGTGTCCCGATGTGAGTCTTAATAATGTTTTAATTCCAAAGTCCAATTGTGTAAAATATCTCGGATTACATTTAGATAAACGGCTTACTTGGTGTGAACATATTAGAGCCAAGAGAATTCAGCTCAAAATTAAAACTAGAAAAATGTATTGGTTGCTTGGCCCTAAGTCTAAACTTAGTTTACAAAACAAAATTCTTCTATATAAAACTATGTTGAAACCCGTATGGTCTTATGGCATTCAAATCTGGGGTACAGCAAGTAGATCCAACATAGACATAATTCAGAGGTTTCAGTCAAAAACCCTTAGACTTCTTGCTAACGCTCCGTGGTACATTAAAAATACTCATCTCCATAAGGATCTGAGAATGCCTATGGTGATTGATGAAATAAAAAGATACAGCTCAAAGTACATAACAAGATTAAATTGGCACCCTAACCCATACGCTATAAACTTATTAGACAACAGCGATGACACACGACGATTGAAAAGACTACATCCTCTAGACCTGCCATTTAGATCGTAAGAACTATCTAAGTATAAAATAATACACATTGTAATAATATTGCTACACATAACGTAATTTAGCTTAATAAATACTAGTTACCAAATAACCTTATATTAAGGCCAAATTGCACTTAATGCATCAATGTGAAACACATTAATCAATTACATTTACTTATTGTCTACCGACAGATTGTAAATTAACATGAATAATAATAAAAAAAAAAAAAAAAAATATATATAAAATCGTCATATCTTTGCTTAGTACATTTATCTTTGAGAATTTCAGTGCCTCTTCGGCAGTCTTAAAAGGCATTTGCTCCTCCTTTAGTTTATTAATAGAAAATTTAACTTCATCAATGCTTAAAAGTATTGAGTTTATTATATTTTGTTTTGCCCATTGGATGGCATATTTTATATTTATTAATTCTTCTTTGATCAATCTTATTCTGTTTTGTAAATTTATCATAATTTTTGTTATAGTGTCTTCACCCTTTTTTATGGTATTTAACATTTTATTGACAATAGTTGTTATATTATTTATACGTTTTTCAAATAAATTATTAATAATTATTTGATTATTATTATTTTGGTTCAGATTATTCAAATTGTCATTTATAATATTAAGATCATTATGATCAGGAGATCCGGCAATGTATTTCCATGCCGTTCCTAATATGTCAATTGATCTCCTCTTCTTTTTGTTTTCTACCGGTTTATGGGTGTTGAGGATTTCAAAAGTTTGGGTAGTTTCATGTTTGAGGATAGGATAAAGGAAGTTATCTTTAGGGATTTGAGTGGTTATTTCATTATAAGTTTGTGTCAGGAAATGTTCGTAACGGTCTAGGTCAATGAGGTGTATTAGTCTAAGTGTTCCGTCCTGTATTTTTGCATTTCCGTTGTCTATTGTAATGAGTTGAACTTTACTTAATGAACGGGATATGAATGCTATGGGTTTGCCTGATTGTTCTAAGACTGCTCCGAGAGCATAATTAGATGCATCAGTGGTGAGGTGAAAATCTTTATTAAAGTCAGGATATGATAGAACTACTTCCTTTGAAACGAGTGAGGATTTTATTTTATTCAGGGCTTCTAGTGCTGCGCTATTGAGAGTTATCTGCTTTTTACAGGATGCATTTTTTGAAATACTTTAGCATAATCCCTTTTGAAGCGGCGGTAGTAGCCGGAAAGGCCAAGGAAATATCTTAAGTCTTTCAAAGTTTTCGGACATGGGAAATTTTGTATAGCTTCAACTTTTGAAGGATTGGTTTTTACACCACTTGGTGAAATAATGAAGCCTAGGAACTCGACTTCATTTCGGAAGAGTTCGCACTTGTCCAGTTGAACTTTCATATTTGCTTCTTTGAGAGTGCGAAATATTTGTTCAATATTTTGGAGATGGCTTTCTTCATCTTCGCCGAAAACTATTATGTCATCAATGTAGACATAGCAGATTTTACCTATATAGTTTCATAGAATATCATCTAAGGCTTTTTGAAATATAGAAGGAGCGTTTTTTAGCCCGAATGGGAGTCGTGTAAACTCATATTTGCCATTATTGACAGAAAAGGCTGTTTTTTCAATGTCGGATTCTTTTAAAGGAATTTGGAGGAATCCACTTTTTAAATCCAATACAGAAAAATATTTATTATTTCCTAATTGCGCAATAATTTCATTTATTTCGGGTATGGGGTATTTGTTGGAAATGGTAACATTATTTAATTTTCTGTAATCAATTACGAGTCTAAACTTCCTTTCGCCGGAGGCGTCTAATTTTTTTGGAACAACCCAAACTGGTGAGTTGTATGGAGAACGTGATGGTCTTATTATGCCATCTTTGAGTAAGGTTTGGATTTCCTTGGTGACGAATTCTCTCATGCCAATAGGGTATGGATAATATCTGGTGTAAACGGGTGTACCTGAAGAAGTCCTGATTTCCCCTACGACGGTAGTAGTGTAGGTTAGTTTTTCATTTGGATCGCAAAATAACTGAGAATATTTGTTTGCAAGTTTTTGGATGAGGAATTTTTGAGAAGGTGTCATATGTTCTGTCCTTACGTCAATACTGTTTACTGTAGGAGAAAGCTTCTATTTTATTCTTATTTCTTTACCGTTACCGAATTTAATTATGTCCTCGCGAATGTTTATAGTTGCATTGAGGCGTTTGAGGCTATCGTTTCCGATAATACCATCAACAGATTTAAGTCCTGGTAGGATAAAAAATTTCAAATTCGAGTTATCTATTTGAGCTAGATTAATTATTGTATGATGGGTAATTTGAATCTTTCCTGCTATGGAATTTGCAAAAAAAGCTTCTTCATTAGGAATTGGTTTTGCTACAAGTTGTGGTTGTATGTAATTTTTGCTTGATCCTGTATCTATAAGTATTTTTAAAAATTTTCCGTTCTTCATTCTAAATTCTATATAAGGCAACGAAGAACTTTTCATCCTAAAAAATTAACATCTATGTAGTCGGGTTGGCTATTCTCTTGAACTAGTTCGATTTGTTCGTTGTTTAACATTGCTTCGTATTCTTCCTTTGTCGATGTCAAGATTTGCTCGTCATGGTGGTCATATGTGGCTTGTTGGTCATATAAATCTTCTCTACCGGTTTCTATATGGAAGTTCCTTTGTTGTTTGAAAGGCACTTGTGGAGGGCAGTTGTGGAGGGCAATTTGACGGTCGTTTCCAAGCTTGGTTATTGGGTGCATTTCTATTCATATAGTTAACCGCTTTTGTATGTAGGGAATGGTCTATATCCATTGGCGCTGGACGCGGAAGTCCGAAAGGAGTCCTAGCGGGATGTTGATATGTTGGCCGAAAGTTTGGAGAATTACTATAGTTAAAATTTGGTTGTTGCCGTTGCTGAGGCACGTAGTTCGGTTTAGATAAATATGGCTTAGGAATGTAAGCCAATTGTGGGTAGAATTCGTTGGTGGCCTTTTTTGGCGGAAGAGGTGGGCGAAAGTCCTGAGCTTTTTTAACGTGGGAATTATTATTGATCGCGTAATGCGAACGAAATTTCTGGTTTTCTAACTTAAGACATAAGTGAAGAGCTTGAGGGAGGTCTACGGTTTCTCTCATGCCAAGGAGCCTTGGTAAATCGCCATTCAGTCCTCGAATAAAAGTGTCAAGGGCTTTGTCACGATAAGTTCGTGTGAGTAAATGCATGGATTCAGCACCGACTTCCATGCAACCAAGTTTATTAAGAATGAGAGATAGGCGCGAATATACCCTTTGGTAAAATTCCTGAATAGTATGGCTACCTTGGACTAATGACGTCATTTGGTACTCTAAGGTACCTACGTCCCTTTTATCGGCGTAATGGAGAGTAAGGCATTTTGAAATAGCCTTCCATACTAAAGGTGTGCTATATGATTCGAGGGCAATGTCTGCGTTGCCCACGATTTTGTTTTTTACTGCGTTAAGGATACCGTAGTATTTTGGCGATCCTCTTTGAGGTTCGTATATTTCAAAAATTCTGTCCACGCTTTTCTTCCATGAACTGAATTCTCCTGGATTCCCAGAGAATTCACGAAGACATCTTACCACATCAGGGATTTTGTCTAAGTCGTTGATGTTGTTTGTCAGTGTAGGGTCTATAGTCACGTCAGTTAAGTTTGCAAAGTTTGCGTTTGGGTTAAGCGCAGCTTGGACTATGTTTCGTCCTTCTTGTCTTAAAATGTTTGTGACCACACCACTTATAATATTGGTTAATTGTTCCAGATTCATTTCGCCAGAATTTGGAACAGGATGGGATGTTTGGGTATTGCCTGCGGTGGGTGGGGTTTAGCACAGCAGGTCGTATGGGATTGGTTGGCATAATTTTATTGGATATTTTGAGGATATAATTGTTTTTAGTTATATGTCCTTATCCTCTGGAGGGTCCCCGTTAGGTGGTGAATCGCAGAGTTGGACTGTAGTTATTAAGAACCGGAGGGTCCCCCGTTAGGTGGTGAATCTCGGCTCTTTCGTTCTTATAATTTATTGGCTGTACAAGTCGTTTTTATTTTGTTTATAGTTTATAATTCTCTGGAGGGTCTGGTCAACTCCTGAGTTGGCTACAGAATTGCAGAGGATTTAATTTTTATAAGCTGGAGGGTCTCCCGTTAGGTGGTGAATCGCAGCTTTTATATTTATTATTTTATTGGCTGTACAAGCCTGTTGTTGTTCAACGTATTATTTAGGGTTAGTTAACATATAAATTTCAAACTTAAGCTTAATTAATTGTAATTTGGCAAATGTTTTTTTTTATTAATGTTTTTAAATTATTCTTAAATTCTCTTGTTTTTTAATTATCTCTTTCCACTTTTTTTCCAAATGCTTTATAAATTTCTTAATTTTTTAATTAATTAATTTAATATTCTTTCCACTTTTTCCAAATGCTTTATAAATTTCTTATTTTTTTTATTAATTAATTTAATATTTCTTAATCTATATGCTTACTTATCTCTAGCTTCCTGGCGCAAGGGGTGTCGTCCCGTTTGCTGTCCTACTAGGGTCCCTCGTTGCGCACGTGGTGGAGGGTGCGTTTCCTTCCTATCGGATCCTAACGCTTTCAGTCCGGTGTAAGGGGACAGCTTCCCAAGAGGATATCTTTGGTCCTTCGACGTTATTATTCTTTATCCTTTGGGGCTCCGGTAGCCGCTTTTGTGTATTACTCGGTATTGTAATTTTTACTCACTCGCGTAGCCTTACTTTTTAGTTTCAGGCTTTCACTACCATCGAGCTGAAGCTGTCCCTGCTCGGGCGCCAATTAAACCATTAGTTTATGGTTTTTATTTTTAAAAAGAATAGCGGACTCGCGTCCGCGTCTTTATTATAAAAATGTTGTCTTAAGACTAAATACAATTTTTACCTTAAGTCTAAATTAAACCTACGCTTGTACCGGTCACTTTCCCTGTAGTCAGCAGTTAATCGGATGCGCGTGTGAAGCCGCTAATATTGCTGATGCGACGTCAGCTATTGCTGGGTTTCGAGTTTCGTACTGAGTTGCTGACCCATGGTGGGAATTGTCTGAAGTGCTGTGTTAACTTATATATCGTCACCTGAAATACAAAATAACGTATCATCAAAAAATTTAAAATTGAGTTTCTTACTGATTACTATTCACCACATCATATTACATATGTGTCACAAATTTTAAGCTTCTGAAATCAAAAATACCCAAGCTATATAAAAATTCAAAAAAACGTATCATCAAGTGCTTGATTTCGTTAAACAACATAACATATAACAGAGTGGTTGTTTTTTTTATATCGAAGTTAGCCTTCATTTATTTTTATTGTTTGTGTTTATTTTTAGTGATTAAGTTCAATGTGCTTTGGTTAGTTTAGGCTACATGGTTGATCGGACGTGGTCTACTATATACATATAAGTAGCCCTTTGTGAGGCCATAGAAAAGAAGAACCCGTTTGTTCGAACTTATAAATTAACAAAACGCTTCCCGCCAGTTCGGTGGGATATCTGAAGGTATGCGCCCCCAAGTGATCAAGTCTTGACCTCCCTAACGCAAGACAGCCAAGAAGGAAGTGTTGAGTTGTTTCCACCTAATCTTCTTCCATACAGCTTCTGCAGATGGCGTCTGGTAGGATTCCCAGCCTTACTGCGTAGAAGCCAATATGGCAATGACGACAGCGTGTGTAAAAATTGTGGCCCAGTGCTGACCAAGCTTTCACGACGCCCAGCTATTCAGTAATAAAATAAGATATGGGAGCACAGATCCGCTCCCATTCAACCGATAGAGGTTCTAGGGTGCCTCTTCTTGCTAGCTCATATTACCTGCGATTCCGCTGTGTCTGGCGCTCATATCATTCTTATCACAAAGACACTCGATGCTATTGATAGCAAGGTTAGGTCTTCGATCAGCTCTGAATTCTCTAATTGTTAATGAGTTCAAGGCTGGAATCGCCGCCCTGCTATCTGAGTCGATGGTCACTTCTCTGAAGGAGGCTGCACTCCGGAGTGGTAAATCTACTGGAGTTGTTAGAGAGCTCCTGACAGCAGACCCCTCCACCTTTGACCCATCCGTGAACGTCTCCAACGGCTTCTTCCCACCCACAACTCCCTCATTATATGGGTAGAGAAGGAGCCGCCAGAGTTCGGTTTAGCGACTCCATGATCCAAGTGATCAGACCCGTGCTTTTTTAGGAATTCAGCAGTCTATGCTTTTATAAAGTTTAAGAATAACTAAGAAGAAATGTCAACATCTTCAGGACCTAGAAGTTTTAATTCCAGCAGACTGTTATTACTTTTATGATAATATACTTTTTGAATAATTAATTATTTAATAAATAATAATTAAACATTATCCTCATTTTTAAGCTTGAAATATTTAAATTTTTTCTAGTACTTGTGTACATATTAATAATAAAAATAACATCAAATATGAAAAACTTGCAACTGTTTTTATTAAAAAAAAAAGTATTAATATTCAAATTTTTAATTTTAATACAAATTTAGATTGATCATACATACGTTATTTTGTTTCAGAAATGAAAATTCAAAACAACGTAAGACACCTATATACCATCAAATTTGCTTATTTTTTTCTTTATTCTTTTTTCTAAAATATACTTATAGTTTCATGTTAATTCAGATTTGAAAATTTTGTTTCAATATCTCAAGTGGTTTTCTTTTTATACGGTTTTTTGCTTCTCCTGAAAACCTACGAAAAGTGATGTTACGTTATTTTGCATTTCAGGTGACGATATATAAAATTGTGTTTGTTCTTTATATGAAAGTGTTGTCTATAAAAATACTTTGTGTCGTTTTAACATTCTGTTTGTTATGTGTTGGTTAAAAGATTACTCTGCGTAAATTCAACAGGTTGTGAGCCCAGAGTACGCAAATAACCATGGAGAGGGCAAAGCGTAACATTGTTCCATTTTGCGGAGAAAAATATGCAATATAGAAATTTCGTGTTAGAGCACTTTTGGGTTGTGGACGAGGGTGCCCCAGAGGATCCCGATGAAGCATGGTAGAAAACTGAAAGAAACGCGAAAAGTTTAATCATTGAATTTCTAAGTGACTCTTTTCTTGGGTTTGCAAGCAACGAAAGTACAGCTAGGCAAATTTTCGGAAATTTGGATACGATATACGAAAGAAAAAGTTTAGCAACGCAGTTGTCTGTACGAAAGAAATTACTCTCTTAAAAAAAAAGTAATTTCAAAAAGAAGTTAAAGTGCCATCATTGCGAAAAAATAGGTCACATTAAAAAGGACTGTTACAAGTATAAAAAGAGTTTAAACAAACAAGGTTCTGAAGTAACCAAAACCGTTCAGGTTGCAACTGTACCACAAGATAGGGGATTTGCGTTCATGACAGGACGCGGTGTAGCGAGACGTAACGATAACACTTTTTCATTTATTTTAGATTCTGGTGCTTCTGACCTCTTGATAAACGAGGACAGCCCGTTTATTCAGTATATTGAATTGGATCCGCCAGAGAAAGGCACACTGAGACTACAAAACAATTTGCAAAGTCCGATCACTCTAGAGAATGTTTTATTTTGCCGTGATATACCGGAAAACTTACTTTCTGTTAGAAAGATGCAAAACTCTGGGATGACCATCGAATTTCATAAGGAAGGTATCAAGGTATCCAAAAATGGTGAAGTAATTCTTGAAAACAAAGGTATGTATAGCGCACCATATATTGAATTAACATTATGTCGTAAAGTATATACATCATTAAATAATAACTACGAATTGTGGCATGAGCGGTTGGGACATACTCGTATTAGTAGAGGCAAGTTTTTAAAAAATAAAAGTAAAGATATGTTCAATGATACTCATCTTTTAAAGACTGTACAACCTAACAATGATTTTTGTGAGTCTTGTATTAATGGAAAACAGGCTAAATTACCTTTTGAAAAATATAAAGATAAAATCTATGTAAAGAGGCCCTTATTTATAATTCATCCTAATGTTTGTAGACCATAAAAATACTATGTCATATTTGTTGACCAATTTACACATTATTGTGAAACGCATCACTTATAAATCTGACGTTTTTGTAATGTTTAAGGGGTTAGGTGGGTTTTAGAGGCTAAAAATAAGCGTATTTTCATCATTTTTTTTAACGTACATATTTAAAGACTATTTTGTGAAATTTTAAAATAAAAACTTTGAAAACTCAGCCGTTGACAACTCATCTCCCGTGACGTCTCAACAAAAAGTGATCTTGCCGCGACCATCATAACTCATAATCGGATTATATAAAATCAAAAAACCAAAAATATTTCGTTAGTACATGCATAAATCTGTTTATTGAACGAAGGAAAAAAAATATTTTCGACATATTTTGGCTCAAAAAAAATATTTATTATAAGAAAAATGTAGATAATGTTATTCCAAAGATGTGTGCAAAATTTGAGCCAAATCGGTTTATAACTTTTCGAGAAATCGTGTCCACCGACTTAAAAAATAGAGTTCTGAGATAAATAAATACTTTTAAAGTTTTGACGCTGCACTGACGTGGCCTAATGGGCGGAACTTCCGAAGGATATATCTCCTAGAATTTTACTCGGATCAATTTGAAATTTTAGGAGAATTTTCTAAACATATTGGACTATTTAAAAAGACAAAAAAAAAAAAATAATTTTCAAACCCACCTAACCCCTTAAAGATTTTGTCGCTAAAAGTAAAGCACTTTCAATTAAAAAGTTGTGAATTTGTACATAGACAATGTCCGAGAATACTTATCGAATGAGGTGAAGAGTTATTGTGTTCAAAAAGGGATCACTTATGTCCGAACGAATGATAAGAACAATAACAAAAAACAAAAAAAGCGCGAGCGTGGTGCAAAATTAGACAAGTATTGTTGGGGTGAAGCAGTACTGACAGCTACATACATATTTAATTAATATAAATCCAACTAAAGCTTTAAGGAATAGTATAAAAACTCCATATGAATTGTGGCATGATAGAAAACCGAATTTAAAGTATTTGAAGATATTTGGTTCAACAGTATATGTGCATAACAAAACAAGAAAAAGAAAATTTGATGCGAAGTCAAAGAAATGTATACTTGTTGGTTACGAACCGAATGGGTTTAAATTTTGGGACGAAGAAGAGATGTTATTGTAGATGAAACAAATATAGAACATTCCAAAAATGTAACGAAAGATAGCGTCCAATCAAAAAACTTTAATTTAATGAGAGTACGGAAAGTATAAAAGAAAAATTCCCGAATGAGAGTATGGAAAGTATGAAAGAAAAATTCCCGGATGACAGTACGGAAAGTATAAAAGAAAAATTCCCGAATGACAGTACGGAAAGTATGAAAGAAAAATTCCCGAATGACAGTACGGAAAGAATGAAACAAAAATTCCCGAACGAAAGTACGGGTAGAAAAATCTGAAATACTTAGTTCAGATGAACAGTGTGATTATTTGGACAAATATGATAAAAATTATGATTTGGTAAATACGGTTGAAAATGTATCAGTGTGTTCATCAATTCTAAATTGTCAGGTTCACAACCGATATATAATAACGATGTTAGAAGAAGTGAAAGATTAAAGGATCGTAAACAGATATTAAATAATAAAGACAACTCACTGTCTGTTAATACCTCAATATAGCTTCTAACAATCCTTACCGCTGGTGGGGGGAATTGAAAGTCTTACATTGAGGGAGAATATATTCATTCTGATTTTATTATTAAATTTGTAAACCTTATATACTATTTTATAAGTCTAACTTATCTAATTAAATATATGTACTCGTATATTTACAGCACACCACATGGGGTTGTTTTCAACTATACAATACAATACATGTGTGTGTGTGTGTGCTATCATACAAGTATAATTTTTATTGCTTAGTTTGGGTTGTTTTCAAGTGCACATGTGCATTTGTAATCAATTGCCCAAACCTAAGTAAATATGTTTAGTATGTATTTCTTGAGTGCATCCGTATCACTTATTAATGCATACGTGCCTCATATACATATGTTTGTATGATGCATATCAATGCATATATTTTTATGTGTTTTTTTGTACGTATGTTCAATATATTTGAACATAGATATCTATTAGTAGTGGACTGTATGATTCCAATAGCTAGATTATTTCTTATCTTATTTAACATTGAAATATATAAAAGGTTTAAATATAATATTGTTGTCCGTGCTTTGGCAGCAACGAACATTCTCCCGGGCGGCAAAAGTGATTGCAGTTTGTAGTCGTCGCCTGGTTTTCAATCGATAGTGAATGAAGATTGCTACTAGCACGCCGACTATAAAGAATAGCAATGTTATGTGTCCGGTTGTTTTAACGCAAGCTGCCATGGTATTAGTAACTCCCAAATGGTTGTTACTACATCCGCTTTTCCAACTGGATCTATTTTTGTTTTATCCATTCGTGTTTTGGCGACACTTGTTGAGTTGCTGATTTCGTTTTTAGTGAGCTCTACTGATATTATCCGTCCATGGAGTTCGGTATGATGCAAATTCTCAATGCAACGACTGGCATACGACGATGATGGCATTGTTACGTAGTCATAACAACGTGTACCGGTTATCCTCCGATAACTTTTCCATATTTAGAAAATATAGTTTTCAGATCCCTGGCTCTCGTTAATGAAGATAACCCGGATATCCAAAGATTACGTGAAGGTGTTGGCTGCTTTCTTGTGTACGACGATTTTGTAGAGATATTCACTGAAGACTTTTCTTTGTCATCCTTCTGCGAAGACTTGTTTGAAGATGATTTTTGTTCACTAATGTCTTTATCCTTTTTGTCGCCGGACTTTTTATCTTTTCTCTTTGATTTATCGTCATCAGACTTGCTGCATTTACTGCTGCTGGATCCACTCTTGGATGTTCTTGTGTCATCCAAAGCTGCAACCGTTTTTGTACTCTTTTGCGCTGAATTCTTGCCGGTAGTATCACCTTCTTCATCGGTGCATTTTTCCTTTTTATCAGGTGCCTTATCATGCAAAAGTTTTTGTTCGTCTTCACCAATAGTTACATTTACCGATTCCTCATTCGATTCGCCTGCATTTTCCTCTTCCCCCTCTGGACCATCGTTTGAAACACTTCCGTTATCAACTTCAACATCTCTTTCTGCAAGATATTTTATTTCATCTTTTGCATTCTCCTCAATTTCCAAAGGAGACATTTTATTGTACACATCGTTAAATGTGCCTTGCTCCTTAAAAGTAATTTCCGCTACGCGCAGCTTGTCTTCGAAAATGTATTGAATTACTTCAGTTTCGTCCTTATTTCCAAACGACTTCGTCTGGACTTCACTGTCCCATATTTCTCCAAAATGTGAGCCTGCCGGAAGAGATATGAGATTGTGAGATTCCTCAGTTTTTGAAGGCTTACGAAGTTCTTCAAGTGACTCTTCTTCAGCTTCATTTTCCTTCCTATCTTTCTCTATTATTTCTGTTGTTTTTTCCTCAACAGAAGATAGAGAGAGTAGTGGAATTTTTATAAGTTTTTCGTGTTCAATCTTTTGTACTGCATTAATTAGTTTCGTCGCAGTTGTAGATAATTTGGGTACGATGAACAGAATTGGCTGATTGTCATACTTTTTCTTAAGTAGACTCCATGCAGCTTCATAATTTTTTGACGAAATTTGAAAATGCTGTATTACTCGTACAGCTTCGCCTTTTAAGCATTGACGAAGACGTAGTATTTTCTCTATGTTCTTCATCTGCTCGTTGTCATGTACCATAACTTTGAACACGTTGTAAAATTTGGCCCATTCCTTAGTATCGCCATAAAATGTTGGAATTTTTATTATTTTTCTTTCTTCAAAGTTAGGGCGATAAGAAATTTAAGGCTCTTCTTTTTGTAACTTGTTCTTTAAATGTTTAAGCTCTTCGTAGTATTCGTCATAAATTTCTTCGAATAAGATTTCAATTTCAACATTAAAATCTAATTTGCTTTTTAGATTTTGAATGTCTGTAAATAAACAGTCTAAGCCTTTTATTTGATCGTTGTGGATCATTAATTCCATGCTTAGATCTTCCATTTTCCTTCTGAGGTTTTCAACTTTCCTCATGAATAAGGAAGTTTTTCGATCTAAATCTTGGTGCTTAGCTTCAACTTCTTCAATTTTAGTTTTATTTGATGATTTTGTTGGAAAAGTGTTGGACGTGTACAACACCTTTTCGGAAAAATCCGCTCGGGCTTCAGGAAGTTTTTTCTTGTTTATTCCCATTTTGAGAGTTTTTCCGCAACACTTTTTTTATTTATTAATTAACTGCTTGTTGTTCTCCAAAGAAATCGTTGGAGGTATTTGATTTGGTCGCCTAGTTGACCTTGCTGTGCCTCGACTCACAGCCGCTGAATATCTCTTGGATAGCAGTTAGATCACTGCGTTTAGTCTCTGCTAAAACGGCTTATGCGATCGGTTTTAATGCGGGAATATACACCCGTCTTACAATTATTTTTTAATTTGCCTGTATTTTGAACAGGGCTTTTTTTGTATTTTGCCTGTTTTGTAAGTACAGGACTTTTTAATTTGGCCGAGCTCTTTATCCGGCTCGAAGGACCAAAAAATGTTAATACCTCAATATAGCTTCTAACAATCCTTACCGCTGGTGAGGGGAATTGAAAGTCTTACATTGAGGGAGAATATATTCATTCTGATTTTATTATTAAATTTGTAAACCTTATATACTATTTTATAAGTCTAACTTATCTAATTAAATATATGTACTCGTATATTTACAGCACACCACATGGGGTTGTTTTCAACTATACAATACAATACATGTGTGTGTGTGTGTGCTATCATACAAGTATAATTTTTATTGCTTAGTTTGCCCAAATTGCCCAATTGCCCAAACCTAAGTAAATATGTTTAGTATGTATTTCTTGAGTGCATCCGTATCACTTATTAATGCATACGTGCCTCATATACATATGTTTGTATGATGCATATCAATGCATATATTTTTATGTGTTTTTTTGTACGTATGTTCAATATATTTGAACATAGATATCTATTAGTAGTGGACTGTATGATTCCAATAGCTAGATTATTTCTTATCTTATTTAACATTGAAATATATAAAAGGTTTAAATATAATATTGTTGTCCGTGCTTTGGCAGCAACGAACATGTTCAATTTTGAACACTGTCATATAATTGTATAATGAATGCTCACACTTTCATTAGTAGCACTCCAAATACATTTGAAAAAATAGAAAGTAGAAGTGATAAGTCTTATTGGGAAAAAGCAATAAAGGAAGAACTAGATTCGCATTCTTATAAAAAAACGTGGTCACTTGTACAAAGACCTAAACATAAAATTGTAGCTGACTGTAAACGGGTTTTTACAATAAAACACGACGAATTAGGCAATCCAGTCAAACACAAGGCAAGACTTGTTGCACGAGGTTTTACACATGAATATTTAAACGATTATGATGAAACGTTTGCTCCAGTAGCTAGAATTTTTAGTTTCCGTTATATATTGGCTTTCTCCAACCAATTCGGTTTAAAAGTTCATCACATGGACGTTAAAACAGCATTTTTAACGGGACGTTAAAAGAAGAAATTTACATGACAGTACCACCAGGATTATCCTGTGATACAGACAAAGTCTGTAAATTAAATAAAGCCATAATACGGTCAAGCTGCTAGATGTTGGTTTGATGTTTTTGATAAAGTATTAAAGGAAATGGGTTTTGTAAATTCCACAGTGGATCATTGCATTTACATTCTTGACAAAGGGGACATATTGAAAAATGTGTATGTGCAACTATGAGGTGTGTTCAAAAAGTATCGCGAAAGTTTTGCTGACAGTTTTCTTCGATTGCAGGGGCGTGGTGCATCATGAGTTCTTGCCACAGGGAAGAACGGTCAATAAGAAATATTACCTGCAAGTTATGCGCAATTTGCGCGAAGCAATCCGCCAGAAACGCCCGGATTTGTGGAAGAACAAAAACTGGCTTTTGCACCACGATAACGCCCCTGCTCACACATCGTTGCTTGTGCGCTAAAAGCAACGCACTAATGATGCCGCAGCCACCGTATTCCCAGATCTGGCCCCCTGTGACTTTTTCTTGTTCCCTAAACTGAAGAGGCCCATGAAAGGACGACGTTACGCTTCTCTTGACGAGATAAAGACGGCATCGAAGGAGGAGCTGAAGAAGATAAAAAAAATGATTTTTTGAAGTGCTTCGAAGATTGGAAAAACCGTTGACACAAGTATATAATATTTCATGGGGATTACTTTGAAGGGTACAAAATAGACATTCACGAATAAATAAATAATTTTTGAAAAAACACAAAATTCGCGATACTTTTTGAACACACCTCGTATATGTAGACGCTCTAGTTATTGCAACTGCAAATATTAAAACAATAAATGAATGTAAAAATTATTTGATGAAGAAATTTAGAATGACAGACTTATTTGAGATCCGATATTTCATTGGAATAAAAATTGAATAGAAAGAGAATCAGTTATACTTAAGGCAAACCACTTGGCACAATTCCGATTTCTTTGGCGCCGCGATTTGAAGGTACCGTTGTAAAGAGGAAGTCCTCTTGAAGGGTTGAAGGTACCGAAAACGCTTAGTTTACGAGCTATTCGACCTTAAAGTTCAAAAATTCACAAAATTCGAACATTTCAAGAAGTTATTTCACCACATTAAACACACTTTATTCACATTTTTCACTTCAAATTAATTAAATTACACTATAAACTTTTAAATAAGTCCACATTTTACACTTTTCGCAGGTTTTTTACCTAAAAAATCTTTATTTTAAAAATTGCATTTTACACTCGTTTGAACCTTATTTGCTTACCAAAAATTACGACGAAATGGAGCGCTGCCATGTGATGATAAGGCAATTCGCTGAAATTCCTCTTTTTCGCAAAAATTCGTCTATTCATGCATATGGATATTTTCTTTTTTAAATTTATTAAGCAAATAAGTAATATGTATGTATATACATGTATTAGTAATATTATATAATAATATTATATATACATATGCATAAGTAATATTATATAATAATACTACGTAATAAAGTGTAAAGTATATGAGTACAGTACGAAAACTCAAATTTTGTTTCAATATGAGTGCATGATAACCAAAAAATATAACTACTTTAACCACTTTATAACAAAAACTCTTTTATACTATATTTTTTTTATTTTTAACGCAGAAAGGAGTACTGCGCGAAAGTACTTCAGTCACCCCGGTATGACACGATTTTACTTATCTGTGTTTATTAAATATATATCACATATTATTCGTGTATTCATATACAGTAGAAATTCGATAATCCGAATAATTGATTGCAGACCCGATTCGAATTACTGAATTATTCGGATTATTTTTTATATGTGAAGGTATATAAGAAAAATGCTAAATTTCAATAAAAACCCAAACATGAATTCATTTATTAATAATAAAATAAACATTTAACTCTTAATTATATGCATATATTTACTTTGAGAAGTTACAAAAAATTAAGTTTCTTTTACGATTTAAAGAAATCTTTTATATTTGTTTGCTTAACATTTTTTGTGCAAAGCTCCAGCGCTTCATCTCGCAAATCCGTTAAAAATAATATTTTCTCTTGCTCAATATCTTTTTGCTGTGCCCATAGAATAATCTTTTTTAAATTTTCAACTGCTTCAGCATTTGAGATTTCCTCGTCTTTTTCAATATTTACTTCCGGTTCATCAGGATCTGACAACGTTAGAATATCGTCTGCAATATCACTTTCGTAGTTTTCTTCGATCCATTCATTCAAATTATCATTACTTACATTTATATTCATACAATTTTCAACAAGATCACTCATAAAATTCGTTGTTTCAATTTCGCCTTGTATTATAGAAGACATTATATTTTGTCAAAAAGTAGCCAAAGGAATATCATCTTCAGAGATGGTATTTTTACGAGAAATTTGTGACCAGCACTTTTTTAAAACTTCCTCTCGAACTTTGTTCCATGCATGTTTGAGCAAAATACATGCATCCTTTAACGTAAAAGACTTCAAAGACTAATCGTAACCTCCACCTCCTCCCATATGACATAAAAGCGATTTCTTATAGTACAGTTTGGTTATTCTAATGGCGTTCTGATTCATAGGTTGAATTAAACTGGTGCAATTAGGGGGTAAAAATAAACATTTGTAATTTTCATAAGCAAGTTCAGTAGGATGACATGGAACGTTATTATTAGTAACGCTCTTTGGTCCAGATTGTTTTCAGTTTGGTATTGTTTAACTTGTGGAACAAAAGAATTCTGAAACCATTGCGAAAAAATATATGAAGTCATCCAACCATTCTTAGATGCGTAGTACTCTACTGGAGGAAGATTTTTGAAAGAACGCGGCTTTTTTGATTTTCCTACAACCATAATCCGCAATTTGTGATCTCCAGTCTTATTTGCACAGCAAAGAAAAGTAACCCGTTCCTTAGACATTTTTCTTCCTGGCGCAGATCTTTCCTTAGCATGTACCAAAGTTTGACTAGGAAGTAATTTCCAATAAAGGGCCGACTCATCTGCGTTATAAATTTGTGTGTCGCATAAGTCTTCTGATGATTGAAGTTCTTTCAACTGCCGTATAAATGTAGATACTAAATCATCTTGTGCGGATAGTTTTTCGCCACAAATCTTTAAACAACGGATATTATATCTCTTCTTAAATTTTTGATACCATCCATATGACGCATTAAATATTTTGCCACTGCCATACCTATCTTTAAACATTTGTTTGGCCTTTTTGCATAAAACTTCACGTGAAAGTATCTTTTGAAGTTCCCGCTGCCTTAAAAACCAAGAGTATAGGCGTTCTTCAAACTCTGGAAATTCACCTTCTGACGCAGTTTTAGATTTTTAGCGCTTGCATTTTCCGATACTCTTTAAAACAGATGTATAAAACATTAAAACTTGCAAACTAATTGTAACAGTTATGCATACAAACCTCTTAAGCTTATAACCTTTTCTTTTTATATCAGAAATAGTCGAACGTCCTACTCCGTATTTGTTGGCTAATTCTTTATTAGATTTGCCTTTTTTTATTTCATTGATTATTTTTATTTTATCTAATAAACACAAAGTTTTATGAGCACGTTTTTTATTATTCATTTTGCGACTGATCACTTGCAAAACTGATACACTTTCTTTCATTTATGAAAGCTATGCTGTTAAAAAGCGTTAAATTCCCGTTAATCATTTCATTCCATTGATTATATGAGGACATCATACAATTCGGATTATAGAGTTACAATTAATTCGGACTACAGAATAGCCAGTAGTAAGAATATAACTCTTCGGATTAGTGGATTTCCCGATTATAAAGTAGTCGGATTATCGAATTTCTACTGTATGTATAATATGTACTATATGGAAAAGTGTTCATATATTCAATTTTAGTTTGAAAAATCTTCTTATAGTTTTTTATAGCTAATAAAGAAAAAAAATCACTCGAAAGTACAAACAAAGAAAACGCTGTGGAACGCTGAAAAATCCTTCACTTTTGGTGTATGTATGTATATCAATTAATATTTTAAGAAGATATACCAATAAAAATAATGTAGGATTATGGAAATGTTTAAAAAGAGTTCTCAGATAGCTTAAAGGTACTATTGATTTCAAGTTAGTTTATATTAAGAAACCTGATTATAAAAATATTTTAATAGGTTTTGTTGACTCTGATTGAGGTGGGAGTGAAACTGATAGAAAAAGTACTACAGGATATTTATTTTAAATATTTGAGTCATGTTTAATTTGTTGAAATACAAAGAAACAAAATTCTGGTGCTGCCTCATCGACTGAAGCAGAATATATGGTATTATTCTGCACCATAAGATAAGCTTTATGGTTGAAATCGTTGTTAAAACAGTATAAAGGTTGAGTTGTTGAATCCAATAAACATTTGTGAAGATAATCAAGGTTGTATATGTATTGCTAATAACCCTTCATGTAACAAAAGAACAAAACATATTGAAATAAAGTATCATTTTTCTAGAGAAAAATTGAAAATAAGCTAATTACTCTTGAGTATACCCCTACAGATAAATAGTTAGCTGATATTTTGACGAAACTGCAGAAATTGCAGAATTTTCCCTTTGGTGCAACGGCACAACAAACACACGCAAAAATTTATTTGCAATGGCTGTATAATATGTCAGACCAAAACCCATGTTTATTTTCGTGCCGTCATATATCACTAGATTCTGCAATGGGTGCTCCCTTAGCCTTGCATATTTCGGTATAGGATTTTTGCATTTTGTGTCATCTTGCAAGAGCAAGAGAATCCCCGTATTGATAGTTGTCAGTGAAAACTCATCGAAAACACACATTGTCGGTCCGAACGACTTACATTCCACAACATACAAATATGTTTTCAAAATGTTTTCAATGTCTGTCTGAAAATAGTATTAGGGCCGGCAAAATATGTCTTCCAAAAAAAAAAACGATTAAACTAGAGCAGGCACCGATTATAATGAGTGGAATATAAGTCTTCAAGTAGTTTTCAGCGAAAACTGTGTATTCGTTTGACAGATTTTCCATGGACGAAACACACAAATTTTCGTGCGAAACCCAGTTTTTCCCACGAAAACATGTTTTCAATGTCGGTCGGAACATAGTATTAACTTTCTTTCTAATTCAAACAACTTTTTATTTACTCATTACCCGAGCTTACAATTTCTTCGTTATAGCTTTTTGCGTTGATTTCGAATAATTGTTCACTGTATTTGGGCAGTGAAATCCGGACAACTAAAAAATTATAGTTTTTCCTTATCATTTTAGCGAAATGTTTACATTTTTATTTTTAAACAATAATATATATTAGTATTAAGTGCAGTGATTGGATGGATTTGGGGGGCGGCAAATTTTTCAGAATGTCAAAATTTTAAATCGGATACAATGTAACGACAATTAATTTACAAATAAATTTCTCTGAAATAGAGTGTAATTAATTTTCTGATTAACTTTTTTATTCGTGAGTGCAATACTTGTAAAAAATGTTTTATAACAGAAATAATTGAATATTGATAAGCTTTTTTCTGACGAATTTTCAAAGCTCTGTTGACTTGTTGTATCTTTAGTAAAGTAAATCTTACAAGTGAGCCGCTTCTAAAATTGCACAATGTTTTCTTATTTTATTATCAATGATTCCGGTGTTTCATATATGAATTGATATAAGTTCTTCTTCTTCTTTACTGGCGTAGATACCGCTTACGCGATTATAGCCGAGTCAACAACAGCGCGCCAATGGTTTCTTCTCTTCGCTACGTGGCGCCAATTGGATATTCCAAGCGAAGCCAGGTCCTTCTCCACTTGGTCCTTCCAACGGAGTGGAGGTCTTCCTCTTCCTCTGCTTCCCGCGGCGGGTACTGCGTCGAATACTTTCAGAGCTGGAGTGTTTTCATCCATCCGGACAACATGACCTAGCCAGCGTAGCCGCTGTCTTTCAATTCGCTGAACTATGTCAATGTCGTCGTATATCTCGTACAGCTCACCGTTCCATCGAATGCGATATTCGCAGTGGCCAACACGCAAAGGACCATAAATCTTTCGCAGAACTTTTCTCTCGAAAACTCGCAATGTCGACTCATCGGTTGTTGTCATCGTCCAAGCCTCTGCACCATATAGCAGGACGGGAATTATGAGCGACTTATAGAGTTTGGTTTTTGTTCGTCGAGAGAGGACTTTACTTTTTAATTGCCTACTCAGTCCGAAGTAGCTCCTGTTGGCAAGAGTAATCCTGCGTTGGATTTCCAGGCTGACATTGTTGGTGGTGTTTACGCTGGTTCCAAGATAGACGAAATTATCTACAACTTCAAAGTTATGACTGTCAACAGTGACGTGAGAGCCAAGTCGCGACTACGACGACTGTTTGTTTGATGACAGGAGATATTTCGTCTTGCCCTCGTTCACTGCCAGACCCATTTGCGTTACTTCCTTGTTCAGTCTGGAGAAAGCAGAACTAACGGCGCGGGTGTTGAGGCCGATGATATCAATATCATCAGCATACGCCAGCAGCTGTACACTCTTATAAAAGATTGTACCTGCTCGATTAAGTTCTGCAGCTTGAATAATTTTCTCCAGCAGCAGATTGAAGAAATCGCACGATAGGGAGTCGCCTTGTCTGAAACCTCGTTTGGTATCGAACGGCTCGGAGAGGTCCTTCCCGATCCTGACGGAGCTTTTGGTGCTGCTCAACGTCAGTTTACACAGCCGTATTAGTTTTGCGGGACATCGCGGCATAAAGGCAGCTCCTTTTCGTGCTGTCGAAAGCAGCTTTGAAATCGACGAATAGGTGGTGTGTGTCGATTCTCCTTTCACGGGTCTTTTCCAAGATTTGGCACATTGTGAATATCTGGTCGGTTGTTAATTTACCAGGTCTAAAGCCACACTGATAAGGTCCAATCAGTTTGTTGATGGTGGGCTTTAATCTTTCACACAATACGCACGACACAACCTTATATTCGATGATGAGGAGGCTAATCCCACGGTAGTTGGCGCAGATTGTGGGGTCTCCTTTTTTATGGGTTGGGCATAGCACACTTAAATTCCAATCGTTGGGCATACTTTCGTCCGACCATATTTTGCAAAGAAGCTGATGCATGCACCTTATCAGCTCTTCGCCGCCGTGTTTGAATAGCTCGACCGGCAATCCATCGGCCTCTGCCGCTTTGTTGTTTTTCAGACGGGCAATTGCTATTCAAACTTCTTCATGGTCGGGCAATGGAACTACTGCTTCATCGTCATCGATTGGGGTATCGGGTTCGTCTTCTCCTGGTGTTGTGCGTTCACTGCCATTCAGCAGGCTGGAGAAGTGTTCCCTCCATAATTTAAGTATGCTCTGGGCATCGGTGACTAGATCTCCTTGGGGGTTTCTACAAGAGTATGCTCCGGTCTTGAAACCTTCTGTAAGCCGCCGCATCTTTTTGTAGAATTTTTGAGCATTACCCCTGTCGGCCAGCTTATCAAGCTCTTCGTACTCACGTATTTCGGCCTCTTTCTTTTTCTGTCTACAAATGCGTCTCGCTTCCCTCTTCAACTCTCGGTATCTATCCCATCCCGCACGTGTTGTGGTCGATCGTAACGTTGCGAGGTGGGCAGCCTGTTTTCCTTCCGCTGCGACACGGCACTCCTCGTCGTACCAGCTGTTCTTTTGCACTTTCCGAAAACCAATGGTTTCGGTTGCAGCTGTACGTAAGAAGTTAGAAATGCCGTCCCACAGCTCCCTTATACCGAGTTGCTGGCAAGTGCTCTCAGAGAGCAGGAGTGCAAGCCGAGTAGAGAATCGTTCGGTTGTCTGTTGTGATTGCAGCTTCTCGACGTCGAACCTTCCTTGTGTTTGTTGGCGTGCGTTTTTTGCTGCACAGAGGCGGGTGCGAATTTTGGCTGCAACAATATAGTGGTCCGAGTCGATGTTAGGACCTCGGAGTGCACGCACATCTAAAACACTGGAGACGTGTCTTCCGTCTATCACAACATGATCGATCTGGTTGGTGGTTTTTCGATCCGGAGACAGCCAGGTAGCTTGATGTATCTTCTTATGCTGGAATCTAGTACTACAGATAACCATATTTCGGGCCCTGGCGAAGTCGATCAGCCTCAACCCATTTGGGGATGTTTCCTCGTGGAGGCTGAATTTACCGACCGTAGTGCCAAAGATACCTTCTTTGCTCACCCTGGCGTTGAAGTCGCCAAGCACGATTTTGACATCGTGGCGGGGGCATCTCTCATAAGTGCGCTCCAAGCACTCAAAAAAGGCATATTTAGTTACATCGTCCTTCTCTTCCGTCGGGGCGTGGGCGCAAATCAGCGGTATGTTGAAGAACCTCGCTTTGATGCGGACTGTGGCTAGACGTTCATTCTCTGGAGTGAATGATAGTACTCGGCGACGGAGTCTCTCTCCCACCACGAATCCAACACCAAACTTGCGCTCCTTTATATGGCCACTGTAGTAAATGTCACAAGGACCTACTCGTCTCTGTCCTTGTCCCGTCCATCGAATTTCTTAGACGGCGGTGATGTCAACCTTTATTTTCACGAGGACATCAACCCGCTTGGCAGCGGCACACATTGGGATATCTGTGGCCGAAATTCAAAAATTTTATGTTGTCTGATTTGAATGAAAATTTCACAGTTTGTTACCAACTATTTATACATTATTTTCCCAGAGTATAAGGATTCTATCTGCATTAGTTTTTTGTCCAGAAATACTCAAAGTTGGTGAATGTAGAGAACATCAAAATTAGCAAAAAATTTACTCAAAAGTCAAATCATTGATACAATAAAACAACTATTGAAATTCAACTTTGTTATTATTTTTCATTTATAATATGTATCAAAGAAAAAATTTGCATCAAAATCCCTTGAAAAAAATAATGCATAAAAAATTTTGTGGAACAACATAATTTGGACGTCAAAATTTCAATGTTCCTCAAATTCAAAGTGGTGCATCTTTTTAGCGCTGTCTACCGCTGACATACATATACCGAATTAAAGCCTGAAGTCTCAGCTAAACGATAAAAAAAAATTCAGCTGCCCCAAATTGCCCCCCTTGAAAAAAACAATGTCAGAATGTCACGAAGATGTAAAAAAGTTGCTAAAAGAGACTTGATAAAAGAGAATTTAGTTGTATGGGAGGTGGGCGTAAAAGTGGGCGGATATTATTGAAATTTAACACCAACATATATAATGTCATAAAAATGATATGTACCAAAAATCAGTGCTGTAGGTCAAAAATTAAGTTTCACCTTATATGAGAGGTGGGCGTAAAATAAAATTTTTTAAAAAAATTTTTTCATTTTTTTCTTGATTGGAATCCAAAACAATGATGTACCAAATGTCATTGTCCTGCGACAACTCCTTATATTTTTAGCCGCAGTATGCACTAGCAGAAACCTATGTGCGGCACCTTCTCAATTAAGGGACCGGACATTCCAGGTGCATGCCCTCAAATAATAGTCCCTGATTCGTTTGCCATGATCGTCATCAAAAGGGGGGTCACTCATCAGAGGCTTGTTGTTCCTTTTCATTGGTAAGATTTTTTACGTGGCGCGTCCCAAACCCAGCGCACAACCCTATGCAGGGGATGTTTCGCCTTCTCACTTTAGCTCGCCTTCAAACGGATGTTCTTAGGCTACCCAGAGGATACTTGGTCAAAGACCGGAAGTCGTGAGCTGCTTGAGTCATATGTAAAATAATAGATTCTGGCCACTCCCAAGTGAATGGCGATCAGAGAACTTTCCTCACTTGCGTGAACTTCTACACATGACTCCATCCTCCATCGATATAAGTATTTGTCGGATCTTAAATTATGGTAATCAGTGTAAAAGCGTTAAATCAAATACGTGTACCAAGTGACAATTCTCGTCTCTGCACTCTAACGGTTGTTTGTTGGTGCGCTTTGCTCCATCTATTCGCCAGATGGTCAGGATGGTTCGATGCGAATATGAGAGAGAGAGAGATGTTGCGTGAGGTTAGAGGTTTGAGAGAGAGATACGCACTACGATTGTTGTGCGTGTATGTTTGAGCCACAGCGAGAGACAGATATACAAGTAGTTTCGTTGCAACATTTTCTGGAGAGCATTTTCGGTATGCTAGAATGCTGGCGAGCAGTCTCACGTTGGCGGTGGCGTCATGGATAACATGATACGAAACTCTTTGAATCGAGAGAGAGCTGTCAAAACTCGCATTTTTTATAACATTTGCCAATGATGCCACTGCTGAAAAAAATTAGATTGGGTATATAAAAAATTATACAAAACACTAAATTAAACACTTTAAAAATGCATACATATATAAATGCTAAAATGCAAAATCATTAATTAATTTACATAAACATTTATTTTGCCAAAATATGTTCGCACAGTTCAATGAAATTTCATTTCACATTAATTTCGTCAAGTAATTATAGCGCTTTACTTCTGGCATCCCGCCTTTTCTGAAATCAACTGTCAAAAATTCCCTGATCTCCATCGCTGTCAAATAATCAGGGAACGCGTTTGACAGAAAAAGAGAGCCAATGCTAAAGTTACGTATCATGTTATCCATGGTGGCGTGATCAAGTGTATTCGCCGTAAACAATCTGTGCAATTAAATATGGAAAATCTTAACGAGAATCCGACATCAGAAGTGGCATCAGTGCCAACTCCTGCATTTTCTGAAGATCAGTGGCGTACTATTATGGAACTGCAAAATCGCAATTTCGTCGAAATGTGTAAAGCTATGCAAGCGTCTGTGCGTCCACAAAATCAAGTGGTTTTTAGGGTTGTCGAAAAAATATCGATACATCGATATATCGATATAATTTTTTCAATGTAACAATATTTTTGAGCGATATTTATTATTTCGATATATCGAGGTATCGATATAATTTTATAAGTATTGAAAAGGTATAAAAACGATATTTTTATGATCAACAATTTCTAAATCCTTTTTTATACTAACTATTTAATCCAAACAAATACTCCTCTGCATTACTCCCACAAATTACGTAAAGTAATAAAAGCGTAATGCAGAGAAATATCAACCGTCCCAACTTCACTCAACAGGCGAAAGAGGAGAAAAAGAAAAGATCTTTTCCCGCGTTTTTTACAAAAGGATTGTGGGCACACTGTTCTTCAGAGTTAGGTGTCATACGAGATCTGATAATATTGCTTACCCCATTTAAGCAAGCTACTGAAGAAATTAGCGGCGATCAGTACGTGACTTCAAGTTCGGTGATTCCCATTGCAAACTTACTTCAGAGAGGCCTTGAATAAGTGAAGCTTTTCACCGAATTTGGTATTGCTGTTCAGAAGAGTTTGCTAAATTTAGTTATTGCAAAACTAGAACCACTAGAGCGACATTTACATCTGGCCAAAGCAACAATTTTAGACCCACGCTTTAAGCGTATTCATTTTAGTTCAGCGCTAGCTGTTTCCACTGCAATAACCGAACTGTCAAAAGAAATACATTTAGAACATAGGCGTAGAGGACAACTTTCGCCTGAACTCAGACCCACTCGCACTACCATAATTCCAAATTCCGAAAAATCTTCGCCGTCGTTGTGGTCCGGACATGAAAAAATTATGATAGATATTGCTGCAGCTTCAGCAAACTCTTTACTTTCAACTTCAACCAGTGATGGTATGCCTAGCGAACTAAAGCTATATCTAGATCAGCCTATAATACCCAGAAAAGAGAATCCAACAAAATTCTGGTTTGATTGTCGTCATATTACCCCAGTCCTTTCCGACATAGCTCTAAAGTATTTGATATAGCCTGCGTCCTCGGTTTCCTCGGAGAGAGTGGCATCTGCTGTGAATCTCGCAGTACCCAATAACAGAAGCCGGCTTACAGCCGAGCACGTAAATCAAAGAGTTTTTCTTATGCTTGTATCAGATAAATATTGGTTTGATTAATAAATAACTAATGTTTTAATTGTTGTTCTTATTTATTAAAAATTATGTGAATTGGTTAGTATTTATCTAGTAAGGTAATATGATTAAAGTAGATTAGGCCAAATATTTTTTTTCATATCATACCGATATATCGATATATCGATATTTTGAAATAAAAATATCAATGTCGATATTGATATATTCAAAAATGACCGATACAATATATATCGATACTTTATTCCATTTCCGACATCCCTAGTGGTTTTGCCAAAATTTAACCCAGATGTAACTGGAGCTGATGCGACTCAATGGTGTGCAACGGCAACCATTATTATGGATGAACAGTAGATTGATGGCAGCGCACTTATCATGATGTTGAGTAGTTGCATGCAGGGCAGTGCTTCAGCGTGGCTTGCACAGATCTGCTATCCCGGCATTAATTGGGAGCAGTTTAAAGAACTATTTATACAGCGTTTCGAGATTAAGGAAACGCCGGCAGCTATGTTCCTGAATCTGCTGAACAGCCGTCCAGCCTACAATGAGTGCCCTGCAGTGTACGCAAGCCGTATGGTGACGTCATTGACCACAAAATGGCGCAATATGCACGCCGAGGAAATAGCTGTATCCACGGTACTGGCGCATATGGCCGATTTTGACAACCGTTTACAGCGCATGGTGTTTTCCTCAAATGTACAAACTAGAAGTCAACTCCAGATGGAACTGAAAACACTTAAATTTGACAAAAAGCGAAGTGCTGGATGCTGATGGTAATAGCGGCGACTGCAAGCGAGCCAAAATTGTGTGCCACTTATGCAAGAAACCAGGACATAAAATAACGGAGTGTAAATTAAAGCGGTCTGGATCGAAGAATGAACAGCATTGCGAATTGCAGAATCTGACCTGTTACCGGTGTGGACAACTTGGGCATCTTGCGAATCGGTGCACGAACAATGTAGCTAAGTCTGAAGCAGTTACTGAGAAGAAATGTAATCAATGTTTTGTGGCTGAGCCAAAAGGAGTTTACACACCAGGGTGAGATCTTTCCTATTTGTTTTGGCTGTGGAGCAGAATGCTCGCTTATTCGAAGTAGTGTTGCCGATAAATTTGATGGCAAACTTATTAATAATATTATCATAATACGAAGTATTGGCGACGCTGGCATTTCCAGTAAGCTACAAAAACTATCTAAAACTATCGTGAACTGAACAGCAATACTGTTTCGGACAGATATCCCTTACCACTTATCAACGATCAGATTCCTAGACTTGCGGGTGCAAAATATTTTACTTGTCTGGATATGGCTAGTGGATACCAAAGAGATACCCATTCATCCCGATTCTGTTGAATATACCGCGTTTGTTACACCTGATGGGCACTATGAGTATCTGACAATGCCATTTGGCCTTAAGAACGCTCCGTCTGCTTTCCAGCGAGCCATTATAAACGCATTGGGAAATCTTCCATATTCTTATATAATAGTCTATATGGACGATATAATGGTGGTGTCACCTACTATGGAATTGGATATGAAAAGATTGAGGATTGTACTGGATGTATTGACTGCAGCGGGATTCTCTTTTAACATAGCAAAATGTGGATTCTTAAAAACTACTGTACAATACTTGTGGTATGAGGTACGAGCTGGAGAGTTAAGGCCTAATCCGCAAAAAATTCTTGCGTTGATTTCCTTGCCACCACCGCAAACAGTTCGTAGCGTAAGACAGTTTATAGGATTGGCGTCTTATTTTCGAAAATTCGTGTCTCGGTTCTCACAGATTATGAAACCGATATATTCCTTAACTTCGAGTAAAAGTGTGTTTAATTGGAATAACGAGTTGGAAGATATTAGAAAAAATATTATTGCTATCCTTATAAACAACATCCAATAGAGCTACACACAGATGCAAGCTCTTAGGGTTATGGTGCAATGTTAATGCATCGAATCAAGGGTAGTCCTCATGTAATAGAATATTTTAGTAAAACTACTTCCTCTACAGAGTCTAGATACCATTCATACGAATTAGAAACCTTGGCAGTGGTAGAATCCGTTAAACAGTTCCGTCATTATTTAGTTGGTCGTACATTTGTAGTGTATACTGATTGTAATTCTCTTAAATCATCGCGGACAAAGATTGATCTAACACCAAGAGTGCATCGTTGGTGGGCGTATTTGCAGTCGTTTGATTTCAAAATCGAATATAGAGAAGGTAAGCGCATGGCGCATGTGGATTTTTTATCAAGAAATCATATTCAGGAAGCCACCAAAGTTGAAAAGTCTTTAGTCCCTGAAAAGCGTGTGAATCTCAAGTGACTGGCTTGCTGCTGAACAGCGCCAGGATTCTGAAATTACTGATATCATTAACAAACTTAACTCTAAAGAGTTGACAGATGATGTTGCACAGACTTATGAGTTGAGAAAAGGTGTCTTGTTTCGTAAAGTTCAGAGAAATGGAGGAACCCGTTGTTTGCCAGTAGTGCCCCATGCATTTCGATGGTTAGTAATAAATCAAGTGCACGAGTCCATCATGCATTTGGGATGGAAAAAGACTCTTGACTTACCAATATTATTGGTTTGCTAAGATGAATAAATATGTTAGGAAGTTTGCCGATAGCTGCATTACTTGTAAAACTGTTAAGGGTTCATCTGGAAAGATACACGCCGAGTTACATTCAATTCCAAAAGTGAATGTGCCATGGCACACGGTGCATATCCACATTACTGGAAAATTAAGTGGGAAGAATGATCTTAAGGAATACGTGATAGTACAAATTGATGCCTTAACAAAATTTGTTTATTTGTTCCATACTTTAAGGTTAGATTCTGACAGTTGTATTCAGGCAATGAAATTATCTATTTCTTTGTTCGGAATACCGCAGCGTATAATAGCTGATCAGGGTAGATGTTTTACTAGTGGGAAATTTTCAGAATTTTGTACATCACAAAAGATTAAGCTTCATCTTATAGCTACAAGAGGAAGCCGTGCAAACGGTCAAGTTGAACGTGTGATGAGTACACTTAAGAATCTACTGTCAGCGGTTGAATCAAGTCACCGATCTTGGCAAGATGCTTTAGGTGAGGTACAACTTGCCTTGAATTGCACAGTTAGTAGTACAACCAAAGCAAGTCCCCTAGAGTACTTGTCGGCAAGGAGGCTCGTCCTTTGGGTTTGATTCCACCGTATGATACGGAGATGGAGGTAGATAAAATTAATGCTAGAGATAGAGCAATTGAAAATATGAACAATCAAGCTAGGCTACGACAAAATAAGGTTCGATAAAAATAAAGCCGCAGTTGGACGACATAAAATTGGAGATTTTGTTTTACTGAAAAATGAAGAACGGCATCAAACTAAATTGGATGTAAAGTTTAAAGGACCATTTTTGGTTAGCGAAGTTCTAGAAAGAGATAGATATATCTTGAAGTCATTGCATAATAAGAGAACTTATAAGTATTGTCATGAAGATTTGAGAAAGATGCCAGATGGTTATGTTCCGAGTGAATTGGAGTGCCCGCCTGAGACTTGTTGAAATGGTTAAATATATCCGTGTGAGAGGATATGTTATGTGAAAACAAAATGCCCATATAGAGTATGGAATGGTTGAAATGAAGTTGCAATAGACTTCGATAAGAAAATGTTTGTGAATGGCTGATGTGTTTGAGAATTCGCATGGGAATAACCTGGCGGATGCAAAGTTTATGCATGGTTGATATAAGTATGACAATATTTGATTGAAATGTATTAGTTAAAAATATGGTTTTGAGATTTGAGCTATCTGCGTCAATGGGCAAGCACAAGTGAAAGACGAAAGTTGGAACATGGCGGGAGGCGCTCTTGACGGGACTATGCTCTTAATCAAAAGGAAATCATAGTGACGATAACTAGAATCGAATTTTGAATTGTTGAAAAGCAAATGAAATGAATTAAATGTTAAAATGAATTTGATTATGTAATGAGAATAAGAATTTAAATTTGTTTATAATGTTGTGTAGAATGTAAAATAATGAAAGATTATGAAATAAGAGAAAATGTTAAGCGTAAGGTAATATATTGAATAAATAAATGGTATTTTAAATTGATGAGTAAAAAAAAAACACAAGCTATAATCACGGATTTATAAGTCATATTTGTAATATTAAGATTACAGTACACGAGGACGTGTAATTGTCAGAATGGCCCTGTCGGATCTTAAATTATGGTAATCAGTGTAAAAGCATTAAATCAAATACGTGTACCAAGTGACAATTCTCGTCTCTGCAGTCTAACGGTTGTTTGTTGGTGCGCTTTGTTCCATCTATTCGCCAGATGGTCAGGATGGTTCGATGCGAATATGAGAGAGAGAGAGATGTTGCGTGAGGTTAGAGGTTTGAGAGAGAGATACGCATTACGATTGTTGTGCGTGTATGCTTGAGCCACTGCGAGAGACAGAGATACAAGTAGTTTCGTTGCAACATTTTCTAGAGAGCATTTTCGGTATGCTAGAATGCTGGCGAGCAGTCTCACGTTGGCGGTGGCGTGATCAAGTGTATTCGCCGTATACAATCTGTGCAATTAAATATGGAAAATCTTAACGAGAATCCGACATATTCATTTAAAATTCATCCTTTTGTTTGTACATATATAAAAATATTTTTATTCTTAAAAATTATTTCTATAGAATCAAATAAATGAAAATATTCATTTTATAGCCAATTTTTTGAAAAATAGAAACAATTTGAAGAAAATAAAAATTTAATAACATTGATGTTTCATTTTAGCAATATTGTGAATTATATTGACGAATATTAACGAACTTTCATAGCTTAAAGCAATAATTCGTAATTATTGTAAAATGTTATTAAAATTCAAGTATATATTTATGTCGATATATGTATACAGCCGTGGTCACGCAAATAGCACACATAGTCATAAGAAGCAATAAGAGCTTATACAATTGACAAAGTTCTTTAAAAGACTAAAAAGGGCTAAAAATATCATTATTTGTTTATTAATTTATCCATTTAAGTAAAAAGTAACAATTAGCAATTCACGAATAATTAATATTAATTGAAAAACTTGACGTCCCTCTAAAATGCCTATTGGAATGTCAATAGCACAATTTACCAAACCTGCAAAGATTATATGAAATTAATGAAATTTAATCCTCGATTTGGTTCCATAATATATTTACGTTTCTAATACTTGGTACTATATCCCCGATTTTGCATTACGGCATTACATCTGCGTACCATACTTTCTACAAGCTTCTCACACCTCTCCTTTGGGATGGAGTACCAAGCTTCCTTAATACCTTCCCATAAATGTTCAAAATTTGAGAAATTTTTAGCCGCAATTTTAATTTTAACATCGTTCCATAGGTTTTCTATGGGATTAAGGTCAGGGCTTTGCGCTGGCCAATCCAAAACATTTATATTTTCTTTCATAAGCTGATGGGAAATTTTAAGACAGCATACAAGTAGTTCTTTGGCATATTTCTCCAAGATATGAGAGATAAACAATTTTCTGATTATGAAAAAAAAAAGCCAAAGCACTATCTGGAGTTCAAAATTATTACCACTATGACATCCGTCGTAAAAAAACCCTAAAACTTCAGGCTGGCGAGTCACGGGAAAATGAAAGAACAGCTTTATCTGGAGAAGAAAATTTTCGAACCAACGTTTTCTATTTATTTTAGGTACTTTAAATGTACAATTGACAGGACGTAAAAGTGCTTATCATAATCTTTACGAAAATTTTAATTTTTTTGACAATTTATATGAAATAGATACCAATGAATTAAAAATTCGCGCAGATGAATTAGTTACTAAGTATTCTGATGATTTCGAAGATACTTTCCCGAATGAATGTGTTCATTTGCACTGTCAACTCAAAGATTCTCTAATGAACACAAAAGATACTCGTTCCGCGCAAGGAATATACAATTTTCTGCATTGTCAAAATCTTCAAGATGTTTATCCAAATGTAGACATTGCTCTACGTATTTTTTTGAGTATTCCTAGGAACTGTTCAGGAGAAAGATCTTTTTCCGCCTTGGAAAGAGTCAAAACGTATTTACGCGCAAGTATGGGCCAAGAGATGCTTTAGCACTACTGTCAATTGAAGCCCAACTAGTTCAAGAAATTTATTACAATGACATAATTGATGATTTTGCTCAGACGAAAGCCAGAAAGAAGATATTTAAGAATTAAGTTATACATTATAGTTTAAGAAAACTGACTGTTATTTATGTTGTTAATATTTATTTTTATTGTTTAACAATTATACTTTTATGAAATAAATGTTATATCTTAATAATATGAACGGACTCAAAGAAATAAAATTTCATCCTTTAAAAAGGGCGGCTAATCAGACAGGGCCTAGGGCGGCAAAATACTTAATCCGCCTCTGATTAAGTGTAAAAAAAGTCAGTGTAGTGGATTGCAGTTATAATTTTTTTTAATTCATTTTAGATATTGTATCATTTTGGTAGCTAGAAATATAAACAGACATATTTTTTTTTATTTACATTAGAGAAAAGATTTTATAGTTTTAGTTAAAGGAAATATTAATCTATACAAAAATACTCTCTTTAGTATTTTTTCAAACCGCTTTTGTTTTTTATAACGGCTTTTTATAGCTCCGGCATAGCATTTATGAGTTTTTTTTATTGTTGGTGCTGCAATACCGTTATACTACGTTTTTCGAGAATTCTATCCAACTCTACTAAATTCTTTGGTCTCTTCTGTGCTACCTGAGCCTTCAAAGGTTCTCAATAGGATTGAGATCCGGACTATTACCTAGCCACTCCAAAGTCGAGAATCCGATTTTTGATAAATATTTATTCGCCTTAAAGAAAGAAAAAGGGATAAGTATAAAATGTGTAACTAAAATTATTGCAGTATACCCTAGTTGTACAAAAAAATGGATACTTACTATTTTGGCACAATGGTAGGGCGCAGAGTCATCCTGAAAAAAAAAGAATATCCGCTCGTGAAAAGTGGTTTTCTACTGAATGTATTAAATTTCTTTCAAGTATCTCCTGATACTTATTCCTATTGACTATCTATTAGGGCTAGTTGCCCGAGGCCGTAGATCATTCGGCTGCCTCTCTGCTTAACAGCTCTTTAAACACATTCGTCCTTGAACTGCTCACCACTTCTCCTTCTCATGTAGGACATACCGTCGCTGCAAAAAATGTTAATTTGGTCTAATCTGAGAAGATTACATTTCGCCAATAAAGTTGAGTCCAATTTTAATGTCCTTTTGTCCATCGTAAACGGGTTTGACGCATTTTTGAGGTTAAAAGTGGTTTTTGGCGGCCCAACGAGCATTTAATTCAACTACTTGAAACCTTCAACGAACAGTTCTTGCGCTAACTTCCGTACCGACATCTTCAAATAACTCCACTTTAATGTCCTCACCAGTTTTGAAGCGATTCCTCAATCTATCACCCGATCTTCCCAAGAACTTGACTTCTCCTTTGCTCCAGAGCCAGTTTTTCTCTTAAGGGGGTAGGTATTCTAGTCTAGAAATTTGAAAAAATCGAAAATTTTTTTTTCATAATTCCATAGTATTGATATTCAAAAATATCTCCCTAAAAGGATGTTTCTAAACTCAAATTATTTTCAAAGTTATAGCCATTTTAGTGACATGGCAACTAGACCGGTTGAGCGAATATCGTATAACGTAAAACTTTAAATGCGTTTTTCTCAAAACTCCTTTTTTTGATGCGGTAGCCACAATATCTCAAGTTCTAATCAGTCGATTTATTTGAAATTTGGCATGAATATTCTGTAAATATATCCCTATCACTAGAAGCAACAAAAAATAAAAATATTGAATTTTATAATATTTTTAAAAAATTCGACAAAATTGAAAAATTAGTGAAAAAATCGACCTTGTTTTTTGAGTAGCCGCTATTTTATGAATTTTTTTTTTAGTTTTGCTGCTTCATGCGTGACATAGCGACATTCGTACTCATTAAGAATCCGTCATTGTTTTATTTTTCAGATGACAACAAGGGTAGAAGTCATGGCGATGAGGACACGGCCTCTTTTCTTCAAGGACGCATAACTCGATGTAAACAATTTTTTTTTGTAATTTATTTTGTGTACTCTTCTTAGTTTAATAAACAAGTGATAAAAAAACGGATGGTAAAAATATCTAGTGCTTCTTTTTTATTAATTGTTGAAAAAAGCTCGAAATTCGAGCCTCTAGACTAGAATACCCCCTTAAGAGACCATTTTTCATCGAAATTTTTTAGAAATTCTCCCAAGGAAGATTTGCTGAAGCCAACTCTATCACTAATTTCCCGAAAGGTCAGATTTTTGCAGTTCGGACATTTTTTTTTAAATTTTGGCATATATGTATATACATATAAGCTTTAATGAAGCACAAGCACGAAATAAACTTTGAAAATATTGAAAAAAAACTAAAAGTTGTTATAAAACGTGTACAGAGCACAAATTTATGTGAAAGAATTATCCTTTCGGCAGAAAGTTACACCTTTCGGTTACAATCGTGTTTTAAATACAAACCCACAGGTTGTGCGGATTTCACTGTCCGCTACTGTATATTGGGTAGTCGAAAAAGTCGTTTCGTATTTTGTCAATAGGTGTCGTTGCAGTCGTATATCTCCAGTGCTACCAATCACATTGTATCATACCATATAGTGCTGGAAAGATGAGATTTTAAGCTTCATTTAATCAAACAAATATTTAGGCTGTTCACGATAAGGTGGTTATCGGGTTATGTGGTTATGTGATTAAGTAAACAACAACAAAATGCGTTATGCCAAAATAACCAAAGTTGACCAACCTAGACTCTTGTTTACAGATTATGTGGTTGTTTGCTTATTTCCAGTGTTAGAAAGTCGTTGGAATTTTACTAAATGGCAGCACAAAAAATAAATAAAACTAAGCGAATGGCATTTCCATTTAGATTTTCTTTTTGAAAATTCTGTTATTAACAGCTGTTTTTTGTTTACAATCAGCAAATTATGCAAGATGTCTGCAAATTTTATACAAAGCATATTTTGAACCCTTAAAATTCGGATTATTTAATAAGCACATACCTTCAATAAAGTCCATTTCCTGAATAGCAGAACTTATTTTAAATTCGATTATTTTGCTTTTTAAACTTTGTTTAGGCATTTTATAAGTTAGAATTTCATTGAACTAAAATTGTAAACAATGAACAGCTGTTTGTGTAAAAATAAGCAAATAACCATACAACATAGGGTGCTCACGGAGCAACCTCTATGCTTTTAATCTAATAATCACATAACCCGATAACCACCTTACCGTGAACAGCCTAATTTAAATTCGCTATATTTTGAAATTTTTGTATAAAAAAGGGAAGAATGCCACACAAGCCCCCAATTAAATTTGTAAAGTTTACGGAGAATGGTTCGCTCGTTCCATTCTGGAAATTTCGAAATTTCAATTTGCACTGATGGAATAATGTCTCTAGCGGAAAAATGGCAAAAAGTAGTTGACCAAAATGATACATATTTGTTTATTTATTTATTAGTATAAATATAAAAAATAATAAGTTGAAGTCTAATTAAAAATACGAAAAGATATTACGAACATGTTTTATACAATAATTTGCCTCTCACCCAATAAAATGATTCGTACCGTTAAAATTTCAAGATAAAACGTTAATTTGGGCTTCTTTTTTATACATAGAAGGGTATAAAAAGATCTTTGTTCTCATTTTGATCGGTCAGTTTGGATGATAGTTATAAGATGTAGTGGTCAGTTCTTAGCAATGTGTTCGGAAATAATAACCTATGCCCAATTTCTTGAAAATATTTTGGCAAATAAAAGTGTTTTCCATTGAAGGACCTGAATTTGATTCATCAGTTCAATCTGAACAATTTCCTTGGAGATTGTAGAGATGCTTTCGGTAATAATTTCTGCCAAACTTCTTGAAGATACCTCGTCAAAATTTTGCCGTACAAGTACTTGATTCCGACCGTTCAGTTTGTAAACTGAGACTAGTTCGGTTATGTACAGACGGACAGTCGGACAGACGGATATGACTAGATTGACACGGCATTTGCATATATGTACATTAGGGTGGCTCTTATATAGCACTTTTTACAATTTTTAATAATTTTTCGTGGGCTACCCTTCAGTTTGGTTCCATTCTATGAAAAGAAAAAAAAGAGCTCTATGGAATTTGGTGTCAATCGGATAAGGGTAAGGTGTGCCCCTAGGCCCTTAAAAATCCAAAATGAACCGAAAATCACATGAAAATCAAATTATTTGTTTTTTTTGTTCCAAAAAATGTTTACTGAGTAAGTAACTAGCAAGAATTCTTACTGTTAAATTATATTAAATCATATATAATTTGTATTCATAAAGATTATTAAGTAATAAATATTAAATAATTAATTATTTTTTATAATTTATTAATTATTATCCATATTATATTTAGCTTATACATATAATTCTATAAAACTCTTTCTTCAATTCATTTCAGTTTATTAGAAAAAATAATGGTAAGAAAATATTTACAAAATAATACATAACATACAAATTTGAAATAAAGAAAGGTTAATAATTTACAAAAGAATATGTCATGATGAATTAAAAATCCTTATTCATCGATAAAGTTTGTTTTCTGCTATCTGGAAACTTTTGCCGGTACTCATTTACAATCTGAAGCACATACTGCTTCTGTTCCTCGTTTTTGGTAAATAAATTATTGTAATCCTCCATTAATTTCACGCCTTTTTCAGCCGGATCGTTTACAACTTTCAGTTTCTTAACTAGATTTAGAGCATTAATGAAATCTTCCTTTTTGTGCCACTGCGAAGGATCTATGATAATGAACTCGTCACTTAAATCGAATCTAGTGAAAAATTTCCTTGTTTTATTAGAAACAAATTGTTCGATTCCATTGTTCATTATTTCTGGGATTTGATTTATTTGCACATTAATCTTTTTGGTATTTTCTTCTGATATATCTGCTTCACGATATAGTCAGAAGACAAATTAGAGTCAAAGAACGCGAAGGCGATGGGTTCAGGAGATAGATACCACAAATGATTTTTAATTTTTTGTAAAGCCACACGGGAGATGTTACTAGCAATCAGGGTTGGGCATAGTGCACTAAAAAATAAATGCAATAAGGTTTCACTAGCACTACTTCTTCAGTGGTAGTTAAACAGCAAAATTCACTATCACTGAAAATTTAGTGATAGTGAAAAAAAAAATGCACTACCACTAAACCTTTAGTGATAGTGAAAAACAAATTGCACTATCACTAAACCTTTAGTGATAGTGAAAAACAAATCGCACTACCACTAAACCTTTAGTGATTGTGAAAATCTTTAGTGATAGTGAAAACCCTTAGTGATAATAAACATTTTTCAGTAACATAACACTGTTTCTTGAAGAATAAAAATAAGATTATGTATGTACATATTTGTATAAGCTGAAGCAGTATGAGGCAATGTATTCAAAATAAACCATATATTTGAGTAGAGACTTCTAATTATGCCGCACCAAAATTAGGAAAACATAATTCATTTTTTATGTGCTTTTTTTAATACCAACATTTCAAAATTACGGTCGGTGAGATTTTGCCTTGTGGATCGATTGACAATTCCAGCAAAGGAAAAAAGTCTTTCCACTGGCGCAGAGGAAGGAAGAGGTGTGTTGTATTTAAAAATTTTTTTTTTTATAATAAGAAAGCGGTGCAAAGCATCAATGCTTCTATCAGCGTCATTCAAGTACAAAGTTACTTCGGTTGCTACAGCTCCGCCTTGTATACATTGATTTTCATCTGAAAAAGGAAGTTATTTACAAAAATTTCGCAGGTTGGTTTCTTTAAATCGAATACCTGTGGACTCGTCATCGAATTCGAGAAATGATGTACTAGCACTTATGGATGGCTGTAAAGTAAAGGTTTAGTGATAGTGCATTTTTTTTCACTATCACTAAATATTTAGTGGTATTGCAATTTGTTTTTCACTATCACTAAATATTTAGTGGTAGTGCAATTTGTTTTTCACTATCACTAAAGGTTTAGTGGTAGTGCAATTTGTTTTTCACTATCACTAAAGGTTTAGTGGTAGTGCAATTTGTTTTTCACTATCACTAAATATTTAGTGGTAGTGCAAATTAGTGGTAGTGCAAAAATGCCCAACCCTGCTAGCAATATTCTGATATTTATAAAGTGTTGAAAGAACACTGAAACCTAAATATGGGACTTTGGCTGCAGAAGGAGCACAAAACCACGCTTCGACATATACACGGATTAGGAAAATGCAAATATCACAAATAGCATTTTCTTCATGCGGTGATAACTTAAATTCATCGCGAAACATGAATATTTTCAAGCAATAAATAGCCTTTGCCATCCACCTTGCATGATGGATAGCCCCTGGTACTCGGAAGATCACTCCACGAGGCGGTGTTGTGCCAAGAAAAATAGCAGTCCATTCTAAAAATTCTCTATAATCCTCTCTGGGATGTTGTTCTTGCAAAGCGTCTTGTACAAAATCAAGAATTCGAGATACATCGACCGGATCCAAATTTTCCTTGACCTTTTCATGCTCGATTCCAGTTTTAAAATTATTAACGTTAATTCCAGACCAAGCAGTTTGGAACTTTTTTAATATTGGTACAGTTGGGCCTGTAGTTTTCCCTATCTTTTCCTCATAAATTGCTTTTAAAATTATCTCGTACATGTGATGCCGACAGGGTAAATACAAGAGATCTTTTTCCAGAAAGTTTTCAATCAAAACACATGCACCTTTAAAAGCGCCTGTATTTGATGCTGTTGTGTCAAAAACTAATGCTTTTACGTAATCCTGAAGGCCCCATTCCGCAAGAGTTTCACAAACAGCTGTTGCTTGTTCTTTTCCATTCCCCGATTGCAATGCAGGTACACCAAGAAGTTGATCAGTACCATAATTTGAAAGAATTACAGAAAGTCGGTCTACTGTCTCTTTACCCGTAGTTTACCATCCCAATGCAAGGTAGCAGCGAGCAATTTCCTATCCTTGAAAATATTTTTGATTTCAGCAGCTTTTTGTTCGCGAAGATTCTCTCGAAAATTGTGAATAGGGCACCTGTTGATAGCGAAATTTTCAACAGAATATGAACAGCATTCCTGTCACTGATCTTGCACTTATCCAAGGCAGCAGCAAGCTTAGGAGTGATTATTGTTCGACACCCCCTTTTCCTTTTTGCTTGTGGTGATAAATCTTTTGAGACTCGCGGAACTTCCTTCAAACCACAGAAATCTAAATCTTCACTACTGCTTGAACTAGACGTCATGAGCATAGCAGGTTGAGCTGAAAAAATTAAAAAATTTAATCAAATGAAAACATATGTATAAATCCATATATATTTATATACACAATCGATACTTACTCAGTTGTTGCATTTCATGATCGCTTCCCTTTTTCCTCTTCATCTCTTGCATTTTTCGTTCAGAAACTCGTGCTTCTTTCGCAATTAGCTGGTAATCAATTCCATACATAAACCCTGGCCGTCCTCTCAACCGCTGATTGATTAAGAACTGTTTATCTTCTTCAATGGTAATGATACTCAAAGCATTGGCGTGTGCTATATCAAAAAGGTCCTCAAGTTTTTCAAGGAAATCTGTTTCTTTTTTCTTATGAACCTCCGACAATCTTCCAGCATGTTTTTGAAGTTGCCTCCATTGTTGATACAGACCTTCCAACTTTGGTATACAATTCCTTAACTCTTGCGTCGGAATTCGTGCTTTTTCCCAATATATCATCGCTTCCCGCACAGCTAGTGAGGCACTTCCCCGTACGGTTAACTTACACACTCGCAAATTGAAAAAGAAAACGTTTAACACTTGTTTCACCGATGGCAGTTTACTTCCAACAATTTCATTCGAGTAATGCCCAAGAAGATAAATTTTCTCTCGTAATCTAGGAGTTGACATTGTGCTACCGTATGTGTTCACTTCGAATGTTATAGGAGACTGATATTTTCATCCACTCAATTCACAATACACGAAGCACAGCCAAAATTTAAAAAAAAACGCACAATAACCGTCAATATTTACTGTAAATGGTTATTTTCATCCACTCAATTTACAATACTCCTTAGTAATTCACAATAAACTGCGTTTTCGGTCTGATTTTGGTGAAAACATACTGAAAATACGCTATGCATTTGGCAGTTAACACATGACGAAAACCATGTTTTCAATTAGATTTTCAGCTGAAAACACGGAAAGCGTGTTTTCGCTGCAATGCGAACATACTTTTACGAATCTTTTTCACTTTCTTTTTGCAGTAAAACAAAGCAATTTCCCGCCGGACCTAATTTGGGCGATAACTCTGTACAAGTTTTTGAAACCAAGAAACAAAATTGATTTTTTATTTGAATTTTCGTTTATTTTGTATTTTTGAGGGCCAAGGGGCACACTTTAAATTTATCGGATTAACTTAAAATTTTGCTCATCTGATTTTTTTATAAAAAGGAACCAAATTGAGGGGTAGCACAAGAAAAAAATTGTACTTGAAAAATAAGAGCCACCCTAATGTACATACATGTATGCTTAACCTCTGTACATTGTTCTAGGTACAACAAGTAAGAAGGGTGTAACACTCTCGCAATTTTCAATGCTCAAAGACGATAAACAACACCTTTATCACTTTACAATAACATTTTTTTACTTTACAATAAAGTTTGATATCTTATTAACTTTTGTATATTATAGGCTTGTCCGATATATTTATGTTAAAGCGAAATAGCGAAAATCGTAGACCAATTTCACACATTTTCGGATTTAAGCTGCATATCCAATATTATGCCTTCACTTAATTTTGCCAAGACGTCTTCCATATTGACCGATATATACGGTATATGTATATGTGGGGTTCTTTTTATTTGCTGCAACAGAAACACGTTTTATTTTAATTTATCTCTTATCTCCGTCTAGTGCAGTTGATAAAGTACGCTTGTGTGCCGCAAGTCCTAATTTTTTTCCTTTTTTGCGTTCGCTGTCACTGTTCATTGTCCTCGTCTCGTATGTTCAGTCAGTATTTAAGTTTAGAGTTACTATTTGTCCTAGTAATCCCGCATTCGGCCTTCCTCACTATTCGTTCGGCTCGAACGAATGCTTCCACTGCTTCATATATTCAGCACCGGTGGTTGTGCGTCCTCATTCTCACCAATCTTCTCAACCTCGTATCGAAAGTGTGCCAAAACCCTTAAAACTTTATAAGGACCCAGATATTTATGTTTTAGTTAAGTCCACTACCGTATCGAGTGCGCTTAACGGCGACCAATTCGTTCTGTCTATATTTAACTGAGTCTTTCATCTTATTGTCACAACTACGCTTATTTTCTCTCTGAATAGATGCATTGTTATCTTTGGCTTTTCTGCGAATCTCCCCACGTTCCGAATCTAATTCAACGAAAGCAGTCTGCACTATTTCATTTTGTAGTAGCTCGTTCAACTCCGACAACTCCGACAACCCCTTAACCCTCACATTCACCCCAGTTAATATTTTGAAAGGTGCAAGCCTTGTACTGCGCGGCGGGGTATTGTTGCCGACTTCATGTACTTTGCTTACGTGTTTATACCAACTATCCTGTTCCTCGGAATACAATTTTACTTGTATTATGTAACACTGGTATGACTACTTGATGCATTCGCTCAACTTGACCATTCCCCTGCGAAACGCCGTATAGTGGTCGATTTCACAGGCCAAAAATAAAAAAATAAAAGTTTGAATTTTGCCCCTGTTTGTATCAAAGCCATGTCTTAAAAAACCAATAAAACTAACGGTAAATACATTTTTGCTCCATCCAATTCGTACGCGCTACTGTGCAGTGAAAATAGTTAAAAAATTATCTCTTATAATAAATTAAATTGCAATATAAAATCGTGTTTAATCGCCATAAATCGAAATGAATTTTGAGAAAAAAGGTATATGTTACTCTGCAAAAAAACTAGTAAAACCAAAGTATTCTGCATTTGCCATAAATACTTTTTGCATTAGAAACGTGCCCAAATACTTTGAGCATTTGTTTTACAAGTGCGAGCACTGTTGAAGTAAATGCGTCAAGTATTTAAATTAACAGTGGAACACTTTTGATCGAAATACGGGGCACTGTTGTAGCAAATATTTATATTTACATTTATGTTAACAGCAGAAGTATTTGAGATTAACAGTAATTGCTCTTGATTCAAATGTAATCGTATTTGTTTTATTGTTGTGTTTAACAACTACTGTTTCTTTCAAAACCTCTTCGACGTTGGGTTCGTTGTTTGGGGATGTTGAAGGTGTGCTTGCAGAGCTCAGCCAGCTTTGAATGGATGAAAGGTTTGTTATAGTTCATCACCACTACAGCACGTGAGCATATCGAACTAGAAAGACATTAATATAAATAATTTATAAGCGTGTTATAAATGTGTGCGAAACCCTCAATGTGAAAATTTAAATGGAAGTTACGCTGAAATTTTAAAATGATTTTCTTACATTATTTTCAAAACGCCATTTTTGCAAGTTGTACCGGAACTTAATTTTGTCCGCAATTAGTTCTCTGTCATTAAAAATTTCGACAATGTCGTGGGAATGGATCATCTGCAAAATTGCTACACTCTTTAAACCACACCAACACAATAAATTAATTAACTGTTCATCACTATCCAAAATTACTACGGACTCATTGTCGACATTTTTCGTTGTAGGGGATTCATCTCCCAACGGACATTGCTCGGCAAATAACGACAGCTCAGTTGATGGTATCAACTCCTCACTCATAGTGTAAACTAAAATGCACAAAAATTGTTTTTAAACACATATTTTTGTTGAAATAAATGTGTATATAAACCATGACATATTTGCAGAGTAGGCTTTTCGCAAATGTTGTCTTTTATATAAAAAAAATCACTGGGGAAGTCCCTTTTAAACAGCCTCCGTAAGCAGCGGGCGATGCGGCAGGCACACTAATGCAAATGCAAACTAAGTATGTAACCTCATTTTGCGCAGCTTCACTAAACGATAAATAACTTGAAGTAATCCCTTTCACTTAAATTAATACTTTCAGCACATACTCGTATATTCATACTATGTTCGGACCGACATTGAAAACATTTTGAAAACACATTTGTATCTTGTGGAATGTAAGTCGTTCGGACCGACAATTTATGTTTTCGCTGAGTTTTCACTGACAACTATCAATACGGGTATTCTTTTGCTCTTGCAAGATTGCACGATGACACAAAATGCAAAAATCCTATACCAAAATATGCAAGGCCAAAAGAGCACCCATTGCAGAATCTAGTGATATATGACGGTACGAAAATAAACATGGGTTTTGGTCTGACATATTTTACGGCTATTGCAAACAAATTTTTGCGTGTGTTTGTTGTGCCGTTGCACCAAGAAGAAAATTCTGCAATTGATGCACCATGCAATGGTTTTTCAAGAACAAGAGAATCCCCTTAACAGTGAGCAGCTGTATTTTTATATGGAATGTAAACAAATATATAGTAGCAATTTAGGGGCAGCAAAATATGTCTTCCAAAAAAATCGATTAAACTAGAGCAGGCACCGATTATAGTGAGTGGAATGTAAGTTTTCAAGTAGTTTTCAGCGAAAACTGTGTTTTCGTTTGACAGATTTTACATGGACGAAAACACAAGTTTTCATGCGAAAACCACTTTTTCCCCCGAAAACATGTTTTCAATGTCGGTCCGAACATAGCATTACCTATAAAACGCAAATTAAAGTATTTGCGCACGCAACACGTGTTTCTGTTAGAATGATCGATGGAAAAATGTAAGCGTCAACTTCCCTGTTATCGTATGGAGAAACAGTAAAATTAAATACGAAATGGTTGTGACAAATACTTTTACATTTAAAAAACTGTAATCAAAAGAAAATTAAATACGAAACCTTTAAAACAACAATTTTTATATTAGATTTTAATAAGATGATTTTTAAAAGCACAGCCGCTTTTGATTCAAAAGTGCCGCATTTAAAAAAAGTATTTGAATCAAGAGCAAAGTATTTCCGTCAAGAGTTTTGCTGTTGAAACAAATACTTTTGTTTTACTGTACTTTAACTGCAGAAAGTATTTGATTTAACTGCGGGTTTTTTTTTTCAGTGTATATGTTATATTACATGGTGGTTTTTATATATTAATATGTTGTTTTATTGTTTTCAAACTATTGTTTTATAAGTTCCTTTTTGAGTGGTATGTTTTTCTTTACACAAGTATAGTACATCGATTTAATTAAACAAAAAGTTGCCCTCAAGTATTTAAGTCAAGTTTGTTTATATTAGTTAATGTTTCCTAATTCAGCTGTCACCTTTTGCCCCTCTCTTTGTTATTTATGTTATTTTACCAGGCATGCGTTTTTTGTGTGTTATTCTTATGTATATATAAAAATGAATCGCAAAAAAAATCGTGTCGCATAACTCAACAACGCCTGGACCAATTTGGCCAATTATTTTTTCTAAATGTTCGTTGAGGTTCAAAGATGGTTTTTACGGAAAAATTCGAATAATTGCCGGAAACCCCCCAAAACAGACCTTTTCTTTTTTCCATACAAAGGAATGAATGTTTGTTTATTAGTAACGATAAGGGAAGCAATCTTGATAAAATTTTCAGAGAATGTTCTGGAGGATCGGGGAAGGTTTAGAAATAAAAATCTCGGTATGCTTGTCGTGTTTCAACTTGGACAATTCCAAAAAGATAATTTTTTCCATAATTTTTTTTTTTTTAATTTTTTGTTTTTGTTTTTCAATTATTTGAATCATTCAAATTTGTCGTTTGGTTCAAAAATTTTTGAAAATTATTCAGTGAAAATGTTATGTGTGTTGCACACAAAGTGATCAATTACAGATTGAAATTTGTTACGATGCAACGAAGAGGTCGCGCTAATATCGATCGGCATTCTTTTTGGCATCAACATATGTACATTAGCAGCCCAAGGCACATGACCGATTACTGCCAGGATGCGATGACATACGTGCGGTATTATGGATCGTGGTCAATCAGCAAGCGATCGTCACGATGTCACAGCACGACATTTCAAACAACAGTTACGATGTTTGATGGACTTTATCTTGAAGCAACGTATACATACGTGGTGCTGTTAGATGCTAGATGTCCTCTGTTGAGTGGTTTTGCCGCACTCACACATTCTTCTTTGGATGGTGGTTACACCAGATCAAATTGATGAAATCATTTCTGCGGAAATTCCTGATGCAGAGAAAGATCCAGTAATATACGAAGTGGCGAAAACCAAAATGGTTCATGGACCTTGCCGACACCACAATCCCACTTCGGTTGTATGTCTGACAATAAATGCACGAAACACTATCCACGTGCTTTTCTTTCGGAAACACAAACTAGAAATGTTGGATATCCACTGTATCGGCGTCGCTCACCATACTACAATGGCGGAACATTTAGCATTCAATTTAGAGGTATGAATATCGAAGTTAACAACACATGGATCGTACCATATTCGGCACGCTTGTCTAATTCACATTTAAAAATCATGTCGATGTTGCGTATTGCAGTTTGGTGTAATCGATAAAATACGTTTGGAAGTACGTCACCAAAGGAAGCAACATGGCGGTTATTGGTCCTGAACGATACGGGCGATACGTGAACTGCACTAAAGCGCTTTGTAGGATTTTGCAATTCATGAACGTTTTCCGACTGTTGTGCGTCTCTCAGTTAATTTGGAGAATGGCCAAATAGTGTATTTCAACCCAGGGAATACAGTACAGCCAGTGGAAACACCGCCAGCAACAAAATTAACATTTACGAGTTTTTGCTCAACTTTCGTCAGTGATCTGTTTGCGAGGACATTCGGAAATACCTTGATATTATACATGGAATGCATTGTCGAAGAAATAATTACGCAGAAAGCAAGACCAACCAGTAGATGGACATCCAGATCTGTTATTAACTAATGCATTAGGACGAATTTACATAATCCACCCGAAAAACCAGGATTGTTTCTACCTTCGGTTGCTATTGATAAATGTATGCGGTTCAACTTCATTTGAGTCATTGCGTACTGTGAATGATACGATGTGTGCAACTTTTTGAGAAGCAAGCAGCAATTACAATTGCTGGAAAATGATAATCACTGGAATGCAAATGAAGTTCGTACACTTTTCGCGATAATCATTTCGACCTTCACATCCGCGCCTATTATGGGTACGATGACCATAATTTCATATCGAAAAAACAGAACATTTTTTAAGAACAAATTTATTTAATTCAAGTAACAAAAATTAACATAAAAAACATAAATCAGTCTCCTTTATCTTACATATATATATATATATATATATATAACATGGCGGTTATATATGTAAGATAAAGGAGACTGATATATATATATATATAAATATATATAAATATATATATATATATATTAAAAAACTTATTTTTAAATTAAGTATTACATAAGAATATAAATATGCATTGACAGGACACAAGAACAGGAACAGTCGGAAAAAACGGCATTAAAATCAGCTTTCACTAGTTGCAATGCATGTGGTGCTAATAGAGAAAACTGCAGAACATTTTGTACATTTCACTGTACCGCTGTTAATTTCCTTTATGAAGGTGTATTCTTCTTGTAGTTGTTTATTAAAAACGCATTTTCTGCGGGAAGGAGACATTTTGTAAAGCTAAAACAAAAGAATTCTTCCCAATTTAAGTTTTTAACACTACTGGCAATAAAACTTACCTAGTTGTTTGTCAATCGCACATTACAGAAAGCAAAATAATTCAAACCCGCAATCAGCTATTCACATCAGGGATGACAATTTAATATTGATAATACCTTAATCATTAAAGGGCTGTTCAGTAGTAGAAACTTTTTAAGCTGCTTGGTGCTGAATTTCAGAACAAAAAACAGTACGTTCGGAAAAAACAGAGCATTTTTGCCATTTTCACAAAAAAAAAACGCAGAACAGGTGCTGCAAAATCAGTACAGTACTGCGAAAATCAGTACGGATGGTCACCGTAATTATGGGATACGCACAAAAATGACATTGGCGAAAACATTTTACATCGTCTTCGCTAAAAATTTAAAAATGGATCAATTCCGGTTGATACTTCCGGTGGTTTGATTTCAATTCCATCTGCCGTTTATCTATTCACAAAAGATGAACTCATCACGAATGTTTATCCGAACATTGGCCAAATTATCGGAAATACGATTCCTTGAGTGCACGTGCAATGATAGCTGCCAAAAATACCGATGTTGATGACTTAAACTGGAAGATTCAAAGTCAAATTCCGGGAAATTTGCGCTCATACAAATCGATCGATCGTTTAGACAATGAAGACGACGCCGTGAATTATCAAGTGGAATTTCTAAATTCTTTGGAGAGGCTTGGTATGCCACCGCATCATTTGCATCTCAAAGTTGGATATGTCATTATTATGTTTCGCAATCTACAAGCGCCGAATGTAATGAAACCCCACTGATTGTGACGCACTTAATACGAGGGAGAATCTACGAATTCCTTTGAGTTCTATCGATCCTCCATTTCAGTTCATCCGGATTCCATTTCCAGTAAAAATTGCATTTGAGATGACAATCATCAGGACACAAGGATAGTCGCTAGAAATGTGTGGCATAAATTTGGAACTGCTATGTTTTTCACACGGCCAAAAATACGTGGCGTGCTCACGAGTTGGAAAACTATCTTCTTTGTATATTTACGCACCGGAACAGAAACCAAAAAATGATGTTTATCAAGCTTCGTTACATTGAAAAAAAAAGAAATGATAAATTTAACTTTCCTTTCATTTCAAAACACACAATTTCACGCAGGACAACGGCTGCGGGGTCAGCTAGTTTTTCATAATTTTTTGTATTTACGTCTATGTAAAGGGTGATTTTTTAAGAGCTTGATAACTTTTTAAAAAAAAAAAACGCATAAAATTTGCAAAATCTCATCGGTTCTTTATTTGAAACGTTAGATTGGTTCATGACATTTACTTTTTGAAGATAATTTCATTTAAATGTTGACCGCGGCTGCGTCTTAGGTGGTCCATTCGGAAAGTCCAATTTTGGGCAACTTTTTCGAGCATTTCGGCCGGAATAGCCCGAATTTCTTCGGAAATGTTGTCTTCCAAAGCTGGAATAGTTGCTGGCTTATTTCTGTAGACTTTAGACTTGACGTAGCCCCACAAAAAATAGTCTAAAGGCGTTAAATCGCATGATCTTGGTGGCCAACTTACGGGTCCATTTCTTGAGATGAATTGTTGTCCGAAGTTTTCCTCAAAATGGCCATAGAATCGCGAGCTGTGTGGCATGTAGCGCCATCTTGTTGAAACCACATGTCAACCAAGTTCAGTTCTTCCATTTTTGGCAACAAAAAGTTTGTTAGCATCGAACGATAGCGATCGCCATTCACCGTAACGTTGCGTCCAACAGCATCTTTGAAAAAATACGGTCCAATGATTCCACCAGCGTACAAACCACACCAAACAGTGCATTTTTCGGGATGCATGGGCAGTTCTTGAACGGCTTCTGGTTGCTCTTCACCCCAAATGCGGCAATTTTGCTTATTTACGTAGCCATTCAACCAGAAATGAGCCTCATCGCTGAACAAAATTTGTCCGAAAAAAAAAAAAAACCGAACACTGATTTTGGTAATAAAATTCAATGATTTGCAAGCGTTGCTCGTTAGTAAGTCTATTCATGATGAAATGTCAAAGCATACTGAGCATCTTTCTCTTTGACACCATGTCTGAAATCTCACGTGATCTGTCAAATACTAATGCATGAAAATCCTTACCTCAAAAAAATCACCCGTTACATATATACGTGTATATATTAGTATTTTTTAGGCTTTTTTCCGTCTTATTTACTTGTGCTTCATTTTATAATTTTTTTTACTTTTATCAAATGTTTTTTTTATACGCACTCTTATTCAGGCACATCATATCGGTGTAAACTTTCACGCCTATATATGTATGTATGTATTTTTAAATTGTAGTGTTTAGAAAATGTGTGAAGTAAAATCCCTTATCACCGAGGCAAATATAATAAAGCATCCGTATCTACTTATTAGAAGCTTCGTTAACAAAAAACTTGATATTAACTTTTTACCCTACTTTGATAACATTTTAAATGAAAAACAGTTATTCTGAGCAATTGAAGGTCTCAGAATCTGATGTTGAAGTTGAGATAAAAAAATTATTGGACACACTGCGTCACGAATGTAATTAATGAACGCAATGAGTCCTCTCATTACTATTAATAGCAAAATGTGGCTTTTTTGACAGTTTTACTGGGCAGAGCGAATATAAGCAGAAATTTGAAAATAATAATTTGGAAGACAATAATTAATTTGTCACGACATACTATGTTTCTCTACAACTAATAATAAAATCGCAAATGTTCGAATTCAATTTCAAAAGGAATTAATTCAATTAACCCTAAATGCACTAGATTTACGCTAGATTCTGAAAGGGAATTAACTTCAAAATATTTCTGGTATTATCTACCTTCGTCCGTCCATAAAATTTAATTCACGCTCCCGATGTTATTCAATATCCACCAGTTTCAATTGGAAAGCTTTCAGAAGAAACCGCTGAGTCAAGCAATAAGGACGTTAAGATGTATCGACTCTAACATGCACGAAAGAACTAACGGTTCGCTACAAATCAGGACTTGCTAAACCGACTACTTTTGAGCTTAGATCCTTTCATCATCAGTCAAAGAAAACTATCATGCAAAATTAAATCGATTTTATTAAAATCAGTTTTTGATTTAGTTGAATAATAAAAAATTCTCTTTTCGTTTATCAACTTTTTTAATTTGATATAATGTAATTATTTTTGGGCGCTGATTCCATACAAGACCTATATACTACTGTACGCCGGTTGCTATTAACAAGTGCTCAACACCTTTCCTTTCACAGTAGCCTTTTGAAAGGTTACCTGTAAACGTGACTCTCCTGTAGGTTACAAAACATCTTTGATTCCCAAAAATTGCTGCCTGTTTAGATAGACGGTCGGTGGCTACCTCGGCACCGGTATCCTTGCTGGGATATAACCACACAAATTTCAAAAATTAGTACACTACAACCAAGATATAATTATAAGCCTTTTTCATTCCCTCTACATATTGATCCAAAATGACCAAAATGAAAAGTGCTTAATGGTCGATCCTGTAACATCATCGCCCTACGAAATACCCTTACGGGAACTTCATTCTTCCGCATAGTCATGACAAAGGCGTTGCAGTCAGTAACAATTTTAAAATGAACTTCCATTAAGTAAACCATTTCCATTTGTTAAGTGCCACTATTGCCAAGACCTCCAACTCATAAGAATGGTATTTCTTCTCGACTGGTTTGGTTTTCCTACGCATATATTGGATTAGATGGAAACATTGGTCCTCACTTCCTGTTGATTTTCCATAAAAACAAACTTTGTATCTTTACGTAAAGGATCATATAGTAGTTTAGCGTACCCTTCGATAAATTTACAGAAATAAGAGGTTAGACCCAGAAATCTTTGTAACGCCTTCCTATCAGTGGGCACCGGAAAGCCTTTCACGGCCTTTGGCTTTGCTTCCAAAGGTTAAATTGTACCGTTTTCAATGATGCAGCCCAAAAAGTCTATTTTAGTTTGCAAAAAACTGACATTTTTCCCATTTTATCGGTAAATTGTACTGCCCACCTCTCTGCCTCCTCCAGAACTGCTTCGCTATTCCCAGATCTATATCTTTAGAGGGAACAATGAGATCGTCAATGTAAGTGACCACCATACCGTTACTAACAAGGTCCCTGAACACTGCAACGATGTACCTTATAAATACGGCTGTAGAGTCGGAAATTCTATACGGAACATACAAGTATTCGTATTGGCCTTGGTGGGTCACGAACGAAGTGTACTTCTCGATCCCTACTCGATAGGTACGTGAAAGAATCAGACATGACATGCGACGTGGTCCTTGGTAAATACGAATGTTATCACTTAAACAAATTTTTATTATAACTGGCGGTTGGTACCACTGCCTTGGTACATAATTACTTATGATAGTTTCAATTTTCCTTGAGAAGACTCTCTGAGATAAGTCTATACTAACGTTTTCTTTGCCATTTGAAATTGAAACTAAAAAACTTTTTTTCGTTTCTTGGCTTTCGTTCAGAAGTACAACACACGGTTCGAATTTATCTTTTCCCCTAAATTCGACTCTATCTCCCGATATTATCATATCAACTTGCTTCAATATGTTGTTGCCAACGATAGCTAGATATATAATATCACCATCATGAACGACATGAAAGGTTAATTCTAAATCACATCGGTCAATGTATATTTTACGATTTAAGCTGTACATCGTGTTTAGAATACTACCGCCTATGCCACTCAACTGCTGCCGTTCCTTAGATAATTTAACCTCCCATAATTTCATGAAAACGTAGTGCCACATAAGAAATAAGTCGCAATAAGTGCCTAGCGATGCTAAAAACTTCAAATGGTTAATAGTCGCATCCCATTGGTGCGACGTACACCGATTCCGGGTAATGGCGCGTGGTGCTTCTTCTTCTGCGAGTGATTTCCTTTTCGGACAATCTGCCATTCGATGCCTCGGTTTATTGCACACAAAACATGTCGACGGACGCTGACTTTGGCAAATATTGGCCAGATGACCTATTTCCCCACATCGATAGCAACGTTTACTACCACTTACCTGTAGATTTGTAGCACTCCCACCCAAGTCTTCACGTTCCCCTTGCGATAAATTTGAATTGAGCCTTGAATGTATTTTGTCGTATATGAAGATCTGCGCTTTAAGTTCTGCAATCATATTAGCCTGATTCAAATTTGCTTTATTCGCCATTCCTCAACCGCAGGATTTCCGATATCAATAAATGAAGCTAATGAGTTTCAATATCATGCAATGTGAATGCTGGACACCCAACCATTCACGACAGCAAAACACTATTTTGGACTGAATCGGCGTCACTATCGGGGCCATCGTTCTGGCTAATGTTAAGTAATGCTTGCAATGTCTCGTAAAGTAACTTTGCGCCCGTTGGTTGAAAGTTCCAGTACAGTTAACTTCTCTTTTACAATGTTGAATTATTACAAAATATTTATTACAATAATTGAGGATAAAATGATACAATAGTAATTTTGCTTCTATTTAAATAAACGTTACTTTAAACAAAGGTTTTAGTAACAAACTCCAAGTGTTAATTGCTTATTACAATTTAGATCTGTAATATTTAAACTGCATATTTTACACCCCACAAATCTATTTTATTAATGCAAATCTCAAAATATGATTTCTATACAGCAAATAAAAAGTTTATTATATTCTTGCAACCTGTTGTTACAGAGTATTATAGTTTTGTTCACTTAACGGTTGTACGTACCACCTAAAACTAAGAAAAGTTGAAATCCGGTTGACTGTATGTTTGTCTGTCTGGCGATATCTCGATGAAACGTGGTATGAGAGCTCTTTAGTACAAAAAAACGAGTTCGTAGATGGGTGTAATCAAAACACTACCATGCCCAAAATTGATGAAATCGGAGGATAACCCCGCCCACTCCCTTTATAACGGTACTGTTAAAAACTGCTAAAAGAACGATAAATCAATAGCTTAGTACGCCAGAGGCCGATATGGTATGAGAGAGCTTTATGGGAATCGGTGTGAAAATTGGACGATGGGCGTGGCACCGCCCACGTTTTAGTGAAATCACATATCTCTCCCGAATACCGATTTCGACAAAACTCGTACAACAACCACTCCTACTCCCTGGGTAGTACAAATTTAAATTCTACTTTAGTTTCAACAACACAAATCAAGAAGCAATTAATATAACCAAATCAAAGGTTTGCACGTATAATACTTTACTGTTGCCACCTTATGACTAAAACTGTTCAAATCCATAAAAAACTGTTCAAGCCTCCGAATATCTGGACACCGGAAGTTATAGTTGACTTTTGATCGAAAATGTCGGTCAATGTGAGAGATATAGAATTGAAATTAGGGAATAATCCTTGTCTTCTAATGCTTAACAGTGCAATTCGACGCTTTCGCCAACTAAATCAAGCTTACTCTCTGCTACTGTTGGATTCCCGCCGCGTACCCAATTTAACATGTAAAAGTTGCGCCTGCTGCGTCTGTATTTTCTGACTGCGCTTAACGGTCTAGCACTGGTCAGGCCACGCCAAGTTACCTGACACTGTACCCTTTCGGAATTTTGTAGAATTTCCTTCGGAACTACAACAAATCGGTTCGTACACCTCCATTATAAGTTAACGGTACACTTAACAGTTGACACCTGTCACTCCACCCCAAGTTCAAAGTACCCGACACTGTACCTTTTTTTAATTTCGTAGAACGTTCTTTGAAAACCTTTACAAACACCTTTAACGGTCGATATTGGTCACTCCAAGTTCACACGGACAACTTTCTTCACAGTTTCCAGTTTAAAAATGTCGTGTGTTTTTCCCCCAAGTACAATTTACTTCAAAGTTTCTTTTTGTTTAAAACGTTTTTATTTTAGTTTGCTTGCGCACGAATTACGATATTACTCGTATATGTAATTTATCAGAAATTACATATTTTCCGTTTGAATAAAAAACTCCGGCTAATTTTACGTACTGTGCGGCTTGCCGTTCAGTTTATTAATAAGCATTTTTTTCTTTATAAAAATCTTATTTGCTAAATTTACTTGGAGCCGTTGTGCTGACTTGACATTCCTCAGCATCAACGACCCGGCATATCTTAAATAAACATATCAAATAATAACAGTGGCATTCGATTTCATTTTTAAAGGAATTTAAAAGATGATTACTTGCTTATGCATATTTCTTTATTTATGTATTTATGCATGTTAATACTCGTATGTATGTATGTAGTTGAATCTGAAGATTCAACTTACATTTTAGAGGAATGAAAAATATTTAGAAACTACTTGTATTTTTTGGTATATCGACAAGTTTGAAAGTGGTGGAGTCGTTTGACGACGCAACTCCCCCAGCGTTACTGTTTGAACTCTCCTGAGTTCTTGTATTTACTATTTTTATTTTTGTTGGTTTTTTCTTTAATATTATTACTAGTAGTAGCAACTACCATTACAATGATTATCAATGTTAAATTAATACCATATGATACATTTTTATGGTATTTTAATTCTGCAATTTCTTTTATGTTTTCTAGGGATGTCGGAAGTGGAATAAAGTATCGATATATATTGTATCGGTAATTTTTGAATATATCAATATCGACATTGATATTTTTATTTAAAAATATCGATATATCGGTATGATATGAAAAAAAAATATATTTGGCATAATCTACTTTAATCATCTTACTTTACTAGATAAATACTAACCAATAGACATAATTTTTAATAAATCAAGAACAACAATTAAAACATTAACTATTTATTAATCAAACTAATATTTATCTGATACAGACATAAGAAAAACTCTTTGATTTACGTGCTCAGCTGTAAGCCGACTTCTGTTATTGGGTACTGCGAGATTCACAACAGATGCCACTCTCTCCGAGGAAACCGAGGACGCAGGCGATATCGAATACTTTAGAGCTATGTCGGAAAGGACTGCGGTAAAATGACGACAATCAAACCAGAATTTTGTTGCATTCTCTTTTCTGGGTATTATAGGCTGATCTAGATATGGTTTAGTTCGCTAGGCATACCATCACTGGTTGAAGTTGAAAGTAAAGAGTTGGTTGAAGCTGCAGCAATATCTATCATAATTTTTTCATGTCCGGACCACAACGACGGCGAAGATTTTTCGGAATTTTTCAGTTTGGTTATTGCAGTGGAAGCAGCTAGCGCTGAACTAAAATGAATACGCTTAAAGCGTGGGTCTAAAATTGTTGCTTTGGCCAGATGTAAATGTCGCTCTAGTGGTTCTAGTTTTGCAATAACTAAATTTAGCAAACTCTTCTGAACAGCAATACCAAATTCGGTGATAGGCTTTACTTGTTCAAGGCCTCTCTGAAGTAAGTTTGCAATGGGAATCACCAAACTTGAAGTCACGTACTGATCGCCGCTAATTTCTTCAGTAGCTTGCTTAAATGGGGTAAGCAATATTATCAGATCTCGTATGACACCTAACTCTGAAGAACAGTGTGCCCACAATCCTTTTGTAAAAAACGCGGGAAAAGATGTTTTCTTTTTCTCCTCTTTCGCCTGTTGAGTGAAGTTGGGACGGTTGATACTCCTCTGCATTACGCTTCTATTACTTTACGTAATTTGTGAGAGTAATGTAGAGGAGTATTAGTTTGGATTAAACAGTTAGTATAAAAAAGTATTTAGAAATTTTTGATCATAAAAATATCGTTTTTATACCTTTTCAATACTTATAATATTATATCGATACCTCGATATATCGAAACAATAAATATCGCTCAAAAATATTGTTACATTGAAAAAATTATATCGATATATCGATATTTTTTCGACAACCCTAATGTTTTCTATATTTTTTTATTGCAATATCATTTAATGTTAATTTTGGTGTGTAGCTTTGGTTTAATTTTTCGGCAGAGTATATAATTGTATGAATATATTCTGTTTTATTATTTTTAAATTCTTGTTTCAAAATTTCCATTTTACAATTTACAAATTTGATTATATAGTTATTTTTTAATACAATTTTTCTGTCATCGCAGTTTTGCTTTATTACATCATTTTTTGCATTTCTCATTAATATTGTGTCATCGCTTATTTCCTGTATTGATGTTTTGTTATTATATTTAAATTCCCAAGTATTTGAAAATGTGCAGCTTTTACTCAATTTTAGATTTTTAAATGCTTTATTTTCTACATTATCAAAATAGTTTTCGCCAATTTTTATAACGAATTTTTCTTTTTCAATAATCTGTAATTTATTTCTATTTAGCATTGGGGTTATTAATAGAATCTTAGTTTGAAAAAAATGTTCTTGGTATGTGAATTGCGAATATTATTGTATCGTTCTGTATACTACTACTACTCCTACTTTTGATAATTTTAGTTTGTAAAAATCAATCTCATATTTTTCAATTTCTTCCCTAGTTAGCATACTTGGATGTACCATATTGTATTTAGCCGCCGCTATATTATTTTGTATTTCTTGAACTTTACTTTCTATGAATTTTAGTTTATTCATTTCATCATTATACAAAATTTTTCTTTCAATTCTATTTTCCTCTTTGTTTATTATATTTAAATTTTCTATTATTTATTTCCCCATCTGATTCTATAGTTCCTTTTAATAAGTTTAGTGATCTATTTAAATGTTCATTAATTACTATTTGTTTATTTAAATTTACAATGGCATTGTGGCCATTTTCTTCAATAATTTTTAAATGGTTCAAAATCATCATCCATAACTCCAAACATCCATTTATATGCTATTCTTCCTATATTTATCAAGCCTCTTTTATTTCTCTTTTTAATATTCGGTGTTATAGATGTGATTTTTGCTCTTATATTTTTTATTTCATCAAACAAAATTTCTTTATTTTAATATTTAGTTTTTCAATATTTCTTTAACCTGATCAACTATGTCTGCTATCTTGTTCAGATTTATAGTATGTATAACTGTACTTATTTCGTTAACTATTTCTATGTCCGCTGTTTGTATAATTGTATACCCCGCATCTTCTATTATTGGTGTAATTTGCAAAGTCTCATCGGTTCTTTATTTGAAACGTTAGATTGGTTCATGACATTTACTTTTTGAAGATAATTTCATTTAAATGTTGACCGCGGCTGCGTCTTAGGTGGTCCATTCGGAAAGTCCAATTTTGGGCAACTTTTTCGAGCATTTCGGCCGGAATAGCCCGAATTTCTTCGGAAATGTTGTCTTCCAAAGCTGGAATAGTTGCTGGCTTATTTCTGTAGACTTTAGACTTGACGTAGCCCCACAAAAAATAGTCTAAAGGCGTTAAATCGCATGATCTTGGTGGCCAACTTACGGGTCCATTTCTTGAGATGAATTGTTGTCCGAAGTTTTCCCTCAAAATGGCCATAGAATCGCGAGCTGTGTGGCATGTAGCGCCATCTTGTTGAAACCACATGTCAACCAAGTTCAGTTCTTCCATTTTTGGCAACAAAAAGTGTTAGCAATGAGATCCGCATCACTTTCTACTAAATTACAAAATTCTCTTGACAGTAATATGTAGCCTTCAGCGTCAACATCTAAACAACCATCACCAATTTTCAGCATCATTTCTGCGTAAAGTCCTGAAACCACGTCGTTATGATGTGGCACTCTCATATTCGTTTTTAGACGGAATTTTTCAACTGTCGACCATAAGCTTGATGATTTGACGCACGCTTGAATTTCATCTGCTGGTGTCCCCCTCTGAATCACTGGGAGGGTTTGACGGAAATCACCAGCCAATAAAACTACCATGCCATTTTTGGATATACCAGATTTCCGCTTCCGTGGCATTTTCTAAGAAAAGCAGAGTAAGAATTAACATCAGCGAGTATAAAAATAATAAAATGACTGCTAACCACAAAAATTACGGATTACCTAAAAAATTTTAATAGTTTTATACTGCATGTAATGACAGAAGAATATAACAATAAATATAGAAAAATTAATATTATTATGTTAATACAACTCTAACAAATAATTTCGACCAAATTAGTTATCACAAAAACGGTACTCACGGACTTTTTTTCAGATCATTAAAAGAGAAATAATTTTTTCATACCTAACTTTTGTGTATCTTGAACCGCTTCTTCGCTCCTATTGGCCGCAGCGTGATGCTATATAGCCTATAGCCTTCCTCGATAAATGGACTATCCAACGCAAAAAGAATTATTCAATTCGAACCAGTAGTTTCGGAGATTAGCGCGTCCAAACAAACAAACTCTTCAGCTTTATAATATTAGTATATATGAAGTATCTCATTTTTATTGGTTGGAGTTTCAGTTAGGTGAAATTTAGGTTTAATGGGTTTCCTATCGTATTTGATTTGTGTTCATTTTTGGCAATTATTTATTATCAATTGTATTTCTTCTTTGAATTTTGGAAAATATATTTTATCTTTTAATGTATTATAGGTTTCATTTATGCCACTATGCATAGATTCTTTTGTATGGTATTGTGATATTTGGTTATGTAATTCTTCTTCTTCTTCTCTATTTCTGAGGCTCTTTTTGTGCATTTTATAAATTTTAAACTTCTATCTTGAGCAAACACTTCAATAAGTAGTTTTTGTATTTTATGGTAATCTGCTTCAGATACTTCTGAAAATATTCCTACTATTCCGTTTCCTTTTATATATTTTTTAATGTTTCCTTGTTCTCTTCTTTTTCATCCATTGGGTTTATTTCAATTATTTTTCTTCCATGGAGTCTTTGCATTTGCTCTTTTTGTCTATATGTTAATATAATTTGAATTTTATATTTATTTACAATTTCTTCTTTAATTGGAAAGTGTTCAAGCAGTTCTTCATCTGCTGAATGAATTGTTTCCGACAATTCTAAGTTTGATTCATTGTCGTTACCTTCTTTTAATTTTGGTGGGTTTTCAACTCTACTCAAGAAATCAGCTACAACATAATTTTTTCCATTTAAATATTCTATTTCAAAGTTTTATTCTTGCAATTTCAATAACCGTCTCTGATGGCGTTGAGAAAATTCTTTTCCTTTATATTTATTAACAAGATATTTGATCGGACAGTGATCAGTAATTATTTTAAATTTATTGCCATATATACATATATGGTCGAAAATATGTAATAGAGAAAATTACCGCTAAAAATTCTTTGTCTGTAGTTGAATATTTTTGCTCATGATTATTTAGAGTTCTTGAAATATAGCATACTGGTTGGCCTTGCTGTGAAAGCACTGCTCCAATACATATGCCTTGATCACACGTAGCGAGTAGAGCGGCGAGACAGTGACTCGGCCGAGTGCACGTTTCGTTTAAACAGTAAGGCGAGTAATGAACCGAGTCAGTGGGCGAGTATAGTGGCGAGAGAGTCACTAGAATCACATTTTGTTTACTAGGCCGAGTGCTTCTTTTTCTTCACTCTTTTGCCCCTTCTGAGCTAATCACTGACTCGCTCGTTGCATTTGAACACGCGTTCGGTCTTCACTCGCCACGCGGTCGATTTTTATGTTGTTTACTTAGTTTCAATTGCACTTTGAAAAACTTCACTGTCTAACTAGATGAACAAAATATGTGTAAACCTCTACTCGCCAACGCAACTCTCTCGACCGAGTATCATACTCGGCCAGAATACTATCTCGCCACTGTACTCGTTACGTGTAACAAGGCCTATAGTCACTAGCATCAGTTGTGATACTGAATTCTTTGTCGTACTCTGGGAATTTGAGAGTTGGGTGACATGAAATGAGTGCTTTTAAATTTTCAAAGCTTTCAATATATTGTGGATCTTTAGCGTTTATTTTATTGCCCTTTTTCAAATATTTTATCATGGGGTAAGCTATTTTCGAATAATCTTTTATGAATTATCGATATTATCCTGTTGCTCCTAAAAATCCTTTTAACTGTTTCTCAGTTTGTGGTATTGGTAGATTTTGAATTGCTATAATTTTATCTGGATTAGGCTTGATGCCTTCTTTTGTTAAAATGTGTCCTAGGAATGTAGGGTCTCTTTGAAGAAAACTGCATTTATGTGCCTGTATTTTTAATTTATTCTCTTGTAGTTTCAAAATTTTTTTTTTTTAATGAGTTTATGTGCTCTTCTAATGAAGTTGAAAAAATTAATATGTCATCTAAATATACGACACATATTTTATTTATATATTCCCTCCATATGTCATTCATAAATCTCTGAAAAGTAGCTGGGGCATTTTTCAATCCGAAAGCATTCGGACGTATTCATATAGTCCTGCCGGAGTGGTAAAAGCTGTTTTCTGGATGTCCCTTTCTGCCATTAACCTTTTGCTAGATCTATAGTGCTAAAGTACTGTGCTTTGCCCAATTTATCTAAGATTCCTTCGATATTCGGTAGAGGATACTTATCGTCTACAGTCAATTGATTTAACCTTCTAATTATCCCTTGCTCTTCTAGTTCAGAAATTTGTCTTCTTACTTCTTCTTCATGTTTTGGAGATAATCTATAAATTCTAGAATTTATTTGTTGATTCGTAACTGTTTTAATTTCATGAACTACTGCTTTTGCATTTGTGAGCTTGCCCCTTCTTTATAGATAAGTTTATTGAAATGCTTTAATAATTTTTCGATTTCCTTTTTCTCATTTGATTTTAAATGATCAAGGTTGATGTTCTTTACTTCACTTATATCTAATGAATAAACTTGCTCTTGCATAGTTTTCATATAGAATGGAAGATTCACACCATTTTTCAAAATTACTGTCATTTTTTCGATATCAATGGTTTTAACGTTTTTAAAAAGGAAATCATTTCCTACCTGAAGTTACCAACAAACGAGCAGGCAACGAAGAAAATCACAAGGCAAGGTGAGAGTGTACCAACAAAAAAAAGACCGCATTGACCGCTACGTCAATATAAAGAGGAAATTAAGTCATTCTAAATCAGCGGTCAATCCTAAAAAAATTCAAGGCAGCGCACCAAGTAAAAATAAAACGGAAGTTTTAAATGGCAACAGATTTGCCATACTAAGCAATGGCTCAGACGACGATGCGAAGGGTACCACCACAGTCGTTAATGCCAAACCACCTCCGATATACTTGCGCGAGCGTAGCAGTAATACTCTTGTTGCGAATTTAAGTGAAATTGTTGGCACTAACAATTTTCATATAGTGCCTTTGAAAAAAGGCAATATAGACGAAACAAAAATTCAGTCCTACACTGAAAAAAGTTTCATGGAAATCGTTAAATTTTTGTCGAATAAAAACAAAAATTATTATTCGTATCAACTGAAGAGCTTTAAGGGCCTAGTTGTTGTAATCAAGGGTACAGAGTCCGCCGTAGACTCTAGTGAAGTGAAAGAAGCATTGGAGGAATGTGGTTTTGGAATTAAAACAGTTGTAAATATATTTAATAGAAACAAAGTACCACAGCCAATGTTTAAAATTGAATTGTTGCCGAATTCGAATCAACTAAAAAAAAAAATGAGACCCATCCTATATACAATCTGAAATATTTGCTGCATCGCAGAGTAACTGTGGAAGAACCACATAAAAGAAACGGTCCGGTACAATGTACTAACTGCCAAGAATATGGGCATACTAAATCATATTGCACTCTACGCAGTGTTTGTGTGGTATGTGGTGATTTACATCCCACTTCGAAATGCACCCTTAAGAAAGAAGAATTAAATAAAAAATGTAGCAATTGTGGAGGAAATCACACTGCTAACTACAGAGGTTGCCCTGTATATAAAGATTTGAAATCGAAGTTGTCACAGGGCATTCAAGCACGTCGTAACCAAATGTTACAAACACCCCGTAATGAAATTATAGCAACCTCAGAGAAAAGTTCAAATCCTATTACTTCTATCAATAATAATATGCAAGGAAGCTATGCAAATGTGGTGAAAGGCAACACTGTGCAAATGCAACTGCCGCAAAATCCTCCAAATGGAGGTATTGAAACTATGATTATAAATCTTACACAGTGTATGACACAATTTATGTCTACCATGCAAAACATGATCCAAGATTTAATAAAATCACAAAATCAAATGCTGCAAAATTTATTAAGTAAAAAATGAGCTTACTAAATATCTGTATATGGAATGCCAACGGTGTTAACCAACATAAATTAGAGATTATCAGATTTCTGTCTGAAAAGAATATTGATGTAATGCTTGCTTATATCAGAAACTCATTTAACAAATAAAAATAATTTCAATATTCCGGGATATTTGGGAAAAGCGCATGGTGGCACGGCAGTGTTGATTAGAAATCTAGAAAACCTAGAATCGCATGCTACTCCACAGTTACAAGCTACAACAATTTCACTCAAAAATCGGGGTTGTGACTTAAACCTTATTGCTATATACTGTCCACCTCGTTTTAAAATTACAGAAATCGAATTTAAAGACTTTTTTGGAATACTAGGTAAAAAATTTCCAGCAGGTGGAGATTACAACGCAAAACACACGTATTGGGGCCCAGTGATAGAAGAAAAATACCAGACTTAATAGATTTTCCTGTAGTCAAAAATATAGATAGATCGCTTATGACAGCTGATACATTAGAGATGAGCGATATTGCGATTTTGTGACTGTGATTTCAGTGATTGCTATTTTTAAATCACTGTGATTTTATATTGCTAGTCGACGTTAAAACGGAGATCTTTTGTTGTTGTTGTTGTAGCGGCAGATTCTGCCGATTTGACAGTGTTTGGCCGAATACAAGCCCGGGTCCCGTCCAGTTACGTACACCCGACTGTCGTGGGAACGACTGTACCTTTTGTCGTTATTGGCGGTAAATTCTCTTTTGGTTCCTGTAACTCGAGTCAAGTTTTTACGCCTTTCTTTTCACTACATTTTGGCAAATGAAACCTGAAACTTAGAGCTTATTGCATAGTTCATTTGTATGTTGGCATGATCCGCTTTTAATATTTTCAAAGAAAAACTGTAAACTCCATAATCCATCAGAATGTTTTGAATACCCGCTAATAATATTTTCAACACCAAATTAATAACGGGAGTTTCCTAATCTTTGGGAAAATATTAAAAACCCATAATTTTTTTATTCCATATTTTTTCTGAAATTAATTAGTTACAATTCTTGTTTTCAACACAAAAAGCTTTCAAATTTGGTTTTAACAATAAGTAAAATTAAAAATTTTATTAAAACAAATTAAGATATTCCATTTTGATTATATTTCATCTACCACTTCAAACATCACACTTCACTTCTTTTCCTTGATACATTTCCTGCCATTATTAAAAATTATAAGAACGTTACACTCAAAACTTCAAACCGCTATGACGCCAAATAGCATATACGATATATACAATACCCTGAAGAAAGTTGTTACTTTTCTGCTATTTGCTATTGTGATCGTAATTCACAGGTTCGAACTGCGATCACAGTTTCGAACTGCGATCGCAATCGCAGTTCATAGAAGCGAACTGCTATTTATAAAAAGTGATCGCAGTTGCGATTTGCGATTTTTCAATCACAGTGAAAAAATCACCGGTAGTGAAATATCGTTCATCACTATGATACATGTACAGACTAATCATCTGATCATTCTCCTGTACTAATAAAGTCATACGAACAGCCCATGATATTTGAGCCAAAAGTTTCTCTAACATCACATAAAACTAACTGGTTAAAATATAGAAAGTACATCAGCACCCACATCAATATTGATTGCAAAATAAATACAGGAAGAGACATTGATGAAAATATAAGATAAATTACTGATTTAATAAATAATGCAGCTGTATTGTTAACACCAAAAAGAAACAACAAACCAGTTGGTTTTAGAAAGATCACCAATAATGAAAAAGAGAAACTTGTAAATGAGAAAAGGCGAGCTAAGCGGGAATGGCAGTTAAATCGATCCCCTTCAACTCTGCTTCAACTGAAATCTGCTATACGAAAGTTAAAAAAAGCGCTTAAATGCGAAGAGGAACACAACACTGAAAATTATATAAAGAAACTGTGTCCAAATTCTCGCAAGCAAAATTCTCTTTGGAAAGCACAAAAGTCTTTCAAGCCACCAGTAGATTCCAACATGCCTCTAAGACAGTTGAATGGTAATTGGGCACGTAGTGATGAGGATAAGGCAAATTGCTTTGCAAATCACCTAGAAAAGGTATTTCAACCCAATTGCCCAAAGAACAACTTTGAGTTGCCAACCTTGCCCAATACCGCAAAAGAGTCGCATGTGTCTATTAGGACTTCTACTTCTGAAGTTACTACAATAATAAAAGAGCTTAACCCCAAAAAATCACCTGGACATGATAATATTATTAAAAATATTGATTAAAAATATTCTACCTTCAAAATTATATAAAACTTTGGAATCGTATTTAAAAAATAGAAAATTTATGGTAAAAGTGGGAGATTTCATATCTGATGAAAGACAGATAAGGGCTGGTGTACCCCAGGGCAGTGTTCTAGGCCCAACACTATACATCATATACATATACAGCAGATCTTCCAACAGCTAACAATGTATTAACTTCTACTTTTGCGGACGACACAGCTATAGTGAGCCGTAACAAATGCCACATAATAGCATCAAGAATATTAGCCGAGCACTTAAAGTTTGTCGAAGAATGGTTAGCTAACTGGCGTATAGCGTTTGGCGTTTTAATTATTCCGTTTAAGGTATTCACCAAAGTGCTTTCACTTTCAAGCACTGGTAATTTAAATTTTTCGAAACTAGATTTTTTCATTATACTTATGGTTGAACCTGAGTCGACCAAAGCATAAAATTTTTTCTCAAAAAAATGTTAATATTATTATAATTTTATTTGATGATTCCGAGGCTAATTTGTAAAAAACTCCTCGTTCGTGTTCACCTCTCCTACTCATTGTGTCTACGTCCATGGGTTCTGGTCCCCTATTTTGTACTTGTTGTCTACAATTTACTGAATTTCTTTGCTGTTGTGAGTAATTATAATGATTTTGATTTGTTCGAACTTGTTCTGAATAGTTTGTACGATTTTGCCATCGAGGCTGTCTTGTTTGATTGGATTGTTGTCCATGAAGGTTCATTTGACGTTGTCCGGATTGTGGACGATACTGTTGTTCAGAAAAATTTTAATTTTGTGAACGATATTGTCCTGAATAGAAAGTTGTTTCCCCCCTTTTTTAGATAAGGATTTAGATTGTCTTCATCCAACCCAATAAATTTATAAATTTCATTCGCCATTTCCGTTAATGATGTGACCGATTGCACTGTATATGCAAATGTTCCTGATGCTAATTGTTTTATTCGCTGAATTAGCATTCCCGAAAAAATTTCTCTCATAGTGTCACCATTTTCGATTAGTGCACTATATTCTGTTATATCATCCACGATTTCGTTTAATCTTTTACTTAATTCCGCTATACTATTTACTTTCAGAATCGAAATTTCTTTCGTGATCATCATTTGATTTTTTGTGAGTCTATAATGTTGCCTTAATTTAGTTTTACAACTTTCGCAATTTTCAGGTGGGTTTATGCAAAAATTTTTTGCTGATCCACCAATTTTCAAATCATAAATAACCCTGAATACTATTTCTTCCTGTCCTACATAGTCCCTTCGTACCCTGACAATTGCTTCAATGAAAGATGGCAATTTTTTTACAATTCCTTCAAAGGGAGATACATATCTTATGTAAGTCTTTTTCGACTCTTTACCTAATTGTAAGTTGATTTATTGCTGCATTTTGTGCAGCTATCTGTGTTAAAGATGCCAAGCATCGAGTTAGCATTTCTATCTGCTCTGCCATATTTTTTATTATTATTATTATTATTATTATTTTTTTTTATTTTTTTTTTTGCAACAAAAATTATAAAACAATTGCAACTCTGTTGGCTTGTTTCTTTTCTCGTTTGTTCGTTTCTTTTTCTAACGGTATTGTTTTTGAATTGATTGAAACATTTAGTGAGTATAATTTCTGCGTTGACTTTTTGTTTTTTTTGTTTTTTTTTTTACAAAGAAAGTAATGGCTTCAAATAAAACTACTACTTAAATTACTAAATTATTAGTTGAATATTATTTTACATTGCTGTTGGTGCTGCTGTTGTTGTTGTTGTTTTGTTGTTGTTGTTGTTGTTACTGTTACTGGTGTCGTTGTTGTTGTTAATGTTGTTGCTGTTTTTTGCTGCTGTTGTTACTGTTACTGTTATTGTTGCTGTTGCTGTTGCTTTTGTTAATGCTGTTGTTGTTGCTGCTGATGTTGCTTTTGTATGGCACTTACAAATATCTCTGGTACACAATTACATATATTTTTTATAAAATTGTTTTATAGTTCACTTTTTTTACTTCAACAAATTATGCGAAATTGTATATGCTTTATATAAATATGACGCCTTAAAAAATTAGTTTTTCTTTTTTTTTATTTTTATTTTTTCATTTATTCAGCAAAGTTTATTAATAATTTATTTTCAATTTATTTATTTAGCGTATTGTATATAGTTTAATTTACTTCATAATATTTCATTTATTTAGTATAAGTTTGAGAATAACTTTTGCTTTCAACGCACTAAAATTGTTACGATGTATAGTAGAAAAATGTGGAACACCGTATTACCGACTGCGCCAATTACGATATTATATGTAATTTATCAGAAATTACATATTTTCCGTTTGAATAAAAAACTCCGGCTAATTTTCCGTACTGTGCGGCTTGCCGTTCAGTTTATTAATAATCATTTTATTCTTTATAAAAATCTTATTTGCTAAATTTACTTGGAGCCGTTATGCTGACTTGACATTCCTCAGCATCAACGACACGGCATATCTTAAATAAACATATCAAATAGTAACAGTGGCATTGGATTTCATTTTTAAAGGAATTTAAAAGATAATTACTTGCTTATGCATATTTCTTTATTTATGTATTTATGCATGTTAATACTCGTATGTATGTATGTAGTTGAATCTGAAGATTCAACTTACATTTTAGAGGAGTGAAAAATATTTAGAAACTACTTGTCTTTATTGGTATATCGACAAGTTTGAAAGTGGTGGAGTCGTTTGACGACGCAAGGGATTTGATTCCAATTCTGACACCACTGGCGGGTTTCTTTTTATTTGTTACAAAATAAACAAATTGTATTTTAATTTAGATAGACTTTTTATTTAAAAAATTATCTCTGTATGGTGCAGTTGTCAGCTGAGGTCTGTGTAGCTCTCGGCGACTTGATTTAAAGTTCCGTCCTGATTCCTTAAGTTTTCCATTTTTAACTTCCATTGTCCAATTTTTACACCGACTCCTATAACATCCTGCCGAATCATATTGGGTGTAAAATTTAATATCTATGGTGGGTTTATTTATTGGTCCTAACACTTTTATTAGTTTTTAATTATATGTATATGGATAGTGAGCGTGGCGATCATCGGATTTAACTAATTTTTACTGTACATAAAGAAATATCGCATTAAAAATGTCAGATATGCTCTTATTACAGGGTGGCATCGCGTGCACTTTTTGTATGCTATGTTTCATCAAGATATTTTGATTTTTCTGAAGTTATCGCTTGCACAACCAAAACTCCGACAGGAAAGTAATGCTATTAAATCTCGCAAACAATGTATAAATTCTTCACAAGCAGCAATAATATATAATATACTTATGCATGCACTAAAATAAAGATACAAACAAATATTAATGAAATGAAAATAAAAATAAAATTTTATCGAAATACTTACTTCCATTCACACAATCCAAAATTCAAATGCCAACAAATAAAACCTCAAAAAAATAAACCGAGAAAAATAAAGTAGCAGTAATTAGCTGTTATTTTGAACTTTCTTAATAATATTCTGCATAGATTTCGAAAAAATATTACTGTTTTTATTAACACACAAAGGTTGTCAAAATAAGGACTGTACTGAAAAGAAACTGCACACAATGTGATTGATTGATACACATTTTATTAGACCGCATGAGTTATGTGTACACTATCATCCCAACCAGACACCACACCACAAAATATTGTAAATTGGACAAAATAAAAGATTAAAGAAAAACAAGGAAACATTACAAAAAATAAGATAACAAGTACAGATAAAGAACATAATGCAAATGCATACAAACATGTTTTGGTCCTTATGTTTGACTGTAATGATAACCCAGACATTATCGGGTAAACCACACAATCATGTTTGTTTGCATTCAATAGAAAATAAGATTACATTTAACAAATATTGTATTTCATAAGAAAATAAAAAAACACAAAGAAATAGATTAAGAAAATTGTAATCACTTTAGTAGTTATATAAGCAGAACATAATTTGAAAAAGGATCAGAATAAAGTATAATGTCACAGAAGTAACATCGTCGGAATTTTTATTCCCCTGCTCGAACAACTAAAACTGGCGCAGTCGGTAAAAACAAACTGCAAAGTTGAGCGATACTAAAAACTGAAGTTTTTTAAGTTTCGTAAGCTTTAGCAACGGGAAAACAAATCCTAAGATTAGCCCACATTTTAAAAATCTCTTATATATATAAATATATAAGTCGTCGGCACAGATAGCCAAGTTTAAGAAACTTAAGTTTCTACACAAGTTATCTGGAACGTCGGAGAGCGACTCCGAGGATTACAATTTGTGAAGGCGAAGAATAGCTTCATTCCGCCCATCAACATTACCAGGAAAAGTGGGATTAAAGATTAACGCCCCACACACAGAAGACGCAGAGAGAGCGAAGTGCACCATACAAAGCATCAACAACAAGTTCAGTTGTATTAAAAGAGGATACATCAGCAATGAATCCAGGCGAGCAGCAACCATTTCAGATGACAGGATCGCAAATTTTGAAGGAAGCTTCAAGAATCATGGACTTTGACAGCAGAGATTTCTCATCGTTCATCAAGGGAAGTTGACATGATCCTTCCTTTATTCAACCTCAACCCATCAATGTTGGAATTTGCAACGCAGCGACACGTCAAAACAAAAATTAAAGGAGAAACATCAAGTGTCATCCAGCCTTTGGGACCTACACCAACATGGCAGCAAAAGAGAGAAGAATTCATAAAGAATTTTGGAGTAAAAGTGTCGTACCACACCCTTTACAATCAGGTGATTGTACTACGAAACTATACGTAAGTCAATATTTTCAAAATTTAAAAGATATTTTAGATAAACTAAATTTAAAACATGAATTCGATAGGATAAATATATATAGAATTTTCTCCAATTAACAATTATAGTTTAATTCTAAAAACATTTTTAAATGGGATACACCCCAACTTAAGCAGTGTAGTGATTAGTAGAAATATAAGCACCATTAGAGAGGCTTTTAGCGTTCTTCAAAAGACAGGTTTGCTAATACAATTTGATAAAAGACAAAACAATTATCAAAGAAATAATTTTAGAAATTTTTCAAATAGAAATTCTTTGGCTCATAATTTTGGCAATTTCAATAATAAACAGTATATGCAAAATTCCAATAATTTTTCGAATTTCGTAACAATTCTAACCAAAATGACAATTATCAACAATTTAGCTTTGGACAAAATAGGCAAAATAATTCTCAACAATCTAGAAGATATAATTCAGTCCAAAGGAGACAAAACCCCCCCGATCAGATGGAAATAGATCACGTTCAAGAACAAGCAAATTTTCGGTTGCCAGCCCAAAGCAATCCTTACCGATAATAGAAGTGACCATAAAAAATTCAAACATTAAATGTCTTATTGACACAGGGTCTACAACATCATTATTGAAATATAATGTGTTAAAAGATTATGAATGCATTGAGCTCGATAAACCAATACACTTTAGCACCATTAAGGAAAATTTTTCCCTAAATAAAGAGTTAGTCACCCCAACCTCAAACGAGTTCAATGAAAAAAGTTATACATATACATTGGAAACTAACCAACATAAAAAATAATAACTTTGATGCTATAATAGGACATAATATTTTCAAACCTATTAAAGCAATAATTAATTTAGAAAAGGAGTATGTAGAAATAAACGTCAACAAAATTAAATTTATAAACTCATGCCCTTACAATTACGAAGATATTAATATATTTACAGAATGTAAAGAGAATTTGCTAGATATTTTATAAAATAGTGACATGAATGAAGAAGAAAAGCAAAAATTAGAATACATTCTAAAAGCGAATAGCGGTTTATTTTTCCAAGAAGGTAAAAACCTTTCTCATACTCATGAAATTTGGCATGAAATTGTTACAAAAACAAGTAGACCAACTTATAATAAAATTTATAGATATCGCCAAATTCATGAAGAAATTAATAGACAGATGAACGAGATGTTGCGCCAAGGTATAATTAAAGAAAGTAATTCCCCGTACAACTCTCCTCTTTGGATTGTACCGAAAAAGCAAGACAATTCAATGAAGAAAAAATGGAGAATGGTTATTGACTACAGCAAGCTAAACGAAGTCACTATAGATGACGGATTTCCAATACCCCATATAGAAACAATACTCAGCAAACTTGGAAGAGCTCAGTATTTTACAACATTAGATCTTGCAAAAGGAATTTCATCAAGTATTAATAAACGAAGAAGATAGTAGTTTATTTAGATGGCATCTTAATTTTTAGTTCAAGTATTAAAGAACATACCCAAAATATCAACAAAATATTTTCAGCATTAAGAAAACATAATTTAAAGATTCAGGTAGATAAATGCAAATTTTTTCGCGAAAACAACTAAATTTCTAGGTCACACTTTAACAACAGAAGGGATACAACCAAATTTAAGCAAAATCGAAAACATACAAAAACTAAAGTTGCATATTACATCAAAGCAAATTAAATCATTCCTAGGCATAACAGGTTATTATAGAAAATTTGTAAAAGATTACGCTAAAGTAGCACATGGTTTAACAAAATATTTAAAAAAGGATATTAAAATAAACACTCGCGATCCTCAGTACATACTCGTATCATCCTTTGAAAAACTTAAAAATCTATTAGTAAGCCCACGAATATTGAAATATCCAGACTTTAACAAAAAATTTGGCATTTCAACTGATGCAAGTGACTTTGCAATTGGCGCAGTATTAACCCAGGACAGTCATCCTATAAGCTATGCTAGTCGAACACTTAACAAACACGAAAGAAGTTATTCCACTACAGAAAAATATAGTTTAAAAAAACTAAAAAACACGCTTTTAAAGCATATCAAACTAAAAAGTAAAAAATAATTCTTTGTATATACTAACAATAATAATGAAGGAAAAATTCCTGCATTATTGCGAAAATAGCGTGGAATGCTCGATATATGAAAAATATGTCACAAGACACCCCACGCTTTTCTCACAATAATGCAGGAATTTTTCCTTCATTATTATTGTTAGTATATACAAAGAATTATTTTTTACTTTTTAGTTTGATATGCTTTAAAAGCGTGTTTTTTAGTTTTTATAAAATATATTTATTTTTAATTTTTTAGTTTGATGTGAGAAACCCCAAATTTGTTAAAATATGAACTATGACATGTAGTATTGGTTAAGTAAATCGATAATTAGACAGCAGTTAATATCTACTCGTAACCTTTCATTGACTAATTGTTATATTACATATATTATTTGCAACCAAGTTCTATTGACGACTTTACGAATTATTATTTCTTAATCGAATCATCTCTTCTAAAGCCCGGGTCCCATTGTCGGCGCAAGTAGCACAATTTGTACCGATTTTTATTGGTCTACATCGGCGCAAAGTGCCAAAACAAAATTGAGTCAATTTTTAGCAGTCACATTATCGGCGCATATTGTGTCATTTTTTATCGGCGCATGTTAAATATTCTGTTACGATAATCGGCGCAACGCGGTCACACTGTTGTGCTCAATCAGCTGTTTGCAGTAAAAGTTTTTATTTATTTTAAAACATGGATTATTTGAAGAAGAAAAAAGTTGCAATTGCTCTGCTTACCATTGCAACATTAAAGCTGAAAAAGAAAAATCAGAAACGTAAAATAAATCCTAAACAACGTAGTATCTGGGTGAGAAATTGGCTGGAAAGAAGAAATACTAATGGTGCATATGAAACGACTTTACGTGAATTTCGAGAAGTTGATAATCAAAAGTTTCTTTTCAAAAATTACGTGCGAATGAACGAAAACAATTTTAATGAGTTACTGCAGCTAATTTCCCCACTGATTAAAAAAAGAGATACATGTTTTCGTGAATCTATTCCAGCAAGTCATCGTTTGGCCTGCACTCTCCGCTTTTTGGCCACGGGCGATAGCTACAAAAGTCTTTCAGCTTTTTTCCGTATTGCCCCAAACACTATCTCAAAATTTGTTCCTGAAGTTTGTGATGTGATTTACAGTCAACTTCGAAATACTTACCTGAAGGTAGGAACACATGCTTTACCAAATCCATATGTATATTTTTCATATTTCCCCTTATTTAGATACCTTCAACAAAAGAAGAATGGGCTGAAGTTGCTTCGAAATTCGATTTATTATGGAACTTTCCTAACTGCAAAGGAGCAGTTGACGGCAAGCATGTGGTCATGATCGCACCAGCAAAATCAGGAAGTACGTTTTACAACTACAAAGGAACTCACAGCATAGTGCTTATGGCAGTTGTTGATGCCAGTTATAAATATTTGTATATTGACGTCGGCTGCAACGGGCGTAATTCAGATGGTGGTGTTTTCAGTAAATGTTCTCTGCAGTATGCCCTCGATACGGATTCTCTAAATTTACCACCTCCTCGTCATTTATTAGGTCGTGAAATGAATGTACCTTTTGTTTTAGTGGCAGACGATGCATTTAAAATGCAAAATTATTTGATGAAGCCGTATCCTGGTCGCATTTTATCTGCTAGCAAACGTATTTTTAACTATAGGTTATCAAGGGCTAGGAGAATAGTCGAGAACGCATTTGAAATCATGATGAAGCGCTTCGAAATCTTTTCACGACCAATAAAGCTGAATCCAAATAAAACAACGAGAGTGACGTTAGCATGTTGCATGTTGCTACACAATTTTTTAATGACAAAAAATATAAGTTATGCTACTGGATTGGTAGATAGCTGCACTGAGGATGGAAATATTATTGAAGGTGCACGCGTTAATATTTCCATACCTACCTTTGAAAACGCCACAGAGGATATATCAATTTCCTACATAAGCAACGAAGCAAAAACTATCCGTGAAGAATTTGAAAACTATTTCATGTCACCAGACGGCGAATTGCCATGGCAGTATAAATTTATATAACAAAGCAGACACTTAACAGAATATATGCACTTTTCATAATCTTTAAATAAATTGTATTTATTTGTATTTATAAATCAACATATTATGATAAATTTTCCTCATCTTGTTGCAATACAGCATTCATAGCTACTTGAATTAATTCCGCGTGAAGTTTATTTGCTGCTCTTTTATTTCTTTTTGATAGTTCACGCATTTGCAGTGCAAGATACATGCCCACTCCATGCCAGTGGTCTTCTTCTTTATTTAAAAATTGTATTGCGCTCTCCATTGCATCTGTTGTCACTGATTCATCAGGTGCAGAGGGTTTGGATTTTCTGTCACTTCGGGCAGCTGTTGGTGGTTGCGTTACATCTGCATCCACATCCAGTGTTGAGACGGACGAACTACTCTTGCAGCGATCATGCAAACAGTAGAATTGCATAGCTGACCAAAACGGCCAATGTGGCAAAGCTTTACCGGCCGCTTGGCCTGATTTAGTTGTCATTTTTTTTATTTACATTTGAAAATGCCGTTTTTATATTCGCCCATTTTGCTTTGCATCCGTCAACTTCTTGGGTTGGAAATTTCTCCGCGATGTTATTCCAAGCTTTATCTCTTTTGGCGCGATCTTTATATTCTGGGCAGGAATATTCCCAAATACAATTGTGCATTTCAATGGCCTGTATCAAATTCGTTGTGCTTTCATTTGTCCATGATGACACTATTTGTGGTTTTTTTCGTCTTTTTGTTTTGCTGGGTGTGGAAGAAATGGTTTCGTCAAGCACATTGTCCATAACACCTTCAAAAACTTCGTCGTCTGAATTCATTTCTAAAAATTATTAATTAATTACTTCATACAATAATACATTTTAATTTTTTATTTACATATGTTTGCAACCAGTAGAGATGTCGAAGATCGATTAATCAAAGACCTTCGACTCGATCTTTTTGTTTATTTTGTTTTTTTGGTTGGAATCGAGAATCAATTCAAAAATCATGAGATTAATGTGGATTTTTTCAACTTTAAAATTTAAAAATTATTGATAAAGATTTTTCAAATTAATACTTAAAAATTTGCTGAAAAAGAGAGATATTGGCGGTGATTGGCGTATTCGATCGGTGCTCAAGTGCCCGATAAAAATCTGAGCATTTTTCAATTTTTATTGCTCTTTATCAAACATTATAGCGTTCACATTATCGGCGCAACTGGGTCGATTTTGGTTGTGCATTGTAGGCCAAATATCGGCCATGATTGTCGCATTTCATAATAATTAATGCGGTCACATTATCGGTACATGAAATACGCCGAAAATTTGGTACCTTGCGCCGATAGTGGGACCCGGGCTTAAAGCTTCACTGTTACATGGGGTTTTACCTGTCAACTTTGAACAGTCTAGTTCTTCAATTCGAATTCCGTCCAAAGATCTACAACGACTAAGTTCTACATAAGCTTGTCCAGTAGCAAACAGTCGAGAGCCCAGATAAATTACTGCATGATCTACTGTACAACCTTGGATCTTATGAACGGTCGACGCCCAACTATTATTATTAGTATTATTGGCAACATTCGTCTCTCAGCGATTCCATAGCTGTATTTTGCTGGAAATTGTATCGATATTGGCTTAATTACGTGTTCACCATCTGAGCTGCTTAAACTTACTGTCGCCTTCCTACAGTGTTGCTCAAATATTCTATGTTTCAGTACCACTAAAAAAAGTTACAAACATACATACATACATACATACAAGTGAAGCTAATAAAAGCGTATTAAAAAGAACTACTAGCTGTTGTCTGGGCAGTGACATATTATAGACCATACATTTACGGCAGAGCATTTGATCCCTTAACCGATCACCAACCACTTAAGTGGCTCCAAAAAAAACAAGGGAAAAGACATTAACCCAAGATTGCAAAGATGGTTAATTAAACTAGGTGAATACAATATTAATTTAAATTACGTGAAAGGAAAGGAAAATAACGTAGCCGATTTTCTAAGTAGAATAGATAGTAACACAGGCGAGATTCATTCATTGGAAGAAGACAACATAAGCACAAATGCTACAATCCACTCTCAAGAGGAGGAACTAAATGATCGTTTTCCAATTTTACATACTATTGTAAATCGCTTCAATACACAAATCATTTTAACAAAAAAGAAAATTATGGAATCTGAAGAACTAGGCAACACGAAGAAAATTTTTATTAGCGCAGAAGATATAAAAAATAATAATTTCATAGATCTTTGTAATTTCATGAAGAACAAGTTTATAAACAAATTGCTCAATATCATAAAAATGAAACAGGCCATGCAGGTATTGATGAATATTATGAAAAATTAAAAAAACTAATATACTGGAAAAATTTGAAAGCTTTGATTCAAAAATATATAAATAATTGCGATGTTTGAAATAGAGCAAAATATGATATGTAGAAAACCTTTAAAACCAAAATTTCAATTAACGAAAACACCATCAGATATAAATGAAATAGTTCACGCAGATATATACGTAAATAAAAAAATGTTACTTCCTTACTTTTATAGACAAATTTGCGAAATTTGCTATGGCATTACAGCTAGAAGATAGAAACAGTATAACTATTACAGAAAAGCTAAGATTATTCTTTTCTATCTAAGGAACACCCAGAAAGTTAATATTAGATAATGAATTCAACTCAATTAACATTAAAGATTTTGTTAGGAAAGAAGAAATAGAAGTTCATTTTACAAAACCAAACAGTCATACTGGGAATTCAGATATCGAAAGATTTCATAATATTCTCTCCGAAAGAACTAGAGTCGTAGAAATTAAAAAACCAAGCCTTTCGACAGCGGAAAAAGTATTTCAAAGCATAGAATGGTTCTTATACCATTCTTACCATTCTACAATTAAAACCACACCTCTTGAGGTTATAAATGGAAAAACTGATAAAAATTTGATTAAAGACACTATTCAGAAGACTAAAGAAAAATGCATTAGAAAACTAAATAGAAATAGAGAAGAGTTTAATAACACTCAAAAAGAAGGTTACGTAAAAATGTATAAAGCGGTTCGGCACAAATACGAACCAAGGTAATGATAATTGCCATTAGATGATATTCCCCCGACAAATATTAAACGTCCAAGCAAATTTTTTAGGTCAAATACATCTTCAAAATAACATTGATGATAGCAATTGTAATAATTAGTAATGCAGCCAAACTGGAAGTACATCAAATACATACCGTCAATGGATACGCAGAAATTATCACCAACACTAAACAGATTGTTACATCATCTGACCTCGTAATTCATAATTGACCCTCGTGAAATTCTTTACATACTAAATAATATAAAAAAAATCTCGCAAACATATTCATAACTACATTACTACACTCTATCTAATGAAATTGAAATCTTGAGAAGTAAAATCAAAACATTAATCCCAAGAAAAGAAGTTAGTAGAAAAAATAGAGGTTTAATTAACGGTATAGGTTCTGTACATAAATTTCTATTTGGAACGATGGATGATGGAGATAGAATAGATATTGAAAATCACCTTAAGAAAGTAGATGAAAATTTACATAATTCAATTACAGCCCCCCTCTACAAAATAAAAATTAATAATTTCTTTTCGAACACGTTCACAAAATTTAAACAAATTATTGAAGACGAAAGAAAGAATTCTTTAATGTATCAAGAGAGGACAAAATATTGATTCTTCATGAACAAACAATAAAGATAAACATTCTCAAAGACGCAGTAAACCAGATTTAGGAAAACATTATTTCACAAAAAGTGGTATTTTCCACCCAAGCATTTTAACAAATAAATCTTTATAATTACAACATAGACCTCAACAAACTTCAATATATAAAATTATGCGCCTTGGAATATAAAGAAAATTTGTTAATGTTTGTGATCATAATCCCAAAAGAATTTCAATCGGTACAATTAAAAACTATTATTCCTATACCAAATACAGCAGGCAAAGAAATAACAGCAGAAATTGAAAATGTTTTTGAATACAAAAATGTCACTTATAAATTCGAAGATGCTAAAACACTCAATGAACTACAATTTTCTAAACATTGCATCTACTTATTAAATTGTGAACTGATCAAAAATAGCATTACAGAAATTTTTCAAATTGATGAAGAAACTATTTTAATAAAAAATGCAAATGGCATAGAAGTGAACCAGAACTGCGACAACAGAAAAATTAAGTTGAAAAACACTACATTGATTCATTATATAACTGCACAATTAAGATCCTATACCAAACATTCTCAAATACTAAAGTATCATAGAATCAAAGATTTTATTATCCAAACTATGATACTCACAATTTCACTAACAAAATTACAATTAACGACCTTGTATTTAAAAAAGAAGAAAATTTAAAAGGAATTAATGAATTAAAATATCAGAAAAATATTTCTTATATTGGAATATCAATTTTAAGTTTTATTGTGATTATAATAATTTTAATATCTTGTAAAATTAAAAAAAAAGAAAAACAATACTATTCAAACTCAGGAGAGTTTTCCATTAAGGGAGTGTGTACACTATCATCCCAACTAGACACCACGCAACAAAATATTGTAAATTGGACAAAATAAAAGATTAAAGAAAAACAAGTAAACATTACAAAAAATAAGATAACAAGCAGAGATAAAGAACGTAATGCAAATGCATACAAACATGTTTTGGTCCTTATGTTTGACTGTAATGATAACCCAGACATTATCGGGTAAACCACACAATCATGTTTGTTTGCATTCAATAGAAAATAAGATTACATTTAACAAATATTGTATTTCATAAGAAAATAAAAAAACACAAAGAAATAGATTAAGAAAATTGTAATCACTTTAGTAGTTATATAAGCAGAACATAATTTGAAAAAGGATCAGAATAAAGTATAATGTCACAGAAGTAACATCGGCATTTTTATTCCTCCGCTCGAACAACTAAAACTCACGCCATGCTTTAGGTTAAAAAGAAGATGTCTGTATAGACTTTGTTTTCTTTTACTCGTATAACAATTTTATTCAGAACAATAAATCGATTATTTATACAGTCATGAAATATTTGATACAGTTATTAAACTAAATATCGGCGAGACTCCAATGACGAAGATGGTTTGCCGGTGTTGGCGATCGAGTTGAACGGGATCGTATATGGTGTTACTTGCAGCGCGCAGGTTTGAGATTGTGTCACAAAACGAATGGATGTACTTGTATAACGATTGCATCCCAGTGGCTGCTGATGGATCGATGACTTGAAGTATCGTGGACGACTCGAATTAACGCGCACAGGATTGGTGAATTGGATAACCGTAGAGGAGCGTGAGGTGTTATCGCGGCGCAGCGTATAAGCGAATGTATCAAAAACGAATGTCCTTTTGTCCAGCCTTTTGTTAAGTGGGTTGATTGATGTAGAAGTGGGGTTAGGTTATGTAGCGATGTATGAGTATGGTGTCATCGGATGTGTTGCATTAGTGTGTGCCTGTTTTTCTGGGTAGAGGGGGCAGATGCTTAATACATTTAAACATCCTGGGCCCCCTAGCCGAACATTTTGCTTAGTATTATGTATAAGATGATACATGTAATTCGGCTTACTGTTGGTGGAGTAGCCGAGGGCGCAGAATATTAGCTGTAAAAAGCGATTTTGGTTTTAATATAAATTTGTATTTTATGTAAGTTTTGGTGCTGGAGGTAGTAATTTTCTTTTATGTGTTTTGACGTCTTATTATTAGAGGAAAAACATTTGTTTGCGGTTTATTTACAATATCTTATTTTATCGGTTTGGTATATCGGCTGTTTATTATTTGCCTTTTCTGTATTATTGGCAATTGTTTGCATTTTATTTGTTCTTGGCTTTTGAAGGCTCAGAATGGGCCAGAATGGGTACTCCTTAGCCCTGGAGTTAGGACTGTCATAATAGAGGGATCTTGCGAGAGAGTGGACGTGAATGGAGAACGGCTACGATTTGTAGAGTAGATAATTCTTTATAATTAATTTGAAGCTTTATGCAGCTGATTCCCATAACCTACCCATATGAGCCGCGCTTGGATAGATGCGATAAGAGGGACCATTGCCTTTTGCAAGTGTAGGTGCCTCACTTTTTTTCAACGTTTTGGAAAATTTTGTATATGTAATATTTAAGTGCGCATGCATTAATTTGACAAGTAGTAGTGCCGTTCAAGGATTGTGTTGTTTCTCATTATTGGCGAAAGCCATCCTGCAGGGTCGAAAATTTTTATGTATTTTTAATATTGGGACTATCAGAGGTAACTTTATGTTTTATACTAATTTTTGAAAATGGTGGCTTGGGTGGTAGTCGTACGACGTACCGGCCATTATTTGATCGAGTAATTGTGGGTTTAGGGAAGTGCTCACAATACTGATCTTTTATAGTTTTGTTTGTTATTGGCAGTTTCCTTAACTTTTGCAATTTACTTAATTGTGAATTAAGGTATGTGTTCTCTTGAGTTTGTATGGTGGTAACTGGTTCTGTAACTAGACCACTTTGTGTTTCGCTGTGCAGCGTTTGAACTTTTTGTGCCTTTGAGCAACATGGTTTATCTAGGCAATTTTTCGAATTTTGGGTTTCGGGATATGCTTCTGCAATTAAACCCGTTGTTCTTTGTGTATAAGCGCTTCTTTGGGGTGAGATGGGATGTCTGCTGTAATGAAGCATTGAATTGTGTCTTTTGTGACAATATAAGCAGTTAAATTTGCTTTTGTAATTATTAAGATTGTGTGAGTGGGTCAAGCAGTTTGTACAGAGTCTTTTTGGCCTGACAAAGTTGTTCCTTTCATTGACATTCATTTTTTTAAACTTCTCGCAAGTTTTAAACTTGTGCCCTCAGACCGAGCGCAACAGAATAACTGAAATTATGAAATAAGCGTGCCAGTCAAGTGTCGTTGAATTGTTGTTACAGTAAAAAACAGTCAAATAAATTGTCATGCCTTCGGCAACAAGTCAAACAAAGTGTCTGCTTGTTTCGTGCGTAACACTTGAAACACTTCTTTGCCGAAGTCAATATGTTATGCGCACTCCTCGCTTTGCGCTGGTTTCTTTCATCCACTTCTTTCTCTTTAGCATCACACGTATCAGTCAATGCAGTGTTCAGTCGCAGAAGCAAGAAGTATTGACTAAGTGTACAATAATTATACATCTATACATATGTATATAGATTTTGGATTGTTAATGCCTATTAAACCGCGTTTTTATATAATAAAATATTTGATGTCCGAATATTTTGTATTTAGGTACACCCTCATACTCGAACTATGTACATATGTACGTATGTACTTATATATGTTTTTTGCAATGGAGAGCTCGTTGAAGAGATCAAGGCGCTCTTTACATTAGTATGCACAATTTGTTTGTATGTATTTATAATTATATTTTTGTTCTTAAGCAATTAAGAGCTCGTTCGAGACATCAATTCGATTTTTGTATGCAATCCTGCTTGTTTTTGTTTGCCAAAGAACAAGGGGTATTGCCGGATAGTTGCCAATATGGACTTTGAATATATGTTTGTACTAATATGTGTTAATATGTAATTTGTTGAGATTTTGTTTAGTGTCACAGGCAGATTCTTTGTCGTATGATTATATGTACAAATATAGCCAGCGGGATATGGTAGACATTGGTAAGCGAGCAAGGTAAACGATGCAGCATCATTGTATCGCTTGCTCCGACCGATGAAAATTAACACGGCGATGTCCTACGAAAAGTAACAGATCACCCCTTTCGCTTACCATAGGAACGAAGAATTCTTCGATGCCACAGTTAACAGAGAATTCTTCTATGCTAAGGTCAAAAGTAGAATAGAAAAAATTGCATATTAATTTTGCTTTATTTATGAAAATACATGTATGAAATTCGTTATGAAAATAAGTATTTAAGAAAATAAGTATTATGGCTTTCTTTTAATTTTGTGGCTGAGTCTCTTTCCGTTTTTTTCCAAGCAACGAGACTTCAAAAAACTGCCTTTGGCGAGTTTGATATTTTTTTGAATTTGGGGAATATACTCTGATACGGTGAAGTCTTCAATTTTCACACATTCTACAAAAAAGTTGAAAGTGTATGTTTATAAATTTGAATCTATGTCTTTCAATGTTAAAAACACGAAAAACTTACCAAATAGTAATCAACTTTTTGCCTAATGATTTGACGAAATAATGAAAAAATTTACTTATAAGTTTTATTTCATCAATTTTTATTTGTCGTTTTTCATGTACTTACTTAACTTGTAAATATGAACACAGTAGAATTTAGCCGCATAGCTACTTTTATGCATTACCTGGTATCGAAGAATTCTACATAGAATTTTCTTCGAAGCATTCTTCAAAGAAAAATGTAAGCGGGGAACCATTATCCCGCTGGGTATTTATATATGTCTGAGAAGAGATCGCGGAGACGGAATTGAAAAAAGGTGAAGGGGCTTATATGTATCTATGTTTGTATTTTTTGCCTCTCTTGTCTTGTTTTTTATGTTATAATCCTAATTTACATATGTTTATGCCCTTGGTTATTATATATAGGTTATTTTTTCATGTCTATACATACATATGTACAGTGTAATCCGGTTATAATGGACTCCACGGGACCATGTCAAATTGTTCATTATAACCGAGTGTCCATCTAATCAGAAAATAAAATTTTTAACTCAAAAAGTAAATTCAATGTGTTTTTTTATTCAAGCAATAAAGTTTATGAATAAAAATACAAAATTAAGAAAATAATAAGTTTAATTAAGTCTATTGAAAAAAGTCAGTGATTTTCTTTTGGGTGAATGCCTGAAATCTTTTTGTAGTTTGATTTCGAGTTTATTGAGCAAATTGATTGCATTTGAACAATGAAAAGCCAACGAATGCCACTTTCAGCCCACCGCAGAAGTTGTTTGACTTCTTTGACTTATTTCCAAGAAAAAATGAACATTTTCTGCTGCAGAGACTGATTGTGTCTCTTGATCGAATTTGGGGAAGTACAAAATTTTGCTTATTGCCAACTGATTGCCAACTTTATTTTGAAATTTGATTTTGAAAGCCTCGGTTATAATGGACAAAATCCGATTTTATTGTCTATTATAACCGGAGTCCATTATAACCGCGTATATTTTAACCGAGTTTTTTACATATGTTTGAACTGGGACTTGACAAAGAGGTACATAATAACAGAGTTTCCATCTTAAGCGAGTCCATTATAAATGGATTACACTGTATATGCATATAAAATATTAAATGTCTACGCTCACTTAGTAGTCCTTTGTCGTTTCTTCTTTTCGCTACGTGGCGCCAATTTGATATTCCTAGCGAAGCCAGGTCCTTCTCCACTTGGTCCTTCCAACGGAGTGAAGGTCTTCCTCTTCCTCTGCTTTCCGTGGCGGGTACTGCGTCGAATATTTTCAAAGCTGGAGTGTTTTCGTCCATCCGGACAACATGACCTAGCCAGCGTAGCCGCTGTCTTTTAATTCGCTGAACTATGTCAATGTCGTCGTATAACTCATACAGCTCATCGTTCCATCGAATGCGGTATTCGCCGTTACCAACGCGCAAAGGACCATAAATCTTTCGCAGAACTTTTCTCTCGAAAACTCGCAACGCCGAGTCATCCGTTGTTGACATCGTCCAAGCCTCTGCACCATATAGCAGGACGGGAATTATGAGCGACTTATAGAGTTCGGCTTTTGTTCGTCGAGAGAGGACTTTACTTTTCAATTGCCTACTCAGTCCGAAGTAGCACCTGATGGCAAGAGTAATCCTTCGTTGGATTTCGAGGCTAACGTTGTTATTGACGCTAGTTCCAAGATAGACGAAATTATCTACAACTTCAAAGTTATGACTGTCAACAGTGACGAGAGAGCAAGTCGCGATTCTCCTTTCACGGGTATTTTCCAAGATTTGGCGCATGGTGAATATCTGGTCGGTTGTTGATTTCAGGTCTAAAGCCACACTGATAAGACCCAATCAGTTTGTTGACGGTGGGCTTTAATCTTTCACACAATACGCTCGATAGAACCTGATATGCGATGTTGAGGAGGCTAATCCCACGGTAGTTGGCGCAGATTGTCTCCTTTTTTAAGGATTGGGCAGAGCACACTTAAATTCCAATCGTTGGGCATGCTTTTGTCCGACCATATCTTACAAAGAAGCTGAAGCATGCTCCTTATCAGTTTTTCGCCGCCGTGTTTGAATAGCTCGGCCGGCAATCCGTCGGCCCCTGCCGCTTTGTTGTTTTTCAGGCGGGCAATTGCTATTCCAACTTCTTCATGGTCGGGTAATGGAACGTCTGCTCCATCGTCATCGATTGGGGAATCGGGTTCGCCTTCTCCTGGCGTTGTGCGTTCACTGCCATTCAGCAGACTGGAGAAGTGTTTCCTCCATAATTTAAGTATGCTCTGGGCATCGGAGACTAGATCACCTTTGGGGGTTCTACAAGAGTATGCTCCGGTCTTGAAACCTTCTGTAAGCCGCCGCATTTTTTCGTAGAATTTTCGAGCATTACCCCTGTCGGCCAGCTTATCCAGCTCTTCGTACTCACGCATTTCGGCCTCTTTCTTTTTCTGTCTGCAGATGCGTCTCGCTTCCCTCTTCAGCTCTCGGTATCTATCCCATCCCTCACGTGTTGTGGTCGATCGTAACGTTGAGAGGTAGGCAGTCTTTTTTCTCTCCGCTGCGACACGGCACTCCTCGTCGTACCAGCTGTTCTTTTGCACTTTCCGAAAGCCAATGGTTTCGGTTGCAGCTGTACGTAAGGAGTTTGAAATGCCATGACAGTTCGCTTATACCGAGTTGTTGACGAGTGCTCTCAGAAAGCAGGGGTGCAAGCCGAGTAGAAAAGCGTTCGGCTGTCTGTTGTGATTGCAGCTTCTTGACGTCGAACCTTCCTTGTGTTTATTGGCGTGTGTTTTTTGCTGCACAGAAGCGGGTGCGAATCTTGGCTGCAAAAAGATAGTGGTCCAGTCGATGTTAGGACCTCGGAGCGCACGCACATCTAAAACACTAGAGACGTGTCTTCCGTCTATCACAACATGATCGATCTGGTTGGTAGTTTTTCGATCCGGAGACAACCAGGTAGCTTGATGATGATTGCATGTACATATATGTATTTGTTCTAATTATCGCGCCCGATAGCTTCGTTTTTGCGTAGTTTTGTTGTGTTTTATTATTTAGACGTTTTTAAATTTCGCACGTTTGTGTTGTTTTTTTTTTTTGTTTGTTTGCTGGAACTGTTTTACTGTGTATGTCCGAATGTATGTAATATTTTTAGTGCATTGTACTGCACTTTATTTTTTTTCTTTTTTTTTCTTATATATTATACATATAATAATGTTGGTTTTTGTTTATTGTTCTGCTTGTTCACTGCACTGTTTTTGTTTTTTTTTTCACAGCACTCGTATGGTTTTTCCTGTTATGAACACATGTGTTGTAATTTGTATTTGCTTCGATTTTCTTTGCAATTTGTTTTGGTTTTTGTCACTTCACCTATTTTGTTATTTTTGTATTACTAACACCCCTATTCTGTGCACTTGACAAATTCAACATATTTATAATTTGTCAAAATTTGAAATTTATGAAGCATTTCGTATTCTGTGTCTGAAATAAAAAGTTCTTTTCTTTATAAGTTGTTAAGATGTCATATGCTCTTGACAGTGCTCGTTATGAATTAAATATCTGTTTGTGCATCTTGTTGTAAAAATGGAAGATATGTTATTATTGTTAAACGAAGCTGAAAATTGTGAGAATGGGAATCGCGCGCGGCATTTAAAATGTTTACGTGATGATAGCCATCCATTTTCTTTGAGTGAGAATACCTTTGCGCAAAATTTTCGATTAACTCGTGAAATTTACCCTCACTACCTTTAACTCTAAGAGTTCTAGCAGCTTTGAACTTCTTTGGACACGGCTCATACCAGTAATGTGTAGGTAACAAGGCAAGTTGACGTGCCCATGAGTCAGTCGTCCATTTCGGGCTGTAGCAAAACTTATTGTGAAAGTGAGGAAGAAAATTTTATAAAATCGGGGCAAGTATTAATAACATACTAATTTAAGTAAATTTATTTGAAATATATTCCAGATTTTTTAGAAAATTTGGAATAAAAAGCATCATAGTAGCAATTAACTGCACGCATATTGCTATCAATATAATTTGAATAGAAATCAGCTGTTTTTATTTACATTATTTTGTTCACCACACGTGTGGGGAGAAGCTTTGCGAATTGAAGCTTTTACTTTTATCAAGATTGTCACAGAATACCAAAATATTTCTCGCTTGATAAATATTTGAGTTAATTGTCAATATTTTATTAATTTGTCATATGCACAGAATAGGGGTGTAAGTATAACAGACCGATTCTGTGCACTTAACAAATTATCAAAATATTGTTTATTTATCAAGATTTTTATCAAGCCAAAAGCTTTTTGTTATTCTGTGCAAATATTGATAAAACTTAAAGCTTCAGTGCGAATCGCTTTTCACCATACTGTGGTGAACAAAATAATGTAAACAGAAATCAGCTGTTTAGTGCGAAATGGATTCTTCAACAACGTAAGTATTCATTATTATTAATTGTTAATTTTAAAGAAATATATGGTTTAATATTTAATTCAATTTATAGGAAACCAAAAAACCAACGTGCTACGCAGGAACAATTAAAAACTTACGTTATTTTGCCGGGCGCATCCGGAAATCGGTAGAGGAAAAAATACGCCAAAATCGCCTCGACAAATGCAGGATTTGTGGCGGCAGCTGGCGGAGCAGTTCAATGCGTGCAGAGGGCCATCTCGTACTGCAGCTAAGTGGAAAGAGGTACTTCGTCTGATATTTTCTACATTTGTTAAATGATTTTGATTTACAGACAATGGGTGTTTGGAAGAGTCAACTACGTACGCGGGCAAGGCGCTTAAAAATGGAGCAGAGGCTCACTGGAGGAGGGCCCTGTGGCAAGCCGTTGACCGATTTCGAGCAAAAATCTTTGGCAGCTTTTGGATCAGTAGCTGTGGATGGAGTGGAAACTATTGAAAGCTTTGGTTTAGGGCTGCCGCGAAAACAAATTGTAGAATCGTCGATAATTGAGTGTCTAATATCATCTACTGAAAGTAGACTGCCTAGTTCAGCACCACTGCTAAGCCTATTATTGTCGCCAACCCCACTACCTTCGCCAAACCCACTACCATCGTCAAACCCACTACCATCGCCAGGTCCACTACCATCGCCAAACCCACTGCCATCGCCAAACCCACTACAATCGCCAAATTCAGCACAATCTCCATATGATTCACCGTTATTTAGCCCGGATAATCAGGTATGTAATTTCTATTTTATTCTACAATGTATCCAAGTACATAAACCCCTGGCCACTAGTTAAACGCAGTGGCTTTTTTTTCTTTTTATACCCTGAACAGGGTATATTAAGTTTGTCACGATGTTTGTAACACCCAGAAGGAAGGGTCGGAAACTCTATAAAGTATATATATAAATGATCAGTATGTCGAGCTGAGTCGATTTAGCCATGTCCGTCTGTCTGTCCGTCCCTCCGTCCGTCCGTCTGTCTGTATATATACAAACTAAACTAGTCCCTCAGTTTTTAAGATATCGTTTTGAAATTTTGCAAACGTCATTTTCTCTTCAAGAAGCTGCTCATTTGTCGGAACTGCCGATATCGGACCACTATAACATATAGCTGCCATACAAACTGAACGATCGGAATCAAGTTCTTGTATGGAAAACTTTCACATTTGACCAGATATATTCACGAAATTTGGTATAGATTATTTTTTAATGCAACAATGTAATCTCCGAAGAAATTGTTCCGATCGGATTACTATAGCATATAGCTGCCATACAAACTGAACGATCGGAATCATGTTCTTGTATGGAAAATTTTCACATTTGACGAGATAAATTCACAAAATCTGGTACAGATTATTTTTTAAGGCAACAATGTAATCTCCGAAGAAATTGTTCCGATCGGATTACTATAGCATATAGCTGCCATACAAACTGAACAATCGGAATCAAGTTCTTGTATGGAAAACTTTCACATTTGACGAGATAAATTCACGAAATTTGGTATAGATTTTTTTTTAAGCCAACAATGTAATCTCCGAAGAAATTGTTCAGATCGGATTGCTATAGCATATAGTTTTCATACAAACTGAACACATAGTTACTAACAGAAATGCACCTATGAAGGGTATTTAGCTTCGGTGCAACCGAAGTTAACGTTTTTTTTATTTATTCGCAAAGAAAAGCCATATGAACCCAAGTTTTTAGCTTCATACGAACTTTTTAATAATTTAACAAACTTTAAATTTGGAGCCCAAGAATTCGCACCAATATACTCGTATCTATATGAGTACCTATACATAATACATAGTTATGCATATATGTATATGTATACATATTTGCATAATGCATATGCATTTACATGTGCCCATATATATATATCCATACATACAAACATACATATGCCTTTACGTAGTTTTTAATAAATATTTTTTTTTTTAAGATTGACACCGATTCGGATGCCAGGACATCACGGCCATCACGAGGGGAGCGCAATAAGCTAATTAGTACTCTTATTGCTAACATAGCAAACAGGAATGCTGCTGAAGAACACAGGCAACATCGTGAAGAGGAACAGCGTCGGGAGCACCGGGAAGTAATTCATGCCATCCATTACCTAACAAGAGTTGTCGCAGAGTTAATAAATGTTTTAAAACAAAACTCTGGTCATTAGAGTTGGAAGACTGAATTTTATATTTTTTTTAATTCCTTATTTTTCAAATTTTAGTTTTCTTGTTTGTACATATCCATATGTATGTATGTTAATGGACTTTGTTTTTATTAAAATAAATTATTCAAACTAATGAATTAAACTAATGAAACAATGTTGTTAATAATTATATCTGGTTGTGTTATTCTGTAGCTGAAGATGTCGTGACTCAGACCGAGCAGCTTAGCATGTGCCTGACACAGGCTATGCAGGGGTTACTTTTAAGTGCGGTGATGTGTGCTTCTGTTTAGATATTCTGTTTACATATGACTTGTGTATACACATATTGTTAGCAGTCGTTATATTGTGTAATAATAGAAGGATAATGTAACAGGAGTAGGTTAATGTGTAATGTCATTGTGCAGTGTATATTTGCATATTGTTAGTACATAGTAATGTAGTGTATAGTGTAATAATGTGTTAAAGTGTAGATATATATCTTGCCCTTATCCTTTCACCTTCTCGTGTATACTGCAAAGAGTCACCGGAATTAACTACATGGTCAGAGTCTTCTTCAACCTCGTTGTCCACCGCGTCCATGGTGATACCAGATTTCGTAATTATATTATGCAGTATAACACAACTGCTTATTATTAATGCGGACGTTTCATGGGAATAACATGCAAACATCTGAAGCACGATTTTAAAACTCCGAACGCTCTTTCAACACAATTTCTGGCAGTACAATATAGCTTATTATACTTTCGCTCTTGAGAAGTACTAGGATTTCCGACCGGTGTTAAGAGCCAAGGTTCTAAAGGGTAACCTTGGTCACCAATCAGCCACGACTACCTTCGTTGCCCTACAGAGTCATTGGTGTGTTGACGAATGAGATGCTCTCGTAGGTCAGAAGTTGCCCAAATTCCAGAGTCATGTGTCGCACCCGGAAATTTAGCACTTAGAAACGTGAAGCATAAACGGTGATCACATACCTGAGAAAGTTAACTTATGTATGTCAGTTATTAAGTTTATACACAACAAAACATACCGCTTCGACATTAATGCTGTAGAAGCCCTTCCTATTTAAATAACGGGTGATTTTTTTGAGGTTAGGATTTTCATGCATTAGTATTTGACAGATCACGTGGGATTTCAGACATGGTGTCAAGAGAAAGATGCTCAGTATGCTTTGACATTTCATCATGAATAGACTTACTAACGAGCAACGCTTGCAAATCATTGAATTTTATTACCAAAATCCAGTGTTCGGTTTCGAAAATTTTTTATCGACAAATTTTTGTTCAGCGATGAGGCTCATTTCTGGTTGAATGGCTACGTAAATAAGCAAAATTGCCGCCATTTGGGGTGAAGAGCAACCAGAAGCCGTTCAAGAACTGCCCATGCATCCCGAAAAATGCACTGTTTGGTGTGGTTTGTACGCTGGTGGAATCATTGGACCGTACTTTTTCAAAGAGATGCTGTTGGACGACAACGTTACGGTGAATGGCGATCGCTATCGTTCGATGCTAACAAACTTTTTGTTGCCAAAAATGGAAGAACTGAACTTGGTTGACATGTGGTTTCACAAGATGGGCGCTACATGCCACACAGCTCGGCGATTCTATGGCCATTTTGAGGGAAAAACTTCGGACAACAATTCATCTCAAGAAATGGACCGTAAGTTGGCCACCAAGATCATGCGATTTAACGCCTTTAGACTATTTTTTGTGGGGCTACGTCAAGTCTAAAGTCTACAGAAATAAGCCAGCAACTATTCCAGCTTTGGAAGACAACATTTCCGAAGAAATTCGGGCTATTCCGGCCGAAATGCTCGAAAAAGTTGCCCAAAATTGGACTTTCCGAATGGACCACCTAAGACGCAGCCGCGGTCAACATTTAAATGAAATTATCTTCAAAAAGTAAATGTCATGAACCAATCTAACGTTTCAAATAAAGAACCGATTGAGAACCGATGAATTTTATGCGTTTTTTTTTTTTAAAAAGTTATCAAGCTCTTAAAAAATCACCCTTTATAAGCCAAGGGAACGTTCAATATTATTTGACGCAGGAGCAATAATTGCAACATGTGTACAGTCGATTGCTCCTATAGTACTCTTTATTCCGTATTTTGGAAAAATCTGAAAATTGAACTCAGTGAATTTAGATGAATCCAATTGTTTTAATACACATGTATGTACATACCCGGTTCTGACTATATTTTCTTCCTCAGTGGAACTAGGAAATTTTATTTCTTCTCCTTTAACTTTTACTATAAGTTTGGCCACGGCCCGCATACTTCTCGAGAGTGACGACTGACTCATTGGCAAGTTGCAGTTATTACCGACACATTTTTGGTAGGAACCGTGACCAAAGAAATTTAAAGTTGCCAGGACTTTAATGGTCAAAGGCAATGAAGTCTTTTGTTGATCATGAGGCCGTAAGTCATCTATTAGACTCCGGCAAATATCACGCAGCAGTTGGAAATTTTTCATGAACTCACTTTCACTGAGGGCAAATGGATCAGTAGAATCCCTCAAACTCCTGAAATAACGCGCGCGATTTCTATTTTCTAAATTTTCCTCCTCTTCTAACAGCAACAATAATAATATGTCTTCTTCCATTTTATTTTATTTAATTTCAATCAAAATTACAATTAAAATGTGTACACAATATTTTCACAAACAGTTGTTGAATTTGTCAAGAGCATTTGACATCTTGATAATTTATCTACAAAAGAGCTTTTGGTTTTTGACACAGAATACCAAAGACTTGATAAATAATCAATATTGATAAATAAGCAAGATGGTAAATTTATCAAGTGCACAGAATCGGGCTGTAAGTATATATCAATTTGCTTGCTTTATTTGTTTTTTTTTCTGTTTGAGTCACTGCACTTTGTGTTTTGGTTTTCTCCACGGCACTTTCTGTATGTACTATATATCTTTCACTTTCATTATCGCATTTGAATTTTGCCAAAATTGTTTTTGAATTTAATATGTCTGTTTGTTTGTAAACCAAAGGTGCCTTTCGTTAAGGCTCGAAGGACCATGATTAATTGATACACATTTTATTTAGATCGCACGCCATGCTTTAGTTAAAAAGAAGATGTTTGTATACACTTTGTTTTCTTCTATAACAATTTTATTTAGAACAATAAATTGATATTTTATACAGTCACGAAATATTTGATAAAGTTATTAAATTAAATATTCGCGAAACTCCAATGACGAAGATGGTTTGCCGGTGTTGGCGATCGAGTTGAACGGGATCGTATATGGTGCTACCTGGTGTCACAAAACGAATGGATGTATGTATATACATATAACGATTGCAGCCTGGTGGTTGCTGATGGATCGATGACTTGAAGTATCGTGGACGACTCGAATTAACGCGCACAGGATTGGTGAATTGGATAACCGTAGAGAAGCGTGAGGTGTTATCGCGCATTCGTATAAGCGAATGTATCTAAAACGAATGTGTTCGCCATCCTTTTGCCCAGCCCTTTTGATAAGTGGGTTGATTGATGTAGAAGTGTGGTGAGTTGGGTTATGTAGTGATGTATGAGTATGGTGTCATTGGATGTGTTGCATTAGTGTGTGCCTGTTTTTCCGGATAGAAGGGGCAGATACTTAACACATTTAAACACAATGTTTTATTTGTAACATCACGGATTTAATTATTTTTGTTTGTAACTTTTTTTAATAACAATTAGAAGAGTTGTAATGCATTTTAATTAAAACTACTAAATCGGTACAAAATAATGTTGACACGATGTGTTTCTTATAAAATGGTATAAAAGGACGGTTCATACATCCCCTATAATTCTCGGCCGGGTACTATCATTTGTGAAAAGTGGAGTGATCCTGAGGCCGCAAGGGCAAATAGCCTGCTAGATGTGTATTTTCTCGCCAAATTTTTCTATTTCAATTGTTACGCACAAAATTGGGAACCTGGTAATGATTTTGAGACCATTCTACTCAACTTTGCTTCCGCCGTTTTCCAATAGATGTCTAGGGTCAAGCACTGGTCGATTAAATCGTTTTATATCGATCTTGGACAAATGTGTCAACATTAACCCAAGAAAATATTTGTAGAGATTTGTTGGCATCCCTAACATATTCTCAACTGAAAATGTCACTTTTTGAGCTCAATTCTCGACATTTGCGGGAAATTTTTCTTTTTCTTTTAATTCCAAGAAAAGTGTGGCAAAGGACCCGTCCGCGCTTTACTGAGGCTGACACATACATAGACAATACTATTACTCTACTACTACCATCTATATTATTTCTATTAGGTATTAAAAAAATATAGAATTTCTGTAAAGCAACTTGTGTTAGTTTACCAAAAAATGGATCATAAAGCATTTCGTGTGTTAATTAAGCATTGCTTTTTGAGTGAATAAGGGAAAACACTTTTGGACCGTTTTTATACAATAAGCCATAAATTTACAAAAAAAGCGGCGGCGCTTTCTTACGGTACTTACCGCATTTTGATCCAATGGCTACTTCATGAGAAATATTGAATATAAAGTGTGCAGTTTCTTTTCGTTACAGTCTTTAGAGTAACTGTAACTGAGTAACTGATTAATTCCGAATCTCTAATAATTGAATCACGGTCTCGCACTAAAAACATCAATTTTTATAAACGTAGCAAAAATATGTACATACATACATATGTATGTATGTATATTATAAAAAATTACTTAGCACTCAAACTAAAATATCTCATGCAAAATTTCGTATAGCTGGGATTTACATTTGGAAAATAATACATATAAAAATAGCCCTTAGAGTTCAATTAAATTTAGTTACATGCACGTTGTCATTAAACAATTAGAAAATATTTAAGTACTCCCTTCAAAATTTTGTATTTAGTATGAACAGCAATTTTGAAATTATGAAATTCTAAGCGAACAAATCTTAAGATTGATTTTCATTTTAAATACGTTTAATAAAAATATTGCCTACCAAAACGTTATGTCTACCAACCCAACTACTGAAAGCAAATGAAAACACAGGAAACAGGATGTTATACACTAGATTAAGTTGGAATTGGTTGCATATTTCCTGCGATATAAGATTACAACGAGCTTCACTGTTGTTCAAGTTATCACTTGCACGGACGGCCAGTCAGAAATATATAAAAATAACATTCTTTAAGGTAATATACAGGTCCAGTTAGACTACAGCAACAGTTTGTAGAGCAAAATGAGTAATTGCAACAATTACGCGGGAAAGAAGAGATAAGCAAAAACATTGTATTGAGCCAAATGACCCAAGCTCTCACTGCAATGTCCACGGTGCTCAATAAGACGGTTGAAAAATTAAATAACTGGTAAGCTAATACTATATTATACTATTGAAAATTTAAGTACTAATACATTTATTAACTTCCCTTTTCCAGACCACATTACATTACCGAATGTCAATGTACTTATATACTATATATACATGTGGTGTCGAGTGTAGAGTACCGAACACGACTAGGGTACTGAACACGACTAAGTTACTGAACACGACTAGGTTACTGAACACGACTATGTTACTGAACACGACGAAGACAAAATGCAACTATGGACTAGAACAAGAACTCAGCGAAGCGTAAGGACGCTTGCGTTGAGTTCTTAGAAGCGTTGGGACGCTTGCGTTGAATTCTTGGAAGCGTTATAAAAAAGCTAGAAGACGAGAAAACGAAGCATTCAACATCGGACAGCCAAACGAACAACAAGTGTATTTTTCAAATAATTTTTAAATTATAAATTTTAATTGTAAAGTTAATAAAAATAAAATAAGTCACATCCTACAAATTGGGGGCTCAGCCAGGACTTGGAAAAAGTTTTAAATAAAGGTGTGGAGATGTAAGGCGTATATCTGGTTTTAAAAGTGAAGAAATTCGTGGAGTCTTAATAAAGCGTGCAGTATTCAGAACGAAGTAACAAAAATTTGGTTCGTCGTGGAGATGTAAGGCGTATATCTGGTTTTAAAAGTGAAGAAATTCGTGGAGTCTTAATAAAGCGTGCAGTATTCAGAACGAAGTAACAAACATTTGGTTCGTCGTGGAGGCGTAAGGCGTATATCTGGTTTGATAGGTGAAGAAATTCGTGGAGTCTTAATAAAGCGTGCAGTGTTCAGAACGAAGTGAAAAGTAAGTAAAGGTGGTGCTGACCGTCATCGTGGAGTTTTACGTGATAGCATCAAGGGATATTCTAAGCCTGTTATTAGACAATTGGTCCGTCGTGGAGGTGTAAGGCATACATCTGGTCATCACTGCACGCTCTAAGTGTTCAGCTAGTAAAAGTGTTAAAGTGTAAAAGTTTGAATCTTAAGAAGAATAACTTATAGAAGAGAAGTGTTTCAAAAGAAGATGTAAAATTTTTTAAATTATCAGAAGTATAATTTCAAAAAAAAAAAGAAGTAATATAAAAGAAGATGGAAAAATGTTTGAATCATAAGAAGAAGATGTAAAAATTTTTTAAATTATCAGAAGAATAATTTCAAATAAAAGAAGATGGAAAAATGTTGAATCATAAGAAGAAGTGTAAAAATTTATAAATTGTCAGAAGAAAATTCTCAAATAAAAGAAGATGGAAAAATGTTGAATCATATGAAGAAGATGTAAAAATGTTTAAATCATAAGAAGAATAATTTAAACAAAAGAAGCTTTTAAAGATAAAGAGAAGTACAGCATTGTAAAAGTAAAAATAATTTGCTAAGAAGAATTTCAATCAAATTAAAATTAATCTAAAAGAACAAACAAAACGATTTCGTAAAGAAAAAGAGAAGTACAGCATTGTAAAAGTAAAAATAATTTGCTAAGAAGAATTTCAATCAAATTAAAATTAATCTAAAAGAACAAACAAAACGAATTCGTAAAGAAAAAGAGAAGTACAGCATTGTAAAAGTAAAAATAATTTGCTAAGAAGAATTTCAATCAAATTAAAATTAATCTAAAAGAACAAACAAAACGATTTCGTAAAGAAAAAGAGAAGTACAGCATTTTAAAAGTAAAAATAATTTTCTAAGAAGAATTCGAATCAAATCTATAATTAGAATTAATATAAAAATAAGTATATTCTTACATATTGTTAATACTAAGATGGACTTAAACGAAATAACGACTTTAACTGTCAACGGACTGAAAGAGAAGTTGAGGGAATTGGGTATTTCGACTACAGGTCAAAAACGTGATCTTCAGGAAAGACTTATCCAACACTACGACTTATCGGGAAATAGGGCTAGTGACGAAGAGTTCAACCAGTCAGTTTACGAAGACGTAGGTGGAACCACCAACTTACGGTCCTCACCGCTTATCGTGCAACAACAACAGTTTACTCTAAAAGATTTAGGAGATTGTGTTAACGTTTTTTCAGGAGAAGGGTCTGTAGATATTCGAGGGTGGGTAAGCGAATTTGAAAATAATGCAGAAATAGTAAAATGGAATGATCTTCAGAGATTTGTTTATGGCAAACAGCTTCTTCGTGGTGCCGCTAAGCTTTTTGTTAGGAGTCAGAATAATTTAAATAGTTGGGAAGCTCTGAAGTTATCATTAATTAATGAGTTTGGTCGCAAACTATCTTCTGCAGATGTGCATAGGTTGTTGAAAAATCGCCGCAAACAAGCAAACGAAACTTTTCGGGAATACTTGTATCATCTCATGGAGGTAGGCAAACAGATTAGTCTAGACTAAGAAAGCATTATAGATTATTTCATAGAAGGGGTTCCAGATACCAAGTTCAATAAGGCAATTTTGTATCAAGCTAAAAATATAGAACTAAAAGAACAAATCAAAATTTACGAAAAGATACGGAAATAGTTACAACTCAGGGATAGGAAAAATAGTAAATGATACATCCTCTAACAAGACAAAAGAAGAACTAGGTAAAAGATGTTTCAAGTGCGGAGACAAATTCCACGTAGCAGCTCAATGTCCACAAAAACAATATAAATGCTTTAAATGTAATGAGATGGGACATCGTTCGTTTGAGTGCAAAAATAATAAAGTCAAGGGAGCTAGAGAAGTTAAAATCGAATCAAGTAGCATAAACACTTTAGGAAATACAAGTTTTCAACCAGTCGTTGATGAAGAATTACATTTCAAAACAGTTAATTTAACCCTCTCATGCCCGATGTTGCGTATATGCAACATTGGATTTATGAGCTTCTAACTACCGTTATTTTAAATTTTTTGTTTTGAACCTTTCGGAGAAATATAGCTGCACGTGTTGAGTGAGCTTACAGCTAATTGTTCGGTGGTCAGCTGCACACGCGTTCAGTTAGTAGCTCTTTTCCCGAGAGCGTAGTTGACAAATTCATTGTGCAAAAAAACGTGGTTTTAAAAAAGTGATAAAACACATTAAAATAATTACTTCATCCTAAAAACGAGTTCAACAACTAAATAAAGAAAGGTAAGTGACTATTTAAAAAAAAAAACCGCATGAAAATATTATTTAGTTTGTCTGTAATAATTTTGTAAATGTCGTGTTGCGTATATGCAACATTGGTCTATTGTGGTAATTTTCGAAAAATAAAACTTTTTTTGTATGCACATTCTAAGATGCGCCCAAAAGGTCTGACTCAAGCTGAGATTGAAAAATTTGCCAACTTTGATTGGGATGATTCGGCTGACGAGGAAAATGAAGAAGAAGAAGATCGAAATATGGAGGAAATTATAGAAGAAACTTTGAAAAATTTGGATAACAGAGCTGAAAATGTGGAAGTTGGTTTGATTGACCAATTTATTAGAAGCGAAAATGATGGAGATTTGAATGAAAATGAAAACGTTGTACAGGAGGTGATGGAAAAAATTGATTTGAAGAGTTTGAAGTGGAGAAGTGCAGAGATTATGGAAAGCGAGACCACTTGGAAAAGTGAATTATGCAGCAATGAGGTAAAAACTCCCATAGAATATTTTAGTACTTTCTTTACGGATGAACTGTGGCAGAAAATATGCGAGGAAACGAATTTATATGCGATACAAACGAAGGGCATAGAATTGAAATGTACTGTGCCTGAAATGAAAAGGTTTGTTGGCATACTTCTTTATCTTGCAGTTGTGAAAATACCAACTTATAGAATGGCGTGGGCGGCCAATTTCAAACTAGCGGCCGTTGAAAATGCATTACCGAGAAACAGATTCGAAAAAATTAAACAGTTTTTCCATTTGAACGATAATTCTAAACAGCCTCAGAGGGGAACACCTGAATATGACAAGTTGTACAAGGTTCGGCCTCTGTTGGACGCCATAAAAAAAGAATTCAATGAAATTTCGCAGGAAGAATTCCAAAGTATAGATGAGCAAATGATTGCATATAAAGGTAACTTATTATTTGTGAGTACATTTCTGAATAACGCAATAGTACATTCTTTTCTTAGGTCAACATAATTTGAAACAATATCTTCCAATGAAGCCCCACAAGTGGGGTTTCAAAATGTTTACGAGAGCTGGTGTATCTGGAATTATATATGATTTTACTCTGTACATTGGAGAAGGAACGTGCAAGACTTATGGCTTGGGTATTTCATCAGATATCGTGCTATTTTTATCATCCAATTTGCCAGTAAACCAAAATTTCAAACTGTTTTTTGACAATTGGTTTTCGTCAATAAGCTTGATGATTGCTCTGAAAGAAAAAGGCATATTGGCCGTTGGTACAATAAGAAGCAACCGATTGAAAAATTGTGCTCTAATCAGTGAGAAAGACCTTCAAAAACGAGGACGAGGATCAAGCGATTTCAAATATGAAGCAACGCACAACTTGATTGCTTGCAGACCCAGCAAATTCAATACGACTTGATGGTTATAATCATTGGCCGGAATGGGGAACAAGAGGAAGATGTAGAGTATGCAGCACTGGGTTTCCAAGCTGTAAATGCAGCAAATGTAATGTGCATTTGTGTTCCAATCCCCAAAAAAATTGTTTCGTGTCCTATCATACATAAATATAAATAAACGGCATTTGAAAAAAAATCAACTTGACTTTAAATATATAACCTCATTGCCCAATGTTGCATATACGCAACATCCTGTAGCTCTTGAACCAGGACAGCTAGGACATTGAAATTTTTGTCAGTTGATATTGCGGTCAACTCTAGCTTATATGTCTACTCAAAAAAATTTTAGCCACGCCCATTTTAATTCGGGCATGAGAGGGTTAAATGGGTTTAGGTTCGAAGCTCTAATTGATTCAGGGTGTTCACTTAATTTAATACGTTACGATACGTTGATACTAAGTGGGCTTAAACCAATTCTAAGCAATGAGAAAAGAAAACTATATAGCGCTTGCTCAAATGTGATTCAGACAATCGGAAGTTTTGATACTTTTATACATATAGATGAGTTAGTTTGTTAAAGGTCAGATTTCATGTAGTCAGAGAACAAGATATTAAATTTGCAAGTATGATAGGAAAGGCTATATTAAAAGACGTAGATATTGTTTTAACAGAAGATAAAGTAATGTTTAAGAAAAAGGATAATTCAAGAGATTATAAACCAGGTAATGACAAAATGAGGCAGGATTCTAAACAGGTTATGAAAGAAGAACGAAATGCACCAATAGAAGCAAAAAATAAGTGGATTAAGGAATTTGATGCGATGAGTTTAAATGAAAGAAAGGATGAGACTACAGTGAATTTGGGACATTTGAGTAAGGGATTAGCAAAAGAAGTTAAAAGCTTAGTTGATAAATACAAATCATCTGGTAAATGCATATCACCCGTTAAGATGGAAATTGTTTTGACAGATGAAATTCCTGTCTATCAGCGACCAAGACGTTTACCAATCGATGACCGTAGTTTTGTCGATAAACAAATAGAAGATTGGTTAAAAGAGGGAATAATACAACCAAGCTCTTCCAATTATGCTTCTCCGGTAGTAGTAGTTCCTAAAAAAGATGGAAACAGACGCTTATGTTGCGATTATAGACAATTAAATAAAAAAATTGTAAGGGACAATTTTCCAATGGTTGTAATGGACGATGTCTTAGATAGCCTTCAAGAGGGTCGAGTTTTTACAACGTTAGATTTATCGAACGGATTTTTCCATGTGCCAGTAGATTCACAATCTAGGAAATTTACCGCTTTCGTTACCCACAATTGTCAATATGAGTTTTGTGTTGTTCCATTCGGTATTTCAAACTCACCAGCTGTCTTTTGTCGTTATGTTAATGCTGTTTTCCGGCCACTAATGCAGAAGGGAACCGTAATTACATATATGGACGACTTGATTATCCCCGCAATAGACGAGACAGAGGGAATTGAAAAACTACGAGAAATTTTAGAAGTTAGCGAATCGTACGGGTTAAAGATTAAATGGAAAAAATGCCAATTTCTTCAACGAAGCGTTGAATTTCTGGGGTACATAGTGGGAAATGGTACCATAAAAATATCGGAAGAAAAGACGACTGCTGTACAAAAGTTTCCGCTTCCGTCCGACAGAAAAATGTTACAAAGGTTTTTGGGGTTGACGTCATATTTCCGACGTTTCGTACTGGACTACGCAACGATAGCTAGACCTTTGTCAGACCTTCTAAGAAAAGATTCGGTTTTCAAGTTAGGCGAAGAGCAAGTCGCGGCATTTCAACAATTAAAGGCTAATTTACAAAAAGCGCCTATATTACAGTTATTTTCGCAAAAAGCAGCTACTGAGGTACATACAGATGCTAGTAAATGGAGATATGGGGCAATTTTATTACAAAAATGTTCGGACGATCAGCTTTTACATCCGGTACAATACATGAGCCGGAAAACAAAGCCGGTGGAAGAGAATTATCCGGGCCTTAAAGAAATGGAGAATATACCTATTAGGTATACACTTCAAAATTGTGACAGATTGTAACGCGTTCACGATGACTCTTAAGAAGAAAGACGTACCGCCAAAAATAGCGAGATGGGCATTGTTTCTTCAGGACTTTAACTATGAAATCGAACATAGAGCAGGATCCAGAATGGTCCACGTTGACGCTTTAAGTAGGGTGTACTGCTTAATGCTAGAAGACTCTTTAAAGTTACGGCTAAAGCAAGCTCAACTTAATGATGAATGGACAAAGGCAGTACGTAAAGTTCTAGAAAAAGACGAATACGAAGACTTTTATATAAAATTTGACATTCTTTTTAAAAATCCTGCAAAGGAACTAATTGTAGTACCAAAGCTAATGGAAGACGAAATCATTAAGTTGGCCCACAGGCAAGGGCATTTCTCTGTAAAGAAAACTCAGGATCTGTTAGAAAAGTCGTATTGTATCCCCCAAGTAAAGGGTAAAGTTTGTCAGATAGTCCGAAGCTGTATTGAGTGCATTGTTAATGAAGTTAAGTCAGGAAAGAAAGAGGGATTCCTGAACAGCATAGATAAAGAAGACATACCATTAGGAACATATCACATCGATCACGTAGGGCCACTAGAAACGACCAGTAAGTTGTACAATTATATATTGGTGGTGGTAGATGCGTTCAGTAAATTTGTGTGGTTGTACCCTACTAAAAATACAGGAGTAGATGCAGTGTTAGATCGACTCACAAAGCAAGCAGCTGTATTCGGTAACCCAAGACGTATTATTTCTGATAGAGGGGCCGCTTTTACATCAAATTTGCTTAGAGAATATTGTCAAAAGGAGAATATTCAACATTTACTAATAACAACGGGGGTTCCAAGAGGAAACGGACAGGTAGAGAGAATTCATAAAGTCGTTATACCTATGTTGTCAAAGTTGTGTACAGAAACCCCAACTAATTGGTATAAACATGTAGAAAAGGTGCAACAGTTCATAAACAATACACCTCCTCGGAGTACGAAACAGTCTCCCTTCAAGTTATTAACAGGACTTGACATGCGAACGGCCAACATGCCAGAGCTAAAGGACCTACTAGAAGAGACGGTTATAAACGACTTAAATGAAAATCGCGAAACAGTACGAAAACTAGCGAAAGAAAATATTTTAAAAATTCAGGAAGAAAACCGGAAGTCATATAATTCACGTCGTCAGAGAGAGAAAAACTACAAAATAAACGATTTGGTAGCAATAAAGAGAACACAGTTTGGTAGCGGGTTGAAATTGAAGGGAAAGTTTTTAGGACCGTATAGGGTAGCGAAGAAACTTAACCATGGTAGATATGAAGTAGAAAAAGTGGGTGAGACCGAGGGGCCGAGAAAGACTTCGACTGTCTCAGAATATATGAAGATATGGACTCAACCATTCGAGGACGAATGGAAACAGGATGGCCGAATGTGGTGTCGAGTGTAGAGTACCGAACACGACTAGGGTACTGAACACGACTAAGTTACTGAACACGACTAGGTTACTGAACACGACTATGTTAGTGAACACGACGAAGACAAAATGCAACTATGGACTAGAACAAGAACTCAGGGAAGCGTTAGGACGCTTGCGTTGAGTTCTTAGAAGCGTTGGGACGCTTGCGTTGAATTCTTGGAAGCGTTATAAAAAAGCTAGAAGACGAGAAAACGAAGCATTCAACATCGGACAGCCAAACGAACAACAAGTGTATTTTTCAAATAATTTTTAAATTATAAATTTTAATTGTAAAGTTAATAAAAATAAAATAAGTTACATCCTACATACATATAGTACATACATTACGTATGTTTATAATGAATAACGCTTTTGGAATGTCTATCACAAAGACGAGATGTAGCGCTCTCTAATTCTAGCACCTTCCCTAAAATTGGCATTTTTTGCAACTTGGAAGGCAATGTCTATGTCTCCGATTCTACTAAAAGTTTTTCGAAACCAAGGTCTCTTTCAGCAAAATTTTGTGAAGAATTGTACAAGCGTAAGTAATCAGGGCTGTAATGTAGAATGCGGTGTTTTGAGAGAGACCGGAAACTTGACTTCAAAATACCGAAGGCTCTCTCTTGGGCGTGCAACTTGTTGCAACGCACTTCCCTTACATTTGATGGTTCTGCGGCAGGCAATCAATCACTTTGTGCACTTGTTAAGCGCATACGTGTTGGAGATGTGTTCCAAATCCTAGAGTCATGGCAAGATCCGGAATATCCCACATTGACAGTGGTGAACATAAGTCGATGATCGCTTACCTGGTAAAAAAGCAAATATGTACTAAAACATTAGTTAAATACAATCGCAATTTTATAGAACATTACATACTGCTATAAAATCCCTCCCGACTCATAAATAGAGAGAGAGTTGCGATGGAGCCTGTGGTCAGTGGTGAAACAATCCCAATATGCGTGCAATCGATAGCTCCAACTGGGCCCTTGTGTCCGATTTTATAAAACCTTCAAAAGAAATTGTTTGTTATTTAAAAGTATATAGTTTTTAGTTTGCATTTTACCCTCTCTTTATGTCTTAAATCTCCTTTGCAGTTGAGGGAAAATATACTTCCCTGCCTGTAACATCCATAATTAATTAAGAAATGTAGTTGAGAGCCGAAGACTGACTCATTGAAAATAAGTAACTATTCCCTACGCATTTCTGGTATGAGCCATGCCCGGAAAAATATAATCCGGCCAGGAATCGTAGAGTAAAATGCAGGCTCGACTTTTGCTTATCATGTCACACTAATTGTTCAATAAGGACTCGACATAACTTTTTTGGAAATCTAAACATTTGAATAAATAAAAAGTCTTGCAAGTTAAAAGGATCGCTCTTATCCCGCAGAGCCTTTAGGATCCGCCTCCTTTTTACTGCTTCCTCCTCACCAACAGCCGCATAAACAAAAAGTAGTTCCTCCATTCTTTTCAATAAAATAATTGCAATCTTCTTTCAAAATATTGAAATTAAAGAAACAAACACCGATTTTATATTGTGAGGTTTGCTTTCACAAAACCATTTTTTTAGCTCAAAATTTAAATTAATCATGTGTTCATAAATATTTAATTAATCTTTGAACTTTTGCCACATTTTTTGGTATACATGCAATCCTAAAATACATACAGGGGCGGACAAAAGTCTGCATACACCCCCTGTTTACGTGGTTCTGAAGATACACAATCTTTATACTTTCACTATTGCGTTTAATTAAAATTGTGTCTTTTTATATCCATATTTTGATTTTTTTTGCTATAAATATACATTTTTTATGAATGCTTGCTAATCTAATTTGAAAGTAATATATTTTGCTTTGATACGTATATAGTATATATTTACCATAAAACGATCATTGTCAAAAAATAAATATGTGTACTAAAAATATTTTAATTTGTATGTATAGTTGGTACATATATATATGCATAGATAAATATAAGATATGTATACATATACCCACATTTAGTTGGTTATGAACTCAACTTAGAACACAACTAGTTAATATACTCAAATTAATTAAGTAGGTATTATACATGTGATTCACATTCGTCGACAGTGTATTGTTATGGAGTTTTCAATGGTGAATATCCCAAGAAGTGGCGCGCTACACAGCTTTCCTAAATAACTAAGTTACTATACTTTATTGCTTGATGATCATGTTTAGCGAGTAACCTCACAGATGATTTGTCGAAACAGATGCTTCTTGGGATGTGTCATCACATTGTAAAGAACTGCTCTTCTGTGAAACGCGCAATGATGTGCTTCGAATTAATTCAATGCGCTGAGGCATCTATAAATATACGTATAGTCAAATAAATTTAATATTCATTAACGTTTTGGCAATTATAAAACTATTTTTTTTTTTCAAAATAACTATTTACCGATTTTTCTGAAATATTCGAAGAAGGTCCAGAATTGCTAAATCTGATGAAATATATATGTGTAAATATATACATGTAGTATATACATATAATGTTGTTGTAAAATGATAATATCATACGATTCTAGTTATATATGTACCTGAAGGCGCACATTTTTATTCTTTCTAATTCATTTTGCAGCGCAAGGTAGTCTCCATGCAGACAACGATACTGTTCGGTGAATTGTTGTTTTTCCTCAAGTAAAAGTCTTTAAAATATTTAAGGTAAAGTTAATTATTCGTAATTTTTTACAAAACGGTAAAGAAAATAGATATTTCTAAAAAATATTAGTGTTTTCTTAAGTTTACAAAAGTGTTCATAAATACTTCAAGCCGTTCTGAAGATAATACCTTATGTGTTCTTTTGTTTTGTAGGTAGCACAATTAAAGTAGTTGTTCTTAAGAAGAATAAGAAGCGGATAAAAAATACTGGTGATTAGAAATGTATTTGCACGGGACGGGTTAATTTGAATTCTTATGTCTCTGAGAATTCTACTAAAGGGTGGTAAATTTCGAAGTTCCCTCCTTTTGCAAAGAAAAAACACAGAAACTTCAAATTTAAATTGATTTTTTTCGAAAGAACATTCTTTGACATTTATTTTTTAAAAATTATCTTTTTCAAATGTTGGCAGTTGCTACGTCTCAGATAATCCATCCGTTGAGTCCAATTTTCGATGACTCGTTTGAATGGAAGCGCGATTTTCCGCATAGACTTTAGACCTTACATACATACATGTTTGACAGCTCTTGAATCTCTTCAGGCTGCTCTTCGTTCCAAACGCGACAATTTTGCTTGTTTACCTAACCATTGAGTGAAGTAATGCCGCTTGGGAAGGTCGAGCCGTTTCAGTTCTTGCATAAATTGTATTTTGTTCGCTTTCAATTTAAGATCTCAGCGTAAAATGTGCCAAGTCGTTTCATACGGCACTCCGAGTTGCTGCGATCGGCGCCGAATCGACTCTCCACGGTCTTCGTGTACACTCTCAGCTATGGCTGCTATATTTTCTTCACAACGTGCTGAACGTGGCGTTCGGTCGAATATTATCCAATAAATAATGTTGAGTTTGAAGATGGGTTATGGTGTTGCGACTAATACACAGTTGTCCATAAATTAAGCAAAGCGCACTAAACAGCTTCTTCACAAAACGTGAATTTTCGTAATAAAGTTTGTAAACGTTGTTAGGTAGTCTTTCTGTTCAGTAAGTCTTTCTACGATGAAATGCTTAACAATACTCAAAAAAAGTAACACGACAGCTTGACACGAATCATGCATGACCTGTCAAAAAAAGGCTATTGAAAAAGGTGCCCCAACTTGGAACATATATTGTATTGTATGCTGAAAAGTCAATTCCAAAAAAACAAGATGAGCTACAAAAAAATAATAACATTAATATTCCAAATTAGTATCTTATTAATTTAAGTATATTTTGCACAGTGTCCGCGATATTTATAGGAGGATCAAAAAGGAATATGAGCTTTGGTCCAATGTCTAGACCAGTTTCATTCATATTCAGCGCTAAACCTCCAAATGAACTTCTTTACTGGCGTAGACACCGCTTATACAATGTTCGGACCGACAACGAAAACATGTTTTCGTGGAAAAAACTGGTTTTCGCACGAAAACTTATGTTTTCGTCCATGTAAAATCTGTCAAACGAAAACACAGTTTTCGCTGAAAACTACTTGAAAACTTACATTCCACTCATTATAATCGGTGCCTGCTCTAGTTTAATCGATTTTTTTGGAAGACATATTTTGCCGGCCCTAAATTGTCACTTGATATTTGTTTACATTCCATACACAGTTGTCAGTTTGTATTTGATATTAATATTAAAAAATGGAAAAACAAAAATTTCTATTGGTGCTGGAACATTTATGTGCTGGAATGAAACATCTACGTGACAATAATTTAGTACATCGCGATTTAAAACCGGGAAATATAATAAAATTTATTTCGGAGATGGTCAAACCATATATAATACAAGCTAACTGATTTCGGTGCCGCCCAGGAATTGGATGATAACAAAGCGTTTGTTTCACTTTATGGAACAGAGGAGTATTTACATCTCGATATGTATGAACGTGCTGTGCTACGTAAACAAATAAATCGTTCATTTACTGCAAATGTGGACTTATGGTTCATTGGTGTCACTCTTTACCATGTAGCAACTGGAAATTTACCATTCCGTCCTTTTGGTGGCCGTAAAAACCACAAAAAACAATGCATCAAATAACCACAAAAAAGGCGTCTGGCGTAATTTCGGGTACTCAACTATCCGAAAATGGACCAGTCGAATGGTGGACTACGCTGCCATCATATTGCAATTTGTCAGAAGATCTAAAAACATTGGTGACACCGCTCTTGACTGGTTTGTTAAAAAAAATATCTAGAGAAAACCTGGTGTTTGATCGTTTCTCCAAGAAGTAACATTAATTTTGCGTAAATTCGTTTTGCATGTCTTTTTCACAAATCGCACCACTTCTGTGGAAGTTTACCTCGAACCAGTCGTACAAATTGATAAATTTCGTGAACGCATATTACTACAGCCGGAGTACCAATAGAAAAGCAGATATTATTATTCAATAATGAGCCTTTGGAAAGTGACGTCCTCTTCCATATGTAAGTGCCGACTCCGCTATTCAAAAAAACTTTTGGATGTTTCAATTATATTTTCTTCCTTTTTTAATAGCTAAAGCTTTTCCTAAAACCACAGCAGAAAATCCAATATTCCTATATAGTAATGATGACAATAATGTAACGTAACGTGTCGGTTGAAAATTATGCCAGTCTTGCTAAGGTGGGTGTTTATTATTTGGTTCAGATTATATTTTAGTGAGTATTTTATTTATTATTTTTTAGGCCGCTTGTAGCGTTGGACATGAATGCAAGAGACACCTTTACATTTATGGGTATTTTAATAAAGCGTTCTGTAGAACAAGAAGACAGCAGTCGGGTCAACTGGCTGTTCTCCCTAAATTATAATTAATAAATATTAATTCTAATACGATTAGATGTTGTTTCTTTAACTCGGCTATATTTTTTGCCAAGGCCTGGTGCTGAGTAGTTCTCTTGAAGAATTGTCGTTGAGCAGGATATTTATTTGGCTTCTCAAAGCAATTGCTTTTGCAATTAGCAACTTTTTCTCAGAATTCTAAAAAACACGATCTTTAGTAATAATTACAAGCAAAAATTAAGGAACATACCATTCTCGTTGCTCAAATGTAAACAAACAAATAAATTTGTGAGCTGTCAGTGAAAACTCAGCGAAAACACAAATTGTCGGTCCGAACGACTTACATTCCACAACATACAAATGTGTTTTCAAAATGTTTTCAATGTCGGTCCGAACATAGTATTACGTGGTTATAATTAGTGATGAGCGATATTTCACTACCGGTGATTTTTTCAATGCGAATTGAACTGCGATTGCGATATCAGTTAGAACATGTGATTTTCGATAGCAGTTCGAAACTGTGAATTGCGATAACAGTTCGAGTTTGTCAATTGCGATTGCGATAGCAGTTCACAATAAACTTGTGAAACTGTGATTTTTTAATAGTACAGTGCATGCTATCAGAATAGCAAATAGCAGAAAAGTAGCAGCATTCTTCAGGGTATTGTATATATACATATATGCATATATGCTATATATATGCGTATATGCTACTTTTCGTCATAGCTGTTTGAAGTTTTGAGTGTAACGTTCTTATAATTTTTAATAATGGCAGGAAATGTATCCAGGAAAAGAAGTGAAGTATGGCAGATGTTTAAAGGGGTAGATGAAATATATGCAAAATGCAATATTGCAAATCAAAAATTTCATATTATATAAAACATCTTTAACAAACATGTCCAGAATAGACATCCTACAGTGGAACTACCAGCTCAAAAGGTATATATGCATGTAATAATTTAAGATTTTTTAATATAAAATTATTAAATTTTGCTTTACTAATAGAAATAAGCAAATCATACTATAACATACTGTTGTATGAAACATGCCTTGAACAAATGAAGGGAAAAATATGTGAAGGTTCCTAATTCTGCATAATAACAGATTGTTGGATATCGCGTAGGACCGTTAGCTTTATTGGCGTCACAGCTCATTTTCTCAATGCAAAATTTGACATGTGCAGTATACTATTGGAATGCTGTCCAATGACTGAATCGCATACTTCAAAAAATTTGGCAGCTGAATTAGTGAGAGTTAAAGTGAGAGATAGTAAAAAAGCGTTAAGCAAGTGCGTATAACATTGCAAAAAGTAAAACAAATCGTTGGCTACTTTAAGAAAAGTGTAGTTGCAAATCAGAAATTTGTAACATTTCAACGCAATGCTGGGGAACAGCCAATAAAACTTATTCAAAGTGTGGAAACCAAATGGAATTCTATTCTTAATATGATTGAGACCATATCTTGTAAAGGCGTTGATGCATTCACCTTGTCAGTTCTTCGTCGCTGTATTTGAATAGCTCAGCATGTAATTCATCAGCCCATGCCGCTTTGTTGTTCATCATAGTCGGGCAATGGAACATTTATTATATCGTCATCGATTTGGGAAATCAGGTTCCCTATCTTCAGATATTACACATTCACTGCCGTTCAGCAGTCTGGAGAAGGGTTCTCTTCATAATTTCAGTATACTATTAACATCAGCCATTAGATTACCAACTGTGAGGAGTTTAAAATGCTGTCCAACAGTTCCCTTACGAGTATATGAACTTTTAGTTGTGTGATTGTAGCTTCTCAACGTCGCACCTTCCCTGTGTTTGTTGAAGGGCGTGTTTTGCTACACAGAGGCGGACGCCTCAATATGATAGTGGTCCGAGTGGATGTTAGGTCCTTGGTGGTTAAGCACGTCAAGGACACTGGAGACATGTTGTCTATTTATCACAACATGATCTATCTGGTTTTGAACTTTTCGATCCGGAGACAGCAAAGTAGAGCTTTCTTGTTCTGTAATCTAGTACTACAGACAACTATATTTTGAGCCCCTCCGCAGTTGTTCAGCCTCAACCCATTTGGAGTGGTTTCGCCACGGAGTTTTACATTTTTTAAGGTTCAATGGCATATCACACCGAGAAACTAAGTTGTCTTAGTCTGCTTGCAACTGACATCTTTCACTATATACAGTATATATGTATATGAAAAGTTTTACATCGTTGGCATATAATAAATCCTTGAGGAATGCCTAAAGGGACATCAATTAAATCAGAAAAAGTGATGCTAAATATAACTTGTTGAGTTCTATTACTAAAATAAGAAGCAACCCATTTTAGAAATATTGTTTGAAACCCAAGAACATCCAGTTTTTTTTCAAAAGAATTGAATGGTTTACTTTATAGAAAACTTTATTAAAGTCTGTGCATATAACATCAGTATTTTTATTGTCCCTAAAAATTAGGAAATTAAAAGTGATTTTTTTCATATTGATGGAAATAAGCCTTGTTTAAGATATGCATTAAATAGTTTTGTTAAGGGTCGGTATATATGTATATTTAGCACACTTTTTAAGGAAGCATGGAAAATCACATCTGGGCCGTAGTTAAGTGATTCTTTTAAAATATTTAACTGAATGGCAGGTGCATTATTTACAGAAATCGGACATAATTTATGCTGAATTTAGGAGAGTTTGAAAAGTCAGTGGACTTAAAGTAAAAGTAAATTCAGCAAAGATATTAGAAATTGTGTGATTGTCACTGGACTTACGTATATTTCATCGCGGACGGAAAATGAGAAATCTTTCGTTTGGAGTTGACGAAACCATAGAACAATTTTCGATTATGTATAATATTATTTTTGAATTTGTTTATATAATTATAATAGAATATTTTGAATAGCTAACAACTAACCCAGTTTTGTTTAAGCTTAAAAGCACGAGAGTTTTTTATATTTTATAACTCTCTCGAAAATCAAAAATTAGAATTCTTAAAATTAGTTTTCACAAATTCATCTAAGAACCTAAACTAACAGAATCAAGTAATCATCAATAGATTTCCATGTTACACATGGTAAATTGAAATCTCCCAAAACAAATATGGAATCGGTATTAATAGGCATGGAGAAAACATTATTTATTAAAGAAGCATGCAGCATATATACAGATAAGTTCGATTGAGACGGTATACTTGTATAAGATGAAGTTAAGTAAATATGACCACCATTACCGCAAATTCAAACGCACTTAAATTCAAGACTATATGAGGAACATCGACTTCTTCAGTTACAATTGAAGAATGTACAGCAAACAGGACCTCTCCTATTCTGGTCAGTCGGACATATTTAAAGATTTCAAATTCAATTTTAATATAGTTTAAAGAATTAAAACACACGTTTTTAAAGCACATCAAACTAAAAAGTGAACAATAATTCTTAGCTTAACATAACAATAACAAAAAAAAAAAATTCGAGTGTTATTGTGAAAATAGCATGGGATGCTAGATCCTAACAGAAGTACATATCGTCACCTGAAATGCAAAATAACGTATCATCAAAAAAATCGAAATTGAGTGTCTTATTGGTTACGCTTCACTACTTCAAATTATATACATAATATTACATATGTTCAACATTTTCTAGTTCTGCGGTCATATATAAACCAGTCTTAACCAATATTAATATTTTGTTTCACTCATGTTCGATTTTATTTCGTGTTTCATTCATGCCACTGTAAATTTCTGAAAATGTTGTTACGTTATTTTGCATTTCTGGTGACGATATGTACATATATACAATTTTAAATGTAAAGACGTACACAACAAAAATCTGTGGTAACATAAATATAGAATAATACCACACCAAAAGAAAAAATTTCAAACAATGCAGAACACTTGACTTTCGGGTAATAAAATTTTGTTTTGCAATTGCAAAGCCATGCTTAAAGTAAAAGTTTTGTAGTAAAAATTCAGATGTTTACCATCAAAACGCCGACATTAAACACCTACGAAAAATAACTTCAATGAAAACTCTTTTTTTGTTTAAACTTTGGATGCCATGTGGCTGTACGCTCTTTAGCAAATGCCACCGAATCTAATAGCGGAGAGTACGTCTTAACTGCGTTTATATTTCATAATATTGGTAAATCTCATAAAATAAAAAGATCAATTCTTTCAATATAAAATAAGAGTTCGTAAAAATTTAAAATACACAGAAAAAATATTCTGCCTGTCCAACATTTCCATCTCTGTGGGCTGTCAAGAATAATATAAGTGGATTAAACCAAGTTTTTATACTCTTGCAACCAGTTGCTAGAGAATAGTTTTGTTCACCTAACGGTTGTACGTACCACTTAAAACTAATAGAGATATAATAGATATAGGGTTATACATATATAAGTTAGCACCCCACACATTCAAAAAGTATCATATGATGCATTAATATCATATGATACAAAGTAATACGAGTATAATATAACACCATTAAATCGCTGAGAGTGCGACACGTGTAGTGGCAACCTGTGAGAAGCGCAGCGTCAGCAGCTCTATACCCATTGCAGCGGCAAACATAGGTTTAGAGTTAAGTATAATTAATTGTAAATTTTAGTTCTTAAGCGGAATTCAATAAAGGAGCATAGCTCCCAGAAAACATTTTTTTTTATAAAAATAACTAAAAGTTTTTTAACTGGCGCCCGAGCAGGGACCAGCGCGCGAAAGTAATAATTGCCTGAAAACCAAAACGTAAGGCTACGCGAGTGGCGAACGGTAGTGATTGTGAATAAAAAAGAAAAAAAAAGCCTGAAAATAAAAAGTAAGGCTACGTGGGATTTTGAAACGTCGAGGGACCCCAGTACTGGTAGAGAAAAGGACCCCGAGCGCATAAAAACATCCCATGGAAAGCTAGAGACCTTTAATGTAAGTTTATAAAATATTTTCAGATTATTATAAAGCATATTGTTACTGTAAAGAAATTAAAAATTAAAATTAAATTTAGGCTGTTCACGATAAGGTGGTTATCGGGTTATGTGGTTATGTGATTAAGTAAACAACAACAAAATGCGTTATGACAAAATAACCAAAGTTGACCAACCTAGGCCCTTGTTTACAGATTATGTGGTTGTTTGCTTATTTCCAGTGTTAGAAAGTCGTTGGAATTTTACTAAATGGCAGCACAAAAAATAAATAAAACTAAGCGAATGGCATTTCCATTTAGATTTTCTTATTGGAAAATCTGCTATTAACAGCTTTTTTTTGTTTACAATCAGCAAATTATGCAAGATGTCTGCAAATTTTATACAAAGCATATTTTGAACCCTTAAAATTCGGATTATTTAATAAGCACATACCTTCAATAAAGTCCATTTCCTGAATAGCCGAACTTATTTTAAATTCGATTATTTTGCTTTTTAAACTTTGTTTAGGCATTTTATAAGTTAGAATTTCATTGAACTAAAATTGTAAACAATGAACATCTGTTTGTGTAAAAATAAGCAAATAACCATATAACATAGGGTGCTCACGGAGCATAGAGGTTATTTTTAATCTAATAATCACATAACCCGATAACCACCTTACCGTGAACAGCCTAATTGTTCAATTCAAAAAGAGAGAGATTCAAACAGAAAAAAAGGAAAAAAGGTCGTAAACTAGAGGAAAATAAATTTAAATTAAAGGAAATTAATTATCCGACACAAAAAGATAGCAAAGAAAAGTCCTAAGTTAATGTAAGCTTCACAAAAATTGCAATATTGTCAAAGAAAGGGATACTATAAGGGAAATTAATTAACTTAAAAGTAAAAAGATTAATATAATGCCAGACACAGCCGAAGAATTAATTGAACAACTGAACCAAATGAGGTTAGATTATGGGCAAACCACCCATCCTTTAAACCCTCCCACCCCTAACTCAACTCTAATAACGACAATAGTTCGAGAAGTACTCGAACGAATAAGTACGCAGACTATAACTGATTTTACAGAACCCGACCATAGCGTGACACTGAATGCGAACAACATAAACGAATTAGATACGATTCCGAACATGGTGAAATGCCTTAGGAAATTTTCAGGACGATCAGGAGAATTTAACTCCTAGAGGATGAGCGTAGACAGAATTTTTAAAGCCTATGAGGGAGTCAAAAATACCCCTAAATATTTCACGATACTTCATACGATTAGGCACAAAATAATTGGCGATGCCGACACCGCATTGGAATCATACAATACTCCACTTGATTGGAGTCAAATTCGAAAATGCCGAAACGTCCGCGAGGCCCGGGCCTAGGGCGGCACAATTTGGGGGCGGCAAATTTTTCAGAATGTCAAAGTTTTAAATCTGATACAATGTAACGACAATTAATTTACAAATAAATTTCTCTGAAAGAGAATGTAATTTATTTTCTGATTAACTTTTTTATTCGTGAGTGCAATACTTGTAAAAAATGTTTTATATCAGAAATAATTGAATATTGATAAGCTTTTTTCTGACGCATTTTCAAAGCTCTGTTGACTTGTTGTATCTTTAGTAAAGTAAATCTTACAAGCGAGCCGCTTCTAAAATTGCACAATGTTTTCTTATTTTATTTTCAATGATTCCGGTGTTTCATATATGAATTGATATAAGTATTCATTTAAAATTCATCCTTTTGTTTGTATATAAAAATATTTTTATTCTTAAAAATTATTTCTATAGAATCAAATAAATGAAAATATTCATTTTATAGATAATATTTTTAAAAATAGAAACAATTTGAAGAAAATAAAAATTTAATAACATTGATGTTTCATTTTCGCAATATTGTGAATTATATTGACGAATATTAACCAACTTTTATAGCTTAAAGCAATAATTCGTAATTATTGTAAAATGTTATTAAAATTCAAGTATATATTTATGTCGATATATACAGCCGTGGTTACGCAAATAGCACACATAGTCATAAGAAGCAATAGGAGCTTGTACAATTGACAAAGTTCTTTAAAAGACTAAAAAGGGCTAAAAATATCATTATTTGTTTATTAATTTATCCATTTAAGTAAAAAGTAACAATTAGCAATTCACGAATAATTAAAATGCCTATTGGAATGTCAATAGCACAATTTACCAAACCTGCAAAAATTATGTGAAATTAATAAAATTTATGCCGGTATTCTGCGTGAGACGATTGTCTCATGTCTCTAATAGTGACTATAGTAATTTAGTGATTCTGTTAGTCAGGAGTCTCATTTTGGTATTCTGGCAGTTACAGTATAGTAGTATACTGTAAAGTAGTATATTCTATTTGCCAGAATACCAAAATGAGACTCCTGACTAACAGAATCACTAAATTACTATAGTCACTATTAGAGACATGAGACAATCGTCTCACGCAGAATACCGACATTAATCAACGATTTGGTTCCATAATATATTTACGTTTCTAATACTTGGTACTATATCCCCGATTTTGCATTACGGCATTACATCTGCGTACCATACTTTCTACAAGCTTCTCACACCTCTCCTTTGGGATGAAGTACCAAGCTTCCTTAAAACCTTCCCATAAATGTTCAAAATTTGAGAAATTTTTAGCCGCAATTTTAATTTTAACATCGTTCCATAGGTTTTCTATGGGATTAAGGTCAGGGCTTTGCGCTGGCCAATCCAAAACATTTATATTTTCTTTCATAAGCCGATGGGAAATTTTAAGACAGCATGCAAGTTTAAGACTTAAAAGCTCTTCTCAAACTCGTTGGCCGGCTCGACATGATGCATGCTACACATTAGAAAAAAAGTGGCCTGGAATAATTGTTGCACTAAACTTTATTGGTGAAAACAAAGATGAAAAACCTACTACGCGAACTGAAGCTAAGGGACTGCAGCAAAATCTACAACATCTAGAAACAGCAATTCTAGTCATTGTTTGGAATGCAATTTTGGATCGCTTTAATGCTGCGAGTAAGAAGCTTCAGGATTCTTAAGCTGATTTATCATCTGTGATAAGAATATATAGTTCTTTGGCATATTTCTCCAAGATATGAGAGATAAACAATTTTCTTATTATGAAAAAAAAAAGCCAAAGCACTATATGGAGTTCAAAAATATTACCACTATGACACCCGTCGTAAAAAAACCCTAAAACTTCAGGCTGACGAGTCACGGGAAAATGAAAGAACAGCTTTTTTTTCGAACCAACGTTTTCTATTTATTTTAGATACTTTAAGTGTACAATTGACAGGACGTAAAAGTGCTTATCATAATCTTTACGAAAAATTTAATTTTTTTGACAATTTATATGAAATAGATACCAATGAATTAAAAATTCGCGCAGATGAATTAGTTACTAAGTATTCTGATGATTTCGAAGATACTTTCGCGAATGAATGTATTCATTTGCACTGTCAACTCAAAGATTCTCTAATGAACACAAAAGATATTCGTTCCGCGCAAGGAATATACAATTTTCTGCATTGTCAAAATCTTCAAGATGTTTATCCAAATGTAGACACTGCTCTACGTATTTTTTTGAGTATTCCTAGGAACTGTTCAGGAGAAAGATCTTTTTCCACCTTGGAAAGAGTCAAAACGTATTTACGCGCAAGTATGGGCCAAGAGAGACTCAATGCTTTAGCACTACTGTCAATTGAAGCCCAACTAGTTCAAGAAATTTATTACAATGACATAATTGATGATTTTGCTCAGACGAAAGCCAGAAAGAAGATATTTAAGAATTAAGTTATACATTATAGTTTAAGAAAACTGGCTGTTATTTATGTTGTTAATATTTATTTTTATTGTTTAACAATTATACTTTTATGAAATAAATGTTATATCTTAATAATATGAACGGACTCAAAGAAATAAAATGTCATCCTTTAAAAAGGGCGGCTAATCAGACAGGGCCTAGGGCGGCAAAATTCTTAGTCCGCCACTGAATTTAATCCCTTGTACAGAAGTTCCAATCAATGTTCTCAAAAATCAAATTTTTTTCAAGATTGACGAAATATCTTCATATCAATTTAAAATAATTTTTCCAACAGTTCATCTTAATATATAAAAATCACGTGTCACATTGTTTGTTTGCGATGGACTCTTAAACTACTGAACCGATTTTAATGAAATTTTTAACACTGTGTGCAGTTTGGTCCAACTTGAAAGATAGGATAGTTTATAACTCTCCTTATAGTCGCATTATTTATTTATTGCAAATTATTTGTTTATTATTAGCAAAGAGCTATCCACCAGTTGGTGGCGCTAAGAGCGGTATTGAGTGCGGTATGTTACAGTAGATGGCGCTACAAACATTAAAAACATTAAATGAAAATGCGTTGTTTGAAGTTTATATTATTTGTGGTAAAGTTATACGAGTCTATGACTTCCAAAAAAAAAAAATAAAAATTGGGCGGGGCGAAGTTCGCCGGGTCAGCTAGTAGACATATAATTTCAGAACCAGAGTACAACGAACAGTTATTGATTTCTTACATGAAACGATACCTTAACCCATCTGTTATAAATGGAATTCATACAGAAGAAAGGATAATGGGTATGATGCAAAATATCTATCATATTCATTTTAGTAACATTAAAAGCCGATATACCCAAAAATTAGTTGAAGATATTAATAACGAACAAGAACAGGAAAACGTCATATTAAAAGAACATCTAATAACCGAGACAGACCTGTAGTAACAATACCATATATGGTACAAATACCATATGTGTGTCACCAAATACTAACAAAATACCATATGAGCAATGTAGTATTTTGCTGGTAACAATACTATGATGTTTCGTTGTGGTATTTGTATAAACACAGCTGAAAAAGAGGTAACAAATTTTGCTAAAAGCTTTTACACAAAAGCTCTTCGAAATATTCTGTCAAAATGACTTAAAAAAATAATTATTGAAATGGAAAACAAAATATTTTTAAAATTTTTTCTTCCGGAAAAAATAGGGAATGGAATATTTTATGTGAGGATTTTAAAGAGACTTTAACTAAATAGCGTTTTTGCGATAAAAATAGACTAACTTACAGTATTTGAAATAATTGTACTTATTTTCTCCATAAGGCACATCTACATATTTATTGTTTACATTTTTTTGAAATATTTAATGCTTATGAAACACAGGTAGTATTTGAGTTTACTACATACATTGCCGTATGTATTAGCAATGTAGTGAACAGAATACCATGGTATTGTTACTACATGTCTGTCTCAGGTATAAGAGCACATAGGAACGCCACTTAAAAAAAAACTCAAATTCTCGAAACAAAATATTTTCCCGGCATGTTAAATAAAATAAAACGATTAATAGCTAACTGCACCGTTTGTAAAGAAAATATGTAAGTACGAGAGACATCCCAATCAACCGAAAATTGCAGAAACTCCATTACCAACATATCCAGGACACACAGTTCATACCGATATATTATTAACAGAAGGAAAAATAATAATGACAGCTTTAGAAAAATTTACAAAATACGCAGTAACAAAAAGCCTAAATAGCAGAGCAATGGAAAACGTCAGCCATCTTTAAATTTAGCCTCTTTAAAATTTATGATGAAAGACGAGTTAGGAATAGAAGTTTACACTACTCCTCCATACAAAAGCCAAGCTAACGGACAAGTGGAAAGGTTCCACTCTACATTAATTGAAATAATGCGCTGCATAAAAGAAAACGGTGGACACAGAAATTTTGAAGAACTTTTAGAAAGAGCAGTATCTGAGTATAATCATTCAGTTCATTCCACTACATTTAAAAGACCAGTAGACCTATTTTTTCATATAAATGTTACATTTACCCCCGAGGACATAGAAAGAACTAGACAAAGCAACTTAGAAAAATTAGCTGAGAAACAAAGAAAGGATATTGAACACCATAACAAAAATTAGAAGGAAATAAAATCATATCTACCAGGACAAATAATATTTGTTAAGAAAAATAGGAGATTGGGAACTAAGTTAAGTAAACCCTAGAGTAAGGAAATAGTTAAGGAAGATAGAAATAGTACCGTGTTAACTGAAAAAGGACAAATAATTCACAAAGGTAGAATACGTAACTAAATATGTACTGTCATTTTTTTCCAGAATATTACTGCCGCTATGCCTGGCGGAAGTACAGATCTTCGACTACTCAAACTCCCAATTAATAACAATAGAAAAGGGAACGGCTAGACTACAAACAGGAACTTTTAGGATAATACATGAAATTGACATAGAAAAATATACGGAGACACTAGACCACATAGAAGCGACTATTAAAACTGAAACTATCCGCAAAAACCCTAACTATCCCTTCATATCCCACATAATAACACAGATAAAAGCCTAACTTAACAATCTAAAAGTAGAGCAAAAAATAAAAAGATCAATAAATTTCCTGGGTAGCGCATGGAAATGAATTGCAGGAAATCCAGACCATGATGACTACGAAATAATTTCAAATAAAATAAATAATGTCTTACAAAATAACAATAATCAGGTATTAATTGACAAACTTACAATAGGCAAAATTAGCAAGATAACAAATATTACGAATAATATAATTAAAACCATGCAAAATGAGAAAAGTTTAGAAATTGAAGCATTTTTATAGCTAAAATACAAATAGAAATATTTGAGGAAGAAATTTTAATATTGCATACGCAATACATTGGGCAAAAGCCAACATAATAAATTCTTTAATTTTATCAAATGAAGAAATAAATATTGTGAAAGAAGTAATAGACAATGACAATATTCCATATGAAGCACTCGAATTTTCCGAAGTAAAAAATTCAACTAATGGCAAAATTATAATTTGTATTGTTAGCCTCCCAACCGTAGATAACCAAAAGTGTAAAACTTTAAATATTAGAGCAGTAAAAATTAACGGGAGAATCAATAAAATCAATTTCATTACAATTTTAAACTGTAAAAAGGGAATTTATGGAATAGGAAATTATTGTAAAAAATATAATTCCTTACAAATATGCTTAAGCAATAGTGTAGTAGATTTAAGTAATGATACTTGTATAAATAATCTTTTAAAAAGTCCTTTCCAAACTGCACGGAGGTCAACAACCAACATATTCCAACTATAGAGGAAATGGGACCAGGAATAATATTTCTAATAAATAAAACGGAGAAATTTCAATAAACAACGAACCTACATTTTTAAACGGAACCTTCATCATTTTGTATACCAACGTAACAATTGTTATCAATGGAAAAAAAGTTCTATAACGAAGAAAGAACAGCAAGTAAACCACTACCAGCCATCCTACAACCGTCATCCGCACCACTCAATATAGAAGAATTCCTCTCGCTGGAGATGCTGAAATAGCTTAATTTCAACAATACAAAAGAAGTAAGTCTGTTAGAAGCAGCAAACAGAGTTAAATATGGAACCAGCATCACGCTAATCATCATTTTAATAGTCATCGCCTTAATTTTCGGGAAGAATCTTCTGATGAAACAAAAAGAAGATGAACCCAATAAACTAACGCAACCGGCAATAGAAGGACTGAATCAAATTTTCAATACACCTAAAGATTCAAACGAGGATGATGCATTAATATCATATGTACATATGATAAAAAGTAATATAATATGACATCACTAAATCGCTGAGAGAGCGACACGTGTAGTGGCAACCTGTGGGAAGCGCAGCGTCAGCAGCTCCATACCCGTTGCAGCGGCAAACATAGGTCTAGAGTTAAGTATAATTAATTTTAAACTTTAGTTCTTAACCGGAATTCAGTAAAGGAGCATAACTCCCAGAAAACATTTTTTCAAATAAAAATAACTAAACGTTTTTTAACTTATACACATGTAAATGATCACGATGACGAGAAGAGTTGAAATCCGGGTGACTCTCTGTCTGTCTGTCCGTTCGTGCAAGCTGTAACTTGAGTAAAAATTGAGATTTCTCGATGAAACTTGGTATGTTGGTTCGTAGATTTGCGTAATCGGAACTCTGTCCCGCCCACAAATCGCCATTAACCGAAAACATAAAAAGTTCCATTATTAAGCACTTAATTAAGATATAAAGCTGTAATATGGTACAGAGATTCACAGTAGCAAAGGACATCTGTGGGAAAAAATTATTGCAAAATTGGGTGTGACCCCGCATTACATTAAATTTTACCACCGAGATGGCATGGGAGAGCTTTATGAAAGACGGTGAGAAAATTGGGCAATGGACGTGGCGCCAATTGGATATTTCAAGCGAAGCCAGGTCCTTCTCCACTTGGTCCTTCCAACGGCGTGGAAGTCTTCCTCTTCCTCTGCTTCCCGCGGCGGGTACAGTGTCGAATACTTTCAGAGCTGGAGTGTTTCCATTCATCCGGACAACATGACCTAGCCAGCGTAGGCGCTGTCTTTTAATTCGCTGAACTATGTCAATGCCGGCGTATATCTCGTACAGCTCATCGTTCCATCGAATGCGATATTCGCCGTGGCCAACGCGCAAAGGACCATAAATCTTTCGCAGAACTTTTCTCTCGAAAACTCGCAATGTCGACTCATCGATTGTTGTCATCGTCCAAGCCTCTGCACTATATAGCAGGACGGGAATTATGAGCGACTTATAGAGTTTGGCTTTTGTTCGTCGAGAGAGGACTTTACTTTTCAATTGCCTACTTAGTCCGAAGTAGCACCTGTTGGCAAGAGTAATCCTGCGTTGGATTTCCAGGCTAACGTTGTTATTGATGCTAGTTCCAAGATAGACGCAATTATCTACAACTTCAAAGTTATAACTGTCAACAGCGACGTGGGAGCCAAGTCGCGAGTGCGACGACTGTTTGTTTGATGACAGGAGATATTTGGTCTTGACCTCGTTCACTGCCAGACCCATTTGCGTTGCTTCCTTGTTCAGTCTGGAGAAAGCAGAACTAACGGCACGGGTGTTGTGGCCGATGATATCAATATCATCGGCATACGCCAGCAGCTGTACACTCTTATAAAAGATTGTACCTGCTCGATTAAGTTCTGCAGCTCGAATAATTTTCTCCAGCAGCAGATTGAAGAAGTCGCACGATAGGGAGTCGCCTTGTCTGAAACCTCGTTTGACATCAAACGGCTCGGAGAGGTCCTTCCCGATGCTGACGGAGCTTTTGGTGCTGCTCAACGTCAATTTACACAGCCGTATTAGTTTTGAGGGGATACCAAATTCAGAAATCGCGGCATAAAGGCAGCTCCTTTTCGTGCTGTCGAAAGCAGCTTTGAAATCGACGAAGAGGTGGTGTGTGTTAACGTAACGACTATCTCTTTTATGCCTTATCCTTCTTTGAATCAAAAACATTATATCTGCATACGGCAAAAAAATTATTATTCTAGAAAAAGCAATCGAAGATGTCCATCCTTCCATCAGCAGTTTATTGGAAATCAGCTTTGAATGTGCTTTTAGCTCAAATCAGATGTTTAGGCCCTACAACATACTTCGTAACATTTAGCTCAAATGATCCCAAGTGGTTAGATCTACGAAAAGCTTTGCTAATAGCCGGTGCTAGGGCTGACGTTGATCCTAGTATAGTTATGAGACTCAAAGACTTATCGAAGAGTATCCAGTAATTTTGAGTCGACATTTCATGGTATGAGTAATTGCTCTAATATATTAATTTATAAACAAGGTTAAGTTCGGGTGCAACCGAATATTTTATACTCTCGCAACTTGTAAGAATCAAAACCAGGGAAATACTTTAAGGTGTAAAATCAATCATATAAAATAAATTCAGCCGGATGTTCGAAAATCCTGATATATATTAGTTATATGGGGAGTGAGTCAAGCTTCCGCTTAAATTCATATAACGGGTGATTTTTTTGAGGTTAGGATTTTCATGCATTAGTATTTGACAGATCACGTGGGATTTCAGACATGGTGTCAAAGAGAAAGATGCTCAGTATGCTTTGACATTTCATCATGAATAGACTTACTAACTGCCATCAACGTCGAATTTTCAGTGAATGGGCCCTAGAAAAGTTGGCAGAAAATCCGCTTTTTTATCGACAAATTTTGTTCAGCGATGAGGCTCATTTCTGGTTGAATGGCTACGTAAATAAGCAAAATTGCCGCATTTGGGGTGAAGAGCAACCAGAAGCCGTTCAAGAACTGCCCATGCATCCCGAAAAATGCACTGTTTGGTGTGGTTTGTACGCTGGTGGAATCATTGGACCGTATTTTTTCAAAGATGCTGTTGGACGCAACGTTACGGTGAATGGCGATCGCTATCGTTCGATGCTAACAAACTTTTTGTTGCCAAAAATGGAAGAACTGAACTTGGTTGACATGTGGTTTCAACAAGATGGCGCTACATGCCACACAGCTCGCGATTCTATGGCCATTTTGAGGGAAAACTTCGGACAACAATTCATCTCAAGAAATGGACCCGTAAGTTGGCCACCAAGATCATGCGATTTAACGCCTTTAGACTATTTTTTGTGGGGCTACGTCAAGTCTAAAGTCTACAGAAATAAGCCAGCAACTATTCCAGCTTTGGAAGACAACATTTCCGAAGAAATTCGGGCTATTCCGGCCGAAATGCTCGAAAAAGTTGCCCAAAATTGGACTTTCCGAATGGACCACCTAAGACGCAGCCGCGGTCAACATTTAAATGAAATTATCTTCAAAAAGTAAATGTCATGAACCAATCTAACGTTTCAAATAAAGAACCGATGAGATTTTGTAAATTTTATGCGTTTTTTTTTTAAAAAAAGTTATCAAGCTCTTAAAAAATCACCCTTTATTTTGGGCAGAAAGAGTTATGGGTACAACACGCTAGCTTATTTTCATTGAGGGAACTCACATATTTTTGGACATAAGGTGGCATACACTAAACGCATTATTCGTACAAGGTTTAATCCCGTTATTTTTATTGCTTCTTGATTTGTGTACCGGAATGTAAAAAATTTAAGTGGAATTTAAAATTGTGCTATATAATTATGATTTCAGAATGTATGAAGATTCTTCATAAACGACAAGTATCGGCTGCAGAATGTGCATATAGACTTTGTCGTATCCCATTACGAGACAGTTCTAGAAGCTGCATTTTCTGAACACAAGAAAGCCAGAACAGCTTTACAGAGTATTGCAATTCGGCAGATACGAACACGCAAATGGTTATTATAGTAATATAGATAAGATATCAAAAACATCCGTTACAATCTCCAGACTACGATTTTACCAACATGAGCCTTGCAGAGTTTGCAATGTTGTTTGAACCAATAAATCCGAAAAAAGTACGCGAAACTGAGGAAAGTTTTGATCACGAAACACTTGTAGTCTGCCACTAAGCTATTAGATAAGAGCAAAATGGTTGTTAGAAAGGTTCTCGCAGTTGTTAGGGTGACATACTTTATAGCACCATCAGATCCAGAAAAGATTTTCTGCAGCTTACTTCTTCAATATATGCCTTATCGTTCGGAAACTTAATTACTTGAAAGTTTCGGTAATACAAATGAGTCCTTTTACATTGAGAGATTCGTTTGAAGGAAATGAGTAGGCATATGCGCCCATTTCGGGGGCGTGACTAACAGCTTAAAAATGCATTCAATCAAATGAAATTCGTGATCGATCGTCACTGTGAACAGACATATTTTTTCTCTGTTCGGCATTCTATTATTTTATCTATTTTAATGCAGTGTGTTTGCGGCCATAGAGTTGATCGTGCTCAGCCCAAGATCAGCTGAAATAAATGCAATCAATTCTTCCACTTGTCGTGTGTGAATTTGTCACAGGCTGATGTTGATTTTTTGCGGAAATCCAAAAATGCTTTCTATTGTAAAGTGTGCGCGGTAGTTCGGAGAAATTCCATTCGTTCGCCGCCTGCGTCGCCATCAGTGCGTAATGCTCAGTGTTCTCATATTTTAAATTCGCAACAACAAAATGCTGAACAATCAAACAACGAAGTAACTGAACCTTTGTTGGAGCCTAATAATACTAATAAGGTAAATGTGGTGTTTAATTCTATGGTATTGGAAGTAAGTTCACTGAGAACAATCGAAGGCTCTCACATTAATACAACAACTATGTGATGATCGAAATTCCTTAATATTAAGCTTAACGAACTTAAATCAGAGATCTGCATTGTACAAAAGAAATTGTCCGATAACGGCAAGTTCTCTGCACCAGCTTCGAATGTTCTCTCTGCTGCCAACCACACTCTCGCAGCGCTGCGACTGCTGTTGGTACAAATGCTTCTACAATCGCTGCTCCATCTAATGCTGCCGTTTCTGCTGATAATGTGAGTGTGAATTATCTCGCTCCCTCTATACCGAAGGCATTCTCTGCCGTTTCAACTACTGCTAACTCCATTCTCACTTCTACGACTATTGTGGGTACAAATGCTCCGTCACCTAACGTTGTTGTTTCTGTTCCCACTGATAATGTGAGTATGAATTATCTCGCTCCCGCTACACCGAAAGCAATCTCTGCCGCTCCGTTTGCTGCTTGCTCCACTCTCTCTATTGCTGCTGATGGTGGTACAAATACAGCTCCGTCCAACGTTGTTGTTCAAGACAGTCTAACAACAGATAGCAAAGCGAACGATCAAGAAGTAGCGCAATCGAATACAAAAGCTTAGCAAGGCCGTATGCCTGCTTAGCTATAAACAACTATACAACAACAGTGCAGTGCAGTGATTAGTGCAGTGCACAGTGAAACCCTAGTGATATATTGACACTAAAAAACATTGAAAGGGAAAACATTACGAGTTGTGACAACTCAGCGATGAATTTCCCAAACCCTTCTTCCCTGAGCGAGGTCGAGCTTACAGCCCTCGTTAAGGACCTCCGTGGGTATCTGCTCAGAGTAGAGCAGATATTCAGTAATTATAACTCCACCACCACAAACTCCAACGACGCTACCACCTCTCCCTCTCCCGAAAATGCTCAAATGAGCATCGACCCGCCCGATGACACCGTGTTCATCGAAGTTCGCCGCCGGAAGACAGATTTCGGGAACTTACTTCTGCCTTAGAAAGGCACGAAATCCCATATACTACCAATCAGCTCCATCAATACAAGGACCTGATTGACGTGATCAGAGGCGTCCTTGAATGCCTCGATGACGAAACCATCCTCAACGAATTGAAATGGCTCCGCTGTCTTAATTTCGCTCACACGGCAAAACACTGCCACGCTCCCTGGGCCTGCGCCTTCTGCGGTCGCTCCCATGCCACGGCATCCTGCGCTTTCAAAGAGCAGGAAAACGCGAAACCCACCTGCATCCACTGCAAGGGCCCATATCGCGCCACATATCGGGGCTGCCCTAAAGCCCCAAAAACACCAACCCAGACCTCCAAAAAAGGCCCAAAATACTCCTAAGTCTCTCCCACAAAGACTCATCCGCCCCCCGCACAGACCACACCACAAACCCAACCCAAACCACGAGCCCAAGGTTCAACTCGATCTTACGCCAAGGTTGCCAAAAATGCAACCAAAAACACAACGCCCAATCCCGTCCCAAACATTGCTCACTTAGAGAAGCTTTTACGGGACTTCCTGTCCACCGTCTTCAGGAACTAACCGTGGCCTGATGATCCTAAACTGGAACGCCAACAGGCTTTCCACTCCCAAAAGGACCGAACTGATCCAGCTAATAGAAGACAAATCCATTGATGTCGTTTGTATCACCGAAACTCACCTAAGCTCCAAAAAATCCATTTATATCCCAAACTTTAAAATCTACAGAAACAACCGCCCAGATTCCAAAGGGGGCGGTGTCGCCATCTGTGTGAAGAGCTCTATCCACCACCTAGTTGTCAACACTGGCCCCTCAACACTCGAGGCTGTAGGAATTGACGTATTCCTCAACTCACGCAGGCACAGGATCATCACCGTATATATCCCTACTGACAAAAGCCCTCTCAACATTTCATCCCTCTTCAACTCCTCCACCCCTACCATTATCGCAGGCGATTTCAATTCTAAATATAGGATTTGGAACCGTTCTACGAATAATGCTAACGGATTAATCCTCAGGATAATGTCTCTCCAACAAAACTTCAGCATCGAAGCTAACTCCGAACCGACCTACGACCCTACAAGACCCAGGTTCCAAGCAAGCACCTTGGACTTATTTCTCACAAAAAACGTGACCCTCAACAGAGACCCCTGGACTCTCCCGGAGCTCAGTTCAGATCACTCCCCGGTCTACCTAGATCTCGCAAATCACCCCCTACTTTCCTCTCGGTTAGAGACCAAAATCGATTTCCAGTACCTGAAATTCTTGCTGGAAGCGGAGGTCGCTTTCACTTGCACCCAAATTAACTCCATAGCTGATCTTGATAAGGCGGTCGCAGGTCTGACGGAGGAAATCCAAAGGTCAATAATTACAGCCACCTCCTCAATAGAAGCTACCATTAACCCAAATAACCTTCCCCTACGTATCCGTGCAGCCAGGAAAAACAAAATCCGCAAAGTCTGGCAAAAACACAGACTTCCCTGGCTACGCCAAACTTTAAATTCTACTCAAAGGGAATTAAAGGTTCTCTTCCTCCAAAGAAGTTCTGAAGACTTCAATTCATTTTATCGCTGAAGCTGAACAGCACCCTAAAAGTTGCTGGAAGACTATCAGATCCTTACGAAACCGCAAACTCCACCTCCGCGCCCTAATTAAAGACGGGATCTCTTACCCACAGAACAAAGACAAAGACAACGTTTTCGCTCAATCCCTTAAAAACCAATGCTCCCCCTTTCCAAGCCTTCAAAAATTCTCTTTTTGTCACGAAGAAGTGTCAGAAACTCATTCCCACCGTCCTCGACTGGTACTGGTTGTGGAGATTCGATATCAACACAACCAAATCTGAGGCAATCTTCTTTTCACAGAGAAAGCGGATTCCACCAAAAATCTTGGTAAATAGGTTCCCAATCAAATGAAGGCCTTCCGCGAAATACATCGGTGTTGTCTTCGACAGGCGGCTAACCTGGACGAAACAAATCACAGCAGTTCGAGGTAAAGCCAATGACGCCTTCAGCTCATTAAAACCCTTTTTTACGAATAAAAAGGTTTCCACAAGCACCAAAAAACGAGGTTTCAATGCCATCATTAGAAGCATCTGCTCCTACGCCATCCCTATTTGGGGCTCTGCTTCACCCAGCAACTGTCCAGGCTTCAAGCCACATACATGCGTCTACTAAGAGTAGCTCTTAATTTTCCGTGGTATGTTAGAAACAAACAAATCCTAGAGGAAACTAATCTTTCTTCCATCCAATCGGCAGCTATTTCCTACGCTGCAAATCTCCGAGCATCAGTAGCATCCCATGCAAACCCCAGCATCAACTGTCTTGCCACTCTCAGGTGCAAGAAAACCGACCGTTTCAGAAGGCCATGTATCCTGACAAATCCTTCCGCTCCCACCTAACCGCAATTAATTGGAGGGCAGTAAAACACAGATATCACAATTGTGTTATTCAGGCACAGAATACAGTTTCATAACATGCTCACTAGGGTGATTCAAAAAAAAAAAATTTTGTTTTTTTTTATTGGTACTCGGAAAAATGGGTTCCTAGACACCTCTAAGAAATCCTCTCCAAATATGAGTTTTTAATTGTAACGGGAAGGTCCTCCGCCTAACGGTTTTCTATTTTTTCTTATTATCAGATAGAAAAATTTATATCTCGCTTCCAACTACTTGAAAAAATATCTTGTTAATTAGGTTTTGTAGGAAATTGAATGCTCTAAAATATGGTCTCTTATGATTTTTTCGTAAACCCAACCGTTTAAAAGATATTAACGGTTGAAATTTGACTATTTTTGGAAAAATTCTTTATTTCTTATTAATTTTATAACTCAATGAAAAAAAATTATTATGAATAGGTTTTTGAAGAGGATTTCTTAGAGGTGTCTAGGAACCTGTTTTTCACAGAACCAAACGAAAAAAAATTTTTTTTTTTTGATCCACCCTAATATGCATTGATGTTTGACGATGAATATCTCGTAAACGCTTAACTTAATCGAAAAATCATAGTAGACCATTTTTATAGAGCAGTAAATTTCCTACAAAACTATGTGTTTCATCATTCATAATAATTTTTTTTCATTGAGTTATAAAATTAATAAGAAATAAAGAATTTTTCCAAAAATAGTCAAATTTCAACCGTTAATATCTTTTAAACGGTTGGGTTTACGAAAAAATCATAAGAGACCATATTTTAGAGCATTCAATTTCCTACAACACCTAATTAACGAGATATTTTTTCAAGTAGTTGGAAGCGAGATATAAATTTTTCTATCTGATAATAAGAAAAAATAGAAAACCGTTAGGCGGAGGACCTTCCCGTTACAATTAAAAACTCATATTTGGAGAGGATTTCTTAGAGGTGTCTAGGAACCCATTTTTCCGAGTACCAATAAAAAAAAACAAAAAAATTTTTTTTGAATCACCCTAATGCTCACAAATGTGTTATCTTCCCAATTTCTAGGAAGATTTTTCGATTTGGGCAGCAGCGATGACGTTGAAGCAGTCCTAGACATTTTAGATCAATCTGATATAGACTTCAGTGATGATGATGACAATGTAGATGAAACTTGGACTCCGTTTAACGTAAACGCTGGTGGAGAAGAAAGCGATGAAAGTACAGATAACGATGAAGGGGATCCAGAAGCTCAACAATCAAACTTCGCGGGCCCAGCGGTCATACAACCGTCATCGAACGCTATACCTAAACCACTCCCCATGAGAAAAATTTGGAGAAATGCACCCTTTCGGAACACACAGCTTCCTATAAGTTATGGTTGCCAAAATCAAATAAGGGTGAAGACACCTTTAGAATACTTAAAGAATTATTTTCCGGAATACCACTATGAGAATGTGGTGAAATTTACCAAAAAGTACGTCTTGGCTAATCGTGGTCAAGAGGCGCGTTATGTAACAGCCGATATAAAGATGTAAGAATGTACTGGTCAAATGAATGCAAAATTCTTGCCATATTTAATTCAATGTCTCGAGACAAATTCCTCCAACTACGGTCAGACATACACTTTGTAGACTTTTCTGTTCCAGATTCTGCTAACAAATTTTGGAGAGTTCAACTCATCAAAGACATGATTAGGGAGCGCTGCAATGAATTGGCAACTGATATCACAAACTACTCGATTGACGAGCAAATGATACCATTCACTGGAAGATCAAAACTCCGGCCTATTGGATTAAAAAATCTTGTATCCGCAACTTCTACAGGCATTGTAGTAGATTTTGAACTCTACCCAGGGGCAGGGACATTTGAAGACTGCGGTTTTGGACATGGGCCATCTATAGTTATGCGACTAATAAAAAACCTAACGACAGGCAGCCAAATATATTTCGACAGGTTTTTTACTACAATACCACTCGTAGAATCGCTTTACCAAATGGATTATCCTGCAACAGGTACAATAATGGCAAACAGGATACCTAAATGTGTTAAATTCCCTCTGGATAAAGATATGAATCGAGGGGATATATGCCAGTTTATAAATAATAATAACGTAGCTCTTGTGAAATGGAAGGATACAAAAGCGGTTATAGTTGCTTCATGTAAATGTGGAAAGGACCCCGTTGGTGAAGTTGAGAGGTGGAATAGAAATCTGAAACGCCGGTTGCCCGTTGAAATACCTTCAGTAATTGAAAACTATAACATGTTTATGGGAGGGGTTGATTTGTATGATTAAATGCTCGAATATTACAGAATTAAAATGAAGATAAAGAAATGGACTTTCAAGGTGTTTTTTCACTTTCTTGATCTGGCAATCTATAATTCATGGATGGAATACAGAGGAGACTGCAAGATTTCCGGACTACCAAAGTCGAAAGTCAAGTCATTTTTAACATTCAAAATGGAGCTTGGCACTGTACTAGCAGCTTACTTCGAAGCTCCTGATCAGGTTGAACCCTTTAAATTGCCTGAAGACTTTTACGGAACCAAATAACGACCTCATGATGCACCTGATGACATACGTTATGATCGCTATGACCACTGGCCTTCAATTTCAGATGATCCGCCAAGGGTTTGCCGCAATAATTGCGGAAGTCGATCAAGAGGAAGATGACAAAAAATTAAAGGTTACCCTTTGTCTGGCCAAAAATAAAGACTGTTTTGAAAAGTACCGTACACGTAGCTGACTAAAGTATATACAATTGCATACTATTTCTTAATAACCTAACTTTCTTTTCTTTTATTCAAACAATTAAAGTTGAAATGATTTTTATAAAATAGTGAAGTATTTGAAAATTTTTTAGTTAAATAAAAAATTTGAAGAATGATCCTGTATTATTTTTGAGGGGATATTTTACAGCTTATACACTTTGGAAGCGTTTTTCAGGTTAATTTTGGCATATATTTGCAAAAAGAAATTGTATTCAAACGTCTAATGCGAAATTATTAAGAAAAATATCCCTAGGTCTGAAAGGGATAAGAGGATAAACTTTAAGTTAGGTGTATCCCCATCTTTTTTTAATACAACTTTCTCCTCTTCAGTGTGGCCTTCGGGCATAAAGTTGCGTTCCTTTAAGTTTTTTTTTCCAAAGGGAGGGAAAACAGCGCTGCAGATTAGTTGATGCGCCTGTTAATCACGATTTTATTCATGCGTTTTCTGCACCTTCCTCAACTGGCCCTGTCTCAAGGTGTACTACCAAAATTTATCGGGTATTAGGTGTAAATCAAATATTATTCGCAACTTTTCTTCACATTTGGATTTCGATATTATCGTTATTGTTGAGACTTGGCTGAATTCTAATTACCTGATAGTGAATATTTTGATTCAAATCTCTATTATGTCTTCCGTAAGGACATATCGTCCTCGTTTAATTATGCTTGATAATGATGATACTTTTCTGGACCAACTATGTATTTGTGTCAATGACGCTCTGTTCATTGCAGTCTCATACATCCCTCCTAATAGTCCTCTAGCGTTGTATAAGTTGCACGCAAATAATATGGTATATCAAATAAGGTGAAAGAGAATAATATTTGTGTTCTGGGTGACTTTAATTTAAGCAATATCGTCTGGTCTAGTTGTTCCTATAGTCGTGCTCTTATTCTTTCGAATTTTTCGTATACTCACGAGTTATTTCTCATTGATAGCTTGCTTAGTCTCAATCTGATCCAAATCAAATCATATTCAAATAGTTTCGATCGATTTCTTGACTTAGTCTTTCTCAGTGATAATTTAAAATTTAGGTTTCTTGATGGATTCTCTTCAATTACTCCAGCCACCATTCATCATTCTCCGTTAGCGTTTGAGGTGGTTACTTATCTTTTCGCTCCTGTTAAACCGATTAATGGGCTTGGTTTTAATTTTGCATTTTGTGATTTTGAACGACTCAACAATCTGCTCTTTGAGATTAATTGGGATGATTTACTTTCGGGACTTCTTCTTCTTCTTTACTGGCGTAGACACCGCTTACGCGATTATAGCCGAGTCAACAACAGCGCGCCAGTCGTTTCTTCTCTTCGCTACGTGGCGCCAATTGGATATTCCAAGCGAGGCCAGGTCCTTCTCCACTTGGTCCTTCCACCGGAGTGGAGGTCTTCCTCTTCCTCTGCTTCCCGCGGCGGGTACTGCGTCGAATACCTTCAGAGCTGGAGTGTTTTCATCCATCCGGACAACATGACCTAGCCAGCGTAGCCGCTGTCTTTTAATTCGCTGAACTATGTCAATGTCGTCGTATATCTCGTACAGCTCATCGTTCCATCGAATGCGATATTCGCCGTGGCCAACGCGCAAAGGACCATAAATCTTTCGCAGAACTTTTCTCTCGAAAACTCGCAACATCGACTCATCGGTTGTTGTCATCGTCCAAGCCTCTGCACCATATAGCTGGACGGGAATTATGAGCGACTTATAGAGTTTGGTTTTTGTTCGTCGAGAGGGACTAGATACAGCTAATAGTTTCTCCATTTTTAAGAAATAAATTCATGAATTTTGTCATTATAATATCCTGCTCAAGCATATACAACCATATAAGTTGCCTTGGTACACTAAAGACCTCAAACGTTTAAAAAATTTTAGAAATAAATACTACAGAAAATTCTCTTCAACTAAATCTCATGTTTTCTTTGTTCAATATCAGCACTACACAAAACTGTTTAATGAATTGGATAAGTCTCTCTATAAAAGGTTCATTTTTAGTACGGAGTCTTCAATTAAGTCGAACCCAAAGTTCTTTTGGAACTTTGTAAAATCTAGAAGAGCGTGTCCGGCCATTCCCTCTGCTTTACGCTGGGGTGATAAGTCAGCATGCACTCCTGGCGAAATCTCCAACTTGTTTGTTGAATTTTTCAAATCGAATTATGTTCACGATGATCCTGGTAGTAGTTCCTCTTTTTCAGCTAATAATTTCCCATCCACAAATTTTGGCTCACTGTGTCTTTCACGGGATGATAGTATTGCCAAGGCTATTTGTGATATTAAGTCTTCCTCCAAATTGGGTTTGGATGGGCTTCCGCCTGTGCTTATAAAAAATTGTACTGCCTTGGTATATCCTCTCATGCTTATCTTCAATAAGTCTCTCTCCTTTGCGAATTTTATTTCTGACTGGAAATTGACATGCATTACCGCTACGCGTAGGATGTTGTCTCTAGTTACAGGCGTATTTCTAAACTTTCTACTACGAAATTTTTTGAGTGTTCTGTTAAAAATAAATTATTTTTTTCAGTAAAATCAATAATTAATGTCAATTAGCATGGATTTGTCTCTGGGCGCTCCACTGTGTCAAACATAGCGGTTTTTAGTGATAATTGTATGTCTGCATTCTCCGCTGAATTTCAGATAGATTGTGCCTACACAGATTTCTCTAAAGCCTTTGACAAAGTATCACACAATATTCTAATTAAAAAATTATCATCTCTATGGTTTCATTCGGTCTTCTTGCAGTGGATTAAATCATATCTGCACAATAGACGATGCGTTGTCAGTGTCGATGGAGTGTCATCTGATTCATTCATTGCGTCTTCGGGAGTGCCACAAAGAAGCGTCTTGGGTCCACTTGTCTTTGTGCTGTTTATCAATGACATTTCCTGTTGCTTCTCTTTCGCCAACTTTCTGTTATATGTAGACGACTTAAACATTTTTGCAATAATCAAAAACTCACAAGATGTATTCAAACTTCAATGTGATATTGATACTTTTTATGATTGGTGCTTGAAATCGAAGCTTTTTAGGAATCTAGATAAATGCTCTGAGATCTCTTATGGTAGGGGACGTAATATCTTATCTTCAAGTTACAATATTTCTAATTGCGTTCTAAAATGCGTTACTGAAATCAAAGATCTTGGGGTAATCTTTGACAACAGATTTTCTTTCAGTAATCACATCAACTATATCACTGCAAAATCATTTTCTGTGCTCGGCTTTATCCGTCGAAATGCTTTACATTTTTCCGACCCCTATACGTTAAAATTACTGTATACATGCTTTGTTCGGTCCATTTTGGAGTGCGTAGTGTTCATTTGGAGACCATATTGCATATCGTCAATTAATATGATCGAGCGAGTTCAAAAGAATTTTCTTAAATTTGCTCTCCGCTCCTTAAAGTTTGTTGACCCAATACCGTCGTATACATCTCGTTCATTGCTTTTACATCTTAAATTACTGGAAAATCGACAGTCCGTTCTCTCCCTTTCATTTGTCTTCAATGTAATTAATGGAAGTATTGACTGTCCCTATTTATTAGGGAAAATTAACTTCAATACTTCTCAGCGTTGTCTCAGATCTATTCCCCCATTCTATTATAAAAAGTAAAGTAGTAATTTTGCTGAATATGCTCCTCTCAAACGTGCTATGCGTGAGTTTAACTCGATTTCCGAGAAAGTTCTTCTTGACTGTTTTCTGTTTTTTAGTTTAAGTTATCTACTTATGTAATTGTAATTTAATTATTTTAGAATTGTAATTTGCATCTTAATTCTCCATTAGTCTGATAGAATTAATGTTCATAGACTTAACTAAATAAATAAATAAATTTTAGAACAGCCAGAGATTATAAATCCTGAATTTAGATGATTAATTTCAAAGAGTTCAGCAGGCTATATGTATTGACCAAATCAATTGGTTACTGTCATTACTGTTTTTTAGTTTAAGTTATCTACTTATGCAATTGTAATTTAATTATTTTAGAATTCTAATTTGCATCTTAATTCTCCATTAGTCTGATAGAATTAATGTTCATAGACTTAACTAAATAAATAAATAAATTTTAGAACAGCCAGAGATTATAAATCCTGAATTTAGAGAAGAAGAATTACCGGACACTGAAATGAGCAATGATTAATTTCAAAGAGTTCAGCAGGCTATAAGTATTGACCAAATCAATTGGTTACTGTCATTACAAAGAGTATTAAAAATCAACTTAATGGTGATATTAAACGAGAGAAAATTTTCGTAACAAGTGCAGTAAGCACCGGGAAAACTTTCCTGTTCAATGTATTATAAAAAACCACTTTATTATTTGAGAGGGATGCGCCAGTTATAGCAAAGCGTTGAGTTTCTGTTTGTAGACGAAATTTCTATGGTACCAACTACAGAGACCGGACGCTTGTTTTGGTGGTATAAAAGTTCTCCAGAGTTTTCAAGATAAAGGGACTGTTATTTATACGATTCAAGCACAAGGCCAACTCAGTGATGTTAAGGTTAAACATTGATGTGTCAAAAGACCAAATTTTCGCAGGGGTCCAGTATATGCGGAAGATATCATGCAGTAATTTATCTGTTGTCGATGGAACTTGTTCGCAAATAATATAACAATTAGTCACTGAAGAGTCAGAGTACGTAAACATTAAATACTGTTTAATTTTCGATTTACTTTAATGTGCATATCATACTTAATATTTTTCCCACATTAAACTAAAAAGTTAATAAATATATTATAGTTTAAACACGATTTTAAAGCACATCAAAATACGGTTATTATTGTAAAGAAAAGCGTGGGGTGTTTTGCGATATATTTTTTATATACATATACATATATTCTGTTCTTCTACCTCCGTTACGAAGAAAATTATCTGAAGAATATGACACAATTCGTGTCTCGTCACGGTCTTGGCGTGGAAAGTTGAATCGGTATCTTATCGAGGCATTATTTTTTGTGCAAGTTTTTGTGAGGAATTTGACATTTTTAACCAATTCATGAAGCTCTAGATCTTCTTCTTCTGGAGGAATTCTACATAAACAATTACGATCCAGAAGAAGTTTTCCTTCTTCTGAATCAAATTCTGGATGATTTTCGATCCAAATCACCATATGAAATAGCCCACTTCTGGAATTCAAAACGTCACCAATGGTCTTTCAAATTGCCGTCAAACACATTATCATTATTTTTATACTCTTGCAATTAGTTGCTACAGACTATTAAAAGAAAAGTTGTAATCTGGTTGACTGTCCGTCCGTCCGTGAAGCTGTAACTTGAGTAAAAATTGAGATATCTTGATGAAACTTGGTATACGGGTTTCTTATTACAAGTTAGTTCGAATTCGTAGATGGGCGTAATCGGACAATTGCCACGCCATTAACCGATAACCTCTAAAGTACCATAACTAAGCACTAAATTAAGATGTAAAATTTGGCACAGGGGATCGCAGTAGTCAAGGGCACCTGTGGGCAAAAACTTTTGAAAGGTCTAAAAAGTTTAATGTTTATATCTCCTAAACCATTAAAGCTACAAAAAGTTAGTTCGAGTTCGTAGATGGGCGTAATCTGACAATAATATATACTCTCTAATAATAATTCACATATATGACCAAACATATGTGAGTTATATCAATGAAAATGAGCTAGCGTATTGTACTCATAGCTGTGGATCTTTGTGCCCAAAATAGTTGAATTTGAGCGAAAACTTGACTCACCCCCCATATATTTTATATGAATGGTTTTACACCTTAATGTATTTCCCTGGCTTTGCTTCTTTGCTTACAAGTTGCGAGAGTATAAAATATTCAGTTGCACACGAACTTAACCTTGTTTATAAATTAATTTATTAGAGCATTTACTTATACCATGAAATGTCGACTCAAAATTACTGGATACTAGATCAACATCAGCCCTACCTTCGGTTATTAACAAAGCTTTTCGTTGATCTAACTACTTGAGTATGTTGTAGGGCCTAAACATCTGATTTGAGCTAAAATCACATTCAAAGCTGATCTCCAATAAACTACTGAGCCTATCAAACTTTTTACATAAATATGCACATCTTCGATTGCTCTTTTTTGATTAATATTTTTTTTGCCGTATGCAGATATAGTGTTTTTGATTCTATTATATCCAAAGAAGGATAAGGCATAAAAGAGATACGTTGAAATCTTGTGTCACTTCCAAAAAGTAGTCTAATGATGTAACATTTACAGGCCTTTGTTCTTTAAACCCTCCGTAAGGAAGCAAGAAGTACCAAGAACTTTCAGTTCATGTCCAATATTAACGATGTTGTCTTTCGTTTTTCGGGTAATTTTGTTGATGTTTTCTGACTGTTGTACGCTTACAAATCTTCACAAACTCGTCTAAAATGTCGCATTCAATAATGCAGGCTTTCCCATTGTTATCGTTTGCTCTAATTCCGTTTTGATCATAAGAAATAGTTGTTACTCCGAATGAATCTATCCATGAATCCATGAACCTTGACGAAGTGTGTGTTCAAAGTTTGTTTCGTTATACGTATACGAGTACTTGTCGTTCAAGCTTCTGCGTGTCGAATGCCACTAATAGCGGGATTCTGTAACCAGTCTCTAGTCACTATTTGAGACATTTTGAGGTAAAATCTCAATTTGTGACAAGTTACTCTTCACTAAACAGTCTCTAGTGTTAGCCTCAAAATATTGCCTCAAATTTGAGATCTGGTGGTTAGCAGGTCACAAAACCAAAAATAACTCTTCGGCGGGATTCTGTAACCAGTCTCTAGTCTCTATTTGAGACATTTTGAGGCAAAGTCTCAATTTGAGACTAGTTACTATTCACTAAACAGTCTCTAGCGTTAGTCTCAAAATATTGAGACCTGGTAGTTAGCAGGTCACAAAACTAAAAAGAGCTCTTGTCTGCCATTTTGAATATATTGAATAGAGATCATCATAGATATTAATCGATTGTCGTTTCTTTATATTTTGTAAGCAACTCAAACACGAAAAGATGAAAAATAAATCAATTTTACATAAATTTCGTAAATATTATGAAACAAAGTCAACATATATTTTTATTTTTATTGATAATTATGTTTTTTGACTATGTTATAGGAAATTTAATATTTGTTATCGACATATTTATTTTCGTTCAAGTGTAAAAGCATCTCTGAATAATGAAATGTAATAGATTTTGTGACTGTCACTTACAGAATAGCAATATCATCTCAAGTCTCAAAAATTGTCTCTAACTTAAAATCTCAAATTTAGAGACTTGAGACTGTCTCAAGTTACAGAATCGCACGGCTTGTCTGCCATTTTGAATATACTGAATAAAGATCATCATAGATATTAATCGATTGTCGTTTTTTTATATTTTGTAAGCAACTCAAACACGAAAAGATGAATAATAAATCAATTTTACATAAAATTCGTAAATATTATGAAACAAAGTCAACATATATTTTTATTATACTCTCGCAACAAAGTTGCTAAGGAGAGTATTATAGTTTTTTTTATTGATAATTATGTTTTTTGACGATGTTATAGAAAATTTAATATTTGTTATCGACATATTTATTTTCATTCAAGTGTAAAAACATCTCTGAATAATGAAATGTAACAGATTTTGTGAATGTCACTTACAGAATAGCAAAATCGTCTCAAGTCTCAAAAATTGTTCTAAATCTCAAATTTAGAGACTTGAGACTGTATCACAGTACAGAATCGCACGGTAAATTATATTTGATTGCATTAAAATTCGCACCAGTGGGTAGTGATGGGAACTATCGAATACAAACTATCAAGTTATTCGATAGTTCGCCAGTTTTCATTCATTCGATAGTTTTCAAAAAATCATTAATTACTAAATTTTCGTTCTTTACAAATTTTTTGTTCGTTTCTAGTTTTTTCATCATTACTATTTTTTTGAATTTGAACGATTTTTCAAAAGAAGTATTTTATTCGTTTTCAAAGGCTTCTTACCACATATTTATATTATATTTAGCGAATTTTACAAATAATGCTTTATTTGTGTGTGTTTCAAAATTATGCGTATGATAAATTATGTATCATAATAAGCGTTGTTGTTAGTAAACGCTTGACACTTTTGTTTGCTTCGTTCGTTTACAGCGATCAGTTTTACATCCATTGTAAAAATGAGTGACGTTAGTGCCAAATGTGTTTACTGTGGCGAAGAAACGTATGCAAAAAAAAGTTTATTCCACAAACTCTAAATTTTTTTTTATTAATATTTAGATCTATTTTCATATTAATAAGTTATTCAATTTTCTATACATTACATCCTGTAACAAAAACAAGAACCAAACAGAATTCTTCCACTTTTAAATCGTCAGATTAACGATATGCCTCTATATAATTGTCAGATTATCTTTTGGGAAGACTCTGACATCAAGTTCATCCCCCTGCATAAAAATCTGACGCGCTGGTTAATTTATTTACTCTTTATGAATAAAATAAATATATAATTTTAAGTCAGCCAATGAGATTGGTTCTGACTGATCCTTTATTTGTATAATATTTCAACGTATACACATGTACTACAATATTGAATATATTACACTTATCTGTACAAGTGTTACAAGTGGTAACTTGTTACTCGGCAGTCGATAATGGTAAAGTGACCTCGAGGCTATTGTTCCAGTTGCTTATATAGGCTATGCTTATCGCTGCTCATACTATTGAGATGCTAGTTGTTTACTAGTAAATAACTATTTGGGTTGTTATTGTTTGTTGTACTGATAGTGCGCTTCTATTGTTCTAAGATAAAGTTGTTTTGATGATTTTTCTTTAATGTTTACTGAAAGATAAGGTTGTGGTTAAAGGTTAAAGTATTAACTCTCCCCTCTCTTGTGAAAAATAGATCTCCTGATCTATACTTGAGTCTTGAGTATTACTAGTGAGACCATACAGATAATTCCTAAGTTTCTTCAGTGCCCAAACGATTGCTAACATTTCTTTTTCGTTTGTTGAGTAATTCTGTTCAGTTCGCGTTAATGTACGTGAAATGAATGCTATAGGTTTCTTGCCTTGTGACAATACAGCTTCAATCGCATGATTGCTTGCGTCTGTAGTCAAACCAAATCCTTTTCCAAAATCTGGTTGGAATAATTCTATTTGTTCTTTTAGTTTATTTTTTAGTGTTTCAACTGCTTTAAGTGCTTCGTCATCTAATTTTACATGTACTGAGCTACTTTTATTCTTTGAAATATTGCCATTCTCTCCTCGTAGGTAGAGTGTTAATGGTTTCGTTATGGATGCAAATCCTTTTATAAATTTTCTATAATATGAGGTCATTCCCAAGAAAGATCTTAAGTCTTTCAAATTTGTAGGGGTTTTGTACCTATCTATAGCTTCTCTTTTTCCTGGATCTACTGTAAGTCTACCGTTTTTAATTATATGTCCTAAAAATTCTGTCTGTCTTTGAAAAAATTTTGACTTTTCATCCGAGATTTTCATATTGGCTGCGTGTAAAGTGTGTATTATATTGGTGATATCTTTCATATGTTGTTCAGGGTTAGCTGAATATATTAGGACATCATCTATATACACGTATGCGCATACTCCTATGAATGGTCTGAGGATGTCGTCAACGCATCTTTGAAAGATCGACGGTGCGTTTTTCAATCCAAATGGTAGTCGTAGAAATTCATATTTGGCGTTATTTATTGAAAATGCTGTTTTTTCCCTGTCTTCTTTTTTTATTTTAATTTGATGAAATCCTGATTCTAAATCTAACGTCGTGAAGTATTGTGCTTCTCCTAGGTTTTGGAGCATCATGGTGATGTCCGGAATGGGATATTTATCAGCGATTGTTTGCGCATTTAACTTCTGGAAGTCAATAACCATGCGACTTTTTGGGTTGCCTTGCTCGTCATTCCCTTGTTTAGAAACTGTCCATATGGGTGAATTGTACGGGCTTTTGCTTGGCTGTATTATTTCATTATCTAATAATTTTTTTATTTCAGTTTCTACAAATGCTCTATCCGCTTGGGGGTATGGATACTGTCTGACCCAAATAGGATTATTGGTTTCTGTTCTGATTTCTGCCTCTACTGTAGTTACGTAGGGTAATGTTTTAATCTGGTCATTTCTTTTCATTAATTCAGTTATTTCTTTTTTATACATTTCTTCTCCTATCATATAATTTATTCTTATTAATTTATTCTTTTTCACAATTAATACATTTCTTTCGTTATCTATCATTGCTTTCATTTGCTTTAAACCTTTAATTCCTATCAAGAAATCGAAATCTTGTAAGGTATCGAGTTCTAAAAATTCCATACTAAATCCTATTATATTCACTTTCTTTTTATATTTAATTAATGATTTACCGTGTAAAGTAGCGGCTTGTTTTTTACTTTCTACTTCTATCCTTTTTGCGTGAGGGAATTTTGGATTAACATAATTTTCTTCTGCACCACTATCAATTAAAATATACACTGAGTTAACTTCTTCTGTGGTCCTTACCAGCGTTGGTAACCCATGCCTTAGTATAAAAAATATTCTTCTTGTTCGTATTCTGTATTTGATTGTTGATCGTGTGTAATTTGATTGATCCGTTGATTCTTCGGTTGTGTATTAGCATGACTTGTATTATCTCGTTCTCGTTTCTATCCCAATGCACCTGCTACTTTCTTAAATGGATTTTGATAATTCTGTCGAGGCTGCGGATTTCGTGGTGGTTGTTGCTGATTCTTGTTGTAACCTTGTCTCGTTGGTCTACGGAATATGGTAGATGAATCGATATCCATTGGTTCAACTCTGATGATGATTGCTGAAATTATGATTCTGATGATGGTTGTATCGTGGAATGTACTCGAGGTTCTGATGGCGTGAATCATGTTGCATTGTACGGGCGATACTGTAGGCATCTGCTAATGTTGTGCAGGTTCGTGCATAGATGGCATTCTTGATAGCTACACTTCTCAGTCTAGTGACGAATGTTCTGATTGCTTTAGCTTGGATTTCTTGTGTCAATACTTGGATTATTCGTTCTTCCTTGTGTGTCATCTCAATCTTGGATAGCACTACATTCAATGCTTGGTTCAGATTGTCATAATATACATGCAGTGGTAGTTCTTTTTGTTGTATTTTCATCATATCTTCCTCCAGAACGTATATTGGTCGTTTGTCGGCATAGGAATCGTCTAGCCTATCGATGATGTCTTGGAAGTTTCTCTTTACGTTGTGGTTGATCAGGATCTATGCTGCTTTGCCAGTAATTTTTCCTCTGATCATTATTAATGCTTGGGCATATATATTATGTCCTTCGAATTGTCGTATGTCTTCCATTAATGTGGTTGCTACTTTCCTCCAATTCCTGTATTCGTTGTAATCACCATTAAATTGTGTTAGTGTTTTAAACATATTCAGATCCACTTCTTCTGGTCTGGTGTAAGAACATATTTGTTCTGTTCGTTGTGGAATGGTTGCACTTCTTCCTAATTGTAGTTCGGATAACTGTCGTTGCAGATCGGCGACTACGTGGGTTAATGCTATTAAATTTGCTTGTTCTGTCATCTTGCTGGTTTATTTGTTGATTTATTTTACTAAAAATCGGTCTCCAGTTGTATTCTTGGAGCGCTGCTTGATATGGTATTCTTTCTATGAAAGCGTGTTGTTTGCTAAGGATGGTATATTGATCCTTTACTTTCAATTTGTTGTCGTATTAGGATTTTTATGTGAATCCCTTTTGATTGACGTTGTGTGGGATGATGCACTGGTAAACTTCTTGGATGGTTTAAATGAATCCTTTTTTTGTTTCCAGGGACTAGGTTCTTCCCTTTCAGGCAGACTGACTAAGGATATTATTGATGATCCTTTTTTGTTGCTGCCCCACGTTGGGCGCCAGTTAATTTATTTACTCGTTATGAATAAAATAAATATATAATTTTAAGTCAGCCAATGAGATTGGTTCTGACTGATCCTTTATTTGTATAATATTTCAACGTATACACATGTACTACAATATTGAATATATTACACTTATCTGTACAAGTGTTACAAGTGGTAACTTGTTACTCGGCAGTCGATAATGGTAAAGTGACCTCGAGGCTATTGTTCCAGTTGCTTATATAGGCTATGCTTATCGCTGCTCATACTATTGAGATGCTAGTTGTTTACTAGTAAATAACTATTTGGGTTGTTATTGTTTGTTGTACTGATAGTGCGCTTCTATTGTTCTAAGATAAAGTTGTTTTGATGATTTTTCTTTAATGTTTACTGGAAGAGAAGGTTGTGGTTAAAGGTTAAAGTATTAACTCGCTCGAGTATCTCAAGGTCACCTTTTTTTACAAGTTTTAAAATCAATAAATGACTTTTGTCCACGTCGAAATTGTCAGATTTAAATGGTACACTTTTTAGAGGTTCATTAACATTCGCTTGAAAATCGAGTAACTTTTTTTTTTTTTAACCTTCCATTACGGCCTTCAACCCTGACTTGATTGTCAGATTAATATATATCGACTATCAGAAATACAATGCGCGTATATACCATAAATGACTGACGCGCTTGAGTATTTTCATGTGACTGTTTTTTTTTTACTTTTTGAAACCAATTACCCGCTCTTCTCCCCACTAAAACTTCACCTGGACTTTCTTTTTTTTTAAACGTTATCTTGACAATCTAGTAAGTCTCCATGACGCTCCAGTAACTGCAAATTTAGCACTCCGGGCTCCCCTACTAATATATATATTGCTATAAAATTTATAATTGTAGTATTTTCTATTGGAATCACTGGTTGTTTAGTGTCAGCAAAGCCGATATATTATAATACATAAATACGTAAAAACATATACGAGTACAGTTCATTAAACATACATATATCTATACATACATACATACATATGTACATAAACAGACATATGCATTTACATGCATTGTGCATACAATAATAATAACAAGTAAGGAAGGCCTTCTGGTTATACATCAAATTTGAATGATCACTTACGACGAAGGCATCTATCACTATTAAAAAGAAGGGCTTGCACTGCCCTCTCTTACAAGCACGCGATCTGAGCTTTCAGAAACTGAAAAGAGAAGTGTCGATGAATCTCTTATATCTTAAAATCTGCTACCACTTTCTATTGTCGAATGAAGAATTCCGTGAATATACAAAAAAGCTTCAGCCCTTGTATTCCATCTCAAACAGGAAACTTCTTTCCAACACGATGTTGCCTGCGAAATATAATGAAGCATGAAAAAAGCTTCATGCCATTTTGCAAAATATTTCACACATTTCTATAACAACAGATATGTGGACTGTTAGAACCAGAATGTCGAATGAAGAATTCCGTGAATATACAAAAAAGCTTCAGTCCTTGTATTCCATCTCAAACAGGAAACTTCTTTCCAACTTTCTTTGCCTGCGAAATATAATGAAGCATGAAAAAAGCTTCATGCCATTTTGCAAAATATTTCACACATTTCTATAACAACAGATATGTGGACTGTTAGAACCAGAACCAGAACTGTTTTTTTTGTCTGTTACTAGTCATTTTATTTGGGAAAATACTATAAAATGAACTCCGCTGTTCTGTCAACTAAAGAAGTGTTCGGCTCCCATACTGTGCAAAATATATCCCTAGAATTAAAAAACAGTTTTGACGAGTGGTTAATTTAATTTTAACAAAATAGTTACGATAGAAAGCGATAATGGTGCAAATATCAAAAAAGGGATAAGTAATATCTTACAAAAACCTACTATGTGTGGCTCACACCCTATATTTTGCGTTGTTGATGTCATAAAGGATGCTCCTCAGATTTCAGAGCTTATAACGAAATGCAGAGCGTTAGTAACATGTTTCAATCATAGCTTTGAAGCAACAGAAAAACTTAAAAGCAAGCAAAAGCGAATTTAAGATGAAGCAAAATGTTGCTACTAGATGGAATTCTGGCCATCTCATGATGGAAGGTATATGCTTGATAAAGGACCGCTGTCCATCAGAATGGGAACGATTATGAGATTCTTACTTTTCGTCAGAGAACTCCAATATATAATACAATTAAATCTCATGAAATGAAAACTACGGACCGGTAATGCATAAAAAGTAGTTTTATGGAAGTTATTTCGCGACGACTTAGACAATTAGAGTCTGACAAGATGCATGCCAAATCGAAAAGATTCTAAAGTATCAGTAATAGAATTGCGTGGATAAAATTGAATTATCTCTTTGAACTCTACTGTACCAAAAAGTGGTGGAAGCAAAAGCTATTTGCCACAACGCCACCAGTGTTAATGAACATAAAAATATTTATGTATACCCGCTACTTCAGTTCCGTTTGAAAGTGTTTTCTCTAAAGCTGACAAATAATAAATGACAGAAGAAACAAATTAAAAGGTCAAAAGCTTGATCAAATAATATTTTTAAATAGCAATTTTGACATTCAATTAATATTTTTTTTGCATACTTCTTATATTTACATTTATTTTATTTTATATTGAATTTCTTTATTGTGTTATGCTATTTTTAGTTTTACTTAAATATTGAATTAAATTTAAAAAAAACCTGAAACCCTTGTATTGATTTAATTAAAAACGAATAAAATGCACCGCTTGACCCCGAAAACTATATTGCACTTAATTTCATAATTTGACAAATGGAATATTACCTGAAATCAGCCTTTGCTCGGCTGGGCCTGGATCCAGATTGTTCCAATAAGATTTAGATGTTGGAATATTTTTCATTAAATTTAAATGGGGCTTACAACGATTGCAATCAACCTTCCATTTTTTTTTGCTTTAATTCATTAGGCAAATATGAGTTCATACATATATCGTATCAGAAAACGAGTTAATTGTCTGCCTAATGCCCATTACACTAGCTTTACGTAAACTTCAGAGCTCTGAGTTTTGTTGCCGCATTTGCTGCAAACGAGCCTCTCTGGCTTTCTCTGATTTTGAGGCTCGGGTATCTGCTGTATGCTGGCAAACAAGCTGCAAACTAGTCTCTCTGGCTTCCTTTGATTCTGATGGTCAGCTTTCTGAGGCTCGGGGCTCTGCTAAATGCTGACGCACTTGCTGCAAACGAGTTCTCATGCAGAGCCTTCTTTTCTCATTTATTTCCTCTAATTCGCTTAAGTGTTCTGATGACTTTTCCATTCTTTCACTGAATTTTGTTGCTTTTTTGTATAAACAACTCGTTGAATAAATTTAATTTATTAATTTATAATGAACAATTGACCAATGATTTTTGGAAATGTGTGTACATATGTTTTGCTTATAATTTTATATTAACACAACCGTATACTTCGACTGTTTTGATTCATTTCATTTGATTGTATCCTGATATTTATGGTGTCTCAGTGAAACCAAAAAAGTAATGGTAAAAATGGTTTTATCCATTTCTATTATTCTTGACTAGCACTTCCAGTGGTCAACCCGGAAAGAGGGTATACGGGACGCATGCGTAGACAGCGTATTGTCTCCTTTGCCGCCATGCTTGCAGGTAGAGAGATGGAAAAATTAGGACAGACTATTTTTTCTGTGTATTTAATCTTTTTCGAATTCTTATTTTATATTGATAGAATCAAGCTTTTTCTTTTATGAGATTTACCAATATTATGAAATATGAACACAGTTAAGACGTTCTCTCCGCTGTTAGATCCGGTGACAATTGCTAAAGAGTGCACATCGACATGACATCCTAAATTTAGAACAAAAAACGAGTTTTCATTGAAGTTATTTTTCGTAGGTGTTTAATGTCGGCATTTTGATGGTAAACATCTGAATTTTTACTACAAAACTTCTATTTTAAGCATGGCTTTGCAATTGCAACAACAAATTCGACTACCTGAAAGTAATTGTTTGAATTTTTTTCTTTTGGTGTGGTATTATTCTAAATTTATGCTACCACAGGTTTGCGTCTTTAGGTACATCTTTGCATTTAAAATTTTCTGATGTACATAGAGTGTATGTATATACAGTGTACTCGCGAGAACGTCAACTAATTAAAACCGCGGGTGTTGACGTTTAACAAATTGTTGACGTTTGCGAATGTTTTTATTAATTATAAACTAAAACTAAACATAAACAAATTCAAAAAGGAATCAAAAAAGGCATTCAACCTGACTAGAAATATAGAACTAAAAGAATACATTTTATATGAGATTACAATTTTAATTGTACATGCACACATATGCATTTCAAAAAAATCGGTTATTTTTTTTCTGTTTTTTTCGAACACTTGGAAGAGAGCCTTCTTTCATAAACGCCTTAATACATTTAGTCATTTTGCTCAACATTCTTGCATTGAGCCTAATCTAACGTCCTGTTTTATATTTTGACGGCTTCGTTTATTTTTATTGTCTGCACATTTGTATCTGAATGGTTCTCCTCATTATCGAGCACTTGTAACTTCTCAATTTCACACGAATTAGAAACATTATCCAGCAAAATATCATCATTCCACTCCTGAATGTATGATACTGTATAGTCATCTTAAAGAAAACAATTAAAAATTACCTGTCGTGTTGTTGAAACAATTTTAAAAATCGACAAACCTGAGGGTTCATTAAGCAGAACTCTAGCAAGCTCCATTTGCTGCTGAACGTCTGAGTTCATATTTTCTTTCAGTTTACTTAACGGAATATATTCCTCCGGATCTGTCTCATTTTGTCAGCATTTCACCATTGTATCTTTGCTTACTTTATTCTATACGGGTTCTAGAGTTGTAACAGCACCTTAATGTAACACTTTTCATTGCCTCTACTAGATCTAAATTTTTTGCGCTACTATGGCTAAGAGGTTGTTTCTGTAGTACAGCTTCGTTATTTTGACTGCGTTCTGATCCATTGGTTGAAAAAAACGTTGCAATTATGTTTCCATCTTCAGTTTTAAGCTCCATTTCACATGGATGAGACGAGGAGCAGCACATTAACAGGCAAGTTCTTCTTTTAAAAAAAATCTGTTACCAAAAATTATAAAATTTTTGCTACCGAAAATGTTATTTTCTCTGCAGCAAAAAAAATTAACCTGCGGTACAAATGATTTGTGAAACCAACCGCTAAAAATGGCTGATGTCATCCATGGGGACTTGAAACTTTTATACTCAGTAGGGCAGTTGAAATTTCCTCTCTCGACAAAAAAATCCAAACTCTATAAGTCACTCATAATTCCCGTCCTGCTATATGGTGCTGAGGCTTGGACGATGTCAACAACTGATGAGTCGACATTGCGAGTTTTCGAGAGAAAAGTTCTGCGAAAGATTTATGGTCCTTTGCGCGTTGGCCATGGCGAATATCGCATTCGATGGAACGATGAGCTGTATGAGATATATAACGACATTGGCATATGTAGTTCAGCGAATCAAAAGATAGCGGCCACGCTGGCTAGGTCATGTTGTCCGAATGGACGAAAACACTCCAGCTCTGAAAGTATTCGACGCTGTACCCGTCGGGGCAAGCAGAGGAAGAGGAAGACCTCCACTCCGTTGGAAGAACCAAGTGGAAAAGGACCTGGCTACGCTTGGAATATCCAATTGGCGCCACGTAGCGAAAAGAAGAAACGACTAGCGCGCTGTTGTTAACTCGGCTATAATCGCGTAAGCGGTGTCTACGGCAATTAGGAAGAAGAAGAATCCCCACCAAGCATTGACACAAAATAAAAAATGACGCGTTGATTTTCAGTTTTTACTCCCGGAGCAGTCTTTTCGGTACATGGTACGTAAGACTTTTCTGGCAAAATTTTCCAAAACAATTTAGATTCATCAGCATTGTATAGCTGATCATGGGATAGATCCATTTCTCAAATTTTTTGCTTCAGCTTGAATTTAAATGATTTGATAAGCGAAGGTTGCGAAGATAGCTTTTCCCCAGTTATTTTAATCAGACGAACTCCAAATATTTTTTTTAAATCCCTGCCACCACTTGCGTTGAATTCGTTGCATTCTTTTTCTTTCAGGTTTAGATGGATCTCTTTAGCTTTTTCTGTGAGCGCTAATGCATTTACCGGATAATTCCTTTCCCTCTGCTTAACAAACCACTGGTACAGACGTTTCTCCATTTTCGGCAACTCTGATGCTCTTAATGTCTTTCTTTTTCATGGACCGGAAAATGTGTTATTAACACAGTTCAAAATCTCCTTTTTTCATTTTTTTATCTTGCTAATTGTTGACTTTGTTACACCATATTGCTCTGCTAAATCTACCGCACTTGTACCCTTTTGTAATAAGTCCAAAATATTTGCCTTTTCTTGTAATTTTAGAATTTTCGGTTATTTTGACCTGATTTTGGTAATGTGATACTTACGAAAACAAAAAGGCAACTGAACATAAATAAAAAGGTAATATGTGCAGTTAAAACTACTTTTCTACTCTACTTGTGTGTACAAATTTGTGTATTTTAACTGCTGCTAAATTCAGAATTTTATTTTATTCAGAGTTGACGGTTTAGAGTAGGCAATGTAAAAAAGGGTTGACGCTTTGGGATGTTGCCGTAAACGAGCGTTGAAATTTTCCCGAGTGCTCTGAACTTCTCTAAGGATATGTATTTGAGTATACACATATGTATGCGTACAAATGTCACCAACAATAGTTGAAACTTTTATTTAAACGTTGCAATTTTAAGCGCATCTTTTTGGAGAGCTATTTCTCTCAAATATTCTAAGTTTCAGTACCACTGGAAAAAGTTACAAACAAACATGCAAGCAAACATACAAGTGAAGCTAATAAAAGCGTATTAAAAATGTGGGGCTTTAGACAAGATTCTGTGAAAGCAATGATTTTAAAATTACAATTAATAGTATTAAAATACAAATCAGTTAGTTTTGTATTAAGACCTTTAAGATTTGATAATAAATAAATGATAAAATGATATTTTAGCAATAACCACAGTGGGTTTATTACGTTTATGCTCGAATTCCCGCACAAAGACACCAGGTGGCTAGAATGAGCTGTCAAGAACCAATGGAAAATTGTTGGCGGATATGTCGATCTTAAAAACGAAATGTCGTATTTACATTTACATTTTCGGATATCAGTATCGTCCGTTTTTAATTTTGACGAGATATAATACTTAATGTAAATTGTAAGTTTCGTGAAAAATCTTGAAATGAAAACTTACATACTTTTTTCACGGTATTACAATTAAATTTGTAGAACTATATCGGTATTCTGCTTGAGACGATTGTCTCATGTCTCTAATTGTCACAATCTTCATTTAGTGACTCTGTTAGTCAGGAGTTTCATTTTGGTATTCTGGCAGATACAGTATACTACTTTACTGTATCTGCCAGAATACCAAAATGAGTCTCCTGACTAACAGAATCACTAAATTACTATTGTGACAATTAGAGACATGAGACCATCGTCTCAAGCAGAATACCGATATTAGAGATATTTATCGCTTATCATTTTCAGTGACCCCATTTTCTGTATTCTGATGACGAAATCTCTGCTTGAGGACAAGGGAATGAAAGATTAATGAGGAATGTTAGGAGGGGCCTTTTGTTTTAAGAAAGATTCAGTGGTCTCTCTTCTTTATCATTCAGGCATTTAAATGATTGAAACAATAATTCATAATGCCTACATTTTTCTGTAAAGGTTACAAGTTCACGGCTAATTTTCTTGAATTTATTCCGCGCCTGCCTTAAATAGGTCAATTCCTGTAGGTCTAAATTTTATGCAAGGACAACCCTTAATATCAAGAATAGAATCTAACATTCTACCCGTAAGTCCAGCACATTTAAGATGGGCAAGCTCGTCACATAGCCAGCAAGAGATAAAACGATTCGACTCGCCTTTCACAGTACAGTTCGGAAATTGCACTTAATTATGTAAAAAACAATATTAAATAAAAATAGGAAAAATGTAAATAATAAAAGTAAAAGGAGCAATGATAAAAATATATTTGTAATAAATAAATGCAATAAGGTTATAATTGGTTATCAGAGGTCACAACCAATGTAGCGAGTAGTTTGAGATGCACTGTAACTCACGAAATATAAGAACACGCAAACAGTTGGTAACAAAAATGAAAAAAAATGAATAAAGGAAAGAAATTTAAGAAAGGAATACACGTAAATTAGCACTAGCAATTCCACTACGGTAGTACCTCGAATCTTGCACGTAATGAAAACCGAGCTTGCTGTAAGTATTGAGGATGTTGCAAGTACCGAGTATCTTTTTTCATATAAAATAAACGAATGTGTATATTAAGTGGAATTAAAAAAATTTGAAATTTTTAATGTTTGGCTTGCTTGTTCAGTACTACGTTGCTTCTGAGCCTCTGAAGCGTCATAACATCGTTTAAGGAAGCGTTATCAATTTCAGAATTGGATATTTTCTGCAATAGTTCTACTTATTGAAGCAAACTTTAAATGGTGTGAATTTTTGATGTTTTTTCAGCTAGCTGTAAACGTAACCCTGAAAGAGGGATGTCCTCTTCCTAATCCCATTCTGTTGTTATGTCAAAACATTTTTGGAAAGATGACCGAATTGAAGACACATTAAACATATTGCGTCTTTCAAGCTGTTTTTTTGACAGCTTCGTCTATGATTTTCATCGTCGAATGATGTGACCTAAAAGGCTTGTTTTGCAGTTCATTTTCGTAAGCCTTATGGCATGCTGGTCAATGGGCTGTATAACAGCAGTACAATTCGGAGGAAGACACATTACCAATATTTGACCATCAGTACTCTTTAATTCTCCTTCTTTGGGGTGACAGCGAGCATTATCTATAAGGAAAATAGCCTTTTCGGAAAGATTTTCGCCGTGGAGAAACTCTTTTACCTGCAGTTTTAAGAAATTTTAAATTGATAAGATAAATATTTTAAAACAAAACATCTACACACCTCTGGAGTAAATGTTTTGAGAAACCATTCTTCAAATAAAGTCAAGGTCATCCAAGCAAGTGAGCATGGATTCAATGATTTCCCAATAACCATCAATTTTACTCAATGATTATCAGACGCATTCGTACAAACAAGAAAAGTTTTCTTTCTTTATGTCCCGGACCCGAAGTTTCTTTTGAGCGCACAAGAGTTCTATCAGACAGAAGCTTCCAAAAGCGGCCAGATTCAACGGCATTGCATATCTGCTCCTTGTTCGAACCTAAATCAGTATTTTTCTCTTTAAGTTTTGCAAAAATGGATGAACTGATTGAGTATTATTCGAAAGTTTTTCGCTACATATTTTTAGTGTTCGTATTCCATATCTGTTTTTAAAATTTGTGATCCACCCATTGTTAGCACGAAAGTCTCCTGGCTTTTTCTGTATTTTTGCATGGAAAAATTTGGTCTTTACCTTGAGCATATCAGTCGTGATAGGTAAGTTCTTTACTCGTTGTTTTGCAAACCATTTCATGAGTGTTTTTTCCTTTTTTGGAAGTTTTTATGGTTTAAACGTTTTCCTCTTTCCAGGACCAGATTCAGCATGCGACACGAACTTTTTTATGGTGGCTTCATTTTTCGTAATTTTTTTCCTTGCCATTATGAAACCGCACTACATAAAACGTCAGTTAAAACTGATTCAAATCTCCCGAAACGCACATGCGTAAGAGTTACAAGAATTCATTATCGAAAAAGCGGGACTTCTCAGAAATGTATTCGAACTAAGGAACCGTTACGAAAATCAACAAAGTCTTGTCGCAAGTATCGAGGTCAAATTTTTTGGATTTCGCAAGTGCTGAGTACATAATCTAAAATATTTCTTTGTTGCAAGAATCGAGGTGTTGCAAGTATCGAGATGTGCAAGAGGTACCACTGTATTAAAAAATTTAACAAGAAAAACAAATAAAAAATGACTGCGAAATAAATTAAAATTAGCCAACAAGCAATTAAAGTAAATTTCAATTGTTTCAATAGTACAATATATCAGTGATACTTATCGTATGAAAGTGGACGAAATTGCACAACCCGTGGTTATTGGTTCTTCGAATATAACACAATTTTAAATTCCGCTTGATTCTTTCATTTTGCAGTACAAAAATCAAGAAGCAATTAAAGCTTATAGTGTATGCCACCTTATGACCAAAAATTGTTCAAATCCAACAAATGCTGTTCAAGCCCCTAAGTATCGGATATTTCGACCCCATAATCTATAGTTGACTATATATTGAAAATATCGGTGAATGTGTGAGATATTTAACTGAAATTCAGGGATAATCCTTCCTTGGCAATGGAATGTCTGTATGTCAAGAATGGATTGAATCAGGCCAACACTTTCTTTAGTATATGATTCCTAAAATAGATAAATTTGAGCGAAAACTTGAAACTAGCCCCTTCATTTTTCGAAAAAGGTATCAATGATTTTGTTTAAATCCAGGCTTGATGCGGTTTAGTATTCAATTGCTATTAGCGATAAATGTCGGAGTGGAGTTTGGCTCATATCATTTCTCAAATGGTTTTTTATTACTTTTGATTTGCAAAATGACCCTTTAGCAGCTGCACAAGTGACAGGAATTATAAAGAATAATTACATTGCTGTAAATAGTTGTTAGATCGCATTTTAGCGCTCCATATTTTCTCATTATTTCACAATTGGTGAACAGTCCATGCTTGAATTAGTTGAGATAAAACTAGGTGGTTAATATAAAGAAGGTTAAGATTAATAAATTTAAGTGAATATATTATATCTGAATATTTCTTTAGAATTCGTCATACTTTTGTAATAAAGGTGCTTCATTAACATATAAAAAAAAATTTCGTTATCACTTAATAGTTTGTTCGCAAAGTTTCCCAAGTCATAAGAAGCTTTGTCGTACACATTTTGGTAAAACGTAAAAGTCTGTGGTTCCTCCAAATTATCCGCTCTTATGTGCGTCATGCGAACATCATCCACGTTCACATGATCATGACAATTGTCGAATCTTCTTCAGTGTGCTTCTTAACAAACAACACTACAGTTACCACATTATTTGAGTCAACATCAATAGAATTATTTTTGCCAGATGTATTTGCAAACAGCACTTGTCAATTTTGGGCAATTTTTGTTTACTATCTTCTCTTTCTTGGCGTTTCTTACATTTGAATGTACCGCTGGGCTTCTTCTTTTTATTAATAATTTTAGTTTTATAATATATTTAAACAATACAATATTAGATTGTATTCCAGTAGGTCGATACTCACTGTTCACTTACGACGTTAAAAGTAAAATATAAGGAAAGAGTAAAACAATGATACGCTACAAGTGTCCTTGGGAAAATCCCCGGAAAAAAATTATCACGGTTAGTGTTACCACATTTAACGGTGGAGACCATGAATCCATGATCCTGTCCGTGGATCTGAATTGCACTTTTTCACGATATTTCGCGTGATATTATGAGCTGTAGCCGAAATCTATAGATTTGACACTACTTATTGGCTAAATAGACATCAAAATGAGTGGTAAAATCAAATAAAATTGAACCACTATATTCACCACTACAAAAAGGTTTATTGACATTAGCTTACTTACTACTGATACAGCATTCATTTTTTAACCGTTCTCGAAAAAAGAATCTTATCTCGAATTCACAAAAAAGTGGGGTTATAACTTGTCATCCGAAAATATTTATTTTGAAAATGGGAGAAATTTCCTAAAGTTCAGTTCGATCGAGATTTCTAGTAAGGATTCGAGGGCCCCTAAGCTTGAGGACCCCGGGGCACTACCCCGCCTAGTCCCTAGGTAGCTACACCACTGGATACTACCTCAATTCCCACGTATTACATACATATAATGATTTTCGTGTTTCTAACAAACCTTATGTGTCTGTCAATGTATGAGTTATAATTGGGTAGTCAAAAAAGTCTTTTCGTATTTTGTCCATAGACGTCGTTCCTGTCGTATATCTCCGGTGCTACCAATCACATTGTCTCCTACCATATACGAGTAGTGTTGGAAAGTTGAGATTTTAAGCTTCAAGTAATTTAAATTAGTTACAGCTGTTCAAAAATGTGTGAAAGTAATGAAAACAAGTAAGAAAAGGCTAAGTTCGGGTGCAACCGAACATTTTATATTCTTGCAACTTGCAGGAATCAAAGCCAGCGAAATACCTTACGATGTAAGACTTCAACCAGACGATCGGAATCTAAGCAATTTTATATATACATACACCGTATATAACTTATACAGTGACCTACATATATATTCGACATAAGGTTTGTGAGAAAAACTAAAATCATTTTACATAGTCATTATACAAAATCAGCCGGATGTTTGAACACATGTTTACAATTGTATTCATTTTAGACACAATGATATACTGTTATGAGTAAAATACGTTCTGAAATTTTTATTGAGATCACTCAAACATTTCCAGCATAAAGTCACCAAGAAGTACGAAAATATTTATATTAGGTATATGGGGGCTCAGGGAAGTATTGACCCGATGTCAACCATTTTGGATACACAGAATTACTTCTGCAGGAAAAGGATTCTGTCTGAATTTCTATTGCATAACTCATACAATGGCCGATATTTTCGATCAAAAGTCAACTATAGGTACACATATTCGGTGCCTAGGGTCTTGAACAGTTTTCATTGGATTTGAAAAATTTGTGTGTAATAAGATGGCATACACTAAAGGTATTATTCGCGCAAATTTTATTCCCATTATATTAATTGCTTCTTGATTTTTGTATTGGTAAGTAAGAGAATTAAGTGGAATTTAAAATTGTGCTATATAGGAAGTAGGCGTGGTTATTGTCCGATTTCACCAATTTTCACAAAATGACACAGGAATATGAAAATAATGCCACGTTCCAAATTTTCTAAACCGGTCAGTCGGGCCCGAGATATGGGATTTCGCCAAAAAATGAGCAGTGCCACGCCCATAGTCCAATTTTTCCCCGGGTCCCTATAAAATCTTATCATACTATCCGCACTTCAAGTTTTTTCGCATTAAATGGTTTTGAATAGTACCGTTATTTGGGGAATGAGCGGAGTTTTCATTAGTTTTCACACTATCGGTAGTAGTACTTGTAATATTCGTGTTGGGCAAATTTGGTTATTGTAGCTTAAGTGGCTTAGAAGATATGTACATTAAACATATTAGAAGGCGTGGCCACGCCCACTTTTAAAATTTTTTTTCCACAGGTGCACCTTGCCACTGGTATCTCCTGTGCCAAACTCTAGTTGTATATCTTAATTTAGTCCTTCCTCAGTTATGTTACTTTATATGTTTCCGGTTAATGGCGATTTGTGGGGGTGGCAGTGGTCCGATTACGCCCATCTACGAACTCGAATTTTGTTTTGTACTAAGGAAGGTGTATATCAAGGAAGCATACTGGAATCTGTCATACAATATTTCACAAAACTTTATATTAAATAAGTAAGGAAAGGCTAAGTTCGGGTGTAACCGAACTATTCATACTCCTCCAACTTCCTACAATCAAAACCCGGGATTCAGCTGCATAAGGTTAGTAGAATAACAAAAAACAATTTGTGTAGTATATAGAAGTTCGTGGACCAATTTCGCATATTAAAGTATAGTATACCCAATATTATACGATCAGTTAAATTTGCTAAAAAATTTTGTCTTATGGTACAAAGCAGTGGGAGATAGGGGTAGTATTGACCCGCTTTTATCTATTTTTAATATCACTACATACAATTATTAACACAAAAAGATGTTCTAGTTATATAAAAAGTAATGGGAACTTTTGTGAGATCTAGGGCAAGTTTGCACCAACTTTTTTATCATTTAACAACATAATGGAATATTTATAATAATTTTGCCATTTTCCCATCGTTCAGTAAAATTTGGGACCGCCCATGCATAAAATTTAAGATGGAGTCTTTTAAATCCCTTTTGTACCATCTCGGGTGTAACATTTTATGTATTTGACCCTCATATACATACTCATATAATTATCACATTTTAAGTAGTTTTTAGCAAAACTGTTATATGGGGAGTGGGCGGAGTAATAATCCGATTTCATCCATTTCAACAGGGCAAAAAAACATGTCCTCCGAGAATTTGGTAATTAATTCAAGTGCTAGCTGAGGTATGCACATTGAACCTAAAGAGCTGGTCAACGCCCACTTTTCAAAGGTTTTCAAACCACAGATGTCTCTAATCACTGTAATACTCTGCATCAAATTACAGTTCCATATTTTAATTTTGAGCTTAGTTTTGGCACTTTAACAATGATCCGATCCTACCCATCTGCAATATTGACCCTTTTTTGGGGCCAAGGAAGGTATGTATCAAACTTCATTGAGATATCTTAATTTTTACTCAAGTTACAGCTTGCACGGACAGGCAGGTGATACGTACAAGCATTAGATGAATAACACTATCGCTATATTTTAAAATTTTTGTATAAAAAAGGGAAGAATGCCTCGCAAGCCACCAATGAAATTTATGAAGTTTGTGGCGACGACTCTGTATCAGTTCGTGTAGCACAACAATGGTTCGCCCGCTTACGTTCTGGAAATTTCGATTTACACTGATGGAATAATGTCCCTAGCGAAAAAATGGTAAAGAGTAGTCGACCAAAATGGTACATATTTGTTTATTTATTTGATATTATAAATATGAAAAGAAAATGTTGAAGTTTGATTAGAAATACGAAAAGACTTTTTCTTAATACATGTATTTTTTTCAATTTTAATACAGGTATACAGAAAATGGCTTGAATTTGTATCCTCTGGTTGACGTTTTACACCTCAAAGTATTTCCCTGACTTTGATTTTTGCAACTTGCATGAGTATAAAATATTCGGTTTCACCCGAACTTAGGCTTTCTTTTCTCGTTTATTATACAAGGTGTATTCCAAACTAAACAGGACTTTTTGAATCTAGCGCCCCCTGGTGGCGCCATCTATATGTCAACTGGTGCGTTAGTATCTGCCATCTTTATCGATTGTCCAGTGAGAATTTCATGACATTTCATTGATTGGAAGTGAAGTTATTGCGTTTTAAGTGTCAGTATGTTTGTGTTATCGGTGCGAAATAGAGCTTCGAAAAAAGAACCAACATTTAATTTTGTTTTAAAATTGGTAAAACTTTTACCGAAACGTCTCAATTGATGAAACAAGTTTATGGCGATGATTTCCAATCCCGTAGCAGAGTGCACGAGTGGTTTCAACGTTTTCAAAGTGGTGTTGAGAACATAAACGACGATCAATATGTGGGCCAATCAAAATCCGTCATCACCGCAAATTCTATCGAAACTGTTCGTGAATTCATCAAAAATCAGCCAAACTCATTATTGAAATTCATGGAAACGGAATCGAACATCTCCAAAACATCGATTTATCGCTTTTTGACCGAACATTTGGGCTTACGAAAGGTGTGTGCACGGTTTGTTCAGCTCAAATTATCTGACGACCACCGTGCGAGGTCTTACTTTTCGGAAAAATGCATTTGCCCATGAAAGGAAAGCGTTATGCAGACGTAGAGGCATCGGCATACTGGCGGCCATACCGGCCAAAGAACTAAAACACTCGTTCGACATGCTTTTGGACCGTGCAAAAAGCTGTATTGAAGCAGAGAGAGACTATTTTGAATAAAATAAATTGATTTTGCCGAAAAAACCATTTGTTCTGTGTTTTTGTTTATAGTCTTGTTTACTTTAGAAAGAACCTTGTAGCACATTAATTTAATTTTGCGGAGATTTATTACATATTGTCTGATATAAACTGGAAATTTAAAATTTTTTTTATTATATATTTTTTATATTATTTGGTTCCGATAACTTTATTGATGTTTTATTTATGTATGCGTATACCGCAAATTGAAAGAATCACGTGAAATAGAAAATTTGGATATATGGGAAGTAAGCGAGGTTATTGGCCGATTTCGCTAATTTTTATAACGAAACGTTGAAATCAGTCGAATAATTTCTAAGTTATATTAATACAACTGAAGGTGGCGTAACACACTTATTCTTCAACTTTGGTACAGGCTCCTATTTCCATCCATCCCCACTTGGATATAAAATTTAATCTCTCTGAGCGTTTATTTATTGAGAAAAATATACTTATTAAGAATTCATAGCGATCAAATTATTTTATAATTAACTTTTTGAAGTTATAAAGATATTAGAGGAATTTAGGAATATCTAATAATTGTAAGTGCTGACTGAGGTTTAATATTAATATGTTGGATGCAAGAAATATATAATAAAGGTTACTAAAGCTTAGTATGAAAAAGTTGAGCTACCAAGGGACAGTAAATAATTAGTGATATTACCTAGCCAAGTTCGTTTGGTATTATTCGTGCGTTATTCAAACATATTCTAGGTGTAATGTTTGGTATTTAATCTGCCACTTACTTAATGTGTCCCTCATACTGTTTAAAACTTGCTCGAGTCGCATCATCTGCTTTAAGTTGTGCTTCCTTCCATTTTCGAAATGAGTCAATAACCTTCTCATTTTGTTTGCGTAGATCACATTGTTTTCTTAAAATTTTAAAGTATAAAATTTTGTTTTGAAACTACAATGATTAAAAATACTAATAGATTCTAATATACCTGTACTCATTCTCGAGTTGCTTGTAGTCATCGCAAAGTACGTTGAATTGTCGCTTTAGCTCATTGTTCGCCTCTTGAAGTCGCTTTGTACAGTCTTTTTGTGTTGATTCACTGCGTTGCATGATATGTTGCTGCTCCTTCATTACATCGTGAGCCGTATATAATTCATTTTCTGTCTTCAATAATTTATCCCCCAGACATCTTTGTTTATTTAATAATTTCGCCTCTTTTTCTTTCAAAGCAAGTACCTCATCTCTTAATAGATTACGCTAAAAGAAATGCATCAGTACCCCATAACCTCAATCTAATTACAATATGTTTACACTGGCGAACAAAACTTGTTCATACACTGCCGCTCAACTGAATAGGTTCACATAAATTCGCTTGCATTTTCATGATTTTTTCATCACATATTGATCGTACGCACGATTTTTTAAAAACGTTTTAACTTTATATATGTGTCAATCAGTGTGCGCTAGTAAAGAACCGTTTGCTAAGTACCGTTACTTTACATATTCTGTTTTGCTATTTATATCGCTAATTTCTGAGCAAATTTTTGGTTCAACTGAATAGGTTCAGTTGAAAGATTTTTAGTTTACGATTAAACTTGGCGGTGTGACGACACATTTTGGATACAAATTTTTTATTTAATATATTTTCTTTAAATTAAATGTAAAATGGGACGCGGAGAACAATTATCCGAGTATGAAAGAGGCCAAATCGAAGCCTATTGCGAAAGTGGCCTTAGCCATCGCAAAATCGCTCAAAAAATTGGTCGAAGCCAAAATGTTGTGAGTAACTTTTTGAGAAACAAAGCAGAATATGGCAAAAACATGAAAGGCGGAGTCAAACACGCCACCTCTGCGGCAGTCAGGAGGCATATTGTGCGAGCTGCGTCCAATTCGCATCTCTCAGCACCCAAAATTAAAGAAATTTGCGGTGTTAAAGCCAGTGTGTCTACAGTTAAACGTGTGATTTCGTCGGCTGATCATCTAAAACGAATGAAAATTAAAAAAAAACCACCGTTAAATGATGCACGTAAAGCTTTACGACTGCTCTTTGCGCGCAAGCACATGAGCTGGACGAGCGAATGGCAGAAGGTGGTTTTTTCCGACGAAAAAAAATTTAATTTAGACGGCCCTGATGGATACAACTATTATTATCACGATCTTCGAAAGGAAGAGCATTTCCTGAGCCGTCGCCATAGCTGTGAGGGAGGCGTAATGGTGTGGGGGTCGGTATCAGTCTTTGGCACTTGCGACCTTCAATTTGTTACTTCCAAAATGAACGCGGAAACCTACAAATCTATCATACAGACTGCGTTTCCTCATTATTCCAATATTTTTCACATTATTAAATGGACTTACCAGCACGATAACGCTCCTATTCATACAGCTAGGGTGGTAAAAGAGTGGATTAAGGCTCAAAACGTGGACTTGCTCGAATGGCCCCCTTATTCACCTGACTTTAATATTATGGAAAATGTATGGGGTTGCTATCGCGTAAGGTATATGAAGGAGGCAGGCAATTTGATTATTCAGTTGAGCGGCAGTGTATGTATATTACATATATTAATTAGGGCAGTATTTATTTTCATAACTCAAAATTGCAGCTAAAGTTCATATTCACGTACAAAAATATATGTAAATGTTGGTGTACATATATCAAGGAAGCATACTGGAATCTGTGTTTAATACAATATTTGACAAAACTTTATATTAAACAAGTAAGGAAAGGCTAAGTTCGGGTGTAACCGAACTATTCATACTCCTCCAAATTGCTACAATCAAAACTCGGGAAATCATTCGGCTGCATAAGGATAGTAGAATAACAAAACTCAATATGTGTAGTATATAGAAGTTCGTGGACCAATTTCACATATTAAAGTATAGTATATCCAATATTATACGATCAGTTAAATTTGCTAAATAATTTTGTCTTATGGTACAAAGCAATGGGAGATAGGGGTAGTATTGACCCGCTTTTATCTATTTTTAATATCACTACGAATTCCTTTTGTACCATCTCGGGTGTAACATTTTATGTATTTGACCCTCATATACATACTCATATAATTATCGCATTTTAAGTAGTTTTTAGCAAAACTGTGGGCGGAGTAATACGAATAATCCGATTTCATCCATTTCAACAGGGCAAAAAAAACATGTCCTCCAAGAATTTGGTAATTAATTCAAATGCTGGCCGAGGTAGTTACATTGAACCTAAAGAGCTGGTCAACGCCCACTTTTCAAAGGTTTTCAAACCACAGATGTCTCTAATCACTGTAATACTCTGCATCAAATTACAGGTCCATATTTTAATTTTGAGCTTAGTTTTGGCACTTTATGGGGATTAATGGCGTTTTGTAGGCATAACAATGATCCGATCCTGCCCATCTACAATATTGACCCTTTTTTGGGGCCAAGGAAGGTATGTATCAAACTTCATAGAGATATCTCAATTTTTATTCAAGTTATCGGTTGCACGGACGGACGGACAGACAGTCACTCGGATTTCAACTCGTTTTCTTATTCTGATTATTAATTTCTCCCTCGTTTAGTTTTAAGTTGTATGAATTCAGGATTTATTATTCAACGCAATTGTGATTGAATTACAATCAAATTATGTAGTTTATTAAGTTATATAAGGTAGGTTTATTGCTTTATTTAACTAGGATCAGCCAAAACTATATTAAATCATTCTTAAATGAAAAATATGTGATATAAACTCAACCGAAGAAACTAAATTTAATATTGGGTTGTCAAAAAAGTCTTGCGGTATTTTCGCCAGTTGGCGCTGAAATCGCGTAGTTCTAGTTTTATTCGTCGCATCGGGTCATGCTATACCTTTTTGGAAAGCTCATTTCACGCGATAACACGTGTTTGATTGATTGTCGTTTCTTTTAAGTCGTCGTGAGTTATAGCGTCGCAAACATGGAGTAAAATAAAGAGAAAATACGGCATATTTTACAGTACTACTACGATAAAGCCAAAAATGCATCTCAAGCCGCCAATAAAATTTGTGCAGTTTATGGACCCGATACAGTTTCCATTTCCACCGCACAACGATGGTTTCAACGTTTTCGTTCTGGTGTAGAGGTGGTCGAAGATGCGCCACGCTCCGGAAGGCCTGTCGTCGAAAATTGCGATACAATCGCTGAATTGGTCGAAAGAGACCGGCATAGTAGTCATCAAACCGTTATAAACCATTTGAAGAAGCTTGGAGTCACTAAGAAGCTCGATGTAAGGGCGCCATTCAATAAAAATACCGCAAGACTTTTTTGACAACCCAATATATTCAGTTCATGTGCAAAACGTCACTAGAGGATCGGGATTCATTATTTTATATATGAAAATATATAATATGTCCGCGAATTACGTTCAAACCACAGCACGGAAAGACATAAAAATTTGCACGGGTTTAATCCTGGAGAAGGTCCTAACGGCGGCTTTTTTGGCAAAATCACCCTCGATTTCGCAATTTATATCTATATTTATAATTCAGGACCGGCTGAACCGATTTGACTGAAAATTGGAGATATATCAAAACATAAGCATATGTTCAATATTCATGTAAGAATCATTTCAACATTCTTTTCTTTAAAAATACAAAATAAAATCACACAGCCACGGGCAGGGTACAGTCGTTTTTGTTTACATATACATGTATATGAATTATAGATATTTGTAACTGAATAAGAAAAGGTTGAATCATAGTTTGGGATGAGTGCATAATAGCTGACAAATATTTCTGAAGCATTGCACAGAACAATGCAATATTTAAAAGGAACGATCATGTCTGTATTTTCTTAAGTGTAGTACCTGGGTTTTTGCCACCGATTTTTGAATTACATTCGATGATTTTTGGACAAAACATTACCAAATGATTAAATATAGGGCGTAAGACGCGCCCTCTTCTGCTTTACTCCTGCACTATTATTCACTATAACAAGAAGCATATACAAGGTCTGTCGCAAAAGAAACAGAACTTTTTAAATATAACTGTTTCTGGTGGCGCCACCTATTGGTGGGTATATGAAATAAAAATTTTGATCTCTTGTTGACATTTCGTGAAAATTTTAAGACAATTGGTTAACTACAATCGATGTTAGCGATCAAAAAGTGACAGCAGCTTTTGGTCATCGGTCGTAAAATACATTTTGAACAAATATTAAATTTTGTTTTAAACTTGTTTACTGAAACATTTCAAATGATGAAAAAAGTTTATGGTGATCAGTGCCTATTCTATAGTAATGTGCATGAGTAGTTTAAGCGATTCCAAGAAGGTCGTGAGGACCTCTGTGATCACCGAAAAAAAGTCGTCTTCAGAAGTAAAAAAAAAGACAATGCTGATTTTTTTTTACGATTCCGAGGGTATTGTACACCGAGAGTTCGTCCCACCTGGCCAAACGATTAATGCTGTGTTTTACCTTGGTGCTATGAAGCGTCTTTTGTCACGCATTCGTCGTGCTCGACCACAATACCGTGAGGCAGGGTCCTGGCGCCTGTTGCACGATAATGCGCCGTGTCATGGGTCGACGCTTGTCACTGATTTTTTGACAAAAAACTCGATATTAACCATTAACCACTCACCCTACTCATCTGATCTGGCACCCTGTGATTTTAACCTATTTGGAAAACTTAATTTGCCCATGAAAGGACACTGGTTTCAGGACATTTCAGCTATCCAAAAGGCGACGACCGATATTCTCAAGAGCATTCCGAAAAATGACCTTAAACACTCATTTAAAATGCTAATTGACCGGGCTAAACGCTGTATCGAAGCACAAGGAAACTACTTTGAATAAAAAAATATGTCTTTTGAAAAATACTAATTTTTTTTTAACCGTCCTGTTTCTTTTGCGACAGACCTTGTATGTACATATACATGTGTAACGATATATGATGCAAATGCAGAGACTGTGAAGATGTTTTTACATCATACATATTTATGTATGTACTATTCCTTAAGTGATATACGATGTCAATAAAAAATGTAGTTTGCCAATTTTACTATTCCAAAATATTGTTATCACGACAAGGTGCGTTCCAAAGTAGGCCCCAGTATGCCGGTACAACCATTTTGAATGGCCTCTACGTCTGCATAACACTTTCCTTTCATGGGCAAATGCATTTTTTCGAAAAGAAAGTCAGGTAAATACGGGGAGTGGTTAATGGTTAAGACGTGATTTTTGGTTAAATAATCGATCACAAGCGTCGATCGAATGTTGGATTCTGATCAATTTTTGGTCGTCAATCAATTTATGCCGAAAAACCGTGCACATTCGTAAGCCCAAATGTTCGGTGAAAATGCGATAAGTCGATGTTTTGGAGATGGTCGATTTCATTTCCATGAATTTCAATAATGATTTCGGCTGTTTTTTGATGAATTCACGCACAGTTTCGATGGAATTCCGGTGGTCACGGATTTTGATTGGCCCACATGTTGATCGTCATTTATGTTGGTCGTCATTTATGTCTTCACGACTAATACGATAGGCAACCATCGCCATAAACTTGTTTCATCAATTGAAACGTTTCGGTAAAAGTTTTACCAATTTTAAACCAAAATTTAATGTTGGCACTTTGTCCGAAGCTCACCTATAACACAAACATATTGACACTAAAAACGCAATAACTTCACTTCCAATCAATGAAATATCATGAAATTCTCAGTGGAAATCGATAAAGACATGCAAACCAGTCGACCACCAGAAGGCGCTAGATTCAAAAGGTCCTGTTTACTTTGGAAAGCACCTTGTATGATAGTGAGCGGTGCCGCAGGTTTAGACGATTACTAGATATACATATGAGACTTTGACTAAAGTCTTTGTCAGTCATGTTCAACGCTAAACCGAAAAATTTTCCAGTTCTTCTTCTTCTTTACTGGCGTAGACACCGCTTAAGCGATTATAGCCGAGTCAACAACAGCGCGCCAATCGTTCCTTCCCTTCGCTACGTGGCGCCAATTGGATATTCCAAGCGAGGCCAGGTCCTTCTCCACTTGGTCCTTCCACCAGAGTGGAGGTCTTCCTCTTCCTCTGCTTCCCGCGGCGGGTACTGCGTCGAATACTTTCAGAGCTGGAGTGTTTTCATCCATCCGGACAACATGACCTAGCCAGCGTAGCCGCTGTCTTTTAATTCGCTGAACTATGTCGATGTCGTCGTATATCTCGTACAGCTCACCGTTCCATCGAATGCGCTATTCGCCGTGGCCAACGCGCAAAGGACCATAAATCTTTCGCAGAACTTTTCTCTCGAAAACTCGCAACGTCGACTCATCGGTTGTTGTCATCGTCCAAGCTTCTGCACCATATAGCAGGACGGGAATTATGGGCGACTTATAGAGTTTGGTTTTTGTTCGTCGAGAAAGGACTTTACTTTTCAATTGCCTACTTAGTCCGAAGTAGCACCTGTTGGCAAGAGTAATCCTGCGTTGGATTTCCAGGCTGACATTGTTGGTGGTGTTTACGCTGGTTCCAAGATAGACGAAATTATCTACAACTTCAACTTATTTATGACTGTCAACAGTGACGTGAGTGCCAAGTCGCGAGTGCGACGACTGTTTGTTTGATGACAGGAGATATTTCGTTTTGCCCTCGTTCACTGCCAGACCCATTTGCGTTGCTTCCTTGTTCAGTCTGGAGAAAGCAGAACTAACGGCGCGGGTGTTGAGACCGATGATATCAATATCATCGGCATACGCCAGCAGCTGTACACTCTTATAAAAGATTGTACCTGCTCGATTCAGTTCTGCAGCTCTAATAATTTTCTCCAGCAGAAGATTGAAAAACTCGCACGATAGGGAGTCGCCTTGTCTGAAACCTCGTTTGGTATCGAACAGCTCGGAGAGGTCCTTCCCGATCCTGACGGAGCTTTTCGTGTTGCTCAACATCAGTTTACACAGCCGTATTAGTTTTGCGGGGATACCAAATTCAGACATCGCGGCATAAAGACAGCTCCTTTTCGTGCTGTCGAAAGCAGCTTTGAAATCGACGAATAGGTGGTGAGTGTCGATTCTCCTTTCACGGGTCTTTTCCAAGATTTGGCGCATGGTGAATATGTGGTCGGTTGTTGATTTACCAGGTCTGAAGCCACACTGATAAGGTCCAATCAGTTTGTTGACGGTGGGCTTCAATTTTTCACACAATACGCTCGATAGAACCTTGTACGCGATGTTGAGGAAGCTTATCCCACGGTAGTTGGCGCGGATTGTGGGGTCTCCTTTTTTATGGATTGGGCATAGCACACTTAAATTCCAATCGTTGGGCATGCTCTCATCCGACCATATTTTACAAAGAAGCTGATGCATGCTCCTTATCAGTTCTTCGCCGCCGTGTTTGAATAGCTCGGCCGGCAATCCATCGGCCCCTACCGCTTTGTTGTTCTTCAGGCGGGCAACTGCTATTCGAACTTCGTCATGGCCGGGCAATGGAACGTCTGCTCCATCGTCATCGATTGGGGAATCGGGTTCGCCTTCTCCTGGTGTTATGTGTTCACTGCCATTCAGCAGGCTGGAGAAGTGTTCCCTCCATAATCTAAGTATGCTCTGGGCATCGGTGGCTAGATCACCTTTGGGGGTTCTACAGGAGTATGCTCCGGTCTTGAAACCTTCTGTAAGTCGCCGCATTTTTTCGTAGAATTTGCGAGCATTACCCCTGTCGACCAGCTTATCAAGCTGTTCGTACTCACGCATTTCGGCCTCTTTCCTCTTCTGTCTGCAGATGCGTCTCGCTTCCCTCTTCAACTCTCGGTATCTATCCCATCCCGCACGTGTTGTGGTCGATCGTAACGTTGCGAGGTAGGCAGCCTGTTTTCTCTCCGCTGCGACACGGCACTCCTCGTCGTACCAGCTGTTCTTTTGCACTTTCCGAAAACCACTGGTTTCGGTTGCAGCTGTACGTAAGGAGTTTGAAATGCCGTCCCACAGTTCCCTTATACCGAGTTGTTGACGAGTGCTCTCAGAGAGCAGGAGTGCAAGCCGAGTGGAAAATCTTTCGGCTGTCGGTTGTAATTGCAACTTCTTGACGTCGAACCTTCCTTGTGTTTGTTGGCGTGCGTTTCTTGCTGCAACAAGATAGTGGTCCGAGTCGTTGTTAGGACCTCGGAGCGCACGCACATCTAAAACACTGGAGACGTGTCTTCCGTCTATCACAACATGATCGATCTGGTTGGTGGTTTTTCGATCCGGAGACAGCCAGGTAGCTTGATGTATCTTCTTATGCTGGAATCTAGTACTACAGATAACCATATTTCGGGCCCCGGCGAAGTCGATCAGCCTCAACCCTTTTGGGGATGTTTCCTCGTGGAGGCTGAATTTACCGACCGTAGTGCCAGAGATACCTTCTTTGCCCACCCTGGCGTTGAAGTCACCAAGCACGATTTTGACATCGTGGCGGGGGCATCGCTCATAGGTGCGCTCCAAGCACTCATAGAAAGCATCTTTGGTCACATCGTCCTTCTCTTCCGCCGGGGCGTGGGCGCAAATCAGCGATATGTTGAAGAACCTCGCTTTGATGCGGATTGTGGCTAGACGTTCATTCTGCGGAGTGAATGATAGCACTCGGCGACGGAGTCTCTCTCCCACCACGAATCCAACACCAAACTTGCGCTCCTTTATATGGGCACTGTAGTAAATGTCACAAGGACCTACTCGTCTCTGTCCTTGTCTCGTCCATCGTATTTTTTGGACGGCGGTGATGTCAGCCTTTATCTTTACGAGGACATCTACCAGCTGGGCAGCGGCACCTTCCCAATTAAGGGACCGGACATTCCAGGTGCATGCCCTCAAATCATAGTCCTTATTTCGTTTGCCATGGTCATCATCAAAAGATGAGTCTCTTATCCGAGGCTGTTTTTTCCTTTTCATTGGGGTGTTTTTTAAAATAACACACAATTTGACCAACTAAAACTGTTTAAAGCCTGCTAGAAAGTCGGAAATCGGGAATAATGGGAGCGAAGCAGGGTTTGAGCTTGTTACATTGACCTTTAGCATTGCTCAGGTATACTTGAGAACATATTTTTAAGCAATTTTATAAATAAATAACACACACACTTTTTAATTAAAATATGAACATGAAGAGTTTTGTTACAATAACACATAATCAAATATAGAAAATTACATTTTTGACAGACATATGTATCTTGATACACAAATATGCATATGTAAATAAAATCGATTTTTTTCATATATTTAAAGTTTAGACCCTTAAGAACATATCCTCCAAAGGATTTTTTAAAATTCAAATTATTTTAAGAACTACTGTTACTTTAGTAACGCAGTACCTAGCCCGGTTCGGTTTGACTCACTTTTTTAAACGCGTTTTTCTGGAACTACTTTTTTCCAAACGGTACCGACATTATCTCAATTTCTATACAACCGATTTACTAGAAATTTTGTGTGAACCTTCTTTATATAATCCTTTATCGTTCCTACCAGCATCGTGTCAAAATTTTTCTTTTGAATATTTTAAAAAAATTCAGGAATTTCAAAAAAAAGCGTAAAAAATTATTTTTATTTTCAGGCAGTCGCCATTTTTCAAAAAAATATTTTTCGTGTTCCCTGAGGTAGGGACTATAACAGCATCCTTACTGATTAAGAATTTCTCTTTTCAGACCACCAGGAGTGTCAGGATCAAGGTCACCCAGATGGGCCTTTTTTTTTTTACACCTGCCGCTAACATTAGTTACGAAAATTATTTTATAACCGAACTTCTAACATTCGTTTTTATGGAAAAGCTGTGATAAAAATGTATAATAACTAACTTTTTCTGTAATAAAAACTTAAAAATGGAAAGACTAAATTTAACTTTATTACTTTTTTCAGTTGCCAAAACGATTAACTCCATCAGTCACATAAAAACTCTAACATTACTGACGATTTCTTACCGTTAGATGAAAGCTATATCTGCAATTATGCATTCCACATTATGTATTTGAATTCATATTATCAGAGGAATTTTTAAAAACAATATGCATTACTCATCGTGTTTCTCAACTTTTCGCTTTATGGAGTTAATCGAAGTGTGCACTGCGCGGCTCAAATGTCAAGTAGAATGATAAGTATTTAATTGTATTTATGGTAATATGAGATTTTCATAATAAAAATAGGAAAATCATTGCCTATCGAAGAAAACCCATAAATTATACCAAACACACAGCAATTGTAAAAGACCCAGAAGATTCAAAAGCGAACTCTTAAGATATATGATCATTGAAATATGGTTTTGTACATACACTGACCGACATGTTCGACATAAGGTTTGTTCGTATAATTGGGTATTTGGGGCTTGAACAGTTATTGATCAAATTTTGACAATATTTAAACTTGAGATGTCATACCTTAAGGACACTATTTGTGCAAATTTTACTCGAAAGTGAAAGAATTAGACGGATTTAATATTGTCATATATGGGTTGTGAGTTGTCGGGATTTGAGAATTCTATTTCAACTATTTTCACAGTGTCAAAAATATTTCTTCTCCGCAAATTTTAGTGATATTGCTTGATTGGTTTGTGAGATATATGTATACATTAAAACTATTAGAGGACCGGGCCACGCCCACTATTTAAAGAAAGCATAGGTGCCCTTCGTTAATCCGATTCATTGCACAAAAGTGTACGTTGTATCTTAATAATCGGCTTAGTTATGACAATTTATGGGCTTCAGATTAATGATGCTTTCTCGGCATGGTAGTGGTTCGATTACGACCATCTACAATACCGAACTTCTTATACTACCAAGGAAACTATCTTAATTTTCATTCAAATTAAAGTTTATATGGACAAAAGGACGGACAGACTAATAGTCTCCCCGATTCACACTCGTCTCATAATCTTGATAATTTAGTATATACATACATATGTACATACATATAACGCTATAGTTTTCGGTGATATAAACATACATAGTTAGGTGAATAAAACTATTATACTCTGAAGCAGCAAGGTGTAAGAATATAAAAGGAATTAAGATACGAGTATATTAAATGCTTAGCAACTCTGAAATAACACTCTCACGTTGTTACTTTCAAATCGCAAAGGCAAGCAAAAAGCTTGTTCTTAAACTCTTATTGTGTAGAATGTGAGCAATAAATAAAAGTTATGAAATAACTTCTATTTTGTAAGCGAAAAAGAAGAATCAAAATATAATGATTATTTTGTGAGGAAAAAATAAAAAAAAAAATAAAATTTAAAAGTTGTTGGCAAGTTTGTGTAGTCGTAAAAAAAAGAACAAAACTTTTCCATTACTACATTATATGTATATAGGTCGGATATACGTATTTCTTCATAATAATTGTTTTAATCAAAAAGTTTGAAATAATTATAATTTTCGGTCCCTGGGTTTAACTGATTCATTGTATCAAATTTTGATGGAAGCAGTCAGTCTGGTCCCGAGATATGGTGCCACGCCCGCCCAATTTTCAAGCCATTTCAGAAGCCTCTGGCGTAGTTAGTTACTGTTTTATTACACTTTTAGTAGTTTTGAACAGTACCGTTATCTTCCGATTTCACATTGTCCGTAAGAGTTCTTATGGTTGTTGTAGCTTTAGTAGTTTAGGAGATATGTACATTAAACTAATTATAAGGCGGGGCCATGCCTATTTCTTTTGAATTGTTTGTTTGTAGGTGCTCCTTGGTACTGCGATCCCCTGTACCAAATTACAGTTCTATATGTTAATTTAGGGCTCAGTTTTGGCACTTTATAGGTTTCCGGTTAATGGCGATTTCTGGGCGTGGCAGTAGTCCGATTACGACCATCTACGAACTCGTAATTTTTTTTGTACTAAGAAAGCTATATACAATATCAAGTTTCATCAAAATATCTCAATTTTTACTCAAGTTACAGTTTGCACGGACGGACGGACAACCAGATAGACAGTCACCCGGATTTGAACTTTTCTCGCCATCCTGATCATTCATCTATATATGTAGTTAAGTTTTAGATTATGTGTAACTATTACACACACAAAACTCTTATTACCTTTCAGTTAAGCGTATTCCCATAGCGCCTGCACTTCCGGAGTTAAATTCATGTGCAGGTGGAAAGCAAGACGTACATATATGCTCTGAAACATATAGTATAGTACGTTCTGAAATTCGCCGCATCAACAGGAGAGTTGATTCTAAATATATTTCGGAAGAGGAAGCCAACAGTTTAACAACTCAAAGCAGGTATCGCCTAATTCGGTCAGATTCTCTGACTTGTGCAAGATATTTGACTATCGCTATCGATAATCCTTAAGGATAGAATTTTGTTAAAAAACATTTACTATAGAGTTAAATTTCAGCAGAGAGGTCCTCTGCATCTACATGGCGTGTATTTACTCCCAGGATCAATTTTTAAAATCCTCAGACATTCCCTGATGTTATTAATTTCATTGACTATAATATTTTTACAGATGGTTCGGTCAGCCACTTAGAAAATTATTTGGGATATCAAAAGCACTAGCACAGTTGGTCTTGTACTACAGAAATAAGAGGACATCAGTTTTGTCGTTTTGATATGAAATATCAAGCAATGCCTTCAACGCGAATATTGCTACCTTTTACAGACACAATTTAAAGATTTAGAAAGACACAATCAAAACTCTTCCAAAATTGACCCATTTCCAATTCTTAGCGTATACGATGTCAAATGTCTTCGGTAATGTAATTTTTGGTCGTATCGCATAACGCGGATTTGAAGGCTGATCATCGCGAAAAGTGTGCGAACTTCAGTGGCATTCGAAGTAGCTATCGCATCGTCCATCGTTTGATTCCAGTATTATCATGTTCCAGCAATTGTAATTGCTGGCTTACCTCTCCAAAACTTGCACCCACAATACCATACCATTCACAGTACACAATGAATCAAATAAAGTTTAACATTACACACAACATTACGTACATTAATCAATAGCAATCGATGGTAGAAACAATCGTCGTTTTTCGCGTGGATTGTGTAAATTCGTCCGAAGGAATTAGTTGAGAACACACCTGGATGTCAATCTACTGGTTGGCCTTGCTTTCTGCGCAACTATTTCTACGCAACTATTTCTTTGGCGATGCATTCCATGTATACATAATATCAAGGTATTTCCGAATAGAGCAATGTTCTCGCAAACAGATGACTGACGAAAGTTGAGAAAAAGCTCGTAAATGTTAATTTTGTTGCTGGCGGTGTTTCCACTGGCTGTACTGTATTCTCTGGGTTGAAATACACTATTTGGCCATTCTCTAAATTAACTGCGAGACGCACAACAGTCGGAAAATGTTCATGAATTACAAAAGTAAATATCCTACAAAGCGCTTTATTACAGTTCACGTATCGACCGTATCGTTCAAGACCGATAACCGCCATGTTGCTTCCTTTGGTGACGTAATTACGAACGTATTTTATCGATTACACCGATACGACGATCAATGTGTTGTCAACTTCGATATTCACGCTTCTAAATTGAATGCTGAATGTTCTGCCATTGTAGTATGGTGAGCGACGCCGATAGAGTGGACATCCGTCATTTCTAGTTTGCGTTTCCGAAAGAAAAGCACGTGGATAGTGTTTCGTGCATTTATTGTCAGACATGCAAACCGAAGTGGGATTGTGGTGTCCGCAAGGTCGAACCATTTTGGTTTTCACCACTTCGTATAATTCTGGATCTATCTCTGTATCAGAAAGTTCCACAGAAATGATGTCATCAATTTGATCTGGTGTAACCACTATCTACCATCCAAAGAAGAATGTGTGAATGCGGCAAGCCTCAACAGAGTACATCCAGCATCTAATAGCACCATATGTTTCGTATGTGTGCTTCAAGACGAAGTCCATCAAACATCGTAGCTGTTGTTTGAAAAGTGCTGTGACATTGTGACTATATTCCTGATTGATCGCGATTCAATAATAATTCTATGGCCATTTTGGATTGCAAATGAATGTAACAAACAAATCCGCCCGTCCATAATTCTGCACGTATGTCATCGCATCCTCCGAGTACTCAAGCATGTACTTGGGCTGTCAATGTATGCCGATGGCAAAAAGAACGCCGACCGATATTAGGGCGACTTCTTCACAGCATCTTGACAAATTTCATTTTATAATTGATGACGTTGTATGAAACACACATAAAGTTTTCACTAAATAATTTTCAATAATTTATCTTTTCAACAGCCGAAATAAAGAAAGCAAACGATCGAAATTGAACGATTGAAATAATTTACAATTTAATCAATTGAAAAACAAAACAAACAAAATTTTATAGAAACGTCACGTTTTTGAAATTTACGCTCGTAAGTCGGTTAAAAATAAACATTTTCTTATTACTTTTTACAAACCATCCTCATTGGATTCCCTTCAAAGTGGTTCATGTCATTTTTCATTTCATGCAACGGTTTAGTCAGCTATTGCAAACAGACAAAAACCCAACTTATTTTTATATGTAAGATTTCTTATATAGGGTGGGCCATCTAACGTTTTAAATTTGAATTATCTATATTTCGGCATTGGAAACGTCAAATACCATTTGGAAAGTGACAGGTATTCAGTAAAAAGTATAAAATTTACGAAATTATTCTACAGTTCGCAGATTGGGCAGAAGATCGTTTGACCGAGGATGGTCAATTTTACCGAAAAATCTCCTTTTCGGACGGGGCTCATTTCCACCTCGATGGTTACGTTAACAAACAGAATTGTCGCATTTGGGGCACAGAAAACCCGCACGTAATCGTCGAGAAGCCAATGCACTCAGCACGAATCACTGTATGGTGCGAAGATGAAAAAGGAACCGCCGTAACCATCAATGGTGAGCGATATCGCGCAATGTTAACCGAATTTTTCTTCAAGTAAATTGAAAAGGAAGACTTGGACAACATTTGAGGAGAATGAGAATGAGGAGAATAAGGTAAGCATTGTGATTTGTATGTTGTTTGCAGAATTTATATATGTACATATGTATAATATTGCGGATTACAAACAGTTCAGGTGTGTAAGGTATAAGTTATTAACTTTACTTTAAAGAAATGCAGTTAGATAAAGCATATTTAATTCAAATAGTTATGTTTTACATTGTGCATTTGTATGTAATATTTAATTTGTGCATTTTATCTATACACATATATATACATACATGGTACCTGTTTATACAATTATAGTTAAATGTGTTCATTTGTGTATGTTCATATGCAGGCTATCTAAAATTTTTTAAAATAAAACAATAGTGTTTCATAATGAATAAAAGTGAACCTACATAGTTCGAATATATGTACATACTCGTACATACATACTATGTGCATTTCTGCTCGGATGCAGGATATTAAAAAATAAAATTAAATAATATTGGTCTCGTACGGTTCTATTTTTTCATGCTTGCCTCAAGCAAATAAGGAGTTTCTTTTCAAAATAGGATATTTACATCTCAATTTTTTTTAACTATTTATGCAGTATTGTTCTTAGTGCTAATATACACAATTTCTTCATTTGGATACTGATCTAACAAAGATAGTTCACAACTAAAAAAGCTTCAATTATGAGTCCTAAACAAAAATATTTTGGTAAATCAGTAAATATTTCTCTTTTGACGTTTTCTCATTTGAGAAAAATAAATTATGATGTTGATATCCTCTTTTGAAAATACACTTCAAACATATATTTTCCTTCTGTAATATACTGTTCGTAAATATTTACAAATCAAAAATCTTTATCAAACTGATATGTGTTGCTACAAACTACTAAACTTTAAAATATTATTAACATAAAATACTAACAATTCGGATCATAAATTAGTTCGCATTTTTATAAACGGTATAGTCATTTAGACTAATTCATTTTTTTTTTTTGCGACATGGATATTTGATTCCTGACATATAGATAACTGTTAGTTTTAAATAATGAATAAGAAAACCCTTTCAAACCTCTTGAGCAAGAAAAAGTCGAAATTTGAAGGTACGGTGGCAAAAACTGAATGAATCTGTTCAATAGTTTTTAAATGATAGTTCCTATAGGTTAGAGTAAGGGATTAGTGACAATGAATCAAACACTAGCAGAGCAAGCGGCATTTTATGATAGCGATAACGATACCAATAGCATATACATATTTGTTTGAAGAAGATTTCCAATGTGCTAAGAAAGTTGAGAACAAGTCAGATAAAGTGGTCGAATTGAAGGCATGGGCAATTATAAATAATATCTCTCAAAATGCTATCACCGACCTACTTCAAACTTTAGATAAAGTTGGTAGCTTGCCATTATCAGCGAAAACCCTCCTCGGAACAACGCAAAAAGAGTTTGCGTTGAAGACATACCAGAAGGAGAGTAAACAGGTAATAAAACAGTTCAATATTAGGTCCTTTTCCCCGTGATTCACCTTGCTCGCGCCTTTGTGACTGCTTAAGTCGTTATCTGAAAGGAAGAGTTAGTTGTGCAACCAATGTGGGACCAGCGCGAACTGATTCTAAAGGAAATATTTACGTAATGAATAGGAAGCTGCGGTATTTTGCAAAATTTGTGCCGTCTGAATTTTGTCGAATACCGCGTGACATTAATGAAATAAGCAATTGGAAATAGTTGTACTTCCGATATTTTGTGTTATACATATATAGGTGTATTTGTTTTAAAAGACTGCATTGTCGGAATTGTATACTTTCATATGAGCAGTCAGAAGAACACAAATTAAATGTAGCTGACAAAATTTTGCAAGAATTTTCGAGTATACACGGCGACCACTCAATCAGATTTAATATACACGGCTTATTACATTAAACTGACTGCGTTAGATGGTTCGCCGCGATAGATAATTTCTCCGGATATAAGTTTATGAAATATATGCAAACTTTAAAGAAATTGATAAAAAAACGGATAAGGTATTGGAATAATTAAAAAAAAATATATTATGGAAGAAAGAATATGTTTGCAGCTTCTAGTAAAATTTCAACATTTATTTTCATGAGACTTAAAAAAAAAGAAAACTTCTGCTATTCAGCTAAAACAGGGCCTATAAAAATCGTTGTCGAGAAAATAGAGGGCGAAGTTTTTATAGGCCTTCTTTTATCTGAGCCAGTTGCTTCTACAGATTTAGGTATACTTGTAGGTAAAGTTTCAGAAAATTAATTAGTTTTAAGTAGGTTAGATATTAAATATAAGTATTTTTCCATACCTTTGGATGATAAGTTTCTTTTAGTTCAACTCTTTCATTAACTTTCTTATGACTTTTGATAGAATGAATTCCGATGGTGACCTTGTGGAAGAAATTGATTCCAAAGAGGAATGCTCAAAACCTCGAGCCCCCATAGAGTTTGTATTGAACATAAATATTTTGCATTTTTTAATATTATTTTTTTAAAGATAAAGTGTGTAAAAAAATATGTTATAATCTCTCCTCCAGAAGAACCACCAAAAATTGTGGTACCTTCACCATCGTCTAGCGGCCACGCAGGTGTAATGTATTATTATTATGTAAATATATTAGTATTTGCTTTAAAAATATTTTTATGTATTTCAGATATAGTCCAGAAGCTGGAAGCCATTGAGACACGGGTAGCAAAACTAATAGGTGGTGTTGATGACCGTCTGAGTGTCATAAAAGGACCCTAAAAGAAAATTTGTATTAAAAAATAAAGCAGAAGCTAGATTTTATATTTTCATCTTCTTGATGCCAGATAAGGCCGAGGTGCAAGCGAAAAGTAAACTATGGCGCGAATGCCGCGTCATAGCGGCAAAGACGCACCCTTCAATCAGCAGCATCGTCGTCGACTTGGAGGACGACCATTATGTGGAGCTCATTTCGAAACTGCCCATGCCATCGGAAGAGCAAACGGAAAGCACGGATGCTATGGTAAGTATTTCGCTTTTAAATACAATGCGATTGTAATATAATTTACTGCCATTCATTTCTTCATAACAGATTCGGCTAATATTGAAGATAAAGGGCACAAAAGGCAGTGTTGACAGCGTACTGCGTGGTCTGTTTTCAGACGATGTAATGTACCATTATAATTTAGAGGAGCACAAAGAGAAGAAATCCCTATTTAAGCTTAAGTGCGTAAGGTTAGTTTTTGGTAGGTCTTAATATGTTAATTAATTTTAATATATAACTAAATGAGGATGTTAAAATAATTAAAGAAAAGAATAATATTAACTAAATAATTTTTGAAAGTTCTTTAAAATGGATTTTTAGAACTAAGTAAAGGTAACAAATACGCTAACCTATGAATTTGTTAGAAGTAAAAAAGGGGTGACAAGTAAATAACATATCGGTGAAATCGAGGCAACATGTATGCTTGTTACTGCTAACAAATAGGTAAACAACTCTCTGACATGTGTATAAGTATGTTAAAGGTAACAAACAGCTAACCAAAATAATAACACTAACAGTAACTTAGGTAACAAGTACTTTTGTTATGTATAACACATGTGTAATCTGTTCGCTAACAAGTGTATATGTTATAGGTAAGCTATTCGCTAACAAAATTATTTTTAACCCAACCATTGAATATCAAATGAAGATGTGTTACTTTTATCCCACTCTCTGAACTATAGTAACAAATAGTTTAACGTATGCAATAGAGAACAATAATAAGTCGCTTATACGTTTGCTAACAAACACTCGTCTTGTAGGGTTATTTTTGAATCATAAAAACAACACAATACAAAACAGCCTATTGCGACATTATGGACACAATTATTTTTGACAACTTGCTGTTTTTGGACGTCAATATCTTCTTCTTCTTCTTAACTGGCGTAGACACCGCTTAAGTGATTATAGCCGAGTCGATATAACCTTACATTGTGTTGTCAAAAAAGTCTTGCGGTATATTCGCTAGTTCGCGCTGAAAGCTAGTTTTATTCGTCGCATCGGGTTACGCCAAATCTTTTTGGAAAGCTCATTTCACGCGCTAACATGTGTTTGATTGAGAAATAAAGAGAAAATACGGCATATTTTACAGTACTACTACGATAAAAGCAAAAATGCATCTCAAGCCGCCAATAAAATTTGTGCAGTTTATGGACCCGATACAGTTTCCATTTCCACCGCACAACGATGGTTTCAACGTTTTCGTTCTGGTGTAGAGGTGGTCGAAGATGCGCCACGCTCCGGAAGGCCTGTCGTCGAAAATTGCAATAAAATCGCTGAATTGGTCGAAAGAGACCGGCATAGTAGTCATCAAACCGTTATAAACCATTTGAAGAAGCTTGAAGTCACTAAGAAGCTCGATGTATGGGTGCCACACGAATTGATTCAATAAACATACCGCAAGACTTTTTTAGCAACCCAATATAATTGAATCATGTTTTTTATTAGCTATGTATGTATGTCTCATATTACAATTCTATTGCTTATAATTTCACTTGACATTTAGTGGATTCCATTTAATTTATTGTTTACCGATATATTGCATATTTATGTACTAATGTACATGCGCGAAAAATATAGTTTTATGTATATAATTATATACTTAAGTATGGGCATATTTCTTTAAACGTAATGTCCAACCGAAACCATTGGTTTTCGGAAAATGCAAAAGAACAACTGGTACCACGAGGAGTGCCATGTTGCAGCGGAGAGAAACAGACTGCCTACCTCGCAACGTTACGATCGACCGCAACACGCGCGGGATGGGATAGATACCGAGAGTTGAAGAGGGAAGCGAGACGCATTTGTAGACAGAAAAAGAAAGAGGCCGAAATGCGTGAGTGTGAAGAGCTTGATAAGCAGGCCGACAGGGGTAATGCTCAAAAATTCTACGAAAAAATGCGGCGGCTTACAGAAGGCTTCAAGACCGGAGCATTATCTTGTAGAACCCCCAAAGGTGATCTCTCGCTGGAGATGCTGAAACAGCTTAACTTCAACAATACAAAAGAAGTAAGTCTGTTAGAAGCAGCAAATAACTCGGCTATAGCGGTGTCTAAGCCAATTAAGAAAAAGAAGGTGAAATTAGACGTAATTGTATTTCGATTTAATTTAATTTTAAGAAATTAAAATGTCTTCATTATTATCAAGTTATGCGAAATTAAATGATTTTTAGATGTTTCTTTTACCAGTTTGCAATATAACCGTTATATGACGATGTAGTTATTTCAGTTAATGGCTTTTGTTATTGTGCGTTTGGCAATGCTTGCATTGCTCCCATGTGCAAAACTGTCCTTCACATTGTGGTCATCAAGATATCTCAATTTTTACGGCACGGGCAGACGGACGGACTGTCAACTGGAATTTATCTCTTCTCGCCATCTAGACCCATTTGATATATGTATATAACTCTTATATCTATTTTAATTACTTTTAGGGGGTTAAAATGGGTTTGAACGAATAGAGCCGGTTCTCCAGATTAAGAAAATACAATATAAGTATATACATATATAGTTGCAGCTAACTTACTTAAAGTGCCTGTTTCTTTAATGTATAATGAATTTTAAACCTATATTTTTTATGTTTTATATCCACTAACACTTCACTAATTCGGTTCTACACATTTGTTTTATATTAAATAGTACAAAACCAAGTTTAATAAAATATTTAACTTTCGTTGAAATCCATTTATTCATACAATAATAAAATGGTTGATAGCAAATAAAAAATATTGCTATATTTTGTACATGAATAAAAATAAATAAAAAATGATGATTATACCGTCAATACAAAATTCAATATCGTGTGATGAATAACGCAAAATCTTTCAGAATTTCCTTTTGATCATCCGATCGACCAGGATTATTTTTTTAAAGCGCGGCCGAAGTCTGCCAACGCAAAAAGGAGTTCTATGCGAAAGAACTGTAGACGCCTTGGTGTTGGACCGACCAGAGTTATTTTTTGAATCGCGGCGAAGGCCGCTAATGATGAAAGGAATTCTACCGAAAAACTGATAATGTGTTATTTATTTCCTGCCATTGAGGTATCATTTGTTGTCTTTATCTTTTTTGATCCCTTTGTAAAATTTATAGATAAGGTAACACTGATTATTTGTAAGAATGTTATTGTGTGAATAGAAATACTTGAACGAAAGTTAAATATTGGATACAAGTTATTTTTGCAGAATTTAAAATAAAATAAAAGAGTAGAAATGTATTAGTGGAGTGTTAGTGGATACAGACTAATACGTAAAATGTTCCTTGTATCTTAGTTGTAGTCGCCAGTGTAGCTTTACCTCCATGTTATGCTCCTCTTGTCGTTTATCCATCAGTGCTAAACGTTCTTGTAGGCAGTTCATTTGCGCACAGGCGGCTCGTAACTGTTTCGCCTGATCCTCATAGTTCCGTTCCAGTTCTTCGTATTTTTTACAAATATCTGTCCGACAATCATTTTGTGACTTCAATAGTTTGTTTAATCGATGCATCTGCGTACTTAAGTTATCTGCAAAATATGGTCGTTAATATTAATAACTAGACAGGGTTAAAATGTAATATATGTATGTACATAACTTTTATTACCCTAATAACGGTAAAACTTATTTTAAAAAAATTTACACCTGAGTTCAATATTCGTAATTAGGTGCCAGAAATGATATGCTATCATATCATCATTAAGATATTTGAAAATTTGAATAGGAAACATCTACTTTAAAATTATCAGACTAACACAATTTATATTTCTGACGTACATAGAGTGGTATTAAATAATTAGCAAAGGTAAAAAAAAATATATATTTTTTTGCGAGTTTATTTCTTTAATATGGATTGAGTAATTTTATTCGGACCGTTTGCACATTATTGAGCATATTTTGACAATCCATATTTAAGAAATAAATTCGCAAAGAAAGTAATTTTTTTACTGAAAACTTTACAAATCACAAAATCTTTTAATTTGTATCTTTGGAATAATTACAGTAGTTTTGTTCACCTACCAGTTATTTGTATCACCTAAAACTAATCGAGATAGAAATGGAGTTACATATCAGGAAGACGAGTTCAATTTCGAGTGACTGTCTGGCTATCCGAGCAAGTGATAACTTGAGTAAAAACTAATAATCTTGATTTATTCCTTAGCTCCAGGGACGGTTGGTAATCCAGATGGGCAGAATCGCACCATTGCCACGCGCACAAAACGCCATTATTCGAAAGCTTATTGAGAACCACAATTACGCTCCTTAATAAGATATGTATGTTTGAAATATGTTTAAAAAGTGGTCGTGGACCCTTTAATAAATTTAATTTGCATATCTCCTAAGCTATTCAAATTCTAGCAACCAAATTCGCCCAGGACAAATATTTTCCATATCCCTAACCACCCTAGAAAATAGGTGATTTCGGAGTTTAACCCACTCCCCATCATATAACCGTTTTCTTAAAAGAGACATAGGTCTGTAGCTAAATATGCCAGAGACATACAATTTTACAGTTTAGATGGTAGGAAAAGACTTTACAGAAGCCGGTGTTAAATTTGGACCATGAACGTAGTACCGGCCACATTTAGATTAAAATCCAGACCTACTTAACTTATTTAAGCCAAATTCGGTAGATAAAGCATCCGTTTCTACATTACAGTGCAAAAGTGGGTAAGACTAAAACCGCACTTACTTCCCATATAACACAATTTTAAATTCCATCTATTATGGTATAATATAATATAAGAACCCATGATTGCATACGGATAAAGGTTTGTACGAATATTTCCTTTGAAGTGTGCCACTTTATGACCAAAAATTTTCTGGTCAGACAAATACTATTCAAGCGCCCAGATACAGAATATGTGGATGCGAGTTCCTACAAGGTGCGTTCCAAAGTAAACAGAACTTTAAACTAAAAAAACAGAACAAATGGTTTTTTTCGGCAAAATTAATTTATTTTATCAAAATAATCTCCTTCTCCTACGGTCCAAAAGCATGTCTAACGAGTGTTTTAGCTCGTTTTCCGGTATGGCCGTCAATATGCCGGTGCAAGCCTTTTCATTGGCCTCTACGTCTGCATAACATTTTCCTTGCATGGGCAAATGCATTTTTCCGAAAAGAAAGAAGTCGCACAGTGCCATATCAGGTGAATACGGGGGAGGTTAATGGTTAAAATATGATTTTTTGTCGAAAAATCGTAATTCGAATGTTGGATTCTGAGCAATTTTTGGCCGTCAGTCAAACCGTCCACATACCTTTCGTAAGCCCAAATGTTCGGTCAAAATGCGATACATCGATGTTTTGGAGATGTTCAATTCCATTTCCATTAATTTCAATGATGATTTCGGCTGATTTTTGATGAATTCACGCATAGTTCCGATGGAATTTCCGATGATCACGGATTTTGATTGGCCCACATATTGATCGTCATTTTTGTTCTCACCACCACTTTGAAAACGTTGAAACCACTCGTGCACTCTGCTACGGGATAGGCAATCATCGCCATGAACTTGTTTCATCAATTGAAACGTACAAGTTTTACCAATTTAAAACAAAATTTAATGTTGGCTCTTTGTTCGAAGCTAATTTTCGCATCGATAACACAAACATACTGACAGTTAAAACGCAATAACTTCACTTCCACTCAATGAAATGTCATGAAATTCTCACTGGACAAACGATAAAGATAGCAATTCTAACGCAATACTTTTGAACACACCTTCACACTTTGTTTTGCGAACTTTTAATGGAAAACATCAGTCAACCCCTCGGATAAATATGTACATATATTATTGAAATTCTAAAAGAATTTTCTCCGCTTTCGATCTTTGCAAGTTTCTCAATTGTATGGGAGTTATCGTTTGGACAGACAGACGACCATTTGAAGAATAAAACTGCTTCATTCTTGTGAGAAATGTTGCAGGGCTTGTTTTTAATGTTTTTAAAATTTTGTTGTGATGTTTCACTGCGGGGCACAGTCTCATTACATACACTATAGCATCCCAAGATTTCAGGGTTAAAATGGGTATGGTTGGATAGAGAAGATTAGGAATATATATAATTATAACCGTCGGAAACCTAACGGGTGATTTTTTTGAGGTTAGGATTTTCATGCATTAGTATTTGACAGATCACGTGGGATTTCAGACATGGTGTCAAAGAGAAAGATGCTCAGTATGCTTTGACATTTCATCATGAATAGACTTACTAACGAGCAACGCTTGCAAATCATTGAATTTTATTACCAAAATCAGTGTTCGGTTCGAAATGTGAAAATCCGCTTTTTTATCGACAAATTTTGTTCAGCGATGAGGCTCATTTCTGGTTGAATGGCTACGTAAATAAGCAAAATTGCCGCATTTGGGGTGAAGAGCAACCAGAAGCCGTTCAAGAACTGCCCATGCATCCCGAAAAATGCACTGTTTGGTGTGGTTTGTACGCTGGTGGAATCATTGGACCGTATTTTTTCAAAGATGCTGTTGGACGCAACGTTACGGTGAATGGCGATCGCTATCGTTCGATGCTAACAAACTTTTTGTTGCCAAAAATGGAAGAACTGAACTTGGTTGACATGTGGTTTCAACAAGATGGCGCTACATGCCACACAGCTCGCGATTCTATGGCCATTTTGAGGGAAAACTTCGGACAACAATTCATCTCAAGAAGTGGACCCGTAAGTTGGCCACCAAGATCATGCGATTTAACGCCTTTAGACTATTTTTTGTGGGGCTACGTCAAGTCTAAAGTCTACAGAAATAAGCCAGCAACTATTCCAGCTTTGGAAGACAACATTTCCGAAGAAATTCGGGCTATTCCGGCCGAAATGCTCGGAAAAGTTGCCCAAAATTGGACTTTCCGAATGGACCACCTAAGACGCAGCCGCGGTCAACATTTAAATGAAATTATCTTCAAAAAGTAAATGTCATGAACCAATCTAACGTTTCAAATAAAGAACCGATGAGATTTTGCAAATTTTATGCGTTTTTTTTAAAAAAAAAGTTATCAAGCTCTTAAAAAATCACCCTTTACATATAATTTTTGAGATGTTTGCATTTAAAGCTGAAAATGTCAACTATCTGAAGCACAAATTTTTTCAATTTAAAATGTATTTTACATTTATGTTGTTCTTTTTTATATACTCTAACACATATCTAATTCGTTTGTACACATGTAACTATTTCAGATAATATAGTGCAAAAATAGCTTTAATCAATATTATTGAATTATACTTATTCACACAATAACAAAACGGTTGCAAATTGATTGATCCTCTATCCAACCATACCCATTTTAACCCTAAAATCTTGGAATGGTATACTAAAGTTTCCTTCTATAAATTTATACTACAGCAGGTACATACATATATGTTAATGTGTATATTTTTGGAATTCTCACCGTGTTTCCGTTTACTGTCATTCAATTCTTCGTTCAGTTTACGAGTTTCGCAAAGCAAAAACCGCTCCTGTTTTTGGCTTTGTTCTAGTTCACATACAAGTGATTCAACTTTCTTATTCGCCTGTTCCAACTTCTGACACAACTCTCGTATTTCCTTGTCTTTAGCCTTGAGACAACAGTCGTTGGAACATTGTTGTTCGCATCGCAGTTGATCCAGCATACTATTTAGCTTTCCTATACATTGCTCTTTTTCCAAAATGGTACCCTGCAGTTGCTGTACCTGGCATCGAAGATTTTCGTTCTGCAAGTGAAAGAATTTATTCTATTTATATTACATATAAATCGTTAGCAAAAATATTTTTCGGACACTCTGGATAAGTTCATAACAGTGTTTATGATTGTCGTGTGCAACTTGTTCCAGTGCATGCTGCAGTAAGTCGTTTTGGGATTCCAATGTTTTGAGCGAAGATTCAAGCTTTGTGCAGCGATCCTCATCATGTTCGGATGATTCACAAAACTCTTTTTGTACCATAGCCAGTTGTCTCGAGATGAACGTTAATTCGTTCTTTAATTCATTGACGATGCTTAAGTAATTGTCATAAGTAGAAAGCATATGTGTTTTATCCCATAATTTAAATGGATGCTGAAATTGGTCGCTGTGTGGACAGTCACCTGACTTGTAAAAAAGAGACAGCTTAAATAGTGAAATTTGTTCATTGCATTTTTAAGCGACATCAAAAACAAAAACCTTACCATGTTGACAACAGTGATATGAGTATATTTATATTGATATTGGCTTAATCTTATTCTGTTTTTGCTGATAATTATTCGTAATAATTATTAAACCAATCACTTTACGCGACTATGCATCGGTGAAGATGCCATTTGATTTTTACCATTTGACAAACGCGTAGGAACATTTTATTTATTAAAAAGATATACAAATTTTTTTTTTGTAATTGTTTGAATTTTTTTATTTACGTTCCTCACATAGCGATTTTTGACTTAATAGAAATTCGAGTGTATCTCCGAAATAAAAGTAAGTGCCTGCGAATGTGAATATGAATGTGAATGAATCAGCAAGTATGAAAGGGCTGTGTTCAAAAGGAACTAAACACTCAATTTTATTTTATGAAAGACGATCTCATATCATTTATTGTGATATGACATTAGGCAAATGAGTTATTTATAATCATATATTTTCCATCAAGGTAGAAGGATAAGGATGTGGTGAGCATATGGTTTGCTGAAAGTCGGCTAAATGTCATACCCATTTCTTCTTTTGATACTCTCGCAACACAATACACCACGGGTCGCAGTACATTCCTCAAATTTCAATTTACTCTGGCATTATATTGAAACAGAGAGTATAACAACTTTGTTCACCGAACGGTTGTTGATACCTGAACCCATCGAGATATATGTACATATGTATGTGCATATAGTACATATGTATATAAATGATCAGAATTGTAATTTAAATTCCCAGTCACTAGATGTCCATCCGTTTACTCCTTTTAGCGATAACTCAAAAAGTGAGATTTTTAATGAAACTTACTACAGTTCCTTAGAACCATAAGAAGATTTATTTTGTGGATGGGCGTAATTAAACGTCTGTCAGTCCCAGAAAATAAAATTTTGTGGAGCAAGTTTGCCAATTGAACCAGTTTACTGTAAAAGTCACCACTAGATATTTAAGTGATTACACGGAATAAATAAAATTTAACAAGTAAGGAAAGGCTAAGTTCGGGTCCAACCGAACATTTTATACTCTTGCAACTTGGAGAAATCAATGCCAGGGAAATAGCTTAAGCCTTAAGGTACTTATACACTGACCGAAATATTCGGCTAAGGTAAGTTGGGATAGTATCGACTCGATCAGTGGCAATTGAACTAAACAAAACAAATTCAATACAAGTGATAATACGAATTTTAGCGACCCCTCCCCGAATTTGTTTATCCGACTTAATTCTCGAAATTCAACAGAAATCAGTGCGAAAAGGTTAAACTACTACAAAGGTAATAACCGAACGGCGTACGGAAAAAGCAATTTCAATTTCCAATTTCAGTGGAAGGTGTGCAGAAATATAAATATAATATATATGAATATTAGTAAGAATCCAAATGATTGTACTTAAGGCTTAATTGCGAAAATGATACATATAAATATTTTTCATTTAAAAAAATAATGCAATATTCATATGATATTTTACTGAAAATTTATTTTCATGAATTTTGAAAATAAAGCATTTTTTAAGAGTTAACCCGGAGAATACGTGACACGTAATTTTTATATATTAAGAGATATAAGATGACTTTCAAAAATGTTTAATGGGAAATAAACCCGGCAATTTAAGGTACGAACGTTTATATTCCTGTGAAAAGTGTAGAGAAAATCGCAATAGGGCAAAGTGTCCCCAAAACTAAAACTAAAACAAAAAAAAAAATAGGTAAACTTATTAAATAACATTAAAAGCTGGAAAGTTTAATAGGCAGCTTTATCATTATAATAGTAACAAAACTCTTAAAAAAAAACAACCTGGACAGTTTAATCAAACAATTTAATAAAATTGCAATAAGAAACCAAAATAGTAAAGCAATGATAGCTAAGCTTATAGCTGCAAATACAGCTAACTTGAGAGAAAAAATAAATACTCTCAAACAAACTATGAATGACATCCAAATGGAGAAATTGAATACGAACCCGAAACAATAAATCCGGAAATTAATTGCGACAAGTCTTTAGAGATAATAAAATCCCTGCCAGAATTCACAGGGAATCCTAGTAAAGGCAAAAAACTGCAAACAACAGCATTAGTGTCTATACTTGTGTGACGGTAGTAAAACACCACATTTAATATTTAAACGATTATTTATTAAGATAACTCAAAAGACTTGTTCACTTGTTGGCATCTGTACAAGAAGTGACGCTTCTTAAATCTAATAACTTAGAATTCAGTTGAAACTGTAAATTTCCAGAAAGAATATCCAGAGAAAGAAAGAATATAATAACTGACAAACGGTGCTGCCAGATGTGATACTTTTTGTCTGTGTGCCCACACTTTTATATACGAGGTAGCCGCAGATATTTTGCTACGCTTACTATATTTCGTAAGAAAATTGTTCAAGGCGCAAATGACGTAGTCTCTAACCACGGGACGGTTTTATATTTTGAAACAATACTTTCACGATTGGACTTCGCTTATACCGGTTCACATAATTGAACAAGAGCTTGGTGTTTTGCGACAGGGCTCAATGACTTTAATTGATTACTATAATAAGGTTAGTCAAAACCTTACGCTATTAATAAATAAAGTCGTCATGACTTACCTATAGTTCGAAGACCCCAATGACAAAGAAACTGAACAACAAAAATAGACAAAATGCTTTGAGAGTATTTATAACTGGTCTAAATGCGCCTCTGTCTAATGTTCTTTTTCACTGGCTCCACCACTTTTCTTCTCAATTGCCTACTCAGTCCGAAGTAGCACCTGTTGGCAAGAGTAATCCTGCGTTGGATTTCCAGGCTGACATTGTTGGTGGTGTTAATATTGGTTCCTAAATAGACGAAATTATCTACAACTTCAAAGTTATGACTGTCAACAGTGACGTGAGAGCCAAGTCGCGAGTGCGACGACTGTTTGTTTGATGACAGGAGATATTTCTTTTTGCCCTCATTCACTGCCAGACTCATTTGCGTTGCTTCCTTATTCAGTCTGGAGAAAGCAGAACTAATGGTGCGGGAGTTGAGGCCGATTATATCAATATCATCGGCATACGCCAGCAGCTGTACACTCTTATAAAAGATTGTACCTGCTCGATTCAGTTCTGCAGCTCTAATAATTTTCTCCAGCAGCAGATTGAAGAAATCGCACGATAGGGAGTCGCCTCATTTCGAATCGAACGGCTCGGAGAGGTCCTTCCCGATTCTTACGGAGCTTTTAGTGTTGCTCAACGTCAGCTTACACAGCCGTATTAGTTTTGCGCGAATACCAAAATCAGACATCTCGGCATAAAGGCAGCTCCTTTTCGTGCTGTCGAAAGCAGCTTTGAAATCGACGAAGAGGTGGTGTGTGTCGATTCTCCTTTCACGGGTCTTTTCCAAGATTTGGCGCATGGTGAATATCTGGTCGGTTGTTGATTTTCCGGGTCTAAAGCCACACTGATAAGGTCCAATCAATTTGTTGACGGTGGGCTTTAATATTTCACATAATACGCTCGATAGAACCTTATATGCGATGTTGAAGAGGCTGATCCCACGGTAGTTGGCGCGGATTGTGGGGTTTCCTTTTTTATGGATTGGGCATAGCACACTTAAATTCCAATCGTTGGGCATGCTTTCGTCCGACCATATTTTACAAAGAAGCTGATGCATGCTCCTTATCAGTTCTTCGCCGCCGTATTTGAATAGCTCGGCCGGCAATCCATCGGCCCCCACCGCTTTGCTGTTCTTCAGGCGAGCTTCTTCATGGTCGGGTAATGGAACGGCTGCTCCATCATCATCGATTGGGGAATCGGGTTCGCCTTCTCCTGGCGTTGTGCGTTCACTGCCATTCAGCAGGCTGGAGAAGTGTTCCCTCCATAATTTAATTATGCTCTGGGCATCGGTGACTAGATCACCTTTGGGAGTTCTACAAGAGTAAGCTCCGGTCTTGAAACCTTCTGTAAGCCGCCGAATTTTTTCGTAGAATTTTCGAGCATTACCCCTGTCGATCAGCTTATCAAGCTCTCCGTACTCACGCATTTCGGCCTCTTTCTTCTTCTGTCTGCAAATGCGTCTCGCTTCCCTCTTCAACTCTTGGTATCTATCCCATCCCGCACGTGTTGTGGTCGATCGTAACGTTGCGAGGTAGGCAGCCTGTTTTCTCTCCGCTGCGACACGGCACTCCTCGTCGTACCAGCTGTTCTTTTGCACTTTCCGAAAACCAATGGTTTCGGTAGCAGCTGTACGTAAGGAGTTTGAAATCCCGTCCCACAGTTCCCTTATACCGAGTTGTTGACGAGTGCTCTCAGAGAGCAGGAGTGCAAGCCGAGTAGAAAATCGTTCGGCTGTCTGTTGTGATTGCAGCTTCTCGACGTCGAACCTTCTTTGTGTTTGTTGGCGTGCGTTTTTTGCTGCACAGAGGCGGGTGCGAATCTTGGCTGCAACAAGATAGTGGTCCGAGTCGATGTTAGGACCTCCGAGCGCACGCACATCTAAAACACTGGAGACGTGTCTTCCGTCTTGCAGAACATGATCGATTTGGTTGGTAGTTTTTCGATCCGGAGACAGCCAGGTAGCTTGAAGTATTTTCTTATGCTGGAATTTAGTACTATATATAACCATATTTTGGGCCCCGGCGAAGTCGATCAGCCTCAACCCATTTGGGGATGTTTCCTCGTGTAGGCTGAATTTACCGACCGTAGTGCCAAAGATACCTTCTTTGCCCACCCTGGCGTTAAAGTCGCCAGGCACGATTTTGACATCGTGGCGGGGCATCTCTCATAAGTGCGCTCCAAGCACTCCTAAAAGGCATCTTTGGTCACATCGCCCTTCTTTTCCGTCGGGGCGTGGGCGCAAATCAGCGATATGTTAAAGAACCTGTGGCTAGACGTTCATTCACCGCAGTGAATGATGGTACTCGGCGACGGAGTCTCTCTCCTACCACGAATCCCACACCAAACTTACTCTCATTTATATGGCCACTGTAGTAAATGGCACAAGGACCTACTCGTCTCTGTCCTTGTCCCGTCCATCGCATTTCTTGGACGGCGGTGATGTCAGCCTTTATTTTTTACGGGGACATCTACCAGCTGGGCAGCGGCACCTTCCCAATTAAGGGACCGGATATTCCAGGTGCATGCCCTTAATTCGTAGTACTTATTTCGTTTGCCATGGTCGCCATCAGAAGGGGGTCACTCATCCGAGACTTGTTGTTCGTTTTCATTGGTATGATTTTTTACGTGGCGAGTCCCAAACCTAGCGCACAACCCTGCGAAAGGGATGTTTCGTCTTCTCACTTTAGCTCGCCTTCAAACGGATGTTCTTAGGCTACCCAGAGGATACTTGGTCTAAGATCGGAAGTAGTGAGCAGCTGAACCTATATGTAAAAGAATCGTTTCTGGCCACTCCCAAGTGAATGGCGATCAGAGAACTTTCCTCACTTGCGTGAACTTTTACACATGACTCCATCCTCCAGGGGACTTTACGCTGGATAAATCGGCCAATGAAAATAGGAGAGCGTCTTTCAGTCATAACAGTGTATCTTTGTGCCTAAATTAAATAAATTTTAGCGAAAACTTGGGCTAGTCTCTATATAACTTGTATCAGGATTTTCGAACAGCCGGCTGACTGTACTCCATATGATTGGTTTTACATTTATTTCCGTGGCTTTGATTATTGCAAGTTGTAAGAGTATAAAATGTTCGGCTGAGGTGAGGATCTACATCTCAATAGTCAGGGTGATGGCAACTGACGACGCAACTATATACCCTGTAGAGTACAAGTTGAAACTCAAAGTGCTGTTGTGTAATCTGGACGCGCCAAGACTGTGCTAGGTTACGTATCACTGGGCCAAGACGGCACATCGTCCAGGCCACCATTCTTACTGGATGAGCCAAAAAATATGGTGCTATTGATACTCAGAATCCTTATAATACCCACAAAGTGACCCTTTCAGTGGAAACGCCTACAATTTACTTTAAAAGTGTTTTTCTGTATCACAATAAAAAAAAGCCGAGGATTAACTTTAAAAGTAGCCGACATTCACCTGGGCACTCCTTGCTTCTTCCACGGGCAACTGTACATACGTGTAAATTGATATTCCCGATGCTCAAATTTAAATTGTTTTGCTTCTGAAAATGTGAATAGTTATTATTTTTACTGTATTTACATAGTTAATTTTCCTGTGGGGCAAAGCAAATATATTTTCACAAATTGTTTGCTTTGATAACACTGTGGAACATTTTTGGGATTATTGTCGGAGGGTGAGAGATTCCAAGTCAGGGTGATGGTACTAGGTCAGTATAGTAAAACCCTCAAAGGGTTTGGCGTTCGTATGTGTCAGTTTTTTTATGACCTTTTAAATTTTTTCCTTATCTTGATGTTTTTTCGCTTGGTTGTAACATTTTGGCAAAAACTTACTTTAACATAACTCGCGAACCACTTGTCCGATTTTGATGAAACAAATTTAGAAATATTAAGAATTGCAGTTTCTGGGTTTTTGGGTTGTCAAAAAAGTCTTGCGGTATTTTCGCTAGTTGGCGCTGAAAGCGCGTAGTTCTAGTTTTATTCGTCGCATCGAGTCATACTATACCTTTTTGCTCATTCCACGCGCTAACACGTGTTTGATTGATTACCGATTCTTTTAAGTCGTTCGTGAGTTATAGCGTCGCAAACATGGAGCAAAATAAAGAGAAAATACGGCATATTTTACAGTACTACTACGATAAAGGAAAAAATGCATCTCAAGCCGCCAATAAAATTTGTGCAGTTTATGGACCCGATACAGTTTCCATTTCCACAGCACAACGATGGTTTCAACGTTTTCGTTCTGGTGTAGAGGTGGTCGAAGATGCGCCAGGCTCCGGAAGGCCTGTCGTCGAAAATTGCGATACAATCGCTGAATTGGTCGAAAGAGACCGGCATAGTAGTCATCAAACCGTTATAAACCATTTGAAGAAGCTTGGAGTCACTAACAAACTCGATGTATGGGTGCCACACGAATGATTCAATAAAAATACCGCAAGACTTTTTTGACAAGCCAATATTTATGTTCATTACAAAATGGATATAAAAATGATAGTTCGTTATACAATCAGAAATAAATTTGAAACAATGCAATTCAGTTATGAGTAAGAGAAAATATTTTACTAATAATTAGATGAGAATAAATTACTTTAAGCCAAATTCATTGGGCATTTGTTTTGTTTTTGGCGCAGATATTGCTTTCGTAAAAATATCGGCCATCATTTATCGGTGCCAATATGGTACAACTTAATTTGGCCATCTTCAACATTTTCCTTGATGAATTTTGATTTGATGTCTACATGCTTCGTTCTACTTGAGTATGAGTTATTTTCATCTATGAGTATAGCGCTCTTATTATCGCAGAATAAGGTCATAGATTTCGAAACTTTGGGCACTAATTCTTTTTCAAATCGCTTAAGCCAGATTAATTCTTGTGTAGCAGCCACCATAGACATTAACTCGGCTTCAGTAGATGATAAGGCTACAGTATGTTGCCTTTTGGTAGCCCACGAAATGGCAGCATTCTGAAAAGAAAAAACATAGCCAGTTGTTGAGCGGCGATCACTTACGTCATTTGCCCAGACAGCGTCGCAAAAACCAACGATTTCATCAGGACTCCTCTTATACACTAAACCTTTGTCAATAGTTCCCTTGAGATACCGCATGACCCGCTTTACTGCAGTCCAATGTGCCTTCCCTGGATTCGTGCTGTATCGGCTTAACAAATTTACAGCAAAGCATATATCAGGGCGCGTGACCTGAGCGGCAATCAGCAGACATCCAATAGCTTGCTTATAGGGAACAGTAGCCATTTCCCTTTTTTCGTCATCATTAGTTGGGCACATCTCCGCGGACGAATTACATCGGCAATGTAGGAAGATTGATCGATCTTCAGAGTTCCTTCTTTGAGATTTTGAGCTATACGCATACCCAAAACCGATGATGCTGCACCTAGATCTTTCATTTTGAAAGTTTCAGAGAGCTTATTTTTTAGTTTGTTCAGCAGCTTTGTATCATTGGCGAATAGGATAACATCATCCACGTAAACTGCGACGAATAGCATTTTTTTGTCAGCGACAAGAAAATATACGCATTGGTCGACGTTGCGGCGTTGCAAGCCGAAACTGACTAGCGTTGAATTGAGCTTTATGTTCCAGACACGACTAGATTGCTTCAGACCATATAACGATTTTCGCAGCTTGCAGACGCAACCGGATCCATCGTCAAAGCCACTTGGCTGAGTCATATAGATCTCTTCTTTAAGCTCGCCATGTAAAAAAGCACTTACAGCATCCATTTGGTAAACAGTAAGATTATATTTCACCGCAAGAGCAAGCAAAAAACGAATTGATGTATGTATATCGCACAACTGGTGCGAATGTCTCGTCATAATCGATGTGCTGCTTCTGGTTGAATCCTTTCGCCACAAGCCTGGCTTTATAACGTACAGGATCTCCGTCTGCATTTACCTTTCTTTTGAAAACCCATTTTGACGGAATGGCTTTCTTTCCCATAGGCAGAGCTGATAGTTCCCAAGTGCCATTGATATCATGAGATTCAATTTCCTCAATCATTGCAGATTGCCAAAGTTTATGGTGTTCGCTTGCCATCGGTTCCTCCACAGTGTTTGGATCTGATGATACATCTTCAGTTACGCAAAGATTATAATTTGGTCGTAACATATTCCGCAATCGCTCAGAGCGACGGACTCCTTCATGGTCCAAATCTGTTATTTCTTCGCGCTCCATTGTAGATTCATGATTCACTTCTGTATGAGAATGACTGCTACCTGAAGTTTCACCACTACCATCTTCTGTTGGTAATTCTTCCACATATTCCCCCTCTGAATTGGCAACGAAAGTTGGCTCTGGTAACCATAAATTAACCGTATCTGTCTTTATATCTATAGCTGGAGGATTTTGATTAATTTGATTTTCAATGAAAACTACATCACAGCTAACAATAATATTTTTCGCTACAGGATCATACAATCTGTATGCCTTTGATTCAGTACTGTAGCCTACGAGAATACATTCTCGAGATTTAGGTTTTCACTTACTGCGCTTTTCTTTGGCTACGTGAACCATTGCCTTACAACCAAAGACTTTGAGGTGTTTCAAGTTTGGTCTCTTTCCTGACCACAACTCTTCCGGACTCAGATTGTTACCTCTGCATGGTGTACGATTCAGTAGATATGCCGCAGCTACAGCAGCCTCAGCCGAGAATCTATCCTCCAAATTAGCATCTAGCAGCATGCATCTGATTTTTTCCGTTATTGTCCGATTTAGCCTCTCTGCAACGCCATTCTGTTCGGGGGTGTAGGGTGTCGTTTTCTGATGGATAATGCCATATTTCGAAAGATATTTCACTTCATTTATATATTCACGACCATTGTCCGTTCGGAGAACTTTTATATATTTCGAAGATTGATTCTCCACCATTGCTTTGAATTTTACAAATTCATCGAAGACAGCTGCTTTTGATTTAATTGGGATAACAAACACTTTTCTGGAATAGTCATCCACAAACGTTAACAAGTAGCGCGCACCAGAAAATGAGTTAACATTTAATGAACCCATTACATCACTATGTATTAGTTCCAAAGGTTGTTGAGCACGCTCCCCTTTTTCACTGTGTGACGCTCTGGTCTGCTTGCGTTTTATGCAAATCACACATTTATCGTTACCACTGGTTGTAATTTTAACACCTTGCGAAGCATTTTGGATGGCTGTGACACTTTCGCGACAGACATGACCTAAGCGTCTATGCCATAAGTCAGGGATGGGCACATTTTTGGCCGAAAAGTTAGCAAATTGCGCACGGGGGCTAGATGAGGGGAATATCAGTGAACGGAGGGAAGGGCATAAGGAGTTGCGAAAAAACTTAATTACATTCCTCCGCAACTTAATGTTCATCGCAGAATGGTTGCGGCAATACCAGGAATAAAGGGATGTTCAACTTATTCCAGTGTGAGAGCGCCTCAAAATAAGCGTTTTTTATAACATTTTCCATTTTAAATTAAAACACCCAACATTTAGTACGAATAAAAATTACTATGTAGTGGCTATTTATTATATGGAGAAACTATTTAAATCTTTTTAAAGTATATTAGAAGAACTGATTTTTGACCTTTCAATACCCGAAACAAGGACTTAAGCTTGTTAGCTCTCATTCATTAAATTTTTTTATTCATTTTCCATTGAAAATAATACTATGATGCTTCAAATTACAAAACGTTTCATCAAATACCTTTAAATCACCTTTATATCACAAATTTACTTAATTTTCATTGTTTTACATTTTTTATAAGTGGTCTTGAACGATGCAACAAATCCCTCCGTTTACATATTTTTTTGGTAAGATTTCAATCTGTCCATCGCTCGTTTCCAATTGCTAAACGTCAAAACCACCTAAACTTTGACAGTTGATCGAGTTTAGGTGGTTTTGTCGTTTAGCAATTGCTCTCTCACTTCCAGTGAGAGAGGAGTTAAACATCTCTTTATCTCTGGCAAATTAAAGAGCGGAAGTTTACTTCATATCGCAATTGTACAGTTGTGTGAACAAAAAGAGGTAAATATAATTTGCACGTTTTAGAGACTCGCATTAATATCTGTTTTAATTTACTTTTGCATGCTGGAAATTCTAATCACTGGTAGGAAAGAAATATATATGTTACACTTGTGTCTAAAAACAATGTTATTTAATAAGAAAACAACATATTTTAAAACTTCACAACACCTTATGGTGGTTCCTATTTTGTTCACACCACTGTACATGTGATAGATCAGTTAATGGTGGTGATGCCAGTTGTAAAAATTCATTTTAGTTACAATTGGGAAAACTTTTCTCAAGTTGTGGGCTTTTATACGTACATATGCATATCTGCATATATAAAAAAGAGAAGATACTTGTGACCATTATATATATTGTGTTTAAACATATTGCAGTTCCTTTTAATGAAAATGCTTATATAAATATATGATTTGTGATATTTTCAGTTTGGTTGTTATATCAAAATATTCAAAGAATTGAGGTTTTTTTCTATAATTGTTTTGTTAAATTTTAAAAATCTAAGTTGCCTCTGGAAATGTATTAAAATAATAATATGCGCTATAGAAAGGGAACACATATTTTCAAAAATATAAGAAATCATCAAATAAAAATACATTTGCGTGGTATGACATTATTGCTTGAGAGTGGCTAAGCACACAAATAGAGTACAAACACTAACGGCAGAAACATCTTCTCACTTCGCTAGGAGCTGCAAGCGTTTCGTTCTCGTTTTCATTCGAACAATGTTGCCATTACTCAATACGCATATGTATGTAGTTTTGTACACATCTAAGTCTTCAATTACAATTTTTCATAATATAAAATATCAAAACCGAAATCAAACTATTAAAACTAGATTATATATTTGTAAATAATAGCATTCGATTCTGAATTTGAGTTATTTTAAGAAAATTTCAAATATATTGAAGACAATTTGTATAATTACTACAGTATATCGAGCCTGGCATCCCTGCGGTATGAGAGAGCAATCAGCTGAGTCATTTCTACGGAGAAAACCCCAAGCCGTTGGAAATTCTACGATTGGCGGGTGGTAGAAGGGTTGTTGGGTAATTATTGCGCTCTCATAAGATAAGGTCATATGTGTTTGAAGAAACAGTGGTTCATAAACTGAAGATATTATTGAAATTAATTTTTATAAGGAAGTTTAAAGAAATTACCTGGTTTGAAACTTGTTGCTTCGAAAATTATATATAAAATAAGAAGTAGGTTATCTGATTTAAATTTTGGTACAATAATGCGTGTAGCTATAGCAAGTGAGATTAAACCAAACATATAATTTATTATTTCAAATAAACAAAATTAAATGCTGATATAAAGACATATTAAAAAAATGATTACTAAAATCAATTATTTATTATACTTTTTGTTATTTGTCTTACATTTTATAAATTTATAGTAGTTACAAAGGAACTTAAAATTGTTAGGCTGTTTTACAGTTATTACCCACAGTACAACTCCCCATATATGCGGGCGCTCTCATTTGTAAACATGGTGTGGGAAAATACGTTGCTCTCATTTGTAATAATGGAGTGGTAAAATACGTTGCTCTCACTTCCCTCTTCATGTTTGCCCGCGATAATCCCCTCACTTAGCTCTCAAAATGTGCACTCGTGCCCGCACCGGCAAAATGCCGCTGAGGGTTAATATGCCCACCCCTGCCATAAGTCATAGCTTGCGACGCCCATCGCTGCATTATCTCGTTGCACACAGTTCAGACGATAAAGACCGTTTATTTTGCTCGCAGTTCCTTGTTTGTCCTCGTTTAATATTTCGCACCAATTGTCTTTAAAATGGAGTTCTTTCCCATTGTCTGTCATTTGACTCACCGAAAGTAAATTCGGACATAAACTAGGAACGTACTCAGCATTTTTGATAGTTGCGTTAACATTCTTATGTTTATTAGCTAGAGAGAGTTGCACATCGCCAGTGCATTCAACATCAATTTTGTTATTGTCAGCGACAATTACTCTCTTGTTTATCGCGCGTTTTCTATTTGTCACGCATTCGTTGCTTTTTACCATATGTTGAGAACAGCCGGAATCGACATACCACTCTTCGTTGTTGTGCATATTAGCATAAAGCGATGAAGCAAAAAGAACCTGACTTTTTTGTTTTTGCTTGTCGTCTTTCACTATTTTCTTACGACAGTTTTTGCTTACTCGCTTATTACACGCAGCAACTTTTGTCTCGGCAACTCTTGGTTTATAGGCGAGGGGGCGACGAGGAGAGGAGAATCGCGCCGAGTTTCCAGTGTTCAGCAACTCGCTTTGTGTTCTTATTCGTAGCAGCTCGCTGCGACGTTTTTCGGCATTCGTGTTCTTTCTTTCGTAGTACATAGTTGCATTTGAGTATATTTTTTGAAATTAATATTTTGAATATATTTAAAAATTTTAATTTCATCTTTTGGCAAGTAATTTGCAAATATGTATACAAATATACATAATATAATTTAAATATTTTAGAAAATGGAGTATGACGAAAAAATCGAATTAATTAAAGATATTGTGAAATGTATGGAGAAAGCCATACAAATTGATTCAGACGATAGTGAAAAGGGTGACATATGTATGTGAAATTCTGTCATATAATCTTTGTTTTCATTTTGAATTATAAATAAAATGTATTTCTTAATTGTCAGAACTGATTAATATATGTGATAGAGTGGCCCAAATACCCATAAGGAAAAAGAAACGACAATGGGTTAAAGTAAAGAGTAGACAATGGGTTAAAGTAAAGTGAAAGAGAATGAGAAAAAAACTCGAACAGAGTTGCGCAACACAAGTTGCTCGTGTGAAGGTAATGGGCGACAGCAAAAGAGAATCGCCCGAGAATTAGCAATTTTTGTCGCCTCGTGTAATAATAGACTTATGAGCCCTAGTTGTTCGCATCAAATTTCGCATCTTGTAAAAGTAGATTTTTCACAGCGTCTACAGTCAGCGTTTTCTTGGAGTTTTCGACAGCGAGCACTAGCGCTTGAAACTCATTGGGCAACCCAGCTAACATGAGTGATGCGGTTAATTCTTCATCAATTTTTAGACCTGCGTTTCTCACTTTAAATGCAGTCATTATCATTGAGTTTACATACTCTTGCATAGTTTCGCAGTCTGACAGCTTGAGTTGTACCAATTGCTTCAACAGTTCCACCTTGCGCGTCAAACCTTTATCTTCATATGCTTCCATGAGTGCTTCCAACGCGTCTTTAGCTGATGTTTTATCTGCAAAGTGACCGAAATTATTTGGCTCCACCAACATCGTGATTTCAGCTAGTGCTTTTTCATTAGCATCACGACCAGCCTCAGTTGCAGTAACAGGCAAACCATTCTGGACCATTTTCCAGTGGCCCTTTATGACCAAATATGATTTTGCCTGGCATTTCCAGACATCAAAAATTTCACGACAGCGAAGTCGTTCGACGGGTACCGAAAAAAAATTCGACATTATTTAAATTGTATAATATATTCCAAATCAAAAGTCAATATATTTAATTAACACGCCGAACCTTTTTTTACCCGGATTTATTTATTGATGGGTTAAATTAACTTTGTGTGGCAAAGGCCCATAACCTGTTAGGAGAGTGAAACGCGTGTTGACTTGGCGACAGTATAAAACAGAAGAAGGAAGTTTATTAAATAATGGATTTAGCTTCTATTCGTAATGATATCTGTAAGTCTTATAATATACAGGGTGTTTCGTAAGATTATAAATGTACAATTTTCTTCTCAACAATCAAATATAATAAATTATATTATATAATTATATATTAATAAAGGAGTGTCCAAAAATGACAAAAAACAAAATAAAATAAAACTATTATAAATTGTATCATAGTCATTAAGAATATGTGTTATATATCCGAGGAATAAAATGAAAATAATTAATCAAAAAAATTGTTGAAGTTTGTACAGCCTATAAATTAAAATAAAAAGTCTATAATTCAAGGTTAATTCTTCGATTCTGAACCCAAACCCTCCAGAATAGAACAGCCTCCTTTACTACGGAAGGGATAAGACAAATAATAGTGAATACTAATAGTGCTTTTCAAACACAAACAATAGACGACAATATACCCTGCCAACCACGGCTACCCGCTTGTGACAAATATTCCAATATACATAACTACACATTTTTTTCTCTATACACTAACACCAACGCACATTTTCGGGTTATTTTTTTGTTTACCTAAATGCGATGAAAAAAAGTTTGTTTCATTTCTTGATTTATTTGAATGAGTGCGAAGGAGAAAACATAATTGTAAATAGTGACAATAGAAAATCCCAAAAAGGGTAATAAAAAAAAACGACTTGTTTTATATTTTAAATGACCAAATAATATTTATATTTTCTTCCAGATGTTATTATTGTTTTTATTTAATTAATCTTTGCTTCCAGAGTAAATTCTATTTGTATTTATATATTTTATTTTTTCAGATGAAATTGAATGAGCGCAACAGAGATGTACGAGTATGATCACATGTATACGTACGTGTGAGGGGAAAAAACGGTAGGATATTCGCTCGGCCTAAGACAAACAAACTATATGTTTACCCCCACGTTTACCACCATGCTACCCACTGATTATCTGTTGTTTTACCCGCTCATGGTTGGCAGGGTAGTATGACGTTGTTAAATTCTTACATGAATTTAGGTAGGATGAATTCATACATATATTAGTTGGAGCGAGGCAGCTTTTAACGCTATGAGCCTATACGTTAAGGGAAGTAGAAAATACTTCGCTGCAGACAAACGTACAATACATATGTATAATAAAACAGGAACTAAGCATCCTAAGGCAGTGTGTAACGTCGGTTGTAGAATATTACAACCCGGTCAACAAAAAATTTACTCTATTAATAAATAAAAAAAAATTATGACACATGGAAACTACGCGGATATTACAAAAGAAATTAAACAAAAAGAATAAGGACCATGTCGCACGAATTTTTATAACAGGACTAAATACCTCACTAAGGGACATACTATTTTCTCTAAACCTACAAGATTTACCTGATCCTTTAGCAAAAGCTCAGGAATTAGTATCAAATAACCAAAGAGCTTGGTTTGCACAAAATTTTGCGTATGATACAAACAAGCCAAAGCCAATATACATATATGTATGTACAAATAATAATCTAAGTTTCCTCAAAGGAACAATCCCTCAAATAACTTTCCCAAACCGACACCAAGAGAGGCAGATCCATCTACATATATCTAGAGATTATAACAAAGTACGGGGACAACGAGGTAACAGAAATTTTAATCAAATTATAAAACCAATACAAAAGAACGCAAATGTTCAGGTTAATAGGGCTGAAAACCAAGAAGCACGTGGTATAAAGAGACCAAGAGAAAGTAATCATAGCTTTCGCTCAAAATAAAAAGCATTAAGAATTAATAATTACAAAAAAGATAATTTTTTAGGGGAAGGGGAGATGAACTCCCCCACATCAACTTAAATGATAAAAAATTTGGCAGAAATCTAAAAACTCTTGTCGATATGGGCGCAACCTCCTGCTATATCAAGCCAGGAGTTTATGATAATAGGAGTATGTTAGCCAACTATATTCAAATGTACGTATAAAAACCGTGAAAGGCTATTTCATTACCAGATTAGGCAGATCTTCACGAATAGAAGGCTTAGAATCTGATCTTCTCCTAGGGTACGATTTCCTGAAAAATATTGAGGCACACATCGATGTGCCCAATTGGAAAATTTGTTATGTGGAACAATGGTATCGAAAAATTTGTAAAAATAATGGATACAAATATATTCATATCAAAAGTAAAAATGATAATATTAAGGTGAATACAAAGTTTCCAAAAATCAAGCCGAAAAAAATAACAGGAAAAATCAAAATAATAACAATAAAGGAACATAAAGTTGCTACAAACCGAAAAGGGAAAACAGGAAGATTCCACAAATCAAGCCGAAAGTAATAAAGGCAAAAATAAAAAATATATAAAAATTAAGGGGCATAGAGTTTCCATACAGTCGACAGAGAATTTTGGCGATAATATTATATTAAAACAAAATAGGAAGGGCTAAGTTCGGGTGCAACCGAACATTTTATACTCTTGCAACTTTCAAGAATGAAAGCCAGAGAAGTACTAATGATGTAGAGTAAAGTCAGGCGGATGTTCGAAATTCCTGATATTAGTTAAATAGGGACTAGGCCAAGTTTTCGCTCAAATTTGTTTATTTTTTGTACAAAGATATACTGCTATGAATAAAACACGGTCTCTTATTTTCATTGGGATAACTCACAGATTGGACGATATATGCTGTACAAAGTCACCCCGAAGTTCAAACATGTTTTTTGTTATTCTTTCACTTTTGACGTATAGACATACCGTTATAACAGACCGACATTTTCGAAGAAAAGTCAACTATGGCTACAGGCTCCACATATTCGACACCCAGGGGCTTAAACAATTTTTAGTCATAAGATGGCACACACTAACGACATTCTTCAAGTAAGCTTCATCCCGTTATATTAATTGGTTCTTGATTTGTTTACTGGAAACTGTACGCATCAAGTGGAATTCAGAATTGTGCTTCCCATATAGCAGATTAGGCTGATTATTGTCCGATTTCGCTCATTTTCATAAAATATAATGAAAAGAATGTCACGTACCAAATTTTGTCGAAATCGGTCGGTCGGGTTTCGAGATATGGGATTTCATCAAAAAGTGCCCGGTGCTACGCCCACCTTTCAATTTTTACCCCGAGCCCAATAAAACCTTATCATATCATCCCGGCGGAAAATTTTTACCTTTCTGGCATATTTAGTTTTTGATTTAACGCGCTTTTAGTAGTTTTGTACAGTACCGTTATATGGGGAGTGAACAGGGTTTTCACCCGATTACATCCATTTTCCCACTATCGATAAGAGTTTTTGAAGAATTCGTGTTAGGTGAATTTAGTTGTTGTAGCTTGATTGGTTTAGGAGATATGTACACTAAACTTATTAGGGGGCGGGACTGCGCCTACTTTTTCAAAATTTTTTACCAGAATTTTTCACAGGTGCGCCTTGCCACTGGGATCCTCTGTTTCGAATTACACTGTAAGCCCCTGGGTGTCGAATTACTGTTCTGTGTTCAGTGCTTAGTTATGGCACTTTATATGTTTTCGGTTAATGGCGATTTTTGGAGGTGGCAGTGGTCCGATTACGCCCATCTACGAACTATAATATATTTTTGTGCTAACGAACATACCATGTTTCTACAAGATATCTCAATTTTTATTCAAGTTACAGATTTTACGCCCAAATAGACGAACGGACGGACAGATACAGTCAACCGGACTTTAACTTCTCTCGTCATCCTGATCATTTATATATGTACATATGTATATGTGGGATTAGAATTGATAAACAACTGGCAACCACTTAATCGAATATCGAATAGTGGATTATAAGAAATTTGTGGACGGTAGGGCTTGGCGTCCTTCATAGTGAGGAAAGTATTATTATTCCTGATTGTAACGCCACCTTGTTGAGCTATTCAAACACGGCGGCGAAGAACTGATAAGGAGCATGCATCAGCTTCTTTGCAAAATATGGTCGGATGAAAGCATGCCCAGTGATTGGAATTTAAGTGTACTCTGCCCAACACGCAAAAAGGGAGACTTCAATCTGCGCCAACTACCGTGGGATAAGCCTCGTTAACATCGCGTATAAGGTTCTATCGAGCATACTGTGTGAAAGATTAAATGCCACCGTCAACAAACTGATTGGACCTTACCAGTGTGACTTTAGACCTGGAAAATCAACAACCGACCAGATATTCACCATGCGCCAAATTTTGGAAAAGACCCGTGAAAGGAGAATCGACACACACCACCTCTTCGTCGATTTCAAAGCTGCTTTCGACAGCACGAAAAGGAGCTTCCTTTATGTCGTGATGTCTGAATTTGGTATTCTCGCAAAACTAATGGCTGTGGAAACTGACGTTGAACAACACCAACAGCTCCGTCAGGATCGGGAAGCACCTCTCCGAGCCGTTCGATATCAAACGAGGTTTCAGACAAGGCGACTCCCTATCGCGCTACTTCTTCAACCCGCTGCTGAAGAAAATAATTCGAGCTGCAGAACTTAATCTAGCAGGTACAATCTTTTATACGAGTGTACAGCTGCTGGCGTATGCCGATGATATTGATATCACGGGACCTTGAAAAGATTGTAAGGACGTGTCGCCTCGCCAAAGGCTTGGTAATTTCAGTTTGTAAAGGCAAAGTGTTTAAAGGTTAAAGTGATCGTTGCTTCATTTAGCATCTTAATTATATTACATCTGTGTATATACTATATAATATCGTCAATAAAGAATTATACAGTGATTAAAATAAACTGAATAAGCGTATCGGAAAATTAGTGACTTTTTATTAAAAATCCTGCATATGTATATGTATATGAGCCGCTCAATGCACACATCGATTAACTCCACTTTTTGAAAAATCCTAAATTTGAGTGTCAAAGCCCTTTTTTTAAGCAATAAATATTATCCCGTTATGTGAGTGAGGAAAGCAGTGGCGATTCTTTAATACGATTTATCAACAGAAATTCTGGGTTAAGAAGACGTTTATCGTTTTCCTCGGATTAATCGGATTGCAATAGTACAAACCCAACAAACATATTGATTGGGAGAAAAAGAAGTCGTAATCCTGTTAAATGGATACGAAATTAACAAAATCATAACAGGATAAAAGGTTTGGCATACAGGAATAAGGGAGGAAAATTAATACTTTTGTCGATATGCAAAGCAGATGCCGTCGAACTTGCAATCAAAAAATTATTTGGATGAGAGAGAGGCTGCCATGAAAGAGTTTTATTGTTTACATAGGGGTCAAACCACGTTAAGTGGTCAACTTGACCAAAATATTTTCTTAAAAGGTTGTATCAAAGTTATCAAACGAAGATCACATTCGTTTACATATTACTTTCGAAAAGAGGGGCCATATAATCAAAACATGTTAAAAAAGCGTCGTTGCATCTAATCCAAATGACTCACTCAGATTTTTTGTCAACAAAATCTGTAGAACCGTCTATCATTAACAGGAAAGTAACCGTCACAGGGCCTTGGTCTTGATATACGCCAAAAATATTCGCATACAGCTGATGAAGGAGACATTATTAATAATATTGCTGAATCATCCTCAAGAATAATGCCGCTAACATAAATCTGCTATAAATTAATTACGAAAATTATTTTATAACTGAACTTCCAACATTCGTTTTTATGGAAAAGCTGTGATAAAAATGTATAATAAAACTTAAAAATGAAAAGACTAAAGACTTTATTACTTTTTTCAGTTGCCAAATCGCTTAACTCCATCAGTCACATAAAAAGTGTAACATTTCTGACTATTATTTGTTGGCTATTCTTTCTTATTAACTTTATATACTGTTAGATGAAAGCTATATCTGCAATTATGCATTCCACATTATATGTATATTTGAATTCAAACTATCAGAGGAATTTTTAAAAACAATATGCATTACATCATCGTGTTTCTCAACTTTTCGTTTCATGGAGTTAATCGATGTGTGCACTGAGCGGCTCATATAACCCTACATCTATCTCGATTAGTTTTCGATGATACGTACAACCGTTAGGTGAACAAAACTATAATAGTCCGTAGCAACTGGATGTCAGAGCATAAAAATATGTTTTATCTCAAGGACAAAAAAAACTCCTGAATCATCAACCAATGATTTTATTGGAAATATGAACAAAGACTACTCCGTAATGAAGGAAAACGGCTCGGATATGTTAAACACTAACTATTCTTATTGGGTAAAAAACATCTAAATTTTAAAAAATAATAATCATGATGAACATCTCCCTGAATATAGATCCCATATAAATAAAACAATTGTCCAAACGCATTCAGGCATTTGAACAAGTTTCCCATTCATGACAAATGTAAGTAAAGATACAAAAAATCAGCATTTAATAAATAAAAGAAACCAATAACTTTTATTTCAAAAACTATAAATAAAACAGAAATAAATTATGTCACAAATAAAAAAGAATTATACGCTATTGTATGGACATTAAAGACTTTCGTAATTATCTATATGGTGTAACCAATCTCGAAATCTATACAGATTATAAACCTTTTTTTAACCCAAAAATGAAAAAAATTGCACGCATTTTTAGAGGAATATGCTCCGAAACTCTATACAAACATGATAAAGCTAATATTGTAGCAGACACACTATCGCGTCTTGAATTATATAACATTTCCGATGATTCCCAGATCGAGGAATCACAATATTCAGCATAAAGTAATGAAAGCATTCAAAATACAAGAAACGCAAAACTTGTAAATCAGTTCAAATGACATGAGGTAATCGAACCCTTTGGAAATAAAAAAACACTTAATAGAGTATGATACAGTGGAGAATTTATTAATCATTTTGAAATAATTCATTAGAGCAAATTTGCTAACAACCATTCTTTGTACAGTGGAAGATTTGCATGAGGTCCAGCGACCTTTGAAGGAGACATTTCAATATAAATTTATTTACACAAAACGTTACCCAATGGATATTATTAACAAGGAACCCATTATAGAGCTCATCGAAATCATTCAGAAAATATTAAGCAAATAGAAACATTATATTTCTGGCCCGAAATATGAAAACTAATAAAACAATATGTACGAAATTGTGTAACATGTATGTATCAATAAAAATATGACCGTCAACCGAAATTGGTACCAATGGGCACAGATCCAATTCCAAAAAAAGAACAGCTTCACTTAGATAAGTATGTATATTTCACGCACAAAAATTAAAATTCATCACATGAATACTTAGATGCCTAAGTGTTAAAAATGTCTAATATTGAAACATATAGAAGACAAGTCAAATATCGAAGAAAAGGTTTTAAGATTGCTTCAAACCTTCACAGATGTACAACGAATTACTTTAGACAACGAACTAAGCTTACCAACACACCAGTTTATATCATTAATGCAAATACTAAATACAGAAATTTATTTTTGTGGTCCACGACATAGTATAATTAATCAACAAATAGAAAAAGCAAATTCTAGAATAATCGAGATAGCACGATGTCTTAAGGAAGAATACAATTTAGTGAGCTTCTTAGAAACTATATTACGAGCCGCTCAACAATATAATTTAGCAATACATTCAGTAATCTATTTCAAACCAATAGACGTCTTTCACAGTAAAGTATAACATGAAAGATTACAATATACCTTAAAACAAGCACAGGAAAAGATGCTAAAATCCCACAATAAACATAGAATCAAACAAGTAAGAAAGGGCTGAGTTTGGGTGCAACCGAACATTTCATACTCTTGCAACTTGTAGGAATCAAAGCCAGGGAAATACCTTACGATGTAAATCAAACTCTGTAATCAACTCTTCTATTTTTGGGACAATTAAATTATACTTTTTTCTCTTTCTAAAGGTTATGACGGAGCGCGATCGATAAGTGGACATGTCAAAGGTTGTGGTAGTGTCATCCAAAATTTATATCCAGCGGCTCTTTATGTGCACTGTGCTAATCACAGCTTAAATTTAGCCATCGCAACGACTTGCAAAATACCAGCTATAAGAAATTGTATTGGTTCCATGAAAGAGACCGTAAATCTTTTTCGGATGTCAACTAAAGCTGGCACACTGCTCAAAAATCTTATTCTTGAATCCTTTCCAAACTCAAAGCAAGTGAGGTTACTTAAATTCTGCGAAACACGTTGGGTGGAGCATTTAGAATCTCTTTCTTTATTTAACGATTTATATACTTGATACTGAAATAAGCCTGAACATAAGCCTATGCTTGCTGCAAATAGACTGTGATTTGAGCAGCTGCGTTGCTTATGCAAATAATTTGTATGCTGAAATTAGTGAAATGCGTAAGGATTCTGAACAATCGTTTAAACTCATTTTTGAATCAGTTAAAACAATAGCCGCAGAATTAGATTTAGAAATCAAAATTCCGCGTTTGGCGAAACGGCAAACTAATCGCGACAATTATGAAGGCGAACCGGAAGAATATTACCGCAAATCAATTTATATACCGTTTTTAGATCATTTTTTGGACCAAATCAATGAACGATTTTAAAACATCGAGAGCTGTTTTCCAAAATTGAAAACATTTTGCCAAATAAATGCATAAATCTTGACGTTATTGAGATGCAGGAGACTGTTCGTGTTTTAGAAAAGCAATGGTCCGCTGATGTAGAAGATCCCGATGATTTCGTTGCTGAATTTAGAATGTAGAAAAGGTTAAAAAAATCAGATTATATTTTCGAACTAAGATTTTGAATATATTTTCAGGAACTGGTTAAATCAAACAAAGAGATCCAAAACTTTTTTAGACGCGTTGAATTGTTGCAATGCAAAAATTTTCAAAACAGTGCATCGTTTTTTAAAGATTGGAGCAACAATCCCTATATCTGTCGCTTCAAGTGAACGCTCGTTTTCATCACTTCGCAGGCTTAAAACATATTTAAGAAATAAAACTGGAGAAGCACGCCTGAACGGAATGGCTCTCTTGAATATCCATAGAGATAAAGACGTGACGGAGGAAGAGATTTTAAATGTTATGGCCCAAAATAAAAGAAGATTAGACTTCAATTTGTGAATAAAATAATGAAACATTGTCTTTTTACCTAAAACCCCCCCAAATTTTTTTCCTGCGTTCGCCACTGACTGAAGGGGTTATTCTGGTCTGGAAAAAAAAGGCAATTAATATTTTTACCATCCATTTTTTTATTAGTTATTTGTTAATTTTAGAAGAGTACAGAAAAAAATTAAAAACTAAAAAAGTAAAAAATTTCAAAAATTATGAGCTGACGAAGTGGGGGGTCTCTAAAAATTTCCACGTGACCATACCCATGATTTCAACCCTCCTAGTTATCTGAAACCAGAAAAAAAAGATTATTAATCTAGAAAATGTCACAATGGCCGGAACTACAGAAAAGTGGGGAACATTTTTTTCACAAAATGACGACTGCTTGAAAAAAAAAAGTTTTTTTGAATCACTTTTTCTGACTATTTCGAAATTTTTAAAAATAATAAAAATTAAAATTTGGGGATGGGGCTAGTTCCAACCATAGACAAGCCTATACAGAAGACTCAATAAAAATGTCAAGTAAATCGGTCCAGTAGAACCTGAGAAATAGTCGGTATCGTTTCGAAAAAGTCAGTTTTGAGAAAAGTTTAAAGTTTCGCGTAAAGTTTTTTTCAAAAAAATGCCTATATCTCCGAAAATAATTTGAATTTTGAAAAATCCTCTTATACACATATTCTTGAATAGTTAAACTTTGAAAATAAAACAAAAAAATTTCGATTTTTTTAAATTTTTAGACCAGAATACCCCCTGAATAAGAAAAGGTTGAATCATAATTTGAGATGAGTGCATAATAGCTGACAAATATTCTTGAAGCATTGCTCAGGACAATGTAATATTTAAAAGGAACGCTCATGTCTGTGTTATCTTAAGTGTAGTACCTGGGTTTTAGCCGTCGACTTTGGAATTACATGCGATGACTGTTGGACAAAACATTACCATATGATTAAATATAGGGCGTGAGTCGCGCCCTCTTCTGCTTTCTAGGGAAATATTGACCAGTTTTCACGCATTTTGGATCAACAGAATTACTACAGCAGGAAATGGATTCTGTCTTGATTTCTATTGTATATCTCACACATTGACATTTTCGAACAAATGTCAACTAGAGGTACTGGGTTCCACATATTCGGTACCTAGGGTCTTGAACAGTTTTGGTTGGATTTGAATTTTTTGTCATAAGGTGGCATACGCAAAAGATGTGCAAAGTTTAATCCCATTATATTGATTGCTTTTCTTGCTTGTGTACTGGAAAGTAAAGGAATCATGTGGAATTTAAAAATGTGCTATATGGAAAGTAGGCATCGTTATTGTCCTATTTCAATCATTTCTACAGAGTGATATAGGAATATGAAAAGAATGACACGTTCCAAATTTTGTCGAATTTATCAAAAAGTGGGCGCTGCCACGCCCATCATCCAATTTTTATCCCGGCCCCTGTAAAGCCTTGTCATACTACCCCGGCTTTAAATTTTTACGTTTCTGGCGCATTTAGTTATTGATTTATCGTGCCTTTAGGAAGTTTTGAACACTACCGTTATATAGGGAGTAAGCGGGCTTTCCATTTGTAGTACAATTTTCGTGGTGGGCTAAAAATCTCTTCTATTAATCTTTACATTTCATATGATTATTTTTTATGTTATTTATTAATAGAGTCAACTTCGAGAGCCAGTCCATTAATGCTATATTTCTGTCCATAAAGAAACGGTTTGTTGCAGCGGACAGACAGACAGACAGTCAACCGGATTTCAAGCTTTTCTCTTCATCCTGATCATTTACGAGGACTGCTATATATATTTCTGGCCTAGGCAGCACTAGTGCAATCTGACATTTCCATTGGAAAGTTTGACATTTTTTAGCATAACATCACTCAGAACGTTTTGTCATTTAATCGTGAATTGTTTTATTTACAGGGAATTAAAAAATTCTTCTCGGCCAAAAAATGGAATTAACTCGTGAACATTTTCGTGCGATCATTTTTCACAACTTTCGACGTGAATTATCACGACAAGAGTGCATCGATGAACTAAAATCTTTGTATGGCTATGAAGCATCATCCTATAGCGCTGTGAAAAAATGTTACAACGAATTCAATCGTGGCCGACGCTCGCTCAAAGACGACCGTGAAGGTCGTCCAAAAACAGCCGTTGTGCCTGAAAACATCGATGCCGTACGTGAACTGATAAAGCAAGACCGTCATGTAACATACCTTCAGATAGAGGCATGCCTATGCATTTCTCCCACCAGCATGCATTCGATATTCCATGAACACCTGGCCGTAAAAAAGGTTTGTTCTCGTTGGATCCCGCACAATTTGACAATCGCTCAAAAAAAGGCTTGTGTGGATTGGTGTAAAGAAATGCTAAAAAAATACGATACGATACGGTGCTTCAAAAGACGTTTACAAGATCGTCACAGGTGACGAATCATGGATCTATGCGTATGAGCCCGAAACAAAACAGCAATCGACCGTGTGGGTCTTCCAAGACGAGCCAAATCCAACGAAAGTTGTTCGTGGAAGAAGCACTTCGAAGCAAATGGTCGCCTGTTTCTTCGGCAAAACTGGTCATGTGGCGACTGTTCCGCTTGAGCAACGTAGGACGGTCAATTCTGAGTGGTACACCACCATTTGTTTGCCTGAAGTCTTCCGAGAAATTCGAAAAACGAACAAGAGAAGATGAATCATTGTGCACCATAACAATGCAAGCTCTCACACATCGGCTCAAACCAGCGACTTTTTGACCGGCCAAAACGTCGAATTGATGGGTCATCCGCCGTACAGCCCTGACTTGGCACCCAATGACTTCTTTTTATTCCCACACATCAAGAAAATAACGCGTGGTCAACGATTTTCATCGTCAGAAGATGCTGTTGAAGCATTCAAAACCCATGTTTTGGAGATGTCTCAATCGGAGTGGAAAAAGTGCTTCGAAAATTGGTTTGAGCGCATGCAAAAGTGTATAAATCTTAATGGAGAATATTTTGAAAAACAATAAAACCATTTTCGTTGATAAATATTCCTATTTTCATTATTAGCCCAGAAATATATATAGCAGCCCTCGTATATACACATATATAACTCTATATCTATCTCGATTAGTTTTAGGTGATACTTACATCCGTTAGGTGAACAAAAATATACACTGCGTTCCAAAGTAAATCTTGTAAATCTTTGAATCTAGCACCTCCTGGTACGCCATCGATATGTCGATTGATGCGTTAGAATTTCCTATCTTTATCAAATATCCAATAAGAATTTCATGACATTTCATTCATTGGAAGTGAAGTTATTGCGTTTTAAATATGAATATGTTTGTGTTGTCGATGCGGAAATGAGCTTCGAACAAAGAGCCAATATTAAATTTTGTTTCAATTGATGAAACAAGTTTATGGCGATGATTGCCTATCCCGTAGTACAGTGCACGAGTGTTTTCATCAAAAGTCAGCCGAAATCATCATTGAAATTCATGGAAATGGAATTGAACATCTCCAAAACATTGATTTGTCGCATTTTGACCGAACATTTGGGCTTACGAAAGGTGTGTGCATGGTTTGTTCCGCAAAAATTGACTGACGACCAAAAATTACTCAGAATACAACATTCTAAGGACATCATTAAAGAGGTCAAAAGGGGAAAAAACTTCCTTTACAATATTGTGACTGGTGACAAAACGTGGTATTTCCAATATGATCCCGAAACGAAACGCCAGAGTGCTGAATGGAAGGCACCGGACGAGCTGAAACCCAAGAAATCGCGCATGGAGAAGTCAAAAATGAAGACAATGCTGATTTGTTTTTGAGATTCCAAGGGTATTGTCCACAAAGAATTTGTTCCACCCGGCCAAAAGGTCAATGCGGTATTCTACCTTGGAGTTTTGAAGCGTTTGGTGCGCCGTATTCGACGTGTTCGACCCGAATATCGCGAAGGTGAAAGTTGGCGTTTGTTGCAAGATAATACATAGCTTGTGACAGATTATTTGACCAAAAATCAGCATTTTACTTTTGAGGACAGTGATCAGCTTAGCAGCCGCTGATGTCATAGACTATACCCGACAAGACTGCGTACTTATTAAAAATGGAGATGTTTGCATTTACGAACAATACAGGGATTTATTTCACACTACTAATTTCTCTTATTTGGAAAATATAATAACAAACGAAAATATAAAGTTTTACAGTAATAACGAACATACTAGGATTTATTTCACATTACACAAAATCCGAAATGTTGCTAATTGAAACTTTATTAGAACAATAAAAACAAAACGATTTTAGGCAAAAAAGGAGTGTAAATGAATTAGGAACATCTTGGAAATGGATAGCTGGAACTCCAGACTATGATGACCTTTTAAAAATTGGACGAACTAGTTATAAATAACAATAAACAATTCAAAACAAACACGAATTTTTTAAAATAAATAAAGGTGATACAACCTTCAAAACAACAAAAAAAAGAATTCAATTTATTATTCATGAACCACAACAAAACAACATAAATACAGTAACATTTGGTAAAATTGGAATTTTAAATCCAACTATTATGCATTTAGAAAATTAAAAAACACAACAAATTTTAAGATATTACAAAAATAAAAGATGTAATTGTGGCGGTGGGGATGAAGGACAAGGAAGGTTCTAACTTCGTCCTTGCATCAGTCTACTTTCCAGGGGAGATGGCCACACCATAAACACATGTAAAGGTATTATGTCAAAATAAACACCGTTTTATTTAACCAAGTATATTTAATATAGAATGTAAGAATGATCAAAGTATGAATTATTTAAAAGCTCAAAAAATAATCAAAGTCGCGCGCCTTCTTCTCTCGCGTTCGCTTTTCGATACTCTTCTTTTTAAGCATCCTTCGTGTTGCCACACGTTGCTCAATCAATAGGCTTGCCATCTATCGTTGACAGCTCGGCCACTCCTGATCGATCGTCTCTCCTGGACGATTTTTCGCTATCGTCTTCTTCAGTAGTGTTTTGCTCACCATAATCTGGTGTCTCGGTTTCATAGTCGTCATCTACAAGACTATGGTTTACCCATGGTTTCATGTTGTCGTTCGTAAATACCCCTGCATATCGCTTCCGCTGCTTAGGCACATCTGGTAGATCTTCTACTACGTAGCGGTCGTTGGGTAAAACCTTCGTTACGATATATGGTCCTTTGTATGATGGTTCAAGCTTATGGGAGGTACCAGTGGGTGGAGGAACGTAGCCAATTACCACCAGATCTCCTTCATTGTACTTCCTTGGTGTTTGATGCTTCGCATCGAACCTCTGCTTCCATTTAGCCCTCTCTGCGGTTATTCGTTCGGCTGCTAGATTCATTCGGAAGTCTTCGTGTTGAATCTTGTTCTCCTCATTGTCATCCTGCACAACTTGAATCAAGCGGTTTACTGTTACGTCGCGTAGTTTAAAGTTGAAAACTAAACTATTCGGGCTCTGCCTAGTTGTTGCATTGCTTTGATAGTTTAGACATCATTGAAGTTGCGGTAGTGCCTCGTTCCAATCTTTATCGTTTTTGATGCTGCATTTAAGTGATGCTAAAATGGTCTTATTTACACGCTCGGCCTGGCCGTTGGCACGGGGCGTGCGCACTGCCACTTTAACATGCCGTATCTCGTATCTTTGAATGAAGTTCTGGAACTCCTTTGACGTGAAGGCCGTGCCCCTGTCGGAAACGATTTGCCTGGGGCTTCCATATACATTTACATATTCTCGTAGCGTCGTAAGCACTGGTGTCGTTTTCGTGTTGCGTAATGCTCGTAGTATTACATACTTGGTAAAAGCACATACAATTACGAGTATATAATAATTACCTCGTTTGCTTCGTACGAATGGCCCTAGATGGTCTATATGCACGCATCTGAAGGGTATCGGTACAACTTCGCTTACATGCAACTGCGCTTCCTTTTTACCGCCTGTAACTTTATTCATACAACATTCTGGACATGCTGCAATATAGGATTTTACATATGATCGCATCCGTGCAAACCAGAAGTCTTTCGATACACGCTCGCATGTCTTGTCCAGTCCGAAGTGACCTGCTTCATCATGACATGCTCTTACTATACGCCATTTGACGCCTCGGGGTACTACTAGTCTTTTGTTTCCGTTGACCTTGCGAAACAATCGTTGACCTTGCAATACGTAGTCATCTTTAATCTGACATTCGTTTGATGCTGATTTTCCGTTGAGAACTTCGATGATATCTTTGAGTGTTTCGTCTTGTCTTTGCATTGCTGATACCCAGTCGTTGTCCATATCGACCACTCGATATATTGACTCAGCAATTGTTGTCGGTTCTATCGAGGGAAGTGTTGGGCATCTACTTAACCCATCAGCCAGCATATTCTTCGCACCTGCGCGGTGAATGCATTGGAAGTCAAACTCCTGAAGTTTGAGCCACCACCTTGCGATCCGTGGTAACAATGGCGTAGTTGCTTTAGTTACTGCTACAGCGTTGCAGTCGGTGATTACCTTAAAGCTATGCCCAATTAAGTACATACGATATCGCTGCAGAGTTTCAACTATTGCCAGAACTTCTAGCTCGTGGCTGGCATAGTTACGTTCTGCGTCGTTGCACTGCCTGCTAAAGTAAAACACAGGTCGCCACTCATTAGCGTTGTCGTTCTGCATTAGAATACCAGATAACCCCATGGAACTCGCATCCGTGTGTACCTCGTGTGGTTTCGTTGCTTCGTATATCGTCAGCACAGGTTTCGTAATTATAATCGATTTCAATTTCTCAAAAGCATCGTTCTGTTCTTTGTTCCAGACAAACGTTGCATTCTTTTTCAACAGTGTCGTTAATGGATATGCTATGATGCTATATTCTTTGACAAATTTCTGGAAATAGCCGGTTACTCCCAAAAATTGTCGCACTGATTTTATCGTTGTGGGTTTCGGAAACTCTTCGATCACTTTCGTTTTGTTTTCACCAGGACGTATGCCGTCGGAATTTATGTCATGACCTAAAAACTGCACTTGCTGGGTCAAAAATGTACTCTTCGAGGGTCTAAGCGTCAGACCTGTTGCGTTTACAGCTTCAAGAAATTCTCGAAGTACGTCAATACCTTCGTCAACTGACTTCGTGGCTATGATTACCTCGTCTACGTAGTTGACCACTTTGTCACGTTGTTTAAGCGTTTTAATTAAATTTACCATTATCTCCTGGAAAACCATTGGAGCGTTCACTAGACCGAAAGGCATAACATTATGCTCAAACAGCCCTTCATGCGTCAAAAATGCAGTATACTTTTTCGATTCTTCGTTCATAGGTACTTGATAATAGCCGGAGGTCATGTCCAGCGTCGTAAAATATTTATTGCCAGCTAGACGTGAAAGCTGTTCCTCCACGATTGGCATAACGTAGTTCTTTTTAACCGTGACCTCGTTCAATGCTCGAAAGTCGATGCACATTCGACTCTCACCGTTGGATTTTTTTACTAAAAGCACTGATGCGGCGTGTGGGGAATTGCTTGGTCGGATTATATCATTGTCCAGCAGTTCCTTTAAAATTTTTGATAACGTTGGTCGTTGTGAAAACGGAACCTGGTACCGTTTGCCTAAGATAGGATCTGATGTTGTTACATTTATGGTCATTTGTACGTCCTTGCATCTACCAAGTTGACTAATATCTTCTGCAAAACATTGTTTAAAATTTTTTAAAAGATTCCTTGTCTTGCCTTTGTCTTCTTCCGTTAAGCAGCTAGATATATTTAAGTCCGCTTTCTCGTTTTCTTCTAGCCGTAGCACTCCGTTATCAATCACAATGTGATACCCGTTGTTTTTTAGAACGTCGCGACCTAATAAAATATCGTAGGGCAGCAACTCATCAGCAACAATATACAATGTCGCCTCGCGTTGGACTTTGTCAATAGTCACATTAACGTTGACTTGTTCAGTAACTTGCACCTTGGATCCGCCGAATCCTGTAAAGCATCCTTTAGCTTCCTTCGTCTGCATACCATCTGCTGCAGATGCGCGTATCAGCGAGCATACGCTGCCGGTGTCAATGAAAGCCTCTAGTCGCCTTCCTTCAAGCTCCACCATTTTTGTAACCGGAGGGGCTTCGTCGTGTTCGTCGTGGTCGCCAATCTTCGCAACAGATGCCTTTTTGTTGCAATTCTTCGCTTCATGACCTATTTTTGTACATATAGTACACCGTTGTTTCCGTTGAGGTTGCGGACACTTGGCTGCAATGTGCCCGTAATCATTACAATTGAAACATTTTATTTGTGTTGACTTCGCATTTGCTTTCAATTCGGGTTTCGCTGTTTGCTGAGTTAACGCCGTTGGAGTCACCGATACGTTGCTGACTGTCGTTAAATTTTTGAGCGCCACCAATAGTTGACTACACGTCGCAAAATTCATTGTTGCCAATGTTTTAGTTAGTACACTGTCGTTGAGTCCACCGGTAATATGTGTGTTGATGGAAACATCGTCCACCGTACCTTGTCGACCTATCGTTAACATGGAGTAATAATACTCTAAATAGTCTTCGTTGGGTTTGCGTTTGCGCTTCATAAGCGCCTTATGCGTTTCAGCTGCGTTGTGTGCTGACGGAAAGTCCGCAGTAAATGCGTGCACGAATTGTGACCAGGAACTGAAAACATCTTGCGCGTCCAGCCACTGTTTGGCCATGCCTTTCATTTTGTGCTGAACCGCGATCAAAACCATATCTTCCTCCCAGCCATAGGATTGTTGTAGTTGCTGAGTTCGATTTATGAACTTCATTGCTGACGTTGAACCTTTGAGTGGGTCGAATTCAGGCATTACACCTATCATATCCTGAATTCTCATCTTTGGGCGTGATGCTGTTCGTAGATCATCAGCAGAATCCCAAGTCGCTAAGCTTGAATCTGGCCTAACACCATCGTTGTTGTTTGACGCTTGTTGAATTTCATCGTTTGCTGGTATCGGTTCTGAGTTACGATTCATTGTACCAATAGCTAACGTTAAACTTGCCATCGCCTCTCTCAAGCTATTCAGTTGCACTTGTAAATCATTTGTGGATACCGCACCATCGTCTTCAAGCTCCATCGGATCTACCTCATCAGCACCCAAAACTTCTTGCAGTTTGGCTACTTTAACTATTTTGGTACCCGTCGTTGGTAAATCGTTAGCCCTTAGTAGTGCATTCAGTTGAATGACCTTTAGCGTATTTAACTTTATCATGTTTGTAAAAGAAATATTTTATTAGTAGAAAACCAATATTCCTAAAACAATTTATTTCACCGTCCTTTTATTTAGAGCCTGCACTGTGATTTGTTTGCCTTTATTTCGTTGTTTTACTCTTGCTGTTCGCTGCTTGGTACTGCTTCAAATTCGTTTGCCAATTCCAATTGGAAGTTCTGCTTGCACACGAACCAACTAGCGTGTGTAAGCGTTTTAAAATTTAAACGTTGACTCGTAGACGCAGAGAAGTCTAATTAGCGTTGTTTCGTGTCTGCTCAGTCGAGACTGTTGTATGCAGCGCAGCCAGCTCCGTTTGTTGTACGCTTGCGCCTTCGTTGAATTGCCTTCTTTCTTTGCGTATCTATACAAACACGCTGTACGTTGAAACTCAGGTTGCTTCACTGTTGCACTGTTTTGCCGCAATACTTGGCTGTCGTGTTGAGACTCTTCTTTGCAGAGGCAAACGCGGCGTTTTTCCCAATACGTGCTCGTTTTGCGCTGTCCCTTTCCTTGGAGATTTTCGCCGTTTGTGTACTACACTCGTACACCGCTTCTATTGTTTCTGCTATGCAATTCGTTGTAATTGCTCGGTGTGTCTTTCCTAATAAGACGTTGGCGTTTCGCTGTGGCTTCGTTTTGCAGCACTTACACTTGGCTGCGCCGTTGAGAATCTTCTGTTCAAAATGACGATGCGCCGTCTTGCTAATACGTGCACGTTTGCGCTGCCGTTGATCGTTGAAGATTCTCGTCGTTCGTGTACTATACTTGTACACCCTTGCCACTGCGTCGACGTTTTATATCGTTGTAGGCGTATGGATCAATAAATTCCACTTCTGAGATGTAAAGGTATTATGTCAAAATAAACACCGTTTTATTTAACCAAGTATATTTAATATAGAATGTAAGAATGATCAAAGTATGAATTATTTAAAAGCTCAAAAAATAATCAAAGTCGCGCGCCTTCTTCTCTCGCGTTCGCTTTTCGATACTCTTCTTTTTAAGCATCCTTCGTGTTGCCACACGTTGCTCAATCAGTAGGCTTGCCATCTATCGTTGACACACATTTAATTGCAAAATTTAAAGAAGAATATATAAATATAACAAATTGTAAAGTGAAAATGATAAAAACGTATTGTAAAATTAATAATAAGAATACTTCCTTATCAGATATTTTGTCCAGGAAATTGTAAATGTAAACAAATTAAGGAAAAAAACAAAGAAGTAGATGTAATTAAAGAAGGAGTAATATTAGACTTTGATAATAACAAAATAGATGTCTATACCATAAATAAAGTTTATCTTGTTACTTTTGAAAATTATACAAATATTGATATCGATTGTAAAATCTGAAAATATTTACATAAGTAATAATCACATTAATAATTTTGAAATTGTAGAATATACTGAAAAAAATTAAGAATTATTGAAAATATAAATATTTTGGGTGAACGAATAAAAAATATTAAATATCATTCGATTTTCTGGTACACAATTGTACTATTAGTAATAATCTGCATAATTTATATGATCTAAAAACTCCCATACATATTGAAAATTTAGAATTCCATGATATCTCATATAATCATATTTTGAACAAAATTCATAGTCTAACAAAAAGTGATATTGAATAGGTGACGATTCATAGTTGGGAAGGGGGAGTTAACGGCAGCCTCCGCACTTAAACTCAAATGTAACTGTAAACAAAATTTTATCTTTTAAACCCCCACCGCGTTTCTGCACACTTTGCATTTACAGCAAGGCAATTAAAAATCACCCTAAATCAATATTTACATAATAAAGAAATCAATATATTTGTTCCTTGTTTAGATAATATATCTTGTGTTCGGATAAGCTTAGCTATAAGATTAAGAATTAACAAGTAAAGCTTAGTATCCAGCTCTCAAGAAATGTATAAACTTCACATAAAAAACGCTTAAAAAACGATCAAGAAAATTTCCTGCGTACCCAATTTACTAAAGTAATCTAGTACTAATTTCTTTTCTTTGTTTATTCTCTCTTGCTCTTCTAATGTGGATTCACAACGCGTAACCAGCTGTCAAAATAATGTTTTTTTTTTAGCAATTACTTGAGAGCTGGATACGGACCTTAAGAAAAGGCTAAGTTCGGATGTAACGGAACATTTCATACTCTTGCAACTTTCAAGAATGAAAGCCAGGGAACTACTTTAAGTTGTAAAAGCAATCATATGGAGTAAAGTCAGCCTAATGTTCGAAAATCCTGATATTAGTTATGTAGGGGCTAGACCAAGTTTTCGCTCAAATTTATCTATTTTTGGAACAAAGATACACTGTTATGAATAAACACGGTCTCTTATTTTCATTGAGATAACTTACATATTGGCCGATATATGCGGTACAAAGCCACCCCGAAGTTCGAAAATGTTTATATTCAACCCATTTTTGACATACAGACATACCTATGTATATTGCAACAATTTTTGGTGCGAAGGTGGCACATACTAAAGACATTAGTCGTGCAAAGTCTTATCCTCTTATATTAAATTCTTCCTGATTTGAATACTGAAAACTGAACGAATAAAGTGGAATTTAAAATTGTGCGGTTGGTCAAGTACGAGGGGTTATACACGGATTTCATACATTTTCACACTATCGATAGAAGTTCTTATAAGATTTGTACTCAGCAAATTTGGTTGTTGTAGCATAAGTGGTTTAGAAGATATGTATGTACATTAGAGTGGGTCAATTTTTTTCTTGACAAAGCGGTTATCAAAATCGTAAACTACGATGAATTCTAAGAAAATTTGCCCAAGAAACCATGGGTCTAAAATGAAAATCGAGCCTCCGGTTTTTAGCGAGAAAATTTCGTATATTGTATTTTGTAAAAAAAAAATCCAATTCCTATTCCACTGTCGATTGTTTGCTTGTTTTGTAGCTATCGAAGCTAATTTGCTCAAATTTGGTATGCGACAGTACAGAAATTTTTTATAGGGGGCGTGGCACTGCCCACTTATGAGTTCATATGCATATCTCTGGAACCATCCCACCGATTTCGTTCAAATTTGGTATACATATTACACAATGCCTACTTAAGAGATATCTGGAAAATGATCGAAATCGGATAATAACCACGCCCACCTACCATATAACGGTAATTTTTGAAAACACTAAAGATCGGAAATTTTAATACAAAAAACCAACTATAAATTTTGACTGCACTGATTATGTTGAGATGATAAACTTAGATAACAATAGCATTTTGTCGGAGCCGCCCTTCACTGCAAACATACCCTATGACCATTTGCTCGAATACATAGAATTTGACAATCCTCCACTTCCGGATCCACAAATTCCTCCACATATTCAAGGAACCGAGCGCTTTGTGCAACTGCTGACTAGCGTTTCACGTCGAACTATAGAAAAAAATCGCGATGGTGTTATGGCAGTCACGGTTGCAAGTCGAAACGCAACATCTAGGATGGACAGCAAACAAGACCTTAAAACTAATTAATTCTGAACTTTAGAAGTATATTATATTTTGTTTGGCCCTTAACAGTTAAGTTTTTGCTTTATATATAGATATAAAATGATATTGTTAACTGCAATACGATTTCGCGGAAGATGAAAGCTATTAAAGTTTGAATTTTATTTATTATTATTTTAATTTTTATGGGTGGATAGGTAACATATACACACACCGACCACAGCGGCCAACGACCATACCACGCTGAATACATCGGTTCTCGTCCGATCACCGAAGCTTTTTAAAACCCGATCTAAATACTATTATTTTATAAATATCTAATATATTTTTAAGGGTCACAACGTTTTATTTCTTAAAATTACAAAACCCATGAGCTTTTACATTTCTTGTGTATTGATGACTTAATGGCCAATTTCATAAAAAACTTTTTTAACATTAAGCTAAACATCAAAATAAGACCGTTATCTATACAGCTTCTAAAGCTGTTGGAATTTCATTTCGAACAAATCCAGACATAACCACTACTGTTAGTTTTCTTAAAAGATTCAATAACATTTTTGAATGTTTTAAATTTGTGTAGAGCACTTTCTCAAAATTGCAAGTATATAGAGATCTTAAGATCAACTTGATATGCATCACAAAAAGAACGCTGCTGAGAAGGTGTAGCAGCACGTGTACGGTCACCGCTGGATGTTTTCGGCTCCAGTAGTTGTTACTATTTTCCATTTCATTTATTGAAAAAAAAAAACAAAATGAAAAGTTTCTCGTTAAAAACCGGAGGCTCCGTTTTGATTTTAGAGCCATGGTTTTCTTAGAATTCATCGTAGTTTACGATTTTGATAACCGCTTGGTGCATTTTTTTTGCTCCATACAAATTGACCCACTCTAATGTACATTAAACTTGTTAGAGGGCGGGGCCAAGCCCACTTTTTCAAATATTTTTATACGCAGGCGCTACTGGGTAACCAAATTACAGCTTTATATCTTAATTTAGTACTTACTTATGGCACTTTATAATATAACATAACATAAATAACATATTATGTTTTCGTTTAATTACGATTTGTGGGCATGGCAGTGGTCTGATTACGCCCATCTACGAACTCAAATTTATTATTGTACTAAGGAACATCCAAGTTTCATCAAGATATCTCAATTTTTACTAAAGTTAAAGCTTCCACGGATGGATGGACGGACAGAAATTGAATCAGAACTTTATCACAGACGAGCTTTTCATTGGAGTCCGCGTGTAGGCGGATGTGGCTATTTTTATTTTTTTAATCCTTCCTCCGAAGCTGTTGGTAATTTTACATTAGGCGCGTTTTTTATGTGGCGAGTGCCAAATCCAGCGCACAACCCTGTGAAGGGTTTGTTCACCTTCAAAAGGATGTTCTTTGGCTAATCGGAGGATACTTAGTCTAGGACGGGAAGTCGTGAGCTGCTCGAGCCATATGTAAATTATCGTTTCTAGCCACTCCCAAGTGAATGACAATCAGAGAACTTTCCTCACTTGCTTAAGCTTCTAGACATGATTCCATCCTCTCTTTTACTTATTGTTTTTAATTTAATAAATCTTGTCTTTTGTCAATTTAGTGAGAAATTGCGGTTTTTTCTTTGTATCATTTCCGATGTAAATTAGATTTGCAAATGTCAAAATCAGGCATCAGCTGTTACATCTGTTTATCAATCATCTTTTAAAGTGACGATTATATATATGATAGTATCCTTCTAGGAGTAAGTTGAAATGGTGTCTTTTTATAGTACAGAGGGCGCATATGGGTTAAGCAGCACAAAGGTCATCATGATGCGTTAACAGTATTCATAAAAGAAAATACCCAAACCAATAATGCGTTGCTACCAGTCTGCAAGCAAAGAATCTTATACATACATATGTACTTATATATTCTAGTCTATACTAAATGAGAGCATGTTCCCGAAAGGGAGCAACTACAACCTTGATTTGCTCTAGTATAAATCAACAGGAACGACCTTCATCCTTTGACCTGTCTTCATAAATATAAAGATTCTAATCTAATCGAGATAGATATAATGTTATACATATATATATATATTGTATATAAAAGACAAGACCAGTTGAATTCCGGGTGATTGTTTGCCGCCTTTTTGAATCTGCCGTCTGTGCTACGCCATCGAGAGCACATACTTTAAATCCAGGGCTGAACAAGAGTATAAATTTTCGAGTGTAAGTGAATATTCTATACTTCCGTTCTTTTAAAGATCATATGCACCTTTCAGATGTTATATTAAAAATGTTGCGTGGGAATTCAAAATGCTTTATTCCAAGGAAGCGTAAATGGATTGCAATCATATTCGGTAGCTTATATAATAGGCCATAGACTAACCAAGTCTCATTACTGAATTTTGCTTCGTGTCCAAGATATTTGTGTTTAAATGAGATATATGTGATATTAACCAAACTAAAGAGGCGAAATATATTGAAAAAATTAACCAGAATATATTATTACATCTATATCTAAAACTAAGCGAGATAGATATTAGGCTTAGTTCAAAGCATAGGACCAATTTCATTCGCTAAATCACAGTTATCTTAAGATAACATGTCCACTTAATTTTATTAAATGATCACACATATCGTTCAACATAAACGTTTTAATCATAGGTGGATAATTAGAAATTCCTAATTACAAACAATATAGTATGTAGTACACCTAATTCTGTTTTTTACAAGGTAGATAGGTTTCAGAAAACATGCTTGTGTTATTCCAATTGCTCTGGCTAGTAAACTTCATTGTATTCACAGAAAGTGAATTGTTATAAATTTGTGATATGAAAATATATCGCAAAAACTAAATCAAGAAGTAATATGTAAGCCGTGTAAAACAAGTAAGGAATGGTTAACATCAGGTGTTTAGGTGTAACCGAACATTTCATACAATAGCAAAGATCAAAGCTAGGGAAATACTTTCAGGTGTTGCCATAATTATGTATTAAAACAAGTGAGCAAGCACTAAGTTCGCGTATAACCGAACATTTTATACTCTTGCATTTGCAGAATCAAAGTCAGAGAAACTCTTCCAGGAAAATATGGGAGTTGGGGGTAGTAATGAGCAATTTTATAGCCGACGTTGCATGAGTATAAAAATATTGCATACGAATTCAACACTCATTATTCGACGTAATCGTAAGATTGCGACTCGTGAGCACGCCACGTATATCTGCCCATGTGCAAAACATAGCATTTCCAAATTTATCATCATCTCTAATTCAATTTTCTCTGGAAATGGAATACGTTTGAACTGAAATGGTAAATCGTTAAAACTCAAAAGAAATCCGGAGAATCAAGCATTCTGCCCCTTATATTTGATAGGTGCGTCACAAACAGATTGTGAAACACCATAACCACACGAAACGATAATGTTTCGTGCATTTATTGTCAGACATACATACGAAGTGGAATTGTGGTGTCCGCAAGGCCCATGAACCATATTGGTTTTCATCACTTCTTATACTACTATTCTTTCTCTGCATCATGAATTTCCGCAGAAATGAGTTCATCAATTTGATCTGGTGTAACAACCATTCACCATACAAAGAAGAATATGTATGTGCGTGCGGCAAACCTCTCTTTTGTCACTCAACAGAGTACATCTAGCATCTAACAGCACCACATATGTATGTATGCGTTGCTTCAAGTTAAGTCCATCAAACATCGTAACTGCTGTTTGAAATGTCGGGCTGCAACATCGTGACGTTCGCTTGCTGATTGACCGCGATCCATAATTCCGCACGTACATATGTATGTCATCGCATCCTGGGAGTACTGCCATACGTTGATAGCAATAAGAACGCCTACCGATATAACGGCGACCTCTTCGTGGCTTCGTAACAAATTTCAATCTGCAATTGATAACTTTGTGTGAAACACACACATTCATTCATTTGTAAGGGAAAAAGAAAAGGGCTGTTTTTAGAAGTTTTGCGGCAATTATTCGAAATTTTCTTGCCGTAAAAACCATCCTTGAACCTCAACGGATATTTAGAAAAGGAATCGACCAAATTGGTGCAGGTGTTGTTGAGTTATGTGCTTAGCAACACATTTTGCGATTCATTTTTATATATAAGAATATATATGCACGGGAGAGTTCCCTCAAAAGATAAAAGTTATACATTACGAGTATATCCGCGGAACCAGAAGAAGTAATAGAAATATTTAGTGAAATGAGCAAACACCGTATTGATTTGTGCTGCAAAAAAATGTTGAAATATGTATCAAAATAAAATTAAAGTCTACAGTTACACATTTCCCAAATCAAGTACAAAATCATATTAGTAGTTCCGCCAAAAAAGAGATATGGGTGAAAAAAACTTGGAGAACGGGTTGTTCTTGAATTAACTTCAAATTTTTGTGTTTAGGAAAACCTCACACTTTTTAACTTGTTACATCTTGACCGTGGAACTGAAAAAACGTTTAATGATTAGCTGTGGAACAGTGCGCCAAAATCGAAAGTTTCTTCAAACCAATACAAGCAACTACAAAAAGAGAATATAACTGTCAACTTAACGTTTCACAATTAATATTTTCGAAGTGGATTGACAAAAGAACCGGTACAGTTTCAACCAACTTCCGAACAAAATTATGAAGGTGAATCAATGCCAAGGGGATGGTTCCCTAAAAGAAATCGATAAGCCGGAAATTATACGTCAATATAATATCGTTGGCTTAATATAGAAAAGGCGTATCTACATTTTTTTCGAAATCGCGTTTGCAATGTATTCTGGTAGACCACCTTCAAATACTTCTCCCCTTAAAAAATTAGTGGGCTATGATCATAAATAACGGATTTATAGTCATATAAAAAAGGCCCTAACTCATTCGAAGTTTTTTCGAAAGAAAAAAGCCCTAAGTCATTTAAAGTTGAATTTAAAATAGACATACAATCAAAGCCACAACAGAAATTGCACTACATTTTGTATCTATTCTTATTCTTATTGTTTTTGATTTTGTATTTACTTTAAAAGAAAACGGGATTTCCCCGAGTTTGTCTAGCACAAGCATATTTTCTGTGCTACGTTGCGTTCGTCGGTACGTTTTTGATTTTTGTGTCAGTTCAATTAACGTTTTTGTGTTGGAAACAGTTTTTTGATTGAAAGTTTTAATAACATGAATTGTGCAAAAGAAAATTCTGATTCAGATGGTGTTCCAAAAAGGAAAAATACTGCTAACAAATCCGAATGGAAACAAAATGTAAATAAAAGAAAAAGAATGGAAGGCGTGGAATATTTGGGTATATCAAAAAAGAACTTTGTCAAAAACCTTCTAGGCAATTAGGAGAGCCATGTTCATCACAATTTTGTGTAAAAAGTGCGGTGAGAAAGTGTTCGACGTTTGATGAGTCCACGCGAAAAGAAATTTTTAGTTCGTTTTGGGAGATGTCCTGGCAGCAAAAGAGGCAGTATGTTGCAGGTCTTACAAGCTTTTCTGAAACAAAAAGGAAAACCTCTGAAAATTCGAGACGGAATCTGTCCATATCATATTTCTTGAGTCATAATTCAAAGCGGTTACAAGTGTGCCGTATTCAACACTAAGAGTAAAGGAAAAGATGGTTTGAAATTGGATTAGCAGCGCCGGTAAACACGGTACTCAATGCAGTCCCGATAAAGCTTTAATTTTGCGCAAAAATGCTAAGCGATCATCAGTTATAGGTCAGCGCAACAAAAACCGACGTGACTTTCTAAAAAAAATGGCTAGAGGAGTTGCCAAAAATGGAGTCACATTATTGTCGAAAAGATAGCAAAAAGTTTTACTTCGAATCGGATTTTTCCTCATATCAGGAGATACATATGTGATACGCATAAATTGCACTGATCTTTTCTTGGCTTAAAAATAGAATACTTTAATTCCTTTATTAATTGCGTAAATATTGGGTACGACAATTTTAGGCGTCCATTTTCTTTTTCGGATTCACACTCGTTGACATACAAGCTTTATTCTATTTTTAAGCCAAGAAAAGATCAGTGCAATTTATGCGTATCACATAAAGCTACTAATGTTTCCGATGAGCTATACGAAAAACAAAGAGAAGAAATCGGAAAAATGCGTGCAGAAAAGCAAAACGATATCAAAAATGCTGAATCCGGACTATGTGCAGTATTCTGTATGGATGTGCAGGCAGTTAAATTAGTGCCTCAACTAAACCCAAGTGCTGCATATTATAAAATGAAGCTTCAACTACATAACTTTACTGTCTATAATATTGTAACGCATGAATCAGATAATTATGTGTGGGACGAAACAGACGGAAATTTAGTCTCTTCCGTTTTTGCTAAATGTATTATTAAGCACTTAAGGAATTTCCATGCTCGATGTGATGCATCACATTCCCTTGCCGTCTCAATTTGTTCAACTCATTAAGGAATCTAGAAAAGTTCCAGCACCTCTACAAGCCCACCATTTGCGTTATAATTATTTTTTAAATTTCGAAAATATTTCAAAGATATACACATCACAGGCACGTAGCCAGGGGAGGGGAGGGGCTAGAGGGCTGAAGTAAAATAAGGAAATTTTTTAAATAAATCTCAAATAAAAAAAATTTATCACTGACTGAATCTTTTGAAACTCTTATACATAACTCAGCTCAAACCTATAACAGTCGTATGCAACTACACTAGACGGTGACTGAAAACTTATCAAAAGTCATACTTAAGCGTTGTACAGATCTCCATCTTGATATGACGAAGTTGGTTGGACAGGGATATGACGGAGCAGCAAACATGTCAGGGCATTTAAGTGGAGTGCAAACCAGGATAAGACATCTGTATCCAAAAGCACGATATGTTCATTGCGCTAGTCACCGATTGAACCTTGCGCTTTCTAATACTATGTCATTACCTTCAATACGGAACTGCCTTGTTATTGTCAATGAAATAGCAAATTTATTTAGAAACCATTCAAATGCAAACACAACTTTCCAGGACGTTATACAGAAGCACACGCCAGAAAGCAAAAAAAGACGACTTGTTCGCCTTTGTGAAACAAGGTTTATAGAAAGGCATGAAAGCATTATAAGCTTTGTGGAGCTTTTCAAATTCATTGTACTAAGTTTGGAAATAATTTCGAGTAAGACATGGTCCATTTCGTCTAAAGCATCAGCCTTCTTAGCAGCGGTAGAGAAAAGCGATTTTTTGCTTAGTCTATTCGTCTGTGAGCAATTGTTCAGCTTAACGCTGCCACTGTCTGTGTAACTCCAAGAAAAATCTATGGATTTTGTATCAGCAATGAACCGAGCCAAAGAATTAATAAGAACTCTGCACCAGATAAGAGAAACAGCGGATGGTTTTTTCAACGATATTTTCCAAACAGCATCACAAATGTCTAAAGATCTTGTAGTGCCTAGAGTGACTTCGCGTCAAACTACTAGTGCTAATCCACCTTGCACAGCCCCTGAAAGCCACTTCAGAGTTACAATATTTATTCGATGCGTTGATGCTCTGATTCAAAACATGACAGAACGTTTATTAGTGAATGAGGATATACTCTCGTCATTTCAAATTCTACTCCCAGGTTTTGCTGCAATTGATAATGCCGAAGAATTAAAAAATTTAACTATTTACTTCGAGGAGCAAATATCAATGACAGCATTAAAATCAGAGTATCGATTGTGGTGTGCCAGCTTATCAACAATAGATCCAACCATAGAAGTGTTGAAATTACTGCAACATTGCGATGCAACGTATTTTAATAATATTCACTACCTGCTTACAATTTTAGCAACTCTTCCAGTGACGACCGCTTCCTTTGAAAGAACTTTTTCAACCTTAAAAAGAATAAAAACTTTACCACGCAGTGTGATGGGCAATGAACGGCTGAGTGGACTTGCTGTTATTGCAGTGCACTGGGATATTAAAATAGATCCAGATGAAGTAATTAATGATATGGCAAACAAGAAGAATAGAAAAATATTACTTATTTAAGTTACAACTACCAAATAATTTAAGTAATATGTATTTGAATTTATATTGTTTTTTTTTAATAAACAGAAAATTTAAAGTTTATATATGTTTTTACTTCAGCAAACTCCACCCCCCCGAAATGAAAAGCTGGCTACGGGCCTGACACATCAATACGATCAGGTGAATATTGCACACTGAAACAACTCTTTAGATATACATATATACTTTCTTTTCTTAAATAACAGGCAGGGGCATTGGAGATCATACAGTAAGCATGCTTCGAGCCTTGGCGTATGACTCGTCAGGATCAATTTATTTTAAAACAAATGTAACAGATGAATATCAGTTACTCCCACAGAGATCGAGGTTTCCGATTGAAAATGTGTCCCCCGATTGTCTTTATAAAGAGAAAATAGCCATATCTAAAAAAAGTGGGACCATTTGCAAGATCTAAAAAAATTTCTTCCAGCAGATTGCCACAATTTTTATGATAATTTATCTTATAAAATCTAATTTGTTTTCAGTATAATAACATCTGCCTTGAAATATATATTTTAGTTTTAATTATTTATTTATTTTACTTCCAACATGAATTATTATATAAGTTTGTCCTAATTTTAACTTACGACAAAAAGCCCTAATTTAAATTTATTTTCAAGAAAAATAATAACATAAAGCCCTATCTCAAATAACTTCAAAGAAATTAAAAATAATAACAAAATTATACCACAATTGAATTTGTTACCTATTTTGAATAAAAATTGCAATAGAAATGTTTTTTGCATCTTAAGTTTTTAAGGTTTTATTCAGTTTTTTCCTTCTCCTGAAAAGTAACGAAAAGTGTAGATACACCTTTTCTATACTAAGTCATCGATATGCACATGAATAACGTTGACAAGTTGGATTAAGTGAAATTTATGTTTGATTTTTAACGATTTCATATAGTGCACCAGAAAGAGTTAACTCAGCTATAATATGCATGTTTTATTTGACCAACAAATTAAGCTATTAGCTTATTTTGTTTGGAACACTTAGCCAACATAATTATTTTGGCTTGTTATAAGCTATCATAGCTTGTATATTTAACTATAGCAGTGGTTCCCAAACTTATTTTGTCTACCGCCCACTTTGAGAATAAATATTTTTTTAGCGCCCCCATTTTTTCACCTATTTAAAAACCACTATAACTTCAAATTAATTATTGAGACCAATATTTGTATATTAACCGAGAATTCTAAACGAAACTTTTACTATAATCAGCAACTTGAAACCTGAGCGCAGTAGGTAACATACAACGGCGCTTAGGTCTCAAGTTAACTCTTACGGGCTCCACCTGCCAATAAGAATGATTATTGAAACACAACTTTATAGTATTAAAACAGAGAATCCTTTATTAAAAATAAAACTAAAATAATCGATCCATATATAAAAACTAATATGAAGGATGAATCTGATGCTGTTTAATAAGTTTGTTAATATCAGGTTCCAATTTACTCAAGAACAGTCGCAAGTCGCCACGTTCGGTAACAAGCAAACGTTTTCCATTTTTAGTAAGCAGTGTTGTCACAGCACTAAATCCACGTTCACACAAATATGACGATGGGAATGCTATCAAGAATCGTTGAACGATTGACCACAATCCAGGGTACAATTGCGAGATCGGTTTTTGTAGCCAAAATTCTTGGTAACCATTTTTGAACTTGATTTTTATTTCCTCGTTTGTTGTCAATTCTATAAGTTCTTCTTCCAGCTGAGGTGACATTGCTGTGTTGACATTTGAAAATGGATCCAACACCCAGTCTAGTATTTCCAAGTTCAAAATGTCCTGGTATCGTTCGGTGAAGTCAATGTGGAGGTTTTCCAAATGTTGGCAGTAGACAAACAATTCGTCGTTACTGCATGATACTGATAAATTCGGAAAATTGTGAAACTCACGTCTGCCCAAATTTTTTTTGTGTACATACCAGAGAGCTGCAACGATCACAATTTTTTCAATCATACCCGATCATTGACTCAGATTTTTTGTGACGGAAAACCTTGCTTCAACAAAAATGAATGATCGTAAGCGAGCGTGCTCGAAGCGAACAATCAGATTCAATCACTGTTGCTTGTTTCGTCATGATATTTCTCGATCGAAAGCCTTGTGTGAGCAGCAAAGAATGTTCGAGAATGCTGCTTGCATTCCGATCGATCACAATCATACCGTTTGGTCATACCGGTTGGTTCCTGCCAGCAGCGCAGTCGCTGAGCGTTCTTTTTCTTTAGCTTGAAATATTACTGAAAAAGGAAATAGGCTCGGACCATGTTCAGTTGAAAGCTTATTTTTTTTAAATTCATTTTATAAAAGTTTTAGCGATTAAGATTGAAACCAAAAAATAAACCTTTTTTTAATTTTAAGTTTTTGTGGATCTCAATGAAGAAGTGATTAAAATTAGAAATTTGTGTTCCCTAAGCATTACCATTGTTTATTAATTTTAAGCATTAATTGAATTTTAGTTTTAATCGTTAAAAATGAAGAAATATATGCAGTAATGATTTGGTTAATTTTAAGCATCGCAACTTGTTTCCGTTAAAACACACAAATATGTACATACAAACTATGTATGTATATGTATACATATTCTCAGGGCAATTCTCGACCTGATTGGTCTAATCACAATCAATTCAAACGCAACTTGATCGATGTCTGAGTTTTCGTGCATCGTTGGACTTGATCGTCTTTTTCTGTACAATCATTTCCAATCATCATACCGGAACCAACCAATCAGTTTCAATCAGTAAGCAGAGAAATCCAATCAACTGATCGAACTCCTTCGTTTTGAGCACGAAACTCGATCGAACATTTTTGTTGCGAACCGCTGTGCTGAGTTGTGACCGTTTTGAGCGAGGCTGATCAAACCGGATCGATCATACTCAATGCAGGTCTCTGGTACATACATAGAAGCAATTTTGCTGCGAAAGCAGCAACGACGTTTTTTGTTTTAATTAAATTTAGTTTATCGCCTTGCAGTTGGAGATTCATGTCGTTGAACAATTTATACAGGTCTGTCATGTAAGCTTTATCATTCTTTGATGCTATGAGCTCGTCTTGAAATTCTGTATCTTTAGTTTCCAAGAACTCTATAACAAAGTCAAACAAGTTATAGAATCGAGTCAGACAATTGCATCTTGATAGCCAACGAACTTCAGTATGAAACAACAACGATTGAAATCCTCGTCATTAGTAACACAAAGCTGATGAAATAATCTATCATTCAAAGAGCTGTTGCGGATTTTATTGACTGCTTTGATGACATATTGCAGTGATTGAAATAGTTTTTCACTTAAGTATCTAGCAACTAAATGTTGTCTACGAATAACGCAATGTACACCAAGGACATCTGGAATTTTATTTCTTAAGTGCGCTATTAAGCCTTTATGGCACCCTATCATAGCCGGAGCGCCATCCGTAGCAATTGAAATAATATTTTTCAAAGGAATCTCTTTCTCATCGTAAAACTTTTCCAATATTTTGAATATGGTTTCGCCTTTTGTATCGGTCTCTAAATTTCTAGCAAAAAATAGTTCTTCACATATTTTTTCAACTTTAATAAACCTCACGTAAGACAACAACAATGCTTCATTAGTTGGTAAAGTGGACTCATCGAGCTGAATTGAGAATTGGCTTGTCCTCAGGTGATCGCACAATGATTCTTAAATGTTTTCAGCCATTTCATCAATTCGTCTTTGCACAGAATTATTACTCAACGCAATTTTTCGGATAATATAGTTCAAAAGCTCAAAACGTGCGCTACATCAGCACGAACCTACCTACCCCACACCTTTGCGCAAATAATTATATTATAATAGCAAATGCCCACATACACAACGCCCCCATTTTCTTTCTGGGTCTCTTACCGCCCCCCTTGACACCTGCAGCGCCCACAAGGGGGCGTTATCGCCCACTTTGGGAAACACTGAACTAGAGTCATAGCCAGATCATCCCTTTTTTCATTCACAATAGCTATGATTTTTGCAAACAGAGTAGTTAGCAATAACGGTAAAGTTAATTTTGACAGATGAAAATGTAAACAAAACAAAATTACAAAATTTTCTCTTGTTGCGAAATTAAGTGAAATTGTTGGCACTAACAATTTTTATATAGTGCCTATGAAAAAAGGCAATATAGACGAGACAAAAATTCAGTCCTACACTGAAAAAAGTTTCATGGAAATCGTTAAATTTTTGTCAAATAAAAACAAAAATTACTATTCGTATTAACTGAAGAGCTCTAAGGGCCTAGTTGTTGTAATCAAGGGTATAGAGTCCGCCGTAGACTTTAGTGAAGTCAAAGAAGCATTGGAAGAATGCGGTTTTGGAATTAAAACAGGTGTAAATATATATAATAGAAACAAAGTACCACAGCCAATGTTTAAAATTGAATTGTTGCCGAACTCAAATCAACTTAAAAAAAATGAATCACATCTAATATTGTATATAATTTGAAATATTTGCTGCATCGTAGAGTAACTGTGTAAGAACCACATGAAAGAAACGGTACAATGTACTAACTGCCCAGAATATGGGCATACTAAATCATACTGCGCTCTACGCAGTGTTTGTGTGGTATGTGGTGATTTACATCCCACTTCTAAATGCACCCTTAAGAAAGAAAAAATGTAGCAATTGCGGAGGAAATCACACTGTTAACTACAGAGGTTGCCCTGTATATAAAGATTTGAAATCGAAGTTGCCACAGGGCATTTAAGCACGTCGTAACCAAATGTTACAAACACCCCGTAATGAAATTACAGCAACCTCAGAAAAAAGTTCAAATCCTATTACTTCTAACAACAATAATATGCAAGGAAGCTATGCAAATGTGGTGAAAGGCAACACTGTGCAAATGCAACTGCCGCAAAATCCTCCAAATGGAGGTATTGAAACTATGATTATAAATCTTACACAGTGTATGATACAATTTATGTCTACCATGCAAAACATGATCCAAGATTTAATAAAATCACAAAATCAAATAATGCTGCAAAATTTATTAAGTACAAAATAAGCTCACTAAATATCTGTATATGGAATGCCAACGGTGTTAACCAGCATAAATTAGAGATTATCAGATTTCTGTCTGAAAAGAATTTATGTAGATGTAATGCTTATTTCAGAAACTCATCTAACAAATAAAAATAATTTCAATATACCGGGATTTAGACTATATGTTACAAATCATCCGGATGGAAAAGAGGGTCGGAGTTGTGACTTAAACCTTACGGCTATATACTGTCCACCTCGTTTTAAAATTACAGATATCGAATTTAAGGCCTTTTGGCCTAGGTCACAGATTTCTAGCAAGTGGAGATTACAACGAAAAACACACGTACTGGGGCTCACGTCTTATTAATCCGAAAGGACGACAGCTGTATCAAACTGTTATAAATATGCACAATAACCTTGAAAAAATATCTCCTGATATGCCGACATATTGGCCTAGTGATCGTAAGAAAATACCAGATTTAGTTGATTTTGCTGTGATCAAAAATATAGATAGATCGCACATAACAGTTCATACATGTACTGATCTCTCTTCTGATCACTCTCCTGTACTTATAAAGTTATGTGAACAACCCATATTCATTAATCCAAAAGTGGGTCTAACTTCTTATAAAACGAATTGGCTAAAATATAAAAAAAACGTCAGTAGCCACATTAATATTGAGTACTAAATAAATACAGGAAGAGATGTTGACGAAAGCATAAGAGAAGTCAATGATATAATAACCAGCGCAGCTGCCTTAGCAACACCAAACAAAAGCTATAAGCCGCTTGGTTTTAGAAAAATTTCTAATAGAGAAATAGAAATGCTTGTAAATGAAAAAAGGCGTGCAAGACGTGAATGGCAGATAAATCGTTCCCCTTCCACTCAGCTTCAATTAAAATCTGCTGTACGTAAATTAAAAAAAGCGCTTAAACGTGAGGAAAAATTGAACACCGAAATGTATATAAAGAAGCTGCGTCCAAATTCAAACCAGCAAAATTCCCTTTGGAAAGCCCAAAAGTCCATGAAGCCACCAACTGACTCCAACATGCCCATACGAGACTTGGGTGGAAATTGGGCTCGAAGTGTCGAGGAAAAGGCTAATTGCTTTGCAAATCACCTAGAAAAGGTATTTCAACCCAATTTGCCAAAGAACAACTTTAAGCTGTCAATCTTACCCAACACAGCTAAAGGGTCGCTCGAGTCTCTGCAATTATTGGCATCATCAAAGTACTTAACCCAAAAAAGTCCCCGGGACATGATAATATCTCCCCAAAAATGCTAATCGAGTTACTAATTATTGCTGTAGAGGTGCTCTCTTTGCTCTTCAATACAATTCTTAGTTTCGGATACTATCCAATTTCATGGAAAAAGTCACAGATTATCTTGATAGATTATCTTCTGACAGACCAATCAGTCTTCTACCCTGACTTTCAAAAGTATTTGAAAAAGTATTACTATCAAAGATGTCTCTTTTCCTCCACGAAAATAATACAATACCAATGCATCAATTCGGTTTTCGTGCGAAACATGGCACAATAGAGCAAGTAAATAGAATTACTAACGAGATAAAGAAAGCATTTGAGCACAGGGAGTACTGTTCAGCAATATTTCTAGATGTAGCTCAGGCGTTTGATAAGTTGTGGCACGAAGGTCTTTTATATAAGATTAAACAAATTATACCTCTAGAATTGTATAAAACATCGGAGTCTTGTACCCCAGGGCAGTGTTTTAAGCCCAACCCTATACATCAATACACAGTACATTTTCCAACAGCTAATAATGTATTAACATCAACTTTTGCGGACGACACAGCTATAGTGAGCCGTAACAAATGCCACATTTTAGCATCAAGAATATTAGCGAAGCATTTAAGTTCTGTCGAAAAATGGCTAGCGAACTAACGTATAAATGTGAATGAACAGAAATTTAAGCATATTACATTTTCGCTAAGACCAAAGATGTGCCCGGCAGTGAAAATAAACAATATTTTAGCGAATGAAGTAACATATCTTGGTAGTCACCTAGATAGAAGGCTCACGAGGAGAAAGCACATCTCTAGTAAAATAACATGTATGAAGATCAAAGCTGCAAATTTAAATTGGCTTTTAAGTAAAAACTCTAAACTTAGCCTAGACAACAAAGTACTTTTATATAATGCGGTCATAAAGCCGATTTGGATGTATGGCATTCAACTGTGGAGTACGACCTGTGCAACTAATATTGATATATTACAAAGGTTTCAATCAAGTATGCTTAGAACAATCACGTGTTCACCATGGTACATGCGTAACGAAAATATCTATAAAGACCTTGGTATTCCTATGGTAAAAATAGAAATAGAAGACAGCAGAATTAAATATATATCTAAACTCCGAGATCACCCAAACCCTTTGGCTAATGCTTTGACACATTCCTGTCAATCACTTGCTTGAGCCTATCTAGTTTTTAAATAGATTTAAGATTTTAAAACTTATTGTTAGGCTTAAAAAAAAGCAGATTCAATAAATAAAATAAGTTTGAAAAAAGTGTCATTACTAAAAACTAAATAAATAGTTAAGGTGCATATATTATATTTTAAATTGATTAGGTTCTCCAATTAAGCGGGATTCTTATAATTTACATTGTCGATCACCTTAATACAATGTTGATTGATACTACATATGTATGTATGTATGTGTGTGCCTCTAGACATTTTGTTGATTTGGCTCATCCTATTGGCGCATCAATAAAACTCAAATAAAAGTTTATAAACTACTTACGAACTTTTCTCCAATATACATTTGTGCTAAGAAATATGTGACATAAAACTTCAAATATAGCTAGAAACGATGGGCTAAGTTTGGATGTAACCGAACATTTTATACTTTCGCAATTGCAAGAATCAAAGCCAGCGAAATATTTTCAGGTGTTAAAAACTTGATAAAACAAGTAAGCCAGGGATAAGTCGGGTGCAACCGAACATTTTATACTCTTGCAACTTGCAAGAATCAAAGCCAGAGAAATACTTTAAGGTGTAAAACCAATCATATACATAGAGTAAGCCGGATGTTCAAAAATCCTGATATTAGTTATACAAGTATAGCGGCTAGTCCAAGATTTTTCTCAAACTTATCTATTTTGGGCACAAAGATACACTGTTATGAATAAAGCACGTTCTCATATTTTTATTTGGATAACTCACACATTGGCCGATATTAAGCTGTACAAAGTCACCCTGAAGCTCGAAAATCTTTATATTAAGTATATGGGGGCTAAGGGAATATTGGCCCGATTCAACTAATTTTTAATATACAGACATATTATAAGGGAAGGATTATCCCTTAATTTATACATCTCACACATTGACCGAAATTTTTGATCAAAAGTCAACTAGGGTACGAGGATCCAAGTATTCGGTACCTAGGGACTTAAACAGTTTTTATTGCTGGCACACCCTAAAGACATACGTCCAAAGTTTTATGCTGTTATATTAGTTGCTTCTTGATTTAAAATCGTGCATAAATACGTGGTTCCATGTACTAAATTTTGTCGAAAACGGTTGATCGGGTCCCGAGATATGGGATTTCACCACAAAGTGGATGAGGCCACGCCCATCGTCCAATTTTCACACCAGCTCCTATAAAGCTCCCTCATACTATCTCGGTGGTAAAGTTTAATGTCTCCGACGCATTTAGTTATTGATTTATCTCGCATTTAGTAGTTTTTAACAGTACCGTTATATGGGGAGTGAGCGGGCTTATCTTCCAATTTCATTCATTTACACACTGTCAGTAGAAGTTCTTATAAGATTTCTATTCAGCAAATTTGGTTGTTTCAGCTTAAGTGGTTTAGAAGATATGTACGAGTATGTACATTAAACTTGTTAGAGGCGGTGCCATGCACACTTTTTAAAAAAAATGTCCCCACGGATGCCCCTTGCTACTGTGATCCCCTGTACCAAATTACAGTTTTATATCTTAATTTAGTGCTTAGTTATAGCACTTTATATGTTTCGGTTAATGGTGATTTGTGGTCGTGGTAGTGGTCCGATTACGCCCATCTACGAACTTGAACCTTTTTTGTACTAAGGAACCTACATATCGGAGGATGGAGTCATGTGTAGAAGTTCACGTAAGTGAGAAAAGTTCTCTGATCGCCATTCACTTGGGAGTGGCCAGAAACGATTCTTTTACATATGACTCAAGCAGCTCACGACTTCCGGTCTTTGACCAACTATCCTCTGAGTAGCCTAAGAACATCCGTTTGAAGGCGAGCTAAAGTGAGAAGGCGAAACATCACCTCCGCAGGGCTGTGCGCTGGGTTTGGGACCCGCCACGTAAAAAAACACCCCCAATGAAAAGGAACAACAAGCCTCGGATGAGTGACCCCCCTTTTGCTGACGACCATGGCAAACGAATTAAGGACTATGATTTGAGGGCATGCACCTGGAATGTCCGGTCCCTTAATTGGGAAGGTGCCGCTGCCCAGCTGGTAGATGTCCTCGTAAAGATAAAGGCTGACATCACCGCCGTCCAAGAAATGCGATGGACGGGACAAGGACAAAGACGAGTAAGTCCATGTGACATTTACTACAGTCGCCATATATAGGAGCGCAAGTTTGGTGTGGGATTCGTGGTGGGAGAGAGACTCCGTCACTGAGTACTATCATTCACTCCAGAGAATGAACGTCTAGCCACAATCCGCATCAAAGCGAGGTTGAGGCGCTGATTTGCGCCCATGCCCCGACAGAAGAGAAGGACGATGTGACTAAAGATCCCTTTTATGAGTGCTTGGAGCGCACTTATAAGAGTTGCCCCCGCCACGATATCAAAATCGTGCTTGGCGACTTCAACGCCAGGGTGGGCAAAGAAGGTATCTTTGGCACTACGGTCGGTAAATTCAGCCTCCACGAGGAAACATCCCCAAATGGGTTGAGGCTGATCGACTTCGCCGGGGCCCGAAATATGGTTATCTTTAGTAATAGATTCCAGCATAAGAAGATACATCAAGTTACCTAGCTGTCTCCGGATCGAAAAACCACCAACCAGATCGATCATGTTGTGATAGACGGAAGACACGTTTCCAGTGTTTTAGATGTGCATGCGCTCCGTGGTCCTAACATCGACTCGGACCTCTATATTGTTGCAGCCAAAATTCGCACCCGCCTCTGTGCAGCAAAAACCGCACGCCAAGCTGCAATCACAATAGACAACCGAACGATTCTCTACTCGGCTTGCACTCCTGCTCTCTGAGAGCACTCGTCAACAACTCGGTATAAGAGAACTGTGGGACGGAATTTCTAACTCCTTACGTACAGCTGCAACCGAAACCATTGGTTTTCGGAAAATGCAAAAGAACAACTGGTACCACGAGGAGTGCCATGTTGCAGCGGAGAGAAACAGACTGCCTACCTCGCAACGTTACGATCGACCGCAACACGCGCGGGATGGGATAGATACCGAGAGTTGAAGAGGGAAGCGAGACGCATCTGCAGACAGAAGAAGAAAGAGGCCGAAATGCGTGAGTACGAACAGCTGGATAAGCTGGCCGACAGGGGTAATGCTCGAAAATTCTACGAAAAGATGCGGCGGCTTACAGAAGGTTTCAAGACCGGAGCATACTCCTGTAGAACCCCCAAGGTGATCTAGCCACCGATGCCCAGAGCATACTTAAATTATGGAGAGAACACTTCTCCAGACTGCTGAATGGCAGTGAACACACAATACCAGGAGAAGACGAACCCGATTCCCCAATCGATGACGATGGAGCAGACGTTCCATTGCCCGACCATGAAGAAGTTCGAATAGCAATTGCCCGCCTGAAGAACAACAAAGAAGCTGGGGCCGATAGATTGCCGGCCGAGCTATTCAAACACGGCGGCGAAGAACTGATGAGGAGCATGCATCAGCTTCTTTGCAAAATATGGTCGGCTGAAAGCATGCCCAACGATTGGAATTTAAGTGTGCTATGCCCAATCCATAAAAAGGAGACCCCACAATCTGCGCCAACTACCGTGGGATAAGCCTCTTCAACATCGCATATAAGGTTCTATCGAGTGTATTATGTGAAAGATTAAAGCCCACCGTCAACAAACTGATTGGATCTTATCAGTGTGGCTTCAAACCTGGTAAATAAACAACCGACCAGATATTCCGAATCTTGGAAAAGACCCGTGAAAGGAGAATCGACCTATTCGTCGATTTCAAAGCTGCTTTCGACAGCACGAAAAGGAGCTGCCTTTATGCCGCGATGTCTGAATTTGGTATTCCCGCAAAATTAATACGGCTGTGTAAGCTGACGTTGAGCAGCACCAAAAGCTCCGTCAGGATCGGAAAGGACCTCCCCGAGCCGTTCGATAAAAACGAGCTTTCAGACAAGGCGACTCCCTATCGTGCGATTTCTTCAATCTGCTGCTGGAGAAAATTATTCGGGCTGCAGAACTTAATCGAGCAGTTACAATCTTTTATAAGAGTGTACAGCTGCTGGCGTATGCTGATGATATTGATATCATCGGCCTCAACACCCGCGCCGTGTTGCATTCGGTGGAAAGATGAGCTGTACGAGATATACGACTACATTGATATAGTTCAGCGAATTAAAACACAGCGGCTACGCTGGCTAGGTCATGTTGTCCGGATGGATGAAAACACTCCAGCTCTGAAAGTATTCGACGCAGTACCCGCCGCGTGAAGCAGAGGAAGAGGAAGACCTCCACTCCGTTAGAAGGACCAAGTGGAGAAGGACCTGGCTTCGCTTGGAATATCCAAGTGGCGCCACGTAACGAAGAGAAGAAACGACTGGCGCGCTGTTGTTGACTCGGCTATAATCGCGTAAGCGGTGTCTACGCCAGTAAAGAAGAGAAGAAGAACCTACATATCAAGTTTCATTGAGATATCTCAATTTTTACCCAAAATTACAACTCGCACGGACGGACAGACACAGTCAACCGGATTTCAGCTTTTCTCGTCATGCTGATCATTTATATATATATAAATAACCGTATATCTATCTCGTTTAGTTTTAGGCAGCGTTGTCCACGGCCTATGCGCACAATAGCGCACGGACAGTTGTACAGCAAGCCAGACACTTCACACCAGCATGTCGCGACAACCCAGTAGCAAAATAATTCACTACTGAAAAAAGTAAGCGAGTTGGTAATGGGTTGCGGAGCAAGAAATGAAAAAAAATTCGCTTTAAAATCGTTGTTGTTATCTTCAAGAAATGTGCGAATTTTATTCATATGAGTTGGTCATCCGCACAACTGATCGACCCAGCCCTCTGGGTATGTGAGCGCTTCAGTACTAAATTTCATAGGAAATAGGTTGTGTGAAAAAAACAATTGTTGTCTTTCAATTTTAATGATTGTGGTTTTTAGTAAATTTTAAGTATCGGTTGAAAGCGGTCGCGTGTGAAGTATTAAAAGTTATTTAAGTATGTACAGCAAACGTCATCATAGAAGATTAATTATTAAATAGATTAAGATTAATTAAATATCAGGTGTATATTATAAAAAACATTATTGGATCAATTGGAGTTACAAACGGAATGAAAAAAATTCTCAGCGATAGCGTCATGGTGCAGTTAAATTATGATGGACTGCAAGACAAGGTGGCATTCAAGAAGTTTGAGTGCCTAAATAATGCCATGGTAATTTTACTTTTCCGTAATTAACAAGTATTTGTTTTGATACACTTTGTTTATTTTTTTAGAAGCAATGCAAGTGGAAGGTTTCAATAAAGGCGATTATGAGCGGGAGCTCAAAAGAGCTTTCAAGATGGGTAAAAACCGATATCACAAAGCGGGCTCTTTGAAAAAGCAAAAAGATAAACAAATATAATAAATTAAAGTATGAAAACAATTAATTTAAGTAACATTGACATTATTTTTAAATGTGAAATCTTAATTACAGTAATTTGTACTGAAATGGATTTCTTTATTATTTCTAATTGAATTAAAAAATATAAAACTATAAGATATTTATTTTGGATTCGTTTTAGTAGGAAATGCGTGCAACTAATCGATTCATATTTAGGTATGTGAGCCGGTAATTCGCACAACTGACTAATTCATGTCTTCAGATATATAGCTTGGTAATGCGTACAGCTGATCGATTTGTATCCCTGGGTATGTGAGTTGATCTGTTCTGAAATTCCTAGGACATCGCTGTGTTAAAATTCAGCATTAAATTCAGCAGTAAGACCCTCACTTTGGCTCTTACCAACTCATACACTACCTATTACCTTTTGGTAGTGGGAAGTGTCTGTGAAAGCACGAATGTGCTACTGTATTCAACTTCGTAGGCAAGCAAAGCAGAATTTTGCGATCAGTTGACGCTAGAATTTCAAGCAAGTAACACCATTCACATTTTACGCTTTAAAAACAACTAAATGGAACTAAAAATGTTCCAACAAATTTGGGAAATATGTTATTTTTTTATTGAGAACAATGAAAAGCATGCAGAATCCTTAATTTGTTATAAAAAAATAAAGCGTTGTAGCAAACATGATATAAAAAGACATTATGAACTTTGTCACAAAAATCTTGTAAATATCGAAGGAGACGTCCGAAAAAGTCTTCTTGATAATTACAAAAGAAAATTTAATTTACAATTCAATTCTCAGCCTATGGCAAACAAAAAAGTATGCCCACGTGAAAAGGCATCTTTTGTAGTTGCACTTGCATTAGCAAAGCAAGGCAGACCTTTCACCGATGGCGAGTTTTTCAGAAGCTTATGCGACAATGTTTTGCAATGCTTTGATGAAAGTAAAGAAATGAATGAAATTTTGAAAATCATTCCATTATCCCACCAAACTATATGCACGTAGAACTGAGGTTCTCAGTGCATATATACAGTCCTGTACCAAACAAAGATTGTTAAACTGTAGATATTATTCAATATGCTTAGATGAAAGCACAGATAGTAACAACATATGCCAATTAGTTATTTGTGCAAAAACTGTCAATGATAGATTTGAGACTTTTGAAGAAATTGTTACTACTGTTGCTATCTTTGGTACCGTCACCGGGAAAACTCTATTTGATACTTTACAAGAGCATGTTTTCTCTATAGCGAACACCAATAAATTGAGCGCAATATGTACAGATGGTGCGAAGGTCATGGTGGGCAAAAAAATTGGTTTGGTTGGGCAGTTATCTATGAATAACATTAAGGTTCCCGCATTTCATTGTTGCATTCACCAACAAGTGCTTTTTTCAAAAGAACTGGGTTGTGTACAAGCAATGGAAACAGCAATTAAAATCATAAATAAAATCAAGGGGGGTCATAATGCGCTTAGCCATCGAAAATTTAAAACTTTCTTAGAAGAAATCGACGCTGAACATAACGATTTACTTTTACGCACCGAAGTTCGTTGGCTAAGTAGAGGCAAATGTTTGCAAAGGTTTTTCGAACTAAGAACACAGGTCAAAATATTTCTAGAAGATGATAATTCAGAGTTATGAAAATCCTTGGTTTTATCATTGAATAATGAAGAATTTATAACGGATCTAGGTTTTCTGTGCGACATCACAAAAATACTTAATCAATTAAATCTGACATTGCAACAAATCAATAATAACAAATCAACAATAACAATTTAATAAGTATGCCAAACCTATCATCACTTGCAGAGGAATTTTCAATCACTAATAAATTAGGATACTATAGCCAAATTATATCCCGCATTTTAGAAAATTACAACAAAAGATTTAAAGATCTAGCTCAAATACAACCAATTATAAACCTATATGATAATCCATTGACGTATGATGTTGCTACCTTTGGTCCGTTACTTCAAAAAAATCAGAGAAATGCGATCAGATTTTTCGTTACTTATTGACTCCGGTATTGATTTTTGGAAAATAATTGATGAAAAAAAGTATCCACTAGCGAAAGATGAAATTTTAAAAATATTTTCAATGTTCGGATCAACATATAGTTGCGAAGTGGCATTTTTCACTTTAAAGCATATTCAAAGGAAATATAGAAATCTACTATCAAATAATCACATTTCTGATCTCATTAGAATTAAGCAATATAATAAAGAAATAAATATAGATAATTTAGTTGACCGTAATTTTTAAAAAAGTGTTCCGTATTCGTGTTGTCGCTTGTAGCTTTCCGAATGTACGCTAATAACCAACACAAGCATAACGTGCACACAGTCACGTTGGACAACACTGGTATAGATACAAACACATAGAAAGTATTTATTATATTTAATGAGTTTGACCCGGATAGGAGAATGACATAATATTTATTTTTTATCTATATGTAAATATACATACACATATATGTATACATACTTATGTATATATAAATTTCATGTCACTTTTTGCCGGGGTTTGATCCAACATAAAACTTTATATCTCAATTAAGTTAAAAGTCAAAACAATTCATAAATATAACAAGAAAACTCGTTAACTTCGGCTGCTGTAATATTCTTAATAAGTGCATTTTTTATAGCATAAAAAAATAAAAAAAAGATCATTATCTAGATTCTGATCAGCTCATTATTTTCTTTATTGGCGTAGACACCGCTTACGCGGTTAAGGGACTTTGATGTTTCCTTTTGGGTGTTACAAACTTAGTGGCAACCTTAATAGACCCTGTTCAGGTTATAAAAATATGTCCATATCGTCCCCTGAAATGCAAAATAACGTAACATTTTCGGAAATTTACAGTGGCGTGAATAAAACACGAAATAAAATGGAACATGAGTGAAAAACAATGTTAATATTGGTTAAAACTGGTTTATATCTGAGTGCAGAACCTGAAAATGTTGAACATATATAATATTATGTATGCAATTCGAAGTAGTGAAGCGTAATCAATAAGACACTCAATTTTGAATTTTTTGATGATACGTTATTTTGCATTTCAGGTGACGATATACATATACATACATATCTAAACCTAAGGATTAAAAAAATATTATTAGTATAGTTTTGAGTAAAATGACAAATGGAACATTCATTATTTTTTCTATTAACAAATATTTGTTTCAATCATTTCCAAAATTAAATCAAATACACTCCCACACTTCGCCTTTGTTCGTAAACAATGTTTCTACTGTATTGACTTACTACTTTATTATATAAGTTGTTAATGTACGAGGTGTGTTCAAAAAGTATGGCGAATTTTGAATTTTTCGCGGGTTACGTATATTCGAATTTCGAATTTTTTGTGGCGTTATGTTGGTACTCATGTCTCTCACTTATGCCGACAAGGTCGGCCATTTTGAATGTTCATTTAATTGTTGACAGTTGCTTTGCTTGCACGTGTTTTGGATCGTCTTCGATTTTTACCTATCAAAAAAATTGCACCACGATAACGCCTCTGCTCACATATCGTTGCTTGTGCGAGACTTTTTGGCCAAAAACAACACACTAATGATGCCGCAGCCACCGTATTCCCCAGATCTGGCCCCCTGTGACTTTTTCTTGTTCCCTAAACTGAAGAGGCCCATGAAAGGACGACGTTACGCTTCTCTTGACGAGATAAAAACGGCATCGAAGGAGGAGCTGAAGAAAATAAAAAAAAAAATGATTTTTTGAAGTGCTTCGAAGATTGGAAAAACCGTTGGCACAAGTGTATAATATCTCATAGGGATTACTTTGAAGGGGACAAAATAGATATTCATGAATAAATAAATAATTTTTGAAAAAACACAAAATTCGCGATACTTTTTGAACACACCTCGTATACCATAGCCACAGCAACGCGTGACTGGACTATGCTACTATACATATATATTCGTAAATAACACATCAATCAGAGCTTATAGCTTATTAATATCATTACGTTAACATCTAACTGAAATAAATTCATATACACAAGTATACAAGGATTGTAAATAATAACGATTTAACCTAATTTATTAAAACCTTATAGCTGTTAATTCATTTCAAATGTATTCAGTGCTGCCTTTTAATATATCTTGCTTACTTTTTTTTGCTCTCGCAACATGTCGCTACAGGGTATAACATATTTGTTCACCTAATGGTTGTTTGCAGCACCTAAAACCAATGAAATACATAGAGAGTTATATATCGTCCCCTGAAATGCAAAATAACGTATCATCAAAAAAATCGAAATTGAGTGTCTTATTGATTACGCTTCACTACTTCAAATCATATACATAATCTTACATATGTTCCACATTTTCTGGTTCTGCGGTCATATATAAACCAGTCTTAACCAATATTAACATGTTGTTTCACTCATGTTCGATTTTATTTCGTGTTTCATTCATGCCACTGTCAATTTCTGAAATTATTTTGTTTTTTTTTTTGAGTTATTTTGCATTTCAGGTGACGATATGTATGTATATTTACAAATAAACTATCTGGCTGACGAGATTAGTTGAAATTTGTGTGATTGTCTGTCTGTTCGTCCGCTTGTCCGGCCATGCAACTGGAGTAAAAATTAAGATATCTTGATGAATCTTGGTATTCATTAGTACCATAGTAAGTTCGGTATTGTATATACATGAAACTACGGACCTCCTCCACGATCACAAAACGCTGTTAATTGAATTGAAAACTTATATAAGTATACATATTCTCATAACTAACGGGTGATTTTTTTGAGGTTAGGATTTTCATGCATTAGTATTTGACAGATCACGTGGGATTTCAGACATGGTGTCAAAGAGAAAGATGCTCAGTATGCTTTGACATTTCATCATGAATAGACTTACTAACGAGCAACGCTTGCAAATCATTGAATTTTATTACCAAAATCAGTGTTCCGTAATCCGCTTTTTTATCGACAAATTTTGTTCAGCGATGAGGCTCATTTCTGGTTGAATGGCTACGTAAATAAGCAAAATTGCCGCATTTGGGGTGAAGAGCAACCAGAAGCCGTTCAAGAACTGCCCATGCATCCCGAAAAATGCACTGTTTGGTGTGGTTTGTACGCTGGTGGAATCATTGGACCGTATTTTTTCAAAGATGCTGTTGGACGCAACGTTACGGTGAATGGCGATCGCTATCGTTCGATGCTAACAAACTTTTTGTTGCCAAAAATGGAAGAACTGAACTTGGTTGACATGTGGTTTCAACAAGATGGCGCTACATGCCACACAGCTCGCGATTCTATGGCCATTTTGAGGGAAAACTTCGGACAACAATTCATCTCAAGAAATGGACCCGTAAGTTGGCCACCAAGATCATGCGATTTAACGCCTTTAGACTATTTTTTGTGGGGCTACGTCAAGTCTAAAGTCTACAGAAATAAGCCAGCAACTATTCCAGCTTTGGAAGACAACATTTCCGAAGAAATTCGGGCTATTCCGGCCGAAATGCTCGAAAAAGTTGCCCAAAATTGGACTTTCCGAATGGACCACCTAAGACGCAGCCGCGGTCAACATTTAAATGAAATTATCTTCAAAAAGTAAATGTCATGAACCAATCTAACGTTTCAAATAAAGAACCGATGAGATTTTGCAAATTTTATGCGTTTTTTTTTTAAAAAAAGTTATCAAGCTCTTAAAAAATCACCCTTTATTTTGTAAGCAACTCAAACACGAAAAAGTTAAAAATAAATAAATTTTACATAAATTTCGTAAATATTATGAAACAAAGTCAACATATATTTTCATTTTTATTGGTAACTATGTTTTTTGACGATGTTATAGAAAATTTAATATCTGTTATCGACATGAGGAAGAGAAAATAAAAGAGGTAGAGAAATGGAAGAAAAAGGAATCATCGAAAAGTATATCAAGGTATTCAAGCCCTTTAATAGCTATAGTTGTTCAGAAAAAAATGGATAACTCAGGCATATCAAAAATTGGCTTGTTGCAGATTAAAGAAATTTGAATGAAGTAACAATAGATGACAAATATCTTTACCCAATATTGATTCAATATTAGATAAACTAGGCGGTGCCCAATATTTTACAACTAGAGTTAGCAAACGGATATCACCAAATTTTAATTGAAAAGGAAGATGAGAAAAAATGGCATTTGTAATGCCACATGGTTCATATGAATTTATTGTAATGCCATTCGGGTTAAAGAACGCAAGAGTTTTTATCAATAAAACATGTCTTGTCTATATAGACAATATTTTTATTTTTACACCATCTTTAAGTGAACATAACAGATATTTTCAAAATCCTTGAAAGTTAAAATTAAAAAATTCAAATAGATAAATGTAATTTTATGAAAAAGGAAACCGAATTTTTAGGGCATATTTTAACAAAAGAAGGAATGAAACCGAATCCAAACAAAATTAAGGTAATAAACAATCTTGAGTCACCACGAACAGAGAAACAAATCAAAAGTTTCTTGGGTACTACAGGGTACTATAGAAAATTTATTAAAGGTTTGGCGAAAGTAGCCCAACCAATCACAAAGTACCTTAATCGTGAACTAAGATTAATAAAAAAAGATCCCACGTATATCGAAACATTCGAAAAATTAAAAACGTTATCCAGATTTTGAGAAAAAAATTTACGTAAACAACGCAAGCACTCATTTATGCAATCGGAGCAGTGTTTTCACAAAAAAGACATCCGGTGTGTTATGCCTCTAGACCTCTAAACAATCATGAAAGAAATATTCGACAATAGACAAAGATTTTTTGGCAATTATGTGGAGCGTTAACTATTTCAGGCTATACGTTTATGCTAGAAAATTTAAAATTCTAACTGGTTATCAACCGATTAAATTTTTACATTCGAAATATAAAGGAAAAACACGTCACCCAGATATCAAAAATGGGTTTTTGAAATGAGGGGAGTATCAATTTGAGATAGAATATTTAAAACTTAAAGAAAGCCAAGTAGCGGATTTCTTAAGTAAAATAGAAAATAGTAGGATACTATTTTAGAAAAGAAGGAAAATGAAAATACAGATATATTTTCAATTAATAGTATGGAAGACGACATCACAATGCTATAATACAATCAGCAGATGAAAATTAACAAATAACAAAATTGAAGAGCTGAAGACAATTATTTTTATCGCGGGAAATGATTTTCATATAATGGATAGTATATATAGTGCAAAAAAAATTAATAGAAATGTATTCAAATGATAATCAAATCAAATTCACTAAATGTGCAATGCGAAACTGAAGTTGAAGCGGTCAAACAATTCTCATTGTATCATCTTAGGGAAAACGTGCATTTGTTTACCTGGTTGAATGAATAAAACAAAAATACAAAATTTATTATCCGAAATTAATGGATCTTATACAAAGAGTTGTTAATCAATGCGAAATTTGTCAAGAAATTTAATACCATAGAAACCCAATTAAACCTAAAATGAAATTTACTGAAACACCCACGGAAAAAAATTACATCATACATATTGATGATATTGTCATAAGAAATGTACATTTGTTTAACTATTATTAATAAATTTTAAAACACGGTGCCTCTTATTCATTAAACGACTGAAATCATATAACTATAATTGAAAATTTAGAATATCATTTTACGAAGTTGGGAAAACCAAAAAAGATAATTGCAGACAATGAAATTAAAGCCGTCAGAATAAGAGAATATTTAGATAATGAAAATATAATATTACATTTAAAGAAACCCAATTCACACACAGGTAATTCAGATATAGACAAATTTCCCAACGCTATATTAGAGAATTCAAGGTATTGTATAAACTCAATAAAAATACATCAATTAAACATTTAATTCAAAAATATATTCGTTTTTACAATGAGAAGTTTCATTCGACAACAAAATTTAACCCTATAGATGTACACAATAATAAGGTAATAAGCAAAAATATAGAAAACCCCAAATTAAAATGATAACAAAGTTATACAGAAACAGAGAAGATTAAGAAGAAAAAAGGCAGAAGGATTTATATATAAAGAACTATAAAGCTGTGCGACGTCATAAACGCAATATTAAAAACAATTAAAATTTACAGATAACAGTAATACTAATACTACTAATAATAACGTGGACACATTTGACTAAAGGGACAATAGTAATGACTCAACTGAAGGAACAAGGAGGTTAAACGTACTTACAAATGAGAAGACAATAAATATTATATAGTATTACACATAATAGATTTAAATGAAATGTATTCTTAATTATATAATAATAGAAAATATAAATTCAATAAAAAATAATCATAGAGAAATATTGCAATCAGAATTGTTAGACGCTAAAAATAAATAATTGATATTATTACCCAAGGAAAATAGAAAAAGACTAGTTTTAATAAATGGTTATTTGGAAATATGGACGACGATGACAGACAAGAAATACAATGACTATTAGTGAATACCAACGACGTAATAGATACAATAAATCAACAGTTGCAGATTAATGACTATTTTAATAATGCAATAAAAAATCTTAAAAATGTTATTCAAAATGATAGAAAAGAAATAAATGCAATAAGTAATTTAAAAATTATGAATTTCAACAAAATATGTATTTAGAACAACTATGTAAGTAAAATACACTTAGAGATAAAATTGAACATATTCAAGAAAATGTTATATCATCTAAATATGGAAGTATACACCCAAATATTTTAACAAACAATGAAATAATAAAATATGAAATAGATTTTAATAAACTAAGGACCTTCAATTAGGGACCACCATTTTTAAATACTAAATTAATTTTTCCTATAAAAATTCCAAGAATATTTTTTACTATTAACCCATTTACAACCATTATACTCGCTTGTGTACAGAAAATCAGTCAAGTTTAGGCATGTGGCGTAACTCAATGCTAAGTATTTGCACACAAATTTTTGATCATACGCGTAGTTTTATTCCTAGAAACAACAAAAAAAAAATACATTCGTTTCACGCGAATTCATAACGGCACTTTTTATGGCGTCAAATTCTGTGCGGTTTTTTCATATTGTGTGATTTTGTACCTTTAGTCATTATTTTGCTATTGATGAGCTATTATCTCTCAGTTGTTAGTTTTAAAATTGTGTGTTGTGTGAGATAAGGCTAAAGAGATCAATTTTACAAAAAAAAACCCATTTGAAAAACGTATTTTTATTTGAGGTATGTGCCTTTTAAAAGTTGTGTACCCGCTTAGGTACAATGGCAAAATGTGTAGGTGAAATAAAAAATTGTATCTTTTGGTTAGGATGGCTATTTCCACTTCATGTTTTTATGGAAAGAGATATAAACAACTTTCACAGGCTTTAGCTAACATCGCGGATGATGATGAGGCAGAAGACGTCGATATCGTTATGATTCCTCCTGATGTCGATGTCAATACTGACGAAGAGGAAAGTGATGAAGATAACATAAATGAAATAAACTTGCCTGGCGATGTTGCTGGATGCGTTGAAGTATTCAATAACAGATAAAAAACTTTGCCAACGAAAATGAAATAGCGCTTTCCACAAAAAATGCGTGTTGAAATACGTTCTGTAAGCCTTATTTGGACAACGAAGCATGCAACTTGACAATGGATTCGACTACTATATATATAGAAAATAAGATGAAAATGGATTTGGATGGTAGAAGTCCCGTTGAGGTATTTGAGACACTGTTTGATAAAGATGTTGTACAACTGATCATAGAACAAACTCATTTGTATGCTTCTCAAAAAAATTCGCATAAATTTATATTCGACGAAGATGATTTAAAAGTCTTTTTAGGCATTTTATTTTACTCTGGTTACCATTCAATGCCAAGAGAATCTATGTACTGGCAATTGGATGAGGACACGTTATCACCTCTTGTAAGCAATAACATTTCTAAAAACAGATTTTTAGAAATAAAACGCCACATTCATTTTACAAACAATAATGAAATTGACAAGTCTGATAAAATGGCAAAAACTCGCCCACTGTCGAATCTATTATGCGAAAAGTTTCAAAGGTGGGGTTTTATGCACGAAAAGCTTTCAATTGACGAGGCAATGGTAAAATATTTTGGCCATCATTCAGCGAAACAATTCATCAAAGGAAAGCCCGTAAGAATCGGATTTAAAAATTGGATGCTCACAAGTAGCTGTGGGTACTTGTACTAACAAAAACGTGCTAAAAATGTTGATAGTGATACAAGACATTTTCCCCTTGGATCTCGAGTTGTGTTCGATCTAATAAAAAACCATAAATAACCTAAGCGATCATATTATCAATCTTAACAATTTTTTCACAAGTCATGAACTTCTACGTATGTTGCGTGAGAAAAACTTCAAAGCCGTAGGAACAACGAGAGAAAATAGAACTAAAAAATGTCCTTTGAATCCAAAAAAATATTTCCAAAAACAATCAAATACGACCACAATAATAAAATATTGTTTGTCAAGTGGAATGACAATAATGTCGTAACTATTGGAACTAATTTTGATACGGTTGAACCGTTGAAATACGTAAAGCGTTGGGCAAAACTGGAACAAAAAAAGATAAGTATAACTCAGCCAAATTTATTTTCAAATTACAACCACGGTATGGGCGGTGTTGATCAACATGATCAGGCCGTAAATGTATACAAAATTGGAATTCGAGGCAAAAAATGGTGGTGGCCGCTGTTTACTTCGATGATGTGCTCCACAATGGTAAACGCTTGGAAGCTGTACAAAGACGTGAATGGTTAGGGGTAGTCGGAGGCACGAAAAAATTAGAATTTTCAGTATTTTTGTTTTGCTATTAAATCGTGTTATTTTACAAAAGTAGTAATATGGCATTATTATGGAATGTGTTGCCTTGAAGTCACAAAAATTTCAAACAAAAAATTAATTTCCAAAGTTATAGTTGTTTGTGTTGACCTGTTGCAAAAAAGGTACTTGCGGTGACAACCATAAGTCCTTCGAGATTCATCTAAAATCAATCGGACAAAAAAATTAGTTTTATAAATAGATAATCCTGGGCCTTATCGAAGGATTTTTTTTCAAAATTAACAAAATGGCGGCCTCAGGAAATTTTTTCGAAAAAATAAACAGTTCATTGGTCCTAAAAAATCAAAATTTTTGAAAAAAATCGGCCAATCAGGCCCAAGTTTATTATGTATTCTAAAAGCTGTATAAATTTCATTGAAATCTACTGAGAAGTCTTCGAGTTACAATTGTCACCAGTTCAAAAAACATAGTTTTGAGAAAAAAATGTTTGAAGTATTTCACTAGTGCTTTGAAGTGACCGAGCTCAATTTGTTATTTGTCGAATAACTCAAAAACTGCCTTTAGGACATACCCCAAAGAAGACACATTCGTATATACACCATCGTATAAACCTTTTATGGTTTCAAAACAGCAATTCCACAATTTTATCATAATTGTTTTTAACCGACGACCGATTTGAAGACTTTATGCGTAAAATTAGCACAATAATTTTGAACAATGCTTTTTAAACAGAATAAATGCTGCTATGTATTCCTCTTGATTATACACTCATTCCGATTTGGCGGTTCTAATCATACTGCATACGAAAAATAAACAGTTCATTGGTGCTAAAAAATCAATATTTTTGAAAAAAAATCGTCCGATCAGGCCCGAGTTTATTATGTATTCCAAAAGCTGTATAAATTTCATTGAAATCTACTGAGAAGTTTTCGAGTTACAATTGTCACCAGTTCAAAAAACATAGTTTTGAGAAAAACACGTTTGAAGTTTTTCACTAGCGCTTTGAAGTGCCCGAGCTCAATTTGTTATTTGTCGAATAACTCAAAAACTAATTATCGGATCAACGTAAAATTTTCGGAGAATATTTTTAACATACGAGTATTACACTTAAGGAAAATGCAAAAAAAAATATTTTTTGAAAATTTTGATTACCCCTAACCCCTTAAAGAATTTTACTACAAAATTGTCAATTGAACAAAATCAAAATAGCGTACAAAATATAAGAAAATTAGAAATTTACAACAAAATTATTAATGCATGTAATATTGTGAGCACATGTATCATTGTAATAATCACAATTGTTATTGTCAGTTTGCGCAATCGTATAGTTATAAAACTATACTAGTTATAAAACTAAACAACAGAATTCTGAAGTATTCCAATTTAAAGGGGGGAGTAGTTACATATGTAAATACTTATGTACAACCCTAATCCAACACACGAACTTATCGATAATGTCAATCATTTAGCCACTTGTAAAAATACTGACACTATAGACGAATTCATAGCTATAATAAATAAAACAAACATCGCACTAAAATGTAAGAAAGTGCTGATTGTATTACTAGAAGTTTTCAAACAAGTTTTTAAACATGTTAACACAATGCATATGTATGTAATTGGAGAATATTTCTTGCCGCTTGAATTTATTGTATACAAATGGAGTAAAACAAAATTACTTTACCAATTCTTGATATTGATAAATATTGTGAAATTCGATAATACTAAATTAATGTAAAGTACTTCCTAAGCATTTTTGTAAATTGTGAACTTTTTTTTAAAGAAATAGAACTCAATAAAATCGGTCTCATAACAATAGACAATGAAACGAAGCAAATTGGTCTGGTAGTGAAGGAGGGCAATACTATATATCTCCTGTCATGAAGCATATCTGTACGAGATATACGACGCAATACCCGCCGTGTGAAACAGAGGAAGAGGAAGGCCTCTACTCCGTTATAAAAATCAGGCGGAGAAGGACTTGGCTTTACTTGAAATCTCCAATTGGCGCCAAACATCAAAAGGGAAGAACGACTAGCGCGGCTCGGCTATAACCGCGTAAGAGATGACTATGGCAAAGAAGAATTTCAAAAGAGTAAAACTTACTTGCCTAATAGGTTAAGTTTTCACAAAACCTGAAAGTATTTAATCTTACTTTGATCCGTGCAAAAGTATAAAATGTTCGATTACTTAGCCTCTTCTTACATGTTATTAATTCAAACTGTACCAGTGTTCATAATTTTAGGTAAATACTGTACCGCATATACAAACTCAAACATATGAATCTAAACAGATAAGGACATACATATAAGGTATTGTAATACTGTGTGACGTGCTACTTTGCATATTAACTTGAGTAATCGATATTACGTTACTTTTCAATAACTTTTTCTACGAAGTAGGTATTGCGTATTTGTAACCGGTAACCTTTACTGATATATATTTTTGTAAATTTCAAACCACAAGAAAACCGCCTTTATGACATACACCAAAGAAGACACATTCGTATATACACCATCGTATAAACCTTTTATGGTTTCAAAACAGCAATTCCACAATTTTATCATAATTGTTTTTAACCGACGACCGATTTGAAGACTTTATGTGTAAAATTAGCACAATAATTTTGAACAATGCTTTTTAAACAGAATAAATGCTGCTATGTATTCCTCTTAATTATACCCTCATTCCGATTTGGCGGTTCTAATCATACTGCATACGAATAAGTGGTTGAATGGTGAATGAACATGTAAGGGCTTCATTTGTTATACTCTCGCAAGATGTTGCGCAGGGTGTAATAGTTTTATTCACCTAATAATTACAAACCCCAAACTAATCGGGAAAGATATAAGACTGAGATGTTTTGAATTGATGAATGATTTCCGGATGGTTATCTGATAACTTGGGTAGAAAATAACATATTCTGATAAAACTTGGAATGCGTCCGCTTCGGCACATGTATTGCATGTAGGGATTTCATTAATTAAAAAATATAAAAAGCCACAATTCAGTCACAATTTACATAGCTTCAATTTTATGCCAGGGGACATAATGTAATTTGGAGTTTCAAAACTTTGAAAAAGTAAACGTGATCACATAAACTACTAAGCTCGGGGAATAAGCCTCGTTTGGCTATAATTTTGGAATTCGGCCTTAAGCTTAATATTATACTTGACATTATGTGATGTAATAGATTAACTTGGTCTACGTGTTATTGAGTTCAATGGCATTCGATCCAAAAGTTCTCCCTATTGTGTAATATATTTCAAAATTATGGGGTTTTCACATTATTTTAATCGAATCAAACTGCTGGAGCACTTAATGCTCGACCGGGCCGAACTTAGCATTTTCTTACTTTTATGTACACTGTATGTATTAGTGTGTGCACACATGTATAATTGCATAGAAATATGTGTATATACGAGTACTTATATTGCAAGCATGCAACTGTTGACTACAGTTAAAGTAAAATAAGTTTGTTGTCACGGCAAAAGGCTGCATGGAACCAATAATTTGCGACTATATACAAAAGTTTTAATACGTATAATTTTCCACGTTTATTTTGTTTATTTTTCCACGTTTAAAACATGAAACGACTAGAAGCTTTGTAATATGAACTTTTATATACTGTTTGGGATTGACGAATATGATGGCTGTACAAATCAAACAATTGATTCACATCACAGCGGACCAGTTAAAGTACATACCATCAAAACTGCACTGTTTCATCAATTCCGAAATGTTATGCTGAATTGCTTTGCAGCATTATACAAGTATACGTACTACTGTGATCAAATTGAAAAAAGAATTTTGTTCATTTCATCTCCTTTAAAGTAATCGCCTCCCGCTGCAATACACTTATGCCAACGAATTTTCCGTGATGGCCATCAGAGCCTTCTTTCATTCAACTTTTATATCCTGTGGTGATGGTCATGTGGATTCGCTGAATATGCAGTATAAGATGGTTCATTATCGCACTTCTTTGTTCAATAAATTCAGACATAGTAAAAATCGAGGAATTCACTTTTAGAGCCTCACAAAACGACGCGTATCTCAAATACTAATGAATATTTTGACGTGAAAACTATCGTAGACGTCACTAACACTACTACCAACTCACAGAAAGAAATTTACTGATTCGAAAAATACGCAAAGTATAAATCACCTTTCAATTTGATCACATTACTATGTACATAGGTCGTTCGAGATAGTTGCAGATAAACAAGCTGTATGTGTACCAATGATCTATAAACAATACTACTTAAGTTCCCTGATTATTTATAGGCGTAGTTTAGTATTTTTCATATAGTCGAAAACTTTACACGCTGGATCCAGAAAATAGAAGCGTATATATGTATATGTATTTACCATTTAACCAGAGAATTTTAATAGAATTAGAAGACGCAATTTTAAAATTTACTATATTATAAAATTCCAATTGGGAACATCTCTGCATATTATAAAAGCAACACCTAAATTTTCAACACTATTTAAGTTAGCTAAGTTAATTTATATCCTGGCGACAGGAAATGCATACACAGACGTCCTTTGGCATGCGCATTGAGCAAATTTTGAAGAACAAAAATAAAATAGAAAACATTGATTTAAAAAAAAAAACTATAAAATTATACTTGGGTTAGGATTTAAACATAAGTAAAATGACTGAAACTGCAGTAAAACGGTATACCCTATATAACGACGTCTAATATAGAGTATGAAATAATGCATAGGTACACATTTCTGTAGAACAACTACCACCACAATGCTCCAACTGCAATTCATTCAAACTTAGAGGTGATATGAAGTGGTGAAACAACTTCAAAAAATGATTGGTTATGAAAAATTAAGATCCTTATCAGCCAAAACGCATAATTACAAGTGTAATTACTGCTCAACCTGAAGAACCTTCATTTGCCAGGTTAGTTAAAGATGTTAACCAAGTTTAGCAACATATGCCTAAAAATCAAACAAATCCGAATGTCGTTAGTGCTATCTAAGTTAGTGCTAGCTAAGCGTCCTTGAATTTCAAGCCACGACTATATCGATTGCCTCTGATCTTGGAAAAAAGGATATTACTGCACTGCCGAGGCATAATATAAAAAATCAATTATATTCAGAGTTTATTTTAAACATCATGGAAAATTCATCGCAAAAGGCTTGAAACGCTCCAGTGTGTAAAAAATGGCAATTCCCAATTTGCTGAATGTAGTTTATCAAAGGAACATAGTTAAAACATTTAGTCCATTCTCGTTCAATGCTACCTCACCGCAGTTGGAAGATTCGCAAATGAAAGGAAAATTCAATAATAAATAAGAAATATATCACGCAAAGCACTAACAAAAGCTTAAATCGAGAATAAAAGCTCGCTTAAATCGTTCCAATGTCATGAAAAGCAACCGATATCATTATGGTACAAAAGCATAGGAAAATCGCATATGGAGGCTCGTCATATCGTCCAATCGTATTGTTTTTATCTAAGCTCCAACAATTGCATGTTCATTGTAGAAGCCTTAGTCGGATATCCACAATATAACTAGAATTTATTACTTAATAAAAATGTACACACTGCTCAAATTTATGACGGTACACAAAAAAAGTGTAAATGCAGCATTGTTTTCAAGGTCAAAGACGCGGTGGTACATATATGGCTGTTTTATGCCTAAAAGCTTGGAATGATTTCGAATTAATGCATATTGAAATTGTCAGTTCGATACTCCAAATCTAGAGATACAGTGTCATGCCGCAAACCACTGGGAATAGTGATGGACTATTAGTTTGTGATCAGTGAGACCAAAAAAATTCTGTACCTTCCAGCATACTACATTTTGTATGTATATATTTGACCGGCTTGTACGCCGTCATCACGATCACGATCGAAACTGCGGTACGTCGCTTGTGTTTCAGTAAGACATTTTGAGACGTTGGCAACCACACTGGTCGTTGTGATAACACATCCTACCCGGCGTTGACCACTGATGCCCGTGGGCTATTTATATTTTTAATTTAAAAACCACACTACAAAGAGACACAGTGCTAAAATAAAATAGATTGGGAAATTATAAATTTATATTTGTTGTAGGCGTTTACAACATAAATAAAATTTACTTTTTTAAAGTTCTTTCTGAAACAACTGTATAATACAGTATCACAGCCACTCCGGTTGTGGGTAGGCCACTAAAATTGCTTTAAAACAAGTAAGGAAGGGCTAAGTTCGGGTGTCACCGAACATTTTATACTTTCGCATGATAAAGTGATAATCGAGATTTCATTATCCGTCATTTACATATTTTTTTATTTTGCTGTAAAATTAATTAGAATTAAATTCTGAGAGATTTACCGGTATTTTCGGTGAAAAATTAGGTTAGGTTAGGTTAGGCGCTGAGTTCTTCGTGTTCGATATCAGGGACCTTGAAAAGTTATAGTCCGATCACGACAATTTTTCCACAAGGAATACCTCAGCTCAAATACCGTATTTGTGTAAAGTTTTATTCCGCTATCATAATTGGTTCCTAATGTATATACTATACAGAGAAGACATCAGATGGAATTCAAAATAGCGTTATATTGGAAGAAGGCGTGGTTGTGAACCAATTTCGCCCATATTTCGTACATGTCATCAGGGTGTTAAGAAAATATTATATACGGAATTTCATTGAAATCGGTCTAATAGTTCCTGAGATATGGTTTTTGGTCCATAAGTGGGCGACGCCACGCCCAATTTCAATTTTTGAAAGAAGCCTGGGTGCAGCTTCCTTCGGCCATTTCTTCCGTAAAATTTAGTATTTCTGACGTTTTTTGTTAGTCGGTTAACGCACTTTTAGTGATTTTCAACATAACCTAAATAATATGCCCCTCCCTAATGCGATCCTTTGTGCAAAATTTCACTTTAAAATCTTTATTTATGGCTTAGTTATGACACTTTATAGGTTTTCGGCTTCCGCCATTTTGTAGGCGTGGCAGTGGGCCGATTTTGCCCATCTTCGAACTTAACCTTCTTATGGAGCCAAGAAATACGTGTACCAAGTTTCATCATGATATCTCAATTTTTACTCAAGTTACAGCTTGCATGGACGGACGGACAGACAGACATCCGGTTTCAACTCTACTCGTCACCCTGATCACTTTGGTATATAAAGGGTGATTTTTTAAGAGCTTGATAACTTTTTTTAAAAAAAAAACGCATAAGATTGGTTCATGACATTTACTTTTTGAAGATAATTTCATTTAAATGTTGACCGCGGCTGCGTCTTAGGTGGTCCATTCGGAAAGTCCAATTTTGGGCAACTTTTTCGAGCATTTCGGCCCGAATTTCTTCGGAAATGTTGTCTTCCAAAGCTGGAATAGTTGCTGGCTTATTTCTGTAGACTTTAGACTTGACGTAGCCCCACAAAAAATAGTCTAAAGGCGTTAAATCGCATGATCTTGGTGGCCAACTTACGGGTCCATTTCTTGAGATGAATTGTTGTCCGAAGTTTTCCCTCAAAATGGCCATAGAATCGCGAGCTGTGTGGCATGTAGCGCCATCTTGTTGAAACCACATGTCAACCAAGTTCAGTTCTTCCATTTTTGGCAACAAAAAGTTTGTTAGCATCGAACGATAGCGATCGCCATTCACCGTAACGTTGCGTCCAACAGCATCTTTGAAAAAATACGGTCCAATGATTCCACCAGCGTACAAACCACACCAAACAGTGCATTTTTCGGGATGCATGGGCAGTTCTTGAACGGCTTCTGGTTGCTCTTCACCCCAAATGCGGCAATTTTGCTTATTTACGTAGCCATTCAACCAGAAATGAGCCTCATCGCTGAACAAAATTTGTCGATAAAAAAGCGGATTTTCTGCCAACTTTTCTAGGGCCCATTCACTGAAAATTCGACGTTGTGGCAGATCGTTCGGCTTCAGTTCTTGCACGAGCTGTATTTTATACGGTTTTACACCAAGATCTTGCCGTAAAATCTTCCATGTGGTCGAATAACACAAACCCAATTGCTGCGAACGGCGACGAATCGACATTTCACGGTCTTCAGCCACACTCTCAGAAACAGACGCAATATTCTCTTCTGTACGCACTGTACGCATTCGTGTGGTTGGTTTAATGTCCAATAAAGTAAACTGAGTGCGAAACTTGGTCACAATCGCATTAATTGTTTGCTCACTTGGTCGATTATGTAGACCATAAATCGGACGTAAAGCGCGAAACACATTTCGAACCGAACACTGATTTTGGTAATAAAATTCAATGATTTGCAAGCGTTGCTCGTTAGTAAGTCTATTCATGATGAAATGTCAAAGCATACTGAGCATCTTTCTCTTTGACACCATGTCTGAAATCCCACGTGATCTGTCAAATACTAATGCATGAAAATCCTAACCTCAAAAAAATCACCCGTTACATATAACCCTATATCTGACTCTTTTAGTTTTAGGACTTACAAACAACCGTTATGTGAACAAAACTATGTACATATAATACTCCTTAGCAACTTTGTTGCGAGAGTATAAAAATACATTTTACACTGCAAAGACTTGCTTCGTCAGTCTATTTAACTGGTGATATGGCGTTTTTATGGGCACGCTCGCAATATTTCCTTCAGATTATAGAAATTAGTTTTATTCAGTGATGTGCTTTATCTAAGGTCCAAATTAGAAATCAGCACTGTAATATAATGCAGAGGTTCGTTGTACTGATGATATCAGTAGCCTGAAAGTTACAAAACAGTGTGGACGTGGTTCCACCCCCTCCCCCCAAAAAAAAACCAAAACGTATGTGTTTTATCGACAAAACTTGCAAAAGACGTGAAATGAAAATGTTAAATTGAGTGTAATCGGAAGATAGCCACACCTATACCCATATAATCCTCTTTTCGTCTCAAAATGCTTCCCTTTCATCGGCCTTTTCAGACAAGGAAACACAAAACGTCGGGATCATACTTAAAGGTCTATGACTCGTCACCTGTGATTAGGTTATTCAAAAAATTTCACACATGATCTAATTTTCCTGGTACACTTCCACTCGCCACAATTTCTAGTCATCAGTGAACACTTTTGGGACTATCTTCGCGCACACCTTGCGCATGTTCAAGTGCTCCATCACAATGTCATGTAAAACAGATTTCAAATCGAATACTTAGTCGAAGGTCTGAGTTCAAAACTTTGCGCACACGAGTCGCATTGTCGGTTTTCGTCGAAGTCGCAGGTCTCCCAGCGATCTCTTCCCGGGCCTCCAGAAAGGTCTGGTAGCACCGAAACACACCACTTTTTGTTAAGCCAACATCTGGGTAAGCCTGCTTGATCATGCACGTATCAAACGTCTCTATAGCAACGAATGAACATAAACAGAGTGAATTAATTCTCATGCAATGAAAGTATTTATTTTTCCCCACCAGTGGTAAGGACTTGAAGATACTTCTTAAAAGTACAGAGAATATAAAATACAGGCTAGTTTAAACTATAAGAGGTGTGCATATATATTCCTACATTTTAAATTAATAATATAAGCCGATATACTGAGAAGTAAACTAAACGCAGTGTCCTAACTGTTAGCGGCTGTGAATTTACCTCCAACGATTTCCTTGGATAATACTAAACATTTAAATAAATAAACCAGAAGTGTTACGGTTAAAATCAAAATGGGGAAGAAACAGGAAAAAAATATAATAAAAGAAACTTTCAAGTAGCAAGAATAAAGTACGACGCCCGGCTGTTTATGCCGTCATAGATACCTGTCCAGTCTTGGTTTTCCCTGATTCCCCTGATAAAGGGCTAAATGACGGTATGGAATGTAAAGTCTCTGCTGATGGTGGTATAACAGCAGAAGATGACTCAAATGATTTTAGTGACATAACGAAAACGCCGGGCATAAAAGTCAAGCAGAGAAGCATCGAAGAACTATGTATGTACATATGTATGTATATAGATTTAAGAAAGTTAAGTTTAATGCTCTGAACACATAAGGACGACAGACGACAAACGACATCTATCAAATATTACACACGTTCTTATGGACACTTATTTTGACGACGACACGAAAACACGACTGTAGGCCGACAGTTGTCATTCTCGCTAATTCCTATTTGCCAACGACAGTAGAACGACAGTAGAATGAAGAAGAGAGATGAGGAAGAGTGGTGATGCCACTTATATGTAAAATGTAAAATTATTCACAGCTCTTACAAACTTGACGTTATTTTACAAATAAAAGCATAAAATAGCTCTATTTTATCATTTGTAATAACAATTGATAATTTAAAACAAAAATATATACCTATTTACTTATTTTTTGCATAAAAAATTTAACTTTGAACAAAATATTAAAATTTCATTGAAGTGCAAGGTATTAGTATGGCCACAACGAAATTGTGTACATGCAAAATGGACAGCTGCGTTGTTTTGTGTACATGCGTTGTTTTGTTTTCATTTCACTTTCGTACTCTCGTTTGTCGTTTGTCGTCTGTCGTCGTTATGTGTTCAGTACATAAGAAAGCATATCACACATATGTACATACATATACAGTCCACTAATATAAAGTCAAATATCTTTGAACATGCTTATCATCGAGAATGGCGAGTAGTATAAAGCATATGTACATACATAAATATACACTCAAAAACATATCTCATATTATAAAGGCGAAAGCTTGTGAACGTGTATGTTTGTTATTTCTTTACGTCCAAACGGCTAGAGCGATTTTTATAAAATTTTTACAACGCACTAGGTAACGTATCACAGAGGTGAGACAGAGAACTTTAAACATAGAGAAAGTGCAGGTTCGACAGCGAATATTTGTTAGATGTATAGTAAGGAATTCGTCTCACAACTACAGAATTCACGCTGTGAATTGTTAACATTTTTAACAGTTCTCCTCATGCTCAACAGAGAATATGAAGAGAAATAAATATACATATGTATGTATGTATGTATTTTCGGCATATAATAACGTGGCATGTATTCCCAAGTAGAGAATATGAAGAGACATAAATATAATGTATGTATGGATTAAAGGGTTGCAAGAATTAATTCACGCTATGAATGCAACAGAGAATTTATGAATTCATCTCATAACTCGAGTTGAGCGTTGGAATTATGTGAAAATTAACTTCCCTTGTGTGGGAAGTATTAAAAAAATATATTCCGTTCCGCTACGCGCGGTAGAAATTAAACAAAGTGTTGGTTTGAGTGACAATGTATGGTGCGCTTTGATCATCAAGATGATCACTCAATACGCTTGCCGATTATACACTGATCTTTATTAATAAAAGCACTTATATTTATATTCTTATAATGATATGCTTATTACTAAAGATGCTTTGGCATTACATTAAGTGGTGAAATGCCAGAGCATTGGATTTCCAATTATTCTCATTATCAAAACAAATAATGGAATATTGGATTATGCTTACTTATCAAAACAAGTGATGTATTGATTTCTAATTAATTAAAGTATTCTGCTGACCAAGCAGTAATACTGTGAGAAGATACAATTGTTTACATTTATCATAAAGTATCTGTGCGGCTGCTGCCGTTAACTCCCCCCTCTCTAAGATGAATCGTCCCCGATTCAATATCATTTTTTGATATATTGTAAATGCTCTCTAAAATAGCGTTATATGATAATTCTTAGAATTTTATTTTTTTACTTTGCTTATTAGTTTTACATGATTTTTTTAACTTTAAAATCTTATAGATTATGTATATTATTATTAACAGTACAAGTATTACAATTACATACCAGAAAAGTGAATGATTTTTAAATTCTTTAATTCTTTCACTCAAAATATTTATGTTTTCAAATTCAAATTCTTTGTTTTTTGTTTCAATGTATTCTATAATTTCAAAGTTATTAATATGATTATTTTTTAAATAATTCCAAATTTTACAATCAATATTTTTGTAAGTTATATTATCAATATTTGTATAATTTTCAAATGTTACAAGGTAAACTCATTTATGGCAGAGTCATCTATAGTATGATTTCCAGAGACTAATATTGCTCCTTCTTTAATTATATCTATGTCTTTATGTTTTTCTTTAATTTTTTTACATTTCCCTTTTTTATTGGACAAAATATCTGATAGGCAAGTATTTTTATTATTAATTTTACAATAAGTATTTATCATTTCTCTTTTGCAATTTTTAATATTTATATATTCTTTTTTGCATTTCGCAATTTCATTATTAATTATTAATTTACCATCTTTTTGTGGAATTGCTCTTACTTCATAATATTTGCAATCATATATAATTTTTGGATACTTAATATATATATCTATTACATCAGTTATTGTCAATCGTCCATGTTCATTCTTAATTATACTTTTAATCTCGTCTAAATTTAAAATTGTCGGGTTCAAAATTCCCATTTTTCCTATAGCTATTGTATTAATCATATTTTGTAATTCAGTTATTAGGAATTGATTTTTCCGTTTCATTAGAATTTTAATATTTGAGTTTTCATTAATGTTATTGATTGTTTCAGTTAATTGGTTAATAATTCCAAAAATTTTAGAATTTGTTGTGTATTGTTTATTATTATTGTCAATTAATTCGTTTAATTTATTATTTACTAACACTAGGTCGTCATGGTCTGGTGTTCCTGCTATCCACTTCCATAATGTACCTATTTCATTTATTCCTCTCCTATATCTTGTATCTTTAATTTGTAGTTGTTCTAATAAAGTTTCTATGAGTTCTATTTCTGGATCTGTGTCTAAATCATTAATATATGCCTTGTCTTGTTCATTATTTTGTTCAAAATTTTTATATCTGAGTTTTTTATTATAATAATTTGTGTCTGAACTTATAAGTTCTCTAAAGTATGTTAAATTAGTGATGTGAAAAATATTTCCGTAGTCATTATACAGGGCTACATCTCCGTCTTCTAATAATACGTAATCTTCTCTTGTGTAGTCCACAATGTCTGTCATTGTATTGGTAATTAATGTTAGAATAATTAGGGGTATCATCCTCTAAAAATATATGATTAAGATTTAATATTATCTTTATGTACTATTCTATTCCTGTAGTTAATTCTTACTTTATTCCCTAAGTCTTCTTTTACTACCTGTTTCTTGTATCTAGGATTTAGTTTATTTCTCTCTCCTGTAATCTTTTCATATATAACATCTCCGCATAAATATGTTTTATTAATTCTATTTTTATTGTGTCTTTCTAGCATCTTAGTTTGTGCTGATAAAAGTTTGTCTGGTAAAATATCATGAGAGACTTTATTATAAAGTACTTCAAATGGTTTCTCATTAGTTACCGAATGTATAGTTTTATTATATTGTTGGGCAGCTCTAAATATTGATTCTGAAAAGCTTATTAAATTATATTCTTGTTTAATACATCGTGAAATTTCAATTATTGTTGAATGTACCCTCTCAATTTGACCATTCGTGGTACTATGATTTGGGTTACAAAAAAATATTTCTATTTGAAGTCTCTGCATCAAGGACTTAAATTGTACCGTAGTGAATCCTGGTTCATTATCAATTGTTAACTTCTTTATATTAGGGAAGCTTTGTAATATTTCTAACACTTTATCTTCTAAATTAATCTTATCTTCGATTTGCTTAATAACCAAAAATTTGGAATAGCTATCTATACACGTAATGAATTTTAAAGATTGCGCATAGAATATATCCATGTGTATCTGTACTCCTTCCTCTGTAGGTATTGGGACCTCTCCAATTGGTATTTTTATAGGGTGTCTATCATATTTGTTTTTATTACATATGTCACAATTCCTTACATATTCTTTGAATTGTTTTCTCATTTCAGGCCAATAATATTTTTTGCAAATTTGATTCAAATTTTCTTGGTAACTTCTATGTGCTCGTGTATGCGTTTGTTCAATTATAATTCCTTGGTCTTCTCTGTTCGTTATGTCAATTGCAAAATTTTTCGTATATATGAATTTATTAGTAAATGTTTCTCTTATTTTCGCTTGTATTTCGTACAGATCCTCTATTGAGCAATGTATTAACTATATTTGGTTTGATGTATTCCTTTAATATTGTGATTAAATTATCAACAGTATCGTATTCAATTAAATGTCTAATTTTCCCAAATTCTTGAATTTGCTCATGTATTGTAAATCTATTTTTACTTAGTAAAATTTGTTGTTTAAATTGGTTTAATGGTTTTTTTGTCTCGGGTATCTGAGTATGATCACTACTTTCAGCTGAATGTTGGGTTACTGTGGTTGACGATTCGTCGGATAAATTATTAAGAAATTGTCGTGATAGAGCATCTGCTACCACATTTGTTTTACCTGGTTTATATATAATTTTTGCTCCATATTCTCCAATTAAAGCATGCCATCTTTTCATTTTGGCATTTGGATTTCTAGGTGAGACTGCAAATGTTAGTGGTTGGTGATCAGTATGAATTTCCAAATCTGAAACTCCGTATAAATAATTTCTTAGATTTTTTAATGCCCATACGATAGCGTATAGCTCTTTTTCATTAGTCGCGTAATTTCTTTCTGTTGAATTTAATGTTTTAGATATAAATGTAATAGGTTTGCCCCCTTGGCTTAAGACTCCACCAATAGCTTCATTTGATGCGTCTGTCGTTAATATAAATGTTTCGTTAAAATTTGGTTGAATTAATTCGACTTGATCTACTAATATAGACTTCATTTTCTCAATTGCCAAAAGTCCTTCTTGTTCCAATCTAATTTTAATTTTTTTGGACATATGTTGTGAAACTCTTCCGTTTTCACCTGATAAATGTATTGTTAATGGTTTTGCTATTTTAGCATAATTTTTAATAAACTTCCTGTAATATCCAATCATTCCTAGGAAACTTCGTAACTGTCGTAAAGTTGTTGGAACCGGAAAATTTAAAATTGTTTCAACTTTTTTTGGATCTGTCTTTATAACATTCTTTGCAACAATATATCCCAAAAATTCTACTTCTTCTTGGTAGAATTTAGATTTTTGTAATGAAATTTTCATATTTGCGTTTTTTAGAACTTCTATTATTATACTTAAATGTTTTTTATGTTCCTCGAAGCTTTTTGAAAATACGATTATATCGTCAATATAAACGTGACAAAATTTTCCAATAAAGTCCCTTAAAACATTGTCCATCGCCCTTTGAAATATACTAGGCGCGTTTTTTAAACCAAATGGCATTCTTAAAAATTCGTATTTTCCGTTATTTACTGAAAATGCAGTTTTTTCAATATCGTGTTCTTTAATAAGGATCTGGTGAAAACCCGATTCCAGATCTATTGTGGAAAAATATTTCGAACTTCCTAAATTTGAAAGTATTATATTGCTATCCGGAATTGGATATTTATCCGATTTTGTTACTTCATTTAATTTTTTGTAATCGATTACCATTCGCAATTTCGGCGTACCGTCTTCATTTACACCTTTTTTTGGTACAACCCAAATTGGTGAATTGTATGCGCTCTTACTTGGCCTTATTATTTTATCTTCCATCATTTTTTTTACCTCTTCGTTTATGAAAGAATTAGCAGAAAGAGGATATGGGTATTGTTTACTCCATATAGGAGTTTCAACAATTGTCGTTATTTCCGCTTTTATATCCGTTCGAAACGGTAAATTCATATTTATTGAAGAATGTATTTGATATATTTCATTTCTAATTTCCTCTCTTAAATTTTCAATTTCATCTTCGTTTATGTCGGTATTTCCTTCGACTGGCGCTTTAGAGAACTTTTCCTCTAAAATAATTTTGTTTACATAGTTTTCCTCTTCTATATTGCCGGTATTATCATCGGCTGGCGTTGTAGAACTTCTTTGTTCCACAATATATTTTTTATTTAATTTGCCGGTATTGTCATCGGCTGGCGTTGTAGAACTTCTTTGTTCCACAATATATTTTTTATTTAATTTGCCGGTATTATCATCTGCTGGCGTTGTAGAACTTTTTCGTTCCACAATATTTTTTACATAATTTTTACTTCTACTCTGCTGGTATAAATCTTCAGCTGGCGTTGTAGAGCTTTCCTGCTCCACAATATTTATTTTTTTATATTTGCCGGTATTCCCGTCGGCTGGCGCTTTAGAAGTCTTTGCTTCCAAAGTAATTTCGTCCTCCTTTACGATCTTTAAATTATCCTTACTTTTCTGATGCTCATATTCGCATCCTAAGCTAAATATATCCTCCTCTTTTTCATTATTTATTATTAATTTCTTTTTTTCCAAGTTAATCACTGCATTAATGTCCTTCAAAAATTTGTATCCTATTAATAGGTCTGCTTCCAAATTTTCGATTTCGTAGAATATTTGTTTTTTACCGAATAATGTGATAATGTGATAATAGCGTATTATCGAAAAGCCATTAATTGTTTTTACTCTTTTTTGTATATCCAATTTATTTTTTTTTTGTATATTCCTGATTTAATATAGCAACTAGTTGCTCCTGTATCTATTAATATTTTAAAGTTTTGACCAGTAACCCTGTCATCTAGAAATATATATGGCAGAGTTAATTTTGGCCTAAAAAATGATCCTCCTTAATATTATTAATGCGCTGTGTCTTAGTCGGTGGCTGCACATTCTGTTGTGTACTTCCATGTGGCCTTTTTTCCAAATTGTTTTGATTAAATGTTGTTGGCTTTTGCAACATACGGTTGCGTGTATGGATGCTTGAGTCGACATCCATTGGTGTATGTCGTGGTTGGTTATTCTGGTATCCCATTCTTTGGTTATAATTCCTTTGTGGTTGGACTTGTGGGAACCGTAAATTATTATTAAAATTACCATTATTGAATCTGTTGTTAGAAGTATGTTGCCTGTTATTATTGTTGGGATTTGAATAGTTTTTTCCAAATTGTAATGCGAATGCTGCTCGCATATTGTTGGATTCTAATTCTTGTGCTTTTGTCAAAGCATTTGGTAAATCGCTTGGCGATAGAGAAAATAGTATATTAGCTAAATTTCCGTTTAGTCCCGTTATAAATGTGCGTAAGGCATCCCGCCTATTTTTAGCATTGAATTCCTTAGTTACGGCGCTATCTGATCCGTAAGTCATTATGGTTTTATTTATTAGCAAGGTTAATTTCTCATTAACCTTATTATAATATTCAATTATAGAGTAATTGCCTTGACGCAGAATACTCATTTCTTGCTCGATTATATGAGCTGGTCGCTTATCGGCGTAAGCGAAATCTAATCGTGCTAATATAGCATCAAAATTTAGGACTGTTCCGTGGTTGGACAAGATGTCATTAGCATCGTGAGTGATTTTATTTCTTAATATAGTTAATGCAGCAAAATACCTACGGCTGCCTCTTATGTATAAGCTCATTGCGTTGTTAGCCGATTCCCTCCAGCTAACATATTTATTTTGCTTTCCCCCAAATTCTGGTAAAGATTTTATTACTTCTAGGGATTCGTCACAGCGAATCTCTGAATTTATTTCTTCAGGTTGGTAATCTGTTATTGTTGTCGACTTCGTTAAGTCTTCTATTTGCCCGCGCATTTCAGATATTTCTAATCTGAGTGATGCGTTCGTTGCCGCAATTAGTCTTGCGACTAAAGTCTCATTTTCGCTACTTAAAGGCATTTTTGATAAATTAATTTTTCTTTAAATATGGGCAATTTTAATCCTATCGACTTCTACAAATCTTTCAAGATTTCTAACTATTCTGTCTATTTTGTTATAGTCCAAGTCAGTTGTTTTATTTTTTTATTTTTATTTTTTGATCCTTTCTAGGAAAGGAGACTCTTTTATTCTGGAGGGTCTGTAGTTCAGAATCGCAGAATTGAGTTTTATTACAAACCGGAGGGTCCCCCTTGCGGTGGTGAATCGCGGTTTTAAAAATATTTTATTATTTGGCTGGTCGAGCCTTTATTTAAAATTTTTAAGATTTAATTTTGTACTTTTTTATTTTTGATCCTTTCTAGGAAAGGAGATTCTTTTATTTTGGAGGGTCTGAAGTTCAGAATCGCAGAATTGAGTTTTTTGTTATAAACCGGAGGGTCCCCCTTGCGGTGGTGAATCGCGGTTTCAAAATATTTTATTATTTGGCTGGTCGAGCCTTCAATGATTCTTAATAGTTTAAACTTAATTGCTAAAATTGATTGTCTTATATATTAATGTACTAATATATTTGATAAATGTGGATAATAAAATCTTACTCCTTCTTCTCCTCGTCTTTTGTGGTGTGTTGTAATTTCCTTAGTCCTTGGTTTCCCTCGATGGCTACGCCGCTGCTTGACGTGCAATGCCTAATGATGTTTTTTTTGTTTTTTATATATTTTTAGTTTGTGATTTACATAAGTCACTCTTTACTTTTTTATTCACTGTTCATTTTTTTTAAATTTATTTAAAAAAAAATTTTGTTCTTATTTATTCTGCGATTGTCACAACACAACAAGCAATGAAGTTTTTGCTCACTTTACTTCAAGTTTGGTTTGGCTTTTCTCCCTATTCTTGGGATACTTGTTTTTTCTTTTTAATTTTTAATGCGTTATTCACATATGTACTACCTCTCGCACGAGGTTTATGTACGTTTACTGGTTAGTGTTCACTAATCGCGACCGTTATGGTTCCAGGGATACATTTCTCTCCCTTTATACGACGAACACGTGCCTTAACGTTGGGCGCCAATTAACTTCCCTTGTGTGGGAAGTATTAAAAAAATATATTCCGTTCCGCTACGCGCGGTAGAAATTAAACAAAGTGTTGGTTTGAGTGACAATGTATGGTGCGCTTTGATCATCAAGATGATCACTCAATACGCTTGCCGATTATACACTGATCTTTATTAATAAAAGCACTTATATTTATATTCTTATAATGATATGCTTATTACTAAAGATGCTTTGGCATTACATTAAGTGGTGAAATGCCAGAGCATTGGATTTCCAATTATTCTCATTATCAAAACAAATAATGGAATATTGGATTATGCTTACTTATCAAAACAAGTGATGTATTGATTTCTAATTAATTAAAGTATTCTGCTGACCAAGCAGTAATACTGTGAGAAGATACAATTGTTTACATTTATCATAAAGTATCTGTGCGGCTGCTGCCGTTAACTTGAATGCAGATACAGAGAAGACATTGTGAGTTGTTGTTTATCGCTAGCAGGTAGACTCAGCTCATTCATCTCATAAACAAACCCAACTCACACTCATATCATCAACCAGCAATGAATGCAAAGCGTTAGCGTTCGCTTAGTAGTGGAATAGTGTGTGATCGTCACTTATTGTTATGTGAATTCATTGTTTCTCTAATTCTTTTAACAGAACAGTGTGCACCCATAGTGTTCAGCTAAGCAAGCAAATAGAGAAGATAAACGGAAGGGTTTTCCCCACAACATGTTTGCCTGCATTGTACTGACCGTAGACGCTTAACCGAGACAGTTTATTAAATATTTAAATTCGGCATTTGTTTTGTGTATACGGAGATAAAAGGGGGTAAAATAGTTTTGGCAGATTTTTATTTTAATATTTCATATTTTTCATCAAAAATAATGGATGTAAGTAATTGACCGCGAAATTCAGTGCAATTGTTTGCTAATATTTGCCATGTTGTAATACAATTTACACCTGTGTCTCTGTTTTACAAAAATAGGTAACATTAGATGAATCTGCATCGTCAACCCAGTCGACGCCTGTACTAAGGCAGCAGCTTAATGAAATTAAGGATAATATAGTGAAAGGGAAATATACAGTGGTTACTGAAGCTGGGAAAAGCAAGGTTTGGGAAATTTTTGGCAAGGTTGAATAGATTTAAAAAGAGTTTTTTTTCAATTGTTCCAAAAGACAGGTTTTAGTTCTAAAATATTTTTATTTTTCATAATATTTTGTTAAATCTATTAATCCCTAAATAAACTTTATAAAAAATTGCAATAAAATTGAATATTGGAAACATTTTTTGTATCCATATTCGTATGTAATTATATATGCGTATTTACATACTTCTTTCTAGTCGTGCAACTAGAATAACTCGAGTTAACAGTTGTTAATTCACACGAACATCATTCACTCATCCAACATCCTTCTTGCACAGAATTAATTCACACCAACAGAATGAAATGCTTTGGTAGACCAATTCTACAGAGAGTGGATCATTACTTGTGAGAGTGCTATGAGTAGAGCGAACTCGTTGTTCTTCTCACTAATGAGACTCGGTCCTTATTTCACCCAAACATGAGAATTCATTTTTACGTTGTGTGAGTGAGTGCAAGTTGAAATTTTTGGACAGTGACTCAAAGTTTGTTTTTTGCGTATTCATGCAGCCCTTTAGTATGGATGCATGCTCCTTATGATACTCCCAACAACAGCATTGTGATATTTTCATGCTTCAATTTTTGCTTTCAACCAGGGTATCGCATGTACATATGTGCAATGTATGCAATTACATATGTCTGTATGTATGTATGCTTTTGTGTTTTGCCCTCAGCAATTCAATATTGACATGTAAACATAATTATGATGTGAGTATAATTTTGTATGAATTCATGCTTAGTAATATTTATAGTCAACTAGCTGACCCCGCAGCCGTTGTCCTGCGTGAAATTATGTATTTTGAAATGAAAAGAAAGTTAAATTTATCATTTCATTTTTTTTTTTGTTTTTCAATGTAACGCAGCTTTATAAACAACATTTTTCGGTTTCTGTTCCGGTGTACAGAAAAGATGGTTTTCCAACTCGTGAGCACGCCACGGCCATGTGAAACACATAGCATTTCCTTATATATGCCGGAATACGTTTGAACTGAAATGGAAAATCGTTAGAACTCAAAGGAATTCGTAGAATCAATCATTCTCCCCCTTGTATTCGGCGCATGAAGATTGCAAAACATAATAACGACGGAACCTACTTTGGGACACAAATGATGCGGTGGCATACCAAGCCTGTCCAAAGAATTTAGAAATACCACTGGATAATTCACGGCGTCGTCTTCATTGTCAGACGATCGATTGATTTGTATGAGCGCAAGTCTCCCGGAATTTGACTTTAAATCTTCCAGTTTAAGTCAACAACATCGGTATTTTTGGCAGCTAACATTGCGCCTACACTTAAGGAATCGTAGTTACGATAATTTAGCCAATGTCCGAACATTTGTGATGAGTTCATCTTTCGTGAATTGATATCGAGCCACCGGAAGTATCAATCGAAATTGTACCATTTCCAATTTTTAGCGAAGACGATGTAAAATGTCTTTGGCAATGTCGATGTTTATATCGAAAAGTATGCGAACTTCATTTTCATTCCAGTGATTAACGTGTTCCAGCAAATGTAATTGCTGGCTTACTTCTCCAAAGCTTGCACACGTCGAACCATTTACAGTAAGCAATGACTCAAATATAGTTGAACCGCCTACATTAATCAATAGCAACCGAAGGTAGAAACAATCGTCGTTTTTCGGGTGGATTGTGTAAATTCTTCCTAATGCATTAGACACCTCGATGTCAATCTACTGGTTGGCCTTGCTTTCTGCGTAACTATTTCTTCGACAATGCATCCCATGTATAATATCAAGGTACTTCCGAATAGAGCAATGTTCTCACAAACGGATCACTGACGAAAGTGGAGAAAAAACTCGACAATGTTAATTTTGTTGCTGGCGATGTTTCCACTGGCTATACTGTATTCTCTGGGTTGAAATACACCTTTTGCCCATTCTCCAAATTAACTGCGAGACGCACAACAGTCTGAAAACGTTCATGAATTGCAATAATAAATATCCTACAAAGCGCTTTATTGCAGTTCACGTATCGACCGTAACGTTCAAGACCAATAATCGCCATGTTGCCTCCTTTGGTGACGTACTTACAAACGTATTTTATCGATTTCACCAAACTGCAATACTAAACACTGATATGAGTTTTGAATATGAATTAGACAATAATGGTGAATATAGTACGATCCATGTGTTGTCAACTTCGATATGTGGGTTATTGGTTTCCACCACTTCATATAATACTGGATCTTTCTCTACATCAGGAATTTCCGGAGAAATGATTTCATCAATTTGATCTGGTGTAACCATCATCCACCATCCAAAGAAGAATGTGTGCGTGCCGAAAACCTCTATTTTGCCACTCAACAGAGTACATCTAGCATCCAACAGCACCATATATACGTTGCTTCAAGATAAAGTCAATCAAATATCGCAACTGTTGTTTGAAAAGTCGTGCTGTGATGATCGCTTGCTGATTGACCGCGATCCATAATTCCGCACGTACATATGTCACCGCATCCTGGGAGTACTTCTTGCCTTGCCTTGCCTTGGGCTTAAATACGTTGATGGCAAAACGAACGCCGACCGATATTAAGGCGACCTCTTCTTGGCTTTGTAATAAATTTCAATCTGCAATTGACCTCTTTGTGTGAAACATACGTACAGTTTTCTCTGAATAATTTTCAACAATTTTTCTTTTGAATAGCCGGAATAAAAAAGCAAGCGACCGAAATTAAACTATTCAAATAATTTACAAATCAAAATATTGAAAAACAAAACAAATAAAAATTGAAAAAAAAATGTATGGAAAAAAGTTACTATTTGGAATTATCCAATTTTATCGAGTTTTCATTGTTTTTAATATGTATTCTGCTATTCGGGGTGGAGACAAATCCAACGAATCAATAACCAAGAAAATTGGTTCAGCAAGTCTCGAGTTATAAGTGTTCGAACAAACCCGTCTTTGTTTTATATATGTACTAGCTGACCCGGCAAACTTCGTTCTGCCCAAAATAGATTTTTTTTTTTCATTTCAAAAATTACACTGGTATTGGTTTTAATAGAATATGAACGATTTTTCCTAATTTCATTGTGTATACTTTAACAAAATTTTTACAAATCTTTCTTTTGTAAACATTGAACGGGCATATTTTCGATATGATCCAAACATTCAATATATCGCATCTGTTCAAATCGGTCAGATGTCAGTAGTTTGTCAATATTGCAATGCAGTAAAATTTAAAAATGAACCGCCAGGGTTATGTTGCGCCGGGGGAAAGACGTTGCATTCCATGTATAATACCGAGGCATCTCCGAGTAAAGCAATGTTCTCGCGAACGGATCACTGGCGCAAGTTGCAAAGAAACTTGTTAAAGTGGTTGCTGGTGGTATTTCCGTTCGCTGTACTATGTTCTCTGCGTTGAAATAAACTCGCTGGCCATTCTCCAAATGAGCTGACAGATGCACAACAGTAGGATGGCGTTCATGAATTGCAAATGAAAATATTCTCCAGATTGCTTCATTGCAGTTCACATATCTGCCCATTTGAAATTTGCTAATTTCATCTCGTTCAACGCCAATAACCGCCATATCGCTTCCTTTGGTGACATATCTGCAAACATACTTAATTGATTTTATTGAACTGCAATATTCAACATTTATATGTGTTTTGAATGCCTTAGACAAAATTGGCGAATATGGAACGATCCATGTGTTATCAACCACGAAATTCTTTCCTTTCAATTGAGTGATGAATGTTCTGCCATTGTCAGCGGGTGAGCGACGCCGATAGAGAGGGTATCCGTCGTTTCCAGTTTGAGTTTCGGAAATAAAAGCACGGGGACAGCGTTTTTTGCATTTACTGTCCGACATACAAACTGAAGATGGATCGTGTTCTCCGCATGGCCCATGAACCATATTGGCCATCACCACTTCGTGCAACTCTGGATCTATTTCAACATCAGGAATTTCGGCGGAAATGATGTCATCAATTTGGTCAGGTGTAATTTTCTTCACCATCCAAAGAAGAATGTGTGCGTGGGGCAAACCTCTCTTCTGCCACTCCAATGAGTACATTCAGCATCGAACAGTGTCATATACACGTTGTTTCGTAATAAAATCCATTAAACATCTGAGTTTTTGTTTAAACACGCGTGCTGTAACATCGTGGCGATCGCTTGGTGATTGACCGGGATGCAATAGATTCGTAATGTCTGGCCATTTTGGATTGCAAGTTAATGTAACAAACAAATCCGGCCGTCCATAATTGCGCACGTAAGTCATCGCATCCTGGGAGTACTCATGCATGTGTCTAGGACTGCCAATGTATGTCGATGGTAAAATATAGAGTCGACCAATATCTGTAATATCCGCATCACCATTCATTGCATCTCTTAAGTGAATATACTCTTCAGATCGCAACTTCGACTGATTGTATTGCATGTAATTAAGTCGTTCTGTCTCAACTTTAACATACATGTCAACTGCATACTGTTGAAATAACCGTCCATATCTCAGTAAATGGTTGTCATAGTTTTGGCGAATCATCATTCGATATGCGTAAAACTTCATTGAACTGACTTTTTTATTTGTCTCGACACCTAAAAGCTTAAATTACCTATATGAAGTAGCAAGCAAAAATTTTTTTTTACTAATCATTCACCGGATTTATCATCTTATATCCTAAGTGATATCCGTCTTCTCTACGGCAGAACATGAGCGGATATTGCATTGCGTCGTAAGACCGATGTGTCTCACTTATCCGTTTTAGTGCGTTTTGATTTCTACGTTTGATAACAATATCACGCGACTGCAAATTTTCTCCAACAACAACAACTGATATTTCGCTAACTGTAGGTGCATTATATTGTCTTTCATGTGACCCTGTTGGTCTTTTGTCCGCTTGTATGATTATACTATGATATTCTGTTGGCATACGTTCCAACGAAATCGTAAACAGTTTAATGAGGCCATTGTGTTCGTGTAACATTTGCTGCAATTGTTCGATTATTTCTCTTTTCGTTGTATTGAAGATAGCACAACGCCGATTTACTTCATCATGTGAATCTCCCAGAAAGTAAATTTGGAGATATTTGTGTTCTTGATCTGGATGCGGCAACAGCGATCCAGCGAGATGAAACATTTGCCCATGAACGTGTATAATTGGAGGAAAGCTCTGTAGTTTCTGTCGAATATTGTTTGGCAAAAATACCTTAAACGTTGGATTGTAGTTTTGTTCATTTACAATTTGCTTTAAGAAATGGCTCGAGTGAGGAGATTCACCGTAAAGCAGCTGGAACAATGGCTGTGGTGGTGGAAGCAATTCTGGCAACGGTTCATTTTTAAATTTGACTGCATTGAAATATTGACAAACTACTGACATCTGACCGATTTGAACAGATGCGCTATATTGAATGTTTGGATCATATCGAAAACCTGCCCGTTCAAAGTTCACAAAAGAAAGATGTTGCCGCTGTTGTCGTCGAATAATCGCATGTTGTGATCTTACTTCATCACTTTGGCGAGCACGAACTTCCTTTCTTCTCGATCGTTGTTGCTGATTGTGAACTTCCCTTCTTCTCAATCGTTCTTGCTGATTGTATGTTTGGTTGACATCTTCTAACTGGTGCGTGCTACTCTCCAGCAGTCTATTTCGTGGTGATACCCTCTCAATAACACTTTCCCTTTGACGTGCTCTGCTATTTCGTGTTCTCCTTGCGGCCTGGGAACTCCGAGAAGTGTTACCATACGTACTGATTCTTGACATCGTAACAAATATCTAATTGGAAATGGTCATTCATTTGCATAAAGTTCATATAAGGTTTTACGGACCAATAACTTACCTTTGAAAACTCCGAAAATGAATGAATTAAACTAAGGAAGCAGATCAATTGAATGATAAATTCCAATGTACATAAATCGGTATTCGCCAACACGCTAAATCACTTTCACTAAATAACTCACTTTTTAAAACAAAATATATCAATATATCAGTAAAGCAAGGCGCATTTTTATTGCCCTCTAAATTTTGCGTGTTCGACTGCAAAGCAAAATTGACGTTTAATTTAATTTGTGTTTGTTTCATAAAACTGCCATTTCCATAAACCAAAAATAGCACGTAACACAACCAAAATTACCATATAACCGCTGCAGCAATAACAACCAAAATGTCGTGCTAGGTGGAAAATGAGATAAATATATGGTGGATTAACAACCAAAATAATTAAAGATTGTAAGGGAGCTACCACGTCCCCTTTTTCGATAACGCCAAGCTTTATGGGTGAGAATGGTGTTGTTTCCTATAGCTCTATACCAATTTTCATGTTCCTACCTTAAACACTTTTGAAGATATTCACCTTGAAAAGTTCAGTTTGTATGGGAGATGCCACGCCCCCTTTTCCGATTATCCCTTCTTTTATGTGTAAGAAGGCTTTTGATACCATATAGGTCTATACCAATTTTCAGGTCCCTACCTTGAACCCTTCTTCCCTTCACAGATATTCTGCTTAAAAAATTTAGTTTGTATGGGAGGTACCACGCCCCTTATTCGGTAGCCCCCGGTTTTATAGGTGAGAGTGGTGTTGTTATCCTGTAGCTCTGTACCAATTTTCATGTTCCTACCTTAAACACTTTTGAAGATATTCGACTTGGAAAATTCAATTTGTATGGGAGGTGCCACGCCCCCTTAATATTTTATTCTGATTTTAAGACATGACCTGCGCGTGGTAATAATAAACAAATCCCCCAAAGGAAGTATTTCATTTGGTTCAGCCGTTTTCGAGTTTTAGCGTTACAACTATACACCATTTCATTTTTATATATATAGATATAGATTTGGACTTGCATATTTAATAATTTTATTTGATTTTTACATAATATACTATACTAATAAATTTTTTTGTATTATATTTCTTAGTAATAGAAATTAAATTTATCACAACAATACATACATACATACATATGTACCAGAGAGCTGCAACGAGTATGATAAAATCAGAACAAGCAGTCGTGCCAAAAACACAATCAAATCAATTCAGTTCAGCATAGACAACATTGTTAATCAATTCGTGTATCTGCCAGCGTCAACTGAATTGGCCGATTGCAATCGTATCATGTCAGTTCATAGCGTTGCGACGATTGTTTGAATTGAAATGAAACTTTGGGCAAACTATAAGTAAATCTTCGAGTAAATCTATGGGTAAATCTAAAAGTACAGCAAACAACAACAATTTTCTGCTGGACTGATTTGAATCATGTGTGGCAAAAAATGTATCAGCTTTGAAAATGTGCGCATGTTACAAATTTTCGAAGCGTAAACAATGGAAATTGCATCGAGTACGTACATACATACATACATATAAACAAGTACATACATCTGTTGTCTGTATGCACTCGATGGAATTTCCCTTATATAAGTTAACACCAAACATATTTACATTTCTTAATAATTATTACGAAACGTATAAGCATATTTTTGCTACACTTTCGCTGACTATCATTTCCTGTTTATACTATGTTCGGACCGACATTGAAAACATGTTTTCGTGGGAAAAACTGGTTTTCGCACGAAAACTTGTGTTTTCGTCCACGTAAAATCTGTCAAATGAAAACACAGTTTTCGCTGAAAACTACTTGAAAACTTACATTCCACTCATTATAATCGGTGCCTGCTCTAGTTTAATCGATTTTTTTGGAAGACATATTTTGCAGGCCCTGAATTGTCACTTCATATTTGTTTACATTCCATATACAAATACAGCTGCCCACTGTTAAGGGGATTCTCTTGTTCCTGCAAAACCCTTGCACGGTGCAATAATTGCAGAATTTTCTTCTTGGTGCAACGGCACAACAAACACACGCAAAAATTTATATGCAATGGCTGTAAAATATGTCAGACCAAAACCCATGTTTATTTTCGTGCCGTCATATATCACTTCTGCAATGGGTGCTCTCTTATCCTTGCATATTTCGGTAAAGGATTTTTGCATTTTGTGTCATCTTGCAACAACAAGAGAATCCCCGTATTGATAGTTGTCAGTGAAAACTCATCGAAAACACACATTGTCGGTCCGAACGACTTACATTCCACAACATACAAATGTGTTTTCAAAATGTTTTCAATGTTGGTCCGAACATAGTATTACGTCCCAAATTTTGTTTAGCCCATTTCCGATCGTTGCACGCGCGACCCAAAAGTGCTGACATAGCGCCTGCATTGAATGTACGGTCACGTTGCAATGCATGTGATGATCGCTGCTCACACACTTTACTAATTTTTAACATAAGTTTTCATTTCAGTAGTTAAGTGGTAGTCAATAAGCATAGTTAAGAAAAAGAAGTTGGATTAAGAAGACATAGTCTTCCCAACAAATAATTGATAATAAATAAGAAAAAGAAGTTGGACTAAGAATACATAGTCTTCCCAACAAATAATAATAAATAAACGAAAAAATTACATTATAAAATAAAATCCTTTTTAAAATAAAAAAATAAAAAGTATAAAAAGGACGAAATTCTAGCAATCGGTGCGGTAAATTAAGAGAAAAATAAAACAAACAATCAAATAATAACACTTAATAAAATTTAAATTGTGAGAAACATTTTTGTGTATAAAAAAACAAGCAGCAAGCAGCAAAGAGAACATTTTAAAATAAAAAAGACCATATACATTGGGAAATTTAAATGAAGCAATAACAATAACATCAGAAATAGCAACAACGAAACTAATCATCGATAACAACAACATAAGAAATAGCAACAACGAAACTAACCATCGATAGCAACAACATCAGAAATAGCAACAACGAAACTAATCATCGATAACAACAACATCAGAAACAGCAACATCAAAACTCATAATCAATAACAGCAACAGCATCAGAAACAGCAGCAAGTAATAAAACAATGCAGCAGGTCTACCTAATATTGTAAGTCATTAATTATTTTAATAATAATTAATAAATTAAAACGTTTAAATAAGTACATAAATAGAGATACCATACCTTTATACTAATTAAATAAGAAATAAAATAATAATAAAAAATTAAATAAAAAATAATAATAAAAGCAAAGATTAAATTATAGTTAACCTTGCGAATCAATATGGCTAACCCTAACAATTTAGTAAGACCACCCCTTCTTAACGTTCCAAATCCCCATTCCCCCCCAAACCATATATCCGCAGAAGACCTAGAGAACAGAATAGCGTCTATTTGTGCCCAAAGGTGTAGAAGTATAGTACAATCAATAATAAACCCTAACGCAGATATTAACTATGGAAACGACCAGACCATAGAAGAAAGATACAGAGGAAACCTAAACGAGTTAGATAAAATACCCGACATTGTAAGAAGTTTAAGAGATTTTTCCGGAAACACCGCAGAATTTATCTCGTGGAAGAAAAGTGTCGACAGAGTACTGCAAATTTATAGCTCTATGGCAGGAACAGCCAAATATTATGGTATCCTTAGCGTCATAAGGAACAAAATAGTAGGAAATGCAGATATAGCGTTAGAATCGTATAACACACCACTCAATTGGAACATTACATTACGCAGACAAACGTGACTTAGGAACGTTAGAGCACCAAATGACTGCGCTTATCCAGGGAAGAAATACCATACAGAATTTCTATCAGGAAGATTATGCACATTTATCGTTAATATTAAGTAAAATTGGCTGCATGGAAATTGGAAGTGAGTCCATGAGACTTCTGACTCAAACTTATCGAGACAAAGCTCTTGATATTTTTGTCCGAGGTTTAAATGGAGATCTACCAAGATTACTTAATATTCGTGAACCTTCAGACCTCCCACAAGCACTACACCTATGCTTGAAATTAGAAAATCAACATTATTACGCGAACAATCGCCAAAACCATAAACATCGTCAACAACCACCACTCTCTCCAATGCGTAATATACGAAATAATAGTACACCAATTTACCCATAACTAACATTCCCACATTCAACCAATTATAACAAACCTATAAATAATATGCAACGAAATTCATTCGAAAATCAACATCCTTTCCCTAACCGTAACTCCCAACCTATGTTTCAACCACATTACCAAATGCGCCAACAATTCCAATTCCAACCCCCAAGGCCAACAGCACCCAAACCTCAAAGACCTGAACCGATGGACGTTGATAAGTCGGTACAAACAAAGAATGTTAACTACCAAAATAGACCCCGTCAAATGAGACAACTCCAAGGCAAAAGACCTCCATCCCTGAATCATGTACCACCACCATTTAAACAACAACGAAATTTTCACATACAAACCGAAGAACAACATTGCATTAATGGAATCTGGTGAATTTCAACCTGAGAATTATGAAGAAAATTACTACCAGCAACTGCAGAATGAAGACATCGAAGGATACGCTGAATCCTTTGATCAACAGAATCAACAATATGAAATCCCTACCCAAGATTTAACAGATATCCATTTTTTACGTTAACACATTCTTCGCTTCCATACTTCGAATGTAAAGCGAAGAATGGCCAAACTTTGAAAATCTTAATAGAGACGGGATCTAATAAAAATTATATCCAACCAAACCTTGTTACCAATCCCAAGCAAAACGAAAGGTCTTTCTTTGCCAATTCAGTTTCAGGTGATATAAAGATAACCCACCATACGTTTGCAAATCTTTTCAATTTACCGAACCACCCCATAAAATTTTACATTTTACCTTCTCTAAAATCATTCCATGGTATCTTAGGTCACGATAGCTTGAAAGAACTTAATGCAGTTATTCACATAAAAGATAGATATACGATGATAAATCATAAAACAAAGATAAAAATTCACCAACATATGTATATCCCAGTCTGTAAATAAAATGGAATTTAGAACCAACCATATGGATGACAACCGAAAATCTCAATTAGAACAAGCGATAAGAAACAAAAAAACTTACATTCACTTCTCGAGTTCGAGGAGAAATTCGCACCAAGTCAGACTCACCAATTTATTCGAAATCATATCCGTACCCAATGGCACTAAAAAATGAAGTTGAAAAACAGATAAAAGAACTCCTAAACGACGGAATTATAAGACCTTCTAGATCTCCGTATAATGCACCAGTTTGGATTGTTCCAAAAAAGATGGATGCATCTGGAGAGAAAAAGTACAGAATGGTCATTGATTACAGAAAGCTAAACGCTATTACTGTAGCCGACAGATACCCGATTCCGGAAATAAATGAGGTTCCGGCGAATCTAGGAAAAAACAAATACTTTTCAGTTGTTGATTTGAAGAGTGGTTTCCACCAGATTGCTTTAAAGGAATGTGACGTTGAGAAAACCGCCTTTTCGGTAAACAATGGAAAATTTGAATTTGTCCGACTCCCATTTGGATTAAAAAACTCCCCTTCATTTTTCCAACGTACTTTAGACGTTGTCCTGAGAAACCTTATAGGGAAGATATGTTACGTATATATAGATGACAAAAAACGAAAAAGAACACTTCCAAAATCTCAGTAAAGTATTTAAAACATTAGAAGCTGCGAACTTCAAAGTACAGCTTGATAAATGTGAATTTTTCAGAACTGAAATCGAATTCCTAGGATTTATCGTAGGAACCGCTGGAATAAGAGCTAATCAACAAAAAGTAGAAGCAATAGCCCAATTAGCACCACCAAAAGCCCTAAAAGATTTGAGAAGCTTTCTAGGCATGTCAGGTTATTACCGACGCTTCATTAAGGATTATGCGAAGCTCGCCAAACCCCTGACATCCCTTTTAAGAGGAGAAGAAGGACGCATCTCGAAAAATTCATCCAAAAATGTAAAAATTTGTTTGAACCAGAACGCTTTAGATGCATTCCAAAAATTAAATAATTCACTAGTGTCAGACGATGTCATCCTATCTCACCCAGATTTTGAAAAAGGTTTTGATTTAACGACAGACGCTTCCGACTACGCAAGATAAAAGGCCCGTAACATTTCTATCAAGAACTCTTAGTAAAACTGAAGAAAATTATGACACAAACAAAGAGATGTTGGCTATAATTTGGGCTTTAAATTCTTTGAGGAACTATCTATACGGATCGCGAAAAGTAACCATATTTACAGATCACCAACCTTTGACATACGCACTTAGCAACAAAAATATCAACAGCAAGATGAAAAGATGGAAAGCGATCCTAGAGGAATACAACTACGAGTTGAAGTATCAACCAGGAAAAACAAATGTTGTTGCGGATGCACTATCTAGGCCATCTCAAATAAATTTCATGACGCCAACCCAACACTGTGATGAAAGTTCTTCGGATAAACGTTTTCAAAAACCAACTCCATATTATAATAGGTAATAAAGACAACTACAAATTTGAGATTCCATTTCCAACCTATCATAGACGCATAGTACAAAAACCCCACTATACCAAGGCGCTCTAATTTCACCACTAAAAAAATATCTTAATCCTAGCGTGATCAATGGCTTATTTACCACTGAACCAATCATGGGAATAATTCAGAATTTATATCCCGACCATTTCAGAAACTATAAAATAAGATTCACACAGTCACAGGTTAAAGAAATAACTACCACCGTAGAACAAAAAGAAATTTTAATCAATGAGCACAGAAGAGCCCACCGAAACTCTAAAGAAAATATAGAGCAAATAAAACAGAAAATGAAGGAAAAATCTAATAGAATCGTTAAAAATTGTCCAGTTTGCAGAGAGCAAAAGTACGATCGTCGTCCCAACAAACCACAATTTCAGCCCACACCAATACCACAAAATCCTGGAGAAATTGTTCATATCGCCATTTACTCCACCGAAGGAAACCTTGTACTCACCGCAATAGATAAATTTTCAAAGTATGCTTTAGCGAAAATTTTAAAATCAAAAGCAGTTGAAGATGTCAAAGAACCGTTAAAAGAAATAATTTTGGCATTCGGTATCCCTAAATCCATGGTCATAGATAACGAAAAATCCCTAAATTCCGCAACAATAAATTTCCTCCTCAAAGATCAATTTGGCATACAAATCTTTACTACACCCACTTACTCCAGCTCTGTTAATGGTCAAGTAGAAAGACTTCATTCTACCCTTTCAGAGATTATGAGATGCATAAAACCAGATAAACTTCATACAACTTTTCATGATTTACTTTCAAGAACAATATACGAGTATAACAGATCAATTCACTCCACCACCGGTAGAAAGCCTATAGACATATTTTTCCACAGAAATTCAAATAATGATCTAAAAAGCGCTATCTTGGATAAACAAGACATCATTAATCGTTTGACAGAAAAACAAAAACAGGACTTAAACTACCATAACCAAATTAGGCATGAAATCAAAAGTTATTCACCAGGAGAAGAGATATTCGTCAGGATTAACAGGAGATTAGGATCGAAACTTACGCCAAGGTATAAAAAAGAAATAGTTAAAGAAGATAGGAATACAACCGTCCTCACGATGGCAGGCAGGACTCTTGACAAAAACAATATTAAAAGGCAATAAAATATTTTTTCAGATTCTTCCTAACTTGTGTGGCGACGGAGGTCCAAATCTTGGATTATACGTCTTCATACGTTATCACGATCAGTAGAGGTAGAGCAAAAATTCAGAAAGGAACTTTTACTATTTTACATCCAATAGACCTGGCACAGCACGCAATATCCATATCCAACACCCATACATTTATCCAACAAAACATCCCAAATCACCACAACCTGTATCCTATCCTGACCCACGAGTTAAGACTTACCGAAAATATTTTAGAAAATATAACACCCACTATAAAAAATAAAAGGGCAATAAACGCCATTGGTACTATTTGGTAGTACGTCGCAGGATCATCAGATCACGACGACTTTGAAATAATAGCTAATAATATAAATGATCTAAATAAAAATAATAATAAACAAGTTTATGTAAACGAAGCTTTTAATAAAAGATTAAATAACCTGACAAATATGGTAAATAAAATTTCAAATGCCATAAGAAAAGATGTATTATTAGAAAACGAAATAGTTATAAATTTACAAAACAGAGTAAGATTAATTAAAGAAGAATTGATAAATATTCAAAATGGAATCGAATGGGCAATGCTTGGAATTGTAAACCCATCAATATTAGACAAAAAAGAAATTGAAATTGCGTTAAGTAAAATTAGAGAAGAAAATATTATGTTCATGAGTCCCGAAGATGCACTCCAATTTGCTAAAGTATCTGTCCTATACAGTACTAATAAAAAAATATTCTATTCGATTAAGGTTTCGTTAACAAAAAAGGAAACCTATGAAAACATAATTTTAAGTCCGGTAAAAAAGGAAAACTCTATAATTAATTTAGAATTTAAACGGATTTTAAAAAACGGAAACACTATCTATGGTATAGTAAATGATTGTGAAAATTTTAATAATATCCGATTCAGATACAAAATGTATTCCTAATCTTATAAGTAGTCAAAATTCTACATGTGTAACCTATCCTACTAATTATATCGTTGAAACGATGCGAAATCTTTCTGGCACGTTCCTTATTAAATTTCATAATAGCACTATTAAAGCTAACAATAGAATTTTTAGTAACATAGAGGCCTCACCTCTACAAATGATTCCCGAATTAATGCAGTCTACTCCTTTTGAAAGTGACCGCATTAACTTACTATCACTCGAAGCTCTCAATGAATTGCAGATTAATAATTCGGAGGTTATTTAAACCATTCAAAAACATCTAAAAATCGGAGGATGGTCAATTTCTGTTATTCTTAGTCTAATTATCGTTTTCATTGCATGTTTGACATTTTTCTTCAGAAATACTAAAGAAATTATTGTTTGGGAATCTCAAATTCCACGCACTAGTCTAGAGCCCCATACGGAAATAAAAGTGCCATCTTATATTGATATTCCCAGGCCAATAGAATTAGAAGCTCCTAGCAAACCACCAAGATTGAATAATATCCCCTTTTTCTAATGTTCAAATATCATTGAACATGCATACTTATCAGCAAAGCCGAAATACAATTAAAAATAAATATATATTTTCAAACATACATACATACGTATGTACATAAACAACCACATGCATTTAAATGCAATGTGCCTCTAATAATAATAAAAATGCATGGGACACAATTCATAAATTTACAGAAGAGATAACATTAAACACACACACACACACATGTATTAAATTGTACATTTGAAAATAACCCCATGTCAAGCAGCAATAAAAAATATGCTGCAATACATAAAAACATACACACATACAGATATATTTAGTTATTTAAGATAGTTTTAAAATTTGTATATAAGTAAAGAAAATACTAAATAAAAATCAGAATGAATAAGTTCTCCCTCAATAAAAGTCTTGCATTGCCCCCCACCAGAGTTAAGGATTGTAAGAAACTATATTGAGGTATAAACATCTAAAATGATTGAGGACAATCAAATTAAGAAGGGAGGAGTTAACACCAAACATATTTACGTTTCTCACCAAACATATTTACATTTCTTAATAATTATTACGAAACGTATAAGCATATTTTTGCTACACTTTCGCTGACTATCAGTTCCTGTTTACGTCCCACATTTTGTTTAGCCCATTTCCGATCGTTGCACGAGTTAAGGAACATGTATTACTTAATCACATTTTTGTATCGAAAACATAAATTATCAACTGGTAACCTAAACAAACAATAACAATAGTCTCGCCTAGCATCATAAATGTAACAAACAAAATGAATGTGCGAAAATGTAAACTGCGCCAAACTATCTCATTAGCAAGTAAGCAAATATTGTAAATGCACTATTAATACAACAGACAATGTACATATATGTACATATACAAACCTAAACAAATATTATTATTATTATTATTATTATTAATTGAATACAATTACAATTAATATATATATAAAGCACTAGCGGTTAAGCCATCAGCTTAAGAAAGCCAACCTAAACAAATAATAGAATCTGTATCTACAGAAACTATCAACTAGTAATAAGTAAACATTCTAGTTAGTATAAATAGAAGCATAACCATACACGCTTCGTCTTTTGTCTTTTGTATTTTGAAGATTACGAAATAAAGAACGTTCTGCTGTCAAGGCAGAACTAAAATATTTTTTTGACTAAAATAACCCAAGTGTTATTAATTCACGCGCGACCCAAAAGTGCTGACATAGCGCCTGCATTGAATGTACGGTCACGTTGCAATGCATGTGATGATCGCTGCTCACACACTTTACTAATTTTAAACATAAGTTTTCATTTCAGTAGTTAAGTGGTAGTCAATAAGCATAGTTAAGAAAAAGAAGTTGGATTAAGAAGACATAGTCTTCCCAACAAATAATTAATAATAAATAAGAAAAAGAAGTTGGACTAAGAATACATAGTCTTCGCAACAAATAATAATAAATAAACGAAAAAAAATAAATTATAAAGTAAAATCCTTTTTAAAATAAAAAAATTAAAAGTATTTTATTAACTTATTGTGTAATTTCCATTATATACATACATACATACATACTTATATACCATAGTATATACATACATAGTATGTATGTATATATGTATGTATACAAGTAGGTATGTATATTTGAAATAGAACAGAACAAACGTAATACTATGTTCGGACCGACATTGAAAACATGTTTTCGTGGGAAAAACTGGTTTTCGCATGAAAACTTGTGATTTCGTCCATGTAAAATCTGTCAAACGAAAACACAGTTTTCGCTGAAAACTACTTGAAAACTTACATTCCACTCATTATAATCGGTGCCTGCTCTAGTTTAATCAATTTTTTTGGAGGACTTATTTTGCCGGCCCTAAATTGTCACTTGCTATTTGTTTACATTCCATATACAGGGTAGGCCATTTAAAGTTGACCCATTTGTTTCTAAAAAAAAGAACAAAAGAAAACAATGTTTTTTGTTCATTTCAAAAATAATTTATTTTGGTCCAAGGGGATTTGTTTCAGCTAATATTTAAAAATTAGATCGCGTAAATGGGCACCTTTAGCTTTGACAGCTAAATGCACTCTTTTTTCGACATTTTCCATGACTTTGGCCAATGTTTCGGATGATATGGCGGCTGTTTCACGTCGAATGTTGGCTTTCAGTTGAGCTAAGGTCTTTGGCTTATTAGCGTATACCTTGGATTTCAAATAACCCCACAAATAAAAGTCTGGTGGCGTCAAATCTGGTGATCTCGGTGGCCAGTCAACATCACCATTTTTCGATATCAATCGCCCGGGGAAAAATGGTCGCAATAAATTGATTGTTGGTCGAGCTGTATGGCATGTAGCCCCGTCCTGTTGAAACCAGAAGTTTCGCGAGTTTTCACCATGTCATTTTCGCGAATAATGGGTATCACAAAATCCGTTATCATGGCTCGATAACGCTCACCATTGACTGTTGTCGTGGCTCCATCATCGTCTTCGAAAAAATACGGTCCGATGATCATATTCGCGCAAACACCGCACCAAACTGTTACTTTTTGGTCGTAAAGAGGCTGTTCTTCAATTAATTGAGGATTTTCGGTGGCATAAAATCGGCAATTTTGCTTGTTTACGCCTCCATTCAACGAGAAATGTGCCTCGTCTGACATGATGAGTTTTCGCCAAAAGTCAAGTTCGTTTTCAGCCATTTCGATGGCCCATTTGCCAAAATTAAGGCGTCGCGGATAATCAGCTGGGTTTAGTTTTTGTGCCATTTGAATTTTATATGGAAACATCTTCAAATCTTTATGAATTATGCGTCGGAGAGTGGTGCGAGAGATGTCTAATTCCTGAGAGCGGCGATAATTCGATGTCGATGGAGTCTCCTCAATACTGGCTCGTACAGCTTCGATATTTTCATCAGAACGTCTTGTGCGTTGTCTGGATGCATGATTGGCATTACTGAGATTACCGGTGTTCACAAATTTTGCGTATAAAGATTTAATTGTGTTCTTAACTGGAGCACTTTTCACTTTATTTTTTTTGCGAAACGCACGTTGAGTTAACACAATTGAAAAGTTATTTTGAATATAAAGCTGAACAATTTCAGCGCGTTCTTTTGGAGTGTACTGTTCCATGGTATAAATTGTCTTCGAATGACGCTTCTAACGCGGTATGACATTAGCCGCTTTGTCAGCGCTGTTAAAAGTTACAGCGTTGCCAGATGGGTCAACTTTAAATGGCCTACCCTGTACAAATACAGCTGCTCAGTGTTAAGGGGATTCTCTTGTTCTTGCAAAACCCTTGCACGGTGCACCAATTGCAGAATTTTCTTCTTGGTGCAACGGCACAACAAACACACACAAAAATTTATTTGCAATGGCTGTAAAATATGTCAGACCAAAACCCATGTTTATTTTCGTGCCGTCATATATCACTAGATTCTGCAATGGGGGCTCTCTTGGCCTTGCATATTTCGGTATAAGATTTTTGCATTTTGTGTCATCTTGCAATAGCAAGAGAATCCCCGTATTGATAGTTGTCATCGAAAACACACATTGTCGGTCCAAACGACTTACACACATTCCACAACACACAAATGTGTTTTCAAAATGTTTTCAATGTCGTTTCGAACATAGTATAACACATACTTTTGAAAAGTTTAATTATTTTATTAACCAACAATAAATTTCAAAATACATTTCATTTGTAAAAATTATGAACACATTTCATAAAAATAACAATAACAATATTTGATTCTTTAATAACATAAAACAAAAATTCAGAAAAAGAGATCAATTCTTATTAAAAAACTAATAAACGTATTTCATACATATCTATAGGTACATATCTATCTATTACGCCTAATTTTTATTTTTATAAATTGAATTTAAAAATATTAAGCTATCAGCCAGTTGCAAGTCTGTTTCGTTTTTCCGTAATAATATTACCAGCCAACGAGAATCAAGCAAATTAAAACTATTAGACATCAGTATGAACCAGTTCTCTAGAATATCTATCGACCTCCTCCCTAGGTGTTTCGACAGTTCTTATTGCTGAATTTTGCATTAATTGAGAAAAGAAAAAGGCATTATTGAAAGATGGAACTAAATGATTAGAGCCGATGCTAACTGAGATTGAACTTAATGTTGGAGCTGAGGTTGACGCAGGCTCATTTTTAAATGAGTTCGATGCAATTAGTGACACACAAAATTCTGTTATAACTATGTAGTATCCAACTCAGTTGCTTGCATATTAATAGCTGGAGGGTATAAAAAAATGCAACTTTATGCCATATACTAAGGTTCGCCAGCCATACCGTATCTATATATTCTAAAATGGTTAGTTTTAAGTTAACTATTGTGAGTACATCTTGCGGATTTTGGCTTAAATTTTGTTTCGGGGTTAATATCGATGGTATAACATAACACAATGATAGTACCTTTGTTAATTGAACATCTACCAAAGATTTCACAATATTTAAATTTATGCTTAAAAGTCGTCGACTTTCGTTCTTTGTTGCTAAAATTCTATTTATGTCCGCCCAGTTATCATGAATTGACTTAAGCATTCTATAATGGGAATTTCATCGTGCTGGGCACTGATTTTTTAAGGACGTTTGAAGAAGGTGTTGCAAATTTGCTTTTTTAAATATTTTGTAATTTTTTTGCAAGCTTCTAAAGTCTCTGATAGCTCTATGGTTGCCGAAAAAGATTTTTCCATTATATTGGATAGTAAGTGGCTACTAAAATTAAGCCTTGTCTTATTTTCTACTGCTTTAATAATATTGGTGCCCCTATCTGTTACAAACTTAATTGAGTCTATGTTGTCTACCCCAAATTCTTTAAATACATTTTGGAGCTTTTTAATAATGTTATTACTGGTCGTCCTCTTGAAATCCAATGATTTCATTCCAAGAACAATATCATTAAATTTATTGTCGATTATGTAGTGGAATGTGACGCCTAAAAAATTTCTCCGTACGTAATAGTCTGTCCACATATCAATAGTGGCAGATGCTCCTCCACTGCGTACAACTTCAGCAATCTCCTCTCGAATCTCTATTTTCTTTTTCTCTGCAGCCTTTTACACAGTCCGCGACACCGTTGTAGGATCCAGTAAAAGATCGTCCACATCAACGTTTTCGCCGTATACTGCTCCGAGCTTTGTAAAAAATTTGATAATTTTTATGAAGCCAGTACCTTGTACAGCAGAAAACGGTCAGGAATCTTCAATGATCCAATTCGCACAAATTTTAGTTGCCTCATTTTTGTCCTCAGCAGAAATTTGTTTTAAGGCATATTTGTTGTTTGTAGCCTTACAACAGTTATGCCTGTGCAAATTTGAAGTCTGATTGTTTTTATATTTTAACACAGCCGAGCACTTGCGGCAATAAAAAAGGCAGTTATAACTTCGCCAAGTTCATTATTAATCTCGGACAAAATATTCCATAGGGAATTGCGCCCGTTCCGTTGACCACTTAAAATATATGTACATATGTATGTACCGCAAAGAATTTTTTCACTAATTATTTTGTTTCCCTCCATTTTTCTATAATCACAAACAATTGTACCATATCACAAACTTTTACATACATATACACTTCTTCACTTGCAATCAGAACACAAAGAATTTGTAAATAGAATTACTTGAGTAAATCAGTGTTTAAGGGATGACATACAAACTGAACGCTGTCGATTATTTCAATCATTGAAGTATAAGTATGCATCACTTCGGGTATTTTCTGCTGATACGAACGTTCATAAACAAATCAGGTATAAGCCGATCGATAGTGATACAAAGTTGTTCTCTATCGCTGATTTGAAAAAAACAGTTCGCTTCGTGTACATGAACTGAACTGGCAAAATCAGACAGAGCAACTTCAGATCAGTACTTAAGAATAAACAAAAATTTATTACTCGTTGCAGTTCTCTGATATATACCTACATATGTATGTACATCTTCTGCCATATTACATAATGTTATGTCTCTGCACATGCTCATATAAATGTACTAGCTGTGCCCACTTCTGAGTAAATTATAATTTTTGTTTTATTTTCTGGTGGCAAAAGAACATATTGATTTTTTCCGCAACCTGATCTTGACAACGCGACATATAATTGGCCATGTGAAAAGCAGTATTGGCGTAAATCGATCCCCACGTGTTTAAATGTTTGCCCCTGCGATTTATTAATTGTAACGGCGAAAGATAGCTTAAGGGGAAATTGAATTCTTTTAAAATTAAAAGGTACATATATCATTTGGGATCATCGAGATGCGAGGTATAAGTACTGTTTGACCAACTGCTGAACCAGTCAAAACGATTGCAACGATCACGTTATTGCGAAGAAATTTTACTCGAAGTCGGGTCCCGTTGCATAAATTAGGTGGTTTCAGATTTCTAAATAAAATTATTGGGGCGCCTATTTTTAGCTTAAGGGAATGTGGAGGAAGGCCACTTGGGTTCAAAAAATTTAGAAACTCCTGTGGGTAATAGACCACATCTTCTTGATCCATTACATTATCAATAGATGTGTATGTAACTATATCTCCTTCAAGATTATTTAAAATTATGTCATTAATTTCGTCCACGCTATTGTTTCTCGCCGCCAATATTGCCCTTTGACACATCCATTGGTGATCTTTTTTTCTATTTCGCTGATGTCAGGGTAAACTTTTGATATTAAATCCTCAATGTTACCTACTCTTACTCCGAAATCACGGTCAATTTCAATTTTATTTTGAAAATGAGGTACTTTCCCGTCTCCTACTAAAAGTAATTTTGAAGGAAATGTTATACTACCTCCCCCCAAATGGGCTCTCATATTTGTCGATAATTTTAAAATATTTACGAACTTCCATAATGGAGAACTTTTAAGGCAAGACTTTACAATGTCTGCTCTAGTTCCCCTTACTATTACGGGTAAAGTTTGGCGAAAGTCCCCAGCAAACATAACAGTAATCCCACCCATGATTTTATTACAGCTTCTAAAATCTCTAGGAGTTCTGCCTGCTACTCATTTCATTCATTTATATCATATGGTTTCCGCAATGCTACATCTAACGGGCCCAAAAGCGAAAGAAATTGATGCAGGAAGCCCAAAATCAGTTAGGGATTTGTCGCAAATCTCATGAATTTTATCTTCAATTATGATTAGTCCATCATTAGCATCATCATTATATGCTAATGTCATATCCTGATTCTCATTACGCAGTCTGTTTAATATATCTTCACATAAAGCATTACGAAATTTATTCCATAACTCTAAGGGGTCAGATGGTTGACAAAATATAAGGATGATGGTAAATAATTCCCTTAATTTTGTAGCTAACTCGGATATGACAGCATCGGACATGGTATTTTGCCAATGTTCATCTCCCTCCAGTACACCTAATCCCTTGCAAGCGCCTTGATAAGTTTGGAAAATAACACCATTCACGGTCCTTAGATGTTCAAATGACACTGGACCGCGAACATATTGCAGTAACATCCTTAAATAAAAACATTCAGTTTGAGTTGGATGAATGTTGTAAACACGGCCTAAAGTTGTGTTTTTTTTTTACACCGGGATATCCTTCAACATCTTGCCCACGTTTTCTTCTAGAAAATCAATTTCTTTGCCACAAGTTAATACTGAGGATCTTCGTGATATAAAAGGGTTTTTGCAAAATCGTCGCTTCTGCAAAGATCAAAGAACGCTGTAAGTGTCGTTGATGAAGGATTGTTAACACGATCTTGGAGATTTTCATTATTATAAAAATAAACTCTTTGTCCATTTTCCAAATGAACTGCTAAATGAACTACTGCCGGAAAACGTTCATGAATAGAAAATTGAAAAATTCTCCAGAACGCCTCCGAGGAACTTATATAGCGACCATTTAGCTATCTTTCTACTTCATCGTTATTCATTTGTAACGAAAATGTGGCTTGATCTTAATAGCTTTGACTAATTGACAAAACTCTACGTTAATGTGCGCATTAAAAATTTGTGATAGCACTGGATTATAGGGAACCACCCAACGATTATCCACGCTCATTTTTGTACCTTTGACACGAATTACTGCTGTGTTTCCACCATTATCTGGAGACTTGCGCCTGTAGGTTGGGTAGCAGTCATCCCCAGTTTGTGTTTCCGAAATAAAATGTTTAGGGTCCTTTTTAGAACAAACGTTTTCTTTCAAACATGGTGACGCAGGATTATGAAATCCGCAAAGACCATGTATCACATTTTTTATGACAATATTATGAAGAATTGGATCTTGTTGTTTGTCAGGTATTCAAGGCGATATTATTGCATCTATAGAATCCGGTTGTACTTTGTTAGCCAGCCACAATAAAATGTGGGCGTGAGGTAAACCTCTTTTTTGCCATTCTACGCTGTAAACAAAGGCTTTCGATGGTCAAAAATATTCTTCTTCGTTAGTAGGTCTATCATTTTCTTGAGTTTTAAATGAAATACTCTAGAAACCAAATCCTGTCTGTTGTAGGAATGTTGATTAGGTAATAACTCAATTTTTATTTCCGGCCATTCTGAGTTACATGTAAATGTAATGAAGAGATCAGGTCTTCCAAATTTCCTGACATACATATGTCATGGCATCTTGACTGTTTTCATTCATGAATCTGGGGGATCCTGTAAATGACGACGGCAATATAACGTGCTGGCCAATATTAGAAGCGTTTATATACCCATCATTTACGACGGCATCTCTTAAATGAATGTATTCTTCTGCTCTTAATTTTTTTTATTTCTTTTGATGAAGTCAAGCCTCTCTGAAATCATTTTTGCCGCCATATCAACACAACATTGGTTGAATAATCCTTTGAAATAATGTATGCTGGTATAGTCATTTATTCTCACCATGAGTCTAAATGCATAAAACTGCATACATGATACTGTTTTAGATCTAGCAGTAGTGTCCTGCTGTGGAATATTAATACAGTATCCGTCGTTTTCAAAGGGAAAAAGTAAGGGATATTGAAGCGGGTTATAAGATCTATGAATTTCAGAAACTCGTTGAAGTCGACCATCTCTCTCAGTCAACACAATGTCTCGAGGTCCTCTGTCTTCGTCGATTAAAAGAACAGTTACCTCATCTACTACCGGCGAATTATGTAAAATAAGGTCGAATTGAAAAACAAGCTTAAGCTGTTATATCTTCCTTTATTCAAGTGAATCTTAAGACTGACTTTACAATAATTTCGTTCTTAAAATGAAACCTACAATATTGATCAAAATAATCGAATATAAACAAAATCATATACATACATATGTAATATTTTAATACTTTTCCAATTACATTGACATTTATGTGGCTTAGGCAGTTTTTTAAGTGGACATACAAATAATTCAGTGCATTGACATTTATGTGGCTTAAGTACAAATATTCCTACGTAATTTGATATTACTTTGACTTTTGCTTATAAAAGTAAAAGTAATAACATTTCATGTAGTACTCATAAATTTGAGTTCGGTGACATGAAATTTGAGCTACAATGTTTAAATTTGTTTACATTGCAAGTATCCTTGCATTTTCGTTATACACATTTATATGAGTGTCAAGTTAAATCAAGCCAACAAATAAATAAATGTTTTATACAGTAATGTTGTTGGGTTGGTTTAAGTATTTTCTTATTATTTCATCTACGTTGGAGTTTTCATTACATATTGTTGTTTGTGGAACTATATATGTATGTAACTACTCCACCCCTAGACGAAGGATTTTCCTGAATTCTTTCTTTATTTCTTTTACAATGATTGCACATTAATATTATTATAAAGAATATTACTATTAATATTACCACTGTTGGTACACTGTATGTTACAATTTTATTTTTGTATTTTATTTCTTCTATTTCTTTTAGATTATGTATCGACGTTAATTTTAATTCTTCTAAAGTTAGAGTGGTATTAAAAGTAATATGTTTAGATTGTGATAATATAATTTTGTCAATAAACATTTTGTAATTATTTGAAAATTTGTGGTTTGCTAATTCTATTGAACAGTTGTTGTATTTTATTACATAATTTCCATTCTTCTGAGCCACAATTATTTTGAATTAAATAATTTTTTGCATTTTTTACAATTATGATTTCGTCATTAATATTAATTATTTCTGAGTTAACATTTGTAATTAATTCACATGTCTTATCTATTGTACAGTGTTTTGAAAAAGAATAAATACATAAATGAATGTACCATAATTTATGTATTTATTCTTCTTATACTCATAAATCTTATTATTTGAATACATTTGAAATTTCAGCATTTATTTCTTTATTTAAATAAGGGATAGGTATTATAGTTATTACTTGTATATTAAAAAATATTTTTGGTACTTTGATTACAAATATTAATTCTCTTTCTTTTTCAAATATTGCCGTTCTTAAGTATTTAATTTTTTCAATGTTTATATTATAGTAATCTATTTCATTTTTTGTAAGGATATTGGCATCATTTATGCCATTTTGTGCTGTAGTTATATGTATATGTTTGAATATGCTCAATATGATTTTTAATTGAATTTAACATAAGTAATTTTTCTAAATAAGTAGGTATTTTGTAGCAAAACATCTTTTATAGTTTTATGCAATCCTCCTATCTGATAAAGAACATTCTTCTGATTCTGGTTTATTGTTTCTTTAATAAGCTGTATTGTTGAGTTAAAGTGACTGTAAATTTTTATTTGTTGATTTAATTCTGTTATAGAATTATGTAAGTTAGAATCGACTGTGTTAAGATGGTTGGTTATATCTTCTTGGTCAGTATTATCCATTGTACCAAAAAGATATTTACATGCATTGCCTACTATGTTTATTAGTCCCCTTTTTTGTCTACTTGTAGGTGTTATTGTTTTTAATTTACTTATGAGTGTATCTACTTGATTTATTATATAATTTCTTTGACTTTCGCTAAAAATATCTATATTATCTTTCATTGATGCGAGTAAATTCTTTGTTTCTTGAATGTCTACTTTATGTAAAATTAAATCGGATTCTATCGGTATGCTTTGATTATTATTATAAATTTCTATGTATCCGTTAGTTTGTGTTATTTTTTTAGTGATTAAATTACCTCTTACTTCTACTAACGATGATGAGATTAATAATAATATCCACATTATTACCTGCAAATTTAAATTAATGATTTATTTTAATATAGATGTCCAATGATTAGTTGCCAAATTTGTGAGGTCTTTTTATGTTAGTAGTGTGGATTCCTTGTAAGGGTTTTTTCTTAAACTTTGGTTCCTCTTTATGTCTTAGATTTTTATAGTGTTTTATAAATCCTTCTTGTCTAGTTTCCTATATTCTTCCCTATTACTATTTGCTTTATTTATTTTTGGTTGTTTTATTTTACAGAGCCTATCATAAATTATTGCGTGATCTATTATTTTATTTTGTGCTTCTATTGGGGTGCATTTAATTGTGCTGTGATAAGTATCATTGTAGTATGTGATAGCTTTAAAAATTTGTTGGGTAATTGGTAAATAATGCTCAAGATTTAGAGTCCTAATTTTTTCTGTGATTGTATTATTTAATCTTTCCACATCACTTTTTCCAGTGTGACTATTCGGTTTAGTCATGTGGTATTGTATTCCCTCTCTTTTTAAAAAATCTTCAATATTTTGGGCTCTAAATTCATTGTCAAACACCATTTTCTTTACCTTTCCTTTTATGGATAAAAATTGTTGTAATTGACTTACAATGGTTCTGCTTTTCCTGTCCGTAAGTGGTAGACATGTAGCATGTTTTGAAAATTTATCTATGAAGACGATAAATGAGTGTTTGCTATTTACGTAGGTATCAACATGAATTATTTCATTAGTAGTTTTGGGTGTTCAGTGACAAAAAATTTGTTTTTTATAGGATTTCGATCATATTTGCCGCCTGAACATATATCGCAATTATTTATTACCCGATGTATTTGCTCTTTAATATGAGGATTATATAATTTATTCTTTAATTTTTCGTAAGTGGCTATAATTCCACAGTGACCACTTTGATTTTTGTGAAATAATGCAATTTGTTTTCTTAATTCTTCTTCGTTGTCAACGTCTTTTGCTAAATAAGAACATTTTACAAATTTCACATTAAGATTAGATGCAAATTCTTCTTCAATAATTTTATGTACCTTATAATATTCATGATCGCTAAGATGCGAATATATACCTACTTTTCCTCTACATATTTCCCTTCTAATAGTGTCTCGTATTCCATTTTCTTCAATATCTCTTTCATCAATATAAATTCGTTTGTAATTGAATATAGATTCGACGGCGGTTTGTTTTTCCTTTATTATTATTATTTGTATTTTAAACCTGTTAACAATTGTATCTAATATTGGAATTTCAAATCCTGAATCTTCTTCTTGTGAATGGACAGTGTCTGCTTCTACTGACATGCTGCTACCTTCATCCCCTTGGAAAATGTCTATGTGGGAAATAATTTCGTCATTTCTTATTCTGCTCAAAAAGTCTGCTATATAATTGTTTTTCCCTTTAATGTATTCTATGGAAAAATTATATTCGCCCAAACTCACTAACCATCTTTGAAGTCTTGGACTTATATCCTTTCCGGAATATTTTGTCATTAACCATTTCAATGGTTGATGGTCGCATTCCAAATCAAATTGCCTACCAAAGACATAAGGCCTAAAATATTTCACGGCCCAAACTATCGCTAAAAGTTCTTTTTCGATAGTAGCGTAATTTGTTTCATGATTATTTAGTGTTCTTGATGCATAAGCAATGGGGTGACCATCTTGAGACAGAACTGCTCCTATTGCGAAATTACTAGCATCAGTTGTAATCCTAAATTGTTTATTAAAATTAGGATATCGTAATATAGGTGAATTTGTAACTATATCCTTTAGTTTTTCAAACGCTGCAATAAATTGTGGGTTGTATATATTTATTGTTTGTCCTTTTTTTAGATATTGCGTCATAGGATGTGCAATTTTTGCATAATCCTTAATAAATTTCCTATAAAATCCTGTCATACCTAAGAATGATTTTATTCTTTTTGTAGTATTAGGTATCTTTAGGTTTTGTATGATTTTAACTTTAGCTGGATTTGGCTTAATTCCTTCTAATGTTAAAATGTGGCCCAAAAATTGAGTTTCTTTCTTGAGAAATTCGCATTTGTCCACTTGTATTTTTAGCTTTGCTAGCCTTAAGGCTTCAAATATTTGCTTTAAATTAGTTAAATGCTCTTCTAAAGAAGTGCCAAATACTAAATTATCATCCATATATACGACGCATATTTTATTAATATGTTCTTTAAGGACTCTATTCATCAATCTTTGAAAAGTTGATGGAGCATTTTTTAATCCAAATGGCATTCGAATAAATTCGTAATGACCAAATGGTGTTGAGAAGGCAGTTTTTCTTCTGTCTTCCTCTCTAACTGAGATTTGGTGAAAACCTTTGGCTAAATCCAGGGTGGTAAAGTACTGTGATCTACCTAGTTTGTCTAGGATTGAATTTAGGTTTGGAATTGGAAATTTGTCATCCACGGTAAATTCGTTTAATTTTCTGTAGTCGATGACAATTCTATATTTCTTTTTCCCTGAATTTTCTGCTTTTTTCTCTGCAATCCATAAGGGACTATTGTAGGGTGAATTGCTTTCTTTAATTATTTTCTGTTGTAGCATTTCTTCAATTTGGCATTTTATCTCTTCTTCATGGATTTGAGGATATCTATAAATTTTGGAGTATAAAGGTTTACAATTTGTTGTTATAATTTCATGCTGTACCTCATTGGTGCATGATAATTTATCTCCTTCTTTAAAGAAAAGGTCTTCGAAGGCATTGAGCAGCCTTAAGTTTGCTTGATGTTCTTCTTTATTCAAATGGGAAAAATTGAATTTATCTTTTAGATAATTTTGTTTAGTATGCTCCAAATTGCAAACATTCTCTATGTATTGGGAATAATAATAATTCCAAATTCTTTTGGAAATGGTGTGGTTACTACACTTTTTATTTGATTTACCCCGTTTAAAGTTTTGTATTTTATAGCATATTTCATTGTTATTTTGGGATAGTTTTCCGATAATATCTCTTCTTTTAATATGCTTGTAGTTGATCCTGTATCTATAAGGCAACTAATTTTAGTTTTTCCTATCGTTATATTTATTATGGGGAGTTTCGTTCTTGAGGCGTTATTAAAAAATTTACTTCGTTTTCCTCGAGTACACCTATTTCCATTGGTTCAGGTGTTAGTGTGGTATTATTGTTCTTAGTGCTTCTACGCGAAAATCTGGTATTATTGCTACTATTTCCTCTGCCGTAATTTTGTGTAAAATTGTGTGAATACTGTTCATTTTGTCGTGTATTAGTATAGTGTGTTTTGATAATTTTGGTTATACAAGTTAACGTAACGTGTAACAGCGTGCTATAGAAGGTGCTGTTCCTCTTGTGTGGTGCGTTGGGTTAAACCACCGACGCAATCGGTGCATCCATGCCTGCATACATATATACATACCATATGGTACATACATTAGAAGATGAGCGCAAGCAAGAGTGAGGTCTTAGCAACAGCTTTCCATGCTCTCCGATGTTTTCTATTGCCAATTCCCGTTCTTCTAAAAATGCGCGGGAAAACGCATCTTTCGCATCCAAAGGAGTGGAATGCTCTCCAACAACAATCGATGCACCTAATTCATTTTACGTCAGCTTGAGATCAGAGTGAAGTGGCAGTAAGAATCAATAAAAAGGTGGACGTGGAACAGGCGAGTTGTATCGCCGTATCGATTAATGAGGAATAAAAAATACTTAAACTAAAAAGGACTAAAACACTTAATTTACATATTGATATTTGGTTTAATTCGTGTAACTGAGCTGTTCCTATTTGTGTTCTGATTAGTGTGAAAATATTGCGTTTTATTCATAGTAAAATTTTGTTTGCTTAAGTTTTTTCTGTGTGTAATATGTATAGTTCTAGTGTCATCTAAAGCTTTAATTTTAGAATATTTATTTATAATATCGTTAAGCGAGCAATTTTCATTTAAATGTGATCACATAGGTACATCAATTTTTTCAATTAATAAGCTAACTAAATCTCTGTCTACCCTATCTGGCTTATAAATACATATAGGGTGATTTTTTAAGAGCTTGATAACTTTTTTTTAAAAAAAAAACGCATAAAATTTGCAAAATCTCATCGGTTTTTTATTTGAAACGTTAGATTGGTTCATGACATTTACTTTTTGAAGATAATTTCATTTAAATATTGACCGCGGCTGCGTCTTAGGTGGTCCATTCGGAAAGTCCAATTTTGGGCAACTTTTTCGAGCATTTCGGCCGGAATAGCCCGAATTTCTTCGGAAATGTTGTCTTCCAAAGCTGGAATAGTTGCTGGCTTATTTCTGTAGACTTTAGACTTGACGTAGCCCCACAAAAAATAGTCTAAAGGCGTTAAATCGCATGATCTTGGTGGCCAACTTACGGGTCCATTTCTTGAGATGAATTGTTGTCCGAAGTTTTCCCTCAAAATGGCCATAGAATCGCGAGCTGTGTGGCATGTAGCGCCATCTTGTTGAAACCACATGTCAACCAAGTTCAGTTCTTCCATTTTTGGCAACAAAAAGTTTGTTAGCATCGAACGATAGCGATCGCCATTCATCGTAACGTTGCGTCCAACAGCATCTTTGAAAAAATACGGTCCAATGATTCCACCAGCGTACAAACCACACCAAACAGTGCATTTTTCGGGATGCATGGGCAGTTCTTGAACGGCTTCTGGTTGCTCTTCACCCCAAATGCGGCAATTTTGCTTATTTACGTAGCCATTCAACCAGAAATGAGCCTCATCGCAGAACAAAACACGCGCGCGAAACACATTTCGAACCGAACACTGATTTTGGTAATAAAATTCAATGATTTGCAAGCGTTGCTCGTTAGTAAGTCTATTCATGATGAAATGTCAAAGCATACTGAGCATCTTTCTCTTTGACACCATGTCTGAAATCCCACGTGATCTGTCAAATACTAATGCATGAAAATCCTAACCTCAAAAAAATCACCCGTTATAAGGCTTGTCTTCATCAAATAAATATATTTGATTTAACTCAAATTTAGCCTTTTGAAAATAATCGAATAATTCTCTTAAGTTACTTACTTTTATATTCCTGCATTTGTTAAAGATGTCGCCATATGTTGTCTTTGGTCTTCCTTGTTGGATTAATTTAGTTTTAATCTCCTGCCATGTTGGGTTGTCGCCTAGTTCTTGTATGTGTCTTCCTGCATCTCAAAGGATTTTTTCGTTAGCTATTATTGTCATCGCCAGGTTTATCAATTGTTGGTTGTTTTGTGGGCACAAATTTATGATGGCTTCCACTGATTTTATAAACGCCATTATATTATGTCCCTCGTCCAAACACCTCAGCTATCTAAGTTGTTGTAACAGTTCTTTCGTGTTTAATAATGATTGAGGTTGCACTTGACTTGCATATTGCAACCTCATTTGATTGATGGCTTCTTCTTGTAATCACTCTAGCCATCTGAGCCATTTGTTGCTCTTGCTCTGTTAGTTCTCATCCGTTTCCCAGATCTCGGTTGACATCAAATCGACTCATCGTTTTTTTGTTTTTTTTTTTATTTAAAGGGTTTAATTATTTTAAATTTTAACACCGTAGTTGTTTTTATTTTGTATTTTGGTTTTTTTATTAGAAGATTAACTCCACAGTTATTTAATTAAAGTGCATATATTTTTTATTTTTTTTACACATCGACTTCACTTTAAACTTATTATTTTTTTATTCACTTTCGCGATAGGTAAACTTTTATTGTATTTCTTAAGAAACACAACTCCGTGACTGCGCCAATTATGTAAAATAAGGTCGAATTAAAAAACAAGCTTAAGCTGTTATATCTTCCTTTATTCAAGTGAATCTTAAGACTGACTTTACAATAATTTCGTTCTTAAAATGAAACCTACAATATTGATCAAAATAATCGAATATAAACAAAATCATATACATACATATGTAATATTTTAATACTTTTCCAATTACATTGACATTTATGTGGCTTAGGCAGTTTTTTAAGTGGACATACAAATAATTCAGTGCATTGACATTTATGTGGCTTAAGTACAAATATTCCTACGTAATTTGATATTACTTTGACTTTTGCTTATAAAAGTAAAAGTAATAACATTTCATGTAGTACTCATAAATTTGAGTTCGGTGACATGAAATTTGAGCTACAATGTTTAAATTTGTTTACATTGCAAGTATCGTTGTTTAATTTTTATGAAGCAACGACACTTGCATTTTCGTTATACACATTTATATGAGTGTCAAGTTAAATCAAGCCAACAAATAAATAAATGTTTTATACAGTAATGTTGTTGGGTTGGTTTAAGTATTTTCTTATTATTTCATCTACGTTGGAGTTTTCATTACATATTGTTGTTTGTGGAACTATATATGTAACTCGCGCATTATATCGACCTCGATGCTCGTTAGGGGTTTCACATCAGCATGAATAATAAGTTTTAAATCATTGGGATTTGATTGTACTTAAAACTTTTTTGTTTGGAGAACGTCGATAAGATCGATTTGCAAGCTAGGGTTTAAATTTGAGGGCAGGGATATCTGATCTGCATGGGAAACAAAATATATTTGCAAAAATTCGGGTTGTGCGCTTTCAGCTGGAAGTAAGTCACCGATCAAATGATAAACTTGCCCTTGGACTTTAAAAGTGGGCATAAAGTTTCCCTCACGAATTTCTTTGGCACCAAATGAAGTCATCTGAAATAGTGTATTATATTGTTTTGCGTGATTTAAGAAATGCTTTGATGATGGATGTGAGCCTGATATCAGTTCTTTTAAAACTGATGTAGGTTGCGGAATTATAGGTATATTGCTAGTTTTAGCGATTAAGATTGAAACCAGAAAGTAAACCTTCTTTTAATTTTAAGTTTTTGTTGATCTCAATGAAGAAGTGATTAAAATTTGTGTTCCCTAATATTTTAAGCATTTCCTTTGTTTATTAATTTTAAGCATTAATTGACTTTTAGTTTTAAGCATTAAAAATTAAGAAATATATGCAGTAATGTTTTGGTTAATTTTATGCATCGCAACTTGTTTCCGTTAAAACACACAAATATGCACACACATATTCGCAAGGCAATTCTCGATATGGTTGGTTCGATCACAATCAATTCAACGCACACTTGATCGATGTCTATGTTTTCTTGCATCATTGGACTCGATCGTGTTTTTCTGTTCAATCATTTCCAATCATCATACCGGAACCAAAAAATCAGTTTGAATCAGTAAGCAGAACAATCAAAACAACTAATCGATTGTTAATATGTACAACTCTAACAAATTCTTCTTCTTCTTCTTTACTGGCGTAGACACCGCTTACGCGATTATAGCCGAGTCAACAACAGCGCAACAACATGTCGTCGTATATCTCGTACAGCTCATCGTTCCATCGAATGCGATATTCGCCGTGGCCAACACGCAAAGGACCATAAATCTTTCGCAAAAGTTTTTTCTCGAAAATTATTCTAACAAATAATTTCGACCAAATTAGTTATCACAAAAACGGTACTCATGGACTTTTTTTAAATCACTAAAATAGAAAGAATTCTTTCATACATAACTTTTGTGTATCTTGAACCGCTTTCGCAGCGCAAGAAACGGAAGCCCTCAAAGATAAATAATTTCCCCCGTTTTTTACACATTTACCACTGTTTCTTCGCTCCTATTGGTCGCAGCGTGATGCTATATAGCCTATAGCCTTCCTCGATAAATGGACTATCCAACACAAAAAGAATTATTCAAGTCGAACCAGTAGTTTCGGAGATTAGCGCGTTCAAACAAACAAACTCTTCAGCTTTATAATATTAGTATAGATTACATGTGCGCGAGTTAATTTTTACCATTAAGTAAAAATGAGTCAAAAGAATATACAACTTATCGACTTGTATTGTACAAGTCTAAAAAAAAGATTTTTTCGTTGGTCGCAAGACCTTTATTTAATCACCAAAACATTAATACTAAAACTTAATTCTACTTATTCTCTCTCTTATTAAATATACCCTATTTCTACCTGTGTCAGCAATTGGTATTTGTCGGCGCATGTCGGATGTTGTTGCAAGTGTTTTATTTTGCTTATTCCTTTTTTAGGTCGATCCAGAATTTTGATCGGCGCATGCCGGATATTGCGCTGCTGATATTGACAATTTTGCTGAGCGCGCGTCTGGGCTATTTCCCAGTTCTTTGTAATTGTTGACTTAGCGCAATAGTGTTGGTGTCAGCTTTGGTTTCAACTTAGCTGGTGCTAACTCTTCCGCCGCCAAAAACGAACGTCCTCGTTTGTTTGGATTAAAAAACTGGGCTTGTCGTTCGGATTGTAGCTCGATAGCTCTGGTTCTGCCTTGAAATTTATTTTCATGATTAACTTGATAATCAAACTTGCTATGAAGATAACGCTAGTGATCGTTAGAGAAAAATTTGTTACTAGGGTTGCTGTGTGGGTTGTTTTCAATGCGTTCAACCGCTTGGTGTTATTAATGTGAAGTTCTTTCAACATTTCTAAGCTTAAAATTTCTTCTTCCTTGTTTGAGGGGATATTTGATTGCAGTATAGATGGCAGGGGTTTGCTGGTTAGTATCTCATTAAAAGAGTATTTCTGGTTGTCGATTATAACCGTGGAATTGTTGAATTGCACTGCATATGATCCTTCAAGGGTTATTTTTTGGTTGTCAATTTGAATTGTACCTTTGTACTGGTTTAGTAGAATTATTCCAGGTGAGATGTTTTCAACTGAAGGGATGTGCTGATTGTTGACTAATGTGCACTCTGCTGGTTCGCTCTTGAGTAGTTGTGGGACACAGGTAGTGTTACTAATGTCTATAATGTTCTTATGATTACAAATTCTAATAATGTTGTTTTCTTTACATTTTAGTTTAATGGCAAATATTTTATTATCATTACAAGTTACAATGTCCTCGAAAGGGATTTTATTAATATATTTTTCCTTTTTTATTGGTTTAATTAGAATTGATTCACAAATTTCTTCATTTGTTAATGGTATGCTTACTATGTAAAATAACATTGTGTTATTTGAAGCTATTTTTATATTTGCTAGTTCTAATGATTCTTCAACATTATTTAATGTAAGATTATTCTTTAAAATTACAGATTTAACTAATTCTAATTCTTCGTTTGATAAAATATATGAATTTACAATTCCGGCTTTAGCCCAATGAATCGCATAATCTATATTGATAATTTCTTCCTTTATAACTCTAAGTTTGTATTTTAATTCTATAGCAACATTGTGCTGTATGTCTTCGCTAGATTGAACGGCTTTCAAAATTTTATTTGAAACGGCTGTTATCTTATTTATCCTATCAAAAACTATTTTATTTATTGTTACTTGATTGTTGTTATTGTCTACTATGTTATTTATTTGGCTTTCCAGTGTAACTAGGTCATCATGACGGGATTTCCCGCGATCCATTTCCATACTTTTCCTATCGTGTCTATAGACTTCTTAAATCTTTTTGGTTTAAGTCTATTTAGATAAGTTTGTCCTAGATTTAATTCATTAATGAGGATGGGTAAAAGGGGGTTTTCATTAGTAATCTTTGATTTTACAGTGGTGCTTATTTCATTTAATGCATTTTGGCATGCATCTAGATCAACTTTGTGTATTATCCTATAGGTCCCAGTTTGAATTTTCGTCAGTCCTGTGTCAAATGTTGCTAGTTGTGAGTTCGTATAGTCTATAATTTTAAAGTCTGCGTACACTAAATGTACGAGAAGTTTGAAAATAAAAAATTATACGTTTATAAGAAAATTTAAAGATTATTAGTGTTTCTAGGTCTTGATGTTACTTTTATGTACTGTCCGTCCTTTTTAAGTTATTACCACGCTAGATTTGTCTTCCTTTACTATTTCTTTCCTATATCTAGCGGTAAGTTTGGATCCTAATCGTTTATTCATCCTGACGTAAATTATGTCACCAGGGGAATATGTTTTTATGGGTTGTCTTGTTTTGTTATGAGTTTCTAAGTCCTTCGCTTGTCTTTTCCTAAGTATGTTTATGTTTTCTCTGCGTGAGTTTTCGTATTGTTCGGGGTCTATTGAAACTCGTCTGCCGAAAAATGTCTCTATCGGTCGTTTCCCTGTTGCGGAGTGTATGGAGTAGTTGTATTCATATGTGGATCTATCTAAAAGTTCTTGGAACGAGCGATGAGTTTGTTTTGTTTTAAGCAACGCATGATCTCGGATAGTGTGGAATGAAATCTTTCCACTTGACCGTTGACTGTACTTGTGTAGGGGGGTGTTTTAAATATTTCAATTCCAAGTTGATCTTCAACCATGAATTGAATGGAAGCTGAGTTTAGCGATTTCTCGTTGTCGATGACTATTGTTTTCGGTACTCCGAAAGAAAAGATTATTTCTCGTAGTGGTTCTCTAATGTCTTCTATTGCTTTTGATCTTATTAACTTAACTTGTGCGTATTTCTAAAATTTGTCTAATGCCGTTAAGACCAGGTGTTCTTCTGTAGTATAGATATCTATGTGAACTATTTCACCGGGATATTGGGGAATTGGGGTTTCGAGTAATTTCGGTTTGTTGGGATGACGATCATATTTATGTTCCTTACAAAGTTTGCACTGCTTAATAATATTTTATATTTTTGCTTTCATTTTGGGGAAGTAGACTTTTTGTATGAGTTGTTTCTTATTTTCATCTCTATTTCTGTGTGCTCGTTTGTGTTCTTTCAAAATTTCTTCGTTTTGGGCGTCTTCGTTTATTAAGTCTTCTACTTTTGTTTGGGTATAGCGGATTTTATAATTGGAAAAATGTAGGGGGTAGACCACTTGGATTTTTCCCATCATTTCTTCGGAGGTAATTATGCCATTTATGACTGAAGGGTTTAGGTAACGTTTTAATAATGCCACTAGGTTGTCCATTGAAAAATTGGGTTTAGTAATTAGATGTCTATGGTAGGTCGGGAATGGTATTTTAAACTGATAGCTGTCTTCTTCTCCTAAAGAGATCCAAAGTTGATTTTTGAAGGCGTTTATGGCTCCTTCCACAGATGGGATTAGATTGTGAGATGAGCTTTCATCGGAGTGGGTAGCAACTGATAATGAATTTAATTCAAATGGTCTAGATAAATTGTCTGCAACTACATTCGATTTTCCGGGCTTGTATCTTAATTCATAGTTATACTCTTCGAGTATTGCTTTCCAACGTTTTAGCTTTGAATTGTTATTTTTATTACTTAGGGCATATGTAAGGGGCTGGTGGTCAGTGTGTATTACCACTTTTGCTGTACCGTATAGGTAGTTCCTAAAGGAGTTGAGTGCCCAAATTATGGCAAGCATTTCTTTCTCATTTACCGCGTAATTTTCTTCTGCTTTGTTCAATATTCTTGAAATAAAGGTAATTGGTTTGCCATTTTGCTCCAGGACCACGCTTATGGCATATTTTGAGGCATCTGTAGTCAGGTTGAATTCTTTGCTGCAATCGGGATATTGCAGAATTACGTCTTTAGATGTCAACGTGTTCTTGATTTTATTGAATGCTGCCTTTGCTTCTTCATTTAATTGTATTTGGATTTTTTTTGAACTGCTCTTAGACATTCTTCCTTCTTCACCTCGAAGTAAGGATGTTAACGGCTTTGCTAGTTTAGCATAATCTTTGATAAATCGTCTATAATAACCAGATAAGCCTAAGTATGATCTTAAGTCTTTGATCGTCTGAGGATAGGGGAAGTTGGCTATTGCTTGTACTTTGGATGGGTTTGTTGAAATTCCATCGGAGGATACTACAAATCCTAAGAACTCGACTTGTTTTTTAAAGAATTCGCATTTGTTGACTTGCACTTTCATGTTTGCTTTTGTAAGTCTAGTGAGCTTTTGCAGTCTAGTGAACTCATATTTTCCATTGTTCACTGAAAAAGCTGTCTTTTCCACGTCAGATTCCTTAAGAGGAATTTGATGGAAACTGACTTAAAATTACAGAGAAAATTCGGTTTTCTCCTAGTTGAGAGAGAACCTCATATATTTCTGGTATTGGGTACCTATCTGCAATTGTGACCGTATTTAGTTTTCTGTAATCGATAACCATTCGGAACTTTTTTTCGCCTGAAACGTCGCTCTTTTCGGGTACGATCCAGACAGGTGAGTTGTAGGGTGACCTTGATTTTCGGATGATTCCGTCTTCCAATAATTTCTTTACTTGGTCTTCCACCTCTTGTTTAAGCCTGGTAGGTATGGGTAAGATTTTGAATATATGGGCGTGTCGGAAATTGTTCGTATCTCTGCTACTACTTTTGTTGTGTATGTCAGTTTTTCATTCGGTTCTGAGAATAGGTTGCGGTGTTTTCGTGTTAGCTGGCTTATTTCGTCTTTACCTATTGTTGTAGGACGTTCGTCTCGAATATCAATTGTATTAACATTCTGTATACTAAATTGTCTTAGATAGATTCTTTTTGTGTTTGCTATGACCATGAAATTTTTTCTTGTATGCCATGCTGAAAGTTCTTTTAGACTGTCGTTTCCTAATATAGCATGGAAAGTCTTAAGTGTGGGTAGTAGAAAGAATTTGAGTCTGCAATTTTCCAAGTTGAAAAGATTTAAAAATGTGTGTTGTGTAATTTTTATTTTTCCTCCAACTGAGTTGGCGAAAAAGGGGTTATCGTTTTCTTTTGCGTTTTTAACTAGACCGGATTGAATATAGTTTTTGTTAGATCCTGTATCCACCAATATGTTAAGTATTTCGCCGCTCTTCGTTTTGCATCGAAAATAGGGCAACGAAGAGCTATTCAGTCTAAAAAAATGTACGTCCGTTAGGTCATATGGTTCTTTGTCTACATTATTGTAAGCTGTTTCCTGACTGTAAGCTGTTTGTTGGGTGTTTTCGTATTGGTCATAATGTTGGTCTTCATGGTATGGATCGTAAGTTGTTTCGTCCGTGTCTATATGAAAGTTCCTTTGAGCTTTCACTGGGGGGTGGTTGATCATGGATGCATTCAATGGTCGTTTGCCAGTTTCTTGGGGCTTAGGGCGGTTCACATAATTTACCGCTCTTGTTCTGACGCTTTCATCCACGTCCATGGGTTGAGGAGGTTTAGGTGGCCTTGGGGGAGGATAGTTTGGTTGTTGGTTATATGGATATCTAGAGTGGTTATAGGAGTTTTGTTGTTGGTAGCTATTATGTGGATTCGAATTTGAATTTTAATATTGCTGGGAGCTATGGGGACTCAAATTTGGTTGGCGATAAGTTTGCTGAGGGTGAGGTATATGGGCTAATTCAGGATAGAATCTTGATTCGGGAAATCGTGAGTTTAATGGTTGTACCTGCCTTGCCATGGGGGGTTGTTTTCAAGGAATGAAAGAGTTGAAACTTTGATGTCTGGGGACTGATGGTGCATTTAACACTTGGTTGTTGGCATGGTGTGCTCTAAAGCTTTGATTTTCCAGCTTTAGACAAAGGTGTAGTGCCTCTGGTAAAGTCTTGGGCTCTTTTATACCCAGAAGCCTCGGGAGGTTACCGGAAAGTCCTCTCACAAAGGTATCCAGGGCCTTGGCACGGTAGTTGTCCGTTAGTAGATGGACTGCCTCCTCGCCAATTTCCATGCATCCTATTTTGTTAAGTACTAGGGATAATTGACTATAAACCTTCTGATAAAATTCGTTTATAGAGCTCCTTCCCTGAATAAGGCACGTCATTTGATATTCTAGAGTGCCTATGTCGCGTTTATCGGCATAGTGGGTGGTCAGACAACGGGAGATGGCTGTCCAATCCAAGGGTGTGTTATATGATTCTAACGCTATGTCCGCTTTTCCAACAATTTTGTTCCGGATTACATTTAGAATTCCGAAAAGTTTTGGGGTGCCCTTTAAGGGTTCATATATCTTTATAATTCACACGACACTTTTTTCCATGAGCTGAACTCAGAGGCGCTTCCTGAGAATTCTCTCAAGGATCGTACGACATCTGGGACTTTATCCATTTCAGCCATATTATTCCTATATTGCTCTTCTATGGTCTGATCTTTTATAATAGGGTTATTGTTATTGCCTAGAGTAGTCCTGACTAGCTCTGGTCCACTGGCTTCTATAGCTTGGGAAACCATAGCTCGTATCATGTTTGCCAAGTCTGGGGAAATTTGTTGGGCAGGTGGGGGAGTTGTGTTATTCCCTAACACGGGTGGTCTGTTTAAATTATTTGGATTTGCCATTTTCTTCTGTTGTTATTATCTGCTTTTTATTTTTTATAATTAATTTATCCTTTTAGATTTTTGTTTAGTTGATAAATCACTGGACGGTCCCTTGGGTGGTGAATCGCAGTGTTTTTTTTATGTTATAAGCTGGAGGGTCCCCCCGAGGGTGATGAATCACAGCTTCAGTAATATTTCATTTTATAGGCTGTACAAGACAATTTGTTATTTCTAGATTTTAGCTATGTACCTATTTTTCAAAAACTTCCTTTATTTAAAAAATTTTTTACTACTTATTTTCCTTTGTTTAAATTTTCCACTATTTTCTATTTTTTCACAGAAACTTTCCTTTATTTAAATTTTTCATTTTTCTGACGTATATCTAAATTCCTTCTCTAACTATTTTTATTTCATTAAATTTAATTAAGAATAGGGTTTATATGGTATAATTAGTAACGGGTGATTTTTTTGAGGTTAGGATTTTCATGCATTAGTATTTGACAGATCACGTGGGATTTCAGACATGGTGTCAAAGAGAAAGATGCTCAGTATGCTTTGACATTTCATCATGAATAGACTTACTAACGAGCAACGCTTGCAAATCATTGAATTTTATTACCAAAATCAGTGTTCGGTTCGAAAATTTTTTATCGACAAATTTTGTTCAGCGATGAGGCTCATTTCTGGTTGAATGGCTACGTAAATAAGCAAAATTGCCGCATTTGGGGTGAAGAGCAACCAGAAGCCGTTCAAGAACTGCCCATGCATCCCGAAAAATGCACTGTTTGGTGTGGTTTGTACGCTGGTGGAATCATTGGACCGTATTTTTTCAAAGATGCTGTTGGACGCAACGTTACGGTGAATGGCGATCGCTATCGTTCGATGCTAACAAACTTTTTGTTGCCAAAAATGGAAGAACTGAACTTGGTTGACATGTGGTTTCAACAAGATGGCGCTACATGCCACACAGCTCGCGATTCTATGGCCATTTTGAGGGAAAACTTCGGACAACAATTCATCTCAAGAAATGGACCCGTAAGTTGGCCACCAAGATCATGCGATTTAACGCCTTTAGACTATTTTTTGTGGGGCTACGTCAAGTCTAAAGTCTACAGAAATAAGCCAGCAACTATTCCAGCTTTGGAAGACAACATTTCCGAAGAAATTCGGGCTATTCCGGCCGAAATGCTCGAAAAAGTTGCCCAAAATTGGACTTTCCGAATGGACCACCTAAGACGCAGCCGCGGTCAACATTTAAATGAAATTATCTTCAAAAAGTAAATGTCATGAACCAATCTAACGTTTCAAATAAAGAACCGATGAGATTTTGCAAATTTTATGCGTTTTTTTTTTTAAAAAAGTTATCAAGCTCTTAAAAAATCACCCTTTACTTATAATCTATTTTCTTACATTAGTAGCAGCTGCATTGTTGATAGATATGCCGGTAAGTGTGCTGATATCCTTTTTTCTTTACGGTACTCGGGAACACTTGCTTACTCCTTGCTGTTTTACTCCGGGTCGGCTGGTGTCGTGCTGTCGTTGGGGCGTCAAGGAAGTTCCACGTTCCTCTTCACGCCACTTTATGCTGATTTTATGTTGTTTTCAACAATTTCTTTGTAGTGTTATAGGATAGAGTCATGTGTAGAAGTTCACGCAAGTGAGGAAAGTTCTCTGATTGCCATTCACTTGGGAGTGGCCAGAAACGATTCTTTTACATGTGACACAAGCACCTCACGACTTCCGGTCTTTGACCAAGTATCCTCTGGGTAGCCTAAGAACATCCGTTTGAAGGCGAGCTAACGTGAGAAGGCGAAACATCCCCTGCATAGGGTTGTGCGCTGGGTTTGGGACCCGCCACGTAAAAAAACACTCCAGTAAATAGTCATAACCAGCCTCGGATGAGAGACCCCCTTTTTGATGACGACCATGGCAAACGAAATAAGGACTACGAATTGAGGGCATGCACCTGGAATGTCCGGTCCCTTAACTGGGATGGTGCCACTGCCCAGCTGGTTGATGTCCTCGTGAAAACAAAGGCTGACATCACCGCCGTCCAAGAAATGCGATGGACGGGACAAGGACAGAGATGAGTAGGTCCTTGTGACATTTACTACAGTGGCCATATAAAGGAGCGCAGGTTTGGTGTGGGATTCGTGGTGGGAGAGAGACTCCGTCGCCGAGTACTATCATTCACTGCGGTGAATGAACGTCTAGCCACAATCCGCATCAAAGCGAGGTTCTTCAACATATCGCTGATTTGCGCCTACGCCCCGACGGAAGAGAAGGACGATGTGACCAAAGATGCCTTTTATGAGTGCTTAGAGCGCACTTATGTGAGATGCCCCCGTCGCGATGTAAAAATCGTGCTTGGCGACTTCAACGCCAGGGTGGGCAAAGAAGGTATCTTTGGTACAACGGTCGGTAAATTCAGCCTCCACGAGGAAACATCCCCAAATGGGTTAAGGCTGATCGACTTCGCCGGGGCCCGAAATATGGTTATCTGTAGTACTAGATTCCAGCATAAGAAGATTCATCAAGCTACCTGGCTGTCTCCGGATCGAAAAACTACCAACCAGATCGATCATGTTGTGATAGACGGAAGACACGTCTCCAGTGTTTTAGATGTGCGTGCGCTCCGAGGTCCTAACATCGACTCGGACCACTATATTGTTGCAGCTAAGATTCGCACCCGCCTCTGTGCAGCAAAAAACGCAGGCCAACAAACACAAGGAAGGTTCGACGTCGAGAAGCTGCAATCACAACAGACAGCCGAAAGATTCTCTACTCGGCTTGCACTCCTGCTCTCTGAGAGCACTCGTCAACAACTCGGTATAAGGGAACTGTGGGACGGCATTTCAAACTCCTTACGTACAGCTGCAACCGAAACCATTGGCTTTCGGAAAGTGCAAAAGAACAGCTGGTACGACGAGAAGTGCCGTGTCGCAGCGGAGAGAAAACAGGCTGCCTATCTCGCAACGTTACGATCGACCACAACACGTGCGGGATGGGATAGATACCGAGAGTTGAAGAGGGAAGCGAGACGCATTTATAGACAGAAAAAGAAAGATGCCGAAATGCGTGAGTACGAGCAGCTTGACAAGCTGGCCGACAGGGGTAATGCTCGAAAATTCTACGAAAAAATGCGGCGGCTTACAGAAGGTTTCAAGACCGGAGCATACTCCTGTAGAAACCCCCAAGGTGATCTAGTTACCGATGCCCAGAGCATACTTAAATTATGGAGGGAACACTTCTCCAGCCTGCTGAATGGCAGTGAACGCACAACACCAGGAGAAGGCGAACCCGATACCCCAATCGATGACGATGGAGCAGACGTTCCATTGCCCGATCATGAAGAAGTTCGAATAGCAATTGCCCGCCTGAAAAACAACAAAGCGGCAGGGGCCGATGGATTGCCGGCCGAGCTATTCAAACACGGCGGCGAAGAACTGATAAGGAGCATGCATCAGCTTCTTTGCAAAATATGGTCGGATGAAAGCATGCCCAACGATTGGAATTTAAGTGTGCTATGCCCAATCCATAAAAAGGAGACCCCACAATCTGCGCCAACTACCGTGGGATAAGCCTCCTCAACATCGCATATAAGGTTCTGTCGAGCGTATTGTGTGAGAAATTAAAGCCCACCGTCAACAAACTGATTGGACCTTATCAGTGTGGCTTCAGACCTGGTAAATCAACAACCGACCAGATATTCACCATGCGCCAAATCTTGGAAAAGACCCGTGAAAGGAGAATCGACACTCACCACCTATTCGTCGATTTCAAAGCTGCTTTCGACAGCACGAAAAGGAGCTGCCTTTATGCCGCGATGTCTGAATTTGGTATCCCCGCAAAACTAATACGGCTGTGTAAACTGACGTTGAGCAACACGAAAAGCTCCGTCAGGATCGGGAAGGACCTCTCCGAGCCGTTCCATACCAAACGAGGTTTCAGACAAGGTGGTTCCCTATCGTGCGACTTTTTCAACCTGCTTCTGGAGAAAATAGTTCGGGCTGCAGAACTCAACAGAGAAGGTACCATCTTCTATAAGAGTGTACAACTGCTGGCGTATGCGGATGATATTGATATCATCGGCCTCAACACCCGCGCCGTTAGTTCTGCTTTCTCCAGACTGGACAAGGAAGCAAAAGAAATGGGTCTGGCAGTGAACGAGGGCAAGACGAAATATCTCCTGTCATCAAACAAACAGTCGTCGCACTCGCGACTTGGCACTCACGTCACTGTTGACAGTCATAAATAAGTTGAAGTTGTAGATAATTTCGTCTATCTTGGAACCAGCGTAAACACCACCAACAATGTCAGCCTAGAAATCCAACGCAGGATAACTCTTGCCAACAGGTGCTACTTCGGACTAAGTAGGCAATTGAGAAGCATAGTCCTCTCCCGACAAACAAAAACCAAACTCTATAAGTCACTCATAATTCCCGTCCTGCTATATGGTGCAGAGGCCTGGACGATGTCAACAACAGATGAGTCGACGTTGCGAGTTTTCGAGAGAAAAGTTCAGCGAAAGATTTATGGTCCTTTGCGCGTTGGCCACGGCGAATATCGCATTCGATGGAACGATGAGCTGTACGAGATATACGACGACATTGACATAGTTCAGCGAATTAAAAGACAGCGGCTACGCTGGCTAGGTCATGTTGTCCGGATGGACGAAAACACTCCAGCTCTGAAAGTATTCGACGCAGTACCCGCCGCGGGAAGCAGAGGAAGAGGAAGACCTCCCCTCCGTTGGAAGGACCAAGTGGAGAAGGACCTGGCCTCGCTTGGAATATCCAATTGGCGCCACGTTGCGAAAAGAAGAAACGACTGGCGCGCGGTTGTTAACTCGGCTATAATCGCATAAGCGGTGTCTACGCCAATTAAGAAGAAGAAGTTATTATCTCACTTTTTGTGTGGAGCCGTTTTTATTGTGGCACACTTTTTCAAAGTCTTTCTTTCTTCGGTGCTTTTTTTTTGTGGCACTTTTTTTAAAGTCTTTATTTGTTTTTGGCACTTTATTATGGCAAATTTCTTTTAAAGTCTTTAGTTTGTGGCACTTTATTGTTGCCGTTAAAAAAGGGGTCTTTATTTATTTCTGACACTTTCAACGCTCTTAACACTTTCAACGACTAGACTCCACCGAGCTTATTTGACTCGGGCGCCAGTTATCGACTTGTATTGTGCAAGTCTAAAAAAAAGATTTTTTCGTTGGTCGCAAGACCTTTATTGAATCACCAAGCCATTAATACTAAAACTTAATTCTACTTATTCTCTCTTAAATATACCCTATTTCTACCTGTGTCAGCAATTGGTATTGGTCGGCGCATGCCGGATATTGCGCTGCTGAGCGCGCGTCTAGGCTATTTTCCAGTTCTTTGTAATTGTTGACTTAGCGCAATAGTGTTGGCGTCAGCTTTGGTTTCAACTTAGCTGGTGCTAACTTACATATCGCTCATTTGCTGCAAGACCGACATAAATCAAAAAACGTGATTTTTGAGTTAATGCTGCAGAATTGTTCGTTATATCATACTTCATGTTGAGTGGAAAATTCATATGAATACCTCTTATATGCTCCGCTTGAGAAGAGAATATATTTCCTGCTTTCCGTGTAAGGTTGGAGTCAGTTGAAAACTTTGAACGCGTTTTCTGGCAAATCGATTTTTTTGACTTATGCCGGTCTTGCAGCAAATGAGCGATATGTACATATTTTGAGCTGCTCCGAAATGTGTACTCTTTATTTATACTCTTAAAACTAACTTATTACATGGTTCTTACTTCTATTTATGTTCACTAACTAGTATGTTTACTTATTATTAGTTGATATTTTGTTTAGATAGAGATTGTATTATTTGTTTAGGTTTGTTTACATATATATTGTTTGCTTAGATATATTTGTTTTGTTTTAAGATAAGGTTGTTGTGGTATTCAAAATCAATGTTGTTGTGATACTTGTTTGTTTAGGATTGTTTGTTGTAGCGATAGTGTTCCAACTCAAGGTGGTTTACATTCTGTTTACTGAAACAAAAAGTTGTTTTGATGTTTGTTACGATTATAAGGAATACGTTCCGTAACTGGCGCATTGATCTGCATGTTCATACATTCATATTCAGCTCGGATTTTCTACCAACAGTACAATGTTGTGACGCTTTGTCGTCGCGTCAGTCCTTCGACACATTGACCTTTTGACAAAGCGTGAGTTTCGGCCATTGTACATGCGAAAAGATGCGTGCGGCTCTTGTTATTCCTTTATGAATGTTTGTAAAGGGTGATTTTTTTGAGGTTAGGATTTTCATGCATTAGTATTTGACAGATCACGTGGGATTTCAGACATGGTGTCAAAGAGAAAGATGCTCAGTATGCTTTGACATTTCATCATGAATAGACTTACTAACGAGCAACGCTTGCAAATCATTGAATTTTATTACCAAAATCAGTGTTCGGTTTTTTTTTTTTTTTCGGACAAATTTTGTTCAGCGATGAGGCTCATTTCTGGTTGAATGGCTACGTAAATAAGCAAAATTGCCGCATTTGGGGTGAAGAGCAACCAGAAGCCGTTCAAGAACTGCCCATGCATCCCGAAAAATGCACTGTTTGGTGTGGTTTGTACGCTGGTGGAATCATTGGACCGTATTTTTTCAAAGATGCTGTTGGACGCAACGTTACGGTGAATGGCGATCGCTATCGTTCGATGCTAACAAACTTTTTGTTGCCAAAAATGGAAGAACTGAACTTGGTTGACATGTGGTTTCAACAAGATGGCGCTACATGCCACACAGCTCGCGATTCTATGGCCATTTTGAGGGAAAACTTCGGACAACAATTCATCTCAAGAAATGGACCCGTAAGTTGGCCACCAAGATCATGCGATTTAACGCCTTTAGACTATTTTTTGTGGGGCTACGTCAAGTCTAAAGTCTACAGAAATAAGCCAGCAACTATTCCAGCTTTGGAAGACAACATTTCCGAAGAAATTCGGGCTATTCCGGCCGAAATGCTCGAAAAAGTTGCCCAAAATTGGACTTTCCGAATGGACCACCTAAGACGCAGCCGCGGTCAACATTTAAATGAAATTATCTTCAAAAAGTAAATGTCATGAACCAATCTAACGTTTCAAATAAAGAACCGATGAGATTTTGCAAATTTTATGCGTTATCAAGCTCTTAAAAAATCACCCTTTACATACTTATGCGGCTCGTATTTTCTTTTGTAAACACACGGACAAATGTGCCAAAGAAATAATATACATATGCCATAGAAATTCTATTGCTACAAATATGGAAATGATAACGAAATAATGCGAATATTCATATTTCATGAAGGTCATCCATTTTCTTTGAAAAAATCAAGTTCATTTGGCACATCTTCGTTTTGTAATACTCGAAATAAATATAAGTTATTTGAAATAATAATTTATTTAAAATTATTTTTTATTTAATTTTTTGCGATTTTGTAAAAAAATTTAAATTTTTACCATTAAAAAAAAATGGTTCATATGATACAAAGCAATCACGCATATGTGACATTGTATATATTTTCTTCAAAGCATTTCTCTTTATACATTCTCGCGTGAGATCAGTCGTTTTACATATATTTCTGTCAGAGAACGTGCTCATTTCTGCTAAATTGCAGCGAGAATGGTGAATTCCTTACTACAATTCTATCAGCTCTGTTAGCCGCTCAATCGAACCATCACACAGTGGTCGGTCTTGTATGGAATCAGCGGCCAAAATACTTCCACTGCCTATATTAAAGTGAAACTTTTGCCAAAGCTTTTTAAAATCTCCCTCTCCCGTGTCCCACTCAGCCACCACCCGATGGCAATAAATTTTAATTAAGTATATTAAATTAAAAAAGTTGATAAACGAAAAAAGGAATTTTTTGAATATAATTGAACTAAAGCAAAAATTGATTTTAATAAAATTGACTTACTTTTGCATGATAGTTTCTTTGACTGGTGATGAAAGGATCTAAACTCAAAAGCAATCGGCTTAGCAAGTCCTAATTTGTAGCGATCCGTTGTTTCGTTCGTGTATAATGGAGTCGATACATCTTCACGTCCTTATTGCTCAGCAGATTCTTAAGAAAGTTCTCCAATTGAAACTGGTGCATATTGAATAACATCGGTAGCGATGTTATGACTGATGAAGGAAGATAATACCAGGAATATTTTCAAGTTAATTCCTTTGCAGGATCTAGTACAAATCTAGTGCATTTAAGGTTTGATTCCTTTTGAAATTGAATTCGAACAGGAAGGAAATAGCGGGTGGACGAAGGTCTGCACTTTTTCTAAATTTGTTTGTGCTCTTCATCATATTGCGATTTTATTATCAATTGTACAGGGACATATGTATGTATGTTGTGACAAATAAATTTTTGTCTTCCAAATTATTATTTTCAAATTTCTGCTTATATTCGCTCTGACCGGAATTGCCACATATTCCTATTGATAAAAGGTAATTAGAGGACTGATCCCATTCATTAATTATATTTGTGAGGCAATGTGGTGCAATATTTTTTTATCTCAAGTTCAACATCAGATTCTGATACCATTATTTGCTCAGGAAAACTGTTCTTCCTTTAAAATGTTATCATAGCAGGGTAAAAAGTTAATATCAAGTTTTTTGTTAACGAAACTTCTAATAAGTAGATACTGAAGCTTTATTAAATTTGCCAGTGGTAAATTTAAAACTTTTATTTTTTATATTTGGCCAATGAAATCGACCAGTGTGCATCACGCAGAATTCAATTTGCATCTTCTCTATGCTTTAAGTTCTCTGCTTCACCTGTATGTATGTATATATGTCCGTTTGTTATATTATTTTCCGTGGTACCGACAAAAGAATAAACAAACAGGCACTCCAAAAATAAAAAAATAAAACAAACAAGCGAGGAGGGCCTTCGCGTACAACCGAACTTTTTATACTCTATACAATTCTATATGTACATACATACATATACTATAAACGTATAAGTTAGCACACCACACATTCAAAAAGTATCATATGATGCATTAATATCATATGATACAAAGTAATATAATATGACACCACTAAATCGCTGAGAGTGCGACACGTGTAGTGGCAACCTGTGGGAAGCGCAGTGTCAGCAGCTCCATACCCGTTGCAGCGGCAAACATAGGTCAAGAGTTAAGTATAATTAACTGTAAATTTTAGTTCTTAAGCGGAATTCAATAAAGGAGCATAGCTCCCGGAAAAAAATTTTATTAAAATTAACTAAACGTGTTTTTTAACTGGCGCCCGAGCAGGGACCAGCGCCCGAAAGTAGTATTTGCCTGAAAACCAAAAAGTAAGGCTAGGCGAGTGGCGAACGGTAGTGATTGTGAATAAAAAAGTGAAAAAGCCTGAAAATAAAAAAGTAAGACTACGTGAAAATTCAAAAAGAGAGAGATCCAAACAAAAAAAAAAGAAAAGGTCGTAAACTAAAGGAAAAAATTTAAATTAAAGGAAATTAATTATCCGACACAAAAAGATAGCAAAGAAAAGTCCTAAGTTAATGTAAGCTTCACAAAAATTGCAATATTGCCAAAGAAAGTGCTACTATAAGGGAAATTAATTAACTTAAAAGTAAAAAGATTAATATAATGCCAGACACAGCCGAAGAATTAATTGAACAACTAAACCAAATGCGGTTAGATTATGGGCAAACCACCCATCCTTTAAACCCTGCCACCCCTAACCCAACTCTAATAACGACAATAGTTCGAGAAGTACTCGAACGAATAAGTACGCGGACTATAACTGACTTTACAGATCCCGACCATAGCGTGACACTGAACGCGAACAACATAAACGAATTAGATACGATTCCGAACATGGTGAAATGCCTTAGGGAATTTTCAGGACGATCAGGAGAATTTAACTCCTGGAGGATGAGCGTAGACAGAATTTTAAAGCCTATGAGGGACTCAAGAACACCCCTAAATATTTCGCGATACTTCATACGATTAGACACAAAATAATTGGCGATGCCGACACCGCATTGGAATCATACAATACTCCAATATTGGAATCAAATTCGAAAATGCCTTATGGTGCATTATTCGGATAAAAGGGACATAGGTACCCTCGAATATCAGATGTCCACTCTGGTCCAACGCCACGACGACATTCCGACTTTCTACCAAAAGGTCTACCAACACCTTTCACTTATATTAAACAAAATTTCATTACGGGCTATGACCAATTCATATAGGGACAAAGCTCTTGACACATTTATTAGAGGACTAAATGGCGATTTACCTCGTCTTCTCAGCATGAGAGAACCGACAACCTTGCCACAATCATTGCATTTATGCCAAAAACTTGACAACATGACGTGTAGAATAAATCATGCGAACAATACACACAAATTTAATATTCAACCACCACCACGTCCTCCCCGAAATAACAATTTTAATAATTACAATAACAATAGAGTTTTTTTTACCCCGAATTAACATATTCCCACTCCCCCAGACGACATTTCGACCAACATACATTCGGTCGTCAATCAAACCGATATCCCCAACAATCTCCCAACTATATGCAAAATAACCAAGGATTCATGCCGAGGTTCAACAATTACCCGAACAACCCCCATATTACCAGAGAAAATACCTCCTTTAATAACAGACCGAATTACCTAAACCACCGACCCTAATGGAAGTAGACCAATCAATACGATCAAGACAAATCAATTATCAGAATAGGCCCAATACATTCCAGGACAACGCAGTAGAATTAGACACGAACGGAATATACGATGACAATCTCTATGATAGCAATTACGATAATGCAGGTAAAAATGAACCTGATACTATTAATTTTTGTGGTTAGCGCCGTCTTCGCTGCCTTATTACGAATTTAGAACAAAACGCGGAGACACAATAGATTTTCTTATTGATACCGGATCCAATAAGAATTACATTCAATCCACTAGAATTAGGAATCCAATTCCGAACGAAAAGCCCTTTACAGTAAAATCACTTGCCGGAACAATTGAAATTACCCACCACACCTTTGTCGACATTTTTGGACCAACAGTAGGAAAAATAAAATTTTTCATATTACCAACTCTAGAGTCGTTCCACGGCATAATAGGCAACAACACACTTAAAGAATTAAAAGTAATTATTCATACCGACAAAAATTGAATGACAATTTGTCAAAGTATAAATATAACGTTAAAACAACGAATATCCCATGAAGTGAATAATGTGACAATCAATATTCCACATCTCTCAGTACAACAACAGAACAGAATTAATAATATTATCGATAAATGTCAAAAAACCGAAACCCCCGTCTACTCCAAGCCATACCCATATCCCATGGCATTAAAATACGAAATCGAACGCCAACTCTTAGATAACGGAATAATAAGGAGATCGAAATCTTCGTATAACTCCCCAATTTGGATAGTTAATAAAAAGTCAGATGCCTCTGGCGAAAAAAATATCGAATGGTCGTAGATTATCGTAAACTCAATTCAGTTACGATCCCTGATAAATACCGCATACCAGAAATTAACGAAGTCCTTACAAATCTGGGAAACAATAAATTATTCACTGTTATTGACTTAAAAAGTGGGTTCTATCAGATTCCACTTCGCGAGTCAGACATTGAAAAAAACAGCATTTTCCGTAAACAACGGAAAATATGAATTCCTCCGCTTACCTTTCGATTTAAAAAATGCTCCAGCCACATTCCAAAGAGCACTAGACGATATCCTTCGTCAACATATAGGAATAAGATGTTATGTTTACATCGATGATGTAATAATATTTGGCAAAAACGAAGAAGAACATTTAAAAAATATAGAATTGGTATTTCAAACCTTGGAAAATGCAAGCATGAAGTCGAATTTTTAGGATATGTAATCAGTTCAAATGGGATAAAAACCAACCCCGAGAAAGTAGAAGCGGTAGCTAAATTTCCTGTTCCACAAACTCTCAAAGAATTAAGATCTTTCCTAGATATGTCAGGTTATTACCGACGAATTATCCAGGATTACGCAAAAGTAGCTAAACCATTAACAGCACTGTTAAGAGGAGAAGCCGGTCATGTCTCCAAACGGAACTTGAACAAGATAGAAATATACGGCTGAAGGCCTCGTAGCCAGTGCTGCGTTTATGTATTTATATAATAAAACTCCTTTTGTTATATGAATTATTATAAATAAATAAATAAATAAATTAGACAACGAATAATAAATTTAATAAAATAAAAAATACTTTAGGATCCAAGGATCGCATCCAAATTTCGATAAAGATTTCGAACTAACGACCGACGCCTCAGATTTCGCATTAGGTGCCGTCCTATCGCAAGACGGTAGACCAATTACTTTCATATCGAGAACTCTAAGTGAAGGCGAAGATCATTATGCCACCAATGAGAAAGAAATGCTTGGTATAATATGGTCACTTAATTCACTTAGAAACTACATCTACGTTTCAAAAAAAGTTAAAATTATCACCGATCATCAACCTCTTACCTATGCCTTAAGCCATAAAAATACTAATAGTAAAATGAAGCGATGGAAAGCCATTTTAGAAGAATATAACTACGAACTAACTTACAAACCTGGTAAAACAAATGCAGTTGCAGACGCCCTTTCAAGAATGCCAATAAAAATAAATTCTCTCACACCTACGATTCATACCGATGAGAGCTCAAGTCATAATTTAATCCCTTATACAGAAGTTCCAATCAATGTTTTCAAAAATCAACTTTTTTCCAAGATTGACGAAATATCTTCATATCAATTTAAAATAATTCTTCCACATAAAATTACAGAACCAGAGTACAACGAACAGTTATTGACTTCTTACACGAAACGATACCTTAACCCATCTGTTATAAATGGAATTCATACAGACGAAAGGTTAATAGGTATGATGCAAAATATTTACCCTATTCATTTTAGTAGCATTATAAACCGATATACCCAAAAACTAGTTGAAGATATTAACAACGAACAAGAACAGGAGAACGTCATATTAAAAGAACATCTAATACCCGATGGAGTCATGTGTAGAAGTTCACGCAAGTGAGGAAAGTTCTCTGATCGCCATTCACTTGGGAGTGGCCAAAAACGATTCTTTTACATATGGCTCAAGCAGCTCACGACTTCCGGTCTTTGACCAAGTATCCTCTGGGTAGCCTAAGAACATCCATTTGAAGGCGAGCTAAAGTGAGAAGGCGAAACATCCCCTGCATAGGGTTGTGCGCTGAGTTTGGGACCCGCCACGTAAAAATAACACCCCCAATGAAAAAACAACAACAGCCTCAGATGATAGACCCCCCTTTTTTTTACACCTGGAATGTCCGGTCCCTTAATTGGGAAGGTGCCGCTGCCCAGCTGGTTGATGTCCTCGTGAAAATAAAGGCTGACATCACCGCCGTCCAAGAAATGCGATGGACGGGAGAAGGACAGAGACAAGTAAAGGAGCGCAAGTTTGATGAGGGATTCGTGGTGGGAGAGAGACTCCGTCGCCGAGTACTATTATTCACTGCGGTGAATGAACGTCTAGTCACGATCCGCATCTAAGCGAGGCTCTTCAACATATCGCTGATTTGCGCCCACGCCCCAACGGAAGAGAAGGGCGATGTGACCAAAGATGCCTTTTATGAGCGCTTGGAGCTCGCTTATGAGAGTTGCCCCCGCCACGATGTCAAAATCGTGTTTGGTGACTTTAACGCTAGGGTGGGCAAAGAAGGTATCTTTGGCACTACGGTCGGTAAATTCAGCCTCCACGAGGAAACATCCCCAAATGGGTTGAGGCTGATCGACTTCGCCGGGGCCCGATACATGGTTATCTGTAGTACTAGATTCCAGCATAAGAAGATTCATCAAGCTACCTGGCTGTCTCCGGATCGAAAAACTACCAACCAGATCGATCATGTTGTGATAGACAGAAGACACGTCTCCAGTGTTTTAGATGTGCGTGCGCTCCGAGATCCTAACATCGACTCGGACCGCTATCTTGTTGCAGCCAAGATTCGCACCCGTCTCTGTGCGGCAAAAAACGCACGCCAATAAACACAAGGAAGGTTCGACGTCGAGAAGCTGCAATCACAACAGACAACCGAACGATTTTCTACTCGGCTTGCACTCCTGCTCTCTGAGAGCACTCGTCAACAACTCGGTATAAGGGAACTGTGGGACGGCATTTCAAACTCCTTACGTACAGCTGCAACCGAAACCATTGGTTTTCGGAAAGGGCAAAAGAACAGCTGGTACGACGAGGAGTGCCGTGTCGCAGCGGAGAGAAAACAGGCTGCCTACCTCGCAACGTTACGATCGACCACAACACGTGCGGGATGGGATAGATACCGAGAGTTGAAGAGGGAAGCGAGACGCATTTATAGACAGAAAAAGAAAGAGGCCGAAATGCGTGAGTGTGAAGAGCTTGATAAGCAGGCCGACAGGGGTAATGCTCGAAAAGGTCTTTATGAAAATTTTCGTTACGCATGTACCATGGTGAACACGTGATTGCTCTAAGCATTTTTAATTGAAACCTTTGTACGAGTAATATATCAATATCAGTGGCACAGGTCGTACCCCACAGTTGAACGCCATACATCCAAATCGGCTTTATGACGGCATTATATAAAAGCACTTTGTTGTCTAGGCTAAGTTTGGAGTTTTTATTTAAAAGCCATTTTAAATTTGCAGCTCTAATCTTCATACATGTTGTTTTACTAGAAATGTGTTTTCCCCACGTGAGCCTTCTATCTAGGTGACTACCAAGATATGTTACTTCATTCGCTTGGGGTACTAAAATATTGTTTATTTTCACTGCCGGGCACATCTTTGGTCTTAGCGAAGATGTAATATGCCCTGCCCTTTGGTACACCAGCCCTTATCTGCCTTTCACTACAAATTGTCTATTATTTAAATAAGACTCCAATGTTTTGTACAATTCTAAAGGTAGAATTTTTTTAATCTTTTACAAAAGGCCTTCGTGCCACACCTTATCAAATGCCTGAGCTACATCTAGAAATATTGCTGAACAGTACTCCCTGTGCTCAAATGCTTTCCTTATCTCGTTAGTAATCCCAATTACTTGCTCTATCCATGTTTCGCACGAAAACCGAATTGATGCATTGGTATTGTATTATTTTCGTGGAGGAAAGAAGACATCTTTGATAGTAATACTTTTTCAAATATTTTTGAAAGACGGGGTAGAAGACTGATTGGCCTGTATGGTGACGGCTGTGTGAAGTCATTTCCCCGGTTTATCTATCAAGATAATCTGCGACTTTTTCCATGAAATTGGATAGTATCCGAAACTAAGAATTGCATTGAAGAGCAAAGAGAGCAGCTCTACAGCAATAATTGGTAACTCAATTAGCATTTTTGAGGAAATATTATCATGTCCCGGCGACTTTTTTGGATTAAGTTCTTTCCAATAATTTCAGAAGGTGAAGTCTTAGGAGACTCGAGCGACTCTTTAACTGTGTTGGGTAAGATTGGCAGCTTAAAGTTGTTCTTTGACAAATTGGGTTGAAATACCTTTTCTAGGTAATTTGCAAAGCAATCAACCTTTTTCTCGTCACTTCGAGCCCAATTTCCACCCAAGTCTCGTATGGGCATGTTGGAGTCAGTTGGTGACTTCATGGAGTTTTGGGCTTTCCAAACAGAATTTTGCGTGTTTGAATTTGGACGCAGCTTCTTTATATACATTTCTGTGTTCAATTCTTCCTCGCGTTCAAGCGCTTTTTTTAATTTACGTACAGCAGATTTTATTTGAAGCTGAGTGGAAGGGGAACGATTTATCTGCCATTCACGTCTTGCTCGTCTTTTTTAATTTACAAGCATTTCTATTTCTCTATTAGAGATTTTTCTGAAACCAAGCGGCTTATAGCTTTTGTTTGGTGTTGCTAAGACAGCTGCGCTGGTTATTATATCATTGACTTCTCTTATGCTTTCGTCAATATCTCTTCCTGTATTTATTTGGTACTCAATATTAATGTGGCTACTGACGTATTTTTTATATTTTAGCCATTTCGTTTTATAAGAAGTTAGACCCACTTTTGGATTAACGAATATGGGTTGTTCACATAACTTTATAAGTACAGGAGAATGATCAGAAGACAGATCAGTACATGTATGAACTGTTATGTGCGATCTATCTATATTTTTGATCACAGCAAAATCAATTAAATCTGGTATTTTCTTACGATCACTAGGCCAATATGTCAGCATATCAGGAGATATTATTTCAAGGTTATTGTGCCTATTTATAATAGTGTGATACAGTTGTCATCCTTTCGGATTAATTAGTCGTAAGCCCCATCACGTGTGTTCTGCATTGTAATCTCCACCTGCTAGAAATCTATGGCCTACTGTTCCAAAAACGTCTTTGAATTGGATGACGTAATTTTAAACCGAGGTGGGCAGTATTACCAATAAATTACCAAAAATGTTTGCTGTGCAGTTGGCAGAACATACATACGTTATAGAGAAATGGCTAATCCAATTACTGACTCTGTTGGGCGATTATGTCGACCGAATATTCATTGCAGCGCGCGATCCGAACCGAATCATTATTTTCGTAACAAATGTGCACAGTTTGAAAACGTTTGAAAACCATACGTCTAAACAAAAAACACCAATTACTTTTATTATTTAGTTATTTAGGTAAAATCACATATCTCTGGAACTACTTGACCAATTCCAACTAAATTCAGTAATATTGGGTAGTCGAAAAAGTCTTTTCGTATTTTGTCAATAGATGTTGCAGTCGTATTTCTCCAGTGCTACCAATCACATTGTGTCATACAATAAAGTGTTAAAAAGGCGAGATTTTAAGCTTCATTTAACCAAAAATTCGGAAAACTTGGAAAAAAAGTTACAGCTTTTCAAAAATTACTGAAAATATTGAAGAAATGCGCTATGTTTTAATTTTTTTGTATAAAAAGGTAAGGATGCCACGCAAGCCACCAATGAAATTTGTGAAGTTTCCTGAGAAGTTGCTGTGTCAATTCGTGCAGCTCAACAATGTTTCGCTCGCTTCCGTTCTGGATAATTCGATATTTCTATTTACACTGATGGAATAATGTCTCTAGCGGAAAAATCACAAAAAATAGTCGACCAAAATGGTACATATGTATTTGTTTATTCATTTACTAGTATAAATATTAAATAATAAGTTGAAATTTGATTACAATAACGAAAATACTTTTCAGAATACCCAATATAATCTTGACTACCTTGCTACCGATGTAGCACAATTTTAAAATCTATATGATTCTTCACTCTCTATTTCACAAATCAAGCACCAATGAATATATTGGGGTAAAACTTTGCTCAAATTGTGCATTTAAAGAATGCCATCTCAAGTCTAAAAACTGATAAAATCGGACTATAACGATATAAGACTCCACATACCGAATATGTGGACCCAGCGTTATTGAAATTCTGAAAAAATGTTTATTAGGTAATAATTTACCCTTGTGTCTAAATGGGGATCGGATCAATACTTTTCTTAGCACCCATATTAAATATAACATAAAGACTTTCGAACTTTCGTTTTTTTATGAAATTGAAAGAGTATATTTTTGTAATAATACCAATTTTTTTGAAACATCTGGCTGACTTCGCTCCATATATTATATGTTTGTATTTATATAATTATAAAACTGCTTTAAGATAAGTTCTGAAGTACATTTCTTTGCCTCCAATATACCTATATAATGATTTCCGACTTTCTATCTTACCTGCAACAAATTAGGTTGGAAATTAAGTGAATACGTTCTCATAAAAGTTTGGTGCACTATATGAATAAAATCTGTGTTGCTCTAGATCTCATAACCCTAATATAATGAATTTCGATCCTTTGCTTGACATTTTTCCATCAACTCAATAAACCATTTAATATTAAATTTAACTATTAGGATGAGTTTATGTCAGATACATATGTATGTACAAGTAGCAATCCAAAGTAAACAGGACTTTTTGAATAGTAAGTTGAAGTTGGGATTAGAAAGACCCAAGTTCGTTTGTAGACGAACATTTCAAATTCTTGGAACTTGCCAGGACTAAAGCCATGGAAATACTTTCAGGTGCAAAACGTCAACCAGAGGATCGGAGTTCAAGCAATTCTATAAATAGATAACTCATACATTGACCGACAATTTTACCATAAGGTTTGCAAGAATAACAAAAATTATTATATGTAGTATATGGGAGTTGGCGAGATACCGCCACTATACAGCATGACGGAATTTCTTTCCCGGAGCGCAGGCAAACCTTAAGATTTCGCGCTTGGTTTAGTCAAAAAGCAGAACGAGGGTTTAAGAACCTCGGCGTGTAAGGTGGTCGCGAGCAGCGTGGAGCGAGCTGGATCGAAGCTGAATATTACGGTTGACGATGAATCTTACAAATTCATCCGGCAGAAGGGATTCCGGCTGAACTTCTGATTCAATAAGGTAGTTATGAGGCCCTGGAGGCCCAAAGCAGTGCCTGAGGAAAGCCAGGAACCAGTAATACAGGTAGACGTTTTACCGATTCACTCCGGCATCAACTCAGCTGAGCAGATTGATCGAGCCAATCGTGGGAGCCGGAATAGTAGTTGCCCAGGTACATGAAACCCCCGTTGGACACATTTTGGTGGTTGCCATCGATGAATAATCGCGTCCCTACATAACATCCAAGGACTCTTTAGTTTCATTTAACATAACAGTGATCCACTGGGTCGTATCAGCACATCTGACCCGAAGAAGTCGAAGCCGTTTTCTGCGATTCAAAATGTGTCGCATATCTGGAGAAGTGCAAAACAACTTAAAGGTTCTATTTTGTCGATATATTAGGCTGTTCCGCTGTTCTTTTATTAACAGAAAAAGTGTTCTTCCACATAATAACATAACCTCTCATCCTCCAAACTCGGTCAAAGAAATGTACTAAGTTAAAAGTAGAAAATAAAACTGTTTGCTATTTGTGGTTAAGAATCTCTTTTCCAGATCGAACACTAATATTTCCATATATACCGATCAATGCCAGCAAATTAAAACTTACCAATGTTATTTTGCTGTCTAATTGTTCGAGTTCGTGCTGATTGCAAATTTGACATTTCTGTAGTTGCGCCAGCTGTTGCATATAAAATCGCAACTTTACTAAACAATAACTAAATAAGGCAACTACTCACCTGTTCGTGTTTCATTGATAAACTATTCATAAGTTTACGTTCCTTTTCCTCGAAATCGTATTTAATTTTCATGATGGCTTGACAGAAAGGGTTAGACTCAGAATTTCTATTATAAATATCATCGTAGACAAATTCCTGGTCCGACTATAAGCAAATTATTAAAAGACTTTAAGTTTAAAATTATTTTCAATAAATCTATTTTTATCTTAAGGATTATGTTAAAACTGCGAGTGTGTGAAAGAAATGATCAGTAAACTTAAGGCTAGAAAGGATATACATGGAATGGAACCGGTAAAGGTATTTTTAATATCACAACAGAAAATCGCTGCTTTGCTATGTTATGAGCGAACGATGCATGGGCATTCATAACAAAAACAAGCGCAACATTCAACATAAAAAGCGGAATAGCTGCAGTGGTCATAAAAAGTTGAACATAATGACTCAAAAATATTTTCGAAACATTACACAAGACAATGTAATATTTAAAGGGCGGCGACGAAATTCTCGGTGGTGCTGTCTTACTACTGGGTTAAACCACGTCAAGTGGCCCATTAGGAAGGGGACCAGACACATAGCAGTTGGTATAAATATTTCGTCAAAATTATTATTTTTTTGTTAATGTTATTGATGGTTTGCTTTTTGGTATAGTTTGAATATTTTATCCTTTTTCATTTTCGCTTACGGGATTCTCCCATATAAAGTGGGTTATTTGCATTTTTATACTCTTCTAACATGTTGCTACAGAGAGTATTAGAGCGCTGACAGACGAGTAAACTAATACGCACTAAGCAACGCTAATGCGCATTGAAATTTTATGGTGATAGGAGGCAGATTTATGCATTTAGACATCTGATTATGAAATTTGGTTATTTATTTAAAAAAAAAAAGTGACATAAAAATTAATAAGTGAAATTTTTAATAGATTTTGAAAGTTAATAGAATAAATTAAAAAGACTTCTGGCCATAAACTACTAAAAAAATAAAATAAACATTTTTATAATATTTTATTTTTATTTTATTTATTTATTTTAATATATATTGCCTAAAAAATGTATAAAAAAGGCGATAAATGACACTTTTTTTAATAAAAACAAATAAAAACAAGTAAGGAAGGGCTAAGTTCGGGTGTCACCGAACATTTTATACTCTCGCATGATAAAATGATAATCGAGATTTCATTATCCGCCATTTACATATTTTTTTATTTTGCTGTAAAATTAATTAGAATTAAATTCTGAGAGATTTACCGATATTTTCGGTGAAAAATTAGGTTAGGTTAGGTTAGGCACTGAGTACTTCGTGTTCGATATCAGGGACCTTGAAGTTGTGAAGTTATAGTCCGATCACGACTATTTTTCCACAAGGGATACCTCAGCTCAAATACCGTATTTGTGTAAAGTTTTATTCCGCTATCATAATTGGTTCCTAATGTATATACTATACAGAGAAGACATCAGATGGAATTCAAAATAGCGTTATATTGGAAGAAGGCGTGGTTGTGAACCGATTTCACCCATATTTCGTACATGTCATCAGGGTGCTAAGAAAATATTATATACGGAATTTCATTTAAATCGGTAGAGTAGTTCCTGAGATAAGGTTTTTGGTCCATAAGTGGGCGACGCCACGCCCATTTTCAATTTAAAAAAAAAAGCCTGGGTGCAGCTTCCTTCTGCCATTTCTTCCGTAAAATTTTGTGTTTCTGACGTTTTTTGTTAGTCGGTTAACGCTCTTTTAGTGATTTTCAACATAACCTTTGTATGGGAGGTGGGCGTGGTGATTATCCGATTTCTCCCATTTTTGAACTGTATATGGAAATGCCTGAAGGAAACGACTCTATAGAGTTTGGTTGACATAGCTATAGTATTTTCCGAGATATGTACAAAAAACTTAGTAGGGGGCGGGGCCACGTCCACTTTTCCAAAAAAATTACTTCCAAATATGCTCCTCCCTAATGCGATTCTTTGTGCCAAATTTCACTTTAATATCTTTATTTATGGCTTAGTTATGACACTTTATAGGATTTCGGTTTCCGCCATTTTGTGGGCGTGGCAGTGGGCCGATTTTGCCCATCTTCGAACTTAACCTTCTTATGGAGCCAAGAAATACGTGTACCAAGTTTCATCATGATATCTCAATTTTTACCCAAGTTACAGCTTGCACGGACGGACGGACGGACAGACAGACATCCGGATTTCAACTCTACTCGTCACCCTGATCACTTTGGTATATATAACCCTATATCTGACTCTTTTAGTTTTAGGACCTACAAACAACCGTTATGTGAACAAAACTATAATACTCTCTTTAACAACTTTGTTGCGAGAGTATAAAAATATCACTTACATTTTACTTCCGATTATTTTTAACTGATATATTCAAACTTTTTTTTTTAATTTGTACTGTAACATTTCTCAAATAGCTAACGAGCGAGATTTCGATTTTTTCATCAATATTGAGGATACAACATTAGTCAAACTCAACCGCCAAGGCCAATGGCACCAAAACCACGGCCTCGCCCGGAACCTATGGAAGTCGATCATTCTATGCAGTCTAAAGGATTAAACTATATGAATAGACCAACCAAGCACCATTGAAACAACAGCGAAACCTCCACATAGAAACCGATATCCAGGAACAATGAACGAAGCGTTATTCCTTGCCTTATGTTGAATTCAGAACCAAGAACCGGCAATTTTTGAAAATTTTCATAAATAAAGGATCCTGTAAGAATTACATACAGCCATAATTTGTATTATAACCAATCCCAATCCAAAGCCCATTTTTGCAAACTCCATAGGATACAAGACTAAAATCACCTACCATACGATAATTAACCTAGCTCACATAAATAATGTGAATTTAAAATTTTTCATCTTAGCAGATTTAGAGCGAATATTTGCTTAGAAATACATACTGCATATGTATTTTAATTGTTTAGTACTTAAAAGAATGTTTCAAAAATTTTGCATATTAAGGCATATTCTTATATTTTAACAATATAATACATTTCGCAACGTATTTAAGCTTAGGTATCGATCAGCTGATTAATTGACAATGTCAAAGGAAAAGAAAACGTTGCGCACATTCATAATTTGAATGGTAAATCAATTTCCGGGCATATTTAGGTTGCATTGCTCTGTGCTATTCTGCCAAAAGTTATTTATTCAAAGTCGTCTTTTGCTTGGGTTGCATAGATTAGCAGAGTTTACGCGGACACAGTTCACTACTATTAACAGTTCCATTTCAAATATTAAATTCAAATATTTTTAAAGGTAAGGTGTTCATGAAATATTTTAGGACATGTATCTTATTTAAATTTTTGAAGGCTTCATCACGGCGCAATGAATTTCAATTCATTCTGCCCACTGTACCTCTACCGCCAAGACCATGCATAACATGTTGGGGACGTGGTTAAAAGCTGCTGATTATTATTCTGATTACTCCAATAAGCTTAAAATAATAGGAGATTCATTTAATATCGATGATGCTGAGGCCATTCGATTGTCCCAAGAATTTTTAAGTCATACCGAATGAATACAAACCTCGCTTATATATATCAGAACTTTTCTACCCTTACACATCCTAAGACTCGAAACCCTAGGTATAGAAATAGAAGGATCTATCCGCCTTGTCGAAGAAATACAAACCTCGATATCCACTTTAAAAAATAAACCAAAAAAAAAAAGAAAAGCTTTATGCCCCTAAAGGAAATAAATGATATTTTGCAACAATAGAAACCACAGATTCTTCCGTGAAAAAACTTTCTCCAACCGTGTCATCTGCAAACAAAGTTTCTCCTCATATGCAAGCATGTTAACTGAAAATTGAAAATCTTTTATATTTGACAATTTAAAGCATATCACATATACATACATTTGTATATACATACATATTTGAAGTTTTTTTTTACATATTTCAGTGTTATTTAATAATAAGAAATAGGTTTTGTTGCCGGCGCGAGTGGAACGATGACGATCGAAGCCAAAAAGTGGCAATTTCGCGGCGCCGTGTGGAGTGGCAAATATGAAGCGTTTTGGATGGGCGACTTGTATAGCACGAATAGTAGAGTGTGTTATATTGTAGTGGCATCCTGTGGTGAATTGCGCTGTTTCATTAGGATGGACCAGTTTTACCGGGCAGAAGGGGTGGATGCTTAACTCATTTAAACATCCTGGGCCCCTAGGCGAATATTTTGCCTAGTCTTACACGTTGTTGCATGTATTTCGGCGTACAGCTTGTAGAGCTGCCGAGGGTGCAGAATACATGCTGTAAATCCTGAAAATGCCTTCGGTTTTAAACATAATATTTGGTATTTATTTACCTTTACTTGCCAAAAGCAAGGAACTATATTTTGCGTTTATCCGACTTATTATTATAGTAAAAAAGTAATTTAAAATTTCTTATTTCATCGGTATGGAATACCAGTTGTTTATTATTTGCCTTTTCTGTGTTATCGGCTTATAAAGGATAGTAACTCCATGCCTGGCTCAGATGTGGGCAGAATGGGTACTCCTTAGCCCTAGATTTAAGACTATGAAATTAGAGGGATCTTGCGAGCGGGTAGCCGGTAATTGCGAACGGCTTCATTTAGAATTATAGTTTTTTAAGTGGGATGTTCAAATTGTACAACAGATTCCCATTCAAAACCTTATGTGGAGCGCTTATGTAGGGACGATAAGAGCGACCCCTGCTTTTTTTCCTATCCCTTTGGAACAATTTTGTTATATATTGCGTTTAAGTGCGTATGCACTAATTTGTTTTTTAGTAGCCACCGCTAAAGGATTGATTCAGGATTGTGTTTTTTCCATTATTGGCGAAAGCCATCCTGCGGGGTCGAAAAGTAACATATATTTGAGTTTTTAATATTGTTAGACCGAAATCTTACTTTGTTTTTTCTACCAATATGTGAGGTATTGGAATATTGTGGCTCTAGTGGTAGTCGTACGACGAACCGGCCATTATTTGATCGAGTAGTTGTAGCTTTAGAGAAGTCTTCACAATACTGATCTTCTAGAGTTTGAAATTTCCTTAATTGTGAATTAAGGTATTTATTTGCACTGTACTCAACTTGAGTTGGTATGGTTGTAACTAGTTCGGTAACTAGTCCACTTTGCGTTTCGCTGTGCAGCGTTTGAACTTTTTGTGCCTTCGAGCAACATGATGTCTTTTGGTAATTTTTAGAATTTTGGTTTGCGGGACTTGCTTTTGCTAAACCCGTGGTTTCTTTTGTGTAAGCGCTTCTTTGGAGTAAGTTAGGATATCTGCTATAATGAAGCATCGAATGGTGTCTTTTGTGACAATGTAAGCAATTAAATTTGCTTTTGCAATTTTTGTATGTATGCGCATGTGACAGGCAATTTGTGCAAAGTCTTTTTGACCTGACAGAAGTATTCCTTTCGTTAATATTTAAGTTTTTAAACCTCTGGCAAGATATAAGTTTATGCCCTCTTTTGCTTAGTTCGCATGACGTATATTCTTTCCGTTCGGATGTGAACGATTGTGATTTGTTAGAAATTCTGTTTGATTTGGTTTTGCTTCTAGCTTGGGGTCTATTTAAGCTTCTATTTTGGTCGTGTTTAATATTCTTAGTTTTAATTATATTTTCTTCTAACCTTTCCGCAATTTCATAGTGGGTGGTGAGAAAATCTCTCATTTGTTGCCACGTTAGGCACTTTTTTCGTGATGAGAGCGATTGCTCCCATAGAAGTAACGACTTTTCTGGTAATGCGGAATACCAGAATTGGGTCCCAGCCGTCTGTGGGAATATTTAGTGTCGATCAAAGACAAACAATTTGAAACAGTGGATTCTAGGTTGATGAATTCTACACTTGTTCCTTTCTTAATTTGTGGCAAGTTCATTAGTGTCGTTACTAGTTTATCGACCAGTATTATATTGTTTTCGTATCTAGCTTTTAGAGCTTCCCAAGCCAAATTGAAATTATCGTCATTAAGAGCGAACTCTTTTACTATTATGCCTGCTTGACCTTTTAATTTGTATCGGAAGGACGGCCATTCTTCATAACCTCCGTAGAATGTTTCTGTGTCACATGCGGGCGCCTCGATGCCTGAACTTGCCTCTTGATATTGTTGCAGCTCTACTCTCGGATGTGGAGTAGGTGCAATTGCTTTTATTAGCTTTAATTGATTGGTCTAAGCAGTTTTCGTATATTGCGGTAACAGATAATTTAAAATTTTGTGGTAGATCTGAATCGTCAGAACCTACGATGCCGTCATGAGCCGTTTGAAGGCGAATCCAAAAATTTGTAAGATTTTGGCCTTTTACTTCTAATAACGATTCAGAGTTTTCTTGAATCGGTGAGGAGGCAAATCTAGTGCAGTATCTTATTAAACTGTCACTTTGTGAAATGAATTTAGCAACCTGTTTTGGGCGTGTAGATCCTGCAGGTGAATTTTTTTTTTTTATACGTACATATGCATATCTGCATAAATAAAAAAGAAAAGATACTTGTGACCGTTATATTTACATATTGTGTTTAAACATATTGCAGTTCCATTTAATAAAAATGCTTATATAAATATATGATTTGTGATATTTTCAGTTTGGTTGTTTTATCAAAATCAAAGAATTGAGGTTTTTTTTTTATAATTGTTTTGTTAAATTTTAAAAATCTAAGTTGCCTCTGGAAATGTATAAAAATAATAATATGCGCTATAGAAAGGGAACACATATTTTCAAAAATATAAGAAATCATCAAATAAAAATATACAATATTTGCGCGTATGGCATTATTGATTGAGAGTGGCTAAGCGCACAAATAGAATACAAACGCTAATGGCAGAAACATCTTCTCACTTCGCCACGAGCGGCAAGCGTTTTGTTCTCGTTTTCAATCGAACAATGTTGCCATTACTCAATACGCATATGTAGTTTTGTACACATCTAAGTCTTCAATTATAATTTTTCATAATATAAAATATCAAAACCGAAATCAAACTATTAAAACTAGATTATATATTTGTAAATAATAGCATTCGATTCTGAATTTGAGTTATTTTAAGAAAATTTCAAATATATTGAAGACAATTTGTATAATTACTACAGTATATGGAGCCTGGCATCCCTGCGGTATGAGAGAACAATCAGCCGAGTCGTTGGAAATTCTAGGATTGGCGGGTGGTAGAAGGGTTGTTGGGTAATTATTTACATAGCGCTCTTATAAGATTCATAAACTGAAGTTATTATTGAAATTACTTTTTATAAGGAAGTTTAAAGAAATAACCTGGTTTGAAACTTTTTGCTTCGAAAATTATATATAAAATAAAAATCTGATTTAAATTTTGGTACTTGGTACAATAATGCGTGCAGCTATAGCAAATGACATTAAAACAAACATATAATTTATTATTTCAAATAAACAAAATTAAATGCTGATATAAAGACATATTAAAAAAATGATTACTAAAATCAAATATTTTTTATACTTTTTGTTATTTGTCTTACATTTTATAAATTTATAGTAGTTACAAAGAAACTTAAAATTGTTAGGCAATTTTACTGTTATTACTCACAGTGCAACTTCCCATATATGCGTGCGCTCTCATTTGTAAACATGGTGTGGTAAAATACGTTGCTCTTACTTCCCTCTTCAGCCAGTTTGCCAGCGATGATCCCCTCACTTAGCCCTCAAAATGTGCACTCGTGCCCGCACGGGCAAAATGCCACTGAGGGCTAATATGCCCATCCCTGTCTAAAGCAAATGAGAGCTCGTTAGAGAGATCAATTCGCTTTTTGTATGCAATCCTACTTGTTTTTGTTTGTCAAAGAACAAGAGGTATTGCCGAATAATTGCCAATGTGGACATTGAATATGTAAATGTATATGTAAGTATATACGAATATGTATGCATATATATGTTCAATAATTTGTTTACGTTAAGTTGGTTTTTTTTTGTTGGATTTGAATAAATTATGTATGTATGTATATGTTTTAACAATTTGATGTATTGTTAACTTTCTCGCGTCATTTGTTTAAGCATAGGCAGTTTGTATGTCATATGTTTATATTCTTTCGTAATAGAGAGAGGGCGCGAAAACGAAATAGAAAAAAGTTGTACTATCCGTTGTCCTCTTATAAGTATATGTAATTTAATATATAAATATAGCAATTACACTTGTTAGGTAAGTAAGTGAAATATATGTGTATATCTTCTTCTTCTTTACTGGCGTAGACACCGCTTACGCGATTATAGCCGAGTCAACAACAGCGCGCCAATCGTTTCTTCTCTTCGCTACGTGGCGCCAATTGGATATTCCAAGCGAGGCCAGGTCCTTCTCCACTTGGTCCTTCCACCGGAGTGGAGGTCTTCCTCTTCCTCTGCTTCCCGCGGCGGGTACTGCGTCGAATACTTTCAGAGCTGGAGTGTTTTCATCCATCCGGACAACATGACCTAGCCAGCGTAGCCGCTGTCTTTTAATTCGCTGAACTATGTCGATGTCGTCGTATATCTCGTACAGCTCATCGTTCCATCGGATGCGGTATTCGCCGTGGCCAACGCGCAAAGGACCATAAATCTTCCGCAGAACTTTTCTCTCGAAAACTCGCAACGTCGACTCATCGGTTGTTGTCATCGTCCAAGCCTCTGCACCATATAGCAGGACGGGAATTATGAGCGACTTATAGAGTTTGGTTTTTGTTCGTCGAGAGAGGACTTTACTTTTCAATTGCCTACTCAGTCCGAAGTAGCACCTGTTGGCAAGAGTAATCCTGCGTTGGATTTCTAGGCTGACATTGTTGGTGGTGTTAATGCTGGTTCCTAAATAGACGAAATTATCTACAACTTCAAAGTTATGACTGTCAACAGTGACGTGAGTGCCAAGTCGCGAGTGCGACGACTGTTTGTTTGATGACAGGAGATATTTCGTCTTGCCCTCGTTCACTGCCAGACCCATTTGCGTTGCTTCCTTGTTCAGTCTGGAGAAAGCAGAACTAACGGCGCGGGTGTTGAGACCGATGATATCAATATCATCGGCATACGCCAGCAGCTGTACACTCTTATAAAAGATTGTACCTGCTCGGTTCAGTTCTGCAGCTCTAATAATTTTCTCCAGCAGCAGATTGAAAAAGTCGCACGATAGGGAGTCGCCTTGTCTGAAACCTCGTTTGGTATCGAACGGCTCGGAGAGGTCCTTCCCGATCCTGACGGAGCTTTTCGTGTTGCTCAACGTCAGTTTACACAGCCGTATTAGTTTTGCGGGGATACCAAATTCAGACATCGCGGCATAAAGGCAGCTCCTTTTCGTGCTGTCGAAAGCAGCTTTGAAATCGACAAATAGGTGATGAGTGTCGATTCTCCTTTCACGGGTCTTTTCCAAGATTTGGCGCATGGTGAATATCTGGTCGGTTGTTGATTTACCAGGTCTGAAGCCACACTGATAAGGTCCAATCAGTTTGTTGACGGTGGGCTTTAATCTTTCACACAATACGCTCGACAGAACCTTATATGCGATATTGAGGAGGCTTATCCCACGGTAGTTGGCGCAGATTGTGGGGTCTCCTTTTTTATGGATTGGGCATAGCACACTTAAATTCCAATCGTTGGGCATGCTTTCGTCCGACCATATTTTACAAAGAAGTTGATGCATGCTCCTTATAAGTTCTTCGCCGCCGTGTTTGAATAGCTCGGCCGGCAATCCATCGGCCCCTGCCGCTTTGTTGTTTTTCAGGCGGGCAATTGCTATTCGAACTTCTTCATGGCCGGGTAATGGAACGTCTGCTTCATCGTCATCGATTGGGGAATCGGGTTCGCCTCCTCCCGGTTTTGTGCTTTCACTGCCATTCAGCAGGTTGGAGAAGTGTTCCCTCCATAATTTAAGTATGCTCTGGGCATCGGTAACTAGATCACCTTGGGGGGTTCTGCAGGAGTATGCTCCGGTCTTGAAACCTTCTGTAAGCCGCCGCATCTTTTCGTAGAATTTTCGAGCATTACCCCTGTCGGCCAGCTTGTCAAGCTGTTCGTACTCACGCATTTCGGCATCTTTCTTCTTCTGTTTGCAAATGCGTCTCGCTTCCCTCTTCAACTCTCGGTATCTATCCCATCCCGCACGTGTTGTGGTCGATCGTAACGTTGCGAGGTAGGCAGCCTGCTTTCTCTCCGCTGCGACACGGCACTCCTCGTCATACCAGCTGTTCTTTTGCACTTTCCGAAAACCAATGGTTTCGGTTGCAGCTGTACGTAAGGAGTTTGAAATGCCGTCCCACAGTTCCCTTATACCGAGTTGTTGACGAGTGCTCTCAGAGAGCAGGAGTGCAAGCGGAGTAGAGAATCGTTCGGCTGTCTGTTGTGATTGCAGCTTCTCGACGTCGAACCTTCCTTGTGTTTGTTGGCGTGCGTTTTTTGGTCCACAGAGGCGGGTGCGAATTTTGGCTAAAACAATATAGTGGTCCGAGTCGATGTTAGGACCTCGGAGCGCACGCACATCTAAATCACTGGAGACGTGTCTTCCGTCTATCACAACATGATCGATCTGGTTGGTAGTTTTTCGATCCGGAGACAGCCAGGTAGCTTGATGGATCTTCTTATGCTGGAATCTAGTACTACAGATAACCATATTTCGGGCCCGGGCGAAGTCGATCAGCCTCAACCCATTTGAGGATGTTTCGTCGTGGAGGCTGAATTTACCGACCGTAGTACCAAAGATACCTTCTTTGCCCACCCTGGCGTCGAAGTCGCCAAGCACGATTTTGACATCGTGGCGGGGGCATCTCTGATAAGTGCGCTCCAAGCACTCATAAAAGGCATCTTTGGTCACATCGTCCTTCTCTTCCGTCGGGGCGTGGGCGCAAATCAGCGATATGTTGAAGAACCTCGCTTTGATTCGGATTGTGGCTAGACGTTCATTCACCGCAGTGAATGATAGTACTCGGCGACGGAGTCTCGCTCCCACCACGAATCCCACACCAAACCTGCGCTTCTTTATATGGCCACTGTAGTAAATGTCACAAGGACCTACTCATCTCTGTCCTTGTCCCGTCCATCGCATTTCTTGGACGGCGGTGATGTCAGCCTTTGTTTTCACGAGGACATCAACCAGCTGGGCAGTGGCACCTTCCCAGTTAAGGGACCGGACATTCCAGGTGCATGCCCTCAATTCGTAGTCCTTATTTCGTTTGCCATGGTCGTCATCAAAAGGGGGGCTCTCATCCGAGGCTGGTTCTGACTATTCACTGGGGGTGTTTTTTTACGTGGCGGGTCCCAAACCCAGCGCACAACCCTATGCAGGGGATGCTTCGCCTTCTCACGTTAGCTCGCCTTCAAACGGATGTTCTTAGGCTACCCAGAGGATACTTGGTCAAAGACCGGAAGTCGTGAGCTGCTTGAGTCACATGTAAAAGCATCGTTTCTGGCCACTCCCAAGTGAATGGCAATCAGAGAACTCTCCTCACTTGCGTGAACTTCTACACATGACTCCATCCTCATTTTTGTGTGTCACTGCACTAAATTTTTGTTTTTGCCCCAACAATTGGATTTAATATAATTAAATCTTATATCTTTTAATGTAGTATTTTCTTTACGAAAATCCGGAGGTGTCTTTCGGTAAGGCTCGAAGGACCATGAATAAATAACGACCCAATATATTGGGGAATACAAACCACTGGTGATATGCACTTACACTCGCGCGAGTGTTTAAAATGAAAAAAAAAAAATAGTTGAGTATTTGAAAGGTACAATTTATTTAAAGTATCCTTTGTTTGCGGTACAATGTTTTGCTTAATAATATGAAATAGGTTTTGTTGTCGGTGCGAGTGGAACGATGACGATCGAAGCCAAAAAGTGGCAACTCCGCGGTTCCGTGTGGAGTGGCAATAATGAAGCGTTTTGGATGGGCGGCTTGTATAGGACGAATAGTAGATGAGTACGATTGATAGCGATGCGTGTATGGCGAATGTGTCCAACGAATGGTGATGTGTCGATGGGCGAACTGCAGGTGTCGAATTATGTAAACGAATGCTGATGTGCGCAGTGTGTCGAACAAATTGAATCAGCTTCCCCGTTGTCTATTGCTTTTGTTGGTTGGGTCGGTGCGAGTGTGGTGTGTTATATTGTAGTGGCATTCTGTGGTGAATTGCGCTGTTTCATTAGGATGGACCAGTTTTACCGGGCAGAAGGGGTAGATGCTTAACTCATTTAAACAAGACCGATTGGGACAGCAAATGACGCCATATTTTTTCCCGCTCTTTTGGCATTTCTTTTCAGCAACATTTGCCATTTCATCATGGAAAGATATACGATCCAAGAACGAGTCAAAATTATTAAAATTTTCACCGAAATTCGAAATCAGAGTCCCTTAACTTTAAGAGCGGTTTTTTCAATAAGAATGCTACACAAGTTTTTTTTTAATAAAAAAAAAATTAGTTATTCGTGTGAAAGTAGATTCGTACATATGTACATCATTGCATCCCGAAAAAATTATGATTTGGTGCGGTTTATGAGCCGGCGGCGTCATTGGGGGGTACTTCTTCCGTGAGGATCAAGACTGCCACGTTACTGTGAATTAGAATCGCTACCGCTCAATGATAACCATTTATTTTTAACCCGAATTGGATGATATGGACTTGGAGAATATGTGGTTCCAAAAGAACAGCGCCACAAGTCACACAGCCAAAGTCACAATCGATTTACCAAGTTTGGTTTAGGTGTTATCTCACGTTCCAGTCAATTAGTCGTGTCGGCCGTGCAATTTGACGCCATGATACCAGTGACGATTAATGAACTTCGAACGAATATCGAAGGTGAAATTGCAGCAGTATCGGCCGATTTATGCTTGAAAATCGTCGAAAATACGGTTTAGCGTCTCGACTTCTGGAAGCGTGCCCGTGGTGGCCATGCAAAACAAATCGAGTTCAATACATAATGGCATCGAATTTACTTTTACAGGAATAAACATTTTCATTGATAACCCAAACTTCTTTGTTTTATTAAAAAAAAAAAACTTTTGTAGCGCTCTTATTGAAGTACCCGTTATAAGTGCTTGCGATATCATTTTTCGTACAGCAGTTTAATTTAGATATAATAATCCAAGGTGAGGAAGATTAGAATAAATATTACAACCTTCTGAAGTCATACATAAAAAAAGTTATAAAAGCAAAAAGAAAGTCTTGGAAATATGTATGTAATAAAATCAATATATGACGAAAGCTTTTCGACTTAGGAAAGCAATAGCACAATCGGTGCACAGGGATATTCTATGCAATAAGGGATATTCTATGATACTTAGTAAGTTCCCGTTTCTACCCATTACCACAGATTTTCTAGAACCTATAGAACTGAACCGAAATTCGGTCCCCAATATTGCCTTCCCTTCTAAAGAGTAGTAGAAAAGGGGCGAGGGAAACAGGGACGCAGAAGTTAGAATCTATGCGAGCCTCCATTTACCACACCACAGCAGTGTCTTCCAAGCGGAGATCACAGCAATCAGGGAAAATCTTATTATTCTAGCAAGAAACGTGCTCACAACAAGGCATCCCTACTAATATTATAAATGCGAATGTAAGTTTGTTTGTTACGCTTGCACGCAAAAACTACTTAACCAATCATCATGAAACTTTGTACATATCGTCACCTGAAATGCAAAATAACGTAACAACATTTTCAGAAATTTAAAGTGGCATGAATGAAACACGAAATAAAATGGAACATAAGTAAAACAAAATTTTAATATTGGTTACAACTGGTTTATATCTGACCGCAGAACCTGAAAATGTTGAACATACTTATTTAATATTATGTATGTAATTTGAAGTAGTGAAGCGTAATCAAAAAGACACTCAATTTCGAATTTTTTGATGATCCGTTATTTTGCATTTCAGGTGGCGATATACTCTTGAAGGTATTAGAAGTAATTTTTACGAATGATAAAAAAATTGTTTGTCAAAAAATCGTCAAATTTTCAACCCTGAATACTGTAATACCGTCCAACTGTATTAAAAAATGTCAGCACTGCGATGTTTTTAAATGGAAAGATGAAACTGCTGGAATGTGCTGTTCCGGTGGTAAAGTTTCACTTCCATTACTTGGTGAACCAAAAGAGCCTTTGAAAACTTTGTTATTAAATGTTACAGATGAGTCAAAGAAATTTCAAAGCAAAATAAGAAAGTACAACTCTTGCTTTCAAATGACATCCTTTGGAGTAGATAAAGTGTTAAGAATGCCCGGGTTTTCACCAAGTTTTACTGTACAATGACATATACTTATATCATCAAATTGGATCACTATTTCCAGAAGATGATTATCAGCATAAATTTCTGCAGATATACGAGGTGTGTTCAAAAAGTATCGCGAAAGTTTTGCTGACAGTTTTCTTCGATTGCAGGGGCGTGGTGAATAATGAGTTCTTGCTACGAAGCAATCCGACAGAAACGCCCGGATTTGTGGAAGAACAAAAATTGGCTTTTGCATCACGATAACGCCCCTGCTCACACACATCGTTGCTTGTGCGCGACTTTTTGGCCAAAAACAAGACACTAATGATGCCGCAGCCACCGTATTTCCCAGATCTGGCCCCCTGTGACTTTTTCTTGTTCTCTAAACTGAAGTGGCCCATGAAAGGACGACGTTATGCTTCTCTTGACGAGATAAAGACGGCATCGAAGGAGGAGCTGAAGAAGATAAAAAAAAATGATTTTTTGAAGTGCTTCGAAGATTGGAAAAACCGTTGGCACAAATGTATAATATCCCATGGGGATTACATTGAAGGGGAAAAATAGATATTCATGAATAAATAAATAATTTTTGAAAAAACACAAAATTCGCGATACTTTTTGAACACACCTCGTACTTTATAGGTGATGAATAAAATTAAGTAAATCGTCGTTGCCAATATATTGAAAGAGTAGAAAGAGAAACGGTAGTGAAAATTCAACGAATATTTCACAGTCACAATGTCTTGGTAAAAATCTTTAAAAGTGCGAGAGACAACTGTCCTTCAGACAGCTACAAAGTTATCATTCATGCTGATCGAACTTCCCGTGGCGAACATGAAAGGCGTTATAATGCGCCGATGGTCAATGAAGTTGCTGTTTTTGTTACTGGTGACCCGAGCTTTCCACGAGACATAGTACTACGGGCTAGAGATGAGCGATATAGTGATTTTTCGATATCTGTGATTTCAGTGATTGCTATTTTTAAATCACTTTGATTTTATATTGCTATTGCGAAGTCGCCGTTCAAAAGTCGTTGTTGTTGTTTTAGCGGCAGATTCTGCCAATTTGACACTGTTTGGCCGAATAAAAGTCCGGGTCTGTTCCACTTACGTAGACCCGACTGTCGTGGGAATCACAGTTTCGAACTGCGATCGCAATTCACTGGTTCGAACTGCGATCACAGTTTCGAACTGCGATCGCAATCGCAGTTCATAGAAGCGAACTGCTATTTATAAAAAGTGATCGCAGTTGCGATTTGCGATTTTTCAATCACAGTGAAAAAATCACCGGTAGTGAAATATCGCTCATCACTACTACGGGCACATGACAATACGCTAAAGCGTATTCTATGATGCTTTGCAGTATCCATTAATTTTCAGTAAAGGATAATTTGGATATCATTTTAATATTCCAGTCATTAATCCAACAACGGGACAGCCATTCCAAATAAAAAAGTTTCCTGCATGGACTTTTTTATGCGTATTACATGATGCTTCGAGAGCATGACTTCAACCTTTTTCTGTGTACAAGTCAACTTTTTCATCAATTCTTGGTACATTTCTCTAAACCAGAAATACAATATACAGACAATAATATCAGACCTAACGACATTGGTAAAATGGTTATTTTGCCGTCCACTTTTGTGAACAGTGCCCGTTATCTCCATGAGTACACGTAAGACACATTTTCTAATGTATGAACTTACGGAAGGCCTGATCTCTTCGTAACTTTTATCTGTAATCCTTCGTGGCAGGATAAACCTCAAAAGCTTATGTCTGGGTAAAAGGCTACTGATCAACATGACAAAGTTGGACGCGTGTTTCGGCTAAAGGTCCAAAAGTTAATGAACGTTGTAACAAAAGGAAAAATATTCGGAGACGTCCAGTGCCATATGTACTCGATTGAATGGCAGAAACGAGGTCTACCACATGTGCACATATTAATTTGGCTAAAGCAGAAGCTACTGCCTATTCAAATTGACCACATAATTTGCGCTGAAATTCCAGATCCAGAAGAAGATAAAAATCTGTATTCACAGTGATAAGGGTTATCCGTTATACAGACGTAGGGCGCCTACTGATGGTGGTAAACAAGTTAACATTCGTACTCGCAGTGGGGAAATAAAGAGCTTTGATATTAGCTGGGTAGTGCCCTATTCCCCGATTTTTTGTAAATTATTCAACGCCCACATTAATGTTGAAGCTTGAAATTCTGTGTGTGCAATTAAATATATTTGCAAGTATATCAATAAAGAAAGCGATCAGGCGATCTTCAATCTGCGTAATGAAAGTGCTGTACAAGCCCTCAATGAAATACAAGCTTATCAAGCAGGAAGATATGTCAGTAGCAATGAAGCAGCATGGCGGCTTCTTGGCTTTCCATTACATGAAAGATATCCTACTGTTATACATCTTGCAGCACACTTAGAAAACGGACAGCGTAAGACACGCTTTTTTTGATGAAAATACCTTTCAAGACAGGATTTTATCTCCTCCTAAGACCACGCTGACTGCTTTTTTTCACCTTTGTCAGAATGATACTTTTGCAAAGACATTATTGTACTCTGAGGTTCCCCGTTTTTACATAGAACAGTTCAAAAAAATAATGGCGTCGTCGTATTCATGGTACACCTGATCAAAACCAACCTAGGGTTAAAGCATCGGATACTCTTGGTCTATACCATACATGTTACGAATTTTTAATGCTTTTATCTGTGCATGTTGTTGCATCATGTTAGACGTCCAATTAGCTTTACAGAACTTAAAACTGTCAATGGTCAGGAATGCCAAACATACCAAGAAGCATGTGAAGTTCGGCGACTGTTAGAAAACGACAATCATTGGAACGAAACTATGGAGGAAGCTGTACAATGCCAATCGCCTGATAAAATCACGCTTTTATCTTCTTGTGGTCTTTCTAACCCTCAAACTCTTTGGAACAAGTACAAAAAATACATGGCTGAAGATATTTTAGATCAACTGCAGCAAGTACACACAGATATTACTTTCAATGAACATGTCTACAATAAAACGCTAATTATAATCGAAAACAAGGTTTTTACGATGGTTGGAAAAAATTAGATGATTTTGGAATGTCGAGCCATCGACGAGACAATTTAGATGATTTTGATAATGAAATTGCACTAGAGCTAGATTATGATTTCATAGCACTGCAACAGCAAGTGACAGAATTAGTCCCTCAATTACTTCCAGTGCAAAATCATGTTTTAAATCAAGTTTTACGTAAAATAGACTCCGGCAGTGGTGGACTCTTCTTTCTCGACGCACCAGGGGGAACTGGATAAACGTTTTTTCTTAACTTATTATTAATGTCCGTCAGAAAAGACCAAAAAATAGCAGTTTCTGTAGCTTCGTCAGGTATTGCCGCGACGCTATTACGACACATTCCGTTTTAAAATTACCATTGAATTTGGCACAGGAAGATTTACCCATCTGCAATTTTAGTAAAAATAGTTCACGAGGTAGGATGCTGCGAGAATGCAAGCTTTTAGTGTGGGATGAAAGTACAATGTCTCACAAGAAGGCTATAGAAGCTTTCCAGGACTTGCTAGATAGTACATATATAATGGGAGGCATGGTAGTTTTATTGGCTGGTGATTTCCGTCAAACCCTCCCAGTGATTCAGAAGGGGACACCAGCAGATGAAATTCATGCATGCATTAAATCATCAAGCTTATGGTCGACAGTTGAAAAACTCCGCCTGAAAACGAATATGAGAGTTCATCTTCATAATGACGTGGATTCAGGACTTTACGCAGAAATGTTGTTGAAAATTGGTAATGGTTGTTCAGATGTCGACGCTGAAGGCTACATATTACTTTCAAGAGAATTTTGTAATTTAGAAGAAAGTGATGTGGATCACATTGATAATGTTTTTCCGGAATTACAACAAAATTTTTGTAGTGATCAGTAGTTGTCCAAGAGCAATATTAGCACCAAGAAATGAAATTGTTAATAGGATCAACACTTACAATGGATACAATTATAGATACAGAACTAAGTACTTCATATCCTGTGGAGTTTTTAAATTCACTTAACTATCTGGTGTACCGTCACACAAACTTCAATTGAAACTAAATGTACCAGCAATGCTTATGCGAAATTTAGATGCTCCTCGGCTATGTAATGGAACAAAGCTTCGGATAACAAAATTGGGACAGAACATACTTTAACAGATGTCGGTAAGGGAAGTAGTGTTATAAAACCTTAGATACCAATTATTCCCACTGACCTTACATTCCAATTTAAAATGGTTCAGTTTCCCGTCAAGGAAAATCCATAATCTTAGCTTTGCTGTTACTATAAACAAGGCACAAGGACAAACATCACAGCAGGAGTGCATTTAAAAAACCCATGCTTCTCTCATGGTCAACTTTATGTAGCCTGTTCACGTATATCTAATGCCCGGAATTTACACATATTTGCACCCGACGGGAAAACTTATAACATTGTCTACAAAAATATCCTAGATTAATACTTTGTATTTTATTTTTTTAAATTGTTAGAATTCAGAATTATTTATTTTTGTTACGGTGAAATATATTTTAACATTTGTTGTTGCATTTCAATACGCATATTTTAAGGTGTTGAAACTTCATTGTCTGTAGTAATTTTTAAAAATTGTTGATCCCAGCGAAGCAATAAAATTTAGTTATCATTTTGTCTCAATTCTATTATTATACCCTTACCCTTTATCTCTCATACTTTTTTAATGGCTCCACTGCGGGCGAAGCCGCGGGTAAAAAGCTAGTATATTTATATACAAGTATATGGATAGCCAAGCGGGGTTGAAATCACAGATCTAACATCGCGATAAACTTGCAATGGGTTCTAGGGCATTCATTGGTAACTGCAAAGATGATAGCCAGATCAGGTACCAACGTACAATTAGACCCCGAAAAAGGGGGTATTTACATGCTTCTGGCCGCTTGTAGATATTTAGGGAATCGCCTCAGTATGAAATTTTGGAATTTTGTGCATTATCGGATAGTATAACACACATTCTCTCGAACTGAATTTGAAATTGAAGTTATTACGTCCGCTACAGCTGATTTCTTGTAGAAAGAGAACAGAGTGGGGAACAGAGCGACTCCAACGCGTTTTTCTCAGAATGGTGTTTTTCAAAACGGTTTCCAGTCTCAAAGGAAGAGTTGTGAAGATATCCAGTTTCAATTTGGAGAAAATATTTTTAATGTCATTCTCTATCGGGATATGGAAGCTTTTTTTGCAATCTTTTTATTTTTATCTACGAAAAACTGACGAAAAATAAGCCCAATTCCATAATTTTTGTTCAAATCGCCGCCATTTTGTCAAACTAAAAAAAAAACTTCCATAGCACGATTGCGATTTTCCTACAGATTAATAATCTTTTTGAAATTGTTTTAGACTAAAATTGCGACCGCAATCGTGGAGATCGTACAGGATCTTTTTTTTACGTCTCATTTCAACAATTTATTATACACCCAATAAATAAACATAAAAAATCGTTTTATATTCATCAACAATTAAAAAAAAATCGCGAATATCAGTGACTTTTCGCAGGGCCACACTGAGACGATTCCTTAATTGAAGAAAATATTATAAATTTAGCTGAGTCTCGATGGAGTCAATATCTGACTAGCCCACCAAGAATGGAACAGAACCCCCACATGTCGCCTATTAAATTTCAAAACAAATAGTATAAGAACTCTAGTAAGGATGCTAACTTGACATGCCGCAGACTAGCTGAGCTGCATCTTACAATAACTATTATAGAAGCTATAACTCACGGGTTTCATGATGACGTTTCAGACGATTCAAATACAAACTACATGTACTGATGAACTTCACCAGAAGCACGGGTTGCTTCAAAGAGAAGACAATAAAGTAAGGGAATATTAGTCCCGGTGGTATCGAAATGGGCCTCCTAAAGACATAGTCAGACAGACACTCTACCTACCTACATAATTCAAAGTAAATGTATAAAAAATTAAATACTGTTATACTACCATTATTTAACGCTCTCATCGAACGGTAATATAATATATGAACATCTAACACACTTTTTACTTATATGCATATACTTATATAACAACAAGAAAAAACGTTAACTTCGGCTGCACCGAAGCTAATATACCCTTCACACATGCATTTCTTTTAGTAACTATGTGTTCAGTTTATGTGGAAGCAATATGATATAATAATCCGATCTGAACAATTTTTTAGGAGTAATCCATGTCAAATTTCGTGAAGATACCACATCAAGTGCGAAAGTTTTCCATACAAGCTCTTGATTCCAATCGTTCGGTTTGTATGGCAGCTATATGCTATAGTGAACCGATCTAAAAAACTTATTGGGAAATTACATTGTTGCCTTAGAAAATAATCTATACCGAATTTCGTGAATATATCTTGCCAAATGCAAAAGTTTTCCATACAACAACTTTTTTTCCGATCGTTCAGTATGTATGACAGCTATATGCTATAGTAAGCCGATCTGAACAATTTCTTCGGAGATTCTTTTTTCCCCAAAGAAAATAATCTATACCAAATTTCTTGAATATATCTTGTCAAATATAGTAAGCCGATCTGAACAAATTTTTCCTAGATTACATTGTTGCCCTAGAAAATGACCTGTGCCAACTTTTGTGAAGATACATTGTCAAATGCAAAAGTTTTCCATACAAAAACTTGATTCCGATCGTTCAGTTTGTATAGCAGCTATATGCTATAGTGGTCCGATATCGACAGTTCCGACAAATGAGCAGCTTCTTAAAGAGAAAATGACGTTGCAAAATTTTAAAACGATATCTTAAAAACTGAGGGACTAGTTCGTATATATACAGACAGACGGACATGGCTAAATCGACTCAGCTCAACATACTGATCATTGATATATATACTTTATAGGGCCTCCAACGCTTCCTTCTGGGTGTTACAAACCGCGTGACAAACTTAATATACCCTGTTCAGGGTATAATTATACGAAACTTCAAGTAATAGGAACGAAAAAAACATACAGACATAGAGAATAACGTGCTGAACAATCAAAAAGTTGCCTAAAAACAAAAACTTCGGCGTCAGCTAAATATTAAACCCGCCTCGAACAATACGAAACTACTAAGGCAATGATATTATACCAAATAAATTTATTAAAGTCATGTAGACCCACTATTTATCCCTCGAGGAAAGTTACGACTCCAAAATAAAAATATTTTTGAAACTACCAACTTGTGACTCTGAAGGTTTTCACGGAGGTTGTGATCAATGGCCGTCCTTTCGACATGTTCACTGCCTATGTATACGGCATTCATCTAAAACTTTCAAGAGCTGTACCATCTCCGGTACAAAAGAAAAGGGGAAGCAGGCAATATTTTCAAGCGTTTTGCTCGACAGTGACTAAACAATCAGTCTGTGATAGAAACACAAAATATTTCCACAGAATCGTGGGATCATATCCTAGTAAATATTTGTGCAGCGTCAGCACCTAATGCTGCGTTGCTACAATGAGACCAATCACTAGTGGCAAAAAAAATATAGGCCAAAATGACATCAAATGAAATAATACTCGTATTTAACAACTCAGTACGTAATAGCTGAGTGAGTATTTTGTCTATCCAATTCTCACGGGACAAAATACTGTGAAAGCAATTTTAATTGTGTGTATTGTCAACGGCGACATCACTAATAGCTTTTAATAACCAATTTCCAGAATATGAAGCAAACTCATATAAAATCTCGTAAAACTGAAGGGTTAGTAGCGGCAACCAAATTATTTAATACCGAAATCCCGAATCTCGAAAACAGGGAGAAACAACAATGTTCCTCAAAAACAACAAAAGCTCAAGCATTAATTCAGAGAATGAAACCTGACTTATTTTAGCCACTGCGGTCATCTCTATTGAACATAGAGGAGATCCTTAATTTCATATAAAGCGCAGAATCAGGTAGAATTGACAATAAAAAATTTCAATTTTAAATTGGACAAAATTTTCGAAATAACTATGGTATCTCCAAACGCGGGTATAAGAATGAATGCACAAACCATAGTTCTACCGCAACTCACAAAATTGCTTCCAAGCTATGAAGTAAATAAAAAACAAAGGGAAAAATTCTCATATCTCAAATTAGCAGACACAGCCCGTCACAAATCGATATATTATTACGTAGTAACTTAATACCTCAAATAATTCTTGAAGATATAAAGAAAATATCCAATCGATCTTTGGTTGGATACTAAGTGGACAAGTCACAGAAAAAATTAATTCTTTCAAAACTCAACTTGAAAATACAGTCGAACTTCCATAACTCGAATCACTATTATCCCAAAAAAAACTTCGACTTACGGAGACTTCGAGTTATAGAAAAAAATTGTTTGTTACAAACAAAACTCAATTGCTACTTTAGAGTATATTAAATGATGAATATGTATTTTTTGTTTAAAACACACATTACAGAAAACTGTAATACTGTAATAAGTTACAGTGAAGTGAAATATTCAGAAATTAGTGACTGAAAATTTTCTTTTTTTTTGGTATTTTCAGTAAAAAATGAGTCTAATTTGTTTAAAGCATTATAGTGCTCATCAGTTTCTTCTACCGATCCCTCGCCGTCACTCTCCGTTCTGCTTAATATTGGATCATCTAATTCAGGGCAGTAATTCTTAACAATATCAGCATCTGTAGGAAAGCCAGTTGTGCAAAGGTCATTATCTACTGCAATATAATCCTGAAGAGTAGCACTGCAAGTTATTTTGTTTGCTTTTAACCATGCTTCGTAATCAGCTTCAATTACACTTTAATATTCATCAGTAGTACTTAAAAAACTCAGAGGTACGTCATCTTCCTCTTCCCATTCAGAATATTGACCAAATCCAGCTTTTTTGAAGCAATTCGCTATGGTTTGATTTTTGACGTCAATATCCCAAGCTTTTGTTACATGATTGATGCAATCCATAAGTGTAATATCTTGTTTTTCGTTTGCATCTATACGCTTTAGTGCTTCTTTTACTATTCTGGTACGATAAAAAACTTTCAAGTTTTGAATTACTCCCTGATCCAGCGACTGTAATTTAGAGGTCATATTCGGTGGAAAAAATGCCAGTTCAATGGCTTTCAGTTTGCTTTGTACGTCTTTTGGATGTGCTTTCGGCCAGTACTTTGAAAGCGCTTATCCAAATTTAGAACCCATTCTTCAAAAATTTGGCCAGTCATCCAGGACTTGGAGTTTGCTTTATAGTCTACGGGTAACCACTTAATACCACGAAAGCACTGCGGTTTGGCACTTTTTCCAATCAATAGAATTTTAAATGTTTCCGTACCATCCATATTTGCTGCTAGCATCAACGTAACCCGTTGCTTGCTATTCTTGCCTCCGTGACATTTTTGGTTTTTAAACGTCAATGTTTTGTCTGGCAAACATTTAAAAAACAACCCTGATTCATCCGCATTAAAAACATTCCGTTCACAGTACTTTTTTAATAAATTCGGCAAAACATCTTTTTTCCACTTTTCGCAGTTCACTTCACTAACGTCATTGCTTTCCCCACACGCTCTTTTATATCCCACAGCATACCTAAAATAAAAATTGAAATTTTCACCAATTGAACGTATTGTTCCCTACCTCTGCTTCCATTTACCAAGCCAACCTGTGCTTGCTATAAAATGATCATCGCCAAAGCGCTTTGCAAACTCCTTTGCCTTCTCCTTTAATATTCCTCCAGATATAGGCATGTTTTGATGTCTAGCTGCTTTGAACCAATCGAGGGTTGCTTTATCGATATTTTGAAATACTGGGGTTTTAATCCTTTTACTACCCAGACGAACCCCAGATTCAAACGACGTAATAGTTGATTCTTTATTCTTAATAATCGTTGACACCGTACTGGCTGGGATACCACATTCTACTTCTTTCAATAGTTTATACTTTTCTTCAATCGACAAAGATTTCAAAACACGTTTAGTTGCCATGATAATTAATAAATACGATCTTATTTCCCCAGCTATAAACTTTACTACTCTAACATTCTTGTTAACAAGCAATATTTACTTGCTACTCAAGCTATTTCACGAAATTTATAAGCCGTGTGACGTAGATGCGCAGAACGAAAAATGTTTTGTCTCTCATCTGCGCAATCTTGTACTCTATCATTCTTGCACTGAACTGATACATACGAAAACAAAAATAAGCATTTGATGAACAAAGAGGGAATTCCCCGAATAAAAAGACGGTTCAAAAAAATAAGCAAATTAAAGAAAAATGTAGAGCGAAAGAGAGAAAGTACAATACTGCGAGTTGTAGAATGAGAGAAAAGCACATTACTTCGAGTTATAGAAGTCATAATTATGTATTTTCGTTCGAGTTATGGAGAACTTCGAGTTATGGAAGTTCGAGTTACGGAAGGAAATTTATATGTTAATTACTCTCTTAATGCTACTGCCAACCCATTTAGTTCGAGTTAGAGAAAATTCGAGTTAAAGAAGTTCGAGTTATGGAAGTTCGACTGTATTTCAAACGAATATTTAAATAATAAACTCAAAAAATTCTATAAAATACGAGTAGAAACCCTTCAGAAGAAAACCAGGCATGCGAAGCCTTGTTCAAAAACCAATATCGTCGCTCTGCTGTGCGATTCCCATTCAAGCCCACCTTTTCAAAAATTATTACTCTATGCCCCTCTAAAACAGTCAGTAGTCACCCAATTCCGAAGCTTGAAATTGTGGCACTCTCGCAATATCCCTCCGATTTCACAATCATGAATTTAGCTATATATAGAGGGAAAAAGACCTCAAGCAACTCCATAAAAGACATCAGTAGAAATCCATCCAAAAGGTACCCAGAGCAGGAGAATGTGTCATCATACAGGACTAAGTTTTCCTTTAACAGAACGGCGACTAGGCCGCATTGAAAAGATCCATCGGGGACGACATGGTCATATAAGAGTAGTAGATGTACAAGCGCAAACTGTCATCGACCACTATTAAAATTTTGTTTCCTTCGGACACCGAAGAACCGATTTCACAAACACCGCGAAAAAATCGCATAAATAAAATCAAAAACGACGGTTAATTCGCTTCACTCAAAGTAGTGTTGTTTTACAATCCGTACGTGCAAACCTAAAACTAACAAACGCGATTAAAACTAAACCACAAAAAATACATATATACATATGTACATATGTATGTATATGTACTAGCTTTTTACCCGCGGTTTCGCCCGCAGTGTAGCCATTAAATAAGTATGAAATGAGTCAGTATGGGTGCAAATATGTGTAAATTCCGGACATTAGATATACGTGAACAGGCTACATAAAGTTGACCATGAGAGAAGCATGGGTTTTCTAAATGCACTCCTGCTGTAATGTTTGTCCTTGTGCCTTGTTTACAGTAACAGCAAAGCTAAGCTTGACGGGAAACTGAACACTTTTAAGTTGGAATGTAAGGTCAGTGGGAATAATTGGTATCTGAGGTATTATAACACTATTTCCCTTACCGACATCTGTTAAAGTATGTTCTGTCCCAATTTTGTTATCCGAAGCTTTGTTCCATTACATAGCCGAGGAGCATCTAGATATCGCATAAGCATTGCTGGTACATTTAGTTTCAATTGAAGTTTGTGTGGCGGTACACCCGATAGTTAAGTGAATTTAAAAACTCCACAGGATATGAAGTACTTAGTTCTGTATCTATAATTGTATCCATTGACAAATATTCCTTCATTTCTCCTTGAACCTCGTTTAAAATGTAAGTGTTGATCCTATTAACAATTTCATTTCTTGGTGGTAATATTGCTCTTGCACACAACCACTGATCACTACAAAAATTTTGTTGCAATTCCGGAAAAACATTAGCAATGTGATCCACATCACTTTCTTCTAAATTACAAAATTCTCTTGACAGTAATATGTAGCCTTCAGCGTCAACATCTAAACAACCATTACCAATTTTCAACAACATTTCTGCGTAAAGTCCTGAATACACGTCATTATGAAGACACACTCTCATATTCGTTTTCAGGCGGAGTTTTTCAACTGTCGAAGCTTGATGATTTAATGCACGCATGAATTTCATCTTCTGTTGTCCCCCTCTGAATCACTGGGAGGGTTTGACGGAAATCACCAGCTAATAAAACTACCATGCCTACTATTATATATGTACTATCTAGCAAGTCCTGGAAAGTCCGGTTTAAAGCTTCTATAGCCTTCTTGTGAGACATTGTACTTTCATCCCACACTAAAAGCTTATATTCTCGCAGCATCCTACCTCGTGAACTATTTTTACTAAAATTGCAGATGGGCAAATCTTCCTGTGCCAAATTCAATGGTAATTTTAAAACGGAATGTGTCGTAATAGCGTCGCGGCAATACCTGACGAAGCTACAGAAACTGCTATTTTTTGGTCTTTTCTGACGGACATTAATAATAAGTTAAGCAAAAACGTTTATCCAGTTCCCCCTGGTGCGTCGAGAAAGAAGAGTCCACCACTGCCGGAGTCTATTTTACGTAAAACTTGATTTAAAACATGATTTTGCACTGGAAGTAATTGAGGGACTAATTCTGTCACTTGTTGTTGCAGTGCTATGAAATCATAATCTAGCTCTCGTGCAATTTCATTATCAAAATCATCTATATTGTCTCGTCGAGGGCTCGACATTCCAAAATCATCTAATTTTTTACAACCATCGTAAAAACCTTGTTTTCGATTATAATTAGCGTTTTATTGTAGACATGTTAATTGAAAGTAATATCTGTGTGTACTTGCTGCAGTTGATGTAAAATATCTTCAGCCATGTATTTTTTGTACTTATTCCAAAGAGTTTGAGGGTTAGAAAGACCGCAAGAAGATAAAAGCGTGATTTTATCAGGCGATTGGCATTGTACAGCTTCCTCCATAGTTTCGTTCCAATGATTGTCATTTTCTAACAGTCGCCGAACTTCACATGCTTCTTGGTATGTTTGACTTTCCTGACCATTGACAATTTTAAGTTCTGTAAAGCTAATTGGACGTCTAACATGATGCAACAACATGCACAGATAAAAGCATTAAAAATTTTTTTGAACTGTTCCATGTAAAAACGGGGAACCTCAGAGTACAATAATGTCTTTGCAAAAGTATCATTCTGACAAAGGTGAAAAAATGCAGTCAGCGTGGTCTTAGGAGGAGATAAAATCCTGTCTTGAAAGGTATTTTCATCAAAAAAGACACGCTGACCGTTTTCTAAGTGTGCTGCAAGATGTATAACAGTGGGATATCTTTCATGTAATGGAAAGCCAAGAAGCCGCCATGCTGCTTCATTGCTACTGACATATCTTCCTGCTTGATAAGCTTGTATTTCATTGAGGGCCTGTACAGCACTTTCATTACGCAGATTGAAGATCGCATGATCGCTTTCTTTATTGATATACTTGCAAATATATTTAATTGCACACACAGAATTTCAAGCTTAAAAATTAATGTGGGGGTTGATTAATTTACAAAAAATCGGGGAATAGGGCACTACCCAGCTAATATCAAAGCTCTTTATTTCCCCACTGCGAGTACGAATGTTAACGTGTTTACATCCATCAGTAGGCGCCCTACGTCTGTATAACGGATAACCCTTATCACTGTGAACTGTTTATTTAATCATTTCTCGAGGATACTTTTTTGTACACTTGCCATTTTGCATGCAAGGTGATGCTGGATTGCGAGCTCCACAGGGACCGTGTGTCATATTTTTAATAACCGTGTCATACAGATTTTTATCTTCTTCTGGATCTGGAATTTCAGCGCAAATTATGTGGTCAATTTGATTAGGCAGTAGCTTCTGCTTTAGCCAAATTAATATGTGCACATGTGGTAGACCTCGTTTCTGCCATTCAATCGAGTACATATGGCACTGGACGTCTCCGAATATTTTTCCTTTTGTTACAACGTTCATTAACTTTTGGACCTTTAGCCGAAACACGCGGGCAACTATGTCATGTTGATCAGTAGCCTTTTGCCCAGACATGAGCTTTTGAGTTTTATCCTGCCCCGAAGGATTACAGATAAAAGTTACGAAGAGATCAGGCCTTCCGTAAGTTACTATGTCTCGTGGCGAGCTCGGGTCACCAGTAACCAAAACAGCAACTTCATTGATCATCGGCACATTATAACGCCTTTGATGTTCGCCACGTGGAGTTCGATCAGCATGAATGATAACTTTGTAGTTGTCTGAAGTCCAGTTGTCTATTGCACTTTTAAAGATTTTTACTAAGACATTGTGACTGTGTAATATTCGTTGAATTTTCAATACCGTTTCTCTTTCTACTCCTTCAATATATTGGCAACGACGATTTACTTCATTTTATTCATCACCTACAAAGTATACCTGCCGAAATTTATGCTGATCATCTTCTGGAAATAGTGATCCAATTTGATGATATATCTGTCCTTGTACAGTAAAACTTGGTGAAAACCCGGGCATTTTTATCACTTTATCAACTCCAAAGGATGTCATTTGAAAGCAAGAGTTGTACTTTCTTATTTTGCTTTGAAATTTCTTTGACTCATCTGTAACATTTAATAACAAAGTTTTCAAAGGCTCTTTTGGTTCACCAAGTAATGGAAGTGAAACTTTACCACCGGAACAGCACATTCCAGCATTTATTACAGTATTCAGGGTTGAAAATTTGACGATTTTTGACAAACAATTTTTTTATCATTCGTAAAAATTACTTCTAATACCTTCAAGAGTATATCGCCACCTGAAATGCAAAATAACGGATCATCAAAAAATTCGAAATTGAGTGTCTTTTTGATTACGCTTCACTACTTCAAATTACATACATAATATTAAATAAGTATGTTCAACATTTTCAGGTTCTGCGGTCAGATATAAACCAGTTGTAACCAATATTAAAATTTTGTTTTACTTATGTTCCATTTTATTTCGTGTTTCATTCATGCCACTTTAAATTTCTGAAAATGTTGTTACGTTATTTTGCATTTCAGGTGACAATATGTACAAAGTTTCATGATGATCTGTTAAGTAGTTTTTGCGTGAAAGCGTAACAAACAAACTTACATTCGCATTTATAATATTACTAGCTGTGCCCACTTCTGCGTAAATTATAATTTTTGTTTTATTTTCTGGTGGCAAAAGAACATATTGATTTTCTCCGCAACCTGATCTTGACAACGCGACATATAGTTGGCCATGTGAAAAGCAGTCTTGGCGTAAATCGATCCCCACGTGTTTAAATGTTTGCCCCTGCGATTTATTAATTGTAACGGCGAAAGATAGCTTAAGGGGAAATTGAATTCTTTTAAAATTAAAAGGTACATATATCATTTGGGATCATCGAGATGCGAGGTATAAGTACTGTTTGACCAACTGCTGAACCAGTCAAAACGATTGCAACGATCACGTTATTGCGAAGAAATTTTACTCGAAGTCGGGTCCCGTTGCATAAATTAGGTGGTTTCAGATTTCTAAATAAAATTATTGGGGCGCCTATTTTTAGCTTAAGGGAATGTGGAGGAAGGCCACTTGGGTTCAAAGAATTTAGAAACTCCTGTGGGTAATAGACCACATCTTCTTGATCCATTACATTGTCAATAGATGTGTATGTAACTATATCTCCTTCAAGATTATTTAAAATTATGTCATTAATTTCGTCCACGCTATTGTTTCTCGCCGCCAATATTGCCCTTTGACACATCCATTGGTGATCTTTTTTTCTATTTCGCTGATGTCAGGGTAAACTTTTGATATTAAATCCTCAATGTTACCTACTCTTACTCCGAAATCACGGTCAATTTCAATTTTATTTTGAAAATGAGGTACTTTCCCGTCTCCTACTAAAAGTAATTTTGAAGGAAATGTTATACTACCTCCCCCCAAATGGGCTCTCATATTTGTCGATAATTTTAAAATATTTACGAACTTCCATAATGGAGAACTTTTAAGGCAAGACTTTACAATGTCTGCTCTAGTTCCCCTTACTATTACGGGTAAAGTTTGTCGAAAGTCCCCAGCAAACATAACAGTAATCCCACCCATGATTTTATTACAGCTTCTAAAATCTCTAGGAGTTCTGTCTGCTACTCGTTTAATTCATTTATATCATATGGTTTCCGCAATGCTACATCTAACGGGCCCAAAAGCGAAAGAAATTGATGCAGGAAGCCCAAAATCAGTTAGGGATTTGTCGCAAATCTCATGAATTTTATCTTCAATTATGATTAGTCCATCATTAGCATCATCATTATATGCTAATGTCATATCCTGATTCTCATTACGCAGTCTGTTTAATATATCTTCACATAAAGCATTACGAAATTTATTCCATAACTCTAAGGGGTCAGATGGTTGACAAAATATAAGGATGATGGTAAATAATTCCCTTAATTTTGTAGCTAACTCGGATATGACAGCATCGGACATGGTATTTTGCCAATGTTCATCTCCCTCCAGTACACCTAATTCCTTGCAAGCGCCTTGATAAGTTTGGAAAATAACACCATTCACGGTCCTTAGATGTTCAAATGACACTGGACCGCGAACATATTGCAGTAACATCCTTAAATAAAAACATTCAGTTTGAGTTGGATGAATGTTGTAAACACGGCCTAAAGTTGTGTTTTTTTTTTACACCGGGATATCCTTCAACATCTTGCCCACGTTTTCTTCTAGAAAATCAATTTCTTTGCCACAAGTTAATACTGAGGATCTTCGTGATATAAAAGGGTTTTTGCAAAATCGTCGCTTCTGCAAAGATCAAAGAACGCTGTAAGTGTCGTTGATGAAGGATTGTTAACACGATCTTGGAGATTTTCATTATTATAAAAATAAACTCTTTGTCCATTTTCCAAATGAACTGCTAAATGAACTACTGCCGGAAAACGTTCATGAATAGAAAATTGAAAAATTCTCCAGAACGCCTCCGAGGAACTTATATAGCGACCATTTAGCTATCTTTCTACTTCATCGTTATTCATTTGTAACGAAAATGTGGCTTGATCTTAATAGCTTTGACTAATTGACAAAACTCTACGTTAATGTGCGCATTAAAAATTTGTGAGTTTAGGGTCCTTTTTAAAACAAACGTTTTCTTTCATACATGGTGACGCAGGATTATGAAATCCGCAAGGACCATGTATCACATTTTTTATGACAATATTATGAAGAATTGGATCTTGTTGTTTGTCAGGTATTTAAGGCGATATTATTGCATCTATAGAATCCGGTTGTACTTTGTTAGCCAGCCACAATAAAATGTGGGCGTGAGGTAAACCTCTTTTTTGCCATTCTACGCTGTAAACAAAGGCTTTCGATGGTCAAAAATATTCTTCTTCGTTAGTAGGTCTATCATTTTCTTGAGTTTTAAATGAAATACTCTAGAAACCAAATCATGTCTGTTGTAGGAATGTTGATTAGGTAATAACTCAATTTTTATTTCCGGTCATTCTGAGTTACATGTAAATGTAATGAAGAGATCAGGTCTTCCAAATTTCCTGACATACATATATCATGGCATCTTGACTGTTTTCATTCATGAATCTGGGGGATCCTGTAAATAACGACGGCAATATAACGTGCTGGCCAATATTAGAAGCGTTCATATACCCATCATTTACGACGGCATTTCTTAAATGAATGTATTCTTCTGCTCTTAATTTTTTTTTATTTCTTTTGATGAAGTCAAGCCTCTCTGAAATCATTTTTGCCGCCATATCAACACAACATTGGTTGAATAATCCTTTGAAATAATGTATGCTGTTAAAGTCATTTATTCTCACCATGAGTCTAAATGCATAAAACTGCATACATGATACTGTTTTAGATCTAGCAGTAGTGTCCTGCTGTGGAATATTAATACAGTATCCGTTGTTTTCAAAGGGAAAATGTAAGGGATATTGAAGCGGGTTATAAGATCTATGAATTTCAGAAACTCGTTGAAGTCGACCATCTCTCTCAGTCAACACAATGTCTCGGGGACCTCTGTCTTCGTCGATTAAAAGAACAGTTACCTCATCTACTACCGGCGCATTATACCGACCTCGATGCTCGTTAGGGGTTTCACATCAGCATGAATAATAAGTTTTAAATCATTGGGATTTGATTGTACTTAAAACTTTTTTGTTTGGAGAACGTCGATAAGATCGATTTGCAAGCTAGGGTTTAAATTTGAGGGCAGGGATATCTGATCTGCATGGGAAACAAAATATATTTGCAAAAATTCGGGTTGAGCCCTTTCAGCTGGAAGTAAGTCACCGATCAAATGATAAACTTGCCCTTGGACTTTAAAAGTGGGCATAAAGTTTCCCTCACGAATTTCTTTGGCACCAAATGAAGTCATCTGAAATAGTGTATTATATTGTTTTGAATGATTTAAGAAATGCTTTGATGATGGATGTGAGCCTGATATCAGTTCTTTTAAAACTGATGTAGGTTGCGGAATTATAGGTATATAGCTAGTTTTAGCGATTAAGATTGAAACCAGAAAAAAAACCTTCTTTTAATTTTAAGTTTTTGTTGATCTCAATGAAGAAGTGATTAAAATTTGTGTTCCCTAATATTTTAAGCATTTCCTTTGTTTATTAATTTTAAGCATTAATTGACTTTTAGTTTTAAGCATTAAAAATTAAGAAATATATGCAGTAATGTTTTGGTTAATTTTATGCATCGCAACTTGTTTCCGTTAAAACACACAAATATGCACATACATATTCGCAAGGCAATTCTCGATCTGGTTGGTTCGATCACAATCAATTCAACGCACACTTGATCTTGATCTTGACTCGATCGTGTTTTTCTGTTCAATCATTTCCAATCATCATACCGGAACCAAAAAATCAGTTTGAATCAGTAAGCAGAACAATCAAAACAACTGATCGATTGTTAATACAACTCCAACAAATTCTTCTTCTTCTTCTTTACTGGCGTAGACACCGCTTACGCGATTATAGCCGAGTCAACAACAGCGCAACAACATGTCGTCGTATATCTCGTACAGCTCATCGTTCCATCGAATGAGATATTCGCCGTGGCCAACACGCAAAGGACCATAAATCTTTCGCAGAACTTTTCTCTCGAAAATTATTCTAACAAATAATTTCGACCAAATTAATTATCACAAAAACGGTACTCATGGGCTTTTTTTAAATCACTAAAATAGAAAGAATTCTTTCATACATAACTTTTGTGTATTTTGAACCGCTTTCGCAGCGCAAGGAACGGAAGCCCTCAAAGATAAATAATTTCCCCCGTTTTTTACACATTTACCACTGTTTCTTCGCTCCTATTGCCTTCCTCGATAAATGGACTATCCAACACAAAAAGAATTATTCAATTCGAACCAGTAGTTTCGGAGATTAGCGCGTTCAAATAAACAAACTCTTCAGCTTTATAATATTAGTATAGATATATTATATTATATATATTTAGGATTGAAAACACGTTGTTTAAACCTAATCTTTATTAAAAGCAATGAATTATAAAATAAACTTATGTTGCGATCCTCACGTGCGAAGCGATTGGCAGCTGCTATCCAAAAAGAGCGAATATAGAGGCCAACGTAAGGACGAATGAATGACAATGCGCGAATACAAAAATAGCGTAATGTCAAAAACAAGTGTAATAGAGTGATTAGTGTTGTAAAGCGATCATAATAATAAAATTATAAGTTATTGTAATTAGAATGTAAAAGATCGAAATTATGAAAATATAATTTAAGAATCTCGTTATGTTGGTACGCCACATCACGTCTGGGTCACCAATTTAGGATTGAAAACACGTTATTTAAACCTAATCTTTATTAAAAGCAATGAATTATAAAATAAACTTATGTTGCGATCCTCACGTGCGAAGCGATTGGCAGCTGCTATCCAAAAAGAGCGAATATAGAGGCCAACGTAAGGACGAATGAATGACAATGCGCGAATACAAAAATAGCGTAATGTCAAAAACAAGTGTAATAGAGTGATTAGTGTTGTAAAGCGATCATAATAATAAAATTATAAGTTATTGTAATTAGAATGTAAAAGATCGAAATTATGAAAATATAATTTAAGAATCTCGTTATGTTGGTACGCCACATATATATATATATATTATATATTATAAGTGGGGATGTATTATATCAATCCATAGTATAAAATAAAGTCGATTTTTCTATCCCTATGTCGCTTTGTGTGCTTCAGTCTTTAAAACTACGCAACGGATTTTGATGCGGTTTTATTTATATTTAAAAATGACATCCAATAAATAGTGGAGAAATACTGTTATTTTTGAGGTTTGAGGTTAAGGTCGCAAATAATTAAATTTTTTCCGCTTACATTGAAAACCCAGGCTTAACCCTACGAGATTTATAAAAACTTATGTACTAGGTATTGTACCCATTGAAAAGGCCTACAGAAAAGTTGCGATGGTATATGTTTATCTCTTATGGATATCCCACAATAACATTTTTTTGTCATTAACTTTTTACGACAAATAATGGCTAATTTTCGCATTTTAATTACATACAGTATTAATCGTTATCCAATTAAATACCTTAAATACATTTAATATAGATCTATATGGCCCTTTACAGCATTTGATTTAAATTAATATTTTCGAAGATATTACAGATTTAAAAATTGGGGGACGTAGCGTTTGCGGCGGTACCGTGCCTATAAAAGCGCGGAGGCTGCGGAGGAATATTTAAACGGAAACGATGAAATATATGCGTACTATTTCAAACTGATTCTTCCTCAAAAATAATACAATTGCTAAATATTTGAAATAGTAGAATAGAACTGCAACCAAATACACAGTGCAATGGATTATAACTGGCTCAGTAATCAGTCGATGAATATTATACCACGTGCGTCCCCAAAAATTAATGTCATAACCTAGCCAGCCGACTTTTTCGCCTTTCCGCGCTTGAAGACCGGTCTGTCCTGTCTGTCGATTGGACTCTAGTGTGGAATGATGGAGTTGTATTTCTATTGTCAAACCCGACGCAAAAATTCGGTTTTATTACGATTAAAGAACACTCAAACCACTCCTCAGACTAAGCAATTCGTTGTTTTTGTTAGACTATGAACTTGGGAGGAACCCTCTTTGCACAGATCTTTCGCCTCTTTAGGGCGTCCACTGCCTTCATTATCGTAGGTGCTCAATTCGCCTCCTTCCAACAAATATCTTTTCAACGATTGATTTCCTGGTGTAAAGCACATTCAACAGTATTTTCCCGAAAAAAAACCAATGCTTTATAAGGTACTTTCCAAAGTAAACAGGACTTTAAAATAAACAGAACAAATGTTTTTTCGGCAAAATCAATTTTCTACTTCAATAAAGTTTTTTGCACGATCCAAAAGCATATCAAACGAGTGTTTTAGCTCGTTGGCCGATATGGCCTCCAGTATGCCGGTGAAAGCCTTTCGAATGGCCTCTACGTCTGCATAACATTTCCCTTCCATGGGCAAATGCATTTTTGCGAAAAGGGAGAAATCACGCGGTGCCATATCAGGTGAATTCGCGGAGTGGTTAGTGGATAATATGTGATTTTCGGTCAAATAATCGGTCACAAACGTCGATCGACGAGACGGCGCATTATCGCGCAACAAACGCCAACTTTCACCAACCGTGCACACACCACGTTTTACTAATTTCAAAACAAAATTTAATATTGATAATTAAAAAAAGGATCCTCTAGTATATATACATATGTATATTGATATATCCATATCTAAAAACAAATAACATAATTTAAATTATGAGCTAATCATGTTTTAATATATATTCTAATTCAAATAAAAATTTACGTAGAGGATAGCCAAAGTACTCCCAAGACTAGGTGGTCCACAATTGCTACGCCTAGAGCATCAGTCCACCCATCAAGGACAAGTTTCGAGTCAGCCATGCAAATCATCTGCTGCAGCATTCAATGATGCAAGCGATGAGCAATTTTAAGAGCATCATCGACCACACGTCCTGAAGAAATGCATCACCTTCAAAAGTATAAAGCCTCCTCAATGCCAACAGATCGCCAGAAGCCACGGCCACTGCCCGAATTGCTTGACAGATACTCAACTGAGTGATCAATCCAATATTACCTACGATCTCATCATACCTTGTTTCACCGATTCTTTCGAAAAAAAAAGTTAATTAAAGAGTATCTATCTACCCCGATGGATCCAAAATGGACTGCGGGTTGGGCGCGGGAGTATACCCCAATGATATCGAAACCTCTATTTCTATCCGCCTACAAACTCAAGTAGCATCTTCCATGCGGTAGTACTATGTATAGAGAAATCTTGTGAAGTTCTATTGAATAACTACGGGAGGATACAGAAAGAAACCATATACACGGACAGCCAGGCGGCTTTGCTTGTCTTGTGGATAACTGAGAATAATTCCAACGTAGCCCACAACTGCAGGATGTCTCACTGGCAGGTCAACTCCATTTATAATTCCATAATTTGTTTTCCGGGTCAAATGAATCAAAAAGACAAGCTCTGAAAAAAAAACATATATTGTCCAAATATGACAAGACTAGAACCAAGGACCTACTATTTAACTAGATCCAGAAATAGCATATACTGACTTACAGTTACTATGACGGGGTTACTGGCATTTTGGAGAGTATGCCATAAAAATGGGCTTGCCATATAAAAATATTTGTCGCAGCAGCAAGCTAGAAGAGAATACGAAAACGGGTTTCTACTTCCTCTGCGAATGCTCAGCTTTAACACAAATCCAAAATACTTGGAATCAGGCAAACCTTGAATGGTTGTCCACAAAAAGCATAACGAATATAAATAGTTTCAGAGGAGAAGACAATATTGGGGGCCAAATTTATGTTTAATTCTATAGGGTTTCGAAAATATGTGGTATTGAGTAGAAACGGGAACTTACTAAATATTTTACATTGCCCTTATTATAGACCACTAATTGAAAGGATTCCCTGAGTTTATGAGCTAACTTCACTACCAGTTGCTTAGAGAACAAGTCTGTGGCTAGTTAGAGTAAAATAACGTTTGGTGCGCCTGACTTGGCGTGGTTCTAAGAACCCCACTTATTCACATATGAGCTACTTTTTGACCTTTCATTCATACCTTTCATTCGCCTTACTGCGTATTTCTTTTCCATTACTGATTACCATACCAATAAACCATATGACGTAACATACATGTAACAATCGGCATTATATGTAACTGCTGTGTAGAGAAAATGAGTTACCCGAGGGGTTAGTCCCCATTTGGGCCCCACCATCTTTTTATAGGTGTAAAGTGCCATAGCTGCTTGCATTACCCTAGCATCCAAATTTGGATTCCATGAAAGTTTCCGGTCTAAAATAATTCTAAAGTAGCTTGCTTTCTCTGCTATTGTTAGCTTTGTGCCGTAGTATAGTCTAGTATTCCCTGTTTCCTATCTCTATGTTATTCTCTGTCTTATTATCATTTATGGTAATTTTAGTCCGTACTATAAGGCCCACCGATTTATATAGTTAACTTTTGTTAGCATAAGCTTAGTGAGGATACTTATTATTACACATAAACTTTTCGCAGATCTCGTTTGCCAGTAAATCATAGTGGTATGTGTAATAGCATACTTATGGAGTTGGTATTGAGCATTGACTACTATTTAATTTCAACAACTTACCATTCCACAAATCATATCAGCTAGAGTCTTTAGTGTATCACTATTCCTCTTTGCAAAAGTCTGCTCTGTTTTTAAGCATGTCGAAAGTTCTGCTTGCAATTTTACTGAATTATTATTGAATTATAAATTTATCTTAAATATAATGTTTACCATTATTTTCAATTGTAAGCGCTTGAACGCGATGATTCAGTGCCATGTTCATTTCATTTAGACGTTGTAAACGATTTCGAAGAGCATCAAATATCTTAGCATCCTGATCACTGTCGCATTTAGAGCTAAAGCCTGAATCAGAATCATTGCAGCAGCTTTTAAACGACATTGCGGTAGAAGCTTCTAAGTTAATGAGCTGCTTGCGAATGGAGTCTAACTTTCTATAGGCTTCTGCTTTTTCACTTTCCTAATCATATATCACATTTTTAGTAATTTTAAAAACGATAATTTTATTGTATCACTATATTTACTGATTTGTTTAAAATATCCGACAGTCGCTTTCGATGATATTCTAGATTTTGGCTTTTAAACTCCTTGGTAACTTGAAAAAGTTCGTTTAATTCAATTTCGAGAGCTTTTAGCTTTTGTTGTTCCACTTGACCGGCATTACTCAATGAATCATATGACAAATTTTCAGCAATAAATGAAACCTATAATAGAAGCTTTGTATACAAAAGCAGATTTATATATATAAACAGCGAGACGTACCTGGTTGCATGACTTTAACCCAGCAGACACTTGTGTCGAAGCACTTCGTGACGACAGTTCCTCCAAGTTGATCGGTGGCATACTATCATTGGACGAAGCTCCTGCACATGTACCACAAATACTTAAACCGTTATCAATTAGCTTTTGGAATGGTAATAAAAAAAGAAAGTGAAAAATTTATAGCCGAAACTAAATCCGTTTTGAACAAACACACAAAAAAACGTCAAAAGGAGATTAATGAAAAGAAAACTTTGATGTTTTGAAACAAATTTTGTTAAAGAAAATGAATTAAGAAAAAAGTGAGAACAGAATTTTTAAGACAATTTTTTTTTTGTTTTAATATACAAGTATGTCAAAAAGACAAAAATTTCAAAATCTGAAGTATGAATTCAAACACATGTGATTTAGAGACCTTGGTATTGACGCATTTCAAATCATTTCGCAACTCTTTTATAACATTGTCCTTTAGCTGAATCTTTTGTTGCGCCTTCTGTATTTCATCCTCTAAGCAGGAAATTTGTCGCCTTAAGTCACAGATTTCATCATGTTTTTCGGCTACCTCCTCCGCTAAAGCACGCAAATTCGAATTGGAGTTATATTGATTTGGAAGGCAACTCTGTAAACAAATATTTATCAAAAACTGTTATTTAAAAATGTACACTACACACCTACCGTTTTGCATGGATCTAATGAGTTACCTGTTACATTTTGCTAGAAGAAAAGATAAAAGAAAGGAAAAAAATATAAGTACAAATTTTAATTTCTTATTCGTAAGGACAGGTGAGAACTCACTAAGCTTGCGGACATTAGATTAACAAAAATTAGTATGAACGTATACATATGTATGTAAGATAATACATACATATATACCTATAGTATATATACGAAGTGTGTTCAAAAAGTATCGCGAATTTTGTTTTTTTTTTTCAAAAATTATTTATTTATTCATGAATATCTATTTTGTCCTCTTCAAAGTAATCCCCATGAGATATTATACACTTGTGCCAACGGTTTTTCCAATCTTCGAAGCACTTCAAAATATCATTTTTTTTATCTTCTTCAGCTCCTCCTTCGATGCCGTCTTTATCTCGTCAAGAGAAACGTAATGTCGTCCTTTCATGGGCCTCTTAAGTTTAGGGAACAAGAAAAAGTCACAGGGAGCCAGATCTGGGGAATACGGTGGCTGCGGCATCATTAGTGTGTTGTTTTTGGCTAAAAAGTCGCGGACAAGCAACAATGTGTGTGAGCAGGGGAGTTATCGTGGTGCAAAAGTCAATTTTTGTTCTTCCACAAATCCGGGCGTTTCTGGCGGATTGCTTCGCGCAAATTGCGCATAACTTGCAGATAATATTCCTTATTGACTGTTCTTCCCTGTGGCAAGAACTCATGATGCACCACGCCCCTGCAATCGAAGAAAACTGTTAGCAAAACTTTCACATTCGACCGAACTTGGCGCGCTTTTTTCGGTCTTGGTTCGTGCGGCAGCTTCCATTGAGATGATTGAGCTTTGGTTTCCACGTCATAACCATAAACCCACGATTCGTCACCATCATTAGCAATGTTCATGCGATGCTGTTTTTGGTCACAATTAAGCAATTTTGGTACGAATTTCGCGGCCACCCGTCTCATGCCCAAATCATTGATAAAAATCGAATGGCACGAGCCAAACGATATGTTTAGGTCCTCAGCAACTTTTCTAACGGTGATTCGATGATTGGCCAATACCATTTTCTCCACTTCATTAATTTTTTCGTCTGTTGTTGAAGTGCTCGGGCGTCCGGCACGCTCTTCGTCGTTCACATCTTCTCGGCCTTCTGAGAACATTTTGTACCACCGGTAAACCTTGCTTCGGTCCAAGGTAGCTTCTCCGTAAGCCACAGTCAACATTCGGAATGCATCCGCGCACTAATTTCGTTTTTCACACAAAATTTGATACAGATTCTTTGATCCATTTTTTGAATAAGTAAAAATCGAAGACGATCCAAAACACGTGCAAGCAAAGCAGCTGTCAACAATTAAATGAACATTCAAAATGGCCGAGCTTGTCGGCATAAGTGAGAGACATGAGTACCAACATAACGCCACAAAAAATTCGAAATTCGAATATACGTAACCTGCGAAAATTCAAAATTCGCGATACTTTTTGAACATACCTCGTACAATATAAGTCTTTTACCTCAAACGTGTTCCAACTTTTTTTTATTAGACTGTAAAGAGTGAATTTTAAAAAATATTACCTTCTATATAAAAGATAAAAAAATATGTATTCAAAGAGAGTCATATTTGTATAGTATACAAGTAGTACATAAGAAATGGATCGGAGATAACAGATTTAGTGGTGCCTCTGAACGATATTTTTTTGGGGAAACCAGGTCTTATAAAGTATATTATGTATGAAAACTTATGGATAAAATCAACAACTTAAGACAGTTCGAACAGATCGAAGGAGTATAAAACCTCTTTTACAGAACAGCTCGTTTAAAACACTAATAGAAAACAACAGAACAATAACAAATGCTACCTGCTACTCAACTAACTGTACTGCAGATGGTAACATCGTAAACTACCATTTGAACCTACATTCAGGAAAAAAGACGTTGTCAAAATCGCAAAAAATTGTATACTGAGACAATGAGAAATCCGTAGATCTGACCACCATTTCCAATGAATAGTAGCACTGTGATACGATGAGTGTTAATATTATTTGTGAATGTATATTTTAGATATGTTACTAGGAGATCGTTTCTTTAATTGGTTACTTGTACATTCACGACAAACGATCTTACAATTGTGCAATTCACAAGTCTCATAAAGTTGTAAGTTATAACGATTCGAAAACATAGCATTGAAAATTGTAAATGTGTAAACTCATTTTTGTATGAAATCCAACAACAATTTTTTTAAACAAGTGTAAAAATTTATAATTTTACGATTTTACGATGCTTTACGACAGGTTGTGAGTACCCCAAATATTTTTTTCTCGATTAGTACATATAACCTTTTTTATGTGCGTGTGACATTTGATAGAACTGTTACTTGTGAGCACGTTAAACTATTAGCTTATTTTGTATTACAATAAATGTGTAACTTACGGTCTTTGTACATTTTACTTCTAAATATGAATAAAAAGGCCTATACACTCAGTCCTTTTTTTGAAATTTGAAACTGATTGTATTGTTTTTGAATATTTTTTTGCGCGCATATTTTGTTATACGCGATATTTTTTATATTCAGAACCAATTCGTCAGTTAATATAGGAAAACTAACCATTTTTACGCGATTTTTTTTTACGCGATTAGTGGCAGAACCAATAATCGCGTAAAAAAAAATCGCGTAAAAATGGTTAGTTTTCCTATATTAACTGACGAATTGGTTCTGAATATAAAAAATATCGCGTATAACAAAATATGCGCGCAAAAAAATATTCAAAAACAATACAATCAGTTTCAAATTTCATACATATGATTTATTCATTCATAACAAAATAAAAAATACAAAACAAAAACCATATATAAAAGAGAAGGAAATAGAAAATAGGTAGATTTATTGAAAAAAAAAACCGTTGAATGCTGTTCAATCACTGTCATTATCCGTAGTGGAAATTATTCTTAGCCGCTTATTTTGATGGCCGGCGCTGATATATGAATAGTATGAACTATGGATTGATGTTCTGATTGACTAAGCATCTCCGACTGACAAAATTAACTGAATTTATGGTGCAATTCAGTTAATTTTGTTTGAATGCTTCTTTTTGGACCCAATAAATTCCGATGTAGTTCTTTATATCTTAAAATACAGAGACTCAATTCTTTTTGAAAAATTCGTGCACGTTCGGCATCAGTATCATTTGCTACAAAATAATTTTCCTATTCTGCTGCAAGTTTAAAACCTTGCTTAATCGTCTCTGCTTTAATTGGATGATCGTCTATCTCGGTGTCAATATCCAATATCCACACACTATTAGGGTGCGCCGACATATTCAAAAATTATTACGCGTAAAAATATGTAAACAAGCAAAAAACGAAAACAAGCAATCGCGTTAAAGTGAGAATTTCGCGTAAAAAAAGGAATTTGCGCTGCAAAAATAACCGCGTTAAAGTGAAATAGCGTAAAAAGAGATCGCGTAAAAAAAGGACTGAGTGTACTTATATACATTTGTATTTTTAAACAATTCGAACAATATTTTATTTGGAAATATATATGTATGTACATATATATTTATTTAAATCATGTTCGAGTAAAAAGATTATTACCTTTAAATAATTCAGTTATTTTATTATACTATTTTGTTACGAATTTACTGCTTGCTAGTTTACTTTGTTAGGTTCGTATCTCTGGATTGACAAATAAAATCAACACTGTTTAATTTAATTCAACAACTCTTTATTTCACAACTCGTCTACACTATAGCAGTTTACTCTTAGCACTGATTGATTACGTTGGCGCTGCCACGGCTTATATAGCCACGCACTTCTCGCTGATGCCGACGTGTCCTTCTAGAATACTGCGTCTGGAAATTACCAGAACATAATGCTATACGGCGCCAGACGCAAGCAGACAGTGCGGCGCCAGATGTCTATTGTTTCGACAAGTAGGCAGCCGCGGCGCCAGATGTCTACAACAAGACAAATGCTATTCCATATACCTACAGCTATTGTTCATAATAAGGGATGCATATAGCAATACAAATACAACTTAATACTACTTTTTGTAACAATATATATGTACACATTTAATAACATCACACATTAACACTATAAATTAACTTCCTTCCGTTTGATTTCTGTGCGTGTTGGCTCTCTTAAAGCATTCAATGTTTCTGAAATAAATTAAATGATTACACCGGGCAACAAAAAAAATCTTTTTTTTGGGGTTTCTGTTCTCATGCTTGAATTCTGATTCTAGACATTGAAAAGCACTTAAATATTAATCCTTGGTTGGTAAGTATATTTTAATTTATTTAATAAATCAAAGATGGCAGCACTTTGATTAACCCGAAAGTGAACAGTATTATTATATGTGAGAGGCACAGTAGTGAATGTTAACCTGTTTATTATAGCCGTAACAACAATATTAGTGTATTCTTCTTCTTAATTGGCGTAGACACCGCTTACGCGATTATAGCCGAGTTAACAACAGCGCGCCAGTCGTTTCTTCTTTTCGCTACGTGGCGCCAATTGGATATTCCAAGCGAAGCCAGGTCCTTCTCCACTTGATCCTTCCAACGGAGTGGAGGTCTTCCTCTTCCTCTGCTTCCCCCGGCGGGTACTGCGTCGAATACTTTCAGTGCTAGAGTGTTTTCATCCATCCGGACAACATGACCTAGCCAGCGTAGCCGCTGTCTTTTAATTGGCTGAACTATGTCAATGTCGTCGTATATCTCGTACAGCTCATCGTTCCATCGAATGCGATATTCGCCGTGGCCAACGCGCAAAGAACCATAAATCTTTCGCAGAATTTTTCTCTCGAAAACTCGCAACGTCGACTCATCTGTTGTTGACATCGTCCAGGCCTCTGCACCATATAGCAGGACGGGAATTATGAGTGACTTATAGAGTTTGGTTTTTGTTTGTCGGGAGAGGACTTTGCTTCTCAATTGCCTACTCAGTCCGAAGTAGCACCTGTTGGCAAGAGTTATCCTGCGTTGGATTTGTAGGCTGACATTGTTGGTGGTGTTTAAGCTGGTTCCAAGATAGATGAAATTATCTACAACTTCAAAGTTATGACTGTCAACAGTGACGTGAGTGCCAAGTCGCGAGTGCGACGATTGTTTGTTTGATGACAGGAGATATTTCGTCTTGCCCTCGTTCACTGTCAGACCCATTCGTTTTGCTTCCTTGTCCAGCCTGGAGAAAGCAGAACTAACGGCGCGGGTGTTGAGGCCAATGATATCAATATCATCGGCATACGCCAGCAGCTGTACACTCTTATAGAAAATTGTACCTGCTCGATTAAGTTCTGCAGCTCGAACTATTTTCTCCAGCAGCAGATTGAAAAAGTCGCACGATAGGGAGTCGCCTTGTCTGAAACCTCGTTTGGTATCGAACGGCTCGGAGAGGTCCTTCCCGATTCTGACGGAGCTTTTGGTATTGCTCAACGTCAGCTTACACAGCCGTATTAGTTTTGCGGGGATACCAAATTCAGACATCGCGGCATAAAGGCAGCTCCTTTTCGTGTTGTCGAAAGCAGCTTTGAAATCGACGAAGAGGTGGTGTGTGTCGATTCTCCTTTCACGGGTCTTTTCCAAGATTTGTCGCATGGTGAATATCTGGTCGGTTGTTGATTTGCCAGGTCTAAAGCCACACTGATAAGTAAGGTCCAATCAGTTCGTTGACGGTGGGCTTTAATCTTTCACACAATACGCTCGATAGAACCTTATATGCGATGTTGAGGAGGCTAATCCCACGGTAGTTGGCGCAGATTGTGGGGTCACCTTTTTTATGGATTGGGCATAGCACACTTAAATTCCAGTCGTTGGGCATGCTTTCGTCCGACCATATCATTATCAGTTCTTCGCCGCCGTGTTTGAATAGCTCGGCCGGCAATCCATCGGCCCCTGCCGCTTTGTTGTTCTTCAGGCGGGTGATTGCTATTCGAACTTCTTCATGGTCGGGTAATGGAACGTCTGCTCCATCGTCATCGATTTGGGAATCGGGTTTGCCTTCTCCCGGTGTTGTGCTTTCACTGCCATTCAGCAGGCTGGAGAAGTGTTCCCTCCATAATTTAAGTATGCTCTGGGCATCGGTAACTAGATCACCTTTGGGGGTTCTACAAGAGTATGCTCCGGTCTTGAAACCTTCTGTAAGCCGCCGCATCTTTTCGTAGAATTTTCGAGCATTACCCCTGTCGGCCAGCTTATTGAGCTGTTCGTACTCACGCATTTCGGCCTCTTTCTTCTTCTGTCTGCAAATGCGTCTCGCTTCCCTCTTCAACTCTTGGTATCTATCCCATCCCGCACGTGTTGTGGTCGATCGTAACGTTGCGAGGTAGGCAGCCTGTTTTCTCTCCGCTGCGACACGGCACTCCTCGTCGTACCAGCTGTTCTTTTGCACTTTCCGAAAACCAATGGTTTCGGTTGCAGCTGTACGTAAGGAGTTTGAAATGCCGTCCCACAGTTCCCTTATACCGAATTGTTGACGAGTGCTCTCAGAGAGCAGGAGTGCAAGCCGAGTAGAAAAACGTTCGGCTGTCTGTTGTGATTGCAGCTTCTCGACGTCGAACCTTCCTTGTGTTTGTTGGCGTGCGTTTTTTGCCGCACAGAGGCGGGTGCGAATTTTGGCTGCAACAATATAGTGGTCCGAGTCGATGTTAGGACCTCGGAGCGCACGCACATCTAAAACACTGGAGACGTGTCTTCCGTCTATCACAACATGATCGATCTGGTTGGTGGTTTTTCGAACCGGAGACAGCCAGGTAGCTTGATGTATCTTCTTATGCTGGAATCTAGTACTACAGATAACCATATTTCGGGCTCCGGCGAAGTCGATCAGCCTCAACCCATTTGGGGATGTTTCGTCGTGGAGGCTGAATTTAACAATATTAGTGTATTACTCAGTTAAAAAATGGCATCAAGTCAGTGTAAAAATGATGTTGATTTATTCTGTTTTATTTGCGGTGAGTTTATTAAAGATAGAAGTAAAAAATTTGCTTTACCAACAAATTTGAAACTAAAACTAAACGAAGCCTATGAAGCCTATTTTAACCTAAAAGTCAGTAATCAAAATGAAAATTGGGTACCTCACTTCGCCTGCGTTAATTGTAAAAATACTTTAGAAGGTAAGAAAAAAATCGAAAAATTGCTCTAATTTCTACGAAAGCAAACTTTAACCGCAAAAAATTTTTCCCTTATTTTTGTCATAGGAGAAACTAAAATTTAACATGTAGATGTCAGACCCGAAAATCGTGTTGACCGGTGTTATATATGCTCCAAATTTAATATATTTGAAAAATTACTCACTTTTCTTGGCTGTCTGTTTCTTTATTTTGCTTTGTTTATTTTTATAAAACAGCTGTTAGACAGAAAAATGCTTTTCACCTCACGAAGTGACTTTTTTTTTGCTTTTTTCATGTGAGGTTTGAGCAAGAATAACCTCCAAATAACCTTAATTATTTATACAAATATCAATGGAAAAAATAGCAAATTTTCCATTAGATATTTTACTTAACATAATAATAACAATATTTTTGAACACATATTTACCATATATTAAGAAATACGGGCATGATTCAATTATAAAAACTCGCGGTAACGTGAACTATTAAAAACCGAGCGTGTTTACGTTTGCGAGGTTGTTCACGTTTTCGAAGGTATAATTTTTAAAATCTTTCAAATAAGTTAAACATGTGTTTTAACTCAAATTCATTTATTTTTATTTTATTTCAGATTGTAAAAACATGTAATTTATATGTTTAGGCTTTGTTAAGAAAAAAAAATACCTATTGAAATTATTGGAAAAAATGGGTTATTTTTTTTGGATTTTCTTTTTTTGCAAATTGCTGAACACGGCTTTTTCGCGGAGACGTTTAAGTACGCTGATATCTGTTGGACTTATATTTCATCTTCCGCCCATTCCAAAGCTTTATTAAAAATGTTGATTGCTTCACTAGGCTCTATTCTTGTATGTGGTCTTTCCAGATTACTATCCTCGCTTTCATTTTCATCACTAGTTAAAAGCTCGTTCGTTTCGGTTGAGTTAGGAAAATCTTCAGTCCATTCATTGATATCAGCAATTGAAAAACTAACCTGCAAATACACAATTTAAATCAAATGAGTTATTGAATGGAAGAAAAGGTTCAAACCTCTGGTTTAATTCAATGAAGCAGTTCTATTGCGCGTTCTTGGTGGCAGTTAATTGGCAAACAAATCCTTTCTCTCAAAGTAGCTAATGGAATATCCTCATGACAGTATTTTTCATCTTCTATAGAGCTTAAAATGTTCGTCCAGCATTTTGCTATTGTTTCGTTTTCAAGACGTTGCCAAGCTAATTCTAAATAGCCAATAGCGTCTCTTAACGTCAATTTCTTTAGAGCTTCAATAACATCAGTCCCTGTGGCTACAATTGATGCCAAAAGACTGTTTCTGTAGAAAAGTTTTGTAAGTCGTATGGCATTTTGCTCCATTGGCTGTATGAGTGGAGTGACATTAGGTGACATAAACATTGCATATATTAACTCATCATCTGATCTCAATTAATTTTCGGAAGGATGAGATGGAGCATTGTCTATCAACAGCAGCGCTTTATTGGGCAATCCTTGATCTTTTAAAAATTTCCTGACCTACAATAATAAGAAATACACATGTAAAAGTTTGAAATCACTAAAACTGATTTTTTAACCTGTGGTACAAACGAATGGTGAAACCAATGTTTAAAAATGGCAGCCGTCATCCTTGACGACTTGGAGCAATTGCAGTCAACAGGAGAATCAACATTTTTAAAAGAGCGAGGATTTTTTGCCTTTCCAATAACATGAAGTTTAACTTTATGCACCCCTGTTGCGTTTGTACAAGCCAGAAAAGTGACACGCTGTTTTTCCGTTTTTCTTCCAGGAGAATTTTTTTCTTGTGAGGATACGTATGTTCTGTCAGGTAGCAGCTTGCAAAATAGTCCCGATTCGTCTGCATTATATATTTGATCGTGCGACAGATCTAGCTCTTTAATTTTGGCTTGCAGCTTGTTTTTGAAAGGGTCCACAAGTTCAGGTCTAGAAGATAACTCTTCTCCACTTATTTTAATAAAACGCACACCATAACGCTTCTTAAAGCGTTGCAACCATCCATCACTCGCATTAAAATCGCTTTGAGTTTCTTTAATTTTTGAATGACAAAATTTAGCTTTTTCTTTAACTATCAATTCATTGACAGGATAATTTTTTTGTTGCTGTTTAAGGAACCAAGGGTAAAGTGCTATTTCCACTTTAGGAAGTTCAGAACACTTCATAGTCTTCCGCTTTCCAGGCCCAGAAAATGTACTGTTAACACATTTTAAAATGTTCTCTTTTTTTTGTTGATAGCGCAAATTGTTGATTTTGCAACACTGTACTGGTTTGCTAACCTGGTTACGCTTGATCCTCCTTTTAATTTTTCTATTACATCAACTTTTTCCTTTAAAGACAAGTATTTTGGTCGTTTTTGCGACATTTTTCACGAATAACTTTAGATTAGCTCATGCAAAGTCAGCAACGCGCACAAATTCTGATGCCAATCCACATTGATCCATCCCAGTATACTCATAAGCAATAATTTACGGGTATTCTCCGTTTTATAAAAACAATTCCCATAATTAACATACATATGTATGCATCTAGAAAAGACAATAACGTTTCAAATGCATTTTAAATTTGTTCACGTTATAGGGCTTTCTCACCGTGTTCCCGCTACCGAGTAGTCAATGTAAAAAAAATTATGTTCATGTTAGCCGGTGTTCACAAAAGGCGGTGTTTTTGTTACCGCGAGTCTACTGTATATACATAATGCATTCACATGCAATGCACATCTAATAATAATTAAAATGCAGGGGACACAAATCATAAATATATCTATAGAAGAGATAACATCATATGTATTAAATTGTACACTTCAAAACAACCCCATGTCAAGCAGCAATAAACAATATGCTGCAATACATATAAACATACACACATACACATATATTTAGTTATTTAAGAAAGTTTTAAAATTTGTATATATGTAAGTAAGGAAAATACTAAATAAAAATCAGAATGAATAAATTCTTCCTTCCTTCCTTCGATGAAGGTCTTTTCATTTCCCCCCACCAGAGGTAAGGAATGATAAAACTTTATTTAGTTACAAACATTTTTTGGTCATTCGAGCCGGATTTAGTGCTCGGCCAAAATTAAAAAGTCCTGTACTTACAAAACAGGCAAAATACAAAAAAGCTCTGTTCAAAATACAGGCAAATTAAAACAAAAATAATTGTAAGACGGGTGTATATTCCCGCATTAAAACCGATCGCATAAGCCGTTTTAGCAGAGACTAAACGCAGTGATCGAACTGCTATCCAAGAGATAATCAGCGCTTGTGAGTCGAGGCACAGCAAAGTCAACTAGGCGACCAAATCAATATACCTCCAACGATTTCTTTGGAGAACAACAAGCAGATAAGTAAAAAGAAAATTCCTGAAGCCCAAGCGGATTTTTCCGAAAAGGTGTTGTACACGTGCAACACTTTTCCAACAAAGCCATTAAGTAAAACAAAAATTGTAGAAGTTGAAGCTAAACACCAAGATTTAGATCGAAAAACTTCCTAATTCATGAGGAAAGTTGAAAACCTCAGAAGAAAAATGGAAGATATAAGTATGGGATTAATGATCAACAACGATCATTTAAAGTGTTTAGACTTTTTATTCGTAGATATGCAAAAACTAAACGGCAAATTAGATTTCAATGAAGAAATTGAAATCTTATTCGAAGAAATTTATGACGAATACTACGAAGAGCTTAAGCATTTAAAGAAAAAGTTACAAAAAGAAGAGCCTAAAATTTCTTATCGCCCTAATTTTAAAGAAAGAAAAATAATAAAAATTCCAACATTTTATGGCGATATTAAGGAATGGGCCAAATTTTACAACGTGTTCAAAGTTATGGTACATGACAACGAGCAGATGAAGAACACAGAGAAAATGCTGCGTCTTCGTCAAAGCTTAAAAGGCGAAGCTGCACGAGTAATACAGCATTTTCAAATTTCGTCGAAAAGTTATGAAGCTGCTTGGAGTTTACTTAAGAAAAAGTATGACAATCAGCCAATTCTGTTCATCATACCCAAATTATCTACAACTGAGACGAAACTATCTAATACAGTGCAAAAGATTGAAGACGAAAAACTTATAAAAATTCCACTACTCCCTCTATCTTCTGTTGAGAAAAAAACAGCAGAAGTAATAGAGGAAAATAGAAAGGAAAATGAAGTTGAAGAAGAATCAATTGAAGAACTTCGTAAACCTTCAAAAACTGAAGAAAAACTTATACGAGTTCGACTACTCTCTCTATCTTCTGTTGAGGAAAAAACAACAGAAATAATAGAGAAAGATAAAAAGGAAAAACAAAATGAATTGGTACCTTCGCATTTATCTCTTCCGGCAGGCTCACATTTTGGAGAAATGTGGGAAAGTGAAGTCCAGACGAAATCGTTTGAAGACAATGACGAAGCTGAAGAAGAGGACCACATTTTGGAAGATGATGCTGAGGTGTATGAGAAGGAAGAGGAAAAACAAGTTTTGAACAAACCAACACAATTGCCGAAAAAGCGCAAATATGTTTTAGTTGAGCCAAACCGAATCTTATCAAAAAAGGAAAAGATTTCGTAAATTATAGAAACCAGCCAACAATTACAGTTCGCAAAACTGCTAAAATGCAGAACCACGCGGAGGATGATTGGAATGATTTTACAACCATAACCAAACGGAAAGGACTTTAACGTTGGAGTGGTGACAGACGAAGTAGATGCACACCAACGACTGCAGCAATATTGGGCACTAAAGTGAAGAAATGGATGCATCGATATTACAAGCGCAAAAGGACTAAATTTAAGAAAGTTAAGTTTAAGTACCATACATAGAAATATTTATATACAGTCCAGTAGTTTCAAATAATCATTTCTTTCCCTCTGCAATATGTTCAAATATCATTGAACATGCTTACTTATCAACAAAGCCGAAATTCTATTAAATATAAATACCCTGCCAACCACGGCTAACCGCTTGAGACAAATATTCCAATACAACTACACATTTTTTCTCTGTACACTAACACCAACGCACAGTGCGAAAAGAAAATCCCAAAAAGGGTAATAAAAAAACGATTGAAAAACGCATGTCATTCGTGCTTGTACAACAAGAAGAAGTAAGTGAATTTTATGTGATTTTTTTTTTAATAATTTGCAAATAATTATTTCATTTGTTTTTATAGCATTGGAAATCAGAATGGATTGGAAATAGCAGCAGCAGCAATACGAGTACCATCGGAAGCAGCAAATATCAATTGTTCAGTAAGTATGTGAAAAAAATGTGTGTTGTTTGAAATTGGACTGCGCAGTCCATCATAATACGTAAAAATAAATATGTACATATGTACGTATGTACGCATTTTATGCGCTTAAGGCGGCCTGCACAATCCATATATATGTATAATATGTGAAAACAAATGTTTGTTTTATATTTTAAATGATCAAATAATATTTATCTTTTCTTTCAGATATTATTATTTTTATTTAATTATTCTTTCTTTTCAGATTTAATCACTATTTTTATTTAATTAATCTTTGCTTTGAGAGTAAATTCTATTTGTATTTAATATACTTACATATTTTATTTTTTCAGATAATATTAATCTTTTCTTTCAGATATTATTATCATTTTATACAATTAATCTTTCTTTTTATTTTAAATATTACATATTCAATGTATTTATTTTCAGGTATTAATAACCTTTATTTTTTCAATCTTTTTTCAGATAATAATTATTTTTTAAATGTAATATATTTTTATTTATATAATTTATAAAAATTTTATGAGAATATGTAAAAAAATAAAATAAAATAAAAATTTTAAAAATTTAAAAGTTTTGTTTGAAATTTTAAAAAAAGGAAATAAAAAAATACAACCCTGCATCAGCTGTTTAAAATGCAACCCTGAATCGGCCTTCGATTGGGGATATTAGAGCAGGACAGATATACTTTTTTATATGACACTGCTGAATGAGCGCAACAAAGATGTATGATCAATAGGCATATAACTTTTTACAATTTTTGCAAATATGAAAAACGGCATACCATAGTCAAATAGAGAATAAAAAAGTATGAACCCCATTATTTTTTTTTGCGAAATTGCCAAAAAAGTTTCCGCGCAAAACGAAATTACTTTTTTATCAGAACTGCTGAAAAAAAAATTTTTTGTACACTGTACACGTTTTTCTTCATAATAATAGATATTTATTTAACTAATAATCTTCCTATTATTCCAAACGCCTTTTAATGGACCTAAGGGAAGTGCCCCACCCACCCCATACTAATTTTTCATCAGAAAATTCTGATTCAATATAATAATAACACAAAAAAAAAATGTTGACTTTTTTTAGAAATCCATTTTTGCGCGGAACGTTTTTCAACCGAAATCACCTAAGAAAGTAATATTCATTACTTGTACAATATTTGCCACCACGTGGTGATATGCCAAATGTTTCGTCAAAATTTGTTATATGCCTAATGATCACATGTATACGTACGTGAGTAGGTAAAATATCCGCCCGACCTAAGAAACACTCCATATGTTTACCATCATGTTACCCGCTGATTATCTGGTGTTTTACCCGCTCATGGTTGGCAGGGTATCTATTTATGGCACAATTCCGATTTCTTTGGCGCCGCGATTTGAAGGTACCGTTGGAAAGAGGAAGTCCTCCTGATTAAAAAACATTATTATATAGTTATAGGGTTATAATATTGGATATAAAGCGGTTATATTTTTTGGTTATTATGCACTCATAATATTGGATATAAAGTGGTTATATTTTTTGGTTATTATGCACTCATATTGAAATAAAATTTGAGTTTTCGTTATAAAATGGATAAATTTTGATTATTATATCTGTCAGCGATTTCCATTTATTTTTGATGATACATTGGTTTGTATTTTTAGGCGACGATATACATATATATTATTATATTTAAAATATGAGTTTTGGGTATGAAGTGGTTATATTTTTTGGTTATTATTCACTCAAACTCATATTTTAAATATAATAATATATATATTGTCACCTAAAATACAAACCAATGTATCATCAAAAATAAATGGAAATCGCTGATAGATATAATAACCAAAATTTACCATTTTATAACGAAAACTTAAATTTTGAGTGCATGATAACCATAAATTATAACCACTTTATACCGAAAAGCCTATATATTTTTTTTTATTTTCAACGCAGAAAGGGGTACTACGCGAAAGTGCTTCAGTAACCCCTGGTATTCGCTCGGCCAGGGTTATTTTTTTAGAGCGCGCCCGAAGGCCGCCAACGCAGAAAGGAGTACTACGCGAAAGTACTTCAGTCACCCCGGGTATTCGCTCGGACAGGGTTATTTTTTTAGAGCGCGCCCGAAGGCCGCCAACGCAGAAAGGAGTACTACGCGAAAGTACTTCAGTCACTCCGGGTATTCGCTCGGCCAGGGTTATTTTTTTAGAACGCGGCCGAAGGCCGCCAACGCAGAAAGGAGTACTACGCGAAAGTACTTCAGTCACCCCGGGTATTCGCTCGGCCAGGGTTATTTTTTTAGAGCGCGGCCGAAGGCCGCCAACGCAGAAAGGAGTACTACGCGAAAGTACTTCAGTCACCCCGGGTATTCGCTGATGATTTTATTATAGTATAAAATTGTAATATGTACATATATAAAAATGTTATATTACAATCATATGTATAATATAATATTATCACACGATTTTACTTATCTGTGTTTATTAAATATAAATCACATATTATTCATATATGTATGTATGTATATAGAAAAGTGTTCACATATTCAATTTTAGCTTGAAAAATCTTCTTTATAGTTTTTTTATAGTTAATAAAGAAAAAGGAATCACTCGAAAGTACAAACAAAGAAAACGCTGTGAAACGCTAAAAAAATCCTTCACTTTTGGTTTTTAAGGTGTGTCAATGCTGGTTTTCCTCGTAAATATGTATAAACACTCTAAGCTTTTCAGCCATAAATTTGGTAAGTGATTTTAAATTACTAAATTTGGCTGAAAAATTACAAAATAAAAGTGAAAAGTGAACTTATTTCAATGTTAAGAGTGTATATTTAAATATAGTGAGTGAAAAACGTGAAAATATTCTGTGAAACATGGAGCAATAACATGTGTTCTTAGAGCAAATTTTGAATTTTTAAACGTGAATATTTTTAAAAACATTAGCTATTTTTACATAAATTTTGGATATTACCCCTCCGCCAAAGTAATCGGAATCGTGCCCTATTTATATATTAATATACTTTAATACATACATATATAGATAATGCATTTACATGCAATGCACATCTAATAATAATTAAAATGCATGGGACACAAATCATAAATTTACAGAAGAGATAACATCACACACACACACATATGTATTAAATTGTACACTTCAAAACAACCCCATGTCAAGCAGCAATAAACAATATGCTGCAATACATATAAACATACACACATACACATATATTTAGTTATTTAAGATAGTTTTAAAATTTGTATATAAGTAAGGAAAATACTAAATAAAAATCAGAATCAATAAATTCTCCCTCAATGGAAGACGTTTCATTTCCCCCAACCAGTGGTAAGGAATGACAAGTTCTTTTTTGAGGTCAATGTTTGATAACACATACGAATCAAACATGTTGATTCGGAGCGAGATTCCCCCATAAGAAAAAAGTGTTTGTATTCATAATGTCAAAATCACTCGTTTTTTTGTTCCTCTCATGAATGTTCTGTTAACATTTTTACTATTTTGTGTTCTTTGCAATCTGTTCGTATTCAGTTATATTAAAAAAAATGCATTTTCATTGCTTTTTAAGAGTTTATTTTTGAATAATTCAAAAAATAATGCAAAATCATCTGAATCAGAGGAAACTATTGGTTGCGGTTAATGTGACAAATTAGCTTAGGAGAACTTCCCTAGAATAACCAAATTACTGTCTTTTATCTTTTGCAGGCCTTTATCAAAAGAATCAGGAAAACGGGAAAAATATTTTATAGAAAGTCTTTCCACACTATTCCGTGCAAGCAATAAGTTGAGTAAATATACTTATATTGGGTTGTCAAAAAAGTCTTGCGGTATTTTTATTGAATCAATTCGTGTGGCACCCATACATCGAGCTTCTTAGTGACTCCAAGCTTCTTCAAATGGTTTATAACGGTTTGATGACTACTATGCCGGTCTCTTTCGACCAATTCAGCGATTCAACGCAATTTTCGACGACAGGCCTTCCGAAGCGTGGCGCATCTTCGACCACCTCTACACCAGAACGAAAACGTTGAAACCATCGTTGTGCGGTGGAAATGGAAACTGTATCGGGTCCATAAACTGCACAAATTTTATTGGCGGTTTGAGATACATTTTTGCCTTTATCGTAGTAGTACTGTAAAATATGCCGTATTTTCTCTTTATTTTGCTCCATGTTTGCGACGCTATAGCTCAGAAACGGCAATCAATCAAACATGTGTTAGCGCGTGAAATGAGCTTTCCAAAAAGGTATAGCATGACACGATGCGACGTATAAAACTAGAACTACACGCTTTCTGCGCCATCTACCAAACTTTAAAAATTAAGTATTAGCAAGTACATTGACCTATCAATTCAATGATGTTCAGTCCAATCTAGGCCGTAGGCAACAAATACTTCGAATACTTGTATTAATTATTAAGATACCAACTCATCTATAAAATCATTTAAATTTCATCCTCTTATGAACTGTAAGTACAGCCACGAATTAGGTTGAGCGAAATATCAATATATTCTTAATTTCAGAATACACCTAATTCTGTTTTTACACGGTTTGAAGAATTTAATTTTTTACAAGACTTTATTCCATTAGCAAGATTATTTTTTGGGTTTAAATTTTATTTTATTTCATTTTTGCGTGTTCATGTCACATACTTATTTGAAAGAATCTTGAAGGAATTCCTAAAAGCTTAGAAAAAAATAAACCAATATGCCCAATCCGCAACTCCACAAAACCTTAATGAGACACCTCTCTAAAGAATGCTTTACTGTCAAGGAAGCACAATCCCTAAGTTTGGTGGAAAGCCATCCCTTATTTAATAAACTGTAAGCTTTCCTGCAATATTTTACTGTTCTTCAATCACATTTTTATACTCTGTCAACATGCTGCTATAGAGAACTATACGAGGTGTGTATCTCGAATCGTAACTGACAGTTTTCTTCGATTGCAGGGGCGTGGTGCATCATGAGTTCTAGCCACAGGGAAGAACGGTCAATAAGAAATATTACCTGCAAGTTATGCGCAATTTGCGCGAAGCAATCCGCCAGAAACGCCCGGATTTGTGGAAGAACAAAATTGGCTTTTGCACCACGATAACGACCCTGCTCACACACATCGACTTTTTGTTTGTCAAAAACAACACACTAATGATGCCGCAGCCACCGTATTCCCCAGATCTGGCCCCCTGTGACTTTTTATTGTTCCCTAAACTTAAGAGGCGCATGAAAGGACGACGTTACGCTTCTCTTGACGAGATAAAGACGGCATCGAAGGAGGAGCTGAAGAAGATAAAAAAAATGATATTTTGAAGTGCTTCGAAGATTGGAAAAACCGTTGGCACAAGTGTATAATATCTCATGGGGATTACTTTGAAGAGGACAAAATAGATATTCATGAATAAATAAATAATTTTTGAAAAAAACACAAAATTCGCGTTGTTGAGATAAACACATATAAATCGTCAGGAAGACGAGACAAGTTCAAATCCGTCTATTCGCCAGTCCGCTCAAGCTGTAATTTGAGTAAAAAATTGGTATTTATGTTTCCTGGCCAAAAACTAAGGATGAATTCATATATCGACGTAATTGGACCACTGCCACGCCCACAATATAGAACTGTAAAATTGTGCTTGACACCGCCCGCAAAAGGTTTAATGTACATATGTATATCTCAAACTGTTCAAGTTAAAATAACCAAATTCGCTTAAGGTAAATCCTGTAAGAGTCTATAATCTTTCAAAATTACTTAAAAAACTATAAATCGATCACTAAATACGCCAGACACTTTACTCTCGAATTAGTATGAGAGAGCTTTATAAGAGCGGCGGTCAAAATTGGGCGTGGCAGCGTCGTCTTTTATGTGAGATTACATATCTCGGGACCTTCTCGGCCGCTTTAAACCAAATTCACTAAATGCCATTATTTTAGTAACGCTTACTTCCATATTACACAATTATAATTCGTTTTGATTATTTCACTTTCTGGTATCCAAAACAAGATGCAATTAATAAAACGTTGCACGAATAATGCCTTTTAAGTAAGCCATATTATGACCGAACATTGTCCAAATCCAACCAAAACTGGTCAAGCCTCTATATACCAAATATTTGGACCCCATTAAATATAGTTGACTTTTGACCGAAAATATCGGTCAATGTGTGAGATATATAATTGAAATTCAGGGAGAATCCTTTCCTGACAATGTTATGGCTGTGTGTCAAAAATGAATTAAATATGGTCAATACTTCCTTTAGCTCCCATATATCCAATACAATAATTTTCGAACTTCCAGTTGACTTTATACCGCATATATCGGTCAACATGTGAGTTTCATATCATAAAATTAAGAGAGCGTGGTACTCATAACAGTGTATCTTTGTGCCTAAAGTGGACAAAAGTTAATATCACATATCTCATTTGTAGATGTTTGTAAGATAATTTTAGCAGACGCAAACTAAAATATAGGAACAGAAATTCAAATTTATTACTTTCAGTATATGTAAGTCAAGAAAATATCAAATTTGATTGTTATTTATTCACGATTTTATCAAATAATGAATTTTTATTTCTTTCGCAGCTATTTATACTCTTGCAACCTGTTGCTACAGAGTATTATAGTTTTGTTCACTTAATGGTTGTACGTATCACCAAAAACTAAACGAGATAGATATAGGGTTATACAATATATTACTGTTATCAAATTGAAAGGTGAATATTTAATTTATGTACACTTCGTGTGTGTTTCGAATCGGTAAATTTTTTTTCCTGTAAGTTGGTGACATCTATGCTAAATCACGTCAAAATATTCACTAGTATTTGAGATACGCGTCGTTTTGTGAGGCTCACCATATCATACTGCATTGGTTATTCGTGATCATTTCCGTTCCGACACCGATTTGATTCAATTGAGGATATAAAAGCTGAATCGAAGAAGGCTTTGATGGCCATCACGACGGAGGATTTTTTCCAAATGCTGTGATGACTGGAAAATTCGTTGGCATAAGTGTATTGCAGCGGGAGGGGATTACTTTGAAGGAGATAAAATGGACAAAATTCATCTTTCATCATCATCAGTAAATGATCAGAATGACGATAAAAGTTGAAATCCGGTTTACTGTCTGTCTGTACGTCCGTCCGTCCGTGTAAGTTGGAACTTGAGTAAAAATTGAGATCTGTATATAGTATTAATGAAACTTGGTAGGTGAGGTTCTTGGTATGAAGAAAATTAAGAGTTCGTGGTTGGCGTAATCGGACTACTGGCAAGTCCACAAATCGCCATTAACGAAAAACCTATAAAGTGCCATAACAATGCACTAAATTAATATAAAAAACTATAATATGGCATAAGGGATCGCAGTATCAATGGGAAATTTTTTTTTAAAGTGGGAGTGGCCCCGCCCTTTAATAAGTTAATGCACAATTTTCTACTAAAGTTGCAACAAGTTGCTTTAGTGGTTTAGGAGATATGTATATTAAACTTATTAGAGGATGTAGCCACATCCAGTTTTTCAAAAAATTTTGCCCATATGTGCCTTTTGCTACTGCGAACCTCTGTGAATTTTATATCTTAGTTTGGTGCTTTGTTATGGCTATTTATAAGTTTTCGGCTAATGGCGATTTGTGGGCGTGACAGTGGTCCGATTACGCCATGTACGAACTCGTCATTTTTTTTGTTCTAAGAAACACGTATACCAAGATATCAAGATATTTCAACTTTTACTCAAGTTACAACTTGCACGGATGGACGAACACACAGACAGTCAAGATTTCAACTTTTCTCGTCATCCTGATCATTTATAAGTACATATATAACCTTATATCTATCTCGCTTAGTTTTAGGTTATACCTACATTTGTTATGTGAACAAAACTATTATACTCTGTTTTAACAGGTTGCAAGTTAAAGAGCTTTCCTTACAACAATGTCAAGTAACTTTTTTCTGCCTCTTATAATAGTTTTGCCCGAAATCGAGATAAACGATTCCCCCTTCTCTTCCTTTCCAGAGATCGCCCGTACATTATTTTTCCGTTAATGTTTGTTATTTTATTTTTCGGTTGCGTTGGGTTTCGACCAACTATGAATTTATTTCTTTCTTAAAATTTTCAAAGACTTCTGCACTAGTCTATAAGTTATGTGCGAATAATTATTTTCGTCTCTGTATATTAAATAACTTCACTTCCAATTGATTAAATGTCATGAAACTCTCACCGGACAATCGATAAAGATAGCAGATTCTAACGCACCGACATATAGATGGCGCCACCAGGGAGCGCTAGATTCAAAAAGTCCTGTTTACTTTGGGACGCACCTTGAATGTTGCCGGAGTATAAATGTATATGAATAAAGTCGTAGACCGGAGCCGCTCTTGCAACTACTATTAGTGAAACGGCAAACATGGTAAGAATTGAAGTGACCTAGATAAGGTACTAGATATAGCAAAATAATACATGAATTATCAGACGATCCATCAGAATTTGTGTTGGGAAATAAGGAGTAGATCATATTGAACTTGTCAAGGTGCACCAAAGTTCCATGGCATCTTGCATACTATCCGATATTGTATTAAAATCTTATATTCCCACCTTTAATTGGCCATCAATTTCCAAGTGTTTGACACATCATTACGCAGACAAAAGGGACTCTTGACTATGTTAGTTCTAGTCTCTAACAAACAAACAGTATGAGAATTCCACAAAACAGTTTATGAGCATATATTTTAAATAAAATTGTTTTTATGGGACTGTAGAAGTTCACGCAAGTTAGGAAAGTTCTCTGATTGCCATTCACTTGGGAGTGACCAGAAACTTTTTTTTTACATATGACTCAAATGGCTCACGATCCGGTCTTTGACCAAGTATCCTCTCGGTAGCCTCAGACGATCCGTTTGAAGGCGAGCTAAAGTGAGAAGGCGAAACATTCCTTCCGCAGGGTTGTGCGCTGGGTTTGGGACTCGCCCCGTAAAAAATCACATCAATGAAAAGGAATACTCCACGAGGAAACATCCCCAAATGGGTTGAGGCTGATCGACTTCGCCGGGGCCCGAAATATGGTTATCTGTAGTACTAGATTCCAGCATAAAATTCATCAAGCTACTTGGCTGTCTCCGGATCGAAAAACTACCAACCAGATCGATCATGTTGTGATAGACGGACACGTCTCCAGTGTTTTAGATGTGCGTGCGCTCCGAGGTCCTAACATCGAAGCTGCAATCAAAACAGACAACCGGACGATTTTCTACTCGGCTTGCACTCTTGCTCTCTGAGAGCACGAGTCAACAACTCGGTATAAGGGAACTGTGGGACGTCATTTCAAACTTCTTACGTACAGCTGCAACCGAAACCATTGGTTTTCGGAAAGTGCAAAAGAACAGCTGGTACGACGAGGAGTGCCGTGTCGCAGCGGAGAGAAAACAGGCTGCCTACCTCGCAACGTTACGATCGACCACAACACGTGCGGGATGGGATAGATACCGAGAGTTGAAGAGGGAAGCGATAAGCATTTGCAGACAGAAAAAGAAAGAGACCGAAATGCGTGAGTATGAAGAGCTCGATAAGCTGGCCGACAGGGATAATGCTCGAAAATTCTACGAAAAAATTCGGCTGCTTGCAGAAGGTTTCAAGACTGGAGCATTATCCAGTAGAACCCCCAAAGGTGATCTAGTCACCGATGCCCAGAGCGTACTTGAATTATGGAGGGAACACTCCTCCATCCTGCTGAATGGCAGTGAACGCACAACGCCAGGAGAAGGCGAACCCGATTCCCAAATCGATGACGATGGAGCAGACGTTCCATTACCCGACCATGAAGAAGTTCGAATAACAATTTCCCGCCTGAAGAATAACAAAGCGGCGGGGGCCGACGGATTGCCGGCCGAGCTATTCAAACACGGCGGCGAAGAACTGATAAGGAGCATGCATCAGCATCTTTGTAAAATATGGTCGGACGAAAGCATGCCCAACGATTGGAATTTAAGTGTGCTCTGCCCAATCCATAAAAAAGGAGACCCCACAATCTGCGCCAACTACCGTGGGATTAGCCTCCTTAACATCGCATATAAGGTTCTATCGAGCGCATTGTGTGAAAGATTAAAGCCCACCGTCAACAAACTGATTAGACCTTATCAGTGTGGCTTTTTACCTGGAAAATCAACAACCGACCAGATATTCACCATGCGCCAAATCTTGGAAAAAACCCGTGAAAGGAGAACCGACACACATCACCTCTTCGTCGATTTCAAAGCTGCTTTCGACAGCACGAAAAGGAGCTGCCTTTATGCCGCGATGTCTGAATTTGGTATCCCCGCAAAACTAATACGGCTGTGTAAGCTGACGTTGAGCAATACCAAAAGCTCCGTCAGAATCGGGAAGGACCTCTCCGAGCCGTTCGATACCAAACGAGGTTTCAGCGTGCGTCTGGAGAAAATAGTTCGAGCTGCAGAACTAAATAGAGAAGGTACCATCTTCTAAAAGAGTGTACAACTGATGGTGTATGCCGATAATATTGATATCATTGGCCTCAACACCCGCGCCGTTAGTTCTGCTTTCTCCAGACTGGACAAGGAAGCAAAACAAATGGGTCTGGCAGTGAACGAGGGCAAGATGAAATATCTCCTGTCATCAAACAAACAGTCGTCGCACTCGCGACTTGGCTCTCACGTCACTGTTGACAGTCATAACTTTGAAGTTGTAGATAATTTCGTCTATTTAGGAACCAGTGTAAACACCACCACAGGATAAAGTCCTCTCTTGACGAACAAAAACCAAACTCTATAAGTCGCTCATAATTCCCGTCCTGCTATATGGTGCAGAGGCTTCGACGATGGCAACAACGGATGAGTCGATGTTGCGAGTTTTCGAGAGAAAAGTTCTACGAAAGATTTATGGTTCTTTGCGCGTTGGCTACTGCGTATATCGCATTCGATGGAACAATGAGCTGTACGAGATATACGACGACATTGACATAGTTCAGCAAATTAAAAGACAGCGGCTACGTTGGCTAGGTCATGTTGTCCGGATGGCCGAAAACACTCCAGCTCTGAAAGTATTCGACGCAGTACCCGCCGGGGGAAGCAGAGGAAGACCTCCACTCCGTTGGAAGGACCAAGTGGAGAAGGACCTGGCTTCGCTTGGAATATCCAATTGGCGCCAGGAGAACGACTGGCGCGCGGTTGTTAACTCGGCTATAATCGCGTAAGCGGTGTCTACGCCAATTAAGAAGAAGAAGAAGAAGGAAGAGACACAGAACAGAGCACTTAATATTTTTATGCGAGGGTTGAGAGATAACTTGCATTGTAGCAAAATATTAAATGAAGAATTTAGCGGAAGAAATCGTGAATTGATAACAACCAAATTTGATATCTTATAAACTTATTATATAGGTTATATACTGAACTAGTATTATATTGCAATTTTACTATAAACTCAACCGAAGGGGCTAAATTCAAGATATTGAGTTGAAAGCGTTCACCAAAGGATAGGAATTCACTATATTAAGGACATAAGGTTTAGACAAAGACAAATTCTACTTATATTTAGCGAGAATATAATTTTATAACTTTTAAAAACATTTAATTTCATTATATTATCACAGTTTTATGTAAGATTTAATATATGTGAGTTTGAGGAATTCTTTGAATAGATTCACATATTTTTGACATTCAACTTATTAGCTACTATGTATGTACATTAAGGGGGGCCAAAAAAAGGTTTTATTTTTATTTTTCTTAGTTACCATGAAAATCTCATCCGACATGACTAAAAACAAATTCTGGTAAGACCTGAGCTCTTAATATTAATATTGAGAGGTGCCTCATCGGCATTTTTGATTTCCCATATAAATAACACAGGAAATTTTGTTTATTTTGTTTGGATTTTTAATGTACACAAACAAATAATTGGTAAGCGAGAATCAACACTTATTCTTAAAGAAAATTTACCGATCTACAAAAAAGGTCTAGAACATTTTTTGGCTGAGTCAACTCATTCAAAGTTATTCGTAGTTAAAGTCCAACAAAAAATTATAAAAAATGATTTCCTCAATTTTTCATCTTATATTACAAATTGATGGCTAATAAACATAACAAATCATATTTTTTCGATTTATCTCATTTTTATTTAATTAATAAATAAACATAATAGAAATTCATGCAATCTTGTCATGCTGAACTTAATTGTTAATTTTCATTACTATTTTTGTATTTTACCGCTTAAGTCATTGTAACTATCGATCTTAGCGACACCTATATTTTTTTAATTATTTTATTTATTGGATCTGCTTTTTGTTTTGAAAGCCTAACAATAAGTTATAAAATCTTAAATCTAGACAGGCTCAAGCAAGTGATTGAGCTGTTTTGGTGATGCGTCGCTCTTTAATACGCAGGAATATCTCTTCTTTTAAATCGTGTTTGATCACCGGAATGTACCAAAGCATTAGCCAAGAGTTTGGGTGATCTCAGAGCTTAGATATATATTTAATTCTGCTGTCTTCTACTTCTTTCTTTACATAGGGATACCAAGGTCTTTATGGATATTTTTGTTACGCATGTACCATGGTGAACACGTGATTGTTCTAAGCATTTTCGATTGAAACCTTTGTAATATATCAATATTAGTTGCACAGGTCGTACCCCACAGTTGAATGCCATACATCCAAATCGGCTTTATGACTGCATTATATAAAAGCACTTTGTTGTCTAGGCTAAGTTTTGAGTTTTTATTTAAAAGCCAATTTAAATTTGCAGCTCTAATCTTCATACATGTTATTTTACTAGAGATGTGTTTTCTCCACGTGAGCCTTCTGTATAGGTGAATACCCAGATAATAATTACGATTAATGTTTCTAAGTCATCGCTCACACAGAGTAGAGTTCAAAGTTTTTGTTTAAATTAAGTACTTAAAAAATTGATTTTATTAAACGATTATCGATATTTTGTAAAAATTCTATGGTTACATCGCTAAACACTCGATAAGTTTTACGAAAAATATGATTTGTTATGTTTATTAGCCATCAATTTGTAATATAAGATGAAAAATTGAGGAAATCATTTTTTATAATTTTTTGTTGGCCTTTAACTACGAATAACTTTGAATGAGTTGACTCAGCCAAAAAATGTTCTAGACCTTTTTTGTAGATCGGTAAATTTCCTTTAAGAATAAGTGTTGATTCTCGCTTACCAATTATTTGTTTGTGTACATTAAAAGTCCAAACAAAATAAACAAAATTTCCTGTGTTATTTATATGGGAAATCGAAAATGTCGATGAGGCACCTCTTAATATTAATATTAAGAGCTCAGGTCTTACCAGAATTTGTTTTTAGTCATGTCGGATGAGGTTTTCATGGTAACTAAGAAAAATAAAAATAAAAACTATTTTTGGCCCACCTTAATGTACATACATATATCAATAATTACATAGTTAGTTAGTTTAAGACTAAGATCTCTTACATGTTGACTGATAAGTATATACGGTTTAAAGTCTTCGGAAGGTTTACAAATCTTTTATTAGGTATATAGGAGAAAAGGGCAGTATTGACCTGATTTTCTCTAATTTTGGCAGTACAACATAAATATTATTAACACAAGAAGATGCTTCTGAGTTGCATTAGGGTAACTCACATACCATCACCAATTTACAGATGGTAAAGTAAAATCAACCGGAAGTTTCAAAATCATGAATGTCAGTTATATGGGGCTAGGACACACTAGATTTTATCTATTTTGCTATTAGAAAACACGCTTTCTAATTTTTATTAAAATAACACATATATTAGCCAATATATGTGTGTGATGTAATGTCAAATGGCAGTTTGAAAATCTTTAAAATTAAGTATATGGCGGCTAAATGAACTATTGACCCAATTCAACCCATCTTTGACATACGCACATTTTATTATAAGGAAGGGACTCTCTCAGAAGTTCAATTATATATCGAACATATTGACCGATATTTTCGGTAAAACGCCAGTCATGTTATCTGGAAAGGAGGCGTAGTTGCGTTCCGATTTCGCTTATTTTCGCATACCTGTCGTTACTCACCAAATGTGTGTCAAATCGATATGGCAGGTCCTTAAATATATGATTTCATCAGTGAGCAGTATCTCATTGTCCAGTTTAGACACTGGCTCCTATAAAGCTCTTTAATACCATCCCTGATGTAAAATTTAATGTCTCTGAGGGGATAGTGATTAATTTACCGGATTTTTAGTAGTTTTTAACAAAACCGAATTCTTCTATTTACAAAATAAGTACGTATACATTAAAATGCAATAGTTTTTAGGAATTTTCCAATCAGACATGTCCAAAGTAAAGTTTTGCTTCTTTGTTTTCGGCTATGTTATAGCAATTTATATGTTTTCGATTAATAGTGTTTTGTGGGCGCAGCAGATTACGCCCATTTAAGTGCCAAAGAACGTGTTTACCAAGTTTCAGCAAGATATCTTAACTTCCAACTTGTCTCATCAGTCAGATCATTTATACTTGTATATGTATGTATGTATATATATACATATGTATAGTATATCTCTATATCTATTTCGATAAGTTTTAGGTGATACAAACAACCGTTAAGTGAACAAGATTACTATACTCTGAAACAAAATGTTACAAGATTATCAAAATCGTATCACAACATTTACAGACATTTATTAGTAAATGAAAACCAATTACTTGAAATGCCTACGCTGGTTATGGAAACAAAAGTCACTGCAATCATAGCACCACTAACAATAAAAATTGTAGAAAATTAAGTAACGGATACGTTGGTAATGGGTATACCGTAAAGAAGACTGATAACCAATTTATGCCACTTCGTTTAATTTCAAAGAATAACTGTCTTAAATGGCAGTCACTAAAATCCCGACCGACTCACTTCAAACATTTAATTCGCGACTAAAAAATTGTTTTGCTTATTGCAAGTATGCCAACACATGAAGAAAAATGTAAGCTAGTTAAAAGAGTTAGAAAAGCTTTTCGGCAATTCTTTAGATACAGATACATATGTACAATATATACATACTAAATAAAACGTATCTTTGTACATATATAAATATTTGATCATAATTGACACTTGTATGTACTCACCACGTTTTCGTTTAGTTTGCAGGTATTAGCGCAACTGGCGACGCAGCTCGACTGAAATTTAAATTATAAAAATATAATAGCTTTGTACAAGTTTTAATCCAACATATTTACATGTTGATCATTTTCTCCACCCTGAAAAGAGAGGATTTTATAGTTAAATAGTACATGTAAGTTAAAATTTCAAATATACAATACGCGAATATGAATGGTATAACAAAATTTTCTTGGTTTTTACTTTATGTTCAGTTAACGTAAAATTTAACATTTAATATCGGAGAAATTTAAATTCATTTGCTCTTTCAGTGTTTTCTGATTGTGCTTACATTAGAGAGATTTAGTTAGAATTTTCTATATCAGCAATATTTATATCCTGAACAGGGTATATTAAGTTTGTCACGCAGTTTGTAACACCTAGAAGGAAGCGTAGGGTCTCCGACGCATACATATATAAATGATCAGTATGTCGAGCTGAGTCGATTTACCCATGTCCGCCTGTCTGTATATATACGAACTAGTCCCTCAGTTTTTAAGATATTTTTTTGAAATTTTGCAAACGTCATTTTCTCTTCAAGAAGCTGCTCATTTGTCGGAACTGTCGATATCGGACCACTATAACATAGCACTGAACGATCGGAATCAAGTTCTTGTATGGATTATTTTTTAAGACAACAATGTAACCCCGAAGAACTTGTTCAGATCGGTTAACTATAGCATATAGGTGTCATACAAACAAACTGAATGATCGGAATCAAGGGCTTGTATCGAAAACTTTCGCATTTGACGTGGTATCTTCACGAAATTTGGCATGGATTACTGCATAAGGTAACAATATAATCTCCAAAAAATTGTTCAGAACGGATTACTATTGCATATATAATAGCTTCCATACAAACTGAACACATAGTTACTAACAGAAATGCACCTGTGAAGGTTAACAACCGCACGCCAGTCGTTTCTTCTTTTCGCAACGTGGCGCCAATTGGATATTCCAAGCGAGGCCAGGTCCTTCTCCACTTGGTCCTTCCAACGGAGTGGAGGTCTTCCTCTTCCTCTGCTTCCCGCGACGGGTACTGCGTCGAATACTTTCAGAGCTGGAGTGTTTTCGTCCATCCGGACAACATGACCTAGCCAGCGTAGCCGCTGTCTTTTAATTTGCTGAACTATGTCAATGTCGTCGTATATCTCGTACAGCTCATCGTTCCATCGAATGCGATATTCGCCGTGGCCAACGCGCAAAGGACCATAAATCTTTCGCAGAACTTTTCTCTCGAAAACTCGCAACGTCGACTCATCTGTTGTTGACATCGTCCAGGCCTCTGCACCATATAGCAGGACGGGAATTATGAGTGACTTATAGAGTTTGGTTTTTGTTTGTCGGGAGAGGACTTTGCTTCTCAATCGCCTACTTAGTCCGAAGTAGCACCTGTTGGCAAGAGTTATCCTGCGTTGGATTTCTAGGCTGACATTGTTGGTGGTGTTTACGCTGGTTCCAAGATAGACGAAATTATCTACAACTTCAAAGTTATGACTGTCAACAGTGACGTGAGTGCCAAGTCGCGAGTGCGACGACTGATTGTTTGATGACAGGAGTATTTCGTCTTGCCTTCGTTCACTGCCAGACCCATTTCTTTTGCTTCCTTGTCCAGTCTGGAGAAAGCAGAACTAATGGCGCGGGTGTTGAGGCCGCCAGCAGTTGTACACTCTTTTAGAAAATGGTACCTTCTCTGTTGAGTTCTGCAGCTCGAACTATTTTCTCCAGAAGCAGGTTGAAAAAGTCGCACGATAGGGAATCACCTTGTCTGAAACCTCGTTTGGTATCGAACGGCTCGGAGAGGTTCTTCCCGATGCTGACGGAGCTTTTCGTGTTGCTCAACGTCAGTTTACACAGCCGTATTAGTTTTGCGGGGATACCAAATTCAGACATCGGCAGCTCCTTTTCGTGCTGTCGAAAGCAGCTTTGAAATCGACGAATAGGTGGTGAGTGTCGATTCACCTTTCACGGGTCTTTTCCAAGATTTGGCGCATGGTGAATATCTGGTCGGTTGTTGATTTTCCAGGTCTGAAGCCACACTGATAAGGTCCAATCAGTTTGTTGACGGTGGGCTTTAATCTTTCACACAATACGCTCGACAGAACCTTATATGCGATGTTAAGGAGGCTAATCCCACGGTAGTTGGCGCAGATTGTGGGGTCTCCTTTTTTATGGATTGGGCAGAGCACACTTAAATTCCAATCGTTGGGCATGCTTTCGTCCGACCATATTTTACAAAGATGCTGATGCATGCTCCTTATCAGTTCTTCGCCGAGCCGAATAGCTCGGCCGGCAATCCATCGGCCCCTGCCGCTTTGTTGTTTTTCAGGCGGGCAATTGCTATTTGAACTTCTTCATGATCGGGCAATGGAACGTCTGCTCCATCATCATTGATTGGGGTATCGGGTTCGCCTTCTCCTGGTGTTGTGCGTTCACTGCCATTCAGCAGGCTGGAGAAGTGTTCCCTCCATAATTTAAGTATGCTCTGGTCATCGGTGGCTAGATCACCTTTGGGGGTTCTACAGGAGTATGCTCCGGTCTTGAAACCTTCTGTAAGCCGCCGCATCTTTTCGTAGAATTTTCGAGCATTACCCCTGTCGGCCAGCTTATCGAGCTGTTCGTACTCACGCATTTCGGCCTCTTTCTTCTTCTGTCTGCAAATGCGTCTCGCTTCCCTTTTCAATTCTTGGTATCTATCCCATCCCGCACGTGTTGTGGTCGATCGTAACGTTGCGAGGTAGGCAGCCTGTTTTCTCTCCGCTGCGACACGGCACTCCTCGTCATACCAGCTGTTCTTTTGCACTTTCCGAAAACCAATGGTTTCGGTTGCAGCTGTACGTAAGGAGTTTGAAATGCCGTCCCACAGTTTTCTTATACCGAGTTGTTGACAAGTGCTCTCAGAGAGCAGGAGTGCAAGCCGAGTGGAAAATCTTTCTGCTGTCTGTTGTGATTGCAGCTTCTCGACGTCGAACCTTCCTTGTGTTTGTTGGCGTGCGTTTTTTTGCTGCACAGAGGCGGGTGCGAATTTTGGCTGCAACAATATAGTGGTCCGAGTCGATGTTAGGACCTCGTAGCGCACGCACATCTGAAACACTGGAGACGTGTCTTCCGTCTATCACAACATGATCGATCTGGTTGGTAGTTTTTCGATCCGGAGACAGCCAGGTAGCTTGATGGATCTTCTTATGCTGGAATATAGTACTACAGATAACCATATTTCGGGCCCCGGCGAAGTCGATCAGCCTCAACCTCGTTTCCTCGTGGAGGCTGAATTTACCGACCGTAGTACCAAAGATACCTTCTTTGCCCACCCTGGCGTTGAAGTCGCCAAGCACGATTTTTACATCGTGACGGGGGCATTAGTAGTAATTATAAATATCGTCTGTTGCATGTGTTATGACAGTTTGGCTACAATCAGGAATTACGTGAAAGTCCAGATGTGTGAATTGAAATGAAGCAAAGTATTGGAGGAATCCGAAATCATCTATTAGATATACATATAAAGCCCATTTTTATATGAATTAAGGTCTTCAAAACGCTGACAATTTTCAATAAAGCAAAGAGCTTATACAGGTCGGTGACATAAAGGTATGTCTTAGAGTGCGATACATATATGAAATTACTACTGTGCCCATACTTGGGATTTGCTGTACTGGTTGTAAGGGGGGTGTGGTAGTTAAACTGAGTATCCAGCTACATTTCACCTACCATACTCCTGCGTCCGAGTGGAACACCCCGGCCAACGTGAACAAGTTTAACTGAGATGCGGTAACCAACCTGTGTGGACTGCAAGCGGGCATATACCTAGAAACGCTAATGCCTAATGACATTTTTAAGGGGCACACCTAGTGTGAAATTTTCAAACAATCGATTTTTATTTGTTTTTTCATATTTCGATAGATATATGTACATTTAAAAATAACGTACTAAAATTTCAAATCGATATCTGAAACAGTTTTTGAGTTACAGCCATTTAAAAGAGTAGCCGCTGGGCAGTTAGATAACAATCACTTCATCTTTAAACGCGTTTTTCTCGAAACAACATTTTTCGAATTTGCTGGAGTGATTACTAGGAGACAAATGACCCGATCGCTATTAAATTTTTTTTGCATCTTCTCTATATAGTTCTCCGCGCAATGACCTATCGATTTTTGATCTGATCAAAAAATCGAATTTTGGCAGGCCAAAAACGACCAAAATATTGGGTAAAATTCGACTATTTTTTTAAAACGCCGCCAATTGACAATTTTTGATTTTTTTATCGTAGGTCATTGTACAGACAATATTATCTAGTTTAACGAGTTTTTTTTTAGATTTCATCAACGGAGAAGGCCGGAATCACCGCAGCAGTGAAGGACCTTCTTTCGACTATAACTTAAAATATATTTAATTTGTTTCTTCAAAAATTTCACTGTATATTCTTGAAACATGTATAAATCTATTCTTAAAATTTTGAAATAATTGATAAAGTATTTTTTTTAATAAATAATCCCAAAAATCACCTTTTTTTTAGGCCATTACACTAGGTGTGCCCCTTAAAAACGTCAAATCGGTTAAAAAAGTGGTTAATTTATAGAGGGATCGCATTGTTTATAAAAAAGTTAAAACAAAACCGATTTCTATAGATATTTTGATATATCCAAGCGCGTTTCAGAAGAGGTAAATGCTTCAATTTTTCAAAAATCGCGTTTAAAAATTCGTAACGAGAAAGAAGTACGTCGTGGGTAATTGTACACAAGAGTGTGGATTAAATGTGTGTAATTGATGTGAAAAAAAAATTAATTTTGCACAAATTTGTTAAATGAAAGTCGAAACCAACTAACATGGCTAAGAGGATAGTATATCACAGAAATACCTATGTATTTATGTATGTACAAAAGGTTAATTATTTATTTTTTTTTTAATTTGCGTATAAGTACACAGTATTAATTACATAGTTTCAAAAATGTATTTTTTTAGCTCCCCAAATTATGATTTAACAATATTTTTGTTATTTTTTGTGACAAATTTGCAGAATTTCGTATAAGCACTTTAAAGCGGATGATTTCAAAGAAGCCATTCATTTCAGATTAGGTACAGTTTACATACAAACTTATGTTTTTTTTGTTTAAATATGTTTTATTTGCAATCTATTTTAAAAATAATAAGGAAATTAGGTAACAAAATGTCCAGTGATATCAATAATAATATACAATCTACATATCAAAGTAGAAATTTAATAATAAATATATAAAATAATCGAACAAACTAAAAAAAGCAATAACATGAATAACATATTTTTGTTTTTCACATTCGTCCGACAGTAATTATGATGATGTTGGTTCAATGACGTCAGGATTTTTTAACCTTGTATTCCAATTTGTGGTTTACATTAACAAGTATTATAATAAGCAATTCAGTGCAGTGGGAATTTTGTTTACGAAGAAATGCGAAACATTATTGACGGTATAAAAACCCTTCGGATTGTACTTCAGGTTTAGTTTTAAAAATAATGAAATTCCCATTCGTCATTTTACTTCAAATTATAATAATAATTATTATTTTGTACTTAATTCCTAAATGGGAGATCTAGAATAAGTTGTCTTTTGAGTTTTCTAATTTCATTGCTATCATTGACTAATAACATGTTTGCCAAAGGATTGTCATGATAACTGATTCTGTGTAAATATGCTGTACAAAATCTTTTAATCTCAGTTTTAACAAAAGGCTTATTAAGATCTGAATGAATGGCTTTATTTGTTGTGAACCAAGGGGCGTTTGTAATTAATCTTAGAGTTTTTGATTGAAATTTTTGTAAAATTACCTAGAATGCATTGACAATATTAAACGTTTGTTTCTTAGATTTCGAAATTATTTTGAAATTAAATCTCTTAATAGAGATATATAAAATAATCGAACGAAAAAAAGCCATAACGTGAATAACATATTTTTGTTTTTCATATTCGTCTGACAGTAATTATGATGATGTTGGTTCAATGACGCCAGGATCTTTAACCTTGTATTCCATTTTATGGTTTACATTAACAAGTATTATAATAAGCAATTCAGTGCCGTGGGAATTTTGCTTACGAAGAAATGCGAAATATTATTGACGGTATCAAAACCCTTCGGATTGTACTTGAAGTTTAGTTTTGAAAATAATGAAATTCCCATTCGTCATTTTACTTCAAATTATAATAATAATAATTATTATTTTTATAATAATGAAAAAGTAAATTCAAAACGGAGTAAAGGGAATACGACATTTTATTAATAAAAAGAACCACATTTTCCCACAAAATTGATGTAAATGCTTTAATGTTATTACTTTAAAAAAATAAATCAATTGAGTCTCTTTTGGTTTTCAATTGACACCTCAAAATGTTTTTTAAATTATCTGCATATATACATATACTTATATATAAAAATTATTAAATATGTCACTCACCCTAACATCAGGCGGATCAAATATAACCTGAAAATGCATAATTTGTAATTTGTTTGCTATTTTGAAGTGCGATTAACATACTTACATTTTGCAAAACGCACTCGGACTCTTTAAGACAACACTGCAAATAGTTTGAGAAAAACGATATATTTACAGATGTATTGACATACATATGTACATATGTATTTTACAATAAGTAAGGTTATACAAAATACGTTTAATAAGCAAGAATTGAAATAATATCACTTGAAAATTATGTATTTTTATAATTTATAAACATATAAAAAACGAAGAAGCTTAAAAAATACTGCGCCTACGCACCCTATTGGGGGAGTCTCGATCATCTTCGCCGCATTCTAGCTGTAAATAAAAATACACGTTTAGTTATTTTATAAGCCTTATGTAAAGAAATAAATAAAGTGCTAAATAACATTATCGCATAATATGTAACAATATAAGTATAGTTAAATAATATGTATGTACATACATACAAATATGCACATTTTAATATGTACAAAAGCTATGAATACTAGCTATGTTCTCGTGCAGCCAAAATATTAGATACATACAGATTGATTTAAAGGTGAATGAAATATTACGAACATCTTTGATGTCTCGACATTTTTTTTATAAAAGTACTACGTTTAATCCCGCGCCTAGGCTAGCACGAAATGGGACTGGCATCATATTTTTGTTGCGTGCACTCATCTTAAATTACGATAGAACTTTTTCTCAACTTTGTTAGTTGATGGTCGTACGACGCACATATGTAAAGGGTGATTTTTTAAGAGCTTGATAACTTTTTAAAAAAAAAAAACGCATAAAATCTCATCGGTTCTTTATTTGAAACGTTAGATTGGTTCATGACATTTACTTTTTGAAGATAATTTCATTTAAATGTTGACCGCGGCTGCGTCTTAGGTGGTCCATTCGGAAAGTCCAATTTTGGGCAACTTTTTCGAGCATTTCGGCCGGAATAGCCCGAATTTCTTCGGAAATGTTGTCTTCCAAAGCTGGAATAGTTGCTGGCTTATTTCTGTAGACTTTAGACTTGACGTAGCCCCACAAAAAATAGTCTAAAGGCGTTAAATCGCATGATCTTGGTGGCCAACTTACGGGTCCATTTCTTGAGATGAATTGTTGTCCGAAGTTTTCCCTCAAAATGGCCATAGAATCGCGAGCTGTGTGGCATGTAGCGCCATCTTGTTGAAACCACATGTCAACCAAGTTCAGTTCTTCCATTTTTGGCAACAAAAAGTTTGTTAGCATCGAACGATAGCGATCGCCATTCACCGTAACGTTGCGTCCAACAGCATCTTTGAAAAAATACGGTCCAATGATTCCACCAGCGTACAAAGCACACCAAACAGTGCATTTTTCGGGATGCATGGGCAGTTCTTGAACGGCTTCTGGTTGCTCTTCACCCCGAATGCGGCAATTTTGCTTATTTACGTAGCCATTCAACCAGAAATGAGCCTCATCGCTGAACAAAATTAAAGCGCGAAACACATTTCGAACCGAACACTGATTTTGGTAATAAAATTCAATGATTTGCAAGCGTTGCTCGTTAGTAAGTCTATTCATGATGAAATGTCAAAGCATACTGAGCATCTTTCTCTTTGACACCATGTCTGAAATCCCACGTGATCTGTCAAATACTAATGCATGAAAATCCTAACCTCAAAAAAATCACCCGTTACATTCACAACAAATGAAACAGTAACATGAATAAAGGAGCCACAATGCCTGGCGATGCATCAGACAATGCGATTTTCTATTGCGATATGCCTTCCGGCATACCACCACACCATCTTGTGTGTCCAAAAAAACTGCCTTGTTGATTAACTACTTCGGTAGGAACGTTGACTATAGTTAACGGCCATAGATAACCCAACACAATCGAACGCACTGCCGAGCGTCGATTATAGTCAGGAATTTTATCTTATCTCTACAGATACGCAGTGTTCGCTCGCATAATTCTAGTTTTGTTAAATTCAGAGATAAAGAGATGCCCAACGCTCCTGTCACTAGAAATGTGAGAACCGCTCACCTACCAAACTTTGATAGTTGACTGGATCTGGTAAGTTTTAAATCTTTGCAATTGGAATGACTTGAATGACCAGATCGAAATTATACCGAAAATATTTCTGCTTTAAGGTAGGAAATACCAATTACTTACATTGTCTTGCTTCTAGGTTGTATTATTCTGGTCGCGCAGAGTTTGGGTGAACCTGCTACATAGATAACATGGGTGCGCAACACTTACAGCATGTTCCGACCAAAAATTTTAAGTAATTAGATTACATTTAATTTATACACTAATTTGGACTGTCCTTACTGTAGTTATAGAATTTTAAACTGATGTTTTTAACATTAAAAATTCACATCGTTTAATATTAATTAAGAGAGAGCATTGATATATCGTATTTTGTTAAAAAAAAGTCGTCTTATTTTATATACTTTCCATTTAATGAAAATAATGGACGCATTTTGTCATCAAATTTTGTATCTATTTATAATCAAATTTCGCGTGCGTTATTGTAGCGAATATTTATGATGATTCAGTTTTATCAAAAACACAAGCTCACAAGTGGTACAAAGTCTTCAAAAACGGTCGAAAGATTGTTGAAGACATGCCTCGTTCTGGACAACCTCTTCAACTGATAATAATAATAAAAAGTGAAGGATGTTGTAATCGTTAGATAAGTGTTAGGCGATGGTAAGAGAGCACGACATCTCTCGCCAGTAATTTTGGTGGATATTTTGGATACGAAACGCGTTCTTGCTCGACTCGTCCGGACAAAGCTGAAATTTTCCAAAAACCGAATTTAAAGCCAAAAACGCAATGAATGCCATCGATCAACCCCCGTTTTCAGTCGAACGAAGAGATAAAACAAAATTCGAAGAAGGAGCTAAAGGCCATACCAAAAGTGCTCATAAAAAGTGTTTCTAGGACTGGGAAAATCCGTTTTATTTACAATTTTCGGGTAATTTTTTGTCACAATATACACATATATATACGATTGAACATACATAAATGCGTAAAACGGACGCTTATTTTAACTTATCTTGGTGTACTAGCATAAATTCATTTTCTTATTGGAAGCATGCCTACAAATTTAAACCTATAACAACTAAATTTACTTATTGTCTAAATACCTCTTCTTTCTTTTTTTATCCCTTTCTTATTTTTTGATAATACAAACATACACATGTTTGGCGCCATTTTTTTATTACTTAGAAGAAATTTGTACTATATACATATATTTGAAATGTTATGTTAGTGGATAATGACGAAATTCTCAACTATTAGCCATCGGACGAAAACCTATGGTATGTCTCGTAATTTCAACCATTTAACTTTAAAATATAATATTAAAATACAAATATCCACTCACCGTCATAATATTTGGTTGTTGCAGGTCCGAACACTATAATTAATAGAATTACGTTGTTATGAAATTATTTATATATAAGTACATCTTACAGTGGTATTTCTCGTGCCCAAAATTTCAGGTAGATTTACAGTCTGAAATTCAAGCCCCTCAATATCCCAGTTATCGTGATGATATGCGTTTTTTATGAGTTTCATTAGCGAACAAATGTCCTGACGATATTTATGTTCATTATTGCTGGTTTGACTACAGCTGGATTGAATCCGACGTTTCATGCATTCTAGCTTCTCTGCAACCTCGCTCTCTAAATCTGTCATATTACCAATGATAACTTCGTTGATTTGCATTAGCATATCCACCCATTCCTGATAAGTTACAAGCTTGATCTTTTGAAAATAAAAGTTAATACAATTTTTTGATAAGTTTTCCTCCTTAATGGCAATAATCAGATTTATGAAAGTAATTCTAATTTAAGTAACTTTTCCGCTTTCTCTGTCCATGTGGTATCATAACATTACTTAAAATAAACCAAATAAAAATCTAAATTAAGAATGTGATATGTTTATACAAATGTAAGACTCATTTCTGTCTGGAATGGACATTCTCTTCCTTGTGTCGTGTGTATTTTGAGTATTCTTTCTTTCTCCTTTCATTGCATGTTTATTATAATTTTTGTATCACGAAACAGAATCCAAACCATGAACACTGTTGACCAGAATTGATATAACTAGTTTGTGTACTCGTAAGCATTGTTAATTAATTACGCCCTAATATGCGAAAAATAAAAACATTACCCACCTATCAATCATAGGTATTATTATTCATTTAAATTGATGACTAAAATCAAGATCTAGGTAATCCTTGTGAGTATATACATACATATGTGCGAATACTAAGCTCCAACTACTGAAAAACTCAGGCCCAACTAGCCAAACAACTATCCCATTTCCATACTACTACTACTAGTGCACCTCATAACTGACATGGCGAAAGAAATAATCATACAAAATCACATTTTAATTTGAGTTACATACATTCTATATGTACAGCTGTGTTTTGTGTAGATAATTGTATAAAATCATTGAAGCCAAATAAAATAAATCGTTGCACAAGTTCATACTTTCAAATACATACATACATTTGAAGTATGAACTTGAAACATTTATTCGCTTACTTACATCCGTATCACCTTTCGCCATATTTTCAATGTCTACCAAGCGTCGAATAAATATTTCATTTAATTGCCCATTCAATTTAGCTGCATCTCCACAACTTTCTGTTTCAGCACGGTACTTGACAAGACGCTGCTTCAAATAGCTTACGTCATGTTGTAGGGGTTTAAAAGGATAACAGATTGTAGCTGATTGTTGAGATTCAAAGTGGTGCTCCTTAGAAAACGATTTTTCAGTTTTGGTAGATTTTGGCTGGCACTTTTTTGTGGACGATTTAATGATTGAATTAGACTCTTCAAGCCACGAATCATATTGGGGATGTTGAGAATTCTCATAGTACGCGTTCGAATCTAACATTGGCGACGGCACAAATGGCGCCGATGACTTTGCGACCACATTTAACGATGCTGCATTTAAACCAGCACTTACAACCGACGTTTCACTGCCTATATGACTTGGTACTACTATGTTAAGAATAGTGGGCGGTGAGTTGGAAGATAATTCCTCTTCATTTGCTGATGTCGACATTAAACGAAATTGGCGGTTACGTGGTCGGCTACGAACTTGCGGACATATGTTGGGGGTTTGAGGAGTTGAATTCTTGAGTCTGCCACTCATATTGGTACTTTTACTAAGATTTTGATTCATATGGAATGATTCAGAATGTTAATCCTTCCCAATGCCAATTTTTGTAATATTCAATTTGTTGTTTATCTGTTTGGCAAGTTGAGTTTTTAAATGTTATCCAAATAAAATTTTTTTATATACTAATTTTTGGTGTTCATTTGTTTTTTTTTTTTAGATTTTGTCGTATTTACGCTTTTTTATTAATTTTTTCTTTTTTTTTTTGGCATACACAATGTATGCGTGACACTCAATTCCAAGTCAAATTGTTGCTTCTGAACGAATTAAAAACGACTGTGAACGAATGTCGTTAAGCGTGTTTCATACTTGAATTGTACCTTAATTTGTGCATTGGACAGTACCAATACTAATAGCTTTCTAACCTGAGTTTTTCTTTATAATATTAACGGTGTGGCTTTTATTGTAGATGAAACTGGTAATTGGCAAACATTCCTAACATGTACGGGTGTACATATATAAGCCTTTTGATAAATATGTTTGCACATGAGGGTAGAAAATAAAATTTATAAATACTCTAATGATTCACTCTTTAAAATATACATACATATATGTTTAAACTTTCGAACTTAATCAAGGAATGATATTTTGGTTTTTATTATTTCCTCTTTCGTAAAAATGTCATAAATCATCATAAACGGTAGACTACCGGTAACCTCTAATATCAAGTCAGAAATTAATCCTTTATATATGCACATTTTCATATAAAAATTATATATATACATATGTATATTACAATAGCAAATTTATTAATTTAACTCAGTTGTGCTTTGAAACTGCAAAATAGTGCTCAAAGGTAAATAAGTATTATAAAGATATGTAAATTAAATTTAATAATAAGTAGAATAACGAATATTGTATGAAAAGGCGGAGTAATCGCAATCAAAAAGGAAAATCATTTTCACGTTCACACCCTAATGGAAACAGTGTTCCGCAAATAGTCACTTGCAAATGTATGTGTGCATATGTGGAATGTACTTGTACATAAAAAACATACAATCAACTATTAGGAATAAATTGAATTTCGCACATATCCCAGATTTTCCAAATTTATTCCTAATACTATGTTCCCACCAAAAATTTTAAGTGATTAGATTACATTTAATCTCTTCACTAATCTGGCCCGTTGGACAGATGATTAAACAAATGTTTTTGTCATTCAAGAATTCACATCGTTTAATATTTATTAAAAGAAAACATTGTTATATAGTATTTTGTTATAAAAGCGGTCTTTTTTAAAATATTTTGCATATAATGGAAATAGTGGAGGCGTTTTTTTTATTACGGAAGTCGATTTTCAGGTGAATTCAGATTCATTGCTTTAATTCATTAGTTTGTTTACATTTTTTCTCTTTGTAGTGTCTAATACTGTGATAGCCACAAGCCACAGCCACAGGTCTCTAAAATTGTTAAAGACAATGCTTGTGACTTGAGACGTTTTTGCAATTCTGCAAGTGAAAGTAACTAAAGATGTATTTACAATTGAATGAAAATAAATATGTCGAAAACAAATATTAAATTTTCTTTGTGATAGTCAAAAAGAATAATTACCAATAAAAATATATGTTGACTTTGTTTCAGAATATTTACGAAACGTATGTGAATTTGATTTATGTTTAACCTTTTCGTGTTTGATTTGCTCACAAATTATAAAAAAACCGACAATTGATTAATATCTATGATAATCTCTGTAAGTGAAATATCAGTATATTTAAAACGGCAAACAAGAGTTATTTTTACTTTTGTGACATCCTAACTATGAGGCCACAAATTTGAGACAATGTTTTATGACTAACGACAAATTCACAAATTAAAGACCTTCAGCCCTATTCTGGGGACTCATTATTGTGAGGTTTTCCGTATGCTGAGATGATTTTAAAAGCACAAATGTTCACAATCGGTTGTGTTTGTTTTGTTAATTTCAATATTTTTAAAGAAATTTGCAACTATTTTATTCAAATAGAATGGAATAAATATTCCAAAGGCGTTATCTATTTCAAATATTTCAATAAATATGTAACTTACAGTTTTTGTACATTTTACTTCCTGCTGAGAATGAATAAAAAGAAATATACATATGTATTTATTTTTAAATAATTTGAACAAGACTTTATTTGTAAATGTGCATGCATGCGTGTATTATTTGATACATGTGCGAATAAAAAGATATTTATGTTTAAATAATATGCTGTAATACTGCAGGTTGTTCTTCAACATTTTGAAATCCTTAAAATATAATAAATTAAATTTAATAAATTTTATAAATTCGCGAAATTACTTACTTTTCTTGTTTGTCCATTTCTTTATTCTGTTTTGTTTGTTTTTGTAAAACAGCTGATTGACAGCAAAGTGTGGTGAGTTTGTGAACTTTTTTCTTGTGAGATTTGTGCAATAATAACCTCACAAACCAGTTTTGAGGTTTTCTCAGAATAGAGCTGTTTACCTCAAAATGTCACAAATAGTGATTAGAGACTGCTTATACCATGTTCAGACCGACACTTAATCCCACGTTCTTGAATGGATTATCCCACTAATCTTAAAAATTTATCAAGATTCCGCCATACAAAAATGACAGCTCCAAATCACTTCATTGAAATGATTTGAAACTGATCCACGCTAAATCTTTCTGTGCGACTCTGATTTTGCGCAATCTACTTGTCAGCACTGGAAATCTGTTACATTATCACAGATGATTTAGACACTACAAAGGGAAAAAAATGTAAACAAACAATTTTTTTTTAAACCAATGAATCTAATTTTACCTGAAAACCGACTTAACAAATACAAAAAATGCATACATTATTTCTATTATATGGAAAATATTTAAAAAAAGACGTTTTTTATTTCAAAATACTATATGACAATATTTTACATATTTTGATAACATTAATAGCGGGATTCTGTAACCAGTCTCTAGTCTCTATTTGAGACATTTTGAGGCAAAGTCTCAATTTGAGACTAGTTATTATTCACTAAACAGTCTCCAGCGTTAGTCTCAAAATATTAAGACCTGGTAGTTAACAGGTCACAAAACTAAAACGAGCTCTTGTCTGCCATTTTGAATATACTGAATAGAGATCATCATAGATATTAATCGATTGTCGTTTATTTATATTTTGTAAGCAACTCAAACACGAAAAGGTCAAAAATAAATCAATTTTACATAAATTTCGTAAATATTATGAAACAAAGTCAACATATATTTTTATTTTTATTGATAATTATGTTTTTTGACTATGCTATAGGAAATTTAATATTCGTTATCGACATATTTATTTTCATTCAAGTGTAAAAACATCTCTGAATAATGGAATGTAATAGATTTTGTGTCTGTCACCTACAGAATAGCAAAATCATCTCAAGTCTCAAAAATATTCTCTAACTCAAAATCTCAAATTTAGAGACTTGAGACTGTCTCACGTTACAAAATCGCACGGCTAATCTTTTACATTCTCGGTCTGAACATGGTATTACAGAATTCTGCTGTAAATAATCTGTGGTAATGTAATAGATTTCCAATTCTGACAAGTAGATGGTGTTAAATCAGAGTCGCACAAAGAGTTTTCAAGTAGATTAGCCGAGCGATTCTGTACTGTGATACAGTCAAAAGTCTCTATAGTTGAGATTTTAAAATAGAGACAATTTTTGTAACTTGAGACGATTTTACATAAAATTCTGTAAGTGACAGTCACAAACAGTCATTATTAGGCAGTCATTATTAAGTGACTGTAATAAGTAATAGATTTGAACGAAAATAAATTTGTCGATAACAAACATTAAATTTTATATTGGGTTGTCAAAAAAGTCTTGCGGTATTTTTATTGAATTTTTTTTTATTGAAATTGAAATGAATTTTCGATGACTTATACCCAGCTCTTGACCGATGCTACGGCTGCTACTATGCCGGTCTCTTTCGACCAATTCAGCGATTTTATCGCAATTTTCGACGACAGGCCTTCCAGAGCGTGGCGCATCTTCGACCACCTCTACACCAGAACGAAAACGTTGAAACCATCGTTGTGCGGTGGAAATGGAAACTGTATCGGGTCCATAATGCATGCATTTTTGGCTTTATCGTAGTAGTACTGTAAAATATGCCGTATTTTCTCTTTATTTTGCTCCATGTTTGCGACGCTATAGCTCACGAACGACTTAAAAGAAACAAGACAATCAATCAAACACATGTTAGCGCGTGAAATGGCTTTCCAAAAAGGTATAGCATGACCCGATGCGACGAATAAAACTAGAACTACGCGCTTTCAGCGCCAACTAGCGAAAATACCGCAAGACCATTTTGACGAGCCAATACTCGTATCACAGTCAAAAAGCATAATTACTAATAAAAAAATATATGTTGACTTTGTTTAATAATATTTACGAAATTTATGTGAATTTGATTTATATTTTACTATTTCGTGTATGAGTTGCTAACAAAATATTAAAAAACGACAATCGATTAATATCTATGATGATCTCTATTCAGTATATTCAAAATGGCAAAAATAATTCTTTTTAATTATGTGATCTGCTATCTATCAGGTCATAAATTTGAAACTAACGCTAGAGACTGTTTAGTGAATAGTAACTAATCACAAACTAACATTTTACCTCAAAGTTTCTCAAATAGTGACTAGACACTGGTTAAATTTATAAGATTAGCGCGATAAACTACTCAACAGCCGAAATCTGGTGATTAAGTGTCAGTTTGAACGTGGTATAAATTTGAAGATAATGCATAATTTATAATTTGCTAAACACATAGAGCGCGACAAACTTCAAGCGACCTCTCTCAAATATCAAAATTCACACGTTCTTATGGGCACAGTGACGCTTTGAACACATAGGAAGCGACACGACATGGCAGCACGACAGTAAACTGTAAATAGCGTTGTGAATCCTACTACATGAACATTTGTAAGAAGGCAGCGACATAACAATGGCTGGCATGTACACAAAACTACACAGCTTTCCATTTATATGTATACAATATCGTTGTTGCCATACTAATACCTTTCACTTAAACGAAATTTTAATATTTTGTTTGATTTTCAAAACCGTATAAAGCAACTTTTTAAACCTGAGCACGGATTTTCCTTCGGTGGCCCTAGCTACACTGCAGATTACGTACATGACCAAACGCAACATGTTGCACAGAGTATAACGTCTGTCGCAAAAGAAACAGAACTTTTTAAGTATAACTGTTTCTGGTGGCGCCACCTATTGGTGGGTATATGAAATAAAAAGTTTGGGGGCCTATTCTGTAACTCGATTCGAAAAAAATTTACTCGAATTCGTATTTTGGATAAAATATACGATAGCTCTTGAGTTGTAGAAAACAAAAACGAAAATTGTACGTATTTATTCTGGCACAGGGTGGTACAACTTTCGCATAATTATAAATTAGACCCGAATTTCGAATAGAATACATTTTCGAATCGAGTTACAGAATAGAGATATTTCGCCTTCTCACTTTAGCTCGCCTTCAAACGGATGTTCTTAGGCTACCCAGAGGATACTTGGTCAAAGACCGGAAGTCGTGAGCTGCTTGAGTCATATGTAAAAGGATCGTTTCTGGCCACTCCCAAGTGAATGGCGATCAGAGAACTTTCTCCGCTTGCGTGAACTTCTACTCATGACTCCATTCTCCCTCCTCAAACGAAATGAGGATTACGATTTGAGGGCATGCACAATGCACCTAGAATGTCCGGTCCCTTAATTGGGAAGGTGCCGCTGTCTAGCCAGTTGATACAAGGATATCAGTAAAGGCTGACATCACCGCTGTCCAAGAAATGCGATGGACGGGACAAGGACTGAGGCGAGTAGGTCCTTGTGGCATTTACTACAGTGGCCAAGTTCGGTGTGGGATTCGTGGTGGGAGAGAGATTACGTCACCGAGTACTGTCATTCACGCCGGTGGATGAACGCCACAATCCTCATCAAAGCCAAGTTCTCCAACATATCGCTGATTTGCGCCCACGCTCCGTCGGAAAAGAAGGGCGATGAGACCAAATATGCCTTCTTTGAGCGCTTGGAGCGCACCTATAGAAATATTCTTTTCTTTTCTGGTTAGAATAAAACAACAATGTTAAAATATACTGTCTTAATTATATTTTAGTGTATCATTATTAAATTAATTCACATTTCAACTAAGTCATATTTTCCATATCGAAGTAAATAATGCAACACATTTAAAACCAGTAATATATAAAAGAGAAATAAGCGAAAAGAAATAAAACCCTAAGCTAGTATATTTGGGTCTGAGTAGATTTTATTTTCATCAACACCTTTCATTATATTTTAAACATTACCAAATAAAAAATCACCAAATTAAATGAAGATTTTGGACTTTCTGAACTTCTAACATTTGATTTCATGCATTTAGTTGTTCATTTGTTCTTATTGATATTGTTATCATCGCATAGGTGAAGTTCGTAATTGATCTCGTAACAATGCGTTGCCCACCCATAATATCTTATTTGTAAATTAAGAAGTAAAGAGTACATTTTAATTTATAATTAAATAAATGTCATCGCGTTCAGATTTTAACAAAAATTACTATCACCGAGATCAGTCACACCAAACGACGACAAAGTTGTGATATTTGCACTAAAAACTCAATCAACTTTTGTAATAAGTAATTATTTGTATTCTGTTGTAATAGTTAATGTTTCTCTTCTATTAGGAAGTTAAAAAACTATGTGAATTTTTTTTAGAAAGTGGGATTACGCAAAACAAAAATCAATAATATAACTGATGAGCAAAATTAAATGTTTGGATCGAAATTTTAGCGTACAAACATGAAACTATTCTGAAAATTAGAAATGGCGAAAAAGTTAGCTGTAAATATATCTATTGCAATATCATATGTTATGTGGAGATGATGCAACAATACAACAAAGAACCTATTTCTTTACTTAAGACCCTTTTTACTATTCACGTCTGCTATTTTCGTTTTTTTTTTTGTTGTTTTAGAGTAAAGCTAGGTGTTTAGGTGTTTAGGCCAAATATATATAGACTTTTCGATCCTCGGGCGTCCTGGCCAAATATTCTCTTTCGATAAGGCCCTCTATTCGTTTTTTTATAAAAACAGGAGACGGTAAGAACCGCGATTTCAATTGTGATGTTACATCTGATACAAGCAAGTTGTGCTGTAATGGCAATATAAGTGATAGGTATAGTATTTGTCACTATTAAGGAAAATGTAGGTATGTTGATTTTCCTACCGGTAAACGTTTTCTTGCTTTCATTATACGAACAATAGCTGCTTCAATTTCATGTTTGCGGTCTTCATCTACTTTACCCCGCGTTTCCTTGCGTTCAGGTTCAGTCTCTCCCTTTGCGGCAACAGTTTGAATTTTAATTCTATAAAAGCAAAGACATAAGAAACTTAATCTTAATAATAAAGTATAAGTGTATAGTAAATTTTTTAAATATAAATGCAATATAAAATGGTTAAGGGCCAACATTTTATGTATGTATATTTTTCATTTATTGACAAATTAAAGTACACAAAAGTGGTGTCGGCTAATTCCTTTAATAAAAAAATAAGAGTTTAACCATAATTTTATTATCTATTTATTATGTTATATACTTGTCGTATGTGTAAGCGCTAGTTCATGTACTTTGTATGGCGGGTGCTAATATTTTGTAGACAAGTGTATGTGCCAGAGCGTCATTTGAAGTAGTCGACGCATATGTGCTGAAGCCTGCTCCATGAATAACGGGTGATTTTTTTGAGGTTAGGATTTTCATGCATTAGTATTTGACAGATCACGTGGGATTTCAGACATGGTGTCAAAGAGAAAGATGCTCAGTATGCTTTGACATTTCATCATGAATAGACTTACTAACGAGCAACGCTTGCAAATCATTGAATTTTATTACCAAAATCAGTGTTCCGTAATCCGCTTTTTTATCGACAAATTTTGTTCAGCGATGAGGCTCATTTCTGGTTGAATGGCTACGTAAATAAGCAAAATTGCCGCATTTGGGGTGAAGAGCAACCAGAAGCCGTTCAAGAACTGCCCATGCATCCCGAAAAATGCACTGTTTGGTGTGGTTTGTACGCTGGTGGAATCATTGGACCGTATTTTTTCAAAGATGCTGTTGGACGCAACGTTACGGTGAATGGCGATCGCTATCGTTCGATGCTAACAAACTTTTTGTTGCCAAAAATGGAAGAACTGAACTTGGTTGACAAGTGGTTTCAACAAGATGGCGCTACATGCCACACAGCTCGCGATTCTATGGCCATTTTGAGGGAAAACTTCGGACAACAATTCATCTCAAGAAATGGACCCGTAAGTTGGCCACCAAGATCATGCGATTTAACGCCTTTAGACTATTTTTTGTGGGGCTACGTCAAGTCTAAAGTCTACAGAAATAAGCCAGCAACTATTCCAGCTTTGGAAGACAACATTTCCGAAGAAATTCGGGCTATTCCGGCCGAAATGCTCGAAAAAGTTGCCCAAAATTGGACTTTCCGAATGGACCACCTAAGACGCAGCCGCTGTCAACATTTAAATGAAATTATCTTCAAAAAGTAAATGTCATGAACCAATCTAACGTTTCAAATAAAGAACCGATGAGATTTTGCAAATTTTATTTTTTTATTATATTTTTTTTTAAAAAAAAGTTATCAAGCTCTTAAAAAATCACCCTTTATTTGTAAGAAGGCAGCGACATAACAATGGCCGGCTTGTACACAAAACAACACAGCTGTCCATTTTGTATGTACATAATTTCGTTAATTAAAATAAATAATTATGTACATAAAGATAACTATTGTTATGAAACTAAGAATGTTATTACAATCAAGTTACTGAAGGAAATGGACATCAAATAATGTCTAGGAAAGTAGGATACATAAAAATTAAATTTTGGGGAAATAGCCTTTGGAGCCTAAAAACCAATTAAGAAACGCATGTAACGAAGGCAACAATGTGCTGATAGCACTTATAATTATGCGAAAGTAGTACCAGTGGAAGGAACACTTCTCCAGCCTGCTGAATGGCAGTGAAAGCACAACACCGGGAGAAGGCGAACCCGATTCCCCAATCGATGACGATGGAGCAGACGTTCCATTACCCGACCATGAAGAAGTTCGAATAGCAACCACCCGCCTGAAGAACAACAAAGCGGCAGGGGCCGATGGATTGCCGGCCGAGCTATTCAAACACGGCGGCGAAGAACTGATAAGGAGCATGCATCAGCTTCTTTGTAATATATGGTCGGACGAAAGCATGCCCAACGACTGGAATTTAAGTGTGCTATGCCCAATCCATAAAAAAGGAGACCCCACAAGCTGCGCCAACTACCGTGGGATAAGCCTCCTCAACATCGCATATAAGGTTCTATCGAGCGTATTGTGTGAAAGATTAAAGCCCACCGTCAACAAGCTGATTGGACCTTATCAGTGTGGCTTCAGACCTGGTAAATCAACAACCGACCAGATATTCACCATGCGCCAAATCTTGGAAAAGACCCGTGAAAGGAGAATCGACACACACCACCTCTTCGTCGATTTCAAAGCTGCTTTCGACAGCACGAAAAGGAGCTGCCTTTATGCCGCGATGTCTGAATTTGGTATCCCCGCAAAACTGATACGGCTGTGTAAACTGACGTTGAGCGGCACCAAAAGCTCCGTCAGGATCGGGAAGAACCTCTCCGAGCCGTTCGATACCAAACGAGGTTTCAGACAAGGCGACTCCCTATCGTGCGACTTTTTCAATCTGCTGCTGGAGAAAATAGTTCGAGCTGCAGAACTTAATCGAGCAGGTACAATTTTCTATAAGAGTGTACAGCTGCTGGCGTATGCCGATGATATTGATATCATCGGCCTCAACACCCGCGCCGTTAGTTCTGCTTTCTCCAGGCTGGACAAGGAAGCAAAACGAATGGGTCTGACAGTGAACGAGGGCAAGACGAAATATCTCCTGTCATCAAACAAACAGTCGTCGCACTCGCGACTTGGCTCCCACGTCACTGTTGACAGTCATAACTTTGAAGTTGTAGATAATTTCGTCTATCTTGGAACCAGCGTAAACACCACCAACAATGTCAGCCTAGAAATCCAACGCAGGATAACTCTTGCCAACAGGTGCTACTTCGGACTGAGTAGGCAATTGAGAAGCAAAGTCCTCTCTCGACAGACAAAAACCAAACTCTATAAGTCTCTCATAATCCCCGTCCTGCTATATGGTGCAGAGGCTTGGACGATGTCAACAGCGGATGAGTCGACGTTGCGAGTTTTTGAGAGAAAAATTCTGCGAAAGATTTATGGTCCTTTGCGCGTTGGCCACGGCGAATATCGCATTCGATGGAACGATGAGCTGTACGAGATATACGACGACATTGACATAGTTCAGCGAATTAAAAGACAGCGGCTACGCTGGCTAGGTCATGTTGTCCGGATGGATGAAAACACTCCAGCTCTGAAAGTATTCGACGCAGTACCCGCCGGGGGAAGCAGAGGAAGAGGAAGACCTCCACTCCGTTGGAAGGACCAAGTGGAGAAGGACCTGGCTTCGCTTGGAATATCCAATTGGCGCCACGTAGCGAAAAGAAGAAACGACTGGCGCGCGGTTGTTAACTCGGCTATAATCGCGTAAGCGGTGTCTACGCCAATTAAGAAGAAGAAGAAGAAGTACCAGCCTGTGTCAGAACAAATACTTAAATTTTTCGTTTTTTGCTTTCTATAACTCAAGGTAGCGAATATTTTATTCAGAAAGAGGATTGAAAATATAAAAATCGAGTTACAGAATACAAACAATCCAAATTCGTAAATTTTCTCGAAGCGAGTTACAGAATAAGACCCCAGATTTACTTCACAGCTTTGATGGAGTTAACTTACTCACTTTGGAATGGTAAAAAATCATTAACTATATTTCTGTATTTATATACATATGTATATGATAATTCAAGAAAAAATTCAATATACACTGCTTATATTTAATTGCAAGTTGTTCAAACTCCATATTTATATAACTCAATAGGATAAGCTCAATCTACATATATATTTGCTACAAATAGAAAAACACACTTTTTAAGAGAAGATATCGTGTACTATAGAGATGACAAGAACTGCTTAAATTAGCTTTCTTTTTTGTGAAAATTGCCTTGCCTTACCTTAAAGAAATTTAAATGCTCACCAACCTAAAATTACATCCTAAAGACTTTTTAGTTCATATACAGCTATGGACATAAGTATAAATGGCACATTCAATTAAGTATACTTTCATATGCTAAAGTATCTTTAATATTCTTTCAAACAACCATGTTTGCGGTTTTCTGAAAGTTTATTCCTTACATCTAAAATATAGCACAAACTCAATTTCGAATTCATTAATAACACAACAAAAATTATGAAAAGGTAGAAAAAGTGATGAAATTAGATGGACGTATAAATGGCACAATCTGCAGAAGAGGGGAAAAGTCGAGTTAAAAACGTGTTTTTATCTGGTTCTTTTGTGTACAAACAATTTAGTAGCTAATATTTTGTGCTGTAGCCTTTGTTTTTAATGACTGCTTCGCACCTGCGACTCATACTCTCAACCAGTTTTTCACACTTAGTCTTAGGTATGGCATGCCAAGCTTCATGAACGGCAGCCCAAAGATCGTCCAGATTTTTATAATTTTTCTTCGCGGCTCTAATCTTGACTTCATTCCATAAGTTTTCAATGGGATTAAAGTCGGGGCTCTGCGCTGGCCAATCTAAGACATCGATTTTCTCCGCACTAAACCAATTCTTAACTAGTTTTGAGGAGTGTTTGGGGTCATTGTCTTGCATAAATTTCCATTTAATTGGCATGTTATCGAAGGCATATGGTTCCATATGATGTCTCAAAATGTCTAAGTATTGAAACTTATCCATCTTGCCGTTTATCCGTACGGATGGCGCTATGCCATCCCAGGAAAATGCACCCCAAACCATAATGTTTCCGCCCCGGTGTTTGATTGTCTTCTGTGTGAACCTTGGATTAAATTCTTGGCTTTTAGGACGATGAATAAAGACTCTTCCATCTGGCCCTATCCTGGAGTTTTATTATATAAATACATAAACGCAGCACTGGCTACGAGGCCTTCAGCCGCCTTGTAATTATAACTAGGTAAAAAGTTCTATTTGCTAAGGGTTAGTAAAGGTGTAAGTTGCTTAAATATGTTTTAACAAATCATTGGTTTTTAAGAATCTATAAACAATCATAACGTTTTTTTCTGAAGGTTCACTTAGTAGTTTTATGAGATCAATGTTGCCAGAGTTGTGGGCTGTTGAGTGAAGCATCGGACAGAGTGTGAGTAAGTGTTTGATAGAAGCGGTGTCCTCGCAAAGGGGGCAAATGGATGGGCTTTTACCCGATAGTAAGTGGGCGTGTGTTATGATAGTGTGTCCAATCCTTAATCGAGTATATGTCTTCATTGCGCTAGTTGGAACTGTTGACGAGTAGATTATTCGATTTCTGGCTGGGTTTATGTCCGCGTAGTGATGTTTAAATGTTTTCCATTCGCTTGCGTTTTTTTATGCCTTTTGTGCTTAATAAGGTTAGAAATGTCTTGCTTGGATGAGGCATAGTATGTTAAGGCAGGAGTCCTGGCTACATTTTTCGCAGCGAGGTCTGCAAAGTGGTTGCCTGAAATACCAGCATGGCCAGGGATCCACATTACTTGGATTTTCTGAGGGGCACCAATGACCGCGTCCCTGATAACTTCTATTATGGGATTGCGATTGGAAGGAGACGTTATTGCAGACATACACGATTTGCTGTCTGTACAGATGAGGAACTTTCCTTTAGTCTTTTTTGCGTGATTAACTGCGTGAAGGATAGCAGATCCTTCAGCGGTAAATACAGAGCTCGTTGAGGGGAGAAGCCAATTGCAAATAATTTCTCCTGTGGCAGTGACAACTGCTAACGAAGTGGAATCGATGGACTTGGAGCCATCCGTAAACAATAGCTTCCAGCCATTATTTGTATAATTAGATTCCAGTTCAGCAAAGGTTTGTTGAAAGACTACGTTTGGTGTGTTTTGCTTGGACAAAAACAAAAGCTTATTCTGTAGGATTTTATCATTGATCAGCCAGGGAGGATGTCGTGTGGTGAATTTGCATGTTGCGTTACGTAAAATATTATTTTCTTCAGCGAAACTTAAGCATCTCGAAATAGCCGATTGTATTCTTGGAATTTTTCTTTTTTTCGTGGCATGGGTGATAGTTGTATTTAGTAATGGGTTGGTGTTCTCAGCCGTTTTCGCAAGAATTTGGAGCGAAGAATCTATAATTCTATCTTGAATAGTTGGTAAACCAGATTGTATTAAAAGTTATAATCCGGCCTCCACAATTTCTGGAAGTTAAATTGCACACCTTAAATACATATGATTTGAAAAATTTCGATTTCAACATCATCCTTAAGTACTACTACCACAAATTACTGCAGATTATTTTGAAATGTTTAACTCTATCTCTAAACATAATTCACAAGTTAACCCTTTTTTTAATTTTAATTTTATTTATAGTTTTCTTTTACAATAAGAAATTAATTTAAAAAAAAACTCGCTTTCATTTGAATTTCGAAAAATCCACACAGCATTACTTGAGGAAAGCAATTATATTAGGTTGTCAAAAAAGTCTTGCGGTATTTTCGCTAGTTGGCGCTGAAAGCGCGTAGTTCTAGTTTTTTTCGTCGCATCGGGTCATGCTATACCTTTTTGGAGAGCTCATTTCACGCGCTAACACGTGTTTGATTGTCGTTTCTTTGTTATAGCGTCGCAAACATGGAGCAAAATATAGAGAAAATACGGCATATTTTACAGTACTACTACGATAAAGCCAAAAATGCATCTCAAGCCGCCAACAAAATTTGTGCAGTTTATGGACCCGATACAGTTGCCATTTTCACCGCACAACGATGGTTTCAACGTTTTCGTTCTGGTGTAGAGGTGGTCGAAGATGCGCCCAGCTCCGGAAGGCCTGTCGTCGAAAATTGCGATAAAATCGCTGAATTGGTCAAAAGAGACCGGCATAGTAGTCATCAAACCCTTATAAACCATTTGAAGAAGCTTGGAGTCACTAAGAAGCTCGATGTATGGGTACCACACGAATTGATTCAATAAAAATACCGCAAGACTTTTTTACATAATATAACGAAAAAACTTGATTTCAGGTGATGGGGACATGGGCGTTGTTATCTTCTGATTTTACGCTATATGAGGAATTTCTCCTTAGCAAGTTTGACATTAACACCAGAATTCTGTACTGTGATACAGTCACAAATCACTAAAATTGAAATTTTAAATTAGAGACAATCTTTGTGACTTGAGACGATTTTGCAATTCAGTACGTGACAGTCAGAAAAATCTCTCAATTGAAAACGAACTGTTCTTATCGGCTGTTACATTTCGCTATTTAGAGACATAGAAAAACTTGGATGAAAATAAATATGTCGAAAACAAATATTAAATCTTCTATAACATAGTCAAAAAGCATAATTACCATTAAAAATAAAAATATATGTTCACTTTGTTTCAGAATATTTACGATATTTGTGTGAAATTGATTTATTTTTAACTTTTTCTTTTTTGATTTACTTACAAAATATACATAAATAAAGGAAAATCTATCTTTGCTAATCTCTGTAAGTGAAATATCAGTATATTTAAAATGGCAAACAAGACTTTTTTTCTTTTGTGGCCTGCTAACTATCAGGTGCAAATTTGAGACAGTATTTTGTGACTAAAGACTACAGACTTTGTTGTAAATAGTAACTTGTCACAAATTGAGACTTTAATTCAAAATGTCTCAAATAGTGACTAGAGATAGCTTACAGAATTGCGCTATGAAAGCATTCCATAAGTTTTCGGTTAACCGAACTATGTGAACGTGGTAATGTTCCGATTCCACCCATTAGCAATATTAAACTCTCTTGGATGTACTTACACATGTTCCGCACCAAGTTGCAACTCGATATGTCGGACGGACACCCATTCGAAATTCAAATCAACTACCCTTCCGGTCATTTATATATGTATCTACAGTAGGTAGAAAAAGTAAGTTATCAAATTAACCAGCGCTGTTTTAAACGCTCTATACTTTTTCACTGTATCGAATATATTTTTTTTGTTTATGTTTGGAAAGTATCGTATCAAAGTACCGCAATTGATGATTTTAGTGGCGACGTGTCCTGGTAGGAAATTAGCGTGGAATTCTGTAGAAATGCTCAGTGATAAAGCGTGGAAAAAGGTATCATAGGTGCAAGAATTCTTTATTTTATAAATTTTGAAATTGAATTAGTATGTAAATTTTTCGTTTTTTTTTAATTAAATTTTTTGAAATATGGAGGAAATTTTTGTATGGTGAATTAAAAAAAATTCTGAAAATGGTAAATTTTAATCAATCAACGAATGAGGAGCGTAAAACGTAAATGGTCACACGCGGCGTTATACTGCTGAAAAATTTAATAAAACCCAGGTCGTAATATGGAAAGATTTTGCCGGCTACAACAAAGGAAATCGAGTTATCAGGAAGAAGAGACAAGAGCGCCTAAAAATTGCAACAGAGAGAGTTGATAAACGAATTTTGGATATTTCCAATTCGCTGGGATCCCCTCAACCCAGCTTATAAAAGAAGGCAATAAAGTCCCCTCAGTGCGCACTAAAGGGCTGCATGAATACGCAAAAAACAAACTTTGAGTCACTGTCCAAAAATTTCAACTTGCACTCACTCACACAACGTAAAAATAAATTCTCATGTTTGGGTGAAATAAGGACCGAGTCTCATTAGTGAGAAGAACAACGAGTTCGCTCAACTCATAGTACTCTCACAAGTAACGATCCACTCTCTGTAGAATTGGTCTACCAAAGCATTTCATTCTGTTGGTGTGAATTAATTCTATGCAAGAAGGATGTTGGATGAGTGAATGATGTTCGTGTGAATTAATAACTGTTAACTCGAGTTATTCTAGTTGCACGACTAGAAAGAAGTATGTAAATACGCATAGATAATTACATACGAATATGGATAAAAAAAATGTTTCCAATATTCAATTTTATTGCAATTTTTCATAAAGTTTATTTAGGGATTAATAGATTTAACAAAATATTATAAAAAATAAAAATATTTGAGAACTAAAACCTGTCCTTTGGAACAATTGAAAAAAAACTCTTTTTAAATCTATTCAACTATGCCAAAAATTTCCCAAACCTTGCTTTTCCCAGCTTCAATAACCACTGTATATTTCCCTTTCACTATATTATTCTTAATTTCATTAAGCTGCTGCCTTAGTACAGGCGTCGACTGGGTTGACGATGCAGATTCATCTAATGTTACCTATTTTTGTAAAACAGAGACACAGGTGTAAATTGTATTACAACATGGCAAATATTAGCAAACAATTGCACTGAATTTCGCGGTCAATTACTTACATCCATTATTTTTGATGAAAAATATGAAATATTAAAATAAAAATCTGCCAAAACTATTTTACCCCCTTTTATCTCCGTATACACAAAACAAATGACGAATTTAAATATTTAATAAACTGTCTCGGTTAAGCGTCTACGGCCAGTACAATGCAGGCAAACATGTTGTCTTCTTCTCCATTTGCTTGCTTAGCTGAACACTATGGGTGCACACTGTTCTGTTAAAAGAATTAGAGAAACAATGAATTCACATAACAATAAGTGACGATCACACACTATTCCACTACTAAGCGAACGCTAACGCTTTGCATTCATTGCTGGTTGATGATATGAGTGTGAGTTGGGTTTGTTTATGAGATGAATGAGCTGAGTCTACCTGCTAGCGATAAACAACAACTCACAATGTCTTCTCTGTATCTGCATTCACATAATTCCAACGCTCAACTCGAGTTATGAGATGAATTCATAAATTCTCTGTTGCATTCATAGCGTGAATTAATTCTTGCAACCCTTTAGTGCGCACTGTCCGTAACAGATTGCGCCAAGCCAATAATCACGGCCTCGTTGCTACCTAAATGAGGCAAATAAGAAAAAACGACAAGCATTTTATAAAGAGCACATATAAAAACCTAAAAATAATTGGCATAAAGTGCTCTGAACTGATGAATCGATGATTAGACTTCGTACTCCCACGGTATGGTTTACGTTTGACGCTCATCCGAACAAGAACTATCATACAAGTGCACTTTACTCACAGTTAAGTCGGTGGAAAAGGGCTTAATGATTTGGCGATGCTTATCTGCGAATGGCCGTGGCAATATTGTAGTCCTAGAAGTTTATTTAAATACTTTAAAGAAGTACGCTATCCCCGAGGGTCACCAACTAATTGGACCGGATATCCTTCTTCAATAGGACAATGCGGCCATTCATACTGCAAAAGTCATCACAGATCATTTACAAAATGAAAATCTGAGTACCTTGAAATGACCTCCTCAAAGCCCTGATTTGTCACCAATTGAAGATGCTTGGGCAATCCTCAAGATGCGTATAAGTGAAGAGAAACCCCAAAACTTGGTTGATTTGAAGGACTGCATCTATAACATTTGGAATACTTTTCCTTAAAATGAGTGTTTGAAGCTTATCATCTTCATGCAACAACGATTAGATCACTAGCAAGACGAAATTATGGGCATTGTGGATATTAAACATTTTGGTAACTTATTTTTTCTACATGCAATTAACTGTATGTGTGTATGTTTTCCTTTTGTAAAACCAATGACTTTATTTTTTGTTTTAAAATTACTTTAATTAAATAAAAATCGTCTGAATAAAAAAAATATTTTGTTTGAAAATTTTTTTTTTAATTTTTTAAAATTTTATTAATTTCGCTGATTTATATTTCACTTTGATAACTTACTTTTTCTACCTACTGTACATTGTATATCCTAAATCTAACTCAATTAGTTTTTAGTCTTACAAACAACCGTTAGGTGAATAAAACTATTTTCTTAAAGCAACTTTTTGAAAAAAATTGATTATAGCTTATTGAGAAATAATAATACGCTGAAATTATGAAGAAAGGTATGAATATAATATTATATACTGTGTATTTACCCACACAAAAATATAGCTTATATTCAAATTTCAATAATTTAGTTAATCACATTATAACCATAATGAGTTAGCCAATTTTAAACAAATATTGAGAGTAAAAACAATCAAATCGAACCTCTCCTTCGAAAATAACACAAGAGAAAAGGTTGTTAAAGAAAAAATCCAATTTCAATAAAAATCTTTCAACCCAACAGTTTGGCTTGCATAACACTGTTAATCCTCTAGTTATAATAAGAAATGCCATAAAGAGCAATTTCACAAAAAAAAAACAATTTATAGGCATGGTATTAATGGAGATCTAGGGATGCAAATTCAATCAATTTAATTTTGGAAATAATTAAAATCGTTCAAAACAATGTAGTTTCTCAGTTTTCATTAGTAGTACCTAACCCCTTACTTTGAAAGCCCATCTTGTGGCCCTCAAAGCACTTGTTGTGCCTTCTGTTGCAATATATGTATATACTGCAGATTTTCCTCTGGCACTGCCTTTTTAAGTCTTGGGGAACGTTCTGCGGATATTAACACTAGGGGTATGCGAATCCAGTTCGATTCGAGTCGAATCGAATCCTTAGATTCGATTCGATATTCGAGTCAAATATCGAATATTTCGAATAGTTCGAACTATTCGAATTATTCGAGCTATTCGAATTATTCGAACTATTCGAATTATTCGAACTATTCGAATTATTCGAACTATTCGAATTATTCAAACTATTCGAATTATTCGAACTATTCGAATAATGCGAATATACGGGTCCAAGCAGGACTCCGATGTGTTGAAGACACAACCTCATTATTACTTCCCACACCAATTTCAGGTTCCACTTCCATAATCACACTTTCCTCTTCAGAATTATTGGAAGACACTTATTTAATTAAAAAAAAATAACCAACGTTTGATTTTTTGAAAATTTTAAACGAAAATGACAAATGTACGTCAGATGCATGACAGAGATTCAGATACTACTGGCGCTAATTAAAAAATCATGCAAATAGTCAAATATTAAAATTATTCGAATTATTCGAGCTATTCGAATAGTTCGAGTAATTCGAATAGTTCGAGTAATTCGAATAGTTCGAATAATTCGAATAATGCGAATATTCGGGTCGAATCTCGAATCGAATAATTCGGTTCGATTCGCGTCGAATAATTCGAAATTTCGAATATTCGCATGCCCCTAATTAACACTAAATTCAGCTCTTAACATTTTCCGTAAATATTTCTTTAATTGGAAGATTTTTGTAAAGACATGCTATTTTTCATAGAAAACGCAAAGCATATAACTACTGTGCTGTACTGAACAATTCACCATTAGTTGGAATAAAAAGTAAAATATCTTGGCGTTATTATAATAAAAAATTAATTTATAAAACTCACTAGGCCAATATTGCAGATTGTCAATAAAGAAAATTGTAAGTGTTGCAAAAAAAAATTCTTCAAAATGATACTGAACCTCCACTAACATCATTCCATAACCAGAGTGTAAGCTTTTGTTTATTATTAACTTTTACTCCAAATGAGTTTATCATTGTTAAAATTAAATAGATAACATAATTATGATTTTTAATCTTATTTTAATTATTATTAGTCACTATTTTTGTATATTTAAATAAAATATGTCAATAAATCTATGAATAATGGGTAGGATAGGGTATTATTCATTAATCCGGATAGTCGTAAATCGTCAACTATTCGATTAACCGCTCTTTTTCGACTTTCCGGTTCACCGTTCGTTGTCGACTATGCGAACATTACGCGTTCCATCTCCACCAATTTTTTCTACGTATATAAGTTTACAGAAACTTTGCAGTATACATATACGCGCACTGTTCAAATATCATTGAACATGCTTACTTATCAGCAAAGCCGAAATTCTACTAAATATTAATATCTATTTATATATTAATATACTTACATACATACATATATACATAATGCATTTACATGTAATGCACATCTAATAATAATAAAAATGCATGGGACACAAATCATAAATTTATAGAAGATATAACATTAAACACACACACACATGTATTAAATTGTACATTTCAAAACAATTGGCTGCAATACATATAAACATACACATATACACATATATTTAGTTATTGAAGATAGTTTTAAATTTTCTACATAAACAAGAAAATACAAAATAAAATCAGAACGAATATATTCTCACTCAATGAAGGTCTTTTCATTTCCCCCCACCAGAGGTAAGGAATGATAAAACTTTATTGAGTTACAAACATTTTTTGGTCATTCGAGCCGGATTTAGTGCACGGCCAAAATTAAAAGGCCTGTATTTACAAAACAGGCAAAATACAAAAAAGCCCTGTGCAAAATACATGCAAATTAAAACAAAAATAATTGTAAGACGGGTGTATATTCCCGCATATTAGCAACATAAAAATATTTGTAAGACGGGTGTATATTCCTGCATTAAAACCGATCGCATAAGCCGTTTTAGCAGAGACTAAACGCAGTGATCTAACTGCTATCCAAGAGATATTCAGCGCTTGTGAGTCGAGGCACAGCAAAGTCAACTAGGCGACCAAATCAATATACCTCCAACGATTTCTTTGGAGAACAACAAGCAGTTAAGTAAGAAGAAAATTCCTGAAGCCCAAGCGGATTTTTCCGAAAAGGTGTTGTACACGTGCAACACTTTTCCAACAAAGCCATTAAGTAAAACAAAAATTGTAGAAGTTGAAGCTAAACACCAAGATTTAGATCGAAAAACTTCCTAATTCATGAGGAAAGTTGAAAACCTCAGAAGAAAAATGGAAGATCTAAGTATGGGATTAATGATCAACAACGATCATTTAAAGTGTTTAGACTTTTTATTCGTAGATATGCAAAAACTAAACGGCAAATTAGATTTCAATGAAGAAATTGAAATCTTATTCGAAGAAATTTATGACGAATACTACGAAGAGCTTAAACATTTAAAGAAAAAGTTACAAAAAGAAGAGCCTAAAATTTCTTATCGCCCTAATTTTGAAGAAAGAAAAATAATAAAAATTCCAACATTTTATGACGATATTAAGGAATGGGCCAAATTTTACAACGTGTTCAAAGTTATGGTACATGACAACGAGCAGATGAAGAACACAGAGAAAATGCTGCGTCTTCGTCAAAGCTTAAAAGGCGAAGCTGCACGAGTAATACAGCATTTTCAAATTTCGTCGAAAAGTTATGAAGCTGCTTGGAGTTTACTTAAGAAAAAGTATGACAATCAGCCAATTCTGTTTATCATACCCAAATTATCTACAACTGAGACGAAACTATCTAATACAGTGCAAAAGATTGAAGACGAAAAACTTATTAAAAATTCCACTACTCCCTCTATCTTCTGTTGAGGAAAAACAGCAGAAGTAATAGAGGAAAATAGAAAGGAAAATGAAGTTGAAGAAGAATCAATTGAAGAACTTCGTAAACCTTCAAAAACTGAAGAAAACTTATAAGAGTTCGACTACTTTCTCTATCTTCTGTTGAGAAAAAAACAACAGAAATAATAGAGAAAGATAAAAAGGAAAAACAAAATGAATTGGTACCTTCGCATTTATCTCTTCCGGCAGGCTCACATTTTGGAGAAATGTGGGAAAGTGAAGTCCAGACGAAATCGTTTGAAGACAATGGAGAAGCTGAAGAAATCGACCACATTTTGGAAGATGATGCTGAAGCGTATGAGAAGGAAGAGGAAAAACAAGTTTTGAACAAACCAACACAATTGCCGAAAAAGCGCAAATATGTTTTAGTTGAGCCAAACCGAATCTTATCAAAAAAGGAAAAGATTTCGTAAATTATAGAAAGCAGCCAACAATTACAGTTCGCAAAACTGCTAAAATGGAGAACCATGCGGAAGATGAATGGAATGATTTTACAACCATAACCAAACGGAAAGGACTTCAACGTTGGATTGGTAACAGACGAAGTAGATGCACACCAGAGATCTGCAATTATTCCCTTTTTTAAGTTATTAGTTGAATAACACAAAAAAGAGTTTTTGTGAATATAAATCAAAATTCAATATACAAAAATATCCACAAAAACACATTTACGCAAAGTACACATAGCGAGTGTATGAATAATGAGTAAGTTTCTTTTCATACGAACTGGTATTGTACTCATTCTCTCATGACTCAATAATTCAATCAAATCAAAGTGAAATGATTCAAAGCACCAAGAAACACCAATAGTATTTTTGAATGACTTAAGTGACTTGAGTATTTTCAGTTTAGAATTTTTGTGTTTGCTTCTTTTTTATTTCGTTTATAATTTCTATGTTGGTAATTTATTTCACTACTTATTTATAATGTTTTCATGCAGTTTTATACGCAACAATAAAGATTTTTCGTATGACTTTAAAAGTTACTACTAAGAAACCAATAGCTCGATTTTATTTTTTTAATAATAGTTTTTATTTGAAAATAACAAAATGAGATCATCCATGTTTTAAAACTAACCTAAGTTAAAAAAATTCATAAATCTTTATTTTAAAATTAATGCACTTGAAAAGAAGACTAAAAATACAAGGTACATATAAAGGCAAATAAGTTTTGTTAGAAAAATTTATAATTTTTTGTTGTAAACTGAATTTAGGAAAATAATGCTGTCTACTGTCTTTTGCGCTATTCTGTCGCGCTTTTCTGTAATAATATTACTGGCAAGCGAAAACACTCGCTCTGATGCTGCACTGCTAGCAGGAATGGCAAGAACTTTAAGTGCAAACTTAGAATCGCTTGCTATTATTTTTTCACCACTGCATAACATCAAAACTTTCGAAAAACTCCACATTTTCTCTAGAATAGCGACGTAGTTCATCTGACACATTTTCAACTTCTGTTAAAGAAGTATTCGTACATGTCAACAGATTTGGAAAGAAGAAACTCTCTTCGTTATTTAAAGAAGATTTTCCTGCTGATAAACTCATGAAGTATAGACGAATCCGATAATTCATTCACATCTGCTATTTCAGCAGTGCAAAACATTTCAATTTCCTTTAACTGGCTTGCTTGGAGACGCAACGCTGGAGGATAAAAATAATAAGCCGCGTTGTGCCATACAATCAAATTTGGAATCCAAGTTCCTTCTATGCCTTCCAAAATCTTTAATTTTAATGCAGAAATTGCCTGAATATCATTTTCATCATTAACTATTTCTGCAAACATATCCCAAATAGCACTTCTGCCCTTCCGTTTTTTGCTGAGCTTATAAATACCGGAAGCAATTTTCCCCACTAAGTCTTCGGTAGACTCCATTGTGTAAGATCAACTTGAAATAAATTATAATACATAAATATCAGAATATTTACCTTTACAAAAAACCATTAATACTAAAACACTTACAAAAACAGACAATAACGAAACAGTTTCTCAGCGCATGATACGAAATTTACTCTTTTATTCTTTAAATTATTCAAATTATTTTTATTCTTTCATTCAAAAAAGTGAGTAAAGTCAAATTATTTGTCTACTATTGAGAGAGTCATAAATTGTTGTCACTCATAAGTGTAGAAATACTTTGAGGTGTTTTTTCTTTTGGTGGGAATGATTCTTAGTCATTTTTTATATTATTATGAGTACTCATTTGCACCAATTTTTATGGCTCATGACTTAAGTGCACTAATTTTATTGGTACCAATTGCAGATCTCTGATGCACACCAACGACTGCAGCAATATTGGGCACAAAATTGAAGAAATGGATGCATCGATATTACAAGCGCAAAAGGACTAAATTTAAGAAAGTTAAGTTTAAGTACCATACATAGAAATATTCATACACAGTCCACTAGTTTTAAATAATCATTTCTTTCCCTCGGCAATATGTTCAAATATCATTGAACATGCTTACTTATCAGCAAAGCCGAAATTCTACTAAATATAAATATCAATTTATATATTAATATACTTACATACATACATATGTATATACATAATGCATTTACATGCAATGCACATATATTTAGTTATTTAAGATAGTTTTAAAATTTGTATATAAGCAAGAAAATACAAAATAAAATCAGAATGAATAAATTCTCACTCGATGAAGGTCTTTTCATTTCCCCCCACCAGAGGTAAGGAATGATAAATCTTTGTTGAGTTATAAACACGCACAATTGCCATTTTCACAAAATTTAGAACAAGTAAAAATCAAAGATTGCTTGTATTTCAAACAATTTTATTTATTCAAATACTCGCAGCAGAGCAACTATTCGAATAGCCGCAATGGTAAGATTATTCGAATAGTATTAATCGCTTAGTATTCATACGAACGGTTGCAAACCGGATATTCGAATAATCGGTTTCTGGTTATTCGAAAAATCTTAAGAGCTCTTATACCTGACAATTACTAAACGTATATACACCAAAAATTTCAAAAGCAAATTCAATATAGCATATGAGAGGAGCGCAACAATTATAAGCTCATATTACATAAGCTGACATGAAGTAAAAATACGAATAACTCGAAATACGATTAAGTGTTTTTAAACGATCCAAAAAAGGAAAAGAATTTAAATAATTTGTATATGACAGATTCGTCCACCAAAAAGTTTTAAATACCCCATACAACAAAACTATTACGTTATTTCCTTTTAGGAAATAAGCATATCATAACTTTTAAAATTACCTTTTGATTTTTCTCAAAAAATTCTGTCAAATTTATATAATTACTAGATTATATAAATTTATACTATATGATTTATATTAGTTGGATTATAACTGTTAGTTAATGAGATATAGCATTTTTGTGAAGCAACTTGTGTTAGTTTACAAAAAAAATGGATCATAAAGCATTTTGTGTGTTAATAAAGCATGGCTTTTTGGAGGAAAATACTGTTGAATTTGGGCCAGGGAAATCCACCGTTAAAAAGAGCAAAGTAGGTGCCTCACAAGTTCATAATCCAACAAAAACAACGAATAACTGATTCTGAGAAGTGTTTAAGTGCTCTTTAATCGGAATAAAGCCGATTTTTTGCGTCGGTGATAGAAACATAGCTAAATCATTTACCACTGGAGTCCAATCGACAGTCATTCTAGTGGACTGCACATGATTGAACAAATGCTTATGATTTAAAATATAATTTTTGTAGTTATGAGTTGTGTTAAATTTTGACATAAAGTGACAAAACGTATCCTATGTCCTTACCCTGGTTCTAAGCTACATCTCCACCAATTTTCAACCAAATCGGTTCAGCCGTTCTTGAGTCATAAATGGTGTAACTAACACAAATTTCTTTTATATTATATAGTTTTACTGTGGCTGATACATAGATAGTACTACTATCATCTATATGACTTCTATAAGTTAGATTATAAGTATTAGTTAAGGAATAATCGCATTTTTGATGAAGCAACAAAAATGAATCAAAAAGCATTTCGTGCGTTAAGAAAGAATTGTTTTTTGGGGTAAAAATACTATTGAATTTGGGCTGTGCATCAGTGAAATCAATCGAGTCCAATCGATTGTCAGGAAAGACAAAAAAATCGGCTGGCACGGTTATGGCATCAGTCTTTTGGGATGCCCGTGGTATATTATTCATCGAATGATAAATGATCCAGTTTTAATTCATTGCATTGTGTATTTGATTGCAGTTCTATTCTACCATTCCCAATATTTAGCAATTTAATTATTTTTCAGGAAGGATCAGTTTGAAATTGTACGCATATACATATGTATTCATCGTTCCTGTTTAAAAATTGCATTGCTCTGTGCAATGCTTCGAAAAGATTTCTGTATATCTCAAATTTTTTATCAACACTTCAGTTATGCCGCTATTTTTTTATGCCAGACCTTTTGCAATTTTAAATTGCATGTCAAGATACCCCCCCCTCCAATAGTTAGCAGGTATGAAAAAAATGTTATAGCTCCTCATAGATGTATGAATCACCCAATTTATTACTTAAGAACGAACAACTCTGTCCACAATATAAAAACTTGATCCACAGATATCGCCTTTTACTTTGGCATCGTTTTCTTTAATGCACGTTTACGTCAAATTAAGGTTTGAATATTGAATACTGCGAGCGCCATCTATCGGTCAAACATTCCAAAATTAACAATTGATTAAAAATGAAAAAATAATTTAAAAAACATTTTCCAGTGGACCAAATTGTAAATCTAAACCATTCTCGAATCTCCTTGAACATACACACAAAATTTCATCAAAATCGGTCCATCCGTTTAGGAGCAGTTCAAATGCAAACACACGATCAGAAGATTTATATATATAAAGATAGATACTGTGATAGTTGTAAATCTCAATTATGTATTCAAAATTTAAAAAAATTATAACAACTAGTTCCACTCGAATTGGAACCCTTAAATAAATGACAAATATTGGGTAGTCGAAAAAGTATTTTCGTATTTCTAATCAAACTTCAACTTATTATTTTTTTTTTTTTAATTTATAATAATAAACAAATATGTACCATTTAGTCGACCACTTCTTTTTGCAATATTTCCGCTCGAGACATTATTATATAAGAACAATTAAAACAAATTTCATTGATGGCTTGCGTACCATTCTTCCTTTTTTTATATAAAAATTTTAAAATATAGCGAATTTCTTCAATATTTTCACTAATTTTTTGAACAGCTGTAACTTTTTGTCAACTTCCCCGATTTTTTTTTGTCAAAATAAGCTTAAAATTTCACATTTCCAACACTATATGATATGACACAATGTTATTGGTAGCACTGGAGATATACGGCTGCAACGACATCTATTGACTTTTTCGACTACCCTATATTATTGTAATTAACTAAATACACAAATACTATACCGCGATGATCATCTTTGTGATGATGGTGGTAACCAGCAAAACCGCTTTCGACGCATTTTTTGTTTTGCTAAATTTACAAATTTTTCGACAAACAATCATATCATCGAAAATTATTTGTTTCTATTTTTAAATTAAGTTTAAAAACAGATAAGGACTGCGTCGAATAAAATTGTCCGTTACAAAAATGAAAAAATCTTTTAAACCAGTTGTCCGATTTTTATAAACTAAAATATTTTACTGAAAACATTTGTTTTAAATTTGAAAAACTGAAGAATAAACAAAGAATTATGTGTTATTAATAAATATTTTCATTTTTTCCGGAACCCCGTCCATTAGTGTTTTTATGGTAGTGTCCGATACTCTCATTGCTACTGAAGATCACTTTCTTTTAAAATTTTGAAGGTCTTTGGCCACTTTTTTTGTTGCCTTCATCTCCCTTTTTACTAAAGCCCAGTATCTCTCAATCGGCCTTAGTTCTGGACAGTTAGGTGGATTTGCTTCTCTTGGTACATAGGTCACTCCATTCCGTTGGAACCACTCTAAGGCTGTTTTGCTATAGTGACATGACGCTCGTTGTTTTGCGGTTTCGCTCTTGACGGCGTTTCTATCTGGAACTTTCTGTACCTTGTACGTCTTCAGTCCAGCTTCCTTCTTCGTCCTGCGTACGAAAGATTCTGAGCAGCCAGCCTTCTTAAACGACCACTGCGGTTTCTTTTGAAAAAATTTAATAATTTTTTCGCGCACTTCCACTTCGCTTGCCATTTTCGCGTTAAATCAATTTTTATTGACTCTAACGGATACATAATATTCTTTGGCATTTATTTCAGAGCTACTAAGATAAAAATTTGTTTATTTAAAATTTTTAATTGCACGGTATGGAAAAAAATGTAACGGACAATTTTTTCGACGCAGTCCTTATATCTAAAAATAATTGTTTTCTTAGTTATTTCATCTATCCATTAGGAATATTTGGTAAGTTGGAAAGAGGCAAAATGAGCACTAAGAACAATGAAGGCAGTGGACGCCGTAAAGAGGTGAAAGCTCTGTGCAAAGTGAGTGCCGTTTATAATCGACCTTTTTATCAACACGGCAGTTATTCCGCTATTTTTTATGTTAGATGTTGCATTTGGTTTGTTATGAATGGGTTTGCGTCCTTCGCCCATAATCTAGCAAAGTAGCCGCGATGCCTTGACGACGAAAATGTCAATGCCATTTTTGTTGTGATATCAAAAATATCTTACGGGTTCGTCCTTACTAAAAACTGCCAGCAGTATAACCCATATACTAAGTATGCATGCACATGAATATTAGTGTTCTCCCGCATAAGCTGTGTTATTTTTTTTACTTTACTATCTTTCTTTTTTTGAAGTAATAACATTTTCAAATGATTCTTACATGAATTTTGAACACATGCTTTTTATTTGATATATAATTTTGGTATTTATGAATTGTATTGACTTTTAGCATAAAGAGATATAAAGAATCCTATGTCTGTCCTCTGGTTCTAAGCTATATCGGGTCAGCCGTTCTTGAGTTATATATAGTGTAACTAACATGAATATCTTTTATATACAGTCAGAGTCATAAGTCTAGAAGCAGCCAATTTGAAAACGTTTATTTCAAAAAATTTTCTAAACTAAGTAATTTACTCAATTCAGTCTTTACTATTGTTATAAAGTATTAAACGTAGTTTGATGTCGCCGAAACTCTTTGCACGTGTTTGGAAAACAGACGAACGAGACAACGTTTTGACGTAACAATGCAATCGATCAAAAATTTACAAGCAGTTAACATATGAAGGCGTTACAAAGTAAAATTTAAACTGTTTATGCCTTTTAATAACCATACATATATCCCCAGGGCATCACACCACCACTTCCATGTTTCACAGTTGGATAAAGATTGAAAATGTGTGTACGCTTCACCTGGCTTACACCAAACTAATTTACGGCCTTTTATCCCAAATACACATCGGAGAAAAGCGCATTGTTCCAAAACTCATTCGGCATGTTTACATATTTATTTGCCAATTTGCCGATTTTTTTCCCGCCAGAATTTAGTAATGATTTGTCTTTCGTCGACACCGATTTCTTCCCGCTTAGGCACTATACTTTTTTAGAACTAGTTTATAAAAGTTAAATATTTAATTTCACTTTTCTAATAAATTAATGTGAATTCAATAAAACGCAATCAATAAAACGAAACAAACGTTTCCAAATAGGAGGATAATGTACATATCTCCTAAACCACTAAAGCTACAACAACCAAATTTGATGACTACAAAGAATTGTATTGTAAGAACCTCTGATTGATAGTGTGAAAATGGATGAAATCGGAAGATAACCGCGCTCACTCCCCATATAACGGTGGCGGACCGTTCAAAATTACTAAAAGCGTATTAAATCTATAACTGGTTACACCAGAGACATTTAATTTCACATCCAAGATGGTATGAGAAGGTTTTATGAGAGCCGGTGTGAAAATTTGACAATGGGCGTAGCATCGCCCACTTTTTGGTGAAACTCGTCCAATCGATTTCGACTAAATTTAGTATGTATCATTTTAGAACATTCCTATGTTACAGTGTGAAAATAGGCAAAATCGTACTACAACCACGCCTACTTCCCATAAAACACAATTTCAAATTCTATTTGAATCTTTCACTTTCCAGTACACAAATCAAGAATAATTAATATAACGGAATAATATTTTGCAATAATAATTCCCTTCAAGTAACCACCACCCTTTGACCAAACATTGTCCAAATCCAACCAAGACTGGTCAAGACCCTAGGCACTGAATATGTGGACACCAGTATCTATAGTTGCCTTTTGACTAAAAATATTGGTGAATGTGTGAGACATACATATAATTTAAATTCAGGGATCATCATTCCTTTCTGTATGTCAAAAATTGGTCAAATCGCGCAATACTTCCCTGAACCCCCATAGACCTAATATGAAGATTTTCGAACTTACAGCTGGATGTATCAGCCAATATTTGAGTTATCTTAAAGAAATTGGGAGAGCGTGTTTTAATCATGACAGCTTATTTTTGTACCTAAAATGGATAAATTTGAGCGATGATCTGGTTTTACATTAAGTTATTTCCCTGGCTTTAATTCTTGCAAGTTGCAAGAGTATAAAATGTGCAGTTTCACCCGAACTTAGCCCTTCCTTATACTTGTTAAATATATATTATCTTCGAAAATATTCATTTAAATCATATGCTGTAAAGAGCCAT